>NC_138577.1:12653906-14059136 GCF_964289735.1 Phaethon aethereus
ATGGCTAGGTGCAGGAGCAGAGCACGGCCCGTGGCACCGGACCACAGCTGCCAGCCCCATGGCTCACCCTGGCCATTGGACTCCATGCGGGATGCGGTGTTCACCGTGTCACCAAAGAGGCAGTACCGCGGCATCTTCAGACCCACAACTCCGGCACAAACAGGACCTGTGGGCACAGAGTTGCCCAGGGCTGCTGCAGGGTGGGCAGGCGGGCAGGCAGGCCCCAGCCGCGGTGCCAACCGGCACGGGAGCTCACCGGTGTGTACGCCGATGCGCAGGCAGAGTTGGTCATTGGGTCGGTGCCGGATCTTAAAGGTTTTGACGGCCTCAAGCAGGGCCAGGGCCATGCGGACGATCTCGCGGGCGTGCAGCTTTCCGTTGCGCACCGGCAGCCCTGACACCACCATGTAGGCGTCCCCGATGGTCTCCACCTGCGGGGTCAGCAGGAGCAGGTACACCCCAAGCTCCCCGTTGCCCACCTCACATCAGGGGGTTGCACTTGCTCACCCCCCCCCACACACCTTGTAGACATCAAAGTTGTCGATGATGGCATCGAAACAAGTGTAGAGATCGTTCAGCAGCGTCACGACCTGGATAGAGCAAGCGTGCATGTGGGGCTGGGGGGAGGCATGCCCACTCCCAGCCCCAGAGATTGCACTGCCAGGGTATGAGCCCCCCCGCCAGCCCTGCAGGGGCTGCCTCCCAAACCCTGCTCTCACCTGCATGGGGGTGCTCTCTGCCGAGAGGGCGGTGAAGCCCACAATGTCGCTGAAGTAGATGGTGACGCTGTCAAAAGCTTCAGCTCGCACTGTCTCCCCACGCTTCAGCTGCTCTGCCACGGAGCTGGCAAGGACAGCAGGGACAGTGGTGGGCTTCCATCCACCCCAAACCCCCTGTGCCCCCTGCCCCCTTGTCCTACACCAGCATGGAGAGCTGGCAAGGGACACCATGCTTGCATGGCAGCGGGTGCACACTGATGCCCTGCCAACCCCTGGCCCCACATGCTCCCATCTCTCCCCCTCTCACTGGGGCAGGATCTGGTAAAGGAGGTTCTCCGCCTTGCGCTTCTCCTCCAGGTAGGCCTGCGTCCGCTCCTCTACCAGCTTCTCCAGGTTGTTGGCGTACTGCTCCATGCGCGACAGCAGGTTGTCCAGGATGCTGGTGCTGCCCTCCCTGCCAGGGTGCAGGCAGCTGGCACCAGGGGAAGAGGTGCCCTCCAACCCCCACCACACAGTTGTCCCCGCTCCCGCCCAGGGCCACCTTCCCTGCTCGCCAGCCACCCACTTGTTGAATTACGGATGAAGATCTTGATCTGGCTGAAGTCGGGGCGCTCGGCTGGCTCCTGCGCCCAGCAGCGCCTCCATCAGCACCGCCAGCTCCTCGCTGTGCACCCCGATGTCGATGGAGGGGCGGAAGAAGGGCTTCTGGCTGTTACGCACCTTCTGCACAATCTCTGATGGGGGGTGGTCAACAGTAAGAACCGGACCTCCCTGCCAGGGCCCGGACCACCCCACACCTGCCCCCCACCCTCACCTTTGGGGCTCAGGTCCATGCCCTCGATATAGAAAGGGCCATTGCGCAGCGCGACCTCTTGCACGATGATGCCGAAGCTGTAGACGTCGGCTTTCTGCATGCCCGGGGTGGGCAGGCGCCCCTTCTGCAGCAGCTCCGGGGCTGTCCACAGCTTCTCTGGTGGGACCCAGCCGTGGGGTGGTGAGGCAGGGCCACCCCACTCCCCTAGCCCCCCTGAGCAGGCACTCACTGGCATAGAGGGCGTGCGTGTCCTCGCTGTCACAGGGCGAGCGGAAGCTGGCCAGACCATAGTCAGTGATCTTCAGCACGAAGCGGCTGTCCACCACGCAGTTGGATGACTTGAGGCTGCCATGGTGGCCGATGATGCTGTTGTGCAGGAAGGCCATTCCCTGGGACAGATGGACATGGTGAAGCTGGCATCCCTCAGGCACCTCACCCAGCTCCTCATGCCCCTCACTTGGGTACCTTGACGATGTCATTGATGAGGGAGTAGCGAAACATCCAGTCCAGGTTGATGCTCTCATTCTCCAGGACATCCTGCAGTAGCACACTGAGTGGACCCCACCAAGCACCCAGAGGCTGGTGGCACCAGCACCCAGCTGTGGGGGGATTCTGCAGAACCCACCCCCTCCCCTCTACTGGCTTCTGACACCTTCCTGGGCAGCTTTGCTGCAAGACTTGTGGGGCTTGGGTGGCCAGCAGCATCTATAAACTTGTCCTTAATGCCCAGCCCAGCTGGGTCACCAGGAGTGTCTATGTGTCACCCCCAGCATCCCCAAGCCTCCCTACCTGCAGGCTGCCCCGCGGGCAGTACTCGGTGACGATGCAGATATTGGGGGGGTCGATGCATGCCCCGATGAAGCGTGTCAGGTGGTTGAACTGGATGTCCCGCATCTGGAGGTGGAAGCAGAGCCGAGACGGGCTTGAGATCAGAGTGGACAGGCTGCAGCTCCAACCAGCCCCCCTACTGCCAGGACCAGCCCCCACACCCCCAAGCAGGGTGCCCACTCCAGCCCAGACCCCAAACCTACATGTTTCAGCTCAAAGAGCACTTGCCGCGTCAGCTCAATGCGCTTCTTGTTGATGTGCTTGATGGCCACCACATTGCCCTGGGGTGCCAGGGAGAAGGAAGAGGTCAGTGCCCACTGGGCAGATTTGGGGAGGGGAGGAAGGTGCCAGCATCCCCTGGGGTAGGGGTGCAGCTAAGGGAGAGCATCCCAACAGGTCTGAGGTGTTTTGGGGGGAGAGCTCAGCTCCCCACCTGCTGCACTGACCTTGAAGTGTCCGGTGTTGGCGAAGATCTGGTACTTGCCGTGGGTGGTCATCAGGGAGCCGTAGCTGGAGCCACGCTGTGGGGAAGAAGAGGGTTAGGGATGGGAACCCTGGGGCAGGGACACCCAGGGGTGTGCAGGGGATGGTGCAGGACAAGATCTGAAGGGTCAGGACAAGCTCTGCATGCTCTGTATGGAGGGTGAAGACTAGGATGAGGTACGGTGCACTGCAGGGGATGTAGAGGATGCAGGGCCACGTAGGGTCTTGATGAAGTACGGTGCTCCATAGGGGATTCAGGGCTGCGTAGGGGATGGATCAAGAGTGGTTCCGCAGGGGATGCAGGGTCACACAGGGGGTGGATGAAGTGTGGCTCTACAGGGGATGGAGAGCTGTGTCTGGGACGGATGCAGTGGGGTGGTGGCTCTTTAGGGGACAGAGGACCGTGTAGGGGATCAACAAGGGAGGGCTGTTGTGCAGGGAGGGAGGACAGTGGTGCCCCAGGGCTGGCAGCTCTCACCAGGGACAGGGTGAGCCGACTGCCTGCTGCCTTGTGGTACCGCTCAGGGCTCCCAAACTGCAGCTCGTCCCAGCGGATCCTCCAGAGCATGCTGGCAAGCTCCTTCTCCAGCATCAGCTTCCTGGGGGGCACATGGAGGTCAGGCCCCCATACCCGTCCCACCCTGCCAGTCCCCCTGCCAGGCTGAGGGGGTGCCCAGTGGCCAGGCAGAGACTCCCTCGGCCCCGACTGACCTGAAGATGAGGAAGCTGGAGATGCCAAACATGACGAAGGTGAGGCCTGTGCCCAAAGCCACAATGGCCAGCATGGAGAGGGGGGCTGCAGGCAGGAGGGGATGTCAGTGTGGCCCGGCTGGCCACGGGTGCCAGGCTGCCATGCACCCACAGGGAAGGGTGCTGGGGACTGAGGGACGTGGGGACCCGGTACACCCACTTTTATCGCAGGAAGGGTCATCCACGTCAAAGACACAGGGTGGGTTGTCCAGCGGGGGGGCCCCCTTCACCCAGGGGATGGGTCGTCCCAGCCAGTGGATCTGCTTCTCCACACCCGAGTAGTGTCCCACCACCTACAGCACAGAGAGCTGAGGCCCCGCCAGCCCCCCGGTATCCCGTCCCCAGCCCTGGCTGACAGCAGGATCCCCATACCAGCCCCCACCTCATACTGCCCGCTCTCGGGGTCGCCCATGGCCCATAGGTTGAAGTCGGTGTCCCGGTCGTTGTTGCTGTCCATGCTCACCAGCCCTGTCACCCCTGCGGGAGAAGTGAGACCCAGGTGGGATGGGGACCGCGTTCCACCACCCCCACAGCATCTGCAGCCCAGCTGTCCACATCCCACCATTACCCTGGAACTTGCGGTCCCGCATCTTCTCGATGATGTGGGTGGCATTTTTCTTGGAGCCGCCCTCCCGCAGGGTCTCGTTTAGCACCATGGCGTACAGCAGCATCCCATCATAGAAACATCCCGCCACCAGGTTCATCTGCCCGGGGGAAACCTCAGCACAGCTGCAGTGCCATGCACAGGAGCACCCCAGCCCCAGGACCCCCAGACCAGGGCCACGCACCCACCCACGGTCTCATAACACCACACTGGGGCCAACACACACCCTGCGGGGATGGCAGTGCCCATGGCTGTTCCCACCAGGGTTGGACCCTCTGTCATTGCCCACGGCCGTGTCCCATCCTCTGCATACTGGTGAGGGGCCACAGCCCCATTCGGAGGGCTCCCACCGCCCCATCATGCAGAGGGACTCACTCACCAGGGAGTAGTTGAGCTGCACCCCAAATTTCTGCTTAGCTCGCAGGATGAGCTGGGTTTGGAAGTGCTGGTACTCGGGGTTTTGGGGCTCATAGTAGGTGATCACCAGCACCATCTGCAACCGAGCACAGCACCCCGGTTCACACAGTGGGGCCAGGCTGGGGAGGTCCCCGTGCCCAGGCAGGCGGGCACAGCTCACCTGGAAAGCCTGGCGCAGCCCCAAGTCCTGGCCCGGGCTCTGCTGCCAGGGCTTGAAGGGGTCACGGGCAGCGTCACCCCGCAGGCTCTCCCCGAAGACGTCCAGGTAGAAGAAGACGTAGTCGCCGTTGGTGAGGTTCTCCCGCTGCGCCAGCTGCATGATCTGCCGCAGCATCTCCGGTGGCCCGCAGAGATACACCACTGCCAGTGACATGTGGGGTGTCAGGGGCGCGATGCCACCCCAGCACAGGGCACCCTGGCCAGGTGTGGGGTGGGATGTTTTCCCTTGGGGCGATGGGGAAGAGCAACCCCGGGGCACGCTCGGTGGCTGTGGGGAGGATGGGGCAGTGCTGGGCTCACCGCCTTCTCATGCCACGTGCCCCATGGCCACAGAGCCCGCTCAGTTCCACCGCCCTCGCTGGCCCTGACCCACTCTTGCCCCATCAGCCACCTCGGGCTGAAGGGGGAAAGGAGAACAGGGGAACCCTTGCTCCAAAATATGAGGCAGACACCCCACACACAGACCCCACACAACCTGCTCCAGCAAAAGCCGCTCAGGGGACATCTCCTCCGGCATCAGCTCCCCAGCTGATCCCCGCTGCCCCAGCCAGGGGACTGGGGGGGCCGGGGGAGGCGTCGGGGCTGTGCACCAGACGCCCCTGGGGAACCCGGGCTGGGGAACGGGACAAACCCCTGTTTGGGTTCGCGGCCGGCCAGCCGTGCGGCAGGAATGCGCAGGTTCCCGGATTCCAGCACCTTCGGCGGCCGCTGGCGCTAATTGGAAACAGAGCATCTCTCTGGTGCGACCCACGCGGGAAGGGGGTGCCCGGGCCCCGGCTGGCCGCCCTGCGTGCCTCCACCCGCTGCTGGGGGCTCGGCCAGCCCCCATGGGATGCCCACCTGGGCGTTGCGTGGATGAGGCGTGGGGCTGGCACAGGGCACCGTGCGCTGCAGGGATGGGCGCTCGAGAGTGTCCGAAACCCCCCCAAGCAGGGGCCCTCCTTGCCCTTGCTGAGGATCTTGCCACTGCCTCCTCCCTCCCCCCGGAAAACCAGGGCCCCCGCTCCAGCCAGCCTGGCTGGGAACCCAGGATTGAGCAACGGAGGAGGCGGCGGCAGCGGGTGCTGGAGGAATGTCACGCTCGGGCGCTGGCCCCGGCGCACAGCCCTTCTGCATGGGGCCCGGCACCCCGGACTGATCCGGAACGCGGGGAGGGCTGGGGATGGCAAGGAAGCCCCGCACCCTGGGACGGGGGTCCCTGCTGCGGGAGGGCACCCGGCCATGCAGGCAGCAGGGCTGACAGGGTCACCACAGCGCAGCAAGGCAGCCCACGGGTGGGAGAAGAAACCCAGCACAGCCACCTTGAGCACGGGAAACCCACAGTGATGTGGGGAGCTGCTCCCGGGCACGGGGAGATGGAAATCGCAGCAGCTTGGGCTGTGCATGAGCAAAAGCCTGTTTCAGGGTCTGAAATGGTTTCCCTCCAAGTGCTGCAATACCTCAAATAAACACTTTTTGCTTCCCCACTTTGCTAGTCCCGCACCCAGAAATGTGCCCTCCCCAAATTTCTCGGCCAAGATGCAGAAGCTGAGGGTCCCCCGATGGGGACATGGCATGGGATCCTCCCCATCCCCTTGCAGGCGCCAGGAAAAGGCAGCCCACGGCACCACGGGGGCCGAGGAGCCACAGCAGCTGGTGGCAGATGGTGGGACGCTCCCGGCAGCCGGCCCCTGCGGCAGCGAAAGCCTGCCTGGTCAAAGGCCACCGAGCCAGGGGATCGATGGCGCCTGGACGGCTCCCCGGGGACAGGGTAGGAGCTGCGCAGAAGGGAAGGGCCAACACTCGGGGCTCTCCGTGAGTCTGGCAGTTGCCTCCAGCTGGCAGCTTCCTGCCCGGCCAGCAGTACCCCTGCCTGCTCACGCACCCCCCCGGGGGTCGGCGAAAGGCCAAAGGCAGCCTCAGCATCACCGAGGACAAGGGGCATGAGGTCCTGCGAGGCTGGGGTGCATGCAGCCCCCAGACATTTATTTAGGGGGTACCCATGGTGCAGGAAGCAGGATGCATGACCCTAGGGGATGGGCAGGACCCCGAGCATGCAGACGGGGTGGCAGGACACTGCCGTGTCATGGAAGATAACCCTAAAGTGGGGTGAATCCCAGTTTCAGGCAGCAAACCCCAGTTTCGAGCAGCCCCACCAGCACAAGGCACTGCAGTGCAGGGACCCTTGCCCTGGCCAAGCAGCCGTCCCACGCCCAGGGGACTTGCAGGGGTGAGGACCAAAGGCACTCCCCTCCCGGCGGCAGCACCCCGCTGTCCTTCCCCAGGCAGGGGACCTGGGCTTTGCAGGCAGATGCTCCGGTAATTCCCTCAACCACAGCTCTAATTATATCAGCGCTTTTGCAAGTGTCAGGAGAGACGTGCGCCCCTGCACGTCGCCCAGGCACCAGTGAGAGGGGCACTGAGAAGTGCGAGGCGGCCATCCATGGGACGGGGCCGCACACCCATATACCCCCAAGCCCGCTCTATAGAGCCACGAACGCCGGGGATTGGCAGTGTCGGGGGCAGACAGTGGGGCAGGGAAGCAGCTTTCCCCAGGAAAGGTTTACCAAAGTCCTGTCCACCACCTGGGAGAAGGAAGGTGATGCCAAGAGGGATGACATGGGGTGTCATTGCAGGGCATGGACATGGATGTGGCCGTTACCAAAGCTCCTGCTTCCCTCTCCATGCCACGCCATGCAGGGATGGGCACCCCTGGGACAGCCTTGCAGGGTCCCCACTCCCTGACCCACACCCCCATGTTAGGAAAGCACCTAACACTGGCATCACAGCACTGAGCACCCATCCCTGTGGGGCCAAGCACTCAGCCCCTCATCCTGCCACACCTGGGCTGTGGCCAGGGGCATCCAGAGACCCCACAGCCTGGCTCAGAGGGCCCCCAGGTCTCTGCCCATGCCTGGCCTCCTCCCTCGGCAGCCATGACCCCCTGCCTGCACCAGGAGGGATTGATTCCCACTGGGATGATTTATGGCACCAAGCCGGAAACGTTGATGGTAATTGCTGATTTTAGCCTCTTTCCCTGCATGGTCCTTCGCCCCTGTCCCACATGAAGCTCCACACCCCACAGCTGGTGATGGCACATGCAGGGATCTTCCACCCCAGTCCCTCGGACCAGCAAACGTGAGGGGCAGCCACAAGCTGCTCAGCTTCCACAGGCCATCATGGGACCACACAGGCCCAGTCCCACCAGCCTCAGTCCAGGGGGAACCCAGTCCAGCACCCTAAAGCTCCCCAGCCACCCCCACCCCCCTGCCCAGCCTGGTCCCATGCAGCCTCGGCCACATCTTCTGCTGGCCCATCTGGCTCCACTCATCGCGGCTCGATGTCCTTCTTAATGACACAGCATCTCAGGATCCATTAAGAAGCATCGTGGAGTGGCTGGCTCCAGGATCGATGCACCCCGCTCATCAATAATGGAAGAGCATCAGGCTGCCCTTGCTCTGCAGCTGCCTCTGTAAGCCCCTCCATTTCCTCCCGCTCCTGATATAGCTGCTCCCCTGAGGCACTCACAAGGCCCCAAGTTGATTTACCCCTCCATCAGCAGGGTGGGGCCGTCCCCAGCCCCGTCCCCAGGGCCCAGTGGGGGCGGGCAGAGCCCGGGGCACCCAGGTGCCAGGCTTGGGGGGCTTTGCCTTGGCGTGCTGGCATCAGGCTGCTCTGGGCACATAACCACTGCCCTTGAGACAGCCACGTCCACACCATCACCTTCAGCCTCCAAGGAGGTGGCACGGCCGCCTGCCCCCGGGGACACCCTGATCCTGCCAGTGCAGACGGTAGGGTGGCCCCAGCACCCCTCACGCCATGCATCCCACTGAGGTGAGGGTCTGCTCCAGCTCCTCCCCAGCACAGGGTGATTGGGCTGGGGGGCAGGGAGGGGACCTCATGGCACCGCCTGCCCTGACCTGGACACCCCCACTGGCACTGGGGTGGCCAACGGGTCCTCAGTCCTGCCCTGTCCCCTGTACACCCACCTGCCCGTGCAGGTCCCACTGCTCCTCCAGCCCCCCTGCCACCAAATCCTCACTGCGCCCTACGCACAGCCCGCTTTGCCCACCCCTCCTCATGCCCCACATGGGTCCCACTACACCCCCAGCCCCTCCTTGTGCCCCACACAGTTCTCACTGCACCCCCAGCCCTTCCCCTTGCCCTACACAGGTCCCACTATGCCCCTGGCTGCTTGCCGTGACCCATACAGCTCTCATTCTGCCCACCCTCTTCTGTACCCCACATGGGTCCCACTGTGCCCTTGGCCACTTGCTGCACCCCACATGGGTCCCATTATATCCTCAGCCCCTCACGGTGCCTCACAAATGTTGCTGCACCCCACACAGATGCCACTGTGTCCCTGCCCCTTTGCTATGCCCCGCACAGATTTCAGTGCTCTCTCAGCCCCTTGCTGTGCCCCACACAGATCTCAGTGGCCCCCCAACCCTTTGTGGTGTCGCAGACAGGTCCCATCGTCCCCCTGACCCCTTGACCCCACATGGGTCCCACTGTGCTCTGGGTCCCTCGCTGTATCCTACACGGGTCCCATTGTGTCGCTGTCCCCTTGCTGTGCCCCAGCTGGATCCCACTGCACCTTCAACTCCTTGCTGTACCTGAGGTGTGCTCTGCAGCACCCCGGTCCCCTCGCTGCACCCCAGACGGGTCCCACCACACCCCCAGACCCTTGCTATACCCTGTATGTGCCACACAGCACCCTCGCCCCCCCAGCTGTGTCCCCAGACAGGTCCCACTGCACCCCTGTCCCCTCACTGTGCCCCACAGGCATCCCACCACATCCTCAGCCCCTTGCTGTGCCCCACAAAGGATTTTGCCTCCTTCCCTCCCCAATCCCTGCGCGGTTTCCCCGCGGGGAGCCCCCTCCGTTCCCCCACCCCCCTCCGCCCCGAGCGCTCAGACCTGTCCCGCGCGGGGTTACCCCTCCCCCGCCCCCCCCGCCGCCCCACGCCGCGCCGCCCCACGCACCGCGGCCGTTGGCCTTGATGAAGTGCACGGCGGTGTCGGGGCCGCCCTCGTCGGGGGAGTAGATGTGGTGGCGCACGGTGAGGTTGCTGCCGTCCTGCAGCTCCTGGTAGACACCCTCGACGGTGAAGTAGTAGGGTCGGTCGTCGGTCTTGCGGTCCACGTAGAGGAGGACGGCGCGGGCGCTCCAGTTGAAGTGGGCGTGGAGGTGGGAGACGAAGGCACCCAGTTTAGGGGCCGAGGGCCCGGTACGCACCGTCGTGCTGTAATGCTCCCGTTTGCGGCTGAAACCGGCCGCCACCGCCCCGCCGGTGATGAGCGGCAGCCGCCAGTGCGAGGCAAAGCGCCCCACGGAAGCGGCGGGGTAGACGCAGCCCGGCCCGAAAAGGACGTCGGGGTCGTGGTAGAGCTTCAGGTCCACGGCGTTGAGCGGTGCCACGTACTCGGAGCAAGCGCCCTCCAGCTCCGAGCTCATGAACTCGACGCGCACCGAGAAGGGCCGCGGCAGCAGCGGCGGATCGCCCCGCTCCAGCGCTTCCAAGGCCAGGCTCAGCGCCGGCCCCACGCGCGGCCAAGCCCACGCGTAGCTCACGTTGCGCTCCGGCAGTACCACGGCCACCGTCAAGTTGGCGACCGCCCCGTCGGGGGTCGCCGCCCGCCGCCCCCCTCCCGCCGCCGCCGGCAGCAGCGGCAGCAGCACCGGCAGCACCAGCAGCACCGGCAGCACCGGCAGCGGCAGCACCGGCAGCCGCGGAGCCATGGGCCGCGCTGGCTCCTCCGCCCCGGCCGCCGCCCGCGGCTCCTGCGCCCGCCGCCTGCGCCCTCCCCCCCCAGGCGGCGCCGCCCCGGGCCGGCCAGCGCCCCCTGCCGCCGCTCCCCGCCAGGCCGGACGGCACGGGGATGGGCGGCACCGCGGCGGGGCGGGTGTCCTGGGGGGGGGCTGGGAGGGGGCTAGTGGGGACGGGGCGGGGAGGCGACTGAGGAGGGGTGCACCGCGTGTGTAGGGGGTGCTCGGCTTTTGGGTGTCCCTGGGGGGGGCTCTGGGGTCCACAGTGAGGGAGGGTCTGCAGGTCCGGAGGCCCTCAGTTATGCGGGATTGAGGAGGGGTGCCTGGGTACTGGGGGGTCCCGGTGGGAGAGGCTGGGGATGGGGCGGGGTTCTGGGAACCCCACTGTCTGGGGATTGAGAAGGGGACACCCTGTCCTGAGGGTCCCCACCAAGGGTTGGGGAAGGCTCTGAGCAATGGGGTGCAGGGGGTATGTGTGATGGGGCCTTGGCAAAGCGATGCCTTGGGGAGGGATGTCCTCACTGGGGGGCTGTGAGGAGGTACACATCTGTGGGGTGCAGCCTGCTAATTCAGGAGAGGACATCCTGCATGCCAGTGTCCCCACCAAGGACTTTGGGGAGCTCTTGGGGTACAGAGGGAGTCAGACTCTGAGGAGCGGCTGCCCAGGATTTGGGTGTCTTCTCGGGGACATCCAGTGCCCTGGGTGTGGGTTTCCCCACTGGGGACAGGGAGGGGAATCTGGGGAGGTCCTTGGGAATTTGGGGTGCAGGGGCAGGATGGAGGAATTGGGCCCTGGGAAGCAGGGTGCCCTGGGGATCCAGATGTTCCTGACACACAGGACATCCCTCCAGCAGTGGTGAGCCATGCTCCAGGGATCTGCTGTCCCTGCTGCCCATCCTCGACCAGGGCAGGGGATGCCGTGGGGCTTGGAGGCAGCAGGCATGTCACTCCCTGCAGGGTTTAAGGCTCCAACCCCTCTGCTGTGGGACACAAGCCTGTGGGGTCGTGGGGTAGGATGGTGAAGGGCTGTGAGGTGAGCAGAGGGTCTGGGGGACAGCCCGTGGAGCACAGGGGAGCAGTCTGAGGACTGGCTGGTTTGGGGCAGGGAGCCCTGTGCAAACCCCCTAGGATGCTGTGGAGCTGGGATAACCCAGGCAGGGCGGGGCTGCTGGCCCTCCCCGGGGATTTGGGCAAGGACCCGAGGCGGTGCCAGCCCCGGCTGCCATAGAGGGGCTGCCCCAGCCCGAGGGGGACACAGAGGTGCCCTGTGTTGGCGGGGGGGGCCCTGTGGGGCGGGGGGACTCGGCGGGCAGCATGCCTGCGGTGCATTCCTCACATTCCCAGTCTGCTGCCTGCTCCCATCGGGTGGGGGCAGCGGGGTGAGGGTGTGTTGCTAGCCCCTGCCCCACCGCTCAGAGCTATGGGGGGCAACATGGGTGTGTGGGGCACAGGGGGAGCGCAGGGGGAGCTCGGTAGCTGCACAGGGACCCCATAGGTCTTGCTGGTACCGCTGGTCCTGCAAGGTCCTGTGGATTCCTGATGTGTGAGGGATGCTGCACTGAGTGGCAAGCAGGGGGTCCTTGTCCCCTCCTGGGATTTGGGGCAGGCCACCAGAGCAGAGCCGTGGACATGGCACCCCTGGGTGCCCCAGCATGGGTCCCTCCACAGCTGGGGCTGCCAGGAATCATGGCCCCTCTCGCCATCCCTGCCGGTGCCACTGCAGGTGTCCCCACCGTGAGTGACACGTCCTTCCCATCATGGGGTCGTGGAGCTCGGTTCACCCAGCCCGGCACAACCCGAGCCGGGGGATTGGGTTGCTGGCTATAAATACCCTGGTCCGGTCGCGGCACTGAGCCGGCAGCAGTGCCTGAGCTGAAGGACGATGCTGCCGCAGGACGGCGAAATCCAACCGGCAGTGAATATAGGCAAGAAAGGAGATGCTGGGAGAGCTTCCCCATGGGGCGTGAGGCTGGGCATGGTAACGATCCCACTGGAGCCTCCGCAAAATCCCTGCTGCTGTGCCAGGGTGTCACGGGGCACTGATGGTGCCCCCCGCATGCCCCCGCGCCGGGCAGCCCAGCCCCAGGGCTTGTGTCCTGAGCCACGGTGACCTCTCCGAGCCCTGGGCTGGGCTCGCTTGGTGGTACGGGCCAGGGTGCACCGCAGCGGGCAGAGGGGCTGGCAGCACCCTGGGTGGGAAAAGCCTTCTGCAACCTGTGTCCTTCCCCTGCCTGCAACAGGCAGGGAGCGGGCAGCGAGTCATTTGTCTGGGAGGTGGTGAGGCTCTTGCAGGACCTGCCGCGGGCAGGGTGCAGCCAGCAGACGCAACGACCCTGGCAAATTACAAAAAAAAAAAAAAAAAAAGAGATGTTGGGGAAGAGAGAAAGCAGAGGGGGCAGCTTGGGGGGCTCGCAGCAGCTGGGATAGGGTGCATGGGGTGCCCCGTCGGGGGGCCGTGGTGCTGGCACACCCCGTGTTTGCATGCGCGTGCCAGCAGAGGGGGCCCGGTCACTGCCACCTGTACGCCGTACACTGTGCACTGTATGTACAGCCCTACGACCGGGGACACCAGCTACAAGCTACCGGCTGTGCCCGCTGCCACTCGGACATCCAGGCAGCCGGAGGGCACGTGGGGCAGCTGTCCCGGCTCTGCGTCCCTTGGGGGACCAGGGCACCCCCCGACAAGTGCACAGGGGGAAGAGGAACCGAGGTGGGGACAGGGTCTCGCAGGGCTTGGTACGCTTGCTGACCCACAGCCTGCTCACTGGAGCACGTGGCACTGGGGCTCACCATGCTTTAGGGTTTCTCTAACTCCATCTCGACTTCCCCATCCCATGGCCTTACATCAAGTTTTAGCCTTTCTGCACTTGGCATCCCAGGTCTCAGAGCCGACAAGTTTTCTCTCCAGAGGGCTGTGCCCAGTGCCCTGGTCCTGGTGGTCTATGGTGGTCCATGGTGGTCTCTGGTGGTCTGTGGCAGTCCACAGAGGTCCATGATGGTCTGTGGTGGTCTGTGACAGCCCATGGCGATTCATGGTGGTCTGTGACAGCCCATGGCAGTCCATGGAGGTCCATGATTGGTCTGTGGTGAACTGTTGTGGTCCACAGTGATTCATGGTGGTCTGTGACAGTCCGTGGCAGTCTATGATCATCCGTGATGATCCATGACAGTCCATGGTGGTCTGTGGTGGTCCATGGTAGTCTGAGTCTGTCCATGGCAGTCCACAGAGGTCCATGATGGTCTATGGTGAACTGTGGTGGTCCATGGTCATCCATGGTAGTCTGTGGCAGTCCTTGCACTGCACAAGAGCATGGTGGGCACCGCCTGCCCCAGGGCGCTCATGCCTATGAGGTTCCCATCTTGTTTTCCAGGTTCCTGTCAGGTAAAACCAAGCCCCAGGTCGCCAAAGGTGATGATTGTTTAATTGCTAAAAAATGTTTTTGCACCTCCTGGAGTGCAGCAACACGAGCTAGCGGGCTGCAGGACCCTGCCAAGCACCTTCACCTCTGCACTGAGAGCCAGAAACCTGTCAGCATCAGGAGGTGGGTGTAAAGAGCGTGGCAGGCGCCGCAAGTGGGTGCCTGTGGCATGGCCAGCTCCACCAGGGCTGGAGGCACGCAGGCCACCGCTGTGCCGGGGCACGTAGGTCACTGGGACAAGCCCAGTGCTGCAGGGGCCCAGTACCTCCAAATACCACCGCATTCCAAACGGAAGAGGAACATCTCCAGACTGGGGAGGCTTTGGCCAGGTGGGGTCCAGACGGATGGGGACGGGCGCAGGCACACAGGGTGACCTTTGCACATATGGGCTCCCTGTGCTCCTGCTGTCGGGGAAACCTGAAGGGCACCTTGTTGGACTTTGGGGTTTGTGTGCCAACAGTGGAAAAAATGGAGCAGAGGCGAATGTTTCAAAGGGGAAAATGTGGGTAATGCAGCAGCTATGTTGTCCCCGCCAAGTTCAGGGCAGCAGCTGTCCCAGAGTGTCCACGGGTTCAGTCCTCAGCGCCCATGCCCCTCTGTGCCCTAGACCCATGTCAAGGCCCTCTGAGTGTCCTTGCAGGGCACCAGGACAGGACATGTCACCCACATGCCCCCTCAGGCAGACACTGCCCATGCTGAGCTGGGGGTATCACTTGTGTTTCTTTCCCCTCCATCTGCTCCGGGACCCCCAGGCTGGGTATGAGGGTTCCCAGTCCCATGCCCAGGTGCTCTCTTCCACCATGAAGCCACCAGCCATCTGTGGCTTTTTCTGCAGGGTGTCCCTAAAGCAGGGCAGCACCCTGGGTTGCTCCCGTGGGAGCCAGCCAACAGCCTGTGCTGTACCAGGGTGATGTGGGGTGCAGGGGGGGCTTATGGCTGGAGGAGGGGATCTGTCTTTCTGATCCCAGAAGGAGGCTGGAGAAGATCTGTGGGATCGATCCAGGACCCATAAAGCCCCAGTGTCTCCTGCGGCTCTCGCCGTCCCTGCATCCCACTGAAGCATGGTGCCCAGGACAGGTCTGGGAGTCCCCAGTGGCTCCCGAGCACGTCCCAGAGCAGCTAGATGCTGGGGTCAGTGCCGGTGGCACGGCACTGCCGTGGCAAAGTCCCCTCCACTGGGAAGGTGCCCTGGACGGCTTCTCTCTCGCGGTATGCTCGGACCCCTGACCTCCCCAGCAGGTCCCCAGGCCAGACAAGCATGTGGCACTTTTTTGGCCAGCGTGGCTCCTGCATGGCCCAGGAATGATCTCCCAGGGTTATTTCTGACTCACAGGACAGGAAACGTTTCGAGGTTTAAGCCGAGCTGAATAATGTGCTCATTTCCTTGTGCCGACTACAAAGCACCTGCTCCAGGGGATTTATGGAGTGCCGGCCTCTCGCACTCGCTGAGCGGCTGCCTGCCCGGATGTTTTTATTTTCCTGGGATGGCCAGCAAGTGCCAAGGGCTGTTTTCCTAAACACCCCGAGCCCTCCTGGCACGTTTCCCTCGAGGGGAGCCTGGGCAGAGCCACAGGCAGCGGGACATCTAGGGTGCTGGGGTACCTGGGGTGCTGGGGTGCCAGGGCAGGTGCCAGCACCCTGCCAGGGCTGAGGGCAGCGGGGATGTGTGGCTAACCCACTGGTGCCAAAACCCAGTCTGGCCCAGAGCAGCCACCACTGGGATAAATGGCCCAGGAGAGTGCCAAGGGGTGATGGAGAGGGATGGAGCATGGTAGCAAGCAAGGGAGGATGAGACCATGCAAGAGAGGGCAAGAGGGCAAGGGAGCCCAAGGGAGCCATGGCATGGGGCTGCCCAGACTGTGGAGCCCAGCCTGCCACCAGCTGCGGGGAGGAGGCACCCAGAGCCCATCCCACAGCCGGAGACCCACAGACACCATCCCACAGCAGACCCCATCCCATGGCTGGAGACCACAGACACCATCCCACAGCAGACCCTATTCCATGGCTTGGGACCCAAGGATACCATGCCATGGGAGATCCCATCCCACAGCTGGAGACCCACAGACACCACCCAACCTGGGCTTTTATAGAGCCCATGCAAAACACTGCACCCAGCCCGTGGGGTGGAAATGGTGCTCCTCTGTGAGGAGGATTGGGGTGCGAGTGCTGAGGCTGAGGAGACCCATGGGACACGCAGGGCATGCCAGCACTCCTCGCAGCCCACGCTCCTCAATCCAGCGGGCAGCCAGCCTGCAGAGGAAGCTGACATCAAGGTTTTCACCATGTCCCCTCCACTTTGTCCTCTTTCTGGAGCAACAGCCTCATTGCTTTAGTCCTGGTGGGGTCAGCTCTGATCCCACCCACAGTCCCAGCCTCCGGGAGCTATCCTGTCTGGCTTACCAGCTGCAGGAGGAAGGATGGAGCGGCCCGGCTGTCATTGCCTGGGTGGCCCTTTGTCCCCTCCTGTCCCCCTTCCCTGCCCCTGGTTTCCCAGCTCTCTCTGACCCCCCTGCTCAGCTCTTCCTGGGGTCTGGCTGCTCCAGCGAGCATTGACTGTTCAGGTGAGTGGACATGGCTCAGAGCTGGCATCTGCCTGCGCGCTGCCTGCACCCTGTCTACACCCTGCCCTGGTGACCTGGGGGCTCTGTGGCTTGAGGAATCTTCAAGGTGCTGAGCGAGGAGAGGTGCCCACATCCCACAGCTGCCCCCGGGCCCAAGGCAGCACTGGGATCCAGCTGGGGCAGCTCAGCCCAGTGATAAGTTGGGGTTGTGGTTTGGGGTTTTTTTTTTTCTGTTTAGAGAGAAAATAAAGCGCTTGTGGGGAGCAGGAGCCAAGCTCCCCAGTGCCTAAAACAGCAATCACAGCACTTCCTCGGATTTATGGTGTTTGCTTTCACAATGCCAGCCGGGATCCTGTTTGCTTCCTGCTCTGCAGCTGCAGTCCCAGCTTAAGGCTCAGGAGATTCAGGTTTTATAACACTCCTGGATCCTGACGATGGCAACTTGTCCAGCATCGGTTATCACCCCCGTGCCTCCTGTGGGAGGCTGTTGTCACCCCATCCCAGCACCCACCAGCTTGGGTGCCCATCCACAGGGTCCCATCCTCCGGCACTGGCGGCTTGAACAGCAGCGCTGCAGAGGGAGCACCCAACCTTTGCTGGGAGAGGAGGCCAGCAACGCTGCGCCCTCGGTGGGGTGCAGCACCCAGCTCCTCTGGGGCACAGCTGCAAGCCGAGAGCCAGGCCGGGCAGGAGCAGCTGGGTCCTGCTGGGGGGATGCTGAGACACGGGTGTGACCTCCTGTGGGGTCCCGGCATGCTCAAGGGTTGTGACTGCTCCTCACCGGCACGCCTGGACACGCGGTCAGTCCCTGCTGCTGGCCTCTGCCTGATAAATCAAAGTGACTGAACTTACAGCGAGGCAATTCTTCCAGCCCCTGCATCCCTCTGTGGCTCTTCCCCAGATCTCAGTTGTCCCCCCAAGAAGTAGCACCAAAATTGGCTGCCCCCTTTCACTCTCTGGGGCAAAACCTCCTCCGGGATGCACTGGCTAGCGCAGCTGGAGAGAGTGTCAGCTCCTCTAGCCACAGCATCCCTTGGGTACCCGAGCTGAAGCTCTTGAGCACCAAGTCCAACTCCAGATGCCGCTTTCTAAGCTACAAGCCCCCTCCTGTACAAGCTGGACTGAAATGCCCTGGACCCCCCATGGGGGTGTGTGCTGGGGCCAGCTGGGTGCCCAGGGATGCAGAAGTGGGGGAAGGAGAGCAGCCAGGAGGGGGAAGAGCAGGATTGACAGGCTGTGGGGGACCACCAGCCCCCTCCTGTAACATACAGCCACAGCGTGGAGGGTGCTTTGCTGCCCAGATCCTTCTGCAACGTGCCAAGGGGTGTCCTGACCCCTTTTCGTCCTCACCTGCATTTACCCAGAGAACCTCTTTGATGAAATACCCAGAGGCCACCAGTAGGCTGGTAGCCTTAACCCTCTCTTTGGGAAACCAGAACAACTACAGAAATCCCACGAATGCCTCCCCGTGATCCCGACAGAGCAGGAGCAGTGCCCCTCCACATGTCAGAGGGATGCTCTCACCCCCACATTTTCAGTACTCTTCTGGAAGCCTGGCCAAATCATGGGGGCCTCCAAATGAAACCCACCATTTTTTTTTAACATTTGCTGTACTCGGTGATGAAACGATGATGGATTATTTCATTGTGGTTACTAGCATGCCAGACTTCTTTTTCCAAACACACAATAGGAATATTCATTTACTGCTCTGACAACGAACACTTTTATCCTCCTTATATAGTAACAACTCTGCACCAAAGGGCGAGTTCCATTTGTCACTGATACACTTCACCATCCCAGCTCACAGCCCTGCAGTTGGCAGGTTATTCACGGATGCCCCAAGTTTCTCTGATTTATTATCAGCTTTTTCCAACTGATCCCACCCTCGCTGCCATCCGGCCACCCCGCCTGGAGGGGCACAGCACCATTCCAGGTGCTACAGGAGGGCTGGGGTAGCTCTCTGAGGAGGAGAGGGGATGCAAAGCCTGGGTGGCTGCCTCGGAGGCAAGAGCACGAGATGCAGGATGGGGATGCAATGGGATGGGGAGGGGGTCCGCAGCGGCAGCGCGAAGGGACTATGTCTTCAAAAATGAAGGTGGCGAATCCAAAGCGGATAAAAGGAAGCAGTTTTTTGGGTTGTTTTTTTTTTTTCACTTCGTGCTTAATTAGGCTACCACAGGAAAATGCTCAGGCCAAAATTTAGCAGGACTCAAGGAGGGATTGGGCATTTATGGGGATAACAAAAATATCCAGCTATAACAGTGGATGCCAACACAAATTCTGGAAGGGATATTAAGTCTCACGCGTCAGGGTGTAAACCTATCCCAAACTGTCAGAAAGTAGGGAGCTTAACGCAGGGGCAGATGACCCACATATGCTACTGCTACCACTGCCGCCTCGCTGCCGGCACGGCCCTGTGCTGGCCAAGCCGCCAGCTGCACCATCCCCGGAGCCCTGTTTCCTGCTGCCGGCAGCATCTCTGAAGAGGGCTGTGAATTTCTTTTGGCAGTTCAGCCTTTCGCTTGTAGCTCCCCGGGGCCGCGTGGCTCCCGGGGCTCTGACCTCCTCCACCTCGCCCGTCCCCTTGCTCTGCCTGCTGGTAGCAGGGATTACCACTTCAGCTCAGAGGCTGGGTAAGGGTCTGCTCGGAGAACAGGCACGTCCTCGGGCAGTGTGGCATCTTCCCAATGGCTTCTTGCTTCCAGCCAAGCCCTGCATTTCCCTCTCAGGTCTTGTTGCCCAAATGCACCTTCACCTCCTGATTTCATCCCTTCAGTTTCTGCTGGGGCCTGTCTCCAGCCTCTGAAAGGGGCTGCTCAGCTCCGGTGTCTCATGGGTGCCACATGTATGCAGGCATGGCCCCAATTTCATGGGCACTGCTCAGACGAGACCTGGGTGATGCCTCGTGCAGAGCCTTCCTCACCTGCTCTGCACCAGTGGCAATACTGCCTGCTCTTGGCCAAAAAAATCCACTGTCGCCCCCAGCCCACGCGTGGCCACACGCCTGTCATGGCCACAGCTCGCGCTGGGGTGAAACTGCCATGCTGTGGTACCTGGGAGTTGGGTGCGAGCACCTCCATCCCCACTGAGGATGGTGCCACTGCATCCCACACTGATTGTTAACAGGACGGACGCCTGTGCTGCTCTAGTCCCTATGAGGTAGGATGCTCCCGAAACCTTGGCCACTGTGAAGGATCAGAGACGGCTCAGCGTGACCAGAGGGGAGCCTGGAGCTCTCCTGGTCAGGGGCCAGTGTCTCCCGTGCTCGCCTCTTGCATACTCACCACCCTGCTGAGGGCAACCCCGCTGGGGTCCCTTGGATGTCCCCTCGCTGCGGAGCCTTGCACCCACAGGGGCTTCCAACTGGAGACATTTCTGGAGGGCATGAATCAGCTTTTCACAGCTTGTTAAAAATCTTGATCCTACCTCTTGTTTTCATGCCTTTCAAATCAGGAAATGAGTTTTACAACTTTTCCAGTGGGGCACAGCTGGTGGCCAGGGTCGTAAAGCTGAACTTTATAAATATCTCTTGTTGGGATCAGGGGAAGAGCATTAAAAAGGCAGAGAGAGAGAGAGAGAGAGAGAGAGAGAGAGAGAGAGAGAGAGAGAGAGAAGGGGAAGGAGCAAAGGCAATAGAGAAGCAAGGCAACCTCGGTGAAGAAGCCCAGCTCAACTCCGGCCATGGCCATGCAAGCACGGAAGATGGGATGTGCTTGGGGTGGGCTTTGCTTGCTGCTCTCCCTCCTCTTCCAGCTGCCGGGCTCCCAGGCCAAATGCTATTTCCAGGCTAAAGGTAAGTGGGGAGGTGAGCTGGGATGACGCTGATGGGAAAAGGAGGCCTCAACGGTCCCCAGGGTGATGGGGCTCTGCCCTGCCTGCCTGTGAAGTGTGGAAGGGACTGTGCTGAGCTCAGGAGCGCAATCGTGGGCCAGTGATGAGTGGAAGGAGCAGTCTATAAACCACAGAACAGCTCCCCAGGGCTCTGGCTGAGAAACAGCTCGCTGGGCCATGAAGAGGTCCTGGCAGGAGCCCGGCTGGGGCCGAGCGTGCACGACTAGCAGCAAAGGGAGGAGGGCTGCCCGTCTTTCCTCTGTTGTCTCCTTCCATGGCTGCAGAGACGCTCAGACCCCAAGGGGCACTGGATATGCCCTCTCCAGGGAAGCAAGAGCCACTTGCCTCTGCCCCAGGCTCCTGGGAGCAGGGAGAGCCACAGGGCACAGCCAGGAGAGGATGGGTGGAAGCATCGCCCTTGGCAGATGCCTGGGCATCCCATACCTGCAGGGAGGTGGAGAGGCCACCAAGTATCTTCTGTAAGATGGGGCCAGTGGGAGGTCATGACATCCCCGCCATCCCCTCTTTGAGGGCAGAGGTGTGCCCTGGAGGCTCCCACGTGCCCCAGTGCAGGCCCACGTGTGCTTACCACCACCGTTTCCTTTGCAGCTCCCTGTGAGTATGAGGGGAAGCAGTTCTCCCTCGGGGAGTCGTGGCTGAGCACCAACTGCCTGCTCTGCACCTGCCTGCACCCCATTGGCGTGGGCTGCTGTGAGACGTGAGTGAGGGGTGCTGGGGGTGGGCTGCTGATGGTGATGCTGCTCTGCCACGCACCTCTGCGGCCGCAGCGGGGAGGGGGTCCTGTGGGTGAGCAAATGTCAGGGGTCCTGGGGGCTGCAGGGTGCCAGGCCCTGGGGGACATGGGGCACAGGTGGGCAGGAGCCCACTGCGGGGGTATGAGGTGAGTCAAGGAGACAAAAGCGGAGGCCAGGGGTGTCTCAGCACAGTGAGGTGCCAGGAGTGGTGGCCCAGCCTGCCTGAGCTGGCCTGGGAGACACCCCGGCTCGTGGTCTGGCAGCGGAGGAAGCCACCTGGCCCTGCTAGCAGCCCTCTGGCACAGGCTGGGGGAGCTGACAGCACTGTGCCCCCTCCCGCAGCACCCAGCACCCCATCGACTTCCCCGACTGGTGTGAGGCCCACTACGACTCGCAGACCTGCCAGATCTCGGTGGTGCAGAAGGCCAACCCCAGCCTGCCCTGCGTGAAGAGCATGGAGCATGAGTGGGGCTCGGCTGGCACCCCTGAGCCGCTGAGCAACAAGGTGCTGGGTGCGGAGCTGAGCAGATAAAGGCTCGCCGGCACCCCGCACCCCCCCGCATCATCCTCCCTCCTCCAGAGCACACCTCCCGCATGCTCCAGACCTGCCCCATCCCACAGAGACGTCACCGACGCCACCTTTGAGGGAAACCACTATCCACACACTATGGTTCTGAGTTAACACTTACACCCCAGCGCTGCCACGATACAGCTTTGCTTCCACCTTCAGCTTCCTGAACCGAACCAGGGCACCCTCGCCGTGAGATGCCCTGTGCACCATGGCAAGGCAGATCCTACGGGATGTCTTCCCAGGTGGGTAGGAATCCTCCAGCTACTAAAGAAAGGGGTACCGGACCAAATTAGCCTGCACCGCAGCAGCCTCGTGCTCCTGCATCCAGCCTCAAGTTATGTAGCTCCTGCCTCCCCCAGAGATCCCCATTCCCCTGCACAGCAGCCACTGGGAGCTCACTGGGGAGCACTACGGCTCTTCATGCTGGACCCACGCACCCCAGCCAGCCCCTTCCCTGCCCCGGAGCACAAGGGGCACAACCCACCTCTGGAACCACTAACACCCCTGCTCCCGCAGCTCCCGGGGCCGGAGGGATCCCTGGCACTGCAGACCAGCCCTGGGCAACACTGCAATGGAGCCAGCCTAGGGCAGGCAGCAGAGTGGGGGCAACCACTAGAAGCTGTCCCCAGGGCAGGCCCCCATCCCAGCTGCAGGGGAACGGGGAGGGGAGCTGGGTGTCCTGCTAGGGTTCAGGGAGCTGAAGCAATCCGCCATGTGCCAGGGTGGAGCCGGCCACCCTGGAAGCCTGCCCCAGCCCATGCCACGCCTGTGTTGTGCAGAGCCTTGTGTAGATGTTTCTGTTCTTGCAATAAAGGTATTAAACAAAAAGGAGGTCTCCAGCTTGTGACTGTCATGCAAGGTGGGCTGCATCCACCACTGGGAACAGTGTAGGAACAAGGCTCTTGGGAAGGGCAAGTTTTACACATTCAGATGTTTACTAAATTTCCGTGCAAAGAGGAAAACTCTTTGAAAGGTTTGGTAGAAATGGGGAGCTGGCTGTTGAGCAGAGAGACCTCTATCCCTGCTCCTGAATGCACAGCACGCATTCACTCCAGCTCCCCAAGGATCCCAAGACCAACAGGATGCCTTCACGCCCAGGAGTGCAGGCAGAGAACAGCCCAGGTGCTCAGTGCTTCTCGGTTTGGATCACCACTACCGTGCTGCTACAGCACGTGGCCACATCCAGGACACCACACGTGCTGGCAGCACAGGGCTGGCCTGCCAGGACCTGCCTTCTCCAGGAGAGGGTAACAGGGGAACGGGCTGTGCCCCTCACAGGAGGCAGGACATGTGCCAGGGCAGGAGAGCAGGCTCCCATCCAGCCCAGATGGCCAGTGTGCTTCACCTGGACACCAGACCTCTCCTTGTGGGCTCTCTCTGTAAAGGGGATGGCCTTCACCCACAGCTGGTATGGGCCTTCACTGGAAGAGCTCTCCTCTCCTTTCACTGGGCTGAGCCTTTCCTTCTTGGAAGCCCCTCATGGGGTAAAGGCACCTTATGCCATTCCTGCAAGGGAGATTTCTTTTTGGTGAGTGCTGGGAGTCGCACCTTCACCCAGGCAGGAAGGGTCCAGCTGCAAGCCAAGGGCTGCAGTGCAAGCCCAGTACTCCTCCATCCACAAGCAGGACAGACTTGCCCAGTGGCCACCTGGGTGCCGCAGATGAACGCAAGGGGACATTGGGATGCATGCCTCGCAGTATGCCAGTGACAGTCCTGCCTGCCATTCCCACCAGCAGCACATGCTTGCAGCAGCACAGGCCCCTACCAGCTCTGCCCACTTCAGATGGTGATTGAGTTAGTGCTGGAGAACTGAGATACGTAGGAAGCCAGGATGGGGTTGGTGGGAAGGACTTTGATGGGCAGGTCCCAGCTGAAAGTGTCCACTTCCATCTGCTCCACTCCAGTCCAGGTGACGGCCTCAGACTGGCTCCCACGAACCAAGCAAGTCCCCGCCGACTCCCCGGAGGTCACAAACTCAAAGTGCAGCCTCCACTTCAGGGACACTGTGGGCAAGAGCGGTGGGGGGGGTCAGCAGCCAACACCACAAGGGATGGGGACAGCAGTTCTCTCAGTGCTGACTGTCCTGGCAAGGGGACGTGCAAATAAGCCCACTCATGCAGGCCAGCTCCCTCCCACAGGATACAGCCTTGCTGGGCAAGGGCAGGGCTGGGGACATCGCAGGCCTCCTGCGGAGACAAGCAGGGGTGGGTCCCTTCCCTAGTGGCCACTAACCGATGTTGGTGGAGAATCCTGGGGTAGAGCTGAGCGGGATGGGCAGGCTGAAGCTGCTCTGGGCCGTGTGCAGGCAGGACTCCTGATGGCGGGCGTGTGTGCTGAAGGACACAGGCTGCCCCCGCCGGCGCTGGAACTCCTCCTGGATGCTCTCCTCTGTCTGCAGGCTCACTGAGAACTGCAGGGCAATCGGCAGGGCACTCGCTCTGACAACCTCACACAGCCCTGGCACAAAGCCCCTGGGCTCAGAACTGGAGCCCTTTCCCACCTCACACCCCAAGGGGACCTCAACTGAGTCTCAGCAGAAACCCCCAGTAGAAACCCCACAGCAGTCCAGTGCCACTCCAACTCCTTCTTCCTCTCCCCCACCTGAAAGCCCTGCCTCTCCCCACAGTGACACCGAAGCCAGCACTGACCTGCAGACACGGGATGTCTCCTTCTGAGAAGTTAAAGGTCCCGATGACATCCTCTCCGATCTTGTACACAGTCTTAAAGATGCAGAATGTCCCCACCTTCCCACGAGTGTTGCTGATGTTATACAGGTCTGTGGAGCAAGAATAGAGGGGGAAACAGTTGCAGCAGGATGAGGCTCTGGTCCACACAGCACTCTGAGTTAATCACAAAGCCCCGCAGACATAAGCCCACACCTCCTGCTTGGGTGTGAAGGACAGGCTCTGGAGGCAGCATTCCCTTTGGGAGACACCTGCAGTGAGCAAAAGCAAACCACAGGCTGGCTGCAATATGCTAGGGAGAAGGTCTCTCTGGCTGAATTAGGAAGAGCCTGAGACTGGCAAGGAGGAGGCCATGGGAAACTGCGACTCAAGCGGGCCCTGACAGAGCTGCTCCACTGCCCCAGTCAGAGCTTTGCTTTGCCGCCAGCAACAGATTTTTGCAGGGAGCCCCGAGCTGTGCTTCACACCCAAGTTAGGACAGCAGGTTCAAGCAGGGGACGTGACCTACGCAGGCTGCGTCGGGAAGTAGCCACCATGAGCAGTTCTGTTGCCAGGTCTGCCAGACGAGAATCTTTTTTCAAGCCCTCCTCCTCCTCCAGGAAGGGGTTTGAGGGCGCAACGGCCTCATCCTGTGGGAACTGGTAATCCTTCAGCCCTGGGGAGAAGGCGAGAGCATCAGCGGGGCAGGGTGCAGACAGGCCTGTGCCTTGGAGGGAGGGCAGTGGGTGGCCTTACCATGCAGCACCAGGACACGGAAAGGAACACGCAGGAGCTTGATAGGGGAGTTGACACGCTGGCAGCCGATGGTCAGCTTGTACACGTACTTCACCGACTGTCCCCGGAAAGAGGGAGGGCCGTCTATGGGCAGAGTCTCACAGTACGAATCTGCAAGAAGCGCAGAAAAGGTTGCTTTCTGAGGCCAAAAGGATGCCCCTGGAGCTGTTGCTCACAGGCTCTCTGCACCGAGCGTTAGGAATAGCAGTGGAGATGAGCTAGGGACAGTGCCTGCTGCTTTCTGCCATCTCCTCTTTCCCACAGCAGGCCAAGCACATTCCCAGATTCCCTGCAACAGCACACTGCTCCTCACATCACATGTGCTGTCATCCAGACATTGCTTCCAGCACATACAACCACACACACAAACTCTGCCTCAAAAGAATGTAAAAGATGTAAAATGCAGCAACACAAACACATGAGAGCTAAACTTACTCGTCACGAGTTCAACCTGAATTTGCCTCTGCACACTTCCTTCGCACACTGCTTTCACACTGCAGTGACATGCTGCAGTTTCCTCAGGGCTCTGCCCCATGCAGCAGAGAGGTGCTGATCAATACGTCATGCCTCTTTTGATACTCGCTTTACACAAACCCCAAACTCAGCAACAAAAATTAGTTTCTTCCTGTGTTTTTCTCTGAAGCACTGGGTCCAAATGGCCAAGAAACAATTAAGAGACCTTCACAACAACCTGTGGCGCACCCCCCCCTTGACAGACAGATGACTTAGACCACAAAGCCTCTGATTCTGACACCTCTGAGATGCCAGGGCCTGGCTTTACATCACATTCAGCCCTCTCAAAGCCCCTTGGCCACCACACAAACCCCAACGCTTCTCAACGCAGCGTGAACACTCCTGCAGCTATCCCAAACCGCACACTGTATAAAAAAAAGGCGCAAACAGTGAACTGCGGAAAGTCTCCACCTCTCTGGCTTGCCCACCGTGACGCAGATACACCCTGCCAGAGGAAGGGCAGCATCCTGCTATGAAACCACAGATACTTCCCGATGTCTGGCACATCCTAAACACTGAGGCTTAGATTAAAACCTAGGGTTACATTTTAAATATAACTTCTAGATTTAAAACAAACAGAACTGGAAGAAAGAAAAAAGCCCATGCTAGTGCGGAGCATCCAGAGGCTGTCACACCTTAAAATACAAGGCTGTCCTGCTGGACCGGGGTGCAGATAAAAGCTGAGATCTGTCCTGACAGGGAGGAAAATCAGGTATTTCCAAGGAAGGAAGCAGACTGCTGTAACACCCTGTGCCAGGCTTAACAAGAGTGCTCACAAAGACCTTCATGCCCAATGAGGATAATCTCAGCAGAGACCACTGCTATCTGAGGAGGATGGGCGGTTTGCTACCTGGCACAGGAATGCTGATCGGGAAGATCGGGAAGTCCCAGCTTCCGTGCATATCCCAGAAGGAAGCACATTCCTGGTGCAATGGATGCCTTCCTTACTCTCCCGCTGTACCCTCTGGCTGGGCTCCCAGCCCATGTCCAGGCTGCTTCCATTTCCTCCCCTCTCTGTATCTACCAAATATTTAAAGGTATTACAAAACCAGAGAGGAGGCAAAAACAGCCACAGAAATTACTTGAGGGCTTTAGAAAATGTTTTATGGTGACAAATTTAAAGAGCTCAGTCTTGGCAGCATGTCAAAAGGATGGGAGATGAGTCAGCTTCAACATATAGGCACCATAACAAGGGTAAGATATTGGGGAATAAGCTGGTTGGCAACTGAAAACAAGGCCTTTTATCAAGAGGCAGCCTGACACAATCTCAGCTACATGTGCCAGCTCTGGCTACAGTTTAATAACATAGTACTTTGCTGAAGCAGAATTAAGATTTCTTGGCGGGGGGGGGGGTTGCCTTTCCAGACTGTGCAGCAAAACTCAAAACTTCTGAAAAACAGGAAATGAAGAATTAAGATACACACCCACACAGCCTTAACTCTGCCTCCACGGAGCTGGCAGGAGCCCCCAGGAATGATCTGCAAGCATGCCAGCTGCAGTCTCTTGTGAGAGGAGCAGCACCACAGGCCGACGGGAGCGGTGTGAGCAGCCTGGCAGAGCCGGGGCTGTGATATGGGGGTTTCGGTGCTAAAAAGCCCAGTGCCACACACAGCAGCATCGCACACAAGACACGCAATGGACGGTGTGCATCACACAACCAAGGGGAAAGGCTGTAACATAAGGACAAGGAACCTCAAAGTGTAGAGGAGTTTGTGTTCTTCCTATGGAGCTGCATCCAAGCACAAGGCAGATGCAGGCTGCTTGTGCCAGTGTCACCCAGCGGCCGAGAGGACACACATACACATACACAATACAACATCACTGGGAAGGACAGACTACCTTAGCAGGGGGATGAACAGCTTCTGCCTGCAAAGCCAGTGCCCAAGGAAATCCTCTCATCCAGCCCAGCCACCTGGGGGTTGGACTGTAGTCACTGATCTGCTCTCCCAGAGCCTGCTGAGCCTGCCTGAGATGCTCCAGGAAAAGGGGCTTCCCCCTGTTCCCAGGGAACACATGCTCCAGCCTCAGCAGTGTGGAACACCGGAGAATCCAGGTGAGACTCGGGCCAGCTGAGATTTCTGCCTCCTCTTTCTCCCTAGCATGGCCACTTTCAGAAAGCACAGGGGACCTTGGCTCTGATGTGGCAGGGCCAGCTTCTTTCCCCCACATGCTGCTGTAGAATAAATAACTAAATGTGCTCAAACAATAGGCTTTGCAGTTTAGGAGACACAGGCCCAGAATACATTGCCCCACTAACACCTAGCCAAGCCAGGATGGTTCATCCTGTCTCCTTTTGCCTCCAGTCAAGGCCCTCCAAGCCCAGAAAGGCAGGAGAACCCAGCTTCAAAACCAGCACGTCGCAGCCCATGGCTTCTTGATCTCACTTGCAGCTCTGCTCTCACCTCCCCAGAGCTCAATGCTCCAGCAGAGCCCCCTCCACCACAGGCACTGCCTCTCTCCTCCCTTTGCTGTAACTTGAGAGGTCTCTATCAACCACTCCCAGCAAACCCCTACGACAACCTGAGGAAGTTGTCCACATGCAGCCTGCAATGCCTAATGTTACACTGCCACTGGAACATGAAGGAGATCCGACACAAACTGACAGGCTAGGTCATGCAGCCACTGACCAAGAGGCAACAGCACATACTTGTACTTCCACAGCTGTCTGTTCAGGTAGAACAATCTGCCTGGAACAACAAAAATGAGTTGCTGCAAATTCCATGTGAAAAGGACGAAAATTTCTCTAAACAGCAAACGGGAAAGTAGTCATGAAGGAGAGCTTAAAGGGGACCCAATGGAAGCATACTGAGAGCTTTGGAAACATGGAGCACTTTGAGCAGAGATGAGAAGTGCTCACTTTAACAGCAGGTAAACTAGAACAGCCAGAAGACTCCGTGATCTCCAGGACAGCCACAACCTGAAGAGGAAGCACAGACCTTTGGAGGACACCAGCCTAAATCCGAAGAATACTCCCATGTGGCTGAATAATAAAGGCAAGGAAATGCAGGTGTGTGTAACCGTTCCCTCAGCTGCAGCCAGGTATTTCAAAACGTTTCATGCCTCACAGCTACACAATGGACTTGTGGCAAAGGACATGGGCCAGGGGCAGGACTGAGGGACATGCTGCAGTACGCAGCCCTCACACGGTGGAGAACAGACTGTGGAGGATGCAGCAGTTCCTTAGCACTCATGCTCCCACCTTGTCTTCTGCCAGCACCAGTGTCTCCCACTTGCAGCACTCAGGGTCTGCAAAGGCAGCCTAGAGAGTGGGGCTCCCCAGAGGCGAGCACTCTGAGCAGGGGAAGAGAAGACAGGACTCACAGGACTTTGACTCGCCGGGATCCAGTCGCAAGTCACAGAAGAGAATCTTTGGTGGAGTGGACAGGATACACTGACCCCGCTCTCCTGGAAGAGAAGAAGAGCCACATGAACGCTGCCCAGCTTTGGGGGGGCAGCCACCACACCCATGCCAGCCAGGCCTTATCCTCACAGGGATGAATGGGGAGGGGAAGGGATCGAGGAGGAAGTATCTCATGCCTCTGTCAGATAATGAGACATTTCCAGAGCAGCTGGACAAACAACCTTCATGTTTCGCTCCAAGCTAGCACCCCTTTGATCTCAGTATCAACAAGGTCCTGCAGCAGCGATCACCAAGGAATCACACAACAAAAGCAACATGGACTTCCTGCTTGCTTCTACGCGTGCTGCCCTCAAGACACACTTTATAGCCTGCTTGACTCCCGCTCGCTATGCTCTCACCACCCCTACCCAGGGTTACAGGACTAGCACTCACCTCTGTTGGGGATGAAGACTGTCTCGTTCTCTGCCTGCACGTCGTGCTTGCTGCCATCAGAGGGAGGGAGTGCTACCCGGTTCTCGCTGGCGTGAAACTGGCAATGGATCTGGGCACTGGCCCAGGCCAGCATCTCACTGAGAGTAAAGAAGAGCAACACTCATGTCTATGCTTTAAACTTGGATTACAGCAAGCATGAATTGACATGCAGAGCAGCACTCCAAGGCACCTCTGTTGATAACAAGACTACCAGGGAAGTGGGCAGACTCTAAAGCAAAAAGTATCTGCAGCCTGGGTTCAGCTGTTCCTGCGCACAGCACCTAGATCCCCCAAGTTCCACTCCTCAGGGCAGGCAGGGCATGGATGTGCTCCCTCCCCACAGCACCGTCCCCCTCAAGAACATCATCTTCTGGTTGTGTCAGATCAGAGGATGATGCTTCTGAGTCCTTCATAAGGACCTATTTTCTCCTTATGATGCAAGGGATTCACTGATGGCTATAGGGGAGGTGAAGGTGTCATTCTGCCCCTTCTCTGTACAGCCACAAGAATTGGTTGCATCCAGCATGAAAAATAGTCTCATGGTTTGGACTCTGCCAGGACCTCAGCCATTCCACAGGGCATTTCCCCTGGCATTTCTTGCACCTTCTAGTTTCCAAAACACCTATTTTTATTTCAACAGCTGCCTCATTAGTTTAGCTAGTGTATGGTTCCTCTGGTGTTTTCTAACACCATGATCTGATTAGTAAGCACTGACACCACACTTTTAGGTGGCACGGGGTTTTTTTGTGGCACGCAGGTATCTCTTGATATGACACATCAGCGCAGTTAAACGTCTAGACAAACCAGAGAAAAAGGTGTGCTGCATTCATTTCAGCTGACTAATAATGAGCTATTTGATCTTTTGTATGTGCTGGCTGTCTTTATCCAAACATGCATTGCACTCTACTCAGTTACCTCTAACCCCACAACTGTAATTCTTTATCTTCAGAAGTACCAGCATGGCCTTTCCGTAAGGGCTGCCGTAAAGTTTTCTGTCGTAAGTCATCTGCTATACGGAGACAGAAAATGCTTTTGCTTAAGAAACAATGTTTACCAATTTTATATAAGCTTAGCATGATTACAGTACCTTCAAACACCGTATTTTTAATTTTTTTTCCCCCTGCATTTATTTTCAGTATCACCCAACAATATGCCACTGGATTGTTTTCTTTTTTTTTTGACCAGATGCCCAAACAAATTTTCTATCTGCCTTCCTACCAGCAGACCTGGCTTGTCCAGCTGGCAGGGTGGAGAAGGATCCTGCACTGCTGCTGAGGTGGCTTCCCCACTCTCTCATGTCCCCCTATAACTCCTGTGGCCCAAAAGAGCCGTGCTCCACACAGCGTTTGGGCAGAAGCGCTTTGTTTCTTATATGCCTCGTACACCACCATGAAATACACTTTCTGTCATTTACGTACTGTCCTTCAGTTCTGTCGCTATGCTCGAAATGCGTGCCTCTCAGTTCCTCCACCTGCGCCACAGATTTTGCTAGCCCTGAAAACTTCTAGTCCCCCACAGGTCTGCCTGCCTATTGCAGTGACCTGGCTCCTGCCTTTATGTAACCCACAGCTTCGATTTCCAAACCACCAATCTATTTGGTGTTGCCATTCACATAACTTAGCCAGGTCACATCAAGTACCTGCTTTTTTATTTTAAAAACCTTTTTTCCAAGAGGCAGGTTTCTATGGACCACAACCACTTCATTGGGAACCTGAAGTTCCCAAATGAAGCTCCCGTAACTGTGCTGTGAACCTCCAAAACTGCCTCCACTGGCTGGTTTTGCAGTCCCACATGTTTCAGAACCAGGAAAAACAGCACTGTCACCACACAAGACAAAACTCCAGAAAGCTAGATGCTTATGCCACAGCTGAATTTGAAAGCTGAATTCAGCAGGCAAGAGGGACCAAGAAGAAAAGATGGAAAGTTAAGGAAGGCAATAAACAAAGAAGCCCTACAGCAGGAATACAAGTGACTGCTTTGCTGCTGCTGAGACTGCAAGCACTGGAAGTGGGTCTACCAAAACAATGACGTGTGAAATGCATACTGGTGATGAAACGATGCTGAACCTGAGAGGGCTGGAAATGGACACTTCCCAGGAAGGGCTCAAGATGAGAAAGCATTCTCCACCCCCTGGAGAATCAGACAAGGCCACACACTCAGCGGACACGGAGGCTTTGGGTGACTACTTATGATATGGAGTCACCCCCTGTGAGCCAATATAGGAAGCTCCCACCCTCCCATCTATTTTGGGCACAGTCATGATAAGGGGAGATGCAACGCTCAAAGGCTGGGCCACAGAAAATGCTGCCACAAAAGGCTGCCTCTTTCTGGCTCTAGGCAGTGCTCGCCCCTTTGGATGCCAGCTCTGGAGGCAGGGATCACACTGATATGTTGGCACACTGCCGGACAGAGTGAGCTCCTTCCATAAATGCAGGAAATAATGATGTCTGGATGTTGCCCTGTGAGACTGTCATCCAGGTGTAACTAGATATCCCGCTTTGACAGCCAGTTTGGCTTCATTTTCTGCCAGTAACCCTGTCACTGAGGGCCTACCTGAGGGGCAGTTAGGAGCATCTCTAACTGCATACTTTTTTTCTCGTCTCTTCCTTGGGGATAGAAAACCAGAATAATTACCTCAGTTTCAGCCCTGAAAGAGCGATGGTGCAAAGTGCCCTTATGGGAGTACCTCAGGCAGGGAAGTCACCAGTGGCTGAGCTGGCACCATTGCCCCATAACCCAGCCATGACTACATCTGGCTGCTCAGGAGGGAAGGTCGTTCCCTATGGAGGGACTCAGACAGCTCTGCCACTTAGAGGCTTCATGCACAGAAGGGCCCACCGGCACAGGCTGCCATACCTGCTGGCAGAGGTAGACGAGGCTGATAACGGGTTGGTGAAAGTGATCATGCACTCCAGCACCTCCCCTGCCAGGAAAACAGGCCCACGGCCCAGCTTGGCCAACACCTCGATCATGGCTCGGACAGCCCTGCTTGCACACCTGCCAAAAAAAAAACCCCAAACAGTAGTGGGCATGGAGAGAGGACTGGGTGCTGTAACAGAAGGGGGATGGCAACAGCCAAGCCGGGCACATGCGCATGGGGAGGTCAGGGAGAGCCCCAGCTCGCCCCAGCTCTAGACACAGCGCGGACAGGCACAGGCGTCTGGCACAGCCCTGGCCTTGCACACACACGCAGAGCACACCCGCACAGCCCTGGCCATATACTTACGTACACGCCCCACCTCCCCCAGCCCCACACAGACGTAGGGGGGATCAGGACATACTGCGGGGGGTGAGGGACAACCCCGCCACCCCCAACACGGGGATCTCAGGGGAGGCCCCGACAGCAAACACACAAACGTAAACGCCCATCACAGGGACCAGGGACCAGGGACACAGAACCGCGCAGCCCCCCGCAGCCCCCGCCCCAGACCCCACTCACCGCCCCGCAGAGACCCCACTCTACCCCCCGCACCGCTCCGGGCCCGGCTTCCCTTCACACGCTCTCGGCTCTCCCGACCTGCTCGGCGCGACTCGGGGCCCGCTCGGCAGCGCTCGGGGCTCGCTCGGGAACTCTCGGGCGCCGCTCGGCAACTTTCGGGCAGCGTTCGGTAGCGCTCGGGGCTTGCTCGGGCAACGCTCTGTCGCCGCTCGGTAACACTCGGGCGCCGCTCGGCATCACTCGGGCGCCGCTCGGCATCGCTCGGTCGGGCGCCCTCGGGTTCGCAGGTCGCGCCGGTAGCGGGGCGGGTCCGGGTTTCCGGACGCGCTCGGCGGCGCGAGGGGCGCCGTGCCCCGAGGGCGCGGGCGGGGCGGGGCGGGGCGGCTCGCGCGGTGAAGAGGGCGCGCGCGGGGGGGGGTGCGGCGATGGCGGCGGCGGCGGCGGAGGCGGCGGCGGCGGCGGGGCCGCTGGTGCGGCGGTACGAGGGGGCGGCGCGGGGCCGCGGCGTGGCGGCGGCCGGCTGGCGCGTCTGCCTGGCGCACCGCTTCGAGGAGCCGCGGCAGCCCTACGGCGCCGCCGACGTGCCGCTCCGCGACGTCCTGCGGCACATCGGCCTCGCCTTGCGGTACGGGGGGGAAACGGGGACCGAGAACACCTTGGAGGGCGGGGGAGGGGGTAAGGGGGTGTCCTGGGGGTAGGAGAGCCGTGGGCGTGGGAAAGCCGCGCCGCACTCGAGCCCCTCGGTGCTGTGGGCGGCTGCCCCCGGGGAGGCACTGGCCATGCCCTGGTGCACGGCGGGCAGAGTGCGGGGGATCGCGGAAGGCCCCGGGCTGGCGGGAGCCGCTCTCCTCCTGCACCGAGCTGCCGGCACCCACCCGCCGGCCTGCTGCCGGCGCTGGTGCAGACGGGCCGAAGCTGGCTTAGGGGCAGAACCCAGCGCTCGGGCTCCTCAAAGCCTAGCGGGAGCTCGGAGGGCTCGGGGCATCGCTTCTGGGGATGTGGCACGGGGCAGGCCCCCCATCTCCCACCCTCGAGGCTTGATGCTGGTGCCCGTCACTGCTGCATCTTCCCTGGCCAGTGTCAGGTGCTCGGCCCCTTGCATTGGGCACTTTTTGCTGGTGGAGATTGAACTCGAGGTTAATGGGGAGGGTTTTTGAAATGCAGTGTGCTGTAGCAGGTTTGGGAATGGGGACTTCTCCTGACTTTGCATTAGGCTGAGCTGGAAGTAAGCAGGAAAAACGTGTGTGGGAAACAACAATGTTATTTTAACCTTTAAAACTGCTGCCTGGGTGCTGGCGGTGTTTGTGTACCCATCAGGCTGAACATTGAAACCGATGACGGCATGATTTATTTCCTTGTGCTTGCTTTATATCTCCTGCCTCCATTTTCTGAGGTTTTTTTCCCTGCTTGATGTCCTTGGAGGGTGCTGCTTGCAAAGCTGGTTCCTGCAAAGCCTGATGAAGGGGCAGATAGCAGACTGCTTCGGGGTGCATGGCGTGCCGGTCTGACCTGAGACATCCCGACGTGAGCCTGGGCATCAGGGAAGGCAGAGCGTGGGTCGTGCATGGGATAAAGGCGGCTGGAAAAGCTGCCAGGGCAGGTTGGGGATGAGCTGAGTGTGTTGGAAAGTGTGAAGTTCTGGTGGGGTGAGCGGGGAGGCCACTCCTGGGCTGTTCTCATTGGGGTATCAGAATGGAAGTGGCTTGTATCAGTCCTAGAAAAAGGTTTTAAGGTGTTTTCAGCAAGAAGCTAATAGTCAAACCACGGCATCTTCCCTCTGTACAAATTTAGGAGGTAATTTGGTGGTCATATCAAAATAGTTGTGCAGGGCAAAGCTTCATGGCAAGGAGACTCCAGCCTAGAGAGCGGAGGAGAGGAAGGGCCAGGGCAGCGAGAAATACCAGCTTGGGTTTGAATTAGAACCTGAGGGCAGCAGTGGTGGCTGGCGAAGGGGAGCTACAGCAGGGGTGTGAGGATATGTGGGAGACTGCGTGCTCCTGGTGTTGGTGGGCACCCGTGTGTCTGCCCAGTGGAGGCAGCCAGCAGATGGAAACTTGGGTGCTGGTGCTGCAAGAAGAGCCTGGAGCCCAGTCCTGCGGTGTGGCGCGTGGGTCTGAACCTCTGGAGTCTTGCAGGTTGGCGTGCCCTCTCCCAGATGACCCATGATGGGCAGCACCCCTCTCTCAGGGGCACCTGTGCCAGGGATGCTCTCAAAGTCGAGCATTGCTTGGCGCATCAAGCGCAAAGTCACCTGCTGCAGGTGCTCATACCTCCCGAGATTGCTGGCAGCGCCTCGGGCTTGCTGCCTGTCTTCAGTGGAGGAAGCCTAGGACCTGCAGAGGAGCCAGCACATCCTGGGTTGACGTGGTGTCATGTTGAGTTAAACCTCTGGCTGATGGGTGTCCTCTCCCGCAGCACAAGCCCCTGCTGCAGGTCGCACAGCCAGGGGTATTGACAGCCCTGAGGTGAGGTTTTCCTTAATCAGGGCTCATCAGGGTAACTCCTTCGTGGGGACGCCCACAGCTGCAAATCTGGAAAGAAAAGGCAGTGCGAGCATTTGGGCTGCGGTGGGTGCTGGGGCTGGCGGGGCAGCGGGAGAGGTGCAGGCAGGTTTCCGCAGCGGTGGCTGGTGTGCCCTCGGAGGAGGTCATGGCACAGATGTGGAATAGCTGGGTGATGTCCAGCCAGGTTTTAATTCCACTGCCAATTTGAAGGGAAAGAAATGCCCTCTGGACCTGGTGGGACTTTTGGTGCTGCAGAACACAAAGACTTTATCCTGGTTATTCCGCAGCAGCACTGGTGGAGCTGTTAATAGCCAGTAATCGAACATTGACCACCTTCTCCCCTTGACTTGAGCAATTCCACTGCATGCTCCTGGAAAAACTGCTTTTTGAAATTGTCACCTCCTTTCCAAGGAGGTGGGGTGCTGTGCCATGCCACAGCCACTCTGCTTGGGAACCTTATTTCCTGTTGCCAGAAACCTGCTGGGGAAGCAGCTGGGTTGGTTTCTTGACACTGGGTTTAAAAAAAAAAAAAAAAAAAAATCATTTCCTTGAGAGAGCAAACACCCTGCCAAAACCTCGCCTCGGCAGCATAAAGCTGGGGCTGTCTCAGCTCGGAGAAGAGCAGTTGCAGCAGATGTAGCTTGAAGATAGCAGCAGGGCCTGATTCAGGGCGGTCATGCAGGACAGGCTGGTTCTCGTGGGTGCCCTGGACCTCTGCAGGCAAAATGTCCTTAAACAGTCAAACATGAAGGTGAATATGTGGGAATGGAGAGCGGGCTGCAACTGGGTCGTATGAGACTGCGACCCGGAAAATGTCACCCTGGGAGGGATTTGGGGACCTTAGATGTTGGTGAATAAAGGTGAATGTCCAGTGACCACGCAGCCAAAAAGGCAAGCGTGGTTTTTTTTTGCTGGGGAGGAGTGTGTAGGAGCAGGGGATGTCATGAAAGGGCCTCTCCCCCTTTGCCCCTGGGGGTATGTGTCCCAGGGGATTAGTGCCCACCCATTGACCACCATCCGGGCTCTGCATCCCACGAGCCATCCGAGTGGCTGTGTGCTCCAGGCTGCTGTAGCTTTCTCCTCTCGGCCGCACGGCATCGGTGCCTGCCGGTAGGTCGGGGACGTTGCCCACCGCGGGGGCTCCCGTGCCTCGCCGCCCGGCTGGCGCCCAGGGCTGCGCTGCGGAGCCGCCGGCTGCGTCTTGCCTGTCTGTTCGCTGGGGGAAGTTCAGCAGCTTCTGGTCTGGTAGCTGGTTTCCGTATGCTAATTGTCTCCGTATGGAAGATTTAACTTGGGGCGGTTCATTAGCAAAAGCTAGTCCTTTACAAGTGCCGACTCGGAACCCAGCCCTGCTCCTCTTGCCCGGAGTGGTGGCGGCACACCCAAGTGCAGGTGTGCCCCTGTTTGGGTGTCTCTCAATTCCCAGGCCTTTGGGTGAGAAGTTATCTGATGGGCAGTGCCAGGCTGTGCAGCTGGCGTGCAAGTGGAGGTGAGTCCCCGGGATTCTGTCAGCTGCAGGCAGAGAGCATCACCTCCTCCAGGGAGAGGCTGCCCCGTGCCGTCAGCCCTGAGGATGTGGCACTGGAGCTGTATGCAATGCAGGACACTCCTGGAATGCACCGAGGAGAAGTGCTTAAGCCAGGTAATTGGCAGCCCTACCAGAGGGTAGGCAATCCTGCCTGACCAACCTAGTGGCCTTCTGTGATGGAATGACCACATCAGTGGACAAAGGAAGAGCTACTAATGTCATCTATCTGGACTTCTGTAAAGCCTTTGACATGATCTCCCACAACATCCTTCTCTCTAAATTGGGGAGAGGTGGATTTGATGGGGGGACTGAATGGATGAGGAATTGGTTGGATGGTCATATCCAGAGGGTAGTGGCTAACGGCTTGATGTCTAGGTGGATATCAGTGATGAGCGGTGTCCCGCAGGGGTCAAGCATTGGAACAGGCTGCCCAGGGAGGTGGTGGAGTCGCCATCACTGGAAGTGTTCGAAAAATGTGTGGACATGGCACTTCAGGACATGGGTTAGTGGGCATGGTGGTGTTGGGTTGACAGTTGGACTTGATGATCTTGAAGGTCTCTTCCAACCTTAATGATTCTGTGATTTTGTATTGGGACCAGTACTGTTTAATATCTTCATCAATGACATAGACAGTGGGATCGAGTGCACCCTCAGCAAGTTTGCAGACAACACTAAGCTGAGTGGTGTGGTTGACATGCCTGAGGGAAGGGATGCCATCCAGAGGGACCTGGACAAGCTCGAGGAATGGGCCTCTGTGAACCTTATGAGGTTCAACAAGGCCAAGTGCAGGGTACTGCCCCTGGGTCGGGGCAACCCCCAGTATCAATCCAGGCTGGGGGATGAAGGGATGGAGAGCAGCCCTGCCGAGAAGGACGTGGGGTACCGGGGGGTGAAAAGCTGGACATGAGCCGGCAATGGGCGCTCAGAGCCCAGAAGGTCAAGCATGTTCTGGGCTGCATCCAAAGCAGTGTGGCCAGCAGGTCAAGGGAGGGGATTCTACCCCTCTGCTCCGTTCTGGTGAGACTCGACCTGGAGTCCTGCATCCAGCTCTGGAGCCCTCGGCACAGGAGAGACATGGGCCTGTTGGAGCGGGTCCAGAGGAGGCCACAACAATGATCAGAGGGATGGAACAGCTCTGCTGTGAGGACAGGCTGAGAGAGTTGTGGTTGTTCAGCCTGGGGAAGGGAAGGCTCCGGGGAGACCTTATTGCAGCCTTCCAGTACTTAAAGGGGGCCTGTAAGAAGGATGGGGACAGACTTTTTAGCAGGGCCTGTAGCGATAGGACAAGGGGTAATGGTTTTAAACTATAAGAGGGTAGATTTAGACTAGATCTAAGGAAGAAGTTTTTTCACACTGAGGGTGAAAAACCTGGTGAAACCCTGGCCCAGGTTGCCCAGAGCAGTGGTAGATGCCCCATCCCTGGGAACATTCCAGGTCAGGTTGGACGGGGCTCTGAGCAACCTGATCTAGTTGAAGCTGTGCCTGCTCACTGCAAGGTATTGGACTGGATGTCCTTAAAAGGTCCCTTCAACCCAAACTATTCTATGATTCTGTGTGGCAGGGCTGCGTGTGACAATGGGGACATGAAGGTGGAAGAGTCATGCTCATGTCCCTGGAGCAGCACATACCTTCTCTGGGCTTGTGCCTCTACTCCCAGACTTTCCTTAGCAGGACATGCCTTACCAGGAACAGAGGTGGTGGTGATGGTAGTCCTTGTGTGTGTTCCCATTTGTCCATGTGCATCTGGGAAAGCATCCTGCCCCTGCATGAGCTGGGACCTCTGCTCTCTGGTATTGGCGTGCTCCGTTTTCGTGCCGTGCCCTTGCAGGCAGCCCTGAAGTGCCTGAGCTCTGCCTGCTCGTGTCTGCTGACCGATACATGCTGCAGACGGATGGCAGGTGCTGCCACCCCATGCACCGTGGGACACTGGTTCCCGTTGTACATTGCTACAAGAGGGGCAGCTGCAATGTGCGCTGGTACATCCTGCCCAGCGCCACTGAAGGGACAGTGACGCCTGCTCCTGACTCCTTTCATACCTCTTTCCTCTGCAGGTACTTCAGGTGGTGGTACAAGAAGACCCGTATAGAGAAGAAATCTGCCTTCATTGACCTCTTGTGTGCTGTTCCTCTGCAGCAGATCTACGGTCAGCCTCCAGTTTGGGCACTGGGGTGGTGCAATACCTTGTGTGCTGGCTGGGCAGGGATTCACATGGGGCTTTCAAGGTGCTAGAGTGCAGGAGGGGGTCAAGGAGCTTCTGGGGTGCGGGCAGTGCTGAGGGGCCCCGGAGCTGCATGGCGGGGTCCTTGAGCTGGATCCTACTACGGGGAGGAATGGGGGTGCTAATTTCTGTTATCTTTGTCAGGGTGCCCGCTGGGTGGGATTGGGGGAGGCACCATCACCCGTGGCTGGCGGGGTGAGTTCTGCCGCTGGCAGCTGAACCCTGGCATTTATCACTACGAAACAGTCATCGCCAACCAGGTAGGTGCAGCAGGGCCTGCGAGGGGTACGAGCAGCACTGCAGCAGCCTGAGTGGTTGCAGTATCTGCTCTTGGGCTCATCTCATGTCCTCTATGTGCTTCTCTTCTCCCCAGTTCACGGTGTGCCTGCGTTGCAAGGGGCAGACAGTTTACCAGCAGGTCTTGTCCGTGGAGACACCCAGCACGCTGCAAGGCTGGAACTGGGGCTACTGTGGCCACTACGCCTTCTACCATGCCCTGTACCCCCGTGCCTGGATGGTCTACGAGCTCCCGGGGCAAAACGTGGTGCTCACCTGCCGCCAGGTCTCTCCCGTCATCCCCCATGACTATAAGGTAAGGAGGTGATGGCTCCATGCTGGTGGCAGCCTGTCCTGTGGGAGCACTGGGCCACGCCGCGCTGCAGCAGCACGGCTCGTACGGAGCGGGTTGGCAGGGATGTGGCAGAGCTGCCTGCGTGGGAGGGGGAAAGAGTTGGCACACCAAAGACAGGGCTGTACTGTGTGATGCTCAGTCTGTCCTGTTTTGCTAGCAGAGGCTTGGAGCTGGTGAGTTTTTGACCTCTAAGCATTGCCTGTGTGTCCAGCGATGCTGCAGTAGAGGAGTTCCTTGTCCCTCCTGCCCAGCTCGGCATTGTCTGAAGACAACCAGGCTTGTCACCTTCTTAATGTTCTTTCCCAGCCTGGCCTGGTCTCGTCTGTCCTAAGACCCTAGTGCCAGCTGCCAGGTGTGTAGCAGCAGGACCCTGGAAGGCTTTGCCCCTCCTGGGGGCTGGAAGGTTCATCCTTTTTTTCCCCCCTGTACTTAGCTCTGGTAGCTGCTCCTCTCTCCTCTGACCTGTGCTTTGGCTCTTTGTACTGCTTGTTCCCTGCCTTTGGTTTTGTCCTGTGACCATCCCAGCTCCCGTCCACCCGGAATGGCAGGTCCAGAGCTGTGGCCTTACTGCCCGGAGGATCCGGTGGTAGCATTTTTGGGAAACTCTCAGCCTGTACTCATGGGTTGGTTTGTGAGCTGGGTGTTTTCTGAGGGTGTTTTAGCTGTCCATCCCCAGGGGAAGAGCTGCTTATTAGCTGGGCTTTCCCAGCCGGGCTTTCCCAACATTTCCCTGTGTCTCTGCTCAGCAATGCTCCCAGGCGGGAGGAACCCCCACAGCGATGCGGAAGCTCGAGATGGCAGCAAGGGATGCCTCGCCGCTCCGGCACGCTGCTCCTGCTCGCTCCCAGCCGCGGGCAAGGGCGGCAGGCTGTGCTGCTGACACACCTGACCTTCCTCTTACCCCAGCGAAGCACGTGAGCCTGTGTCAACCTGTTGAGCGTATGGGTGGTGAGACACCCGTCTGAGCCTTAATCTTAAGTTGCTTTCCATCTGTGTATTGCCCTGTGTGGGGTTTCCTAGCCCAGGGCTTGTGATCTGAGTTTTGTATTGCACACCCCCCAAATTCCTCTGCTCCCTCTGCTGGTCCCCAGCTTGGCAATGGACTCAGTCTGAGTTGTTCCTGGTGCTCTTGTTCCCACTGCATCCCACGTGTGCTCTCCAGCAGCAGAAGAAGCGGTAATCCGACAGCTAACCATGGAGCACCAGCCCTATATGCAGTGTTGCCTCTCTCTGCCAGGACTCCAGCCTGCCGGTGGGAGTGTTCATCTGGGAGGTGGAGAATGGGAGGGATGAAGATGTGGACGTCTCCATCATGTTCAGCCTGCAGAATGGCACGGGAACTAAGGAGGACAGGAGCGGAGGACACTGGAACGAGCCCTTTGCCTTTGAGAAGGAAGGAGAGAGGGTTGCTGGAGTCCTGCTGCACCACTGCACACGCGTGAACCCTTTCACCCTTGCCATCTCTGCCCGGGAGAAGGTAAAGGGCTGGCACTGGTGGTGTGGCCCCTGCTGGGGGGCTTGTAGAGTCCTCCTGAATGTGCTGGGGCTGCGTGCAGGCAGCTGGTAAAGGGTGGGTGTGTGATGGATTGCGGTTGGCACTGGTCCTCGGTGCTTGCCTGACTGCTGGAGCAGGAGTGGGCACTTCCCCAAGGGCACCCTCTTCGGGGGTGGGTGCCAGGAGAGACACTATGGGTGAAGCTTGCAGGACGGCAGGTGAGTAGGTTTGGAGTTAACACTGCTGGGCAGCATGTGGGGAGTGAGTGTGGGGTCCCAGAGTTCTTGCTGGGGGCAGGGGAGAAGCTGCATCTGCCCCTCAAAAGTACCAGCCCCTGATGATACTCTTCCCTTCCCCAGGCTGGCACAGGAGTCACCCACCTCACGGCATTCAATCCCGCAGGATCAGGTAGAGAGGTGTGGCAGGATCTCCTGCAGGACGGCAGGCTGGATTCCCCCTCTGGTGAGTCCCTTGGTCCTCTGTGGGACAGGCAGAGGGGGAGCAGGGGTAGCAGGTGGCCGTGCTGGTTGCAGGGCACCATCCAAGCAAGGGTGGATTTCCCTTCCTCCAGCTGCCTTGCTGCCATCACAAAAAGCTCTCGATGGTGCTGTGACTGGTTCCCAGCTTTACAGAATCACGGTATCATTAGGGTTGGAAAAGACCTTTAAGATTGCCAAGTCCAACCATCAATCCAACACCACCATGCCCACTAAATTATGTCCTGAAGTGCCACAACTACACATTTCTGGAACGCTTCCAGTGATGGTGACTCCACCACCTCCCTGGGTAGCCTGTTCCAGTGCTTGACCACTCCCTCAGTACAAATTTTTTTCCTAATATCTGGACTAAACCTCCCCTGGCTCACCTTGAGGCCATTTCCTGTCGTTCTATCGCTACTTACTTGGGAGAAGAGACCAACACCTACCTCACTGCAGCTCCTTTTTGGCTAGTTGTAGAGAGCGATAAGGTCTCCCCTCAGCCTCTCCTTCTCCAGACTGAACCCCAGTTCCCTCAGCCGCTCCTCATAAGACTTGTGCTCCAGACCCCTCACCAGCTTTGTTGCCCTTCTCTGGACACACTACAGCACCTCAACATCCTTCTTGTAGTGAGGGGCCCAAAATTGAACTGAGTGTTTGAGGTGCGGATTCACCAGTGCTGAGTACAGGGGCACGATCACTTCCCTACTCCTGCTGGCCACACTATTTCTGATACAGGCCAGGATGCTGTTGGCCTTCTTGGCCACCTGGGCACACTGCCGGCTCATGTTCAGCCGGCTGTCAACCAGCACCCCCAGGTCCCTTTCCACCAGGCAGCTCTGCAGCCACTCCTCCCCAAGCCTGTAGCGTTGCATGGGGTTGTTGTGGCCAAAGTGCAGGACCCAGCACTTGGCCTTAGTAAACCCCATACAGTTGACCTCTGCCCAGCGATCCAGCCTGTCCAGATGCCTCTGCAGAGCCCTCCTACCCTCCAGCAGATCAACACTCCCACCCAGCTTGGTGTTGTCTGTATCTTTAGGCTGCATCCAAGTTTCCCATTGCTTGTCACACTGTCCTTGTGGTTCTCCAAAAGCTGTTAGCACCACTTTGGGGCTGTTCTCAATTAATTGCACATACGAGTATATTGTTAGTCTGTGTAGGGTTGCACACTGAGTTGAGATTTCTGCTGAATAGCCGGGGTGATGCCCAGCCATCTTCCCCAAGTTCCCATTGCCAGATCTGTGAGCTGGTCCACATCAGATTCATTCCACCAGGTGTTCAGTAGTCCTCAGGGTTTGGTGCTGCCATCACTTGCTGTCCTCTTGTTACTACATTGGTTCCCTGAAGGTCTCTAGTATTCCCATGATACTTCTGCATCGTCCTCAGTTATCTGCTTAGTTCCTTAGCAGAAGTCTTGAAGCAGGGTGGTGTCTCCCAGCCCTTGCTGCTAACCTCTTACTGCAGTAAAAGCTGAGCATTTGCCTAATGTCTCTGCCAGCTTTTGAACAAGGATGATGCTGACAAACTAGTGATGCTGGCACTGGGCCTTTGCAAGATTTCTTGAAGCTTAAATTATGTAAATAAAGCATTTACGTAAATATTTCTGGAAAACTAAGTTTCCTGCCTAGATGTACTCAGAGCTCCCCAGGCTATTGGGATGTGGTTTTCCTTTGTGCATGCCAGGCATTACCATAGTCAAGATCTGTGCTTCTGTTAAAATTGTTGCTTTAATGAGTTTACCTGGTACACATGTCAGAGCCAGCATATAATTATCCAGCCTCCTCAGGGCTTTTTGTAAATATGGGCACAGGCACAGTTCAAGCACCCTGCAAAAAGCTGGAAACAATGACTGTCACTAGAAAGTCACAGTGCCTCTGAGTGCAGCGCAGTTACGAAGTCATGGGGTGCTCTGTCCTTTCCACTCGTACCTGGTGGCTTTTCCTGCCTCTGCTTTGATGACTTACTCTTTTTAACCCCTCCGCCCATGGCAGGTATTTTTTTCCTGCTTGCAAAAAGCAGTTACTCACGTGCGGTAATGTCATCCCTTAAAACCCTGAGGATGTACCCTGCAGCTTGCAAGGGGGCTGTGGCATGCCCAAATAGTCTCATTCCCCTTGGGGTGCATGGGAGTATCAGTCACTCCTCCACAGGGCTTCCTTGGTCACTTGGGAATACTTTTTTTCTGTCCCGGCAGGTAAAAGCATCCCGACGGAGAAGGGGGAGGTGACAGCAGCAGCAGTGTGTGCCAGCTGCAGGGTGCCTGCCCAGGGTCACAGGACGCTGGAGCTGGCCCTGGCTTGGGACATGCCTCGTGTTCACTTTGGCTCCAAGGAGAAGCTGCACCTCAGGTGCGTGGGTTGTCTCCAGTGGCGCTTGGCTCACATCCCCGAAGTCCCCTTCTCCCTGCCTCCAGGCTTGAGTGTCGCCTGGGGAGCCTTGTCCCACCTGCTCCCTGCAGCCGTGGCCCTGCCAGCTCACGGAGGGGACCCTTTCCTTGGCCCCTGCTCCTCAACACCCTTGCACTAGCAGTTGCATTATTCTGGCGTTCACTATAGTCCAGACCCTCTCCTGTGGCTGGGTGGGCTTCCCAGCCTGAGCCACAGCGTACTCACCAAACCCCTGCTCAGCAGGCGGTACACCCGTTTTTTTGGCAGCGGAGGTGATGCCGCTCCTGCCCTGTCGCATCATGCCCTGACACATTATGAGGAGTGGGAGAGGAAGATTGAAGCGTGGCAGAAGCCCATCCTGGAGAACAGGTAGGGAAGATGGGAGCAACCTTCTCAGTGGCCTCCTGGGGCTGGTCAGAGCAGGACCATCACCACCTCGGCTGCTGTGGTTGAGTTTCCCTCTTGCCTGCAGCCAGCTGCCTTCCTGGTACAAGTCGGCCCTCTTCAATGAGCTGTACTTCGTGACGGATGGGGGGACCATCTGGGTGGAGCTGCCCCCGGACTGCTGTGCCGAGGACCTGCAGGGGCCGGCGGGGGCTGGCCTCTCCCACCTCCTCCCTGTCCTGCGGGAGTACGGAAGGTTTGCTTATTTGGAAGGTAACTTGCAGGGATGTGATGGATGCTCCCAACTCAACCCCTCCCCTGCTGTCACCAGGTGTTTTTGACTTGCTGGGGGGATCCCTGATGGGTAGGGAGCAGCCCTCTTTCCAGCAAAACCCCTTGCAGGACCAAGCCCTGTAGGATATGGCATGAGGTCTTCTCCAGACCCCTGGGTGGTATATGTAGAGAATAAAACCCAATTCTAAATGGGAGCTCTTGCCTCTGCTGGGAAAGATCCCACCCTCCTGGGCCATATGGGAGGGAGGACCTGCCCCTCTTTTCCCCTCCCTGTGGCAGGTCTCTCATCCCTCACCGTCTCCCCGGTCCTTCCAGGCCAGGAGTACCGGATGTACAACACCTATGATGTTCACTTCTACGCCTCCTTTGCTCTCATCATGCTGTGGCCCAAGCTGCAGATCAGCTTGCAGTATGACATTGGTGAGTGACCCAGGAGATCCTGGCGTGATGCCTGCTGATACCATTACCTAGGGAAGAGGTGGAGGATTTGGGACAATATCTGCTGTAGAAATCTGTGCCGTGGAGTCAGCATCCCCCTCCAGCTCCTGTGGTGGGCCCAGGACTTGCAAACTCCCAGTGTTGCTGCCTCTCCTCTGCCCAGCACTGGGATGCCTTCTGGCCACACTGGGGGTGCACAGCTGGCTCTGCCTGCCCTGGAGGAGTCCCTGGTCTTGCCAGCGCTCTCAGTGCCCCTAGCAGAGGAAAAGCATGGAGTTGTTTGCAGACCCAGATGCTTTGAGTGGGCTTGGAGGCTACTTGGTGGTGGCCCAACCAGTGGTGGAGCACAGCCCTTTGCTGGGCTGCAGGAAGGCTGAGCCCACTGGTGTTCCCTTGCAGCCCGGGGTGCTGCCACCTTGTTTAAGGGGGTGGTGACAGTTGTGTGTCCCCTGCCGAGGGGAGACTGAGAGCAGCCTGGTGTCCCCTCAGACCTTTGCAGAGGGCTGTGATCTTGCAGCCGGAGCCCCAAGGGGCAGCCTGGTGTGCTGGTGGTCCTGCCCGTGCTCGGAGGTAGCTGCTGTGGTGCCTGCTGCCGTTCTAATGTCTCTTGCTCCGTGTCCTCTCCAGCTGTCACAGTGGTGAACGAGGATGTCCAGACCCGGCAGTACCTGATGTGTGGTCAGACAGCCCAGGTGAAGCTGAAGAACGTGGTGCCTCATGATGTTGGGGACCCAGGTGAGGGGTCTTGGCCGGGCCTGCTGTGGGGGCAGAGGGGGTGAGGGCTGCTCACACAACCTTCTCAGGGTAGCTGACTCCCAAGCTGTGGGAAAGACATATGTGGGAGAGACATATGTGCATGGACATTTTCATTCAAACAAACAGTGTTTGTTTTCTGGGAATGAAAAGCTTGGATGGTTTGAGGTGGTGATGAAGACCATGCTGCATGGAGCTTGTACAAGGGAGATGGTGGGAAGCTGAGCAGTAGCAGGACGGCTGCTCATGCTGGAGGTGGCATAGGGTGCACCGTGTTATTGCAACACCCTTGGGACCTTGCACCTGGGTAGGAGTGGGGTTGTTCATTGCTTGCTGCCCTGCTGTACCTGCTCTGTCCTTGCTTAGGTGACGAGCCGTGGCAGCGTGTCAATGCCTACCTGATGCACGACACAGCCGACTGGAAGGACCTCAACCTGAAGTTTGTGCTGCAGGTGTACCGCGACTACTACCTGACACATGACTCCCTGTACTTGCGGGACATGTGGCCAGTTTGCCAGGTACTGGGAGGAGATCAGACCATGGGGCATCCCCCCCTTCTCGCTTCCCTTGGGAGCTGTGTGACATCCCAAGACGATAGACGCTCCTGAGCAGAGCGTGATGGGTGGCCAGAATGCAGGGACTGTGTGACCATCTCCTGCCTCTCCTGCAGGCTGTGATGGAGTCAGAGTTGAAGTTTGATACGGATAACGATGGGCTTATCGAAAATGGTGGCTTTGCTGATCAGACATATGATGCGTGGGTGGTAAATGGAGCCAGGTGAGCAAGAGAGGCAGATGGGGGTTGGAGATGGGAAGCATGGGGTGGGGAGGTAGCTCAGAGCTGGGACCATGGTCCCCATCTCTTGTGGGAGCTCCGTGCCACCTGTGGGGTGTCACACATTGCTGACGCTGCTCTCCTTTTGCTCCGGCAGCGCGTACTGCGGCGGGCTGTGGCTGGCAGCCGTCTGCATGATGTGCAAGATGGCAGAGGTACTCGGGGACGCCGAGATCCAGCAGAAATACACTGACATCCTGAACAAGGGCAAGGAGGCGTTTGAGAGGATGCTCTGGAATGGTGGGTGCTTGCCGGTGGGGAACTGTGCTTGGCTGACCGTGTGCCCTTGGGAGGGAGATGGCTGCTCCTTGGGTTGCAGAGCCTTGCAGGAGATAGGGGAAGGAGGGGAGATGCCATCCCTCCAAGCGGAGGGGAAGGAGCAGGTACCAGGGAGGGAACAGAAAAGGTATGGTGGTTTGGGAAAGGTAAGAGAGGAGAGCCTTTTGGAAAAAGCTACTGTGCTCCTGCCTCACAGAGTGGGGTGTAGGGACAGCACATGTGAGCTGGGGTCCTAAACTATGGATTTAAAACAGTTTCCTACCTCTTTTCCAGGAAAATACTACAACTATGACAGCAGTGGGAGCGACACCTCCAGCAGCATCATGTCAGACCAGTGTGCTGGGCAGTGGTTTCTCGGGGCTTGTGGTCTGGACCAAGGGCAGTTTGAGGTAAGAGAAGGGGCAGCCTGGTGCAGGGTGGGGTGAGATGGGACCTGTGCCTGGAGGAGAGCAGCAGGGCTGGCATATGGTATGGATTAAGTGTTAGGGACTGGTGCAGGGTCTCTAGCCTGCTCCCCTGCAGTGGCGTGTGCTCAGGTGGAGGCGGTTGGATGCACATTGGTGCAACCCACCTTAACCCAAAATCTGCTCATGAAGAGGCCATGTAGCAGGGGTGTGTAACTGCAGTCAGCTCTGGCACACTTGGAGGAGGGTCCCACTGGGGTTTGCTGTTAACAAGGTCCTATCTGTTTAAAAACAGGAGCAAAAAGTGTATGAAACTTTCCACATGTTATTTGCTGCCCAGTTTAAAGTCATAAATGAATATCTGAGGGAACTAAGGCTTATTTGGGGCCCTAAAGTCTGTCACAAGAGAAGAACTGGCAGAAGACTCCTCTTGTCTGATGGGATGATAAGAACAGCTGCTGCTGGTGCAATAACCAGAATGGGTCTCGGAAGTGGAGAGCCATCGTATGGATTATTTATGACCCATACGTTGTCCCAGAAGTATGTATACCTGGTGTGCAACAAGCCAGTATACACACAGAGTAGAGGTATGTTGTTACCACGTATCTGTGCGGATACGGGTACTAGGTGGTATTCCACAAAGCTAGTGTGCCACACCGAGGAATTACCACATATTTATCCCGTTACATGATCAGTGAAAACAACAGAGAACCCTCCCAAGTTTACATTCATTGGCTAATAATTACCACACTGCTTATTATTGGCTACGCATATTCAAATTGGCACATATGCTCCTAGAAGCGGGGCGGGGGGGGGGGCAGTTTGCATAGTCCCTCAATTGAGTCAGTGGTCACCATCTCCCACCTTTACCTTTAGCCCAGTTACTGTGGGTTCTGCTGACTTCACAACAGTTACATTTTTTTCAAGAGTGCAGGAACAGCTAAGTCTTCATGGTTTACTGCTTAGGTACAAATACTTTATCTTCGTGACCACCAGATCCAGTTTCATTAATCTTTATGATTGTATTAACTCCTGCCGATCTGCACACTAGAATCTTCCATTTGTCTCATATTATTTTCCCCCCTTTGAAACCGAGATCTTTTCTTATAGTTCTCGTACGTCTTACTATTTCTTTTCATTAACATCACCTAGTTTCCTGTGGCAGTTTGTATGATTAACCTTTTAACACAACTCAAGGCAATACAAATTTTAATTATGGTAATTATACTCATGATTCCAGTTGGCAGTAAGCTTGCCAACCATCCTGTAAGGGAGAAGGGAGAATCCTAATACTATTATGGATTCTCCCAAATGACTGGTTAAGTCGCAGGATCAAATTTCCTTTGCACACAGTGAACATTAAACAAACTGAAACCACTCCCAAGATTTTCATCTTCTCAAGAGTAGTGTCGATTTATCCAATGCTCATCATAGGTAACACTGGAACAGTTGTCCTCGTGGACATTCAACCTCTCTGTAAGCAAGTCTCATTTCCTAGATGCTATTAAAAATCTCTGGTCAATCAAAGCTTGGGTTTTTCAGATGGCTTTAAGGTTCACTTTTCTTCATCTGGTTCTGGTCTTCTCTTCACCTGTGTGCAGTGAATACAGGAGTCAATTCCCTCTACTTTGACTGCAGTGTAAGTCTTTAATAGCACAGTATATATGCATTTGGTCTCCCTTGACGTTCAGAAGTTTTTCACAGGGTATGCTTTCCTGTGTACAATTGCAAAGGGACTTTTTTTTTTCCTTAACACTAGGGGTTATTCGAATTCACAAAAGAGCTAAGGGTGAGGCCTCTGTTCACCTTAAGATGTGCTTCCTGACAAAGTTTAGAAACTTGTCTTTTAAGAACCTGATTCATACTTTCTACTTTCACACTTGATTGTGGCCTCCAAGGTGTATGTAATTCCCACTTAATTTGTAAAAACTTAGAAATTTCTTGCAGTACTAATGTAATAACATGAGGCCCGTTATCAGAAGGTATACCATCTGGAATACCAAATCTAGGTATAATTTCTTTTAACAAAATCCTCATTACTTTTCCAGCTTTGCTGGTACAGTGAGAGAAAGCCTCTGGCCAACCAGAGAAGGTATCTACCAATAGATACTTACATTGGTTACACCTAGGTAATTCTGAAAAGTCTATTTGCCAGTATTCCCCAGGAGTTACTCCTTGTTTCATGCTTCCTCCCATAATCTTTTTCCTGATTTTGGGGTTATTGGCACTGCAGGTAAACTTTGCAATGAAGAAATGTACTGCTACACTCTGCATTTTCAGTATGTGTTTCTTGGTATAGTCTTTTAAGCAAATTTTCCATCATTTTCTCAAGGACCAGTAACTGTTTTAGCGGCATTACCCACCATTCTTCATCACTTTTGGAGCAGTCTAATTGTTCTTCCTTCTCAGTGTATTTCGGTGGCAACAGCTCTAGGCAAGACCCCAGAATTAAAGCTGCTTCTAGATTTAACTCTTTCTGGTCTCCCTCTCTCGCTAGCTGATCTGTTTTCTTACTTCCTTTTACAATTTCACTGTTTCCCTTTTGATGAGCTCCACAATGCATTATAGCAACCTCTTTTGGCTGGAGAACTGCTTGTAACAGTCTCACAATTTCTATTTCATATTTCATTGCAGTCTCCTGTGAATTTAATAGCCCTGGTTCTTTCCAAATTGCCCCATGTGCATGCACCACTCCAAATGATATTTAGAATCAGTGTATATATTGACTTTCTTTCCATGACTTGGTGCCAGAGCTTGAGTCAAGGCTAGTAATTATGCTGTTTGAGCAGATGTATTGCTGGGCAGTGCCTTGGTTTCTAGTGTCTGGGTGTTTGTTAGCACTGCATATCCAGCTCTTCATTTTCCTTCCGGCATGTAGCTGCTGCCATCAGCGAAGACCCTCACTTCTGCATCAGGCAGGGGTTCATCCCATAGGCCTCATCTGCTGGAATACATTTGTTCAATAGTGGTTAGACAAGCTTGTTGCAGCTCATCAGACTCAGAGATTTGGATTAAGGTAGCAGGATTCAAGGTGGAGGTCAAAGGAAGTGTGATACAATCTCGTTCTAGTAACACAGCTTGATCTTGAGGTAACATATTCAGGGAAATCCAGTGGTGTCCTTTATTTTCAAGGAGGGATGGTACAGCATGAGGTACAAACATGGTGATTGCTTGTCCCAGTGTCAGTTTTCAAGACTCCTCAGTTAGGGTTACCGCCCCCAAGCAAGCAGGCCAACCATTACTGACCTTATCCAGTTTTTTTGAAAAATATCTGACTGGTCTCTTCCACTGCAACAATTTTTGTGTTAGTACTCCCAGTGCCACTTGTCTCTCATGTGCCGCAAGAAGAGCTGGTGGGGAAGGCGACTGGCCTGGCTGAACTGGGAGCTTTTGCTGGGACTCGGGAAAGAGAGGAGAGTTTGTCACCTTTGGAAGCAGGGGCAGGCAACTCAAGAAGAGTACAGGGATCTTGTTAGGTCAAGCAGGGACAAAATTAGAAAGGCAAAAGCCCAGCTAGAGCTCAGTCTGGCCACAGTAATACAGGATAACAAAAAATGTTTTTACAAATGCATTAATGACAAAAAGAGAGCCAAGGGGAATCTCCATCCCTTACTGGGTACGGGGGGAAACATTGTCACCAAGGATGTGGAAAAGGCTGAGGTACTTAATGCTGCCTTTGCTTCAGTCTTTAATAGCCAGACCACTTATCCTCAGGGTATTCAGGTATTCCAGCCCTTGAGCTGGAAGACAGGGACAGAGAGCAGAGTAAACTCCCTGCAATCCAGGAGGAAACAGTTAAGGACCAGCTAAGCCACCTGGACACCCACAAGTCTATGGGGCCTGATGGGATCCACCCGAGAGTACCGAGAGCTGGCGGAGGAGCTTGCCAAGCCACTCTCCATCATTTATCAGCAGTTCTGGTTAACAGGGGAGGTCCCAGAAGACTGGAGGCTTGTCAATGTGACACCCATCTACAAGAAAGGCTGGAAGGAGGATCTGGGGAACTACAGGCCTGTCAGCCTGATCTTGGTACTAGGGAAGATCATGGAGAGTTTCATCTTGAGGGCACTCACAGGGCCTGTGCAGGAAAACCAGGGGATCAGGCCCAGCCAGCATGGGTTCATGAAAGGCAGGTCCTGCTTGACCAACCTGATTTCCTTCTATGACCACGTGAGCTGCCTAGTGGATGAGGGAAAGGCTGTGGATGTTGTCTTCTTGGACTTGAGTAAAGCCTTTGACAGCATCTCCCACAGCATTCTCCTGGAGAAACTGGCGGCTTGTGGCTTAGACAGGTTTACTCTTCACTCGATAAAGAACTGGCTGGATGGCCGAGCCCAGAGAGTTGTGGTGAATGGTGTTAAATCCACTTGGTGGCCGGTCACAAGCGGTGTTCCCCAGGGCTCAGTTCTGGGGATGGTCTTGTTCAATACCTTTATAGATGATCTGGATGAGGGAATCGAGTGCTCCCTCAGTAAGTTTGCAGATGACACCAAGTTGGGTGGAAGTGTTGATCTGCTGCAGGGTAGGAAGGCTCTGCAGAGGGATCTGGACAGGCTCGATCAATGGGCTGAGGTCAACTGAATGGGGTTTAATAAGGCCAAGTGCAGGGTCCTGCACTTGGGTCACAACAGCCCCATGCAACGCTACAGGCTTGGGGAGGAGTAGCTGCAGAGCTGCCCGGCGGAAAGGGACCTGGGGGTGCTGGCTGACACCTGGCTGAATATGAGCCAGCAGTGTGCCCAGGTGGCCAAGAAGGCCAACAGCGTCCTGGCCTGTATCAGCACTAGTGTGGCCAGCAGGAGTAGGGAAGTGATTGTGCCCCTGTACTCGGCACTGGTGAGGCCACACCTTGAATCCTGTGTTCACTACATGAAGGACGTTGAGGTGCTGAAGTGTGTCCAGAGAAGGACAACAAATAAAAAGCTCCTACTTTGGCACTAATGAATTTAAGAAAGCTCTTCCAATTACATGTACATCACAAAATCATTAAGGTTGGAAAAGACCTTTAAGATCATCAAGTCCAACCATCAACCCAACTCCACCATGCCTACTAAACCATATCCTGAAGTGCCACAACTACACATTTTTGGAGCACTTCTGGTGATGATGACTCCACCACCTCCCTGGGCAGCCTGTGCCAATGCTTGACCACCCTCCCCGTAAAGAAATTTTTCCTAATATGCAGTCTAAACCTCCCATGGCATAACTTGAGGCCTTTTCCTGTCCTATCGCTGGTTACTTGGGAGAAGAGACTAACACCCTCGTCGCCACAACCCCTTTTCAGGTAGTTGTAGAGAGCGATAAGGTCTCCCCTCAGCCGCCTCTTCTCCAGAGTGAACAACACCAGTTCCCTCAGCTGCTCCTCATAAGACTTGTGCTCCAGACCCCTCACCAGCTTTGTTGCCCTTCCGGATCCTCCTTCCGGCCTTTCTTGTAGATGGGTGTCACATTGACAAGCCTCCAGTTGTCTGGGACCTCCCCTGTTAACCACGACTGCTGATAAATGATGGAGAGTGGCTTGGCAAGCTCCTCCGCCAGCTCTCTCAGTACTCTCGGGTGGATCTCATCAGGCCCCATAGACTTGTGGGTGTCCAGGTGGCTTAGCTGGTCCTTAACTGTTTCCTCCTGGATTGCGGGGAGTTTACTCTGCTCTCTGTCCATGTGTTCCAGCTCAAGGGCTGGAATACCTGAATACCCTGAGGATAAGTGGTCTGGCTATTAAAGACTGAGGCAAAGGTGGCATTAAGTACCTCAGCCTTTTCCACATCCTTGGTGACAATGTTCCCCCCCATACCCAGTAAGGGATGGAGATTCTCCTTGGCTCTGTTTTTGTTGTTAATATATTTGTAAAAACATTTTTTGTTATCCTTTACGACTGTGGCCAGACTGAGCTCTAGCTGGGCTTTTGCCTTTCTAATTTTGTCCCTGCTTGACCTAACGAGATCCTTGTACTCTTCGTGAGTGGCCTGCCCTTTCTTCCAGAGGTGATAAACTCTCCTCTTTTCCCTGAGTCCCAGCAAAATCTCCCAGTTCAGCCAAGCCGGTCGCCTTCCCCGCCAGCTCTTCTTACGGCACTTGGGGACCGCCTGCTCCTGCGCCTTTATTCAAGAGGAGCAGGCACTCCTTCAAGATTTCCTTCTTGAAGGCTGTCCAGCCTTCCTGGACCCCTTTGTCCTTCAAGACTGTCTCCCAAGGGACTCTCTCAACCAGTGACCTGAACAAGTGGCAACCTTCTTAGGTTAGTAACCTGAACCTGTTACTAACAGCAATACAAAAGGAGGAGTCTTCTTCCGACGTTACTAACACAAATACAAAAGGACAGCTCTTCTCCCTGCGTTACTGTCGTGGTTTAGTTGCCGGCTGGGGCTAAGCCCCACGCAGCCGCTCGTGCACTCCCCCACGGTGGGACGAGGGAGAGAATCAGAAAAGTAAAAGTGAGGGAAGTCATGGTTTGAGATAAAGACAGTTTAATAGGTAAAGCAAAAGCCGCACATGCAAGCAGGGCACAACAAGGAATCCATTCACCACTCCCCATGGGCAGGCAGGTGTTCAGCCATCTCCAGGGAAGCAGGGCTCCATCACACGTAATGGTTTTTTGGGAAGACAGACGCCATCACTCCAAAGGTCCCTCCACCCCTTCCTTCTTCATCCCAACTTTAGCGGGGGTGGAGTATGTACTGAGCATGATGTTGTATGGTATGGAATATCCCTTTGGCCAGCCTAGGTCAGCTGTCGTGGCAGTTCCCCCTCCCAGCTCCCCGTGCACCCCCAGCTGCACTAGTTCCAGCACACTAGAATCTTCCATTTGTCTCAGATACGACATGGACAGTTGTCAGGCCAGAGCTCTCTGTGGTGGTGATGGACAGGCAAACGCTTCAGCTGACTGAAGGAAGGAATGACTCTTGGCTGTGTGAGGGTGATGGACCATTTCACCATCTGTTGGTACCAGAGGGGAGCTTCAGGTGACCTTTCTGGGGAGCAGCTTGTGCTGAATGCTGTGGGATTTAAGCAGGCATGGGCGCTTGGTTGAGCCCTCCTGCATTTATCCTACTGTGGGTCCCTGGAGCGTGGGGACTGGGGCTGTGCCTGGTGCTGCAGGCACGATCTGGCCCAGACCTCATGGTGTAGTACCCAGTCATCCCTTTTAGTGGAGATAGTAAACCTGCTACTGTCCAAAAATCTTGCTTGCAGTTCCATAGCTTTGGACTTTATTGCTGAAGGTGGCACTGTTCTCTGCTGGCTGGTGAGCTTTGAGCTCGCTGGGGATGGGGCTGGTGAACGTCTCTCTTCTGTTACTACAACCGTGGAGGTTTTTTTCCATGTATTTTGATCCCTTGCCTGGCTGGCAGCACTCCTGTTTGTAACCTCATTAACACCCTCCTGCTGTGTGCACAGGTCAGTAATGAAATACCGAGTAAGAAAATCCTGTGACCCCAGTCCTGACAAAACTGTGCCCCAAAACCTTCTGCCAGAGGCGGCTGCTTCACACCACCCCCTGACTCCTGCTCTCTCACAGCACCTGGGCTTAGCTCCAGAGCCACACTGGGAGAAAGGAGTGTGTCGGATGCTTGGCTTTAGTGTAGATAAAAAGGATCTGCTGCCTTTCCTTTGAGCCCGCTAAAGCTGTCTGGTTGGACTGCCCGGTCTCCTGTGGGAAGCTCCTGCCTGGTGTCATCACACCTTCTGCTCCCCCTGGCTCTGGTGGCACCAGAAGGGCAAGAAGGGTCTGGCACGTCCCTGGGCTGTGCTGATGAGCCGGGAGCTGCCTGGCCTTTCCCTTTCTTGCAAGTAGATGTCACGGTTGCTCTGAGACATCGCTCCTGACCTTGGTCACCCTGCAAAGTTCTTGTTATGGCTTTCTCGCTGTTGGGTGGGGTGGGATGGAAAGGAGCCAGACCTCCCTGTGCAACATCACCAAGTCCTGAGCTTTACTTTTCTCACCGAGACAGTGACTTCTACTGCACTGACACTTCCTAGTTTTATTGCCAGTAATGAAAGCAGCGCAAAAGCTTAATTTACTTTCAGCTGTGCCCAGAGGCTTTTCATCTTAATGCAGCTCTCACTGCATTGCTGCTCCAGTGCTTTTTGTTTGGCTGGCAGGTGTTTTCATGCTCAGGTAGGGTTGGTTGGTTGTTTTTTCTTTGATTTGTGGGTTTCTTTTTTTCTTTTTTTTTTTTTTTTTACATTTTTGCCAAGAACTTACTCAGTCTGAAGTGATACTTCATTCTGTTCTCAGAAGCGTTTTGAGTTCTTGGCCTTGGTTTATTTAAAAACTTTTTTTTTTCCTCTTATCAGAGGGGAAACGTTTTTACTTCCTCCTGATAATCTCTTGAAATGGCTGTTTATCCAGCAAGCAGTATTGACTTTCTGCAAGTGTTTAACTTTCACTTGGATTGAAAGTTTCAAGTCTCTCCTAGCAGACACAGAAAACCATCAGGTATCTCTTGCGTCTCAGTCTGACCTCTTCATCCCCAGGCTGCCCCTTCTCTCATCTCAAACTCCCCTTGGTCCAGGCCACAAACTCTTGCATCTCCACCTGATTACAAAATTGGAAGGATTAAAGTCCTTTTGAAATCACTTAAAATTAAGTCCCGTTCTTCTTTTTCCCTTGAGCTGAATTTTTTTTTTTCTTTTCTCCAAGATTCCTAGCATTTACCCAAACCTACCTACTGTTATCCACAACATTCACTTTGCAGCTGCAAGTTGCATTCTGATGTCTTCAGACTGACTTTGCCATAATCTTTCCCTTTGGCACGAAGATAACCTCCAGCCTCAGTGATCCCAGACCATCCTTTGGCCACCTCTGTCCCATGTCTTGTAGGCATTGCAGTGTAGGAGAAAGTCCAGGCCTGAAATAGTTGTTTGCCTGAGAAACGAGCAGTGCTGAACATGAACCAAGATGAGGATGGTGTGGTTGGCCAGGTCTTGAAGCAAACTCCCACGAGATTGGAGGGGTTGGCCAGTGACTGAAAGTGAGAGGTTGTTTATGGGCACACACTAGTTGGATGAGTCATCAGCCTCCCTAGGAGGACCGTAGAATGAAGTTCAACATCTCTTCTGTTGAGCAACTGCTTTTTTTTTTTTTTCTTTTTTTCTTTTAGGGCAATGAGGTGCTTTTAATTCCTCCTGTTGCTTTCCTGAGGTGGCTTATTTACCCAGCAAGCAGCGCTGACCTCTTTCTAATGGAACACGCAACCCTGTTCCCTGGAGACCCAGCCTGAGGGGTCTGTATGAGTGCTGAGCCCAAAGCCCCCCCGCCTCTCTCTCTCTACCCACAGGTCTTCCCCAAGAGTCATGTTGTCAGTGCACTCAAGACTATCTTTGAGAAGAACGTCATGAGCTTTGCCGGTGGCACCATGGGAGCAGTGAATGGCATGAGACCCAACGGGATGCCCGACACCTCTAGTGTGCAGTCCAATGAGGTGTGGATTGGTGTGGTCTATGCCTTGGCTGCCACCATGATCCAGGAGGTGAGTGGTGATCCTGCATCCCTTGGCACATGCCATCTCCTTGTGCTCTGTGGATGAACTCATGGTTGTCTTCCCTCTGCTGCAGGGGCTGGTGGAGGAAGGCTTTCATACAGCGGAGGGCTGCTACCGGATGGTTTGGGAACGGCTGGGCATGGCTTTTCAGACACCGGAAGCCTATCGGGAGAAAAAAGTCTACCGCTCACTGGCTTACATGCGGCCTCTTAGCATCTGGAGCATGCAGCTGGCCCTGGAGCGCAGAGCCAGCCGGGCACCAGCACCTCAGCAGGCCCCACAGGTCTCCGTCCACCCTTGAGCCTGGTGGCACTGAGCAGGGCAGCGGGTGCACTGGGGGTTGGGGGGGGGCATCAGCTGGTGGGAAGGGACCCTTCCCTCCCCCACTCTGATAATACTCACATTGCTGTTTTCCTTCCCTACCTCCCCTACATGCCCTTCACCTCAGGGGGCTTCCAGCCACCGATGCTGAGCACAAGCAGGGACCAGATGCGTGGATGATGTCTCCTCAGAGAGTAGAGGGGTGGGATAAGGAGGTGCTGCTGGAGCCTGTGCCTCCCCTTCCCCATTGCTCAGGGCTCTGACAGCCTGCAGGACCCCCAGCCCATCCTCCAGCGGAGCTGGTACCTTGCCCAGGAGCACAGGAGACCTCTCTCCTGCAGTCAGCAGGCTGGGCAAGGTGGGAGCTGGCCTGCAGAGCAAAAAAATATGTGGGTGTATGTGTGTGTGTGAGAACATTGGACTGGTGCACGCAGGCATGCGGATGCTGTAGTTGTCCCTCTGTGTGACACTGCAAACACAGACTGGCTCTGCCCCACGGCACCAGCCTGAGGAGAGCCCGTGGCAGATACAATCCCCAGGGGAGCCCCAGCTCCCCCGCCCGTGACAATCGGAGCCCAAGCAGCAGGTCCTGGTCTGGTACCGTGGCACCCCTCCCTGCTGGCGCTGGGGGTGGGCAGTGGAGCATGTTTTAGAGGATGAATCATTTTAAGTTCTTAATAAATTTGTCTAGCTATCTCTCCTTCTTGCTCATCTTCTCTGCCATGGGGGCAAGCTGGAGGAGGGAGTCCCTGTTGCTCCCACTTTTCTTCCTGGGCTGGGCGGGGGGGGGGGGGGGCAAGCCCTAATGGCAGGCTGGCTCTTGGGGGGTTTTGCTAGCGGGAGCAGGACCTACCTTCCCCCCTGCTGATGTGATGGTAGGAGAAACCTTCCCCTTGCTCTCTCCTCTCCTGCCTGCAAGGCAGGGGAAGGAAAGAGCCTGGCACTCCTGAAAACGCCTCTGTGGGGAGCTGCGGAGCCCCGGGGCTGGGCCCCTGCTTCCTTTCCCACCTTTGGCTGCCAGCGCAGCATTTGGGGGCTGCGCTTGCCTGGTTTTGAAGGGGCTGGGAGGGGGCCCTGCCACTGGTTTTGGCTACAAGGGCTTTCTGCCCATCTTCGAATTTTTTGCTCTAAAGCTTTCCCTTAATCCTTAAGTGGAAAGTCCCAGCCCTTGCCTGCCCTGGGAGCTGGCACGGGCAGGGCATCGCCGCGGTGGCCCGGCGCTGCCAGCAAGTGATAAACGGCCTTTTCTTCACTCCCCAGGGGAGCGTTCCTGCATCCGCCTGGGCAGAGGAATAATGTCATCCGGGAAGGGCAGGCTGTCCCGGATCCGGCCCCCCCGGTGCAGCCGGTGTCATCCTCCCGTGGCAGAGCCCACAGCCGATGGGGAGGGACCGAGGTGCCCTCCTTTAGGGTCACCGCGGCGAGGCTGGAGGGGGACCGGGGTGCCAGGACACAGGCGTGGCTCACCCGGGCCGCCTGCCTCCATTTGTCTTGCGACATCCCAGTCCAGCTGGCAAGGGGCAGAAGCAGGTAGCAAAGCCAGCACGGCTTCTGACCGGGCTGTGTTTTATTGCTGCGACCCGTCGGCATTGCTCCTAAACCCTGGGCGACAGGCTGCCCACAGACTTTCTTTCAAAGGTTCAGTCAGTACCAAGGGATATTTCTGCTTTTTCCTGCTCTTTTGGCTGTACCGCCTCAGAAGAACTTGTATGCCATAGGCTCAGCCTTCAGCAACTTCTGCACGGGCACGGCCGCAGGCTGGGAGGACAATCCTTGGTTACAGATATGATTTTCTCTAACATTTGCCTGTACTGCTATTTTTCAAGGCTGATTCCATCCCAGCTTGAGCAGCAAGTGTAATTATTCATTAACCCTTTCCTCTTATTATTCATTAACCCTTTCTTGAACCCTGACATATACAGGTTTAAACCACAGCCCTGCCAGCTTTTAACTTCTTCAGCGCTTTCTGCTTCGGACTTCTTCCCTGCCTGCCCGTTCCCCCTTGCCCGCTCCCGGCTGTGCCAGGGCTCAGGCACAGCATCGCAGGATTTAGCAGTGGTAATGATTGCCAGCCCCGAGCCGCTTCGCTGGCTGTCCTTTGGAGGGTGCAAACCCCACAGAGGTACCCTAGCTCTTGGCTTGTTTTATTTTTGGCTCGGCTGAGACTGGTCAAGAAATCTATCTCCTTGAACACTGAGCTTATCCCTACACCTGCAAGATAGGCCGCTGGGCTAGGGATTGTTAAATATGGGAAAAATAAAGGTTACAGGCATCAATATTCTTTTTACGATGCTAAAATAAACCTACGGCTGTAAATGAGCTGTGGGTTGCCATCAGCAGCAGCGCTGGCATGGAGACCTTGTGTTGCCCATTCCCATGGTCTCTGCAGGAGCTCCCTGAACCGAGGTGACAGCAGTGGGATGATGGCGGGGGGGCTGATGGCAGGGGGGTGATGGCAAGGGGTGATGGCTGCCCCTCCTGCCCCCTGCAACCTGCCCAGACCAACCGTGCTCGTTGTCACAAACCGTGGCCACGCTCCAGGCAGCTCCCGCCTGCTGAAAAAACTGCCAAAGCCAACAGGAGCTCCAGGGGCAAACACACCTTGTTGCGAAGTTAGTTTCTAAGGTAAAGGGAAGCAAGCACTGGGGTAGGGATTTCCCGCGGGCAGCCAGCTCTCTGGCCAGGGAGCTCTGGTGGGCAGGGGTGCGGGAGGGCTGTGGGGCTCCTGCAGGAGGAGAGGTGGTCGTTAAGATACCAGCAGCAGAAATTAAATGCTCTGCAGCCTGGATAGCCATGAATTTTACTGTCGGAGAGAAACTGGGGCTGAAATGTGAAAGTAAAGGGAAAGCAAAATTTGGGAAATGTTTCTGAGATGTTGCAAAGAGTTGCCTTGTCTCCATTTTAGGAAAAGGAGCATTTTCTGGTGAATAGAACTCCATCAGCACTTGCTGTGATGACTGGGGGAATTAAAACATGCATATTTTAGGAGACTGCCTTGAAAGCTGTTGAGGAATGAGTAAGAAAATCTGGTGTGAACTGAGCTACTTCAGCCTCCCTGGCCAGCAACAAGTATAACGTAAGCACAATTATATAAATCGGTGCTTAAATTTATTTAAGAATTCCTGCATAAATACAATTTTTGTCAGCATTCCAATGTGACGTCCGAGATACTCAGGGAATGTTTGTTTTTCATAAACAAAATAATTTCCTTCCAACAAAAGCCAGTTTGTAAAAACAGCAGCAAACCTTCACGCCAGCCCCGGCAAGAGGAGACCAGGCATTTTGCAGCCTGATCTGTGGCTGCTTGAGTACTGGAGAGGGGGATAAAGCAAAGCCCCAAAAGGAGCCCGGTGCTGGGTGCGTTTGCATGGGGATGCCTGGTGAGGAGGAGCAGGGTGAGGCCGTGTGCTGCGGCTGATCCTGGGGCGCATTGGGGTTAAGGCTGCTTGGCACCCCTGTGCAGCCCAGGCATGGCAGTGAGGTGGCAGAAGGGACAGCAGCCGCCAAGACGGGTTTTCCCTGGCTGAGCATCCGTCCTGGTGGTCATTGACCTGCAGGAGCCAGCCCTCCCCACAAGGTGCCAGGGAAGTGTGAGCAAGGAGGGGCAGTTTCAGCAGGCACTTCTGGGAATATCTGCCTGCAACTATCCTCTCATTCGGCTGGTAACTGCAAATTTGGAAACACCCAGATTGCACAACACCCTGGCCAGAACTGCCACACACAGCCCTGGCAGCAATAAAAAGGCAAGAGAGCAGACACACCCGCAGTGCCCTGCGAGGAGCACAACCCCAGGTACGCCAGCTGCCTGCCTGCAGAGATGGTGCGAGTGACTCCGCTCCTCCTGGTGCTCAGCCTGGCCCTGGTGGCTCCCAGCCCCTCCGCAGGAAAGGTATCGGCAGGTCTGGGATGCATGGGGCAGGGTGGGCAGGGGGGCTGCGGCTCACAGGGGTGCCCGCTCCTGACACCCAGCCCGCACCCGGGCTGTGCTGCGGCACCAGTACTGAGTCCCTTCCGCTCCAGTGTGTGCTGACCGGGCACTGGATCAACGACCTGGGCTCCAACATGACCATCGGAGTCGTGAACAGCAAAGGTGTATTCACCGGCTCCTACCACACAGCCGTGACAGCTACGATGAACAAGATCCAAATGTCACCGCTGCAGGGGTCCCAGGACCTCACAAATCAGAAGAGCCAGCCCACCTTCGGCTTCACTGTCAACTGGCGATTTTCAGGTGCTTCTCCTTTCCCAGCCTCCCTGAGATGTCCCCAGACCTCCCCTGCCCTCCCTGTGATGTCTTTGATGCTCTTCTGTCCTTCCCTGCAGTGTCCTTGATGATCCCCTGCCTTCCCCTGCGGTGTCCCCAGTACTCTTCCACGCCCATGGTATCCCTGATGCTCCCCCATCCTTGACTCTGGAGCTCCTTGGCTGGTGTCACCTCCCAGGCCACAGATGATGCGCTGGGGGCTGAAGCCTGCTGCTGTCTGCCCATCTCCACACAAGACCCCCAGCCCTCTGACCCTTCCTGCCTGCTTTCCCCAGCACCACTGTCCCCAGAGAGCAGGGACAGCCTGGGTCTACTGTCCCCTGTGCTTGAGCAGGCTGCAGGGCTGCGGCTCAGCACTGACCTGCTGCCCCGGCCATGCTCACCTCCACCTCCTGCCTTGTCCCCACAGACTCCATCACGGTCTTCACGGGCCAGTGCTTTGTGGATGAGGCGGGAAAGGAGATTTTGAGGACCATGTGGCTCCTGAGGTCACACGTGGACAACATCAACAACGACTGGAAAGCCACCAGGTGAGCCTCATGTCCCTGCCCCATGTAGGTCCTCTATGCATTCCTGCGCGTTGGGGCTCTCCCACCCCACGGTACTCAGTGCCTGGCAGAGCTGCTGCAGTGCGTGGGTGACCGAGGGTGGGGTACTCATGCACAGCCTCTCCGGGGGTCCTGCTAAGGTGCAAACACTGCTGGGGGTGTGGGATGGGGCTGGTTGGGCATTTGGCACTGGGAGGGTGCGTTTGCCCTGTGCAAGGGTGCATTTCCCACCTTAACATCTCCTCCATGTCCCTCAGGGTTGGCACCAACGTCTTCACCCGCCAGCACTGGCAGAAGGAGTGATGGTGGCAGCGTGGGGGTTCTCGGGCAGGCAGCAGCGCCAGGGGTGTGGACACACACCTCCCCCCCCCCCCCCCCCCCCCCCCCCCCGCTTCTCCCAATAAAGCTTTGCTTCAAATACCCGTCTGGCTCCTGCCTTGTCGTGGCTCTGTGCCCACGTTCCCCTGCCCCCCCACGGCACATCCCATGGCCTCTCCTGTCACCGTTCCTGAAGCCCAGCCTGTGTCCCCTACCGTGACGCCCCATGGCCTGGGGTCCTCCATCACCGCCCCCACCGCCCGACCGTGCTCCCTCGGGACCCCGCCTTGTCCGACGGAGCAGGACCCCGCTCAGTCTGGCGTGGTGGCCGGTGGCCCGTCTCCCACCAGGGTGGCCCTTGGCAGGAGGCCCAGCATGGGCGGCCGCTGCCCAGCAGCAGCCCCCTCCGCTACAAAAGGGGCCGAGCGGGCGCGGGGCAGCAGCACAGGCAGAGCCCGGGCACCGCGCACAGCCGCCGCCGCCGCCATGGGGAGCCTCAGCGGCTGCCTCCTGCTCGCCCTGGCCCTGCTCGGCCCCTGCGCGGCTGCTGCCAGGAAGGTAAGGGCAGCCCGGGGACAGCGCCTGGCCGCGGGGCTGTCCGCTCCTGCTGCGCTGTGCCGTGCCGTGCTGTCCCCGGGGTGCTGGGTGACCGGATGAGAGGCTGCACGCCCTGGCTGTGCCGTGCCGGGCCGTGCCGGGCCGTGCTGTGCTCTCTAGGCATCGAGTGTTTGTGTCTGCGGGGCTGCGAGCTCCTGCTGTGCCGTGCCGTGCCGTGCCGTGCCGTGCTGTGCCGTGCCGTGCCGTGCTGTCCCAGGGTGCGGCGTGCGTGGCTGAGTGGGCTGCCAGCTCCGGCTGTGCTGTCCCCAGGGGAAGCGTTGGTCACCTACACCTGGTATGAGGGGGTACTCAGCACCCCCAGTTCTGCACAGCACTGCCCTGCCATGGGAGGGAGAGGTGCTGGCCCAGCCGGTGCCCGTGCCACCGGTCCCAGCTGTCATGCAGAGGGGCCATGTCAGCCCTGAGTAGATGGAGCACGCATCCCGCTGCCCAGGCAAGCTGGAGCGGGGGCCGTGGCTCCGCACTGCCCATGGCACTGGCATGACCCCGGTCCCCAGTGTGACCTGCAGGGCCTGTGGAGGAATGAGCTGGGCTCCAACATGACCATTTCGGCCCTGGACGCAACCGGGACCTTCTCAGGCTCCTACCACACTGCTGTGGCAGCCACCAACAAGCAGATCCTGGTGTCACCCCTGCAAGGGGCCCAGCAGCACCCCGGTGACAAGGGGCAGCCCACCTTCGGCTTCACTGTGCAGTGGCAGTTCGCAGGTACAGTCATTCTGGGCACGGCACCCCAGGGCAGAAAGCAACCCCCTGCCCATGCTGGGAGTGGGGTGCCCCTGGCTGGTCCCCCATACCTCCTGTGGCACCGAGAGGAACCCTGGCTGTGGCCACAAATCAGCCACTCGCACTTGCTCCTGCCATGGGATATGGCGGCAGGGAGGGCTGGCTGTCTGGGATGGGTGGCAGGAATGTCCATCTGTCTGTCCAAGGGACATGGCAGGTGTGGTGCCTATCTGTCCAGGCGATGTGGAAGCCACCCACCTGGGCAATGTGGCAGGGATGTCCAACTGTCTGTCCAGGGCATGTGGCGGGGGCTGTCTGTCTGTCTGCCACGATCAGGAGGCCGAGGTTCCCCTGCCTGGAGACACAGGGTCTGAGCCCCCTCTGCCCCACTTGAACCTCACCAGACTCCACCACCGCCTTTGTGGGCCAGTGCTTTGTGGACCGCCGTGGGAAGGAGACGCTGGAGACCATGTGGCTCCTGCGGGAAGAGATCCCATCCCGCAGAGATGCCTGGAAAGCCACCAGGTGAGCCCTGCCCCTGTCCTGCTGCCCCGCAGCCCACCCTCCCCTCCTGCTGACACGGCTTCCCCGCAGGGTCGGCACCTCCGTCTTCACCCGCATCAAGTGATGGGGAGAGGGACCAGAGCTGCCTGCACCCTGCTGTGCCACCTGCACTCCCAAGGCTGTCTGCTGCCCTGGTCCAGGACTGGGATCCCTCCTGCTCCCAGCATCCTGGCTGGGAAACACACCCTCGCCCTGCCCTACTTCCTCCCAGTGCCTCCCAGTGCCTCCCAGCAGCCTGCTCGTAGGGCCCCCCCTTCCCAACGCTTGCTGTCCCCATACATGGAGCCAAATAAACCTTCCTCCGCCTGGCAAAGAGCTGTGGCCTGTGTATCCCTGGGGTGCAAGAAGCCACTTTGTGGCTGTGGGCAGGTTGAGGTGGGGGGCAGAGAGTGTCTGGGGAGGGCAGGGGTGTGTTTTGGGAGGCTGGGAAGGGTAGGGCTGGGGGACAAGAGTAGAACAGCAGCTGCATAATCCTGCTTCCTGGCCATGGCTTTGGGCCTTGGCAGGTGCCTTCTTGCCCATGCACCCATTTGGGGCACCCTCAGGGGCCCTGCACTGCATGGCCCTGGGCAGCATCCCTGGCATGGAGCATCGGGGTGCCCCATGGCTGGGGGTCGGTGTGAAAGCTGTGTGCAGAGATGCCGGCATGTTCTCCTGGCCTTATCCTGTGTCTCTGCACTCCAGTCTGCCCTGTGTTCCCATTAAGCTCTATTTCCAGCTGCTGCTCTGTGTGGAGGGCTTGGTTCTGGGTGCACATATGGGGGAGGGCTGGATGCCAGCCCCCATAGAGGGGACCATGGTCATCAGCTGGGAGCCTGGGGTGTTCGGGTGGTCCAAAGTCCAGGCTGGATACTGGAGGTCTCTCCAGGGGAGGATCATGGCATTCCAGGGACAGCTACTGGGCAGGCTGGATGGATAAAGCCAGATACTGGAGTGATCCCTGCTCTATTTATGTACATAGTGTACATTCCCACTAACTGGCTGTCGCCCCATCAGCCAGACAGGATAAGGCTCCTTTCAGGTGCTCAAATTCATAGAACAGTGTTGCCTGTACATTAAACTATTTTATCAGCTCGTTAGGAAACAAACCAACAAACAAACACGTCAAATCAGGGCTCGATGCCCTTTGCACAGACCCATCTGGCACATGAGCTTGCTAATTCATCACTTCAGCAGCTCATGAAGTTTCTAACTCACAAATTTCCTAATCCCTAACGTGCAGCTCCTCACTCAGGTGCCCCTGAGCACCCCGGGGAGAAGCTGTGCAGACAGGGAGAGGCACGAAGGGCTCAAAGGAGGGTGCTGCCCCGGGAGCTGCAGGGCTGCTGAGGGAAGAGACTGTTGGATGGGGCAGGGGCTTTGGGGCAGTGAGTACACAGCATCCCGGGAAAGTGTCAGGGCCTGTCCACCATGCTCTTCCTATCACAGTGTGCCTGCCCTTTCCCCAGCCTTCCTCAGCCTGTGCTGCGCTCCCTCCTTCTGTACTGGTCTCTGGGGCTGCTCTCAGCCCCCACGGCTCCTGGAGAGTGCGTGGACCAGAGCCTACCCAGGGTATGCCTGTACTGGCCAAGCCCGACTAGCTGATACACCTGCTGGCTCAGCTTTCAACTAAAAGCCACTCCTGCACCCTCATCCTCACCCCTGCCTTCCACATGCGGCCCCTCAGTTCAGCCCCATTGCACAATGGCATCCTTGGCACTGCCCTGACTACCCTGTGCTCGTTTTCATGCTCACCCTCCCCAAACACCCACTGTGGCTGTCACCAGCAGCATGAGTGGGTCCCCAAATGCTTCCAAAAAGGGTCTATGAGGCTAAAGCCTGGGGACCCCTGTGGGAGTGGGAGGATGAGGCTGGGAGCTCTGGCAGTGGTGAGCCCGCCAGGGAACACAGGGCCACTGAGAACCATGTGGGACCCCCGGGGAGTAAAACTTCATTTCTGTCCTTCCATCACCCCGCTGGCTGCAAATTCCCTGTCTCCTGGGGTCTCCTGAGAAGGCAGCCCATGGGACAGGTGGTGATGCAGGAAGCCTGCTTCCTAAACAGGGGAACAGAAACAGAAAGAAAAACCATAGGGTTTACAGGAAGCCAGTGCTGACAGTGTCACTGCCACCACCCCCAAGCCGTGCTTGTCAACTGTCCCAGACATCCCCCGTCCTGGACCCGCTTCCCATTTGGCCCCATCCTTGATCCTTCAGCATCTGTCCCGCTCCCCTGCCGCCGCAGCCCACCCCGGCCTGGTCCTGCCCCGACATTTGCTGGCCTTTTGCTCTCGCCTGGTATGTGCGACCAGGACTGGCCACCTCTGGCCCGCAACGCCCCGGGGTTTGCCTATGGCTGCTGGTTCGCTTCCTTCATCTGCCAAAGCCCAGGAGCTGTTGCAGATCACCAGCTGTCCCCACACGCATACACTTGCCCTGCCCTTGTGTCTCCCTGTCCTTCTGTCCATCCCTGCAGTGATCAGGGTGCAGTTTGGGTGCATGGGCTCCTGCAGGGCAGGAGTGAAGCCCAAGAACAGCCCTCAGGCAGGGGACACTGGTACCCGGGCCAGGGACCCCCAGGCTGGACCACGTCAGCAGGCAGCTCCAGTCAGCCCTGTCTACGTCCCCATCCTGTTCCCATCCCCGTGCCCATCCCCATTCTTGTCCGTGTCTGCATCCCGGTCCCCATCTCCATCCCCATCCCCATCCCCATCTCCATCCTCATCTCCATCCTGGTGCCCAAACCCACCCCCATACCCGTCCCCATCCCTGTCCTTGCCCCTGTCCCCATCCCCATCTCTGTCCCCATCCCAGTTCCTCCTGCCAGTGCTGCCCGAGGCTTTCCCGGAAGGCAGCAGCAGCACCTATAAAGCTGTGGGTGGCCCCAGCACAGTAAGATTTGGTTTCCTCACTGGAGCCCCCACTTCCTCTTCACCCCTTCACCCTCGCCCTGCCCATCGGGGCAGCCCTGGGCAGGGTGGGGAGCCCCATGGGAGTGGGGGCACGTGTGGGAAACTCGTCCCCAGGGGAGCCTGCACGGGGCACGCACAGGGGTGCTGGCGTCCAGGAGGGACATGCTTGTGAGACTCTGTTAGGTTTGTGCGGAAGGTTTCGGTAGCGGGGGGGCTGCAGGGGTGGCTTCTGTGAGATCCACTAGACGCTTCCCTTGTGTCTGATAAAGCCAATGCCAGCCGGCTCCAAGACGGACCCGCCGCTGGCCAAGGCCGAGCCCATCAGCGGTAGCGCCTCTGTGATAACGGAGTTAAGAAAGAAAAAAACCAAGAAACATCAATCACAGACAAAGAGGGAAGTGAGAATATGTGGGACACACAATTCTGCAGACACCAAGGCCAGAGCAGCAGGAGGGGCAGGAGGGGCTCCAGGCGCCAGAGTACCCCGGCAGCCCCTGTGGAAGCCCACGGTGAGGCCAGCTGTGCCCCTGCAGCCATGGAGCTCCACGGGGGAGCAGATCTCCACCCGCACCCGGGGAAGGCCCCACGCCAGAGCTGAGGGGATGCCCGAAGGAGGCCGTGACCCCGTGGCAGCCTGCACTGGGGCCAGCTCCTGGCAGGGCCTGTGGCCCTGTGGAAGGGATCCAGGCTGGAGCAGTTCATGATGAAGGGGGATACCCATGTGAAGCACTCATGTTGGAGAAGCTCAGGGAGGGCTGTCTCACAGAATCATAAAATCTTTGGGTTGGGAGGGACCTTTTAAGGACATCTAGTCCACCCCCCTGCAATGAGCAGGGACCGCTACAATGAGATCAGGTTGCTCAGAGCCCCGTCCAACCTGACCTGGAACATTCCCAGGGATGGGGCATCTACCACCTCTCTGGGCAACCTGGGCCAACGTTTCACCACCCTCACTGTCAAAAATTGCGTCTTTATATCCAGTCTAAATCTGCCCTCTTCTAGTTTAAAGCCATTACCCCTTGTCCTATCACGAAAAAGTCTGTGCCCATCTTTCCTATAGGCCCCCTTTAAGTCCTGGAAAGCTGCAAGAAGGTCTCCCCGGAGCCTTCTCTTCTCCAGGCTGAACAACCCCAACTCTCTCAGCCTGTCCTTACAGCAGAGCTGTTCCATTCCTCTGATCATTGTTGTGGCCTCCCCTGGACCCGCTCCAACAGGTCCATGTCTTTCCTGTGCTGAGGGCTCCAGAGCTGGATGCAGGACTCCAGGTGGGGTCTCAGCAGAGCAGAGCAGAGGGGCAGAATCCCCTCCCTCGACCTGCTGGCCACGCTGCTTTGGATGCAGCCCAGGACACACTTGGCCTTCTGGGCTGTGAGTACCCATTGCTGGCTCATGTCCAGCTTTTCATCCCCCAAGTCCTTCTGGGCAGGGCTGCTCTCCATCGCTTCATCCCGCAGCCTGGATTGATACCGGGGGTTGCCCCGGCCCAAGGGCAGTACCCTGCACTTGGCCTTGTTGAACCTCATGAGGTTCACAGGGGCCCATTCCTCGTGGCAGCTCCTGGTATCAAGCTCCTCTGCCAGTCAGCCGAGATCCCCAAGAGGGAACAGGCCAGCATGAAGGAGGCAAAGGCAGCCAACACCAAGTGGTGGCCGGGCAGCAAGGAGCAACGGCCTGCAAGGAATGAGAAGGTTAGTGCCAGCACCCTGTGGGCATTGGGGGGCAAGCAGGGGTCTCAGCCTGCAGGGCAGCATAGGGGCTCTGTGCGGGCAGTACCCAGGGACACGTCTGTTCATCCCTCAACAGCGTGACCTGGCTGGCTGGTGGGAGAACGAGCTGTGCTCCAGGATATACATGTCCACGGTTGACAGCCAGGGCAACTTCTTCAGCGAGTACCACACGGCTGTGTCGAGCGCCCAGAAACCCGTCGAGCCCCCTCCTCATCAGCTCCCCACACTTGATGAGGACGGGCAGTGCACCTTCGACTTCACCCTCAACTGGAAGAAGTTTTCTGGTCAGTAGCTGCAGCGGCAGCCGTGCCTGGATGGGGTGGTGGGATAGAGAGGGGAGCTCAGGCAGGTCCCGGTGCACACCGCAGTCCCTCTGTCCCCTCTCCTGTCCTCTGTCTGTCCTTCTCTGATCCCTCCCCACTCTGGACAGTGTCTGCAGACAGCCGGACATCTCCTGAAACACCGTTCGGGCTAGGCGGCATCAAGACTTGCTTTGGCAGCATCTCTGCCATGGAGCATTTCCCTGCAAAAGTCAGGACACACCTGGGCTCCGTGAGCATTAAACCTGCTGGTGCTTGCGAAGCCCCAAAAGCAGATGGGGTCCCACTGGGATGCTGACAGCCACTGCTCCCCAAGACTCCACAGCAGTCTTCATGGGCCAGTGCTTTGCTGGGTGTGGTGGGAAGGAGGTCCTGCAGCGGCAGAAGGTCAACTCCTTGTCCAGTGACTGGAAAGCCACCAGGTGAGCCATGGGACACCTGGCCTGGCTGGGACCCCTGAGCACTGATGAGGCTTCTGCTTGTCTGCAGGATTGGCCACAACTTCTTCACTCATATGGGCTAAAAGGAGGAGGGAGAACTTCTCACGTCACACGGGCTTGGGAGACTGGGGGACGCCTCGGCAGTATCAGTGTGCAGCAGTATCAAGGCTATTATCAGCTCTGGGGGAAGATGTCCCCAAAACCCAAAAAAGTTAATTTTTTTCCCCTTTAAACCCAACCTTGTGTAGTTTGTGGATGTGTCCTGGGTTAGCTGGGCTAAAGTTCTGTGGTGAGTGTGGGGTGAAGCTCTCACTCTGTTACTCCAGAAAGACCCTGGCCCCAAGAAAGACCCTTTTCCAGCACAAATGGGATGGTGCAACCCCAAAGTGATCCTCTGACATCACGCGCAGGTCAGCACTGGCTCTTCTCTGCTTGGTGCTGGGCGAGTGTGATGGGAAGGTAAGGTGGGGGACCCTCTGTACCCCAAAACTCTGGCTGTGAGCCCTCCGGCTGTGAGGCAGCCCTGAGGTGTGGGGTCCCAGCTGTGCCTGCACTCCGGGCGAGCAGCGAGGGCTGCTCTGTACCAGCAGCAGAGCGCCGGTAGCTGCAGCACATCCAGCCCCAAAACTTTTCCTGGGGAAATGTGTGTGATTTGCTGGAATGGGGATATCCAGCAAATCCAGCCCCAAACCCCTGCCTGCCGGACTTTGTGACTTACCGTAACGGGCAGTGCTGCTGCTGCCTGCGTCACCCCTCCCAGCTGAAATTAATTCTTTACAGGAAACTCAGCTCTGTGTCTGAATCTGAAACTTGGTCCTCGAGCTGTCCAGTCCCAAAATAACCCCGGGTGGTGATGCACAGCCTATGCTGGCACCCTGCCTGGGATTTGAGCAGCCTAAAGGCAGGAGTGGACCACCTCCCACTGCTCCCCTGGTTTTCCTGCCATGAATGCTGTGGGAGAGCTTTGAACAGCTTCCATGGCTTTAACAAGTTTTCCACCTGCTCTGTGTTTTAGCCCGCCTCATTGCAGGCTTGCATGTGGTTTGCTTTTTGCATTTTTCTCCCTTGGGTCCATCGTCCGCTTCTGGACCGACGCTGCCGCTTCCTTCCCGGTGCCTCTCTGGAATTTATCCAGCTTTTTCAGTTCCCTTACAGCCTCTCTGAGCAAAATGCCTTTACGCCAGCCCTCTGCTACAAGTGTCCTTTGGTCTGTGCAGCCTTTTACCTGCTTTAGAGGAACCTGAGATTTGGGAAAGAGGATGGCAGAGGAACCACAGGGCTCTGCTTTCACCCCAAAGTTTGCTCAGATCAGTGGTGGGGAGTCCTGCTAAGCCTGCAGCCTTACTGCATGCATGTTCCTGACTTTGTTATTGCCTTCATGTCAACATTTGCCCAGGGCAGAGCTTCCCGGAGGCTGTGCAGCAGTCCTGGGGCACTCCAGCAAGGCAGCAGTGCTGACTGGTTTTAATAGTCTGCAAATCACAGAATCACAGAATCACTAAGGTTGGAAAGGACCTTCAAGATCATCAAGTCCAACCATTAATCCAGCGCCACCATATCCCCTAAACCATGTCCTGAAGCGCCACATCCACAGGTTTTTTGAACACTTCCAGAGATGGCAACTCCACCACCTCCCGGGGCAGCCTGTTCCAATGCCTGACCACCCTCTCAGTGAAGAAATTTTTCCTAATATCCAATCTAAACCTCCCCTGGTGCAACTTGAGGCCATTTCCTCTCGTCCTATCGCTGGTTACTTGGGAGAAGTGCTGTCTCCCTGCTGGCAGCCACACTGCCGGTGAGAAATGCGGCAGGCATGGGCTGGCAGAGCTGTTTGCAAGGCCAGTCCTTGCATCGGGGCACCCAGCAAGGCTGCGATGCATCCAGCATCTCGGTTTTGGGGTGGCAGGTGATAGGACACGGTGTACCAGGGGTGCCGGCAGGGGTTTGGGAGGAGACTGTGGCTGAGGATGCTTCCCCTTGGGTGCTGGGCATTCATCAGCTCTGGGTTTTACCCAGCTGCAAGACCTGCTCATAGTGCTTTGCCTCTTTGAGCTGCAAACCCAGCACTATTCGCAGCTCAGGCTCATTGGCACGGTAAAGGTGAGCAGTGGAGTCCCCTTCAGCCCTGCTGCAGACCTCCCTCTGGCAGGAAAACCAGCCATTTATGCAGCATGATAAGCCTTTGTCATGGTCATTCATGCACCGTGAACACCTTCAGAGGCGTGGGGAGCTGAAGGAGGCAGGAGGCACCTTGCAACCATAGGCAGCGTATTGCTGCTGCAGTGACTGTGTTGCACAGGTGCTCACAGTGTATTGGTTAAAGAAAGAAAAACTAATTTATTGGGATCTTGGCATTAGGTAATGCTCATGTACGGGATCGCTTGGTCACTCTCTGGATGGAGAAGGAATCTTCATTGCAAGAGACCTTGCAGCAGCACCTCTAGCGGGGTCAGGTGAGACCCCTCAAACCACTCCCTGCTCAGCTCTTTTCTGGCTGTTGGCCATGTTCCAGTGTATGCATGATCCATCACTACTGCGTATCTCAGCTACATGGGAAACTGCACTGGCATGTCTTAACCGCATGCAGAGGACTGTCCCACACAATCGTTTCTGTAGGGACTGTTCCTGTTGACTGTTTGCAAATGCCTCAGTGCTGAACATCTCAGTGCCCAACATCTCAGTGCCTACCATTTGTCACAGTCCAGCTGTGGTCCCACCTAAGCAGATGGAGCCAAGGAGTCACCCAGAGACTCCATGGCTGGCTGGTCTGGGGGTGTGCACAGGCTCAGCCTGGTACCCAGCCACACTGCAGTGATGACAAAAGAACAAATTTGATTTTAAAGCCTATAACTTCACTTACAAGTGAAGTCCTGTAGCTCCTGCCCCCTCCACCACGTCTGCCTGGTTGTCACTCCTGCCAGCCCCCAGCTGGGACCACACACCCTCCTCTGCTCCTCTGCCTCTCCTTGGCCCAGCTCCGGCTGCCGCCTTGCCGAGCATGGAGCGTGCGTGCTGGTGCTGGGAGCCAGCTGGGCAGCAAGCAAGGGAGAGCAGTGCCAGGACCCCAAGGCCTTTTGGAGCAAGTCCGCAAGATGGAAGTTGAAGGGAGCGACTATAATTTTTTAATTAAAAACAGTGCAATTTGCACATGGGCATCACCACATCCCACTCCCTGGGAAGAGGAGAGTGGCCCTCCTGGTGCCTTCAAGCCTGGGGCAGATGTGTCTCTGGAGGATGCTCGAAGCAGATGCTCATCCCCTGTGCAGGGCAGGGGCCAGAGAGATCCCTCCTGACCTGATCACAGCCGGCTGCCAGCTCTGTCTTCCCCTGCAGCATCAGCAGTGACATCTTCACCTGGTAAGCGAGATATCTCGGAGGTGGTGGCTCTGCTGCGTCCCTGTGCAAGAGCCAGGAGGTCTGAGGACCCTCGGCCACCTGCATCTCCTCAGTAAGGTCTCGTACCATTAAGGACCCCTTGGAAGGGCTCAGACAGGGCTTTGCCCTGGAGCTCTACCCTGCCCAGCCTCAAAGCACCACGCACAGGGCATCCCCTCCACGGGGACAGGGAAATTTTAATATCTACATATCTTCCAGAAAAGCCCTTCTGCACTGACAAGAGGGATTAATTCTGGGGTGCCCAGCTCCCAGACCCAGGGAAAGCTCAGCACAGCCAAGAGAAAAAACAGCTTAGAAGCAGCAGCAGAAATGTGTAACGCAGGAGGGGACTGCCACGAGGACAAACTCCCGTGGGCAGACACGCCACCCTTCAGCGCAGCGGAGAGGAACTGGTTAGACTGTGCTTGCTGCTGTGTTCAGGTGGCAGCACCAGGATGGTGACAGTGGGGCAGTGCCAGGCTGTGCCCACCCCGAGGACTCCATCATGGAGCCAGGAATGGGCTGGCAGAGCCCCTTGGATAGTAGAAGTGCAAAAACCATCCCCACGCCCCCACGCCGCCACCCCTCTGCACAGCCGTGCTCATCCCCGCATTCCTCCGGCGCTGCCCAGGTCAGGCAGACCTCCTGGCCTCGCCTGTCCCAGGCGCCCTGCCACATGGCCATCCGCCTCGTGGCTGCCAGCCTGGCACCCGCCGTGCCCGTGGGGCTCCGGTTACAGCCCTATAAAGGCATCTGGGAAGCGGGGCTGGGAGGGAGCTGTGCCGGGCGCTCCACAGCCCCGTAGCCATGGGGAGCAGTGCTTTCACCCTGGTCCTTGTCCTCGCCCTGGTAGCATGTGTCACCCCTGCAGAGAAGAAGGTACGGGGATGGGTGGTGATGGGGACGTGGCAGACATGGCACTGGGATGCAGCATGGGCAGCCAGGTGGGTCCTTTCTTAAATACCATTTTAGGCTGGGACAGGCAGGAGAACTTTGCAAGCACCTACTCCGGGCAATGGGCAGGGTATCTCTGAGTCACCCCCAGCCCCCTGGTACCACCTCCACAAAGCTTTGCTCCCGCAGGGACACCATGTACAGGGCATCCCCACCCATGGGACATGTGTCCGGGGCACCACACATGGGGCATCCCTTCCCATAGGCTCTGTGTCTGCGGATACCATGCATGCTGATGGGCTGGGACATGCTGGCCTTGCTGTATCGTCCACTCAGCAGCCAACAGCACCTGGGGGAGCATTTCCCCAAACTGAGGACAGGGAGAGCCATGGCCTGCAGTCACACCCACAGCAGGGCTCCGTGGCTCTGGCCATGGGGTGGTGGGAGGGATGGGGTCCCCCTCTGCGCCGTGCGCGGGAGCAGAGGGCTCGTGGCTCTGTCCCTTCAGTGCCAGCTCAGCGGGCTGTGGAGGAATGAGCAGGACTCACTGATGGAGATTTCGGTGGTGAGGAACAACGGGGACTTCCAGGGGAAATACCTCACGCGGGTCACCCTCGCCGGCGGCTGTGCCCGTGCCTCCCCCCTGAAGGGTGCGCAGCAGCAGCCCGGCGAGGGGGGCTGGCCCACCTTCGCCTTCACCGTGCGCTGGGACAAGTTCTCCAGTAAGTGCTGGGACACCCAGATTTGGCACCAGGGGGGCAGTGGGAGCCGTGCAGACAGCCAGCCCGTTTCTTCCTCTGCTGGAAAGCCTACTGGTGATGCTTTGGTGCGGCGAAGCAGAGGGAGGCAGCGGTGCCTGCCTGGCATGGGGCTAATGGGCAACGCTGGGCTCGCACAGGGCAGCCCCTCCTCACCCAGCATCTTCGCACTCATCTCTGCTGGGCAGCCTGAGGTGCCTGTGGGCTGTCCGGACCCTGTTAGGGCACGGGGGATGTGGTGCCACAGAGCCTGGCTCACCCGAGGGAGCTGCTGGGGAGGGGCAGGTCCCCGGGGAGGGGGAAGCAGCTGGCGAGCACGGGTGCCGTACCCACTGACACCCCAGCAAGCGCTTCCCCCAGATGCCACCACCGCCTTCGTGGGGCAGTGCTTCGTGGACACAGGCGGGAAGGAGACATTGACCACCATGTGGCTGCTGCGTGAAGCTGTCGGGTCCCTCGAGGAGGACTGGAAAGCCACGAGGTATTGGCAGGGGGGGAGCGGCCCCACAGAGGGTCCCTTCCGAGGACCCCTGAGGATGCGCATTCCCTTGGATGAGGGGATCACCCCTGGGAAGCCTGCAGCGTGAGTTTGCAGCGGGGATGCCAATGTCCCCTGTCAAGGGGCTTGCCCTGGCCAGGGCCACGCAGCAGCTGCTCAGGGCAAGTTGGGGGACATTTAGGGACAGCCCTGAGTGGGTTGTGTCTGTGGGTCGTCCCACAGGAACTCTCTGCTTCCCGCAGGGTGGGCAGAAATGTCTTCACGCGCAAACGCACCCCGAAAGGAAAGATCCTGCCGAGCTTGTCCCCATCCTGTGAGGACGCAGCTTCACCTGCCCCATGATGGCATGCTCTTGGCTGGACACCCAAGGCAAAAACACGCAGCCTCTCGCACAAAAAATATATTTAAAAGTCATGTCAGATGTGGTCATCTTTTTTAAAAAATTGCCCTTTCTCCCCCTCTGAGGCAGCTTCTGTCCCCATGGGTACCCCTGTGGAGGTGCGGGCTCACCACTGACCTTCCCTGGGGACATTTGCATCCCCTCCAATTCCCCTACCCAGCTCCCTGGGCTCATTTCCCATCTCGTCCTAACCCAAACTTCCAAACAGCATCATCATTCCCTGACTGTCTGCTGGTGGCAAACATGGCGTCAGCATCCTGAATCCAGCTGCCTTCCTTGCAGTGCCTTCACACCCATCCCCACCAGCTGCCTTTTTAGCCCCAGGACTCTCCACAGGGTTGGGTGATGGAGGTAACAGTATCGGTAGATGTGGGATATCAGTAAAGCACTTCCTTCGTGCTGTGTAGCACCAGAATTAAATGTGCACAGTTAAAGCCCCCATCCCATTGTACCCCATCACAGAATCACAGAATCACAGAATCACTAGGTTGGAAAGGACCTTTAAGATCACCAAGTCCAACCATTAATCCAGAACCACCATGTCCCCTAAACCATGTCCTGAAGCGCCACATCCACAGGTTTTTTTAACACTTCCAGGGATGGCGACTCCACCACCTCCCTGGGCAGCCTGTTCCAATGCCTGACCACCCTCTCAGTGAAGAAATTTTTCCTAATATCCAATCTAAACCTCCCCTGGCGCAACTTGAGGCCATTTCCTCTCGTCCTATCACTAGTTACTTGGGAGAAGAGACCAACACCCTCATCGCCACAACCCCCTTTCAGGTAGTTGTAGAGAGCGATAAGGTCTCCCCTCAGCCTCCTCTTCTCCAGACTAAACAACCTCAGTTCCCTCAGCCACTCCTCATAAGACTTGAGCTCCAGACCCCTCACCAGCTTCATTGCCCTTCTCTGGACACACTCCAGCACCTCAACATCCTTCTTGTAGTGAGGGGCCCAAAACTGAACACAGGATTCAAGGTGCAGCCTCACCAGTGCCAAGTACAGGGGCACAATCACTTCCCTGCTCCTGCTGGCCACACTAGTGCTGATACAGGCCAGGATGCTGTTGGCCTTCTTGGCCACCTGGGCACACTGCCGGCTCATATTCAGCCGGCTGTCAACCAGCACCCCCAGGTCCCTTTCCGCCGGGCTGCTCTCCAGCCACTCCTCCCCAAGCCTGTAGCATTGCATCACATCACATCACATCATCACATCATGACTTCACGTCCCCCTGGGGCTAAAACCTGGGATTTTCCCCTTCTCCGCGGCTGCATTTCAGCAGTGACACTCTGCCTGCCTCTGTGGATACCTGCCAAGCTTAGTCAGCTCTTTCAACACCAAGTTTTTGGCACGTCCGTTATATTTGTGACGAAGCCTCTTGCAGCAGTGTCACAAATATAACCCATCCCTGGAGATGCCAGCACACTAGCCGTACGGTCAGTTGAGGCGCGCCCAGCCCAGCGAGGCTGGTGCACGCTGCTGGGATGTGGAGTGGTGGCTGCCACCTCCCTGGCACCTCCAACGGGGCAGCTTGTCCCTGCCAAACCATGCAGAAAGGCAGGGGCTGGTGTCAGGCTGAAAGGACGGAGCGTGGCATCCAGGGCAAGAGCAAGAGATCCCCCGCCAGGGATTTCTCAGACCCCTGTGATAAGCTCGTGAGTTTGGGGCTATAAAAGGCAACAAGGAGGAGTGGTGTGTTAGGAGAGGGGTGGTTTTCACTCGCTCCAGCCTTTGGGGCCATCCGGACCAGAGGGAGAGGCGCTGAGCAGCAGCAGCGGGGTCCCGGGGTGTGCCGGGGCTCGTGGTGGGCACTGAGCGGCGCCGCCCCAGGGTGGGACTCCAGCACCCCCGGTACGCGCACAGCAACCCCGCTGCCATCCAGTGCCCCAGACGCTGCACTCCTGGGGATGGCATGTGTTTATGCCCCTGGATCCCACCTTAATTTTCAGCTGCTCACAGGCCCGTGCCTGCTCCAGGCACTGCAGCAAGCAGAGAAGCAGCTCAGGAACGCCGGGACAGCGCATGCTGTGTTTTGTACATCCAAAGCCCCTAAAAGCAGCAAATACAAGGAAGAGGTGCAAATACAGGGCTGGTTATCATGCTGGGCGTGTTTAGCAAACACACTCGCTTGGACTCCAGTGCCCCTCTGCAGTTACTACTTCCACTAACTCGCGTAAAAGCAAAATTAGCAGCTGTTATCCAGCGGATGCTGAGTAAATGCTATCGCTACTGAAGCAGAAGGCAGGGCAAACCTTTCCCTCTGCGCAGTGCCGCAGGCGCTGCAGCTTGACTGTGCCAGGTATGCCCTGGCCCCGCGTGGGTGACACCAGGGAGCAGTTACATGTTTAAACAGGTAATAATTTCCAGCCTGCATGCACAGGAGGCAGACTGCCATGGAAGGTAGTTGATGCTTCCCAGGCTGCTATAAGGGACGTAAAAAAAGCCCCTGCCCTCGCCTCTCTGCACAGCCGTGCTCATCCCCGCATTCCTCTGGCGCTGCCCGGGTCAGGCAGACCTCCTCGCCTCGCCTGTCCTGTCCCAGGCACCCTGCCACATGGTCACCCGCCCCGCGGCTGCCAGCCTGGTGCCCACAGAGCTCTGGTTACAGCCCTATAAAGGGGTCCGGGGTGCAGGGTTGTGAGGGAGCTGTGCCAGGTGCTTCACAGCCCCATAGCCATGGAGAGCATTGCCCTGGTCCTCGCCCTGGCCATGGTAGCGTGCGTCGCCCCTGCGGAGAGGAAGGTACGGGGATGGGTATTGATGGGGACGTGGTGCTGGCACTCTGCCATACCCCAAAGGCTGGAGGCTGCAGTGCTCAGTAGGGAGCTGGAGCCAGGCTGCCGGAGCTGGTGCCACCACCAGTACCTGGTGCGACCACCAGTACCTGGTGCTGGGGGAAGCTGTGGAGAGGCTGGGCGGGAGAGACCGCTCCTGCAAGGATGCTCCTCGCAGGAATCCATCCAGAGGCAGGCAAACAGAGCCATGCCCCAGGGAAGCCCCAGTTCGCACCAGGCATGCAGGGAAAGCTTGCACACCCCTTGCTTAGTGTGAGGAGGACCTACTCTCCCCTGGGGGAGAGCAAACAGCCTGGAGCAGTGGCCAGGATGAAGGCAGTCAGTGCCTCCAGCACGATGATGCTTGAGTTGAGGCAGCGATACCAGTGGCACCAGCTTGGCGCAGGGTCTGCAGCATGTCCCCCGCTGCTGCAGCCATCCGCAGGCAGAGCCAGGGTGGTGGGGTGGGAGCGGGATGTCCCCCCTGCCTGGCTGGGCACCCCGAGGCACAGCGCTGGCCTTGCAGTGCCTGCTCTCTGGGTCTTGGCGGAGCGACACCGGCTGCCGGATGGTCGTGTCGGTCCTCAGCAAGGACGGCAGCTTCTCCGGTTCCTACCTGCCGGGACCTGCAGGCAGTGACCCCGAAATCCTCACCTCACCGCTGGAGGGGTCCCAGCAGGACGCAGGACTGGTCCCACAGCCCACCTTCTCCTTCACCGTGCGCTGGCGGCTCCGAGGTAGGCAGGAGGGGGCCATTGGCCCACAGCAGGGATGCCAGCGGGACACAGTGGGGTGGCTTCATGCCTCACCACCCCGACTCACGCCACCTCGGACCCTTCTAGACTCAGAGAGAGCCCGAACGACCGCCTTCCTGGGCCAGTGCTACGTGGGCACCAACGGGGAGGAGACCCTGCATGCCCTGTGGCTCCTGCGAGAGGCAGTCAACAGCCCCACCGAGGACTGGAAAGCCACCCGGTGAGCGCCAGGTCCCAGCTACTGCCGTGCCAAGCTTCCCTGCACCCTGGGCTGGAGAAGGGAGAAATCCCACAGGATGAGGCGTGGCAGGACAGGGAGGGTGAAATGGGTTTGTCAGAGGTGACAAGCAGGGGCTAAGGAGCATCCCTGTGAGCTTACCAGCCCTGCATCCCCAGGGTGGTGAGCCCAGGATGGGGTCTGGCGGGGGCCAGACCCCCAGGGCTCTCCTTGTACTCTGCCTAGCAGGGAGAGAGCAGGACACGATGCCAGCACTCGGTGCAGCCTCCATGACAGGGTACTGGAGCCCGGGGCATCCCACTGCAGCACCCAGCGAGGCAGCGGGGAACACAGTGACCCCCCTCGGCTTTCCCCTCTGTACCCTCCACCATGGCACAGGTGGCCCTGGCTGGGTGAGCCACAGCGATTTGGGATTTCCTGCAGGATTGGCACCAGTGTTTTCACCCGGATAAAATAACAGCAAGCGGGAAAATAAATCCAGGAGGCCCAGGACCCCAAGGAGATGGAGCTTCCCCCAGCCAGGCCCTGCCCACGCTGACATGGACATTTCAGCAGCTCTCAGCCCACAGGGTCATGCTTTCTCAGGCAAGTTCAGCCCAGCATGAAGGCTGGGCACCAGCTGCAAAATAAAGGTTTTCTGTGAGGATGCAGAGCTTGGCTCTGGTTTCTGCCCTGCCTCAAACCCGTGGGGTTTGTCCTGCCCCACAGCCATCCTGCTATGGGGAGGCTGCACACAGCATCGCCCAGGGCAGCAGGGGTCCTGGGGCTGGGGGCTGCCCCACGTCCCCTCCCCGGCAGCGTGCAGCAGCTTTACCTGCAAAGCTACTGCTGTGCTCTGGGTAACTTGTCCTTCAGAGTCCCTCCCAAATGCCCCCGGGGATGCAGGGCTGTGTCCAGGCAGTGGGATGAGGCAGAGCCGCGGTGGGATGCGGTGGGCAGCGTGTTGCAGGGCTGCAGGGCAGGCTCCGGGCAGAGCAGGGGAGGTTTCTCCGGCGCCCGCATGCACGGGGCGGCTGCAGATGGCTTTTGCAGAGCCGGCAGCCTCCTGTTCCCAGCGCCGGCGGATGCGCTGCGGCGGCCAGCTGCCAACCACCCCAGTAGTGGGGACAGCTTCCAAAAATCCTGTCCCGACAGACCCCTTGGTGCGGATGTGTCCCCTGAGCAATGCACGTGTGGGAGTCTCCAGCCAAGCCCCTGTTATACAGCATGTAGCCAGGGAAAAGGAAGAGGGTAAAGATGCATCTGGCACTGGCTGTTTTTTTTTTCGGGCATCCCAGCCTGACCTCTCTGCTTTATGCCCCAGACACCTTGCCAAAGTGGTCCCGCCACGACTGGCTCCCTTGGGGGTTCAGCAGCCCTGTTGCTGAGGTGCCCAGTTCCAGGAGCTGCGGGAAGGCAGCTCCATTGTTGTATTTCCAGATGCTTTTTTAACAAGGCACTCAGATTTCTACTAATTTTTTATGTTTCCAACAATATCCAGCAGCTGCTGCGAGTGGATAAAAATAGGATGGATGCTGATATGGAGTTTAGGTTTCCCTTAAAAAGGAGGGTAGGTCTTACTTCTGCTACTGACTGAAATTCCCACCTCTCCAAGAAACCCTGATTCCTTTAAAAAAGAGGGAAAACCTCATTCCTTTAAAGCCATGCTTTGTACCGGTCACACAGCCCAGGCCCTCCTCAGCAATAGGAGCCAAATTTCATTTTGTGCTTTCAAAACTTTCCGTATAGACTGCTACTGTGGAAGGGAGATGGCCTACTGACACTGGGGGAGTCACCCAGCAAAAAAGAGAGGGTTTCCATTTGGCAACACCTGCACAAGACTTAACAAGGGCTGAGAAAAGTATTTCACCCGGAAAAGCTCCTCCTGTTCCTCTGCCTGATGGAAACAAGGTGTAAGCCTCCTCGGCCAAAGGACTCATTCCGGGCATTTTTATCATCGCTGCCCTTTAACCCCAGGTGTGACACCCAGGATGGGCTTCCTTCCTCTCGCCAGCTCAGAGCCGCTCGCTGTGGGACTGGCACGGGGACACAGAAAGCGATGAAAAATAGTGGCCCTGAGGCAGCCCAGGCTGAGGCCACGGAGCAACCACCGCCAAAGCTCCCAGCGCAGACGCATCCCCAGTGCAGTACTGGGACCAGCTCTGGGCTCTGACATATCCCAGCCTCTGCCACCAGCTTCCCGCAGGGAAGGGCTGCAGCCGCTGCGGCGGCTGCTGCGGGCAGCAGGAACGCGTGTTCAGCTGCGTTCGGCGACGAGCCCGCTGCGCTCACCAGGCTCCCTGCCCGCTCTCCCAGAGCTGTTCCCCTGCCTGACTTTTGGCCAAGCAAGCCAGACCACTGCAGAGCGCGGGCTGACCCCATCGCCCCTGGCCAAACATCGGCTGCAGTGGCCACTTGCCGCTTCGCTGGCAACACCAGTGTGTTGTATTTCGGACGACTCATAGAGCATCGATCAGTGCTGAGCCGGTGACTCCAGGTGACATCAGTGGCATTATGCACCTTGCCCTTGAACTGCAAAAAAACAAAACTAAAGAGGGGACAGGGTCCTAAACCCTCCTGCCACTGCACACAGCTCCTGGGGTAAAGAGTCCAGTGGTTCCCTGGGGATGCTCACATGTTGCCTGCCCCGGGCAGGGCAAAATAGCAACCTGATCCTGTTACAAGCATGCTGCTGCCTGTGCTGAGGCAGGGACCGCAGGCGACCCACTCCGTGGTTGTCTCTCCTCCCGGGGCACAAACTCAACGGTCGGTTTTATCTCTCTTGCACAAGCACCCTGTGCTTCCCAGGCGGGTAGCAAGCGTGGTGCTGCCTGCACCCATCGCCTCGCTGGGCTCCCACCTCCGCCCACCCCCCCAAACCCCAGGCTGGGCTCCGCAGCCTGAGCTCAGGGTCTGCTGGTGCCTGCCGTGGACCCAGTGATCCCAACTAAACCCAGGGCACAGATCTGATTTAGCAGCCACCTGGCAGGCAGGGCCCTCTCCGCGGACCCCGGCCGTGGTGACGGAGCTGTTGCACCACCCTGCCTCTGCTCCGCTTCCTGTGATTGTGCAGCTCCCCGTTAGGATTGTGCAGCTCCCAGTTATGACAGCAGACACCAGCTCCTTGCGCTTCCTCCCAGGGAAGCTGCTGGCTTATGCGGTGCGTTGGGTGCACACAGGTCACACGTGGGTGCTGGATGTTTGCAACATCCCCTTGTCTCCAGAAGTGATTCAAGAGTGTTTTTTGCACCCTCGAAGAGGGGCGAGAGCAGAGAAGCTTCCCAGCAAACTTGCACTGTGCCTCATCAAGCCCCTCTGCACAGCCGCAGCCATGGGAAGGGAAGGCGGCGCGCGTTCCCCTTCGTTAGGCTGCAAAAGTGATCATCCCTCAGCTGCCCCTGGGGTCCTCTCCCAACAGTCCCACCCCCTGGCACAGCTCCCAGCCTCCACCCAGCAGCCCAGCCCCTCACTGAAATGACCACAGAGCACACAGTCACACTTTGTTAGTATTTATTTATGCATTATTAATAAGGAGATTATTACTTATTATCCTAATCTAGTTGTAGCCGTTCCTGGTCTTTGCAGAGGCACTGGACCAGATGACCTTTAAAGGTCCCTTCCAACCCAAACTGTTCTATGATTCTGTGATCCCAAGATTCTATCATTCTATGGTGATTCTATGATTCTATGGTGATTCTATGATTCTGTAGTGATTCTATGATTCTATGAAATGTCCTGAAGTAGGACAAGGAGAGATGCTCAACAGGTACCACTAAGCTGCACTCTAGGAAAGACACCACTCACCAGCTCAAAGTGTTTCTGCTCAGCCCTGGAGAGCAGCCAGAGCCACCCAACCACGTCAACAACAGGCACAGCAAAGCTCAGGCACTTGAGGACACAGCTTTGAAACCGTCCTCTGGCGAGGAAAGCCTTCAGGAGAGCAAGCAGCTCTGCTGCTCTCCGCTCCGCACCCCCTCAGCAGTTTGGCTCGAGGCATGCCTTCTCCCCGAGTCCCAGAGGCCCCGCTCCCAGGGCTGTGGTAGGTGAAATGCTCAGCCCAGGCGGAAGGGAAACAGCACGCACGGCTCGCAAAGGACTCCACATTACCTTCTCTAACCAGGGCAGGAGCTGTGGTTGTGGCTCAAAAGCTAGCAGGAACAGGCGACACACAGGGTCTGCTGCAATGGCAGAACTACTCTCGTTAAGGGTACTGAAGGTCAGCTCACTACGTCACACCTAAAAATCAAGCAACGCTGCAGTAATTAAAGGGAGGAGACAAGGAACAGATGCTTGCGGCCACCAGACATGGTAAGAAGTGCAGGACCCAGCCTGCTCAGCTCCACCTGGGCAGGGAAGACACAGGGCAGTGGCCTCCATCACCAACTGCATCCAGTCAGACCAAGTATGGGCGCCTCAGGCCCGACCGCCTTCACCCTCCACCACAACCCATCCCGGTGAGCCACGAGACACAGCCTGGGCTGCAGGCCATGTCAGCAGCCGTAGCAAAGTTCCCAGTTTCCTACCCCACCTGAGACAGAGGCTTGCTATAGATAGACAGAGAATAATGTCAGAACAGGTCAACCCTAATACAATTCCTCCCTAGTAAACCCTCTGAGCTGCTTTGATAGATTATCTGTTAATGCAGCTCTTTGTCCCTGCCCCGGCAGGGACCCCAAGAAGTAGCAGGCAGTGGTCGTCACACCTCATTGTCACGGTGCTTCTTGGTGACAACTTCTGCAGCGTGGTTCACCCACTCCTGCCTCTCGGCTTTCCACGCCACCTGCATGGGTGGCTGAAAAGTGTTGTTCGGGGCATGCTGCTCCTGAGGCTGGGGCGGGCCCAGCTCGGAGCCTGCAGCAGGCAGAAGGTTGGAGGATAAGTTGCTGTTGAAAGAAGATCTGGGATCGAGGTCGCGTGGACTCTGCCCCTCTTCCAATGATTGACTGAGGCTGCCCGACAGTGAGGGGCCTGCAGGCTCTGGGCTGAGCCCGTCCAGAGCAGCATCCTCCTGCACGTCAGGTGTTACCTGGTTTGGGAGCTCACGGATCTGTCGCGACAGCACTGCAAGAGAGGTAGAGACAGGCCTGTCATTCCCAGCCTCTCGTCGTCCTGCTCTGAGCACAGGCCACCGCAGAGCCCACCAGAGGAGAACAAACTGTTCAGCTAGGGCTGCCTCCTCCTGGGGGAGGCAAGGAGAGGACGCTGCACAGAAGCCAGGCACAAACACAGCTTGTGCTCCAAGAGGGACTGGATCCCTCCAGTTCTGGTACTGCCCCTGGCCCAGGGCCTGGCCCCAAGGCAGGCCTCTGCGACAGGGCTGAGAAAAGAGTCCAGAGCTGGGACGAGACAGGAAAGCCAAACCTAGTGGTCATGCCAGGCAAGGGGATGCTGGGCTGGAGGTGCCCCAGAATTCAGGCTGTCTCTGAGGAAGGTGCTTTGCCCTGGAGGGCAGCAGTTCACCTGGAGCCACACCTCAGCTCCCCTGGCACTCACCTCTGAGCCCCCACTGTGGCTCTCTGCTCACAAACGAGCAGATGCTGGAGGAGAAAATGAGGCAGAAGGACAGAATAATGGCCTGGAAACAGAAAGAAGCAAAGACCTCAGAGAAGGCATCACCAGCTGCAATACATGCCTCTCTCCCAAACTTGTAAGTACAGCAGAGGCACCTTCACAGATACTGGGGCTGAAGCCACTTACCACAATGAAGGTTTTTGCTCGAACAGTTTTGTTGGTGGACAAGGACTGCAGTGCCTGCAGCTGCTTGAGCAGTGACCTGCATGACAGCAGGCAATGCAGGTTAATTCAGAGGCTGAACAAAGAGCTGGACACTCCCCCCCTCCCCCTTCGCAGCCAGGAACAGACCACAATCCCAGGAAGAGGAACAGCCTTCCCTGCCGCATCTCCTGCCATGTCCAATAACAAGAACTCACATGTTCTCCTTCTGCAGTAGCTGCACCTCCTTCTCCAGCTCGTCGTTCTGAGCTGGGCGGGCTGCCACCCTGCCCCTGGCAATGGGAAAAAGAGGGAAGTTTTGTTAGTCAACAGCAGGGACTTCAGCAGAGTCTCTCCTCAGGTAACCAGCCACCTGCTCCAGAGAGTGACACCTCACACCAGGTTTGGGGACAGGTGAGCCCTGCCCAGTCCCACAGACTAATCCCTAAGGTTGCTTGCTCCTAGCTGCACACCAGCCCGGCACATCTGCAACGTCAGGCTGTACTGCAAACTACTGCAACCCGGAGAACATGGCGGACCTGGCAGGCCAGTACCTGGCTTGAACAGTGCAAGATCTGGGCCATCTCCAGGTGTAAGAGAGCTGAGCAGGCTATGCCCCAAGCTTCTGAGTTTCCTGAGGGGAGCTGCTGACCCACAGGGACAGCCTCACTTTCTGCCCAGGGTGGCAAGGCCCCCGCCACAGCACAGCACAGCTGCCGGTGACCAGTACCCCCTGCTCCCAACCCCTACCAATGTGCTTAGCACAACTAACACCATTTTATGAGGCAAGCATCCATTCCCTATGACAGGGCGGGTCACATTCATTGCCTTGCCTTCGTTATCAGGCCTTGACGGGCCTGTGCACCAAGTAGACAGACCAAACAGATTTCTTTTTCTCCTCACTACCAGCCTCAAGGTCCCTGGGCGCCAGGCTGGTTACTGCCTTCCTTACCAGCCTTGAAGGTCCCAGGCACCCGGCCAGCCTGGTGTTGTTGACCACCCTCTCACAGAGCAGGGAAGTGTAACAGCACACAGAACGCTGTCCATAACATCAAGCATTTACCAAGTCCTACGGGGGAACTTGGACTAGAGTTGCTTGGACTGCTGATGGACAGTGAGATCCTGGACCCTCTTTGGCCAGGGACACCCCCACCATCGTTTGCTTCCTCCCAGGACTGAAGGAATGACTCATATTCATAGAATCATAGAATAGTTTGGGTTGGAAGGGACCTTTAAAGGTCATCTAGTCCAACCCCCCTGCAAATGAGCAGGGACAGCTTCAACTAGACCAGGTTGCTCAGAGCCCCATCCAACCTGACCTGGAACGTTGCCAGGGATAGAAATTTATGTAATTTTCAAGTCTAGATTATGGTCATTATTTTGAGGCAGCATACTAGGTATTAACATCGGACCCAATCTACTGAGGGTCCAGATGATTAAAAATTAAGTTGTATTACAAATTCTGTGTTATGTTGCTTATAGATTGTACTACATGGATTCAGTTTGCAGAAATCCTGTACCATTCTAATGGTACAGCGCCTTAGTGCTGTCATTATTCTGGCAAGGATCCCTAAAGGAACCCATCTGTCCCTTAAGTATTGGGTGACACTGCTGGGTGCCTGTACCTGTTTTCCAGGCCACCCATGTAGATCTTATTCCCGTGACGATTATCCTGGGCTAAAACCTTGCGCCGGATCTTCCGATCCACTTTCTTCAGAACCCGATCTTCATCCTGCAAGGGTCATTTCTCATTAGCAGCAACACCAGGCTGTTAGCAATCTATCCCTCACGAACCCTGCGTACATCTCAGTGCTCATCCCATGTGCTTTTGTCCTCTGTCCCTCCCACACCACTGAATAACTGCAGGAGCTGCAAGGCAAACTCTGGCCTCCTGATGCAGCCAGCAGCTTCCCCAGTGTAGCAAAAGTGAGGCACACTTAAGTGAGATGAAAAACATGCAGCTCACAAGCCACTAGGCAAGCGGGAAAAAACAGGTTGGAGGTACTTGTGGTGTAACTGCCTCCTGCAAGCAGTCAGGTCTCATTGCTCTTCATATCTACCTGATTAGCAAAGCAGAGACTGCTGGGCACGTGGACACCCCCCAGGCCTCGAAAGGAGGAGAAGGACACCAAGCCCTGCCGCAGGCTGCCCTGATACACCATCCCTGTCTTTTTGAATCCCTGCCCTGGCTGACACATTTGAGTGGCCCAAGTCCATTTGGGAGTGACAGGCTGTAGCAAGGACTCACTTCAGTCAGCAGCAGAGAGGTTGATAATGGAAAACCTTCTTTCTCCAGGAACTGCATCTCCTCCTCTGTCAGGAACAGCTCTGGCAAGTTGGACTAGAAAACAGACAAAAGATGCCCACTGAGAATGCAAAGTAAAGAGAGTCCACCCTAGGGCAGAGAGGGCATGCAGAAAGCACACAAAAGTGGGATCAGCTCTCCCAAAACAGCACCATGCTTTCCTCAGAGATATCCCCCACAGGAGCTGAGCCAAGAGAGGAGGGGAGATGCGACCAGAAGCAAAGGTTGGGGCCCATACACGGCAGTCAGTACCTGTGTGTTGGCTCCAGGCACAAGATGGGGTCCAGCATCCACAGCAACGGGCAAACTGCATCTCTGTTCCAGTTCCTTGCTCCTTCCTTCCAAACCTGGCCGTGTCACTGGGGAAGGAAAGGAGAGTCAAGTGCTGGGCCTCAGTGAGGTAGCACCTGACCAGCCAGCTTTGAGTAGCATGAAATCACAGTTTTACAGCAGCAGAAAGCCACTAAACTCGTCTCTCTCCATCAATGCCTGGCACCCACCTGAAAGAAAAACAGTGTGGGACTGCTTTTCTGCCTGTACCCAGGACAGAAAGAGACCAAGCACATCACTTACCAAGGTCAATGGCAACATGTCCTTCTTCTATGTCGGACCTCACACTTCTCAGCGCAGGACAATTCTGATGGATGGAATAGTTGTGATCAACCTGCACAACATCTGAGCTCCATAGGCTGCCGGCAAAGTTAGTGCCAGGGCTATAGGCCTGATGCTGAACCTCAGAAACGCTGTTGTCACTCCCAGCAGGTAAATAACCCTGCGGCATGTCTGATTTGCCTTCAAAGGGGCTCAGAATGGAGCTGATGAAGTCATCCACCTCCTTGTCCAGGAGCTGCGGAGAAAAAGCTTTTACTCAGCAGGGAGCCAAACCTCCTGAACCACAACCCAGCAGCGACTCTTCCCAAAGAACTCACCTCAGCCTCTGGCAGGCTCCAGTCTTCCAGCAGACCATTCTCACCCTGTGGGATTTCAGGGCAGGGAACATCATCCTTCAGGAGGAAGTCAAGCAGGTCCTCATCTGACAAGGCAGGCAGCTCATCTGGCCACAACATCTGAGCGGGACACCCAAAGTCAGCAGAGTCACCGGGGGAAACACCAGCATTCATTCAAGAGGTCCCTCAGCCCCTACAGACAAAGCCTCCCCATGCAATGGCAACAGCTGCCAGGGCCCTGCAGCAACAACCAGCCCATGAGTGCTTCCCCAATAAGACTATTATAGCCATACTGGTAGCCCCACCACACCAGTCTCCCCACCAGACTACTGGGACTCAGCCACAGAAGCCATGCTGTACCCAGAACACAAAAGCTGCAGGAGAGAGAGGGAAAGTGGAAGGACCACAGACTTTCTGCCATGGAAAGCATGCAAGATCCTGCTGTTCCACTGAAGCCCGAAGGTGCTGTACCCCTGGCGAGCAGCCAGCAGTGCCAGCCTCCTTTTGCAAGCCAATTATTAAAAGAAGTCATCGTTGTGGGGTTAAATAAAAGGGTTTTATTAATGATTAAGTGATAATCAAATGGTAATTAATTGACAATTGAATGAAAATGAAACCGTAATCAAATGGTGGTTAAGTGATAATTGAACAGGTAACTGAACAGAAAACAGATAATTGAACAGTGATTTGAAAATTATTTAAGTGCTGATTTAAACAATAATTCAGGCAGCAGTCAAACACTCTACTTCTCACCACACTTCTAATAATTAAGCTATAGCTGGAGAGATGTATATATACATATATAGATATAGATACAGCTATATATTAAAAAAAATGTTGCTAGCTTACAACGTATTTTAGGTTGAGTGTAAAATGCTACTTACATCGCAGCAGATGTCAGATGCTGGATAAAGGGTCTCTCAGTCTCGAGGAGCAACCTTGAGAGGTATCCCTGCTCACAGGGGGAGATCTCTGTGCAGCCCACTGCCGTACAGGGGAGCTGGATGGGCTCGGGACGGCGACAGGTATTTATAGTGTAAAGTGATGGACTCATAGTCAAACCCCTCCTCTGCGCAGTTGTGCAGCTGTGGCAGTTCTAGTTTTGTCTAGTCCCAGCTCGGGCTGGTGCTGTTATCTCCCGATAAGCCACAGCCTGGAGTCCTTGGTCCCTGAGAAGATGCGGCCTCGCACGGTTCTCACGGTTTGCACGGCAGGGCTGGCACTGGGCAGGCCTGCTCATCGGTGATGCCCGAACCACAGTGCTGGTCACTCAGACGGAGCGGGGCATCCGCCACAACCCCCCATGAGCACTGTTAAGTTTTCACATCGTGCCGGCAGGTGTCACAGTCTGACCCCGCCCGCCCAACCCCCTCCCAAAACAAACAAACAAAAAACCAACCAAAACAAAAAAAAACCCAACCAAAAATAGAGGGCCAGGGCAGAGGCCAGCCCCAGGGCTGCCGTGCCAGCTGCCGGGGAGCAGGCGTGAGGGGCTGCCCTGCCAGACGGCGTGGCGAGCGGGGCCTGACCTGCCAAAAGCGGAGCGGGCAGAGGAGGGGGGCTTGGGCCCTGCTGCCGCCACGGGCATCGAGGACCTTCCGTGTCGGGAACGTGCGCCGGGCAGGCAGCGAGAGCAGGACGGACCAGAGGGGACGGCAGCGAGGGAGGTGGAAGGAAGAGTGCCTGGGACGAAGGAAGAGTGGAGGGAACCGTTCCCTCCCTCCCCGCCGAGGGGAACCGAGATGGCACTGACGAGCGCAGCCGCCTGGCTGGCCCTCGGACGGGCTCAGCAGTAGCCCCGCAGCCGCCGCATCGCGGCCGGGCCGCACAGCACGCGGCCCCGACGGCGCGGCCCCAAGCGGCAGCAGAGCGGCCGCCCCGGGCCCGCACTGGCGGGCCGCCAGCGCCGGGGTCATCCCTTGTCGGCGCGCGCCCCCAGGCGGCCGCCGCCGGCCGCGCCGCGGAGCCCCCGGTGGGGCGAGGGGGAGGGCGGTGCTCCCGGAGTCCCCGCCCCCTCCCCGCCCCAGCACAACGCCCCCAGCCCCGCCGCTTCCACCTCACCAGCCGTGACGCAACCCGACTCCCAGCAGGCCCCGCGCGCTCGGAGGCCCCGCCCCCCCCGCGGGTGACGCGGCGGCGCAGGCGCCCATTGGCCTGTGGCGCGTGGGCGGTGGGAGTGCGCGGCGGCCATGGCCGTGGCGGAGGGGCTGGGGGGAGGGGAAGGGGGAGTGGGGGGGTAGGGGCACCCGTCCGCTGTGCGGGCTCCAGAGGCGCGCCGGGGTGGGCCGGGCCGGGCGGAGGCCCGAGGGTGCGAGCAGCGGGTGGAGCACGGCCCCGGGTACGGGCGCTGAGTCGTACGCAGCCCCGGCGCGACGGAGCCGGGCAGCGCCGAGCCTCGGGCGTGGGGCCGGGATGCGGGGGGAAGCGGGAGGGGACCGGGCGGAGCGCAGTCCCGAGTACCGGGCCGAGCCCACGCTCCCGGCGGCGCGCTGTGCCTTGGCGCATGCGCGGCGGCGGGGCGGGAAGCGGGCGGTGCCGCCCCGCTCCACACAGCCTCGGCGCGGCCGCCGCGCTGCTCCTGCCCGGGCACAGGTACGGGGACGGGGGAGACATAGGGTCCCGGTAACCGGGCGGGGGACTGGGGCGGGGCACGGTGGTCCTGCTGCCGGAAACGGATGTCCTGGGGGGAACCCCCCCACCACCTACCCGGGGCGGGGGGGGCGGGAGTAGCGTCCCGGTTACCGGGGCCTCCCCGCTCCCATCGGGGCTCTTCCCCTTGGTTGCGGAGACCCAGGGGCCTCCAGGGGTCGGTCACGCCTTAGCCTGGTTTCGGGGCGCATCCGTCGCCCCCGGGGCTGCCGCTTCCCGAGCACCGACGCCCCGCCGGGGGCCCTGGGGCAGCAACGGGCAGTGACGGCCGGGCTGGACTTGGCCCCGTTAATCCCGGCCCTGTTCTTACCCTGCCACCGTCGGCCTCGGCCCGAAGTCTCGGTTCGCCAGGCCCGGGCCGGCATCCGCGCCTCGGTGGTTCCCGGGGGCTGAGCGGGCGCGGCCTGGCAGCGGACACGGGCCTTCAACCGGGGGGACATGCTTTGGGTCCGGAGGTGAAGCTCACCGCGGCCCTGCCCTTCCTCCCCACCCTGCCTGTACGCGGAGGGAAGCGAGTGGGAAGGGGGCCTCCGGCCTGCGGCGCGGTTTTGGGTGGGGACGCCGGAGGACGCGGTCCCCGTGGCCGCGCCGCAGCCCGGGGACAGCCTCCCCACCTCCCGCCGGCCTTCCCGGGACGGAGCACTGGGGTGGGACGCGAGTGTCTGGGGTGGGTGCTGCGGGGCAGGGCTGACCCCCATCAGGGAAGAGCGTGGGTCCCCCGGCTGGCGCAGCTAACCAGGCAAAGGGAACCCTGCCCCGTCCTCTGCCCGTTGCCTGCCGGGCCCTGCTGCCTGCGGGAGCCTGCCCACACCCCTGCCAGCTCCCCGGCCCTTTGAATCTGCCGGCAGGATGTCTACATGCTTCTGCCGTGGCTTCATCGCTGCTGTTAGACCCATATTTGGTAGCAATAATTGTTTACTCCCTTTTCCCCTCGCCCTGAGCCTTCCTGCTGAGAAGGGGAGGGGACATATTTTTGGGATCTTTAACTTTGCCGGAGCCTGCAGGTTGGCCGATAAAGGGTCCGAAACCTTCCCTGTAGACCGTGGGGTGAAACCCCCCAGGTGTTAAATGGGTGGGCAACAGTGTGTGGTGAGCACCGAGCGAGCATGCAGTTTGCTGGCCAAACGGCAGCAGCGGAAGCTTAGTGCATCCCCAAGTGCCATGTCCCTCTAGATTTGGGGAAGGGCAGTGGAAGGGAGCTGAGCTTTGCAGGCTGCTGGGTGACAAAATGCCCCCTGAAACCCGACTGCGTCCTCCTCTTGCTTTCCCCTTCCTGCCCGGGCGGCAGGCAAGTCACTTGCCCTGGCAGGCATGGGTGTCCAGATTTGGGGCACCTGGTGGTCTCCAGAGGCCGTGGGAGTGCCCACCGCACCCCAGGCATAGCTTTTGGGCTGCTGTGCCAAAGGACCGGCTCACTAAGTATGCAGGAGAGGCTGTGGATGGAGGTGCCATCCAAGCATGCCATCCTCCTGCCCTTGCTTGACCCCGTGCCTGCTGTGGCAGTGGGCAGCCTGGGGGTGCTGCCGTTTGTGCCCCCTCCCTTTGGAGGGCAGGGAGTGTTTGGGAAATGCCGGTGGTTAATGGCCAGAGCTGCTTGGCCCTGGTACCGATAGGTGGGCTTGCCGGCAGGCTGTGGCTGTGATCCCCCACCCCGCTGCCTGTCCTCTGCCCGTTTCCTGCACTGAATAGAGTTACCCTCCCTGCGGGGGTGAGAGGATCCTCCCACCCCAGCTGCAGACAACACCTGGGGGGGTTGCAGGGGTGCCATGGGGCTGGGGCTGGCTTCGCTGGCTGCTCCTTCTCACTGGGAGCAAGATGAGCCTTGGCTGGAAGAAACCATCTCTTGCCATCTGATACGGACGTGCAGCTGGGAAAGAGGAACTGAGCTGAATCAGCTCAGCAGCGTGCAGCACCGTCACCGGCCAGGGCCACCGGCCCAGTCTTCCCATCGGCACAGGGCTGAGCCACCTGTGTCCCCGGTGCCTGCTGTGGCTGTGTACACTGGTCCCATGCTGGAGAACCCAGCCAGACCCTGGTTTGGCTTCTTATCAGTTTAATTTTTGGCACGATTCATCACGCTGTTGTGCAGATATCAATGTGCCGGCAAAGCCGCTGTGGCAGGCATCGCAGCAGTACCTGCCTGGCTGTGCTGGCAGCGTGCTGGCCAGGTCAGTAGCCTGTGGAAAACAGCGGCAGTAGGGTGGTTTGCAGCTGATAAAGCTTCCCGCAGCCGATGGAGCTTCCTGCAGCCAGCTCCCAGCCCAGGGGTTGTCTGCAGCGGGGCCTTTCCCAAGTGAAATTTGGCATTGCCGTAACAAAAAAAAAAGCCCAGAACACCAAAACAAAACCCAAACCTCATCCGGATTCTCTCTTAGAAAAATCATGTTAAAAAGGCAAAATTGTTGTGTTTGAAGGTTTGTAGGTTGTTCTAGAAACTTGCTGTGAGTGTGCCAGTGGGCTGCTATGGAATTATGGTTTTGTTTGTGTTTGGTTTTTTTTTTAAAGATGTTTTATATCTTCTGTAACCGTTCTCATAGCACTAAACTCAGCCGATACAAATATAGCAGTTATGTCACGTGACGGAAAACTCGCTCTCAGCGGTCCCGGCAATGACATGGTGGTTCCTCGGGCCGGCACGGTGCTGCCTGCCTGCAGCCGTCCCTGCCTGCAGCCGTCCCTGCCTGCAGCCGTCCCTGCCTGCAGCCGTTCCCTGCCTGCACTGCCCCTGCCTTTAAGCAGAGCCCTGTGCCCTTCACCGCCACGGTGGTTTTGCTCATTTAGAGCAGGGTGAGATGGAGGCAGCCGAGACGGCTCCCAGCAGGGTGGGAACCCCATCAAGAACCCCCTCTCTCATTTTGGGATTGGTGCAAGGGTTGCACACAGCTTGCTATGAAATGCAGAAGTGTGTTAATCTGGCTGCCTGGCTTGCTGCTCTGGAGCCTTATCTGCCTTTACATACCCAAACCCAATTAAGAACGGGTTTGCTTGCTCTGGAGGCGAGCCAGCACAGAAATTTGGTGTGTGTTCATTGAGACTTGGTTTGTTTGTGTTGGTTTTTTTTTTCTTTCCAGGGGGACAGCTTGAATTTCGCTGTCCTTTATTTTTCTGGTTTGCAGTGCCAGGCTCCCACGCTATCTCATCCCTTATGTCTAGTCCAGCTTTTCTTTTCCTGTGAGGTACCTGGAGGGGAATGGTCCATGGCGGCTGAGCCCTCGCAGGAGGAAGCAGATTTGCAAACCCCATGTGATTAATTGCCCCATGTGCTGACAAACCTCCTCAGTGTTTGAGGAGGTGCACTTCTTACATAGCAGAGAGCACTTCTGCTGTAGACATTGATGTCAGCAAAGTTCAGCCGCTGCAGCCTGAGCTGTTTCTGTAGAATATAGGAACTAAAATGAACCTCTGAGGGATTGCTTGATGTCGTGAGCACCTTCCCTTCTGAGTTCTCTGTCATTTTTGTAAGAGCTCGGCAGTAGGAAGGCTTGAGCAGTCGTCCTCCTGCGGGGTCTTGGAAAGCGTGGTGGCCCCTGTGAAGTGTGTGCTAAGGGGTGCCTCGGGCACAGTGCCTGGTTTTGGGTGGCTTTGGGAGGGCAAGAGGAGACTGCAGAAATGGCTGGGCATGGCCTGGCTCCTCTTGGTTCCTCTCTGCCATCTGGCATCCTCCCCTCCCCTTCCTCCATCGTCTCTGACCTTGTCCTGGCAGTGCATGTTCTCCTTTTCCTGCGGAGGGACGGAAAGCAGCTTTATGCTTGACTTGAGAATATTTTTAGATACAGAGAACATGGCCTGGTGACTGCAGCAGCCCACCCTGCATATGAAATATTCAGAAAATCCTTTCCACGGCAGGATGTTCCTCATCCCTTTGGCTCTGCAGCTTTGCTGGTGCTTCCAGGTGGACGGCAATGGCACAGGCCAGCCCCTCCGCCATCTCTTTCCTGCTGCCGCCAGGCTCCCTCATTCTGGACCCGAAATGCATTTCATTCCTTGTCAGTGGAGCCAGTGGGGGCCGTGGGCCTCCGCAGAAACATTGCCGAACGGCTCAGGAATGTGGAGCTGGAGCCGCTCCATGTGCTGGCGGAGGCGGCACGCTCCTCCATCCCTGCCTCCCTCCCCATACCACCAGCATGGCTTTATGACTCTGTGTGAGCAGGACCCCTCCTCTCTGACTTGCTCCTGGCCAAAATCGGGTGTAGGAGCTTTTTATCCATTGCAGATCCTACCCCTAGCCTGCTTGGGTCAGTGGTTGGGAGCAGCCTGCACCGGTGTACCCCCTTCTGCGGGCAGGGATGCACAGGCTCGTTGTGTGCCGCTGCGGTGCACGGCAGGCGAGGGAGGCTGCCAGTAAGCCTTGCCCAGCAACCTTCCCGGGCCAGGCTGAGGATGCACGTGGCCAACAACCTTTTCCTGACCGCTGTAATAGGAGACCTGGTAGGAGAAAATCAATCTGAAAGAGTACAAGCAGATATGCTGCATCCCTCTGGTGCTCTTGCATCCTCCCGCCAGCTGGGATTTAAGGACAGGCAGAGCAGGGGACTCCTTCCCCACGAGCAGGCTCTCAGGGAGAAGGAAAAGGGGTGTCACTGCTGGAGAGCGTTGGGTTGGGGCCAGCTGGGGACCGGGGTGCTGACAAGGGCAGAGAGAAGGATGCAGCACAGGGACCTGGAGGGGCGCAGCAATCTGGGAAAGAGCTGAGATCTGCTGCACAGTGGGTAGACCTGAAGGAGTGGGCTCGACGAGCCCTACAAGCTGCAGCAGGCAAGTGGGGGGCTTATTTACAACCTCCTTTTGCTTGTCTCATTTTGGAATTTGCTCTGCTGTCAGAATATTGTTGTTTTAATTAAATATTATTAAATCTGGTGTGTCAGAGCTCTGTTGAGAAGTACTTGCTCTGAAGCTGATCCTTCCAGCTGGACCCGGCTTGGGTCCTGTTTCAGGTGGCATGCTGCGGCTCTCGCATGCCCTTGCAGTGCGAGCTGCAGCGCCTGGATCTTTGCCCTCCTGTGCATCATTCTGTGCGGGGGTTCCCCGGCCCTGGGTTTGTGCAGCAGCTGCTGCCGTAGACCCCGATTTCTGAGCATTGACTTGCTGTGCCTGGTGCTTTCCCCAGGTGATTATTTTTAACAGGTGTGTTCGGTGCCTGGTGCCCTTATCTTGCTGAACCAAGCAGCTCCGGGCTTTTCCGTCCCTCTGGGTCTGTCTGTGCTCAGGCTGCCAGCTCAGCACTGTCTGCTGGCGACATGGGGGGCCCTGATAGCCGGAGCAGGGCCCTGCCAGCTCTGGGTCAAAGCATGGTTTTCCTCTTGTGGCTTCTATGTCATAGCAGGTTTAATTATAACCCTGTCTGGTGCACTCTCCCGGCTTATCTCGCGTGCTCCCACACGCTTGCTTCCTCCTCGCTGGCAGCATCTCCACTGGGTACCAGCTACCATTGCTCCTGCAGGCTGTGGGACCTTGGGACACGGAGACAAGGGTCCCAACGCTGGCCAGAGACCCAGGGGTCAGCACAGGGCTGGAAAGCGGGACCCCCTTGCAAGCTTGCTGGCACGGGGTGCAGCCCTTGCTTGCCGCTAGAAGCTGGGTCCTGGCTTCTGGGGAGCAGAGATGCTGCCAGAAGGGAGGAGGAGGAGGAAGGACCCTGCACACCGGAGGGGACAACAGTCAGAGCTAACCCGTTTGTCTTCTCCAGCAGGTAACGCAGGAGTGGGGACAGCGCAGCCGCCACCATGGTTGCCCTCTCGCTGAAAATCAGCATCGGCAATGTGGTGAAGACGATGCAGTTCGAGCCCTCCACCATGGTGTACGACGCCTGCCGTATGATCCGTGAGCGGGTGCCCGAGGCCCAAATGGGACAGCGTAAGTTCACGGTGGGGCTGGCTGTCATGCCAGGGCCACCCCAGCTTAGGTCCTGGCATTTCACCGGTCTCCCTTCCCTATCCTATCTCTCTGCCTATCTGGGCTTTTGCAGAGCAGTGAGCGGGTGGGGGGAGCAAGGTCCGAGTCCTCCTGCCCAGTTGAGGCGAGGGGCTGAGCTCTTCAGTCTCCCTCCTTGACACCCCAGAAGGAATGTGGGGGTTTGGAAGATAGGAAACCACATTTGGAAGTGAAGTACTCGTCAAGCTCTTTGAGTCTGCTGCCCGTTTTGTCTCTGCTCCTCTCTCCTGCTTGCCCCCATCACCACTAGCCGGTACTAGGTGGGTTTGAACAGTTGCAGGGGTTGTAGCAAATGTTAATAAACTGCGTAAATTAATTTTTCCTTTCTTGGGTATATATAGTCCTCCATCAGGTCTGTCCCCCACCAGCAGCTCTCTGCCAGACCTGTGCTGGTGCTCTATTACCTTGCTAAGCCTTCTCAGCTTTAATGCTTCCCTGCTGCCAGCAGGCTCAAAATTAAGCTTATGGCTCATGAGGTCACGATGTGACTCACGCCCCTGTGGACATGGTCTGTCCCTGGTGTGGATAGCAGGGGCTGGAACATGGGGACATCATCTCAGGGGCTCTCCTGGGTCCCTGCTGCCTCCCAAAGAGGCTGTGCTGTGGGGCAGAGGGAGCAAACAGGAGGTCAGGAGTCGTGGGAAGAGGAGGGGGTGGCGCGGCGACATCTGGGAGCAGCAAATTCCTTGAGGATGAAAGGAAATGCCTTCTCACGCCGTGCCCGGCTGGCCAGCGGTCTGGCGGACCACAGCTTTCGGTTTCGGAGAGGGTCTGGGTGTTTATGTGGATGTGGGGCTGTAGCCATGTTGGAGGGAGTGTTGCATTTCCTGCTCCTGGGCGTGAGCCAGCCTGCTTAGAAAAAAAATGCAAGGGGAAAGCCTTAAAGGGAACTGCTTGTTCCTGAGTTCCTTTTTGGCTGCTTGCAGCTTTTCTTTTCCTATCAGTTCCTTGCAGCTTTTGTTTCTCTTTGCTTTCCTTCCCCAGTGGTACTTGGGGGTCCCTTTTTGAGCTGCCCTGTTTTTTTGTCATGCTTGGGCTGAGGGACCTTCAGGACCAGCTCTGCTCTTGCTCTGTCTCGGGACGTGCCTCGCCCTGCCCAAGTTATGGATCCGGGACGAGCCACTCTGTTTTCAGTGCTTTAGTTATCTTCTTGTAATTTGCTTTGAAAATAGGTTGGGTTTTTTTAAATTTAAAAATAAAATGGCAAGCCTCCATGGTTTTTCTGCTCCCTGTTTAGTAGGATCCTAACAGCAGCGTTAGCCAAGCAGGAACAGGGCGGCTCAGGAATTTGTCCCTCCCCGCAGAGGGCTGCCAACAAGATGACTCGTCATAAACTTAGCAGCCAGCCAAGACAGCCTGCGGCGCAGGGTTGTTGGAAAGGTGGAGAAGGACCTTTCCCAGGGCAAAGCCAGGCGTGGTCCTGGTTTCTCGCGGCATGAAAACAGGGCTATCCCTGCGGGTCCAAGCTGGGGTGCCACTGCCTGAGCTCCATCAGCAGCACTTTCATCAGGTACCCCAGCCCTGAGGGAGCAGGATTTGGTGAACAGCACTTACTCACCACAGCTGAGATGTTGTAAGCCTTGATCCCATCTCCTTCAGCCTCCTTCTCCCTAAAAGGAGGAGTCCCAGCTCCTTTAATCTCTCATACCAAGGCTCCATCATTTAAGTTGCCTCTCTCTGTATCTTTTCAAACTTTGCTGAGTCCTCCTGGGGAGGTGCAGGCCCCACCACCATGGAGTACTCAAAGTGTGAATGTGCCTAGGTTTTATAGACCGGTTCCCAGCACCCTTCCTGGTGATGCCCAGTGTTTTACTACCTTGCTTTGGCTGCTGTTCTATGTTGCACCAAAGATTTCGGAGAGCTGTCAACCACAACTCCAAGCTTTTCCTTCTGTTGTGACTGTCAGTTCCAAGTTCAGCATTATGTAGGCATGCTTCAGATGATTTTTTCCATAGATAACTATGGTAAAATATGTACCTCGAAGCTTGCTTGCCAGTTTTTTTCCCCACTCGTTAGGTTTAGGCTCCAGCATTCACAGTGCTGCTGTGCTTCACCTATTAGGTTGTGCTGATGCACATCCCTGGGTGCAGGCTGGCATCTTTGCAGCCCTGTCCTCAGCATGACCCTGGCAGAAACTTCACCTGTTTTTCAGCCAATGATTTTGGCCTGTTTCTCTCGGACGAAGACCCAAAGAAAGGGATATGGCTGGAGGCTGGGAAGGCTCTGGACTACTACATGCTTCGCAATGGGGTAAGTATCCATCCCACATCCTTCCAGCTAGTACCCGCCTTGGCTCAGCGGCTGGATATGCCTGTGGTGCGGAGGTGGTGTGGGTGCTTGCCCTGCTGCCTTGCAGTGGGCCCCACAGCACTCCACGTCCACCCCCCCCAATTTCACCGGGGAGAGGGAGCTGTTGGTGTGATGGTGGGATGCAGGCACCCTGCGCCGGTGCCACTGCTGGGAGCTGTGCTCTGCTGTGCCCGCAGGACACCATGGAGTACAAGAAGAAGCAGCGGCCCCTGAAGATCCGCATGCTGGATGGGACAGTGAAAACGGTGATGGTGGATGACTCCAAAACCGTCACGGACATGCTCATGACAATCTGTGCCCGGATTGGTGAGAGGAGGGGGCAGCAACAGCGGGGAGGTGGGGAGAGATGGCAGCGTCTGGTGGGGGTACTGGGGGAGTACTGCTCTGCGGCAGATGGTCTGGCAGCAGGGATGTCCGAGGGGTGCATGGTGCTCGGGAGGGGACACTGCTGCTCACCCCTGCGTCAACTGAGCAGCAATGTCATGCTGAGCTTGGTACTCTGCTCTCCTGCAGGCATCACCAACTACGATGAGTACTCGCTTGTTCGGGAGATTATGGAAGAGAAAAAGGAGGAGGTTACCGGCACCCTCAAGAAAGACAAGACCCTGCTGCGAGATGAGAAGAAGATGGAGAAGCTCAAGCAGAAGTTGCACACAGATGACGAGTGTACGTGCCTGCATATGCTGGGGATGGGGTCAGCCCATGCTGAGGGCAGTGGGGAGGGGAGCAGGGACCCTGACAAGGGGAAAACTCAATGCAGGGGAGCAGAGGCGACAGTGGAGAGGACTGTGATGAGGCAACATGTGCCCATGCTCTCTGGAGTGTCTCCTGGCTGGAAGCCCAGGGCAGACTGGTGAGAGCTGGCATGCACCAGATGGATGTCCATGTCTCTCTCTGCGTGAGCAGCCCTGGGGCCGGGAGTGACCCTGCCTGGGTGCCTGTCCCTGCTCATGTCCTGGTATTGCCTACAGTGAATTGGCTGGACCACGGCCGGACCCTGCGTGAGCAAGGCATCGATGACAATGAAACACTGCTGCTGCGGCGCAAGTTCTTCTACTCTGACCAGAATGTGGACTCGCGAGATCCTGTGCAGCTCAACCTGCTCTATGTGCAGGTACAGCTCCCCAGAGCACCTAGCTCCATGTCCTGTGCCAGCCCCCTGCCGGGGCTGGTGGCTGAGGGTTTTGAGGCTGAGGGGGGCACTTCAGGATGCTCGGTTATCTCCTGGATAAGAGCCAGTGCTGGCAAGCCCAGCCCTGCCCTCTGCATACCCCGGGGCTCCCCAGTCTCCTCTGCCTGCTAGGAACCATCCTGAAGTCCTGCTGCAGCTCCTCTCCCAGGCATGGTGATGGTCCCTGCAGGGGACAGCCTGCCCTTAGATCCTCCCCTTTTTCATGGCCACTTCTTTTCTGTCTGGAAAACAGGTCCTGTCCGGTGTGGAGGGGAGCAGTGGCAGGGCTGCATGGCTGCCTGGCCCACGGCCATGTCTTCTCTTTCCACACAGGCTCGTGATGACATCCTTAACGGTTCTCACCCTGTCTCCTTTGACAAAGCCTGCGAGTTTGCTGGCTACCAGTGCCAGATCCAGTTTGGGCCGCACAATGAACAGAAGCACAAGCCAGGCTTTCTGGAGTGAGTGTCGTGGGGAGCCCCAGGTGGCTCCAACAGCTTGGCAGCCCCCAGCACCGTGCTGGCACACAGGGCTCTGGGGGTGCAGGTGCCTCTGGTGCGACCTCTCTCCTCCCTGCAGCATGGTGCCCAAGCGTGGAGGTCCGCACCAGCTGCAAGGGGTGCCAGCCCCCCATCTTGCTCCCTCTGGCAACCCCCAGGACATGCAGCCAGCGTTGATGAGGGGGGGACCCCAGCCCACCGTATGGCCTCCCTTGAGGCTGCATCCTCAGCATCTCCACCTGCCTCTCAGCAGGGCAGCTCCTGTGGCAGCTTTCATTACTGCAGTAACCTCTCCCACGTCCTTCCTGCTCCCCAAAACTCCCAGCCCATGCCCTGGCTGGGGTTCATCCGAGGCTCTGAGTTGGGCTGTGTTGTAGCTGAAGACAAATGCTGGCTTCGGGCTCTGCTGCTAACAGCTGGCTTGGCTATCTCTTGGCAGACTCAAGGATTTCCTGCCCAAGGAGTATATCAAGCAGAAAGGGGAACGCAAGATCTTCATGGTATGTGCAGAGGGGATGTTGAGACCTGGGCTTCTTGTTCCTCTTTGCCAAAGCTTGAGGCTGCTTTTGTCTCTGGAGGCAACACATAGCAGTTTGGCTGGTGAAAAACAGTAGCAGGGAGCTGTAGGTGGGCAGACAAGGCAGCTCCTCAGGTCCCAGAGGTCAGAGGGATGCTGTAGCAGGGGCAGGGGATGCTGGTGGGAAGAGCCTGGAAAGGCTGTGGTAGGGCAATGGTGGCACAGCCAGGAGACCGTGAAGCTAGTGTGATGTTCTCTCTTTGCTGTTGCAGGCCCACAAGAACTGCGGGAACATGAGCGAGATAGAGGCCAAAGTTCGCTACGTGAAACTTGCCCGTTCCCTTAAGACCTACGGGGTTTCCTTCTTCTTGGTCAAGGTAGAGCAGCCCCTCCCCCCTGGTCCCACCTCTCACTGGCCAAAATTCCTCTTTTCCAGTATCCCTCCATCTGTCATGTCTCCAGCTGCTACCCTTCAGACCACATTGCTCCAGTTTTTCCCTGCATCTCCACTGTCTGCCTCTCCTTCTTGCCTTTCTCTGTGCACTGCCTTCCCACTTCTTGGTTCACATTTTTTCTCATTTTCAAGCCCCATGGTTCTGACCACCAGAAAGTGTTACCCTGTGGGTGTTTGGTAGCCACAGCAAGGCCTCAAAGGTCTCTGCCTGGACGGATCTGTCCTGGGGACAGCCCACAACCCTTCTATTGTGGCCTGCAGGAGAAGATGAAGGGGAAGAACAAGCTGGTGCCACGGCTGCTGGGGATCACCAAGGAGTGTGTGATGCGCGTGGACGAGAAGACCAAGGAAGTGATTCAGGAATGGAGCCTGACCAACATCAAGCGTTGGGCAGCCTCACCCAAGAGCTTCACCCTGGTAGGCACCAGCCCTAGTCCTCCACCTCCCCCTTCCCCGGTGGTGCCCTCACAGCGGGCTGCTCTCATGCCAGCCCCACTCTTGGGTATCGCCCTGTGGTGGCACAGCCTTGCCCTCCTCTGGTGCCTCTCCTGGCTGCCGTTTTGGAGGCTGGCACTTGAGCGCTTAGTGCATACCAGAGGGGCTCAGGATGGACGCTAGTGCCCTGCTCCGGTGCTACCCTGTGCCCTGCCATTGCAGGATTTTGGAGATTACCAGGACGGTTACTACTCAGTGCAGACCACGGAGGGGGAGCAGATCGCCCAGCTGATTGCTGGCTACATCGACATCATCCTCAAAAAGGTGAGGCTGTGCTGAGCAGGGCACTGGTAACCAGCTTATCTCTGGAGAGGGGTGCAGAGTGCTCCTTCCAGCTGCCTCCAGACAGCCATTGGCACGTGGTGGTGCTGCAGGAGCTGGAGGCAGGGCAGGGGGACCCTGTGGCCCCTGTATGGTGCCTGGGCTGCAGGAGGAGGGGCAGGCTGGGAGGTGTTTGCACTGGCTGACACGTTTTCTATTTCCCTCCACAGAAAAAGAGCAAAGACCACTTTGGACTGGAGGGGGATGAGGAGTCCACCATGCTGGAAGACTCCGTGTCTCCAAAGAAGTAAGTCCTCCAGGAGCAAGCTAGCTGCCAAGCAGAAGTTGAATAGAGAGTGGGTTCCAGCCAAGCTGACAGCATGGAGTGTCTGGAGGAAGAGCTGCCAGTCCTTCGGTGGCAGCACTGCCGCAGAGCCTGATGCTGGTGCTGGTATTTCTCCTCATTTCAGATCGACCGTCTTGCAGCAGCAGTTTAACCGTGTAGGCAAGGCGGAGCTGGGCTCAGTGGCCCTGCCAGCCATCATGCGGACAGGGGCTGGAGGGCCAGAAAACTTCCAGGTGGGCACGATGCCACAGCCTCAACTGCAAATCACCAGTGGCCAGATGCACCGAGGGCACATGCCTCCCCTGGTAAGCCCTCCCTGTGCCCAGCTTAGAGCACAAACTCCGAAAGATGCCCATTGGACTCATGTAGACCCATCCACTTGGGTCCGTGGCCAAGGCGTTGGCTTGCCATGAAGAGCAGGGACTCTGTGCCGCTGGCCTAGTGGGCTTGCTGGCCTGGCTGAGCTGGCGTCCTCCCACACACGCTCTGCAAACCTGAGCTACACACCGGTGTTTTCCCTTGGCCGGCAGCCGCAGCCTCTCTTTCGGGTTGAGCTGCCCCGGGCTGCTGTGCCTGGCCAGCCCCGCCAGTGCTGTGGTTTGCCACAGAACCCTGTGCTGCAAACTTTTGCCTTTTGGTAGCCCCCATGTCCTCTGCAGCCAGAGAAGTGCTTGGAAAAGGCCACAAGGAGGCTGTTTTCTTTGGCCTCACTCAGCCTGAGGGGGCTTGCTGTAAAAGACTTGTGGGGTCCCACTTCTGCATTCCATTCACCGAGAGCTGATTAACTGTGACCCTTGCTTGTACCCACAGTGGGATGGGACATTTCCCAGTGCGAGGTGCAGAGGGAAGACCCCCTTTTTCCTAGGTGCACCTCCCTTCGTAGAGGCGCCTACTTAGAGCTCTGTCATCAACAGCACGTTAGACCATGTTGCAGGAGGTCATGAGCCAAATATTTAGGCATGGATTTCAAGCTTGCTCCATCTGCCCCTGTGTTGCAGACTTCAGCCCAGCAAGCCCTGACTGGCACCATCAACTCCAGCATGCAGGCTGTACACGCAGCCCAGGCCACGCTGGATGACTTCGAGACCTTGCCGCCCCTTGGGCAGGATGCTGTGAGTGCTGGGTGACAGTGGAGTGCTGGGGGGGACCTCACTAGAGGTTGGTGGCTGGGATGGGTGAGGCTGGCCACATTCCCAGGAGAGATGTCAGCAGCTCCTGGGAAGATCACAGAATCATAGAATGGTAGGGGTTGAAAGGGACCTCTGAAGATCATCTGGTCCAGCCCCCCGCCAAGGCAGGATCACCTAGGGCAGGTAACACAGGAACGCATCCAGTTGCGTTTTGAAGGGCTCCAGGGAGGGAGACTCCACAATCTCTCTGGGCAGCCTGTTCCAGTGCTCCATCACCCTCACAGTAAAGAAGTTTTTCCTCACGTTGAGGTGGAACTTCCTGTGCTGCTTCCTGATCTGCTGCCTGCAAAGAGGTGGGGCAGTATCCTACTCTAGGGGCAGGAGTGGAGGGGACATGTGGTCATGTTGCTTTGTCAGGATGGGCTGGGGAGTTTTGGGTGGTCACAGCCCTTCTTTCCTTCTTCCTTGTCTCCTTTTTCCTGAATCTCACCTGTGTGAGCATGCATGCAGCTACCCACCACCTCCACCATGTCCTGACCCTGTTCGCCTCATTTCAGGCATCCAAAGCTTGGCGCAAAAACAAGATGGATGAGTCAAAGCATGAGATCCACTCCCAAGTGGATGCTATCACTGCTGGCACAGCCTCGGTGGTCAACCTCACTGCAGGTATGTGGAGGGTTGGAGAAGAGGGATGCCCCATGTCTGGAAGAGGCTTGGTCTCTGCTGGCTGAAGATCATAGCTCCTGCCCTCCATCAGAGACTGGAGGAGCCAGCCTGCCCCAGCTAGAGCTAAATCAGCCCTGACTGCCGCAAATGTGCCCATAGATCTGTCCATGCCCCCGCAGCTTGCCCTGCCTGTGCCCATCCCAGTCCTTCCAGTCCTTGGCTGACCAGCCATCCTCTGGACCAGGAACGTGTTGTCTGGTCCCTGCCATAGCTCCAGGCACAGCCATGGTGCAGTGTAGCTCTCTTTGCCCAGGCTGTCCTGCCCAAACTTGGCTGATGCAGCTTTCAGGCCTGGAGCCAGAGGGTCTCTCCCACTGCTCCCAGGAATGAGAATCACATCGATGACAGGCATAAGGGTGCTCTTGGAGCATCACTTGAAGTGCGTTCCACCCTGACTCATCTCCTCCCTGTGCAGGGGATCCAGCGGACACGGACTACACCGCTGTGGGCTGTGCCGTCACCACCATCTCTTCCAACCTGACGGAGATGTCCAAGGGTGTGAAGCTGCTGGCTGCACTGATGGAGGACGAAGGAGGGAATGGGCGGCAGCTTCTGCAGGCAGCCAAGAACCTGGCGAGTGCCGTCTCGGACCTGCTGAAAACGGCACAGCCTGCCAGCGCTGAGGTGAGGGGCAGGAGCTGAAGTGAGGGGCCGAGAGGAGGGTGGACGCCAAGGGGAACCATGGGGTGAGGTTTTACAGCTTGCTTACAAGCCCGGTGTTGATTTTTGCCTTGGTCCTTGCAGCCTCGCCAGAATCTCCTGCAGGCTGCTGGCCTCGTGGGCCAGACCAGTGGGGAGCTGCTGCAGCAGATCGGGGAGAGTGACACCGACCCTCGGTTCCAGGTGAGTGCACTTGGCAGCACCCAGGGACACACACTCCCTAAAACCATCAGCCTTTGCACAGGACATGGCAGCAGGGCTCCGGACTGAAGCTTGGCCGGTGCCTGGCGGTGACTTTGCTGAGGGAAGAGACAGGCCGTTGCCCATCTTTGTCCCTAGAGACGCTGTGCTATAACACCTCTTATCTTGTGGATTCCTATGTAGATCCCAGAAAGCCGGCGTGCTTGGATCCTGCCTGCCTCTGACCCAAAGACGGTAAAAGGGGGCTGTAGGCATGGCTTGGTGGTTCCTGCCCTCTCCAACATGAGGGGTGCTCCTCTGGGGCCTATCAGCTGAACTCTTTGGAGACGGGCTCTTGTCAAAAATCTGCTTTTCTGGTGGTTGGCTCTCAGAAGTCCATGCACTCGGGTTGCCGCTTGGGTGAGTGCTGCCCCGGGAGTCCTCCCTTGCAGCCGCCTTAGTTCCTGCCTGCTGCTCCCTGCCTGTGGGAGCTGCCTGCTTGCCCCCATTGGAGACCCAGGGTGGCTGGAGCCTCATGGGGTGCTTTATTTTGGCTGAGCTGACTTGCTTTCTGACAACTGCTCCTTCTAGCACAAGGGAAGTAGCACACTGTGCTGGGAAGGAGGCTCCAGCTGTAGTATAGACCAAAACAGACTCCAGAAAGGAGTTTTTGTTCATGGTGGCCACACAGTCTCAATACTAGCAGAAAAGCCTGGACAGATAGCCAAAGGGAGCAGAAAAGCTAGCACCAGGGCAGGAGGCCATGCTCGGGCCAGGCAGCAGTGCCAGGACAGGGCAGCCCCAAGGGGTGGATTTAGGACCTAGAAGACGATTTGCACACATGCAGCGGGATGCTCTGCCCCGCAGCTGCCAGACCCGAGTGTATCTACTTCCTTCCTTTGGGCTCAGATGCTTTGGTCTGGGGACTCTGGAACTGGGTGCACACACTCTCCGGTCTCTCCTCCTGTCTAGAAGGGTGGCGGATGGCAGCGGGAGTAGTCTTGGCTTGCAGGAGGCGAGGGGAGGCTGTGGCACTTCTGGCTTGGTGGCCAGAGGCTCAGTGTCGCGGGGTGCGGGGCCGCTCGCTGTGAGCACGCACGCAGGAGGAGGATTGCAGGCGCAGCAGGCAGGGAGTGCTGCCCTGTGTACCAAGGTCTTTGCCCCAAGCATGTGCTGTCTAGCACTGGTGCTGCCAGTTTTCACCGGCAGTGTGCTGCAGGAGCTAATCCTGATGTCTGCTGCGTGCTGTCATGTCTGATGCCCTGCAGGAAAAGTTTGCTGTGTGCCAGTCGCTGCTTGTTGTGCGCGGCAGGGCAGCCCCGTGCCTTCCCTGCTGCCCCCGGGGGAGAGGAGGCTGGTGCCTGCGTCATACCTCTCCTTCAGCCCCGGGAATGACAGCAGAGATGTGGCCCACCACTATTGAGCTAGAAAATAGCTGACATGCCTGCAGTACAGGTGACCAGTGTGGGCAGCACCTCCCGCTCACATCTTGCTGGTGGGTGAGCCTGTGGGCAGGCAAGCTGCCCTTGGTGCGGCTGTGCTGTGGCTGACTTGCGCCTGCTGTTTGACCGGAGAGTTTTGTCATTTTTTTGCTATTTGGCTTTGCAAAGCCGGTCAGTGCCGATGGTGCCTTTGCAGCAGGCTGTTGCTGTGGTACAGTCAGGGATGCAGCATGGGTTGTTGCCTGGGGAGTGGGCAGTGAGCAGATCTTGTGTCTTGGGGTGACACTGAGCGTTGCCCGAGCTGCTCTGGGTGGTGTTTGTGGCAGTGCTGTGGTGCAGGCTGCAGCTTAAGGCCAGGTTACAGCCCCACCGCTGGCTACAACACACAGTAGAGGTGGGGTCAAGGTGTTGTCAGCCACTCCAGGTGTTCAGTACTGCCGGTGCTGAAACAGGGGGGATGAAAGGCTCCCTAGAGCTCACACTTCCCCGCTGAATATTTCACAAGAGCTCCGTGGGCGGCTGCCCATGCTCCCTCCACCACCATGGTTCCCGCACTGACACTCTGTCTCCCTCAGGACATGCTGATGCAGCTGGCAAAGGCAGTGGCCAGCGCCGCTGCCGCACTGGTGCTTAAGGCCAAGAACGTGGCTCAGAAAACAGAGGACGCAGCGCTGCAGACGCAGGTGATCGCTGCTGCCACCCAGTGTGCCCTCTCCACATCCCAGCTGGTGGCCTGCACCAAGGTAAGCAGCAAGGTTAACTCTTGACTCGGCATGTCTGCAAGCATCACCTGGCTGGTGGCAGCTCCACGGTAGGGTTGTAGGTGTGGCAAGATCGCATGTCCTCAGGCAGGACAGTAGGACTCTGGCACCAGAAATGTGTGCTGCCTCAGGCTGTGGTCCTTGCCACTGTGCCCAAGCACTCCTCTTTGGAGGAGCAGAAGTTGGGGACAGCTGTTCCTGCACAGGAGCCCACCACACTTGCTGCACAACCTTTCTCCTCCCCTACAGGTAGTGGCTCCCACAATCAGCTCACCAGTTTGCCAGGAGCAGCTGATCGAGGCTGGCAAGTTGGTGGCCAAGTCGGCGGAGGGCTGTGTGGAGGCCTCCAAGGCAGCCACTGACGATGACCAGCTCCTGAAGCAGGTGGGAGTGGCAGCCACGGCTGTCACCCAGGCCCTGAACGACCTGCTGCAGCACATCAAGCAGCACGCTTTGGGCGGGCAGCCCATCGGGCGCTACGACCAGGCCACTGACACCATCCTCAATGTCACCGAGAACATATTCAGCTCTATGGGTGATGCTGGTGAGAGCAGCTGATGGCATCCGGAGTAGAGCACAGTGGATGGGGAGGTATTGGGGAGCCCATGGAACTTGCTAACTGACCACCTTTCCTTTCTGTCCCAGGGGAAATGGTGCGGCAGGCTCGTATTCTGGCCCAGGCCACCTCTGACCTCGTCAATGCCATCAAAGCTGATGCAGAGGGTGAGACAGACCTGGAGAATTCACGCAAGCTGCTGAGTGCAGCCAAGATCCTGGCTGATGCCACAGCCAAGATGGTGGAGGCTGCAAAGGTTAGTGGCATGGGGGACGATGGACACTGGCTTTGGCCCGCAGCCCCATCCGACACCACCAGCTCAGTGCTGCAGAGGGGACAAGCAGCCCCTGAGTGAGGAAGCGGTTCCCAGAGCAAGGTCCTGCACCAACCTGAGGACCTGTGCAGAGTGGGGCTCCTCCTGGTGCTGTGGGTGGTAGCAGAGGAGCTGAACTTTCCCCTTCTGAGCTCCCCTGGAGAGGCTTTGGGCACCTCCACCGTAGGTGGCCAGGCTGTCTTTGGGGGTACTCTCTGGCATCAGGCTGGAGCACAGCCTCTGCTGCAAGAGCACAAGGGACGCCGTGGTGCCTGCGAGGTGCAATGGGTTTCCTGCTTTCTCCAGGGAGCTGCAGCTCACCCGGACAGTGAGGAGCAGCAGCAGCGGCTGCGCGAGGCGGCGGAGGGGCTCCGCATGGCAACCAATGCCGCAGCCCAGAATGCCATCAAGAAGAAGCTTGTGCACAAGCTGGAGGTAAGATGCTGGGCAAGGGGCTGCAGAGGACTAGCAGGCAGTCAGCGAGCGAGATCTGGCTGGGAGCCCCGACATCCCTGCACTTTCCAGAGGGATAAAGTCCTTTTCATGTTCAGTGTCTGTGCTGCATCCCACAGAGACCTCCCTGCTGCTCCCTCCCCTTCCCTTGTGCACATTGCTGTGGGATGCCAGGCAGCAAGGGCACTGGGGATGCCCTGTTCTTGCAGGCAGAGGCATGGAAGGAGAAGCTTAGGGGTAGCTGAGCCATGGTGCATGGCAGGGGGGCTCGGGGCAGGCCACCCTGCCTCTGGTGCTAATCCATGCGTCCCCCCATCAGCACGCAGCTAAGCAAGCTGCCGCCTCCGCCACCCAGACCATCGCCGCCGCGCAGCACGCCGCCTCCTCCAACAAGAACCCTGCCGCACAGCAGCAGCTGGTGCAGAGCTGCAAGGTAAGGACCCAAGCCTGATCCAGGTGTCTCATGTGCTACCTTTCTCTGTCCTTTCTCCCATCAGCTGCACTGGGACTCCATGCTTGGCCACAGTGGGCAGGACCTTGGGGTCCTCACACAGCTCCCCTGGGAGCTGATCTTTCTGTCACTGGTCCTGGATTAGATCCGTCTCCTCCAGCATGAGCCTCTCCAGTGACCTTCCTCTCTGGCAGGTGGTGGCAGAGCAGATCCCAATGCTGGTGCAGGGTGTACGAGGAAGCCAGTCCCAGCCTGACAGCCCCAGCGCACAGCTGGCTCTCATTGCTGCCAGCCAGAACTTCCTGCAGGTAACCATGCCACCCGGAGCCTCCCGTGCCATCTCCAGCACAGGCGTTACAGCTTTTGTACCCTGCCTGGCCCTCCTAAGAACCCTACTGCACATGGGCTGCAGAGAGATGCTGCGTGTTTGTCTGATTCTCACTGCTTTTTTTCTTGTGTCTCGGCAGCCTGGTGGCAAGATGGTAGCTGCAGCCAAGGCCACCGTCCCCACCATCACAGACCAAGCCTCTGCGATGCAGCTCAGCCAGTGTGCCAAGAACTTGGCCGCAGCTCTGGCCGAGCTCCGCACAGCAGCCCAGAAGGTGAGAGACTGGGTCCCGTCCCACCGTGGGACCCTGGCTACACAGAGCAGTGGGGGGACATCCCACTGGCAGGTCATGGTCACCCCAGCACAGTAGGCTCAGCAGTCACCCCGCTCACCTTCCCTTCTCCCCCATCACAGGCTCAGGAGGCATGTGGACCCCTGGAGATAGACTCTGCGCTGGGTCTGGTACAGAGCCTGGAGAGGGACTTGCAGGAAGCCAAGGCAGCTGCCCGTGACGGCAAGCTGAAGCCTCTGCCGGGAGAGACGGTGAGGGCATGGGGAAGGGTGGCGTGGGGTGATGTGGGATGGGTGCCTGGGGTGGGGGAGCCACCAGAAAGTGCAGCCCACCAGCACACTTTCCCCACTCATCCCCCCCACAGATGGAGAAGTGTGCCCAGGACCTGGGGAACAGCACGAAAGCCGTCAGCTCTGCCATCGCTCACCTCCTGGGAGAAGTGGCCCAGGGCAACGAGAACTACACAGGTACCATTCTCCGCATTGGCGCTGGGAGAGGAGGGGGCCATGCCAGCAGCCGCTGACCTCTTCATCCCCCCAGGGATTGCTGCCCGAGAGGTGGCCCAGGCCCTGCGCTCGCTCAGCCAGGCTGCCCGCGGCGTGGCAGCCAGCACCCCCGACCCGCAGGCGCAGAGCGCCATGTTGGAGTGCGCCAGTGACGTCATGGACAAAGCCAACAACCTCATCGAGGAGGCGCGGAAAGCAGTAGCCAAGCCTGGTGACCCAGAGAGCCAGCAGCGCCTGGCCCAGGTCGGGTATCAGGGGTCCCAGTGCCCCCCGCCAGCCTATGGGAAGGGTATGGGGCTGGCTGGGAGATGATAACCCCTCTTTGCTTTTCCGCAGGTGGCCAAGGCAGTGTCACAGGCCCTGAGCCGCTGCGTCAACTGCCTGCCAGGGCAGCGGGATGTGGATGCCGCCATCCGCATGGTGGGAGAGGCCAGCAAGAGGCTGCTTGCAGATTCGGTGAGCTGAGCGAGGGTGGGAGAGGAAGAGGGAAGCTTTGTAGGGATGCAAGACGGTCCATCCACATTGGTTTCCTCTTTAACGTGTCCCTAAGCATGTGCTACATCATCCATCTCCATCCTCCTTGTTGCCTTTCCTAACCCGTCTCCCTGCCTCCAGTTCCCTCCCAGCACCAAGAGCTTCCAGGAGGCGCAGAGCCAGCTGAACCAGGCGGCTGCAGGGCTCAACCAGTCTGCCAATGAGCTGGTGCAAGCATCGCGTGGCACCCCTCAAGACCTGGCCAAGTCCTCCGGCAAATTTGGGCAGGACTTCAATGAGTTCCTGCAGGCGGGAGTGGAGATGGCCAGTCAGTCCCCGGTGAGATCAAATGCCCGTTGGGGGATCCTGGGTATGGTGAGAAGTGTGGGGTGCCTGAGAAGGCAGCTGACCACAGGCAGGGTGGCCAGGCAGCGGTGGTTAGGGTGTCTGTGGCCAGTGCAGCTGGTGAGTTGGGGTCTGGGACTGTGGAAAACCGCAGCAACAGGAAGAAAGTGGTTTGGGTTGGTTCAGCTGCCATATCTTTGCTGCTGGCAGACAAGTTAGATGAAGGGAACCGGCTTAGCTTGAAAACCACCAGAGAAGACCCTGGGTGGGTATGGAGCTTGGAAACCTGCTACGGGTAACTCTTCTTGGCTCCTTGCAGAATAAGGAAGACCAGGCACAGGTGGTGTCAAACTTGAAGAGCATCTCCATGTCCTCCAGCAAATTGCTGCTGGCTGCAAAGGCGTTGTCTGCTGACCCTGCAGCCCCCAACCTCAAGAATCAGCTGGCAGCAGCAGCACGGTAGGTGGAACTGCTCCCTGTGAGCTGTTTGCTGTAGCAGTGGGGCCAGGTGGCGGAGCTGGCATTGGTCCATGGGTCTTTCTCCCTTGTTCCTGGCAGGGCTGTGACTGACAGCATTAACCAGCTGATCACCATGTGCACCCAGCAGGCGCCAGGCCAGAAGGAGTGTGACAACGCCCTGCGAGAGCTGGAGGTGAGAAGCCACATCTTGCCGAGGCAGGAGAAGGGCTGAGATGGCTGGGTGCTGAGCTGGTGGGGAGAGAGGAGCTGCACCCCGCTGCAAGGAGCAGAAGGGGGCAAAGAGGAGGTGCACGTGGAGGGTGCGGACCCTTCCCCTGCATGTGATACCTATGTCCCTGCAGACAGTGAAGGAGCTGTTGGAAAACCCCACCCAGACAGTCAATGACATGTCATACTTCAACTGCCTCGACAGTGTCATGGAGAACTCCAAGGTGAGCCCTGAGCTGGGAGTGGAGGTTTGGGGAAGGGTGGCGAGGGTTTGGGAAGGATGTGGGGGCAAAGGGAGAGGTGGTTCCTGCCCCGTTGATAAAGCATGGTGATCTCTGAGCCTGGGAGCACTGCGCGAGGGGGAGGTGGTCTCCATACCCAGTGCATGGTGTGTCCTGTAGGTGCTGGGCGAGTCCATGGCTGGCATCTCCCAGAACGCCAAGAACAGCAAACTGCCTGAGTTCGGTGACTCCATCAGTGCCGCCTCCAAAGCTCTCTGTGGGCTGACAGAGGCAGCTGCCCAGGTGAGACATGCTCGATCCCAGCCCTGAGCGTTACCCCTGGTGCATAGTTGCCGTATGTACTCCTCCCTTGCCCCTCCAAGCCTTGGACCCTTGGGATGGTGCTGCCAACCTCCTCCGCAGCCCCTGCCCGCTCTGAGCATCCCTGCCATGTGCAAGCTCTTTCTCACTGCCTCTCTTGTGCTCCTAGGCTGCCTACCTCGTGGGTGTCTCAGACCCCAACAGTCAGGCTGGACAGCAGGGCTTGGTAGACCCCACTCAGTTTGCCAGAGCTAACCAAGCCATCCAGATGGCCTGCCAGAACCTGGTAGACCCTGCCTGCACCCAGTCCCAGGTGAGTATGAAGTGGGACACTATTACAGGCATTTTCTTGCACAGAAGGGAGTGTGAGGCTAGTTGGAAGAGCTGCATCCCAAGACTCTGCCAAGATTATGGTTAGTATCTCATCAGGCCCTATCAGCTCTGCTGGGAGCAAGCTGGCAGCTTTGGTGCAACGGTGACTGTCCAGATGGGGGGCTGTATGTGCATGCAGGACCTTGGTGATCCCTCTTGTGTCTCAAGAGGGACCTCTGTGGTCACTGGGTGCCCCATGTGGGTCTGGCAGAAAGGGAGACCTGCAGGGATGGGGTCATGGTGGATCCTGCCTTACCCTGCTCTTCCCTACAGGTGCTGTCAGCAGCCACCATTGTAGCGAAGCACACCTCGGCCCTGTGCAACACATGCCGCCTGGCCTCCTCCCGCACTGCCAACCCTGTGGCCAAGCGTCAATTCGTCCAGTCAGCCAAAGAGGTGGCCAACAGCACAGCCAACCTGGTGAAGACCATCAAGGTGCGGTCTCCCTGCCAGGCCATTGTGGTGGGGGTGGGATTTGCAGCATGGTGGGAGTTGGATAACTGCTCTGGTCTCTCCACACCAGGCCCTGGATGGCGAGTTCAATGAGGAGAACCGGGAGCGGTGCCGCGCTGCCACCGCCCCCCTCATAGAGGCCGTGGATAACCTGACAGCCTTTGCCTCCAACCCGGAGTTTGCCACTGTTCCTGCCCAGATCAGCCCAGAGGTGGGATGCTGCAGGGGCAGGGAGGACGTGGCCTGGCTGTGACAGGGTCTGCTGTAGGATGGGGAGGAGCTGTGCCTCCCCCTGAGCTTGGGATGGAGTCCCAGTGCGGGACTGGTGCCTTGGTGGGGTGTGATGGGGAGATGGCAGCAAGCCTTGGGCTTCAAGGGGCTGCTCTGGCGTGAGGGTTGTAGGAGCGGGAGTAACTAACCATGCACAGTCCCGTGCATCACCAGCCCGTCATCTCCCTGTGCAGGGGCGCAGAGCCATGGAGCCCATTGTCTCTTCAGCCAAGACCATGCTGGAGAGCTCTGCCGGCCTCATCCAGACCGCTCGCTCTCTGGCTGTCAACCCCAAGGACCCGCCGCAGTGGTCGGTACTGGCTGGCCACTCTCGCACCGTCTCAGACTCCATCAAGAAGCTTATTACCAACATGAGGTGAGGAGAGTCTTACCCTCTTGATTGTGGCCCTGTCCCTGCTGGCAGGTACCTCTGCTCTGAGCAAGCATCCCTGGGCATGTTTTGGCTCATCATCTCCGTGGCTGTTGCTGATGGGGAGACAAGGGATGGGACAGAAGATGCCATATCTCTCCTGCACGGGAGCTGCTCCTCTGGCCCTGACATGGGTTGATGGGAACGCGTGCTGGCTATGACGCTGGGTCACCCCAAAAACCTATGAAGAGGGGTCCTGCCCCTCACCATCAGCAGCCAAGATTGGGGGTGAAGGGGTGGCATAGCACCTGCCAGCACTGGGCTGATCCATCTATCACGCAGGGACAAAGCTCCAGGACAACGGGAGTGTGACGAAGCCATTGAGGTCCTGAACAGATGCATGCGTGAAGTGGACCAGGCCTCCCTCGCTGCCATCAGCCAGCAGCTGGCCCCCCGAGAAGATATCTCCCAGGAGGTGCGTCGGGGACATGCTGCTGCAACGTGTGTTGGGGGCAGGTGTCCTTCCCCCCCCAGCTCCCAGCGGCACGTGGTGACCCCAGCCCTGCTGCAGCCTCACGCAGCACCCTCTCTTTGCAACAGGCTTTGCACAACCAGATGATCACAGCTGTGCAGGAGATCAGCAACCTGATTGAGCCTGTGGCCAGCGCAGCACGTGCTGAGGCCTCGCAGCTGGGGCACAAGGTAACACAGGGATGGGGAACTGCTGACGAGGTGCTCGGTGCACGTGGAGGAGCTCACAGCGGGAGGATAGGCACAAGGCAGCGGGGCTGTGAGCTGCTGGTGCTGATGCTGCTCTTCCCTAGGTGTCCCAGATGGCTCAGTACTTTGAGCCGCTCATTATGGCAGCTATCGGTGCTGCCTCCAAAACACCCAACCACCAGCAGCAGATGAACCTCCTGGACCAGACCAAAACACTGGCTGAGTCTGCCCTGCAGATGCTGTACACAGCCAAGGAGGCTGGTGGGAACCCCAAGGTGAGCAGGAGGGGCACATGTCAGTGGCATGCTCCCCTTTGCGTGTGGGTGCTGCACAGTGCAGATGTGTGTCCCAGACACAGAAACCCAGGGTAAGTGTGCAACATCCCTGTCGGGAGGGGAGCGGCTGCCCACCTTCCCTCACTCTGGCTCATCCTTGCAGCAAGCTGCCCACACCCAGGAGGCTCTGGAGGAGGCCGTGCAGATGATGAAGGAAGCAGTAGAGGACCTGACCACTACCCTGAATGAGGCAGCTAGTGCTGCAGGTGTTGTGGGGGGCATGGTGGACTCCATCACCCAGGCCATCAACCAGGTGAGGGGAACGTGGAGAGAGGAAGAGTCAGGGTCAAACCCTACAAGGTGTTTGGGCTGGAGCTGGAGCCAGTGTCTCCTGATGGTCTGTTGCAGCTGGACGAGGGGCCGATGGGCGAGCCAGAGGGAACCTTTGTGGATTACCAGACCACGATGGTGAAGACAGCCAAGGCCATTGCAGTGACTGTGCAGGAGATGGTGGGTGAAAGCAAGCCTGTCACTGCAGAAAGCGCTGCCTGCCACCCAGACAGGCAACTGCCCTCCGTGCTTGCCTGTCCTTTGTAGGGCCCCTCCAACTCCTGCTCTTCTGTTGGCAGGTCACCAAATCCACCACCAACCCAGACGAGCTGGGCATACTGGCCAACCAGCTCACCAACGACTACGGGCAGCTGGCACAAGAGGCCAAGCCGGCTGCACTTACCGCTGAGAACGAGGAGGTGCGAGCGTGGGGGGCAGTGCTGGAGCGTGCCGTGGGGCAGAGCCGGGTCTGCTAGGGCATGAGAGCAGAGGACAGGGACACTCAAGCCTTCCATCAGAGTTGGGGACAGGCAGCATTCACACCCCCCCTGCAGCATGGTGTGGAAACATGGAGCAAAGCTGTGTTTCCTTTTTCCTCTTTCTGAGTTGGAGGATTGGGAGAGAGGAGCTGGAGCGGGGTGGCTGGTGTTTCCCAGCGGGTATCACGGATGCGGGGCTTGGTTCCCTGCTGGCTCTCTCACGCACACATTCCTCTCCAGATCGGCTCCCACATCAAGCGCAGGGTGCAGGAGCTGGGTCACAGCTGTGCTGCCCTGGTTACCAAGGCTGGAGCCCTGCAGTGCAGCCCCAGTGATGCCTACACCAAGAAGGAGCTGATAGAGAGTGCACGCAAGGTTTCTGAGAAGGTGAGTGGCCCAGAGAGAGGGCCAAGGGTGTAGCGAGGTGGGAGCGATGCTGGATTGAGCAAGAGCCTCTACACCGGGTTCTCCATTAGTCCTGTTGGGCTCTGCTGGCTCTCTCAGCTGTGCTCAACCTGCCCAGCTGGTGGGGTGGATGATGGAGCCTCCTCTCCAAGCACCATAACAGCAGCTGGTGCTGTGATGGGTGTGATGTCCAGGTGTTGTCTGCCAGCATGCCGATGATGCCCTGCAAGGGGAGACTGATCTATGCACTGGTGGCAGCCCGGGGCTCTCCACATCAACTCTTGCAGTGGTGGGCATAGCATTTGCTGCATCTCCAGCCAAGCCTGCAGCTCATGCTGGGTGATCGATCTCCCCTTCATTTTCTGCTGGTGTGGTGGAAAGCTTCCTGTTCATCAGTCAATCTAAAGAACATGCTTCTCGATAACACATGAAAACATGGCTAAAAACTCCAGTCAATAAGGCAGCGATAGAGCAGCAAGGCTTGTAAGCAAGAGTACAAATGCAAAACACCTGTTCATAGTGCCTGGCATGTGCCTGCATGCTCAGGACTTCCTTGCAGGTCCTTGCTCTCCAAGACTGTTTTCCATCAGGAAACTTGTTCTCCTATGAGTGCTTGCCTGAGTACAGAAATTGAGTTTAGCAGCTAAAGAAGATGTTCTGAAGCCCATGATGCTATACCTAACTCGTTTGGAAACTAGCAGAGTCCACTATCTCCTGGACCCTCAAAAACAATAGGTACAGGGTAAAAATAAATAAATAGAAGCTAAGAAGGTGTGTCCAGACCATGCAATTCCCAATTCCCCTCCTTGGTGTGAAGCAGCTCCATCCTGAGAGATGTCAGTGGAGGTGTGTGGTGGGGGTTGCCTGAACCTGCTCTGCTCCCCAGTCACCCTACTCATACCCTGCAGGTGTCTCATGTGCTGGCAGCCCTGCAGGCTGGGAACCGCGGGACACAAGCCTGCATCACGGCAGCCAGTGCTGTCTCTGGCATCATTGCTGACCTCGACACCACCATCATGTTCGCCACCGCAGGAACCCTCAACCGGGAGAACTCTGAGACCTTCGCTGACCACAGGTACCTAGGCACCTCGTCAGGCCTTCTGCTTATCCAAAGATGGGGGTCAGACTCTGTCCCCTGGTCTCCTGTCTTTCTGAGCTGTGGACCAGCTCTGAGGAGAGCTGCAAGTTCAGGGCACACTGACTCTGTTTCCCCTCCAGCTTGTACATACAGAAGGCAGGGTCCTCAGCCTCTCTACACCCCAAGGACCATGTGTGCATGTCGAGGGCTGTGTCATCTCTGACTCCTTTCTTCTCCCCAGGGAGGGCATCTTGAAGACAGCCAAGGCACTGGTGGAGGACACCAAGGTGCTGGTGCAGAATGCCACGGCCAGCCAGGAGAAGCTAGCCCAGGCTGCCCAGTCCTCCGTGTCCACCATCACCCGCCTGGCAGAGGTGGTGAAACTGGGTGCCGCCAGCTTGGGATCTGAGGACCCAGAGACTCAGGTGGGTTGGGAGGTGTGGGGTGAATGGAGGCTGCTCATAGCTTGCTTGAAGGGGCTGAGGGTTGAAGGTGGTGTGTGGTGCTCTAGGCTGGACTCTGCGTGTCATGGAGAGGGCTGGCTGGGCTTTGGCTCATGCTGGCTGCACTGTATACTGTATACACCTATTCTGTGTGTCCTGAGGTGCCCAAATTTCCCATTGCTGGACCACATTCAGCTCCAGCCTGAGTGTGACTGTAGCCAAGCCATTGTCCTGGTCTTGCTCTCCCCAGGTAGTTCTGATCAATGCTGTGAAGGATGTTGCCAAGGCACTTGGGGATCTGATTGGTGCCACTAAGGCAGCTGCTGGCAAAGCTGGGGATGACCCTGCTGTCTACCAACTGAAGAACTCTGCCAAGGTCTGAGCTGGGTGTGATGGGAAGGAGGGGATGGGGCAGGGGCGGGCTGGAGAAAGAGCAGGTGGGCTTCTCTGCCCGTCTAGGGGCAGGAGGACAACTTGAGGACAGTGAGGGCAAGGTTGGGGAGGAAGAGGCACATAAAAGGTGGGGCACAACATGCAGAGGAGGCACTGGTGGGAGAACAAGATGAGGTGGTGTGACTGGAGTATGGGAACTGGGCTGTTTTGGACCAAACCACAAGGTAGGGACAGATGCCAGCAACATCCCAGAGCTTGTGTGGGGCTTCACCTGGCTCTCTTCTCCCTTCTACAGGTGATGGTGACAAATGTCACTTCATTGCTGAAGACAGTGAAGGCTGTCGAGGACGAGGCCACAAAGGGGACACGGGCGCTGGAGGCCACAATAGAGCACATACGCCAAGAGCTGGCAGTGAGTACAGCTGTGGTGCTGTGGCTGCTGTCCCAACTTGCCAGCTGCCCTGTGCCTCACCACCACCTTTCGCCTTACAGGTCTTCTCCTCCCCTGTGCCTCCTGCCAAGGTCTCCACCCCAGAGGACTTTATCCGTATGACGAAAGGCATCACGATGGCCACGGCCAAAGCAGTGGCTGCTGGCAACTCGTGTCGGCAGGAGGATGTCATTGCCACGGCCAACCTGAGCCGCCGTGCCATCGCAGATATGCTGCGTGCCTGCAAGGTGGGGCGGGCAGGTGGTGTGGGTCTGGAACAGGTTTGTGGGAGCCTGTGGGTGCTGGCAGGGATGGTGCTGCATGTGAATCGGGGCTTCCTTGTCTCCACGTTTCAGGAAGCCGCCTACCACCCAGAGGTGAGTGGGGACGTGCGGCAGCGGGCGCTGCGCTTTGGCAAGGAGTGTGCTGATGGCTACCTGGAGCTGCTGGAGCACGTGCTGGTGGTGAGTGTTCCTGTCCTGGTTCCCAGGTGGGCAGAGGCTGCCTGTGGATGCCAAGGTGGTCCCCAACCCCAAGGTTCTCTGGGCTCTGCACCTCATCCTGCTGAGGTCTTTGGAGAGCCCCCTTCACTGCCTTTGCCGGCACAGCACATGGCCAAGCCCCTGCTGTGGAAGCAGATGTCAGAGAGATCAACAGGCTCTGAAGAAAGGTATTTGGCTAACAACAGATGGAGATTAACTGGCCATAAACAGATGGGGGCTAGAAATTCAACAACATGAGAGCAAAATCCCTGAAGCAGCTTCCAGTAAAAGTGGTTGGAATAAGAGACTTCAGGCAGCATGAAAACAGTTAATCTCACAGCAGAGTGGGAGACGGGCAGTGCCCACGACAGGAGAAGTGATGACTGCAAGTGCCACCTGTACTCTTTTGATCCAGTCTTCCTCTATCTGAGTCCTCCCAAGGACTTCAGCTGGCTGCTTTAATTAGCTGCCCTACAAGATGAGTGTAGTTTCCAAGAAGCAAATTAAGACCATAATGTGGTAGAAAGGATCCAGTGAGGTCCTTCCAGCGGTTTGCATTCTTGGCAAGATCACAGAGCTGGAGTCCAAGCATGTTAGAGGGATGCGCAGATGCAGCCCGCAGAGCTGCGAGAGCCCTCGGACTGGGGTCAGGACAAAGATTGAGGGCGAGTCAGCACTGGCAAGGTTTCGCTAAGCTGGTTAGAAGGGCTTCGTGAGAGTCTGCTGTTCAGTGTCACCAGATACAAGGTGGTGGAGCTCAGACTGTGGTTTCCTGCAGCGAAAGCCCCTTTAGGCAGAGCGTAACCAGCATTGGCAGCACAAAGAGGAGGTGGGCAGGAATCGATGGCTAGAAATTGAAGCTGGGTGGAGAAGTCAAAGGGTGGTTTTAACAGAGAGAGGTAACCACTGGGGTACAGTTCCAAGGGGAGTAGTGAGTTTTCCATCCTCTGCATCTATATCGAATGTCTGTCTGGAAGATGCTGTAGCCACATCTATGTGGCTACACATACACATGGCAGCCAAGGCAGCAGTGCTGAGGAGGATTCTCTGGCTGACCGGTTAACAGATGATTGGGCTAATGACTTTAGTGTGGCAGTTCACGAGGTCAACTTACTTGCAGGAACATGCTATTCTGCTGTATTTTAGGTGTAACCGTCCAGCTGCTGTGCAACATCTCTTGAATACCATACGTTGGTACACCCCATTAAAAGTTCACTGCAGGTGCATCTTAGTAAGCTTATAGCGTCCAGCATGCCTTGAGCTCTAGACAGAGAAGATTTAGCAGTTTTAAACATGTTGTCAGAGCAGATAGCAGACTTAATAATGTGGCATTTAGTCTGGATGCACTTATGAGGGCAAACCAACCATCGCTGTATGCCATTAGTTCGGGGACCCCAAGCCATGTGCAGCTCTGGTGACTTTGCTGGGATGGCCCCATGTGAGGCCAGGATAAAGCTACGACCTGCCCGAGCCTCTGCAGCACTCTGGTCTGCAGGAAGAAAGCTCATGGGTCCTATATATCAGAGGGCAGCATGTTCCTGGAAAGCCATGAGCAGGAAAGACGTAGGGGAGCGGGAGAGGAGATGGCAGATGTGATGCTGCCGTGCTCCCTGGCAGCAGCAAGTCCATTGCTGTACACCATGTCCCCTTGGGAATCAGTGTCTTGCGTGGAGTGTGAACAAGCATGATTAGAGCTTCAGAAAGAGGATTATTTGACTTGGGATGGAAAATGTGCCGGCAGAGGAGTGGGAAAGCTTGCATATTTCACTGGGGAGGGGAAGGAATTTGAACCTCCACGGAGACTTGGTATTTGGTAATGATAGGACTCTTCCCTCCAAAAGCAGAGAGATCTGGTGGCTGAAAACTGCAGTGAAGCAATTCAGGATGGGGAGAAATAAGGTGTAAAGGGGAGGAGGAGAGCGGCTCTGTTGGTTGCTCTGGGTGTAGGTGGCTCCTCTGGCCCCGGGAGCCTCATCCGGGCACGCGGGCTTTGCCAGCCCTGCAAGGCTGAAGTATGAGCTAACGATGGCAGCACAGCTTCCCACCCGGGACCTCTGATCCTTCATTCCCATCTCGCCTCTTGGCTGTACTTCATTCTCCACCAGAAGGCACCCATCTTCCCCTGCCCCCCCAGCACCCACGTGTCCCGTCCAGGGCGTTCACTGCTTTCTTCTCTCTCTTCTCCCTCTCTCCCTGTCAGCCGGTGAGTAAGGTGATGTTGGGGTGCCTGCTGGTGTCTAACCTCAGCATGAGCCTTGCTCACAGCGTGTTGGCGTGCCCAGCCCAGTGCTGGGGTGGCACTTGGCGTGTGTCCACAAGGACCCTGGGGTCTGTGTGTGTGCGTGTGTACTCACACCCGCTCTAGCTGACGGGCAGCTGCCACCTGTGTGGTGTGAGTTGGGCCAGCAGTGAGCTCTGCTTGTGTGTACAGACCCTGTGTGTGTGCACATGTGTGTGCTGTCGTGTGTGCATGTGTGTCTGCCCCCCACTCAGTGAAGGACCCCTGTGGCTCCCAGCCACCTTGTGCTGGTGGGACCAGCCTTCTGAAGGCTGGGATGTGGCGCCAGGGTCCTCCCTTTTGCCCAGCTTGAGTTTGCAGACAAATCTCCAAAATGGGAATAGTGAGGGGGAAGTGCTTCTGGAGCTTGAAATGCTTTGGGGGGGGACCAAAATCCTGGGGGGATAGCCACTGAGTGCAGGAAAGCTTCTGAGTTGTGGATGCAGCGGGGCTAAGGTTCATCCTATCCTCGGGCAGGAGACCAGCCAGGGTCACTCGAGGAAGCATCACAGACAATGTCTGATGTTGTGTGGGGGAGCTGGAGGATCCCACCCTGCTTCCTTGGGGAGCGCACCCTGAACAGACCTGTGAGGTCCCCCTTTACCAGATGCTGATATCTGCCCCTTCCCTGCAGATCCTGCAGAAGCCAACTCACGAGCTGAAGCAGCAGCTGGCAAGCTACTCCAAGCGCGTGGCCAGCTCTGTCACCGAGCTCATCCAAGCAGCCGAGGCCATGAAAGGTAAGGAAAGGTCCTGCTCAAAGGGGCAGGACCAAGGGCTGGGATTGTGGTGGAGGACTCGGCAGCTGATGGAGGAGGTAGGGCGAGTCAGAAATGAGGCGGCACACAGGTTTAACCTGCCTCGCTTCCCGTTTTTTCTAGGGACAGAGTGGGTTGACCCAGAAGACCCCACTGTCATTGCCGAGAACGAGCTGCTGGGTGCAGCAGCTGCCATTGAGGCTGCAGCCAAGAAGCTGGAGCAGCTGAAACCGAGGGCCAAACCCAAGGTAGTGCTGAGCCCTGGCTTACCCACACATGAGAAGCCCCGTCCAACAGCCATTCCCTCTTCCTGTGTTCCCACATCCCTGGCTGGACCTTCCTCGGGCAGCCTGTACCTTCCTGTGCCCCAGGGCCCTTAATCCAGCTCTGTATATGCCCCCTCAGCCCCCTGACATCACCCAGGTTTGCCCCATCTGTCCCAGCACACCCCTGCCTGGGACTCACACTCCGCTTTTGCCTGCAGCAAGCAGATGAGAGCCTGAACTTTGAGGAACAGATCCTGGAAGCTGCCAAATCCATTGCTGCAGCCACGAGCGCCTTGGTGAAGGCAGCCTCAGCAGCCCAGCGAGAATTAGTGGCTCAAGGAAAGGTAAGGCTGGAAGAGGGAAAGAAAGAAGAAAACGTAGGGTTGTGGTGGGTTCTCCTTTCTCCCAGGGCTGCCCGCAGCCCTTGTGCCCTGCGGCCAGGGGTGCGTGGGGTGATGACCCTCACTCCTCTCCTCCTTCCTCCCAGGTGGGCGCCATCCCCGCCAATGCAGTGGATGATGGACAGTGGTCCCAGGGACTCATTTCAGCTGTGAGTATCAAAGTCATCCTTAGGGGATGAGGGGGACCCTTCTCTTGGCTCCTGCTGCAAAGAGGGGGATGGTCTGCCCTTGTGCTTCTCCTCGGTGGAAGAAGCAGGCATGCCTCTTGCTCCCTCTCCCACGAACTGAGACATGGTGTGGAAGCTGGTCATCACCATCCCATGCCCCACAACCTCCTTGGGGCCAGTCAGGGCATACCCTCCCCAGGGGAAGCTCCCATACCCGCCCTGACAGCTTCTCTCGCTGCAGGCACGTATGGTGGCTGCTGCCACCAACAACCTGTGCGAAGCTGCCAATGCAGCGGTGCAGGGCCACGCCAGCGAGGAGAAGCTCATCTCATCCGCCAAGCAGGTGGCTGCCTCCACGGCGCAGCTCCTGGTGGCCTGCAAGGTGAAGGCTGATCACGACTCGGAGGCCATGAAGCGGCTCCAGGTGAGTCCCAGGCTGCCCCTCCAACCCCAGCTGCCTCCTCCTGGCTGCTTGAGGTGTGGAGGGGAGTGGGATGAGGGCGTGAGGGTGCTCGCCAGGGTTCACGTTCCCTGCCTGCATGCCATCAGCGGGGAGCTCATTGGGGTGCAAGCTCCAGGTTGCTTGGACTTCACTGTGTGCCAGGTGTATGAGTGATGCTGGGCTGCTGAGCCCAGTGGCATTCAGGGCTGATGAACTGGCATGGGAATGCTTGAAATGCGTGCACTGTATCCGTGGCATTTGAGAGGTTAATATTTGGGGGGTGTATTTGTAGCACCCTTAATCCTCAGAGGCAGTGGCACACTAGAGTTTAATGCCCATGCAGTGAGGAGTTAACACAGGGTCCCAGCACTGGTCCTTCTGGGCAAAGGGGAGGGTTGGTGGGGCTGCACCCCGGTCGCTGCCCTCAGGAGACAGAGCCTGGCTGGGAGCAGCAGCGCCTGAAATGGTCATGAGCGCCTGGCAAGGCAGCGAGCCATGTAAAGGAATCCCTGCCTGCAGCTCCCAGCATGCCTAGCTGCCTCTCCTGCCTGCCAGCCTGGCCTGGGACAGGGGTTCCTTCACCCCCCCAGGGCAGCAGTCGTGCCTTGGGGCTGGGACTTAACGCTGCTCCCCGCCTTTTCCCCACTGCAGGCTGCTGGCAATGCGGTAAAGAGAGCGTCAGACAATCTGGTGAAGGCAGCGCAGAAGGCAGCTGCCTTCCAGGACCATGATGAGACGGTGGTGGTGAAGGAGAAGATGGTTGGGGGAATTGCACAGGTGAGGAGCGGAGGCTGCTCTGATGGGGCAGGGGCAGCTCTTGCCTGCCACCACAAACTGTATATGCTTGTCTCAGGAGCATCTCCTACCACCCGCCAGCATGGGGCGTGTCTCCAGACAGCCTCACAAAAATGCTGCAGGTGCACCCATGCCACCCAGCACCAGTTAAACACTGTGGCTTTGCCCTCGTCCTGCCACATATAGCAGCGGGCACAGCCGGTGATGGTGCACGCTCCCAGGAGTGTAACGCCCTGGCTTCTCCTTGGTGTAATGCTGGCACCATCCCAGCGTCCATGGCACGTGTGAAGAGCAGAGCACTGGGTAAGGGGTGGGAGCTGCCCGGTATGGGGTCCCACATGTCCCAGCACTGCCTGCTGGCCACAGGCTTGTAGCTGAGAACAGGGCACGTGGGGCTGAGCCCTGGGAGCTGTGCTGCTCCCCATTGTCTCCGGAGGACCATGGTCCCAGTGCAGGGACCCGCAGCCCTCATGCCTGAGGCCACACCAGCCCAGGGAGGCTGTGATGGGAAAGCAGCAGCCAGAGGGCCTGGCTCTGGGCTTGGCATTGCCATAGCAGGAGCTCCAGCCATCCCCTGTCCGAGGCAGCCATGAACCCAAGGTTCTCTCCGGCAGATCATCGCTGCCCAGGAGGAGATGCTGCGCAAGGAGCGGGAGCTGGAGGAGGCGCGGAAGAAGCTGGCCATGATCCGTCAGCAGCAGTACAAGTTCCTGCCCTCGGAGCTGCGGGATGAGGAGCAGAACTGAGCCCTGCGCCCTCCTGCCACTCGCCGCACAGGCTGCCGCTCGCCCACCCGCTCCTATTTAAGAAGACCCGCCTCGAGCGAAGGACTCCCTGGGCTAGACCAGAGCTCTGCCTGTACCCAGAGCGCCAGGACTAACCCAGCTGCTGCTCCAAGCCGGCGCTGCACCAGCAATTCCGCTTTTGCTGCCCAGCCCACCTTCCCACGCGCACCCAGGGCACGGCCAGAGCGCCCGGAGGGACCTGGCTGGGGTGGGAGCTGGAGCTGCACCGGCTGAGAGCTCACCTGCCAGCCCCAGCGGTCGGGGCTGGAGAGCTCTCAATTGTAGGGGATTTTTGTGTGCCTTTGTCTGTTCCTACTTGTGCTCCTCTTTTCTCTCCTCTCCGTGCAGGAGGGGGAGAGGCGGGCGGCTTGCTCTCTCCTGTGCGATGGGGTGCAGGGAGTAGCATGGTCCCTCGCTGAGCTCTTGCACGGAGCCGCCTTTCACCTCCAATGCCTTATTGCTGGCTGAATCTTCCTCCTCTCCCTCTTCCTCTTCCTCCACAGAGTCCCTGGGAGGCACTGAGCCCACCTCGAGCGTCTTCTTCAGCCTGGGCCCCTCTGGGGAGCAGCAGGGCTGGAAGCCACAGTGCCTCTGCTCAGGATCGAGGGGATGCAATGGGTTCACCCCCAGAGCTGCTCTTTGCCTTCCCCCAGGGCTTCCCCCCACCCATGGCCCCAGCCAGCTCTTGTCCTCCTCCTCCTTCCCAAGTGCCTGCATCGTTTTCCAAGATCCGCAGTATTTTTGTAACTTTTCCATTTCTCTAGTATTGAGCCTGCAGCTTTCAAAGTTCATTTATTCCTGCCCCAGCTCATGCCTTTGCCCACTAACATCCAGCTATCGCTGGGGTCCCGCAGCCTGGTATCCCACCCCTCCTCGGTTTTGGGACCCTCATCCCTCCCCCTTTGCACTCGCTGAGGCTTCTCTCACTATTTTGATACTTTAAGCATCCCATATTAAACATCCAAGGAAACCAGCTCCCCCCGAGGCTCCGGGGTGGGGTGGGGGATACCGATGTCTCCTTGGAAAGATGCGTTCATCAATAAAATCTGGTTTTCCTGCTTTCTTGCTGCCTGGGTATCAGCAGGACCCCCAGGAGAAAGGGAGGGCTGGTGGGCAGGGGGCCATGGGTGCCTGCCCTCCTGGTAGAGGCAGGGGGGAGTTTAGCACGGGTGCTTATACAGCACGGAAAATATTTGAGGCACGTCCAGTCCCAGGCACCCGGCAGGCCGGACCCCCGCTGCCAGCCATGTGCTGGCCGTCGCAGGTGCTGCCGGGGGGCCGCTGCCGCGGGAGGGGGCCCTGGGGATTTTGTTGCTGGGGGATTTTGGCTGGGGGGGGAGCAGTTGAGCTCCTGGCCCTGTTCTTGCTGCCAGCCAAAAATATCCGTGGATAGGGTGATACGGGGGTGCAGGTGGGGGACCCTCTGGTCACTGGTGGCCCACCGGTGGGGAAGCGGCAGCCCTTGACATGCTATGGGTCCAGGAATGTGGCCGGAGCCCTCCTGGCTGCTGGCGCTGAGCTCACGCCCCAAAATAGCCCCCTGGGGCCGACCTGTGCGGGCAGCAGCTGCCCCGAGCGTGTCCCCACCTGTTCCCACCCCATCACTCAGCGGGGGTTTGGGGGGCCCGAGCGGCAGCAGGGCAGGCAGGGATGCTGCGGGGTGGAGCAGGGACGCGGGTGGGATGGCACATGTCCCCTGCCGCCAGGACGCGTCCCTGGCAGCGTGAGCTACCAGCATCAGGAGCAGCGAGAGCAGCATCCCGCAGCATCCTGGCCTGTGACGCCTGTCCCCTTGCGGACACGTCCCCAGGGGTATGGAGGGGCTGTCCCCCCAGGACACTCGCCCTTGGCCAGGCTCCAGGGTGGATTTGTGGCTCTTGCAGGCATCCCAGTCCTCCCAGCTGTCCCCTGACAATCTGCGCTGGCCTGACCCAGCACCAGGCTCTCACCCAGGTACCGGCCGGGCACGGGGCCCCTCTGAGTGGCCAGCAAGGACAGTGAGTGGGCACGGTGTGGCAGTGGCCCTGGCCTCATCCTGGCATCCTGAGGCCAAGGGAGCTCCAGCACCCCCGGCACAGGGCTGCAAGCACAGCCGCTGCCATGTCCTCCAGGCTGGGGTACAGTCTGTGGTGGTGGCACCAACACCAGGAGGGGACATGAGGGACAGATTCACCCTGGTCCCCTAGATCTCGCCCGCCGGAGCACGGGGTTATTCTGGCAGGCAGGTTTGGGCAAGCACACACAGAGGCTTGGAGCTGGGACACCACAGTCATGAGGCACCAGCATCTCTGCAGGGACCCAAATCCGGCTAAGTTGGAGGCAGGCAGGGAAGCCGCAGCCCAACTTCTCGCGGAGCCCAGGACAGGGCGAGACACTGCAGCATGGGTTGCACCTGGGAAGTTCCTGTTAGATGGCAGGACAAGCCTTTCTCTGGGACTGTTGTCAGACCCAAGAGTGGGACACGGGGTGGGATCCATGTCCTTGGAGACAGCCCAGAGCCAGGGCTGGCCATGGGACAGCAAAGGGAGGGATGCGCACTCAGACACCACTGCACCCCCTTGTCCCAGAGGTGATCCCAGAGCACGGCCTTGAGGGCAGACTCATGAGGCTGGGCACCTGGAATTGCCCCCAGCTGTGCTGGTCACATATGGCTGCCGTGCCCAGAGCAAAGGGGAGCAGGCAGCAAGGGAAGACGGCATCCTCTGGGCTGACATCTAACAGATGAAGCCCTGCCTGGCTTCAGGGCAACTGCCTGGCTGTGAGCACCATGTACATCATCGTCTTTCCCCATGCGCCAACCCTACGACATTGCTCCAAGCCAAAGCATCTTGCAGAAAACCATCCGTCCTCGACCGGGAACGATGGGAGCTGGATCTTCCACCCCCTCCCCGCCCTTAGAAGCCTCATGCTGGCAGTTACTGACTCTCCTTGTCCAAATATGTGCCTAATTCGTCAGTATTAATAGCTGCTCTCCAGAGTCCGGCAGCAGCTCTTCTGCTGCTCTCCCCACACACGAGCAGCCCCTCGGTCCTTGGCTGCTCCCATCCCTCCTATGACCCCCACAACCTGGGGCTGAGGCCTCCTAGCAAGCCACTTTCTCCAGCTCCCAAAAACATTTTGCCGTTCTCCGATTGGAGCACCAGTGCCAAAACGTTGCGGCAGGCAAGGGCTGGATGCGGCCCCAGGGCGATGGGCCGGGGGACACCATGCACCCCTGCTGTCCCCGTGCCATCCCAGCCTTCCCACACGCTGCACAGCTCCCCTGGCCCCTCCGCCAGCTCCTTCCAGCCCCTCCTGCCCCAGAGCCCACCCTGCAGCTGGGAATGTGCCAGAAGCATTTACGAGCGTTATTAAAGCGCGGGTTATTTTTGGAGGAGCCGGGATCTGAAGGGTTTGCATTTTTTTGCCTGTGGAATACAGTTTATTTAGAGCAGAAAGATGGAGAGGGGCGGCAGGCTGCCCGCATGCCTTGTGTCACCCTGAAATGTCACCCCCTGGGCTGTGCATGTGCCAGGTGTCCTTGTGGGTGCCGGGGACGATGGCACCAGGGTGCAAGGCAGTGGAGAGATGGGTGCCAGGGAGCCTGCATGGAGCTGGGGCCCTCCTGCCCCACTGCAACGCAGGACCTGGGTGGGGAGGTCAGGGGTTCCACTCGCTTCTCTCCTGGGGGATTTTACCCATGAGGGTAGTGCCAGCCCACAGTGTTCCCAAGTGCAATCACAGCTCATGGGTGTCCTCAACTGCAGTCACAGCCCATGGGTGTCCCCAGGTACAGTCACAGCCTGTGGGTGTCTCTGCAGTGCCAGCCTGTGACGTCCTCAAGAGCAATCGCAGCCTGTGGGCATCCATAAGTGCAGCCAGCGAATGTCCCCAAGATTTCAGTGCCAGCCCATGGGTGTCCCCAAGTGCTGTGCCAGCCCCTGAGGTGCTCCCAAGCCAGTGCCAGCAAGCAGGGTCCCTCAGGCCACAGGGTCCAGTGACAGGGCATGGGGTGTGCCTGGGGCAGTGCCAGCCACGCCATGTTCTCTAGCGCGGGGACAGCTCTGGCCTAAGCGGAGGCCGGTCTCAAGCCCTGGGGCACAGTAACAGCACACTGCCAGCCCACGCAGTCCCCAAGTGCAGGGCCAGCCACGGTGTGTTCCCCACAACGGTGAGAGGGCATAGGTGGTGCCCCCCAGCCCAGTACCACCAGAAAAGCCCCTACTGCAGTGCTCCGGGCTGTCCCTAGCACAGTGCCACCGGGTTGTCCATAGCCCTGGTGTGTCTCTAGCACGGTGCCACCAGGATGTCCCCAGTACGATGCCCCCGGGCATCCCTAGCACAGTGCCACTGGGGTCTCCTTGGTGCAATACTCCTAGGCTGTCCCTAGCACCATGTCGCTGGGCTGTCCCGAGTCCAGTGCCCCCAGGGTACCTCTAGCATACTGCCACTGGGGTGTTCCTCGCCCAGTGCCACCAGGGTGTCCCTAATGCAGTGTCACCGGGGTACCCCTGGCGCAGTGCCCCAGGCTGTCCCTCGCACAAGGGTGTCCCTCGCCCGGTGCCACCAGAGAAGCCCTAGCGCAGTGCCCCCGGGGTGTCCCTCGCCCGTGCCCCCGCGGGTGCCTGCCGCCGGGGCTGCGGCGGTGCCCGCCGGGGGTGCCGCCCCCCCTCCCCCGCCTCGGTGCGGCGGCCGGTGGCGAGCCTGTCCCTAAAAGGTGCTGGCGGGCGGCGGGGGAGGTGCCGGGGCGGCCCCCGACCGGCGCGGCCCCTCCCCGGCTCTTAGGCGGCGCGGCGGGGCGGGGGGCGCAGTGCCGGTGCTCCCGCCGCCCCCGGTGCTCCCGCCGCCCCCCGTGCTCCGCGCCCCGCCGCCGCCCCGCCGCCACCATGGAGGCCATCAAGAAGAAGATGCAGATGCTGAAACTGGACAAGGAGAACGCCATCGACCGCGCCGAGCAGGCGGAGGCCGACAAGAAGCAGGCGGAGGACCGCTGCAAACAGGTGGGTGTCCCACGGACTCCCCCGGCTTTGCCCCGGGACCCCCACCTTAAGTGTCTCAAGCCCCGGGGACCCCATCCTTGCTGGGTGTTCAGCCTGGGGACCCTCTGCCCTAGGGGTGCCTAGCCCCAGAGACCTCCCAGCGCCGGGTGTCCATCCTGGGGACCCCCGTCCTAGGGGTGTCCTGCCCTGAGGACCTTGCTCCGCTGGGTGTCCTGCCTGTGGACCCCAGCTCTAGGGATGCCCAGCCGTTGAGACCTTACACCACTGGGTCACCATCCCTGGGGACCTCACCCCGCTGGGTGCCCATCCTTGGGGACTTCACCCCTCTGGGTGACTGTCCCTGGGGACCAGCACTCCAGCCTTTTGCCCCTGTTCACTCACGTTGGTCCCCCCAAACATACTTTATCTCAGTGGTGCCACCTCTGAATCCCACTGCCAGGGAGACCTTTGAGGGCAGCTTACTCCCACCCCAGCCACACAGCAATGGGGACCCTCTTGGTGCCCCCCAGAGCTGTGTTCCCAAGTTGGGACCTCCCCAGTCCCTTACACAGGGAGGGAGCCCACCACTCCCTTACCCCCGCTGGCCTCAGGGATGCTGGGGGGCTGCTCTGGCCCTGGGCACCAAGAGCTCCCTGAGAACGTGTGGACACAAAGTTGACAGAGGGAGTATGTTTGTGTGCTCCTGCTGTGCCCCAAGCCTGGGTGGCCCCAGGAGGAGGATGGCTGTCCCCCCACAGACTTGTGGGCACCACCATCTCCCCTGACTCCTGCCCTCTGTCCCTTTCCTAGCTGGAGGAGGAACAACAGGGCCTGCAGAAGAAGCTGAAGGGCACAGAGGATGAAGTGGAGAAGTACTCTGAGTCCGTCAAGGAGGCCCAGGAGAAGCTGGAGCAAGCAGAGAAGAAAGCTACAGACGTATGTAGGCGCGCCAGCAACTCCTCCCCTGCCTGGGCACTGGACCTCGGGGGGGTGAAGGAAGAGGGAGGGCCTTATATGGAAAGCATCCATGGGGAAGACAGTCAGGATCCCATTCCTGCAACGCTGAAACTGAACCAGGCTGAGATGCGGGGCAGGGACCAGACGGATCCTGCTCGGGGTGTGGGGGCCAGGCCAGCTGCGGCGGGCACCGCTCGGGTCGCTGGTCCCGCCTGGAGCTTTCTGGGCAGCTGTCTGCTCGGCTTCCCAAAGCTCGTGGGGACAAGTGTCCCAAGCTGCGTCACCAGTCCCCAGGCACGCGCCTCTGCAACGCTTGTAGGAAAAACTCTGTGGCACTTGCTAAACTCTAGCAGGAAAGTTAAAAAGAACAGAGAAATGGAAAAAGCTCTTGCCCGTGGCCAGCTGCTGAGTGCTGTCTGCAAGGAAGGATGCTCGGGGTGTGTGTGGGGGGACTCGATGGTTTTGGGGTCCAGTGTGCCACCCCTTACCCTGGGAAGGGCAAGGCCAGGAAGAGTTTTATTTAGTGCCATGACTGATGTTTCTCCTGGGAAATGGATCCCACTGGGGAGATGTTAGGAAGGTGTTGAAATTGGCTTGTGCCCGGCCAGCATGAAGGGTGGAACAGCTGTGAGCGGCCACAGAGCTGCTCGGGAACGGGGTATAACGACCTGTGGTGCCACACGGGGTATTTGACACCCTATAAATAAATGCTCTTTTTGATAGCCAGTCCTTCTTTGATGAAAACCAACCCTGGAAACTGGAGGAGAAGCTAAAGGGGAGCCGGCTGGAGCACAGCCAGCAGGGCATGGCCAGGCTTTTTAGGATTGAGAACAAAAAATTTAATCCCAGCTGGTTTATGGAGCTAAATGGGGGAGATGCGTCAAATCTCCGAGGCAGCCGCCAAGGACAGGGGTGAACAGACAAGGACGAGCAGCGGCAGTACAAGTCCCTGGAGTGGCCCTGAGCCCCTGGGGAGGGGCTGGGGGTCTTCGCAGTCTTGTTTGTTGACCCTATGGACCTGCCATGGTTTAGTTAGACACTAAACCAAGTGGTTAAAACATTGAAACTCCATTGGAAGGCCACATTTATCCTGGCATGGGGCAGGCATGTCAAGCTGGGCGGTGTGGCTGCTCTGTGTAGCGGGGTTCACACTGGTCCGACTGGATCCGTGCTGGTGTGGGACAGGATAAACTCAGTGTGGGGTCTGGATGAACACGGATGGGATGTCCCGGTGTGGGGCTCAGAGGAAGGAGCAAATGGTGGCACTGGGCAGATGTTGGCCATGGGGTGCAGGGTGGTTTGCTGCTGGCAGTGGGCTGCGTGGTGCCGTACCGGGCAGGGAGGGTGTGTTCCCCCGCTCTTGGTTCACAGCAGTTTGGCAAGTCTGTGGGTTTTGGCACGGAGAGTCCCATCCCAGCAGATATTGTGGATGCGAGCCACCAACCCCCCAGGGAAGGGCTGGAAGGGGAGGCACGGGGAAGGAGCAGCATCAGGGAGGGCAAGCTGTCTGCAGTGGATGCTGTGGGTTGGGCTGGGAGCCTGTCACCAGCACCGCCACCCCGGGTCCATGCTGAAGCCTGGACAGGCTGTGCTGTGTGCAGGGAGTCACCAGGTCCCTGCGCCAGGGACCTGAACGTGCTGACAGCGCTAAGTGCCAGGGCTGGTGTCACGTCGTCCCTGGGGCGAGGCACAGCACAGATCCTGGCTCCAGTGGAGGAAGCGCTGGGTGGATTCCTAGAGCCCACCGCCCACCTCCCCAGGGACCCCCGTGGTTTCCTTGGCTGCCAGGACAGCATGTGCCTGTGAGAACGGAGTGTCCCCATCCCTCGGCCAGGTCAGGGCCCATCACAGCGTTGCAGGCAGGCTCCTGCTCTCAGCAAATTGTCAACAAATGCCTTAAAAGAATAAATCTCCCCCTGCTCCAGCACTGCCCTGCCTCCAGCACTGGATGGCAGTCCACAACGCCCATGAGGACTGCACTAAGGGGTGCAAATGCAATCCCCCAGGCACCTGGGAGGGGTGTCAGCTGGTGGCACAGTCCGGGGAGCGCTTGACCCCTAATCGTCAGCTCCACGGTGCTGGAAGGATGGCCTGCAGTGCCCAGGGTGGGATGCGGGCAGGGGCTGCTGGGCACAGTGCAGCCAGGTCAGTGGGTTTAGCCAGAGCAGCTCCCTCCAGCCCCCCGTGTCCCCAGCTGGTGGCCTGTGTCCAGCCAACCCAGTGGGGCCCAGGGAAAGTCCACTGTTCCTAGGCCATGATCCTGAAAGCTTCACCCAAGTTCCCGCCCCAATTGCTCTCCCCGGCAGAGACTTTGCTCTTATTTGGCGATTCCCTGAGCCGGTGGGAGGGAACGGGGCTCTGCTGGGAAGTGACTGCATCCCTGGGTGGGGCCAGAGCAGGAGGCACCCAGCCTGGATGCCGTGGGATCAGGGTGGCTGCCCTCCAAACCTGCCCCCCAACCTGACCCTTGCCTGCCTGCAGCCAGCTCACCCCTGCCACATCGCTGCCGGGGAACCCCATTTCTGCTCTGGGCCCTGTGTGCTGGCTTGGGAGCGCTCTTGGCACCCAGGCGTTGGGCTGGGAGCAGGGCAGGATCGGCTGGGACCGAGGCCAAGCCCAAGGCCATGTGCTCCCAGGGGACCCGCAGCACCGCCTCTTCCGCTGCCGCTTGGCAGGGGGGCTGCAGGGCTCTGCTGACGGTGTGGCTGGGTCCTCCCCTTGGCCTCGGAGCCGAGGGCAGCCAGCGGGGTCAGCCCGGGAATGGGTGTCCCTGGAGGCAGGTGTGAAGTGCAGCCAGGGCTGCCCAGGAGCTGTCAGAGCCCCTTAAGGGAGGATTGAGTGCCACCAGCACCAGCCTGTCCTTACGGACCAGGGCATGTGCCCTGGCCAGGATGCAGATCTGGGAGCTGGCCTCCCCCATAGTGCAGAGCCCCCAGGGCAGCTGGGGGGTGCAGAGGGCTCCACAGACCCCATGGGTCTCTGTGGGCTGCTGGCCAGGTCCTCACTTAGGGGAGTGGATGCTAAAGGGCCGAGTGGGACCTGGCTGTGCCCTGTGGCTCCAGCCCCAGGTACCCTGGGAGGGTGCCCAGGAGCAGGCTCTGCCCCATCTGCCCCATGCCGCTCATTGACTTACCTATGGGTGAAAGTCCATGACCTGCCTCAGTTCTGCAGGAGGGGGTGTGGGGGCAGAGCTTGGGGAGCACCCATGGGTACACTGCTCTTGTGCCCATGGGGGCCCACAAGGGCCAAGCTCTGGCACACCTGGACTACCTGGACCCCTTTTTCCCTAGGGAAATGGACTCTTTGGGCTCCTCTCCATCGCTCTGGGGGATTTCGGTGGGACTGCACACCCCTGCCTGGGGAGCACCATGTACCTTGCCCAGCTAAGGCAACTATGCGTCTTGCCTTGGCTTGCCTGCGCCCCATATCCTGGGGTGCTCTGTGTGCCCTGTCTGGGGGTACCATGCGCCCTGCCAGTCGGGATTGTGCACCTGCCCGGGGGGGCACCACGTGCCCTGCCCAGAAGCCACTGTGCGTCTTGCCTGGGGGTGGGTGGCCACAGTGACCCCTGCCTGGGGAGGACCATCAGCCCTGCCTGGGCGGGCACCCTATGTTCTATTTGGGGGACTGTGCACCCCTCCTGTTGTGGAGAGTTTCCTCTGCCGGGGGCGGGCACCGTGCATCCTGCCCGGGGGTCTGTCTGCGCTGCACGGGGGAGCGGCGGGCCCAGGTCGGTCGGTGGCAGCAAGAGGAGGAGGAGGAGGAGGAGGAGCAGGAAGGGATGGAGGCAGGGCGGGCGGCGGGAGCGGCCGCTGCCTGAGCGCTTCCTGCCCGAGCCGGGCGGATCCCACAAAGGGCTCGGCGGCGCGGCCTCCCCGCCGGCAGCCCCCCGCCATGGCCGGCATCAGCTCCATCGACGCCGTCAAGAAGAAGATCCAGAGCCTGCAGCAGGTGGCCGACGAGGCGGAGGAGCGCGCCGAGCACCTGCAGCGGGAGGCCGATGCCGAGCGGCAGGCCCGGGAGCGGGTAAGGGCCGCCGGGGGCGGGGGGCGCGGCGGGGCGGGGGGCGCCCCGGCAGCTCCCCGGGATGCGCCACCGGCTCCGGCCCTGCTGCCGGCATCCTTCCCCGCTGAGCTGGCTCCGGCCGCCCCCCCCCGTCCTCGTCCCTCCCGCGCCCCGGTAGCCGGGCTGGCAGCCCGCGGGGCGGAGCGCCGGGAGGTCCCGGGGGAGCCGGAGGCCGCTGCCGTCAGCTGGCGAGAGCCCCCGGGGCAGGGGGCTACGGGCAGCGTCCTGCCTCCGGGCTGCCTCCTCCATGGGTCTGGCGAGGGATGCTCCGTGCGGCGGGGCTCCCCAGTGCTTCCCCGGCTGTCGGGGCACTGGGGAGCCGTCAGAGGCCGGTTCTCCCTTGGCTTTGCTTGGGGTCGGGCAGATCCTGGGAAAGGATCCCCTCCCTCGGAGGCCGGCCATGTGCACGGCTACAAATCCCACGCCCAGGCTCTTGTCTGGCTTCCAGCGGCTCTGCGGTCCGGGCTGCAGCCGTCACAGAGCCTTCAGCTCTCCAGCGTGTCCCTTTGCAGGGACAAGCCACCCCTTCACGCTGCTGCAGGCCGAAATTTCCACTCTGGCAGTGGGACGGCATTTCCAAGCTGCAGCTTGTTCCTGGTTTGGCTTTTTTATTGTTGTTGGGGCTGGCTTTTTTAATTTCTTTTTCCTATGCCCGCTCCTTTAACATCCTCAGCATATCGGGAGCGGCAGAGCTGGGTGCGGTACCCAGGCTGTTGTCACTCGGGCTGTGTGCGGAGGAAATGGCCCCTTCCTGCAGCCGCAGATCGGGTTCCCCCGTCACTGGGCGCTGCCGGAGAGCTCATATTCCCAAGTGCTCATCGGGGCAGCTGTGACCCACTTTGGGGGTGATTCCCGGGGAAAAAAACTCCCACCAAGGTGAGGCAGATGCCGCAGGCAGAGCATCACCCCACGGGGGCCAGCCCCAGGCTTCCCGTTGGGCGGTCTGGCTAGGGACGAGCTCTTGGTTGAGCCTGGAAAAAGGGTGTTCATGGGGAGGAGGTGGTTCTTGCGCCAGCCGTAGGGCTGGCTGCCCTCCCGTTATGCTGCCAGGCTGCCCAGCTCAGAGAGGTGCCGTCTGCGCCTGTCCCCACCCTGCCAACTCGCCTTGGGGGACTGCGGGTGCTCAGCAGGGTCACAGCCCCTTGCTGCTCCCACTGTCCCCCTGCTTGCCCAAAGTCCCCCGCAGCATTCCTGGCACTGGAGCATGAGGCCGGATGGGGCCGGGCACTGCAGCCGGTCAGGCCTGCTCCAGCCTGTGAATAAGCAGGAGACATGATCCCTTGGGTTGGTGAGTGCGTTCCTGTGTCTCGGTGCACGGGGATGCTCCCTGCAGTCAGGTCTCATTGCCACCCATCCCTTTGCACCCGGGGTTTGTCTTCCCAGCAGCTCCCCGCCGGCGGGGAACAGGGCTGGGAGCTGCTGAAGCGTTTCCCAGCGGTGGCGATGGAGCAGGACTCCTTTACCAAATGGAAAGAGCGCAAGGCCTGGCGTCGAGGGGCTGGCGGGGGGCCAGGGCCAGTGCTCCCGGCTGGCCCCAGCTCCTGGGGAGCCTGGGAAAGCGGGGGGCCCCGGCCCCGTGGGCCCTGGCGGCTGCAGCTTGGCCAGGCGCCAGCCCACCGACAGCGACGCGCTCCATTGCCCCCGGTGCTGCACCATGCACCATCTTGGGGGGGACCATGCTTGGCCTCCGGCTGCCCCACTACACAGGGCCGGGGGGGTTCCCACAGGAGAGGCTCTCGGCTCGCTCCACCACCTCCGTAAACAGGAAATCCACAAGCAGCTCCGATCTCCTTTTCGGGAGCGAAGCCTCACAGGGCATTCCTCCCCCTTTACTCACTGCTCTGCAAACCCCAAATACCATCCCCGTGACGGCACAGCTGATCTGGCCACCCTCCCCCGGCGAACACGCCTCGTACCTCTCCGGGGCTGGAGCTGGAGGTGCGAGGATGCAGTGGAGGGGCTGCATGTGCCGGGCTCTGGTTGCGCGGCCGGGAGAAGCCAGCATCAAACAGGGTGCTAGGAATGGAGAAAACCCTGCTGTGCCTCTAGAAAGGTGAGGGGATGCGTGGCAGGGCATCCTGTTCAAGCGAGCGCTGCCTTGTTGCATGGTGCCAAGGGTGTTCTGGGTAGCAAATGCAGAAGTAACAGCTGAAAATACTTTTTTTATATATATATTTACTATATACACATATATATATATAAAAAAGAGACATGGGGTGACCAAGGGGTTTTTGCTCCCCAGGCTGAGGCTGAAGTGGCTTCTCTGAACCGCCGTATCCAGCTGGTGGAGGAGGAGCTGGACCGAGCCCAGGAGCGCCTGGCCACCGCCCTGCAGAAGCTGGAGGAGGCTGAGAAGGCGGCTGATGAGAGCGAGAGGTGTGATGGCAAGGGACAGCAGGGGTAGCATTGGGTCACCATTGATTGCAGGAGCACCCTTGGTTTCACAGTAGTGTCCCTCGGAAGTGAACTTACGAGGTTTGCGTTGGTTTTCCTACAGACCCCGAAGGGAGAGAGCAAAGCCACAATGCAGAGAAGTCCCTCGGATACAGGCATTCCTAAAAAGGCTTTGAAATTTCCAGGGCACCCATGAAATCCTGAAAAAATTGATCTGGTTTTTATGCAAATACCAGGCGGTAACCAAAGCCTGATGCTTGGAGCCTGTTTTCTGCCCCAGAGAAGCCTATGCTCAAGGGATGAACAGTAGCCCAGGACCCAGGAGGGGATATCTGGAAAGACAGGTCCAGGAAAAACATGGACCTGTTGGAGCAGGTCCAGAGGAGGCCACAACAATGATCAGAGGGCTGGAACAGCTCTGCTGTGAGGACAGGCTGAGAGAGTTGGGGTTGTTCAGCCTGGAGAAGAGAAGGCTCCAGGGAGACCTTATTGCAGCCTTTCAGGACTTAAAGGAGTAAGAAAGATGGGACAGACTTTTTAGCAGGGCCTGTTGCAAATAGGACAAGGGGTAATAGTTTTAAACTTAAAGAGAGTGGATTCAGACTAGATGCAAGGAAGAAATTTTTGACAGTGATGGTGTTGAAACCCTGGCCCAGGTTGCCCAGAGAGGTGGTTGATGCCCCATCCCTGGAAACATTCCAGGTCAGGTTGGATGGGGCTCAGAGCAACCTGCTGTAGTTGAAGATGTCCCTGCTCATGGCAGGGGGGTTGGACAGGATGACCTTAAAGGGTCCCTTCGAACCCAAAGATTCTGTGATTCTATGATCTGTGCCTGGGAAACAAGGCCAGCATTTGAGAACAAACCAGCCTCATTCAAAAAAACAGTCCTGCAAAGTGTGTTGCTCCATCCTTGCGGCAAGCAGGTTTCCTGGGCAGGAGCCATGCAGTTGAGGGCACTCAGGTTGTACGGGAGTGCCCAGACATGTCACAGCGTTCCTGACAGTTGCAGGAGTGAGCTCTTCCTTCCATTGGCAAAGATCAGTTTGAGCAACAGCATCTGAGTGAGAGCAGAGTTTGCAGGAGTCCCTGCTGTGGGGGTTCGTGGGGATTCGGTGACCCTCTGTTTGTGAGCATCACTCCTGAATGGGAAAAGGCTTTGACACAGGATGTTTTCTAGTATTTTGTAAAGGTTGCTGGCCTGTCAGGCTGCTTTTATGGAGGTTGCATCAGTCTCATCCTGGGCTGCACACATTTTCCCCACTAAATGATGGGTTCAGGACCTGCCCGGTTGAGAGGCACCATAGCCACATCTCCTCGCTCTGGAACATGGCCCTGGGGCGAGCTCCACTGCTTTAACTGTGTGCAGGAGCGTTCTTGGGGTACCACTGGTATGACCCTACTGCGTGGCCAGTGAGTGCCAGCATCCCCAGGCCGTGTCCCATGTCTGTGGAGTGGGCAGATAGGTACAATCAGCAGGCATGAGGTGCGGGTGCCACCTCAACAGACAGCCGTTACATCTTCTGGCTTGGGCTTTCCTCAGAGGCATGAAGGTCATCGAAAACAGGGCCATGAAGGATGAGGAGAAGATGGAGCTCCAGGAAATGCAGCTGAAGGAGGCAAAACACATAGCGGAGGAGGCTGACCGCAAATACGAGGAGGTGCGTGCCCACACCCACATGCCCCTTCCCCCAGTCCTGAAGCCCTGGCAGCACATGGGGCCACCTCCTCACAGCCCTGTGCCCTGAGCTGGGGAAAGCACAGGGCCAACATGTGCCTCTTGCTGCCGTTGACAGGTTGCCCGCAAGCTGGTCGTCCTTGAGGGAGAGCTGGAGCGCTCAGAGGAGAGGGCAGAGGTGGCAGAGAGGTGAGTGGAGCTCCCAGTGGGCAGGATGTGGGGGTCCCATGCAGCTCTTGCCCCGAATCCCTGGCAGCTGTGGGAACGGGGATGTCTGTGTGGGAACGGGGAGTGGCGGGGTCTGCCATCGGGGTGGTCCATGGGCTTGCAGGCTGGGAGTAGGTGGATGCCAGCCTACGAGCAGCACATCCTTGACGCTGTTCTCTGCTGTCCCCCACCCGGGGTACCCCTCTTCCACCCCAGCCGAGTGAGACAGTTGGAAGAAGAGCTGAGGACCATGGACCAGACTCTCAAATCCCTCATTGCCTCAGAGGAAGAGGTACTGGGGCAGGGGCGCGGGGTGACGCGCAGCAGCCCCCCTTTCTCTGTCGCTGTCTCTCAAACCGTGCGAACCGCCTCTTTCCTCTCTGCACCGCTGCCTCCACCACCGACCTCCCCTCGCCTCCCCCTCTGGTGGGGACAGGCTGGGGCACGCTCCTCCATCCCTCCATGCCTGCTCTCCTTCTCGGCGGGGCTGGCAGGAGCCCGGCTGGTGGTGATGCACGGGGTATCCGTGCAAGGAAGCACAAGGAACGGATGAACGGACGCGTCCCGGTAGCTCCTGCTCGCAGTGTCTCCTTCTTCACCTGCACTGAGTTTTCCACTCTCTCAACTTGTTTTCTCTCTTTCTTTCCTCCTTCCCCGCACCTGCTCTTTCTGCTCCCCTCTCTCTCCGGCCCCTCGGCCCTGCTTTCCCTCCTGGCGGCCCCTGCTTGGGATGTAGTAAATGTGGTGACCTAGAGGAGGAGCTGAAAATTGTCACCAACAACTTGAAGTCTCTGGAGGCCCAGGCTGACAAGGTAGGACCCGGCAGGGCTGCTGGGGCTGAGCAAAGTGCCTGAGGTCTGGGGGTGCTAGGGTCTCCTGCTGGGGTGAAGGATGGCCAGAGGCATCTCATGGGGCTCATGGGTGCCTGTCTCTGTCTCCGTAGTATTCCACCAAGGAGGACAAGTATGAGGAGGAAATCAAGCTTCTAGGGGAAAAACTGAAGGAGGTAAGGGGTGCGGGGCTGGCACTGCATCGGTGCAGGCACGAGTTTGTCATCCCATGTGGGCTTTCACCCTGTTATGCCCATGTCCTCTTACAGTTCTCCAAATTGCAGCCCCGCAGCATGGCAGGTGCCTGCGTCTGGGATGCACTCCCATCAGCCTGCTGTGGTTTAGGGTGTGGGGGTCCATGGGGCCCTCGTCCCTCACCTTTCCCAGGGGAGGGCTCATGGAGAAGGGTACCAGAGATGCACATGGGGCAGATTTGGGGTCTGGGGCAGCCTGCACCATCCCTGTCATTCCCCGCAGCTCACCCACTCCCCACTGTGCTCCCACAGGCTGAGACCCGGGCGGAGTTTGCAGAGAGGTCTGTGGCAAAGCTGGAGAAAACCATTGATGACCTAGAAGGTAAAATATCCCTGCCAGCTCTGTGTCCCTCTTTCCTGGGCAGCACTGGCCACAGGGTGCCCCTGGTGGGGCTGGACAGGGTTTGGCCAGGGTGAGGCGGTGGGCAGGGGTCCTGGGAGGGGGGAGGCTGGATGCCATGGTGCCTGGTGTGGGAGCGCAGAGCTGCTGGGGTCTAGGCTCTGCCCTCAGGTGGGGAATAGGGCCGCATCCACGCTGCCTGTGCCCGCACACGCCTGCCGCCCTTGGCCCCGCTCACAGCCACTCTCTCTCTCTCTGCTGCCTGCCCCCTGTCCCACGCCTGCCCCCCACCTGCAGACGAAGTCTATGCGCAGAAGATGAAGTACAAAGCCATCAGTGAGGAGCTGGACAATGCACTTAACGACATCACCTCCCTCTGAGCCCCTTGCCGGGCACCAGCACTGCACCCCCCCGCCTGCCTCTCCCCTCCCCAGCTCGGCCGCTTGCCTGCCCGGCCGTCCCACCACTCTCCCTGCCCGCTCAGTCCTCCTCTGCCCTTCCTAGCTCGTGCCTGTCTGTCAGCTCCTTTGGGACAGGAGCTGGCCTGGGGTGTTCCTGCAATACCCCTCTCTATGGGGATACAAGGTGTAGGTGCTTAGGGATGTTTGGCAGGCCAGGGGAGCAGCCCCTGGGACCCCCATGCACTGGGTGGACAGTGCCCATGCGGTTGCAGATCTGTGCCCCAGCATTGCCACTGGGGAACACGGCTGTGCCCAGGAGCCCTGGGCTCCGGTAGCTCCCTCCTCAGTGCCCCAGCAGCAGAAGCACCAGGGACCCTGCAGCTTCAGGGCTGGGGGGCCACCTGCCTCCCACATCCCCCCAGCAAAGTCCCCTGGTGCTGCTTGCTGGGCCCGGGGTGAGGAGGACCCACACAGGGGAAGCGGCACCTCCACCACCAAAGCTCAGGCCTGGGGGATGGAGGGTTGGGTCCAGCTATGCAGGCAGACCTTTCCCAGTCAGGCAGGCAAGCAGGCAGCCCCCAGACCCCCGACTCCTCCCTCACCCATGCCTGCCTTTTGTCCTTTGCACATCGCTCTTTAGTTTGCATTTCATGACTTTTCTTTTATGTTCTGTCCCTCTGGGTTACTGAGTTGGTCTCAATAAAGCATTTTCTTTCCTTGGTTTCTCCTTTGTTTTCTTCATGCTGCTCTGTCCCTCATCTCCTGCCTGTCTCATGTGGGTGCTGGCAGCGGCGTGCTAGGAGGTTGGTTGCAGGCAGCTTGCAGGTGTGGGACCCCCAGCTTGGTCGTGGCTGAGCCACAAGCAACTCCTGCACTGCCAAGCTGAGCAGGATGGGGCCCTTTGTGCCTTGGACCGGGTGATGAACCCCACCACCCCCCAGCTCTCGTACACAGCTTCCCTCATCTCATGACATCTTTTCCATGACTCTTTTGGCATGAAATAGCAGGGTTAGACCTGATCTCATCCATTCCCCATCCCCACTCCCAGACATTGCCTGCAAGCAGCGATCTCAGCCCTGGCATCTCTCCTGCATCACCCTCTCTCAGTGAGGGCTGACCCTACCCTTCAGCAGCAACCCCTAAATGAGTCCCTGGCCATCCTCCTCCTCCTTCCTTAGCATTCTACCCTGCCCAGAACCCAGTTCCCAAATTGATGGACCCACAGCCCCATCCCTGCCCCAGTACCAGCTGTCTCCTCCTGCCAGTCCAGCTCATCCCTGCTGCTGGCTTAGTGGCTGCAGGATTTCCAGCAAGGGCTTTGGGGAATGCTGTCTCTTTTCACTAACTCATCTTTCTTTCTCTCTTCCCTCTGCTGCGCTGATGTCTCCATTTTCTCTAGAGCGCTCCCGGCAGGAGGCTGAGAAAAACCGCGTTCTCACTAACGAGCTGCGGGTCATTCTTACCGAACTTAACAACTGAACTGCCCAGAGCTCCTGGCTCCAGCCCAGCCTCCCTGCCCTGTTTTGGCCAGGCTGGCTCGGGGCTGGGAGCCCCTACCTCCGCCCCACTGGGGCTAGGGTGGGGTGTGGAGCCTTGGCTTATGCCCCCGGGGGTAACCACCCTGCTTGTCAGGGACATGGAGCCCCTCTGGAGCTGATTGTTTTTTCTTGGGGGAGAATTGAGGGTTTTTGTGATGTCCCCAGATGCTCACGTGGTGGTGGCTGTCCCCCAGCATCAGCCTTGCCCTTCCAGGGAGGGATGCGGTGGTTTGTATCGCTGCCTTCCTCCCCTTGTCCCAGGAGTTGGCGGCCAGCCTCTTCCTCCTCACTCTGGTCATCCCAAACTGTGCAGGGAGGATCCCCTTGGAGTGGGGTCCCTGCAGGGTGCTGGGAGGGCTGAGATAGGAGCTGGGAACCCAGCAGCACCTGCTGCCCCAGACTTGGGCAGAGGACAGGGAAGAGCCCAGCCGGGAGCGCTGGGAGACGGGCCTGGGTGGGCAGAGCTCTTGTCCCATCCCCGTCTCTAGAGGCAAGGAGGATGCCATTTGGAAGCAAACACCAGAGGAGGCTGCCTGGGCAGCAGGCTGTCTGGCAGAGCTCGTCCCTGCAGCCTCGTTAGATCTGCTCCTTCTCTCTCTGCTGTCCCTTCTGCCTGCCCTCCTGGGATGCTGTCTTGCTGTTTTTCTTCACGGAGCACCACTGGGTCATGCAGCAGGCACGGCTCTCCTCTTTGGCTGGCCAAGGGTTTGTGCGTGTGCCCACAGCCAGCCGGTGGTGATGCCTCGGGGCAGGATGTGCTAGTGGCTGGCCAAGGAATGGCACCCACTAGCGGTACCTGCACTGCGGAGGGCCTGGCCATGAGCAACAGGGTACCATGCAAGGATGGAAACACTGAAGAATGGGGACTCTCTGCTGCCAGTGACCAGCCTGGCTGGCCTGGCCGCCCTGGCAGGTCCCAGAGCGGCTGGTCCCTGCCAGCGATGGGGCTGCTTGCGTGGACTGCAGTCCACAGGGACACCCCGCTCGGCTGGAGGCTGTCGTCATACTAAAATGTCTGCCTGTGTGCGTGTGTCTGTGCTTGGTGTGGTGTGCGTGGGTCTGGCTGCACCTGGGTAAACTTGGGCTGTGTCTGTGTGCGTGGCTGGGTGTTCCTTGTATTCACAGAGAGTCTGGCCAGTGCCAAAGAGGAGAACGTGGGCATCCACCAGGTCCTGGACCAGACCTTGTTGGAGCTGAACAACCTCTGAGCTGCCCTGGGGACCCCCCTGTCCCTCTTCCTTACCCCACACGTGCACCCCATTGGCACACTGAGGACATCATCAGCTGAATTGCGTCTTGGCCAAATCCACACATCCATTGAGAAGGGAAGCCCTGCAGCCTTACACCGTGGCTTGGGGGCATCTTGTCTGTGCACAGCCTGACTGGCTCCGTCTTTCATGTCCAAATATTAAAGCAGTTTGACAAGATGGATGGGTGCATTTGGTCCTTGTGGGTGGGCACAGGCACTGGGAGACATGGTGGGGGTCTCCTTGCCCTGTTCATGCAAGGAGGCTCTGCAGGGGCTTGGGTCCAGGGTGGGTATGACCTGTATAAGGATGTCCTCTGTGGTCATGGGGGCTGTGAGTGATAACGCTCATGGTTTGGGCTGCATTCCCTCATCTCCATTGCTTCCTTGGGATGCACAGGAAACATCCACGTCTCAACCGCAGTCCAAACTCACCATCCCCTTCAAGCACACAGTGACAGACATATGTCACTGGTATGTCCCCTTCCACAGTGTGTTACCTGCCTGGCACTTTGGGAAGCCACAAGGTCTTTCTCCGTGGAGTCTGCTTCATGGTTCATGTTCATTACGCCATCTGAGGACACATACAAGCGTGTGACCATGCATGCACACATTATCAGTTATCAGGGTCTTCTCCAGGACTGGGGTTAGCTGCTTACCCTGCATACTAGTTGCATTTTCTATTACCAGTCACTGAATGCCTGCCTGAGGGACAGCTGTATAAACTAGAAAATATTAATGAGTAGGCAACCACTTCCCAAAGCATTCAGGAAGCTTCCTCCTGGCTTGCTGTATTTTCTCCAACACAAAGAGAAAAGCAGCAGGATGTGTCTCATCGCTGTCCCCAAAATGGGCTGGATTTCCTGGGGATGCCCAAAGTCATGATCTAGTCCTGCCCTCCGCTTTGGGCCCCGCCATGATGTGTGCTGAACCCCGTTGTCCCACGCTACCCTGCGGATATCCCTCTAAAAGCACAGACTCAAGCTGCCAGGAAACATAATTCATGCTGACCCCTTGCTAAGCCAGGCCATCGCCCCAGCGAGCAGACGGCAGGGATAGCTTTCATTATCTGCTTTCCTTTTTTTGCTGTCCCTCTCAGCTCAGGAAAGGAGAGTGGTGAGATTGCATCTCTTTCCTGCCCAGGTGCTGCCAGTCTTCTGCCCTCCCTGAGGCCCGGCACCTCTGGTTTGTGGCTCAAAGATCTTCCCCTACAGGGAAAAGGGCTCCCCTTGCATGGGATGCTCATTTTGTGGTTTTTCTCCCAGGGTGTGAGACCCACTGTGAGCCGCACCTCCTGCCCGGACGTGCTGGAGGGAAGGACAGTGCATGGCTGTCCTGGCCCCCTGAGCTGGCCTTGTGCAAGGGCTGTAGCTCCTCCTTGGGTCTGCCTTGCTTTTCTGCAGCACATCAGCTGAGCCATTCTGTTGTTTGGTCAAAGCACCTTCCGGGCAGGGACTTGTCTGTCTGTGAAAGGAACGAGTGTAAACCCACCTCTTCTCGGGGAGCCTGCACCCCGCACTGCAAACAAGCCTGCCCTGTGCTCCTATCAGGGTGCGTCCCCAGTGCCCAGCCTCTGGGCGCCCTTCGCCTTCCTGCTGGGACAAAGAGCCCTTTCACACTCAGCGTTAGTCCCCATTAGCTGCTGCTGCCTCCTGGTTTGGACCAGTCCATTTAACTTAACTCTTTACACCCTGCTGCAAGGGCCTTTTTTTTTCCTCTGAACTTTCCGTGGTTTGGCACTGAGATCCTGGCTGCTGTTCCCAGATGATGCTCTGCCCCAAAGACATGAGCATGGTTTTCATGGTTCAGCAAAGCTTTGCATTTTCTCCGTCCTCCCACCCATCTCCTTCTCCCCATGGCCCTGCAGAAAGACACAGGCTGGAGGAAGCTCTGGGAGGCCGAGGCACTGTGGAGCTGTTGGTAAGGGGAGCTTGAACTGGAGGCACATCTCGCCACGTGTGTCAATCAGACCCACGTTGAGGACCACAGTGCCTGTCCCTTCCACCCTCCCCCTGCACCTCTCCCATTGAATTTCAACCTTTGGATTTGTTTATCTTGGCCTGACAGACCGAAGATCTCCCCAGAGCTTTCAGCCCTGGCGTGGGCTGCCACCCCATGGATAAACCACATTAACCTTGGGCAGCCTCTCACCTCCACTCTCTTGCCAGTTTTCTCATTGCTTTAGTGCTTTATCTCATCTCCAGATCCTTCCTGTTCAATACCCTTGAACTATGTGCTGGAGGGGAAGGACCACACAGAGAGCATCAGAGACATTTCGATGAAACATGTTGAGCTCTGCGGAATCGGACACAGACAGCCCCCCCCCCCAGTCCCTGCAGGCATTTACAGCCCAGGATATTTGGGTGAGGGTGGCAAGAGCTGTGCTACCAAGCTGTGTGGGTTTTGCAGGGCTCTGGGTGATTTCAGAGCAGGTCAGGCCACCTAAAGCCAAGTGCCGCACAAATGCCTCGGTCTCCAAATCAGTATTACTAACTTGTCCATCCCAGCAGAGGACAAGGCAGCTGGAGGAAAATGTGGGTGGCCATAGCTACACAGCACTGTCTCATTTATATATGAGTTACCTATGCCCCACACGCAGCGCTTGGTGCCGCACCCCACATCAGTGCTGAGCAGTGCGTGTGGAACAATCAGCGCAAGAGGAACATGCGGCCCCTGGCCCACATCATCAGGGGCTGCAGGGGGCCTGGGAGCAGTGCCAGAGCCGCCCCTGCAGCGACTCAGGCCTATGGTGGGTGACAGGCAGCTAGGGACCCCGGGGTGCTGCCAGGCCCAGGTCCTGGGGGGCAACACAGGGACCCCCTCACTGGGTGGCCCCTGCCAAGGCACCGGTGACAGGGCCGTGTTTCTCCATGACCGGATCGGGCCCCAGCCCGCGCAGGCCGTGTACCCGTGGTGCAGGCCGTACCCACCCGTGACAGGACCAAGTTACTCCGGTGACAGGCTGCACCCTCCCGCCCCGCGGTGCAGGCCAAGCCCCGCCCCCTGCTGGCTGTGGCCGCTGTCACAGCTCCAGGTCCCGCTATGACGGCCCTGAACCACACCACCCCAACTGCACGCCGAGCCCCGCCATTAACAAGCCTCGGCCCCACCCCACCGCGGCTCAGACCCCGCCTCGGGCCCGCCCCAGCACGCCACTTCCGGCGGCGGCGGCGCGCGCAGGCGGCGCGTGACGTCAGGAGAACCCGGAAGGGCGGGGGAGGGGGAAGGGGGCCCAGGGGCCGTTCCGGTCCGAGCCTCCGGGTCCCGTCCCCGGTCCCGTGTCCCGCCGCCATGACGCTCGCCGTCTTCTTCGGGTGCACCTTCATCGCCTTCGGGCCGGCGCTCGGCCTCTTCCTCTTCACCATCGCCCGTGACCCGCTCCGCATCATCATCCTCATCGCCGGGTCAGTCCCGAACCGGCACCGGCACCGGAATCGGGAGGGGCACTGGTGTGGGCGTGATGGGGACACTGGTACTGGTAGCGGTACTGGTGCTGGTACCAGTACGGGCGTAACAGGGGCGCACGTACCAGTGCCGGCACTGGTAACGGTGCCTGAACTGGTACCAGTATGGGTGTGACAGTGCACTAGTAACAGTGCTGGTACTTGGTAGCATTATGGACGAGAGAGGGGCACTGGTATCAGTGCCAGTACTGGTACTAGTATGGGTGTGATAAGGGCACTCGTACCAGTGCCAGTTCAGGTACCAGTAAGGGTGTGGTGTGCACTGGTACAAGTGCTGGTATTGTTAGCAGTATGCGTGTGGCAGGGGCACTGGTACCAGTGCAGGTACTGGTACCAGTATGAGTGTGACAGGGCACTGGTACCAGTGCCGGCAGAGGTACCATTATGTGTGTGATGTGGTGCTGGTACCAGTGCTGGTACCGGTAGCAGTATGGGTTTCACAGGGGTGCTGGTACGAGTACCAGCAAAGGTGATGTTATGTGCTTAATGGGTTGCTGTTACCAGTGCCAGTACAGGTGACAATATGAGTGTGACAGAGACACAGATGACAGTGATGGTAGCAGTATAGGTGTGACAGGGCACTAGTACCAGTGCCAATACTGGTGCTATTATGAGTGTGACAGGGGAAACGCTACCAGTGTTGGTAACGGGTGCCAATATCAGTGTGACAGAGGCACTGGTACCAGTGTCCATACTGTCACCAGTATGGGTGTGGTAGCAGAACTACTACTAGTGCTTGTACTTGTACCAGTATGGGTGTGAACAGTGGCACTGGTACCAATGCCAGTAAGGGTGAGTACGAGAGCAGCAGTGGTACCAGTGCCAGTACCAGTGCCGGTGCCAGAATGATTGTGACAGCTGTACTGGTACTAGTGCCGGTACTGGTTGGAGTATGGGTGGGACATGGGACTGATACCAATACTGGTGCCAAGATAGGTCTGACAGAGGCAGTGGTACCAGTGCTGGTGCTGGTACCACTATGGATGTGAGAGGTACCGTTACCAGTGTGACGGGGCACTGACATTAGTGTAGATACTGCAGCTAGTGTGGGTGTGACAGAGGAACCAGTGATGGTGCTGGTAGCATTATGATCCTGACTGGGGCTCTGGTACCAGTGCCAGTAGTGGTGACAGTGTGAGTGTGACATGGGCGTTGGTACGGGTACCGGTAGTGGCACCAGTATGGGTGTGACAGGGGCACTGATACTAGTGCCTCTGCTGGTACTGGTGTGATTTTGACAGGGGTGCTGATACAAGTGCCAGTACTGGTAACAACACGTGAGTGACAGGGTTACTGGTACTTGTGACAATATGTGTGTCACAGGAACAGTGATGCCAGTGCCAGTACCAGTATGATTGTGACAGATGCACTGGTATTAGTACCGGTACTGGTAGCAGTATGGAAGTGACACAGTTGCTGCTGCCAGTGCCAGTATTGGTTCCAGTATGGGCGTGACATGGCACTGATATCAGTGCTGGTACTGGTAGCAGTACAGGTGGGACAGGGCACAGGTACCATTCCTGGTGCTGGTGCCATTATGAGAGTCACAAGGGTGTTGGTATCTGTGCTGGTACTGATGCCAGTATGGGCATGACAGAGGTGATGGTACTAGTGCCTGTAGTGGTGATATAATGGGTGTGACAGGGGCACTGGTAGAAGTGCTGGTGCTGGTACCAGTATGAGTGCGACAGGGACATTGGTACCAGTCCTGGTGCTGGTGTGACTTGGGCACTGGTACCAGTGCTGATACTGATAGCAGTGTGGGCGTGACAGGGCCACTAGTAGCAGTGCTGGTACTGGTGCCATTATGGCAGGGGGAGCCACTGGTCTCACTGTCTGTACTGGTGCCAGTATGGCTGTGACAGGGGAAACAGTACGAGTGACAGTAATTGTAGCATTATGAGAGTGTCTGGGGTGCTGGTTCCAATGCCAGTACTGGTGACAGTATGGGTGTGACAGAGGCACTTGCACCGGTGCCTGTACTTGTATCAGTGTGGGTCTGACAAAGGGGTGCTGGTACCAGTGTTCTTAGTAGTAACAACATTGGTGTGACAGGGGGACTGCTATCTGTGCCAGTACTGGTACCAGTATGGGTGAGAGAGGGCACTGCTACCAGTTCTGGTGCTGATACTAGTATGAGTGTTGTAGGGCACTGGTAGCAGTGCCACTACTGGTGCCAGTATGGGTGTGACAGTGGCACTGGTACCAGTGCCTGTTGTGGTGAAAATATGAGTGTGACAGGGGCACTAGTACAAGTGCTGGTGCCAATACCAGTATGAGTGTGACAAGGGCACTGGTACCAGTGATGGTACAGGTACCAGCATGGACATGACAGGGCACTGGTTTCTGTGCCAGCACTGGTATGAGCATGGACATGACAGGGCACTGGTAGCAGTGCCAGCACTGGTGCAAGTATATGTGTGACAGAGGTACTGGTACCAGTGGTGGTGCTGGTACCAGTATGTATGTGAGAATATTGCTAGTTCCAGTGCTGGTAGTGGTACCATCATGGGTGTGACAGGGGCACTACTAACCCTGCCTATATCGGCACCAGTATGGGTGTGAGAGGGCACTGTTACCAGTGCGAGTACTGGTTACGGTATGGGTATGCCAGGGGCACTAGTACTTGTGCCGGTACTGGTGCTATTATGGGTTACAGGGGTGCTGGTATCTGTGCTGGTACTGGTGCCAGTATGGATATGACAGGTGTACTAGTAACTGTGCCAGTACTGGTGCCCTTATGAGTGTGACGGGGGTACTGTTACCTGTGCTGGTACCGATGCTAGTATGGGTGTGACAGGGTTGCTGGTACCAGTGCCTGTAGTGGTGACAATATGGGTGTGACAGGGGCACTGGTATGAGTGCCAGTTGCAGTACCAGTATGAGTGTGACAGGTGCTGATACTAGTGCTGGTACTGGTTGCAGTATGTGTGTGAGAGGCCCTGGTACCAGTGCCAGTACTGGTACCAGTATGGGTGTGACAGGGGTACTGGTACCAGTGCACCTTTCACACTATATTGTCACCAGTACTGGCACTGGTACCAGCAGTACTGGTGACAATATAGTGTGAAAGGGGCACTGGTACCAGTCCTGGTGCTGGTACCAATATGAGTGTGACATGGGTGTTGGTACCAGTGCCCATAGTGGTGACAATATGGTTGTGACAGGGGTAGTGGTACAAGTGCCGGTGCCAGTACTAGTATGAGTGTGACAGGGGCATGGTACAAGTGCCGGTACAGGTACCAGCATGGGCATGACAGGGGCACTGCTAACAGTGCCCATACTGGTACCAGTATGGGTGTGAGATGGCACTGGTACCAGTGCCAATACTGATAGCAGTATGGGCCTGACAGGGGCGCTGGTACCAGTGCAATTACTGGTGACAATATGGGTGTGTCACGGGCACTTGGTACCAGTCCCGGTACAAGTGTGGGTGTGACAGTGCACTGGTACCTATGCTGTTACCGGTAGCACTATGGGTGTGACATCGGTATGAGTGTGACATGGGTTCTAATAGCAATGTTGGTACTGGTGCAAGTATCAGTGTGACAGCGGAACTGGTACGAATGACAGAACTGGTAGCATTATGGGTGTGACAGAGGCACTGGTACCAGTGCCAGTACTGGTGACAGCATGGGTGTGACAGAGGCACTGGTACCACTGGCAGTACTGATGACAATATGGGTGTAACAAGGGCACTGGTATCAGTGCTGATACTGTGACAATTTAGTGTGACAGGGGCAGTTGTACCAGCGCTGGTGCTGGTACTAACATGAGTGTGACAGGGGCACTGCTAACTGTGCCTGTATTGGTATTAGTATGGGTGTGAGTGGGCACTGGTAGCAGTGATGGTACTGGTAGCAGTATGGGTGTGTGAGGGGCACTACTACCAGTGCCGGTATTGATGCCATTGTGATTGTGACAGTGGCACTGGTATCTGTGCTGGTACTGGTGACAGTGTGGGAGTGACAGAGGCACTGGTACCAGTGCTGGTAATTGTAGCAGTATGGGTGTGATGGGTTGCTGGTACTAGTGCTGATACTGGTACCAGCATGGGTATGACATGGGTATTGCTAACTGTGTCTGTACTGGTAGCAGTATGGGCATGACAGTGGCGAGGGTACCAGTACTGTTTCATATACGGGCGTGATAGGGCCACTGGTAAAAGTGCTGGTTCTGGTACTGGTGAGGGTGTGACAACAGTGCTGGTACCAGTGTCGGTACTGTTACCAGCATGAGTGTGACGCAGGTGCAAGTACTGATTCCAATATGGGTTTACTGTGACACTGGTACCAGTGCCGGTGTCATTACCAGTATGAGTGTGAGATGGGCACTGGTACCAGTGCCGGTACAGGTACCAGCATGGGCCTGTCAGGGCACTGGTACCAGTACCTGTACTGCTATCAATATGGGTGTGACATCGGCACTGGTACCAGTGTCAGTACTGGCACCAGTGTGGTTGTCACAGGAGAACCAGTAGTAGTGATGGTACTGGTAGAAGTATAGGTGTGACAGGGTGCTGGTACCAGTGCTGTTGCTTGTACTAGTATTTGTGTGACTGGGAAGTTGGTACCAGTGCTGGTACAGATGCCAATATGGGTGTGAGAGAGGCAGTGGTACCGGTGCTGAAACTGGCACCAGTATGGGTGTGACAAGGGTGCTGGTACCAGTGCCAGTACTAGTGCCAATATGGGTGTGACAGAGGCACTGGCACCACTGCTGGTGGTGGTACCAGTGCCGGTATTGGTACCAGTATGGATGTGAGAGTGGTGCTGGTGCCAGTGCTGGTACTGGTACCAGCATGGGCATGACAGGAGCACTGCTACCAGTGCAGGTACTTGTGACAATATGGGTATGACAGGGGAGCTGGTACCAGTGCCATTATAGTTGTGACAGGGGCTCTGATACCTGTGCTGGTACTCTTGCCAGTAAGGGTATGACAGAGGCACTGCTAACAGTGCCCACACTGGTACCAGTATGGGTGTGATAGGGCAGTGGTACCAGTGCTGGTACTGGTAGCAGTATGGGTGTGACAGTAGTACTGGTACCAGTGCTGATACTGGTGCCATTATGAGTTTGACAGGGGCACTGGTATCCGTGTCGGTACTGGTGGAAGTATGGGTGTGACAGGGGAACTGGTATGAGTGATGGGTATAATTTTGGTGGTGACAGGGGCACTGCTTCCAGTGCTGGTACTAGTGCCAGTATGGGTGTGACAGTGTTGTAGGTACTAGTGTCGGTACTGGTGCCAGTATGAGTGTGACAGGTGCACTGGTACCATATCCAGTGCTGCTACCAGGTATCAGTGCCAGTTACATGGCACTGATACCTGTGCCAGTACAGGTACCAGTTTGGGTGTGAGAGGGCACTGGTACAAGTGCTTGTATTGGTGCCAGTTATTGGTGTGACAGGGGCACTGGCACCAGTGCTGATAGTGGTACTAGTATGGGTGTTACACGGCGTCTATTACCAGTGCTAGTACTGGTACCAGTACGAGTGTGACAGTATTAACAGCTACCATTGCCAGTGCTGGTACACTATGGGTATGACAGGATGTTGGTACCATATCCGGTGCTGCTACCAGTTTGGGCATGAGAGGGCACTCGTTCCAGTACTTGTACAGTTTCACAGGACATGAAGGGAAATAAAAATAGTAACAATAATAACAACAACATTGATAAGGGAATATACAAAATCAAGTGATGCACAGTGCAAGATTTGCTCACCACCTGGTGATTGGTAGCCTGTCCCCTAGCAGCAGTTGTATACACTGGGCATGACATTATATGGTAGGGAATAGCCTTTCGCATATCTCACAGCTCACTTGGGGATAGGGACTGGGTTATTGCCTCTTTTATGAGTTCTTCCTCCTCCCTGAGCAGCAACCGCCTCTCTTCCTTCTGAAGCACCTGTAGCAGTGCAGGGTTGGTAGGGGTACTGGTGTATGCATGCAGCAGGGGTCCTGGTACACTGTGGGGTCAGTAGGCTATGGTACTGGGACAGGTACTGGTGTGGATATGAGCCTGGTGCTGGTACTGGTGCTGATGTAGGCACAATGGGGGCACTGGTGCCAGTTCTGGTTACCAGCAGAGGAGGAGTGCAGGCACAGCCAGCAGTACCAGTATGGGCACCACCTGCCCAACACTGGTACCAGAATGGCACTGGTACTGGTAGGAGAGTGGGGAAAGCTGGGGCACAGCTGCCAGTGACAGTAACAACACAGAGGGGTGCAGGCGTAGTGCCGATGGGCACAGGCATGGCAGCAGTACTGGCACTGGTCCCAGCCCAGCACTGGTGCCAGCAGGCGCTCTCTCTTGCAGGGCTTTCTTCTGGCTGGTGTCGCTGCTGCTTTCCTCCCTCATCTGGTTTATTGCAGTTAAAGCCAGCGACCCCCGGGATCAGCCGTTGCAGAAGGGGCTCTTGATATTTGGGGTCATGTTCTCTGTGCTGCTGCAAGAGGCCTTCCGCTTCCTCTACTACAAGCTCCTCAGGTAAGGGCATCTCCCACCCTGCTCCCGTGCTACCGGATGGTCCTGCCATCCTCCTGGCTGTGGTGGATGCCAGATTTCAGTTGGGAGTTCCTGGGCTGGGGAGAATGCCTACCATGGCACCCAGACACCTTGGTTCTTGCTGGGAGTGCACAGGTGGTACCTGTGTTGGTTTGTTGACCTTGAGTGGGTCTCAGGTGGTGGAGCAGAGCAGCCCCAAAGTCTGGAGGACCCAGGGCTGAGGTGGCTAGTAGTGTCTCTCTGAGTTTGGAACAGGTGGGCTGTGGGTTTGGCCTGCTGCAGGATGTGTCACATCCTCTCTGCCCTGGCAACTGTCACCAGCAGTGCTCCTGCAGGTTGGGGGGACTCTGTAGGGACACTGGGCACTGGAAAATGCCTGCATGGGGGAACAGAGGAGGGTTAGGGATCTGCCCTTGCCTCCTGCAAGTCTTGTTCCTTTCTTAGGGAGGGTTTTGTGTGAGCCGGGAAAGCCTGAAGGTGGTTTTGGGGCTCTGTGGGCAGCACATCACCGCCAGCCCCATGCTCGGTGCCCTGGCCAGCCCGGGGCAAAGTGTTGGCACAGCCACAGCAGCTCCTGGCCTCCCTGGCACCGGCAGCCCAGAGCACAGAAACTTGTGCTGCCTACCGGGTGAGCATGCAGTGCACCCTGTCCTGCGTTTGGATGGACGGACGCTGCGCTGGGGCTGGGCAGGCAGACAGGGGGAGGCAATGCTGGGGTCTGGCGAGGGGCTGGGGGAAAGCCAGGGGGCTGGGTACGCAGGCTGGCACCGTGCTCTGCGGCAGGGCGCTGCTGGAGGCAGGCAGCCAGAGGGTAGCAGAGCTCCGTGGAGCAGCCTTGTACGCAAACCACTGCATTTCATTTGCCCTGCGGATCTCCGGTTGCAGGTGCTGCTGTCCTCCCCAGACTGAGCTGATAAGAATTATGAAGCCTACCTCTCCCAGTTTCTCTCCCCTCAGAATTTTTCTAGCTCTTTGAGCTCTTCCCTGCACCCCCTCCATTTTTTTCAACATCTTCTAGGCATGTAAATGCGGAGATCAGGGGAGATCAGGTACACCCCCTCAGCATGTGCCTCCCATTCCTGCACTGGGGCTGTTTTCCATGCAGGGGTGGCTGCTTGCTTTGCACCCGATGTCCTGCTCACCCCAGCCCTGCTTTTGTGGGGCTGGCTGGCACTCACATTCCTCTGTGGAGAATCTTTCTGTGTGGCTTTGTGTGGTTGTCACATGCATGGTTTGTCTAGTGGTTCAGGGCGGTCACACAGATGCTCTCCATGGTGGGTGCTGCAGCTTGGTAATGAGGAGATTACTAGGAGGGTGGGATGGTGCAGAGTGAGACCCCAGTCCCATCTGCTCCATCCTGATGCTGCACCATGGCTCGGGAGGTGGTTGGGCTGTGCTGAGCTCCAGCATGCTCTCACCCCACAGGAAGGCCATCGAGGGGCTGGTGGCCCTCAGCGAGGACGGCTGCTCCCCCATTTCCATCGAGCAAATGGCGTATGGTGAGTGCCACGCAGAGCGGGGCACCCTGACTGCAGGGACAGGGGTGAGCCCAGGCAGGGCTGAGCATGGTGCTTGGGGAGGTTTCTTGCACTGAAGCTGGCTGGGAGGTACCTGGGGTGGCCCTAGGAGGCTCTGGATCTGACAGTGTCCCTGTCCCGGCAGTGGCTGGTGTGGGCTTTGGGCTCATGAGCGGCGCCTTCTCCATGATCAATCTCCTGGCAGATGCCTTAGGGCCTGGCACCGTGGGCATCCACGGGGACTCGCAGCTCTACTTCCTGACCTCAGGTGAGCGACCAGCACCCTTTGCTCATGTCTTTGCCCCACCACAGAGGTGGCAGACCTGTGGAGGCTGGAGTCTCCACTCCATGCTGTCCCTGCCATGCTGCACCCTCTACCAATCTGAGCACCTTACAGTCCCCTGTCACATCTTTGTGCCAAACCCTTATTTCTGTCTCCTGTGACCCTCCCTGCTCCTCTACCCCATCCTTCCCACACTTGGGGTCTGCCCTAGGACCTGCCAGTTCAGCCCAGCAGTGCCCCTACTCCCTTTTCCTATCTCCTTTCCATCCCTCCCCAAGCCTGCAGGCCAGGTCAGGACGGGTGTTCCCTGGTGACACCCCTCTGCCACTCTCTACAGCTTTTATGACCATGGTGCTGATTTTTCTTCACACCTTCTGGGGGATCCTCTTCTTCCATGGCTGTGAGCACCGGCGCTGGTGGGAGATCACAGCAGTCGTTGTCATGCACCTCGCTGTCTCGGGGTCGGTGAGTATCTGGGAGAAGAGCTCTGCGCTGGGACCTATGTTTGGGGACAGCTGTGGTGTGTGCTGGTCCCCGTGCCAGGGGAGGAACAGCCTTCGGCACTAGCGAAGCCGTTGGGTTTGGGGGGCTTGCAGCTGGCCCATCACAAACTGAATCCTGGAGCTGGTGGCCCCTGTCTTGCTCCGCTCATCAAGGTGGAGATGCTGCCACGCATCCTGTCCCTGTCCTCTCCTGCCTGCTCACCTCTCTCCTCTCCCACCTCTTTCCCCAGACATTTTGCAACCCCCTGTATGTGGGTAGCCTGGTGCCCTCCTACCTGCTGATGGCCGCTGCTGCTGCCTGGGCTTACCTACTCTCGGGGGGATCTGCCCAGAACCTGCGACGCTTTCTGCTCTGTAAGTCCTGCTCCATAAAGGGGGGGAGTCCTTCTGGGTACCAGAACCGGCACTGGGATGGGGAGTGGGTGTCCCCAAGGCTGGAACAAGCGTGTGATCCCCTTGGCTGCCACACTGGAAGAAAAGCTGGATTTCAGGGCCATGGTCAGGTTTTGTCTCTCCTGGGGGAAGTAAGTAGATGGGTTGAGTCTGGTGAAAACTGACCCACTCTCCTCTTGGTTCCTGCAGGTCTATGGAGCGGAGCCAGTCCTCAGCCAGGATCCTGAGGCCCCCTGGGGTGGGATGTTCCCGTCCCCAGCCACCCCTGCCCTCCCCTTCCACCCTGGTGGCAAAAGCAGCTGTCACCTTCTCTGCAATATCTTTTCTCCTGGACTGGGCAACCCCAGCCAGTCCTGGCAGGGCAGGCACTGGGGTCCGGCTGTGGCAGCCAGCCAGCTGGTGTGGCTGGGACTGGCTCGCTCCGATGCCCCTTTGGCAGCCCCTGAAGAAGAGCTCAGTTTGGGGGGATCTGGCTTTGCTGGCCTTGCTGCGAGTGGAGCCCCACTTAGCCTGCCTGGGAAGGATGCTACCTTGGACCGCTGGAGGCCTGAGCCCAAAGAAACCCATTGCTTCTCCCTGCCTGACGCAGAAGACCTGCCATCCCCTGTGCCAGGGTGGGGTGGGCCCCACATCACCTCCTCACCACAGGGTGGAGGAAGCGGCTTTGCAAAGCACTGCCGCGCTGGGTTGGGGCTGACCACTGTGGTGCTACTTGCTCCGCCTCTTTGCCCAGCCTTGCTGCCCTGGAGCCACGGCCCTGGCACTGGACTGCGGTAGCTGCAGTGAGCCAGCGTCTTGGTGCAGGGAGGGCAGTGCTGGGGGACCCCGAGGGGACTGACAGCACCCAGGATGGAAGGAGGATGGGGAAAAGATGGGAAAAAGCAGACATGGAGGGTGATGGAAGGCTCAGGAGGAGATGCAACGCTGCAACTGGTGCTGGCACAGCTTGGGGCAGGGGTTCAAGAGGTTATTTCAGTGGATCATTGCCCTCTTCTGCACTTGGAGGGGGAGTTTCAGGCGGGTACCAGCCCTGATGCTATGCCACAGGGCTACACAGGAGAAAGTGCTGTTGGGCTCAGGGCTGAGAAGGCATTTTTATCCACAGTGGGCTTTTATACCAATAAAAAGAAGTACTACAGACAAGTGGGGCTGTGCACAGCCAGCAGTGCTGTCCTTGGGAGGGCACAAGCATGCTGCAGCAGTAGTGGCAATGGCGGGTGCTGGTGTGACTGCAGGGGTAGGGTCTGTCAGTTGCAGACCCCAGTTGCCTGGAGGTCTTGCTCCTGCGTTGTCCATCCCAACACAGGCTGGGCTGTAGTTTTACTGCTTTGGGGAAGAGGCTCCTGAGAGCTGGAGACCTGCAGGTTCCTCCTCTCTCACAGACCTGGCCCGTTTCTCTTGGTTTTGGTGTGGCTGTAGAGTTCCCTGGGGCTTTCTACCAGAAAAGGTGGGAGGCAGCTGTAGATCTGGGACTGCTCCAGCTACAGTAGAGCCGGAGGGGAGCTGGGTGGGGGCTGGCCAGCAAGGAGGCAGTGGCTGCCACCTTCAGCTCTGCCTTTATCCAGCTCTACCAAGCCGCAGCTCTGTTTTTCCAATGCTTTGCACAAATAAGAGGAGGAAGAAGTCCCAGAGCGATGGAGGGCAGGGCTGGGCTGTGCAAGGAACCCTGTGCTGCTTGCTCTGGAGCTCTGCCCATGGCATGGAGGCCGATGCTGTCTGCCAGTGGGGAAGGGGTCCCTGCCCACCTCTCTCTGCTGTGGGTGCAGCTCCACCGGTGCCCTTTCCTACCCCACAGTTTTGCACAAGGACTGCAGAGAGGGCTGGCACCATGGGAAACGTTTACTTTTTTTTTTAATACGTTTTAACTTTTTTTATAACAAAAATATCTGCTGGGGCCAGATGCTGCCCCAGGCAAACAGTCTGTAGGCAGCCCATGCAGCTGAGAGATGCTGGAGTGCTGGCCCTCCCTCAGCCTGGGGTGGGAGTGAGGGGAGGTGTGGTGGCAGGCTAAACCAGCAGGGCTGGCACCACCGCAGAGGTGCGGGTCTCATGCAGTGTTGTCGGTGGAGGCTGCTGTGTAGATGACCTTCGATTTGGTTGGCGAGTCCAGTCTGGTGGGGGAGGAAAAAGAGGAGTGTTAGAGCAGGCAGGGGGACCCTGCTAACACATCTTGCTGCCTCAGAGACCACCCTTGAAGTCTCATGCTTCAGACCCATGCTACCTTCCAGACCCCTTTCTCCTGCAGCTCCCCATCACTCACCGTGCATTCTGGCTGCGATGCTTGTAGATGTACAGCAGGAAGGCCAGTGCTGTGACGGCAAAGAGCACCCCAAAGAGCACAGCCAGCACGTCCCCTGTAAGCCGAGCATACGTACGTTACACTCGGGATGGTCCCCTGCAGCTGCTGGCCAAGGGAGATGGGGCAAGGCTGCAGCAGGCCATGTAGACTGACAGCAGAGGGGACACAAAGGCAGCAGCCTTGGCTGAGCACACTTACCTGCATGGAATGAAGAGCTGGAGTGTCCTGCAAAGGAAGCAAAGACGAGAGGATGAGAGCCAGCTGCATGGATGCTAGGGCAGCCCTGCCAACCCACCGTGGCTGCCTGACCCTTAGCCCAGCACATGGCTACCAGGACTCCCCTTCCCAGGCAGGTACATTCCCCGGCTGCCTTCCCCTCCTTCGGGCCAGCCCCTCACCTACCTGCTGCTGCCAAGCCGTTGCTACCTGGAAGAGAGAGAGTGCAGTCAGGAGGTTGCCTGAGGCATTTGGGGAGGGAAGGGGCTGCAAGGCTGCTCTACCAAAGTGAGTCTGCCTGCAACAGTTCCCATCGCCCATGACCAGGCAGGGCAGAGCTTGCAGTGTCTTGCTGCAGGAAGTCTAGCCCTGACGCCCCACCAGAAGCATTGAGGAGGGGGGGGAAAAAAAAAAAAAAAGATCCTTGAACCAGACCCTATACAAAAGCCTTACTGAGCCCAGCCAGAAATTTCCCCCATTGCTGCTGCTACCACCCGAGAAGCAGGCAGGCAGGGGGCCGAGCACTGCAGCACCCTGTGACCGCTCCAAACCCCTGGAGAGGGGCACAGGGTGAGCGCAGCCTGCAGTGACCGTGGGGACAGTTGCCTGCAGTGAGATGGTGAGCAGCTCCCTGGGAGGAGACAGCTGGCCGTTGCCGGCAGGGCACCCAGCATGGGGATGGCTCGGTGGCCCTACATGCTGGGCGGGAGCTGTGCTGGGCAAATATTTACCCAGCGTGACAGCATGGTTTTTAAGCAGCTGCATTATCATCTGTACATGGCTTGGGTATTGCGCGCAGACTGGCACTATCTGTGGGCCATACCCAGCTTCATGGCTGCTGTGGGGAAGCCGCTGCCTTTGCCCAATGGCCAAGGGCAGGAGTGGCTCTCCTGAACTGGGGGTGACTGGAGAAAGATCAACAAGCGTGGGCGCAGGAGGTGCAGCTGCAAGCAAAGCGAGACATGACTCCACAGCACTCCATTTTGGCATGCGGTGGCCCCAGGGCTAAAGCAGGCAGTTATCGGCACCGAGGTGGGGAGAAAACCCCAAGAAGCCTGTGCACACAAGGCAGGGGACCAGTAACCTCATCCGGGAGTACTGGGACAGTGTCCTGGCACTCCAGGAACAAGGGCTTTGTTAAAGTGGGGGTTGTGGCATAGAAATAGCAAATAAGGAAAGGAAAAAAAAAGGGTGAGCTGGGAAACTCCCCCCTCACCCCAGCTTTGGTGGCTGGAGGCTTTGGAACAGCTTCTGCAAGAAAGTGGTAAAAGAAAAGCTTGGAGGTAAATGGAAAATATGATAAAGTATCTAACAGGTTTACTAAAGATAGAGCATGCCAGCCTAACCTGATATCCTTGTTTGATAAGTGATATTCTAGACAAAGAAAGTGCGGTAGATTTTATCTCTCCCAACTTCAGTGAAGCATTTGATGCTGTGCCACATGGGAAACTGCTAGCCAGGCTGAAGACCATGGTGATTAAAAGCCTGCAGCCATTAGTGAGCTGGCTGCAGGTGGGATGGTGAAGAGAAGTGCCTTGCACCGCAGTGTGTGGTTACCGAGGCATTGCCCAAGGGCCTGGGACCAAGCCTGTGTCCTATTTCTATTAGTCACCTTGACACAAGGTGTAGGAAATGCCATCAAAACAGGAATAAAACAGGATGTTGGACAGAAAAACCCCAGTAACCTCAAAGAGCAGCAACGGGCAAAAATTCAGCGATGCAGAGCGATAGTCACACCTGAGGATTAACAGGAATTTCTACTCATCACTGGAAATCACCAATGCAAGAAAGGCCTTCGAGGATGAACTGAGGATAGACAGACAGGGATGGCTCCAGCAGGGGACTGTGTGCCTGGCCAGGATGGCTGCGTGGCCCCACTGAGGAGCGCAGCCTTCAGGAGGGGTCCCCTGCACTGCCCTTCCCACAGGGTTTGGCGGTGGGGTGCTTGCTGCAAGCCTGTACCTCTGCAGCTCCTACTGAGCTGTTGTGTTTGGGGATGAAGAAGCTAGCTGCGATGCTAGGACCCATCCATTTGCCCTTGACCATACATCCTCTAGTCCCGCTACTGTTAATTCTGCAAGATCAAGGATAAAATAGTTCCTAGAAATTGATCTTCCCCAGGCAGGGTGAGAGAAGCGCAGAAATGGGTGAGAGCAGGACCCCAAGACCAGTGCTGCCATAAGTCATGTGCCGGGCAGGGTTAACCACTGCAAATGCTGCATTTCTCTAAGAGACACAAAACCTTGACTCCTGCTCTTCGCCCCACCTCTGCGTCCCTGCAGCTGGGTGCAGCCTGAGCATGCTCACATGCTCCTTACCAGAAGGCATCTGCTTTGCTGAAGAGAGGGTGGTCTGGAAACTCGCCAGCACCCGTCGCCCGTGCAGGTCCTGCACCGGCCGGTAATTGTTCTGCAGAGGTTTGCTGTCATCGTTTCTCAGGCTCATCACCAGCATTGACATCTGGAAGGAGAACGATGTGTGCGGGGTGCATATTGCCTTTAGGAGCCAGATGAGCCCCAGCAGACCAGCACGGACAGTGTACACTTGCAGGGAGAGGCTGGGCAATGGGTGAGACCCACAGAATCACAGAATCATTAAGGTTGGAAAAGACCTTTAAGATCATCAAGTCCAACCATCAGCCCAACACCAGCATACCCACTAAACTATGTCCTGAAGTGCCACGTCTACACGTTTTTTTGAACGCTTCCAGTGATGGTGACTCCACTACCTCCCTGGGCAGCCTGTTCCAGTGCTTGACCTCTCTCTCCATACCTGGTCATGAGAGAGCAGCATAGTGTGGTTGAAGACCGTCCACTTCACTGTCTGGTAGCAGGGAGGGGTTGTCAGAGAGCCGTTGTAGTGGAAGTAGAGTTTCAGGTTGGCAGGCAGCAGACCTGCAATGTTGAATCCAGGCACCAAAACTTCTTCGCCTGGGAGAAGAAACATGATGGGAGTGAGACCGGGGCAACCCCTTGGGGGTCAACAGGCAGGACCAGCATGGAGATCATGGGCAGCCTGGCACTGCACGTACCAGGGTCCGCACTGCTGCCACTAGTGCGCCGGAGAAAGAGCAGTGGGTTTGCCCTGGAGGCAGGGAAAAGCACGCGCAGGCAGAGGGCACCTTGGAGAGCTGTTTCTGTACAAGCCGTGCAGTGCTCCCCTTCTCACACACGTGTGGCAAGTGCCTGCTGCAGCCTGTCTCTGCCATGCGGTGGGTTTCTCTGCTGGGCTGCGGCCCCTGAGACAACTACTGTGTGGGACAGGGTCTTACCTTCTCTTTGAATTTTGTACAGATGCTCAAGTATTTCCTGATAGTACGGGTTCTCCCTTGGCCCAACCTGCAACACAGAGACCCCACAGTAAAAACAAGGGCAGGGGCCGAATGGAAACCGGACGGTGATAGCAGTGCCCTTCCTCCTACCAGGGCTGCTCTGGACTGCCCTCTCTTTCCCCTTCTCCCCAGGAGCATTTGCACCTTTGCCAGTCCCTCAAAATGTGCCTGACTCTGCCCACCCCAGTCCCACCCTTCCCCTGCTCCTACACCTTCTTGCCCAGGGCTGATCTATGGGACTTACCTCCAGGAAGGCCCCCAGTACAGCCAGGCCATCTGGGTGGACCATTGCCTCCTTAAAGCTGTCGTACTTGGTGTTGTAGTGGACCACGTGGATCTGGAAGGGAAACAGGCAACCTCATTGCAGGATGGACACCCCCCAGGAGGTGCTCGCCCCACAGGGCTCCAGCCTCCATGCATCCGTGACGAGCACTCATCCTAGCAGGGGAACATGCTGGTGGGACCGAGAAAATGTGCTGCTGCAAAGCAGCGAGTGTGAAGGTCTGCTGCCAGGAACCTGCCCAGACAGGGACAGCAAACCAGCAGTCTGGTTTGCCCTAGATACTGAGGGGTCGTACTGCAGAGCCGGGCTCAGTTTGAGGACAGCAGCTAGAGAAGGAGGGATAAAACCAGATGGGAGCTGGCAGAGCAGGAGGACGGTGTATACAGAGTAAACAGTCCCTGCAGCTCCTGAAGCAGGCTGCTCACAGCCACCCGAGGAGCTGGCTCCCCCAGCCCAGGGACCACCGCAGCTCCTGCTCCATCAGCCCAGCACCAGGCTGCAGGGCTCACACGTGGCCAGCCACAGCCCACCGGCAGGCAGAGTGTCCCGGAGGGTGGTCTTCTCTCAGCCTCTGCACCATGAGCCTGGCTCGGCACCAAAGCGTGGCCTCCAGCACCGCGCTCTGCTGCTGCAGCGCTGCCCGGGGAGCAGGGTGTTGGCCAGGGCTTACAGCATTCACCCCGTGACAACCAGGGCCACGGGCTAGGAGCAAGACAGCACCGCCGCACCTCCCCTGCCCAGCACCGGGAGAGGATACATCCAGCACCACGAGGGCTCCTTACCTCTGCAGCAAAGCGGCGCCCATCAACAGTGTGCTCCGAGCCCGGTCCTGATGCAGAGCCCCAGTGCAGGTGCAGCTGCACAGCTCGGTACTGCTGGGCATAGCCGCCAGTGATGGCCAGTGACTCGGGCAGCTCAAGGAGAACTGCAGAAGCAGAAGGAAGAGGTCGGTCAGTAAAACGCAAAGCCTAGTCCGTCCCACAGCTACGCAGAGGAGATGTCTCCAGGGGAAGAGTCACCCTCAGCATGTGGAAATGGGTTACAACAAACTTGCTTCCCATCTTTCACGAGGCTATGGGCCCGTCAATACCCAGAGCTGTGCCAATGCAATAGGGTTCAACTTTTGACTTCAGGTTGTAGGACACCCCGTAAATACATCAGCTTCAAAAATAGCTGCTGTGAAAATGCTAGAAGGTGAAGAGCCCCTCTGCAGAGACTCCCAGGGGCCAGCTCCAAGCCAAATGTTATCCAACAATTTATTCATCAAGTGAGAACAATATGAAGAGACCATGGACAAAATTCATGGGGAAAGATATTGGCAGAGTGGTGAATCTACGAGAGCAGGGCACTTGGACAGAGAGAGCTGCAGCGCTTGGTGAGCTGGGATCTTTCAAATAAAGCAACCTGTGAGTGTCTAAGAACACTGGAGCTGGTGGCACGGAAGCATTAAATCTTTTGAAAGCAATTAGAGATAAAATTTTGCCTCTTTGGGTATGGTAAATACATACTTGGTTTTTCCTTTTACTTGAATGTGGTTTAACCAGCTATCTGAAACTATCTATCTCATGCAGCAGTATGGCAAACCTGTATCAGCAATAGTGTGGCCAGCAGGAGCAGGGAAGTGATCGTGCCCCCGTACTCAGCACTGGTGAGGCCGCACCTTGAATCCTGTGTTCAGTTTTGGGCCCCTCACTACAAGAAGGATGTTGAGGTGCTGGAGCGTGTCCAGAGAAGGGCAACGAAGCTGGTGAGGGGTCTGGAGCACAAGTCTTATGAGGAGCGGCTGAGGGAACTGGGGTTGTTCAGTCTGGAGAAGAGGCGGCTGAGGGGAGACCTTATCGCTCTCTACAACTACCTGAAAGGCGGTTGTGGTGAGGTGGGTGTTGGTCTCTTCTGCCAAGTAACTAGTGATAGGACGAGAGGAAATGGCCTCAGGTTGCACCAGGGGAGGTTTAGACTGGATATTAGGAAAAATTTCTTTACTGAGGGAGTGGTCAAGCATTGGAACAAGCTGCCCAGGGAGGTGGTTGAGTCACCATTACTGGAGGTGTTCAAAAAACATGTAGATGTGGCGCTTCAGGACATGGTTGAGTGGGCATGGTGGTGTTGGGCTGATAGTTGGACTTGATGATCTTAGATCTCTTTTCCAACTTTAATGATTCTATGAAATCTAAAAGCCGAGTTACCTGGACATGCAGCAAAAATATCAGGAGCATCCCTGAACCCTGAGAAAGGCTGTCCTATCCTTCTAAGCACCTTTCCTTTATTTTTAATATCAATTGTTTTCCTTCCTCCTCCTTTATAGATGAAATGTCCCTTAGTCACATCACCAGGCTAGGGCACAGATTCCAGATTAACCACGTAACAGGGCTGTGATGAGTCATTTGTCCTCTCCTGTGTTCCCTGCCACTGGGTTCAGAGATACAAAACCAAAATATGGGAAGTGGGAGACTGCTCCCTCCCTGGGAATTTATCCACTTTTAAATTTCTTTTGTATATCTAAATCATTGCATTCCTTCTACTAGCTACCAAAGTAATTTTCAGGCCCTTGAAAAAGCTTATACAGCGTATAGGCTTTGTATTACAAAAAGGAGTAACTACAAATACCCTACTGGACTTGCAACTTTTTATTTACGTACGGCTTTTCATAAATCAGATCTATAGTTGTCAGAATAAAAAAAGGCATCTTATAAGTGTGTCAGAAACTACTTCACCCCCCCCAACCCTAATGAAAATGCTCTGACTGCTCTTCTAAACACCAAGCAGCACCAGATGCCGGGGTGTCTAAAATAGCAACCACTGAGCTCAACTAGTTTAGCTCTGCAGGCACGCTAGGGCAGCAGGCCATAATATAAAGCTCTGTGCACGCACTGTCCTGCTGATCTGACCATGCACAGCAAGTCCAACCTGTTGAGTTTGCTGTATACACAGGTCAGCTCCATCTCACTAGGTACCAGGGCAAGGAAGTGCCTTATCACACCGTCAGCGAGTTCTTAAGTCCGTTTCTCCACCACTTCAGGGACTGGTAGACACTCGCGTGCACAAAACACTCAGCTTGCTCCCAGAAAAAGCTGGTAGCAACCAGGACCCACCATCCCCAGCTGTGGGATAGCGAACGGGAAGGAGAGATGTGTTTTTCCTCTGTATCTGGCATGGTGAGACTGGTACTAAAATAATGTGAATTAGTTGTGTCCAGACTTTCCAAAATATATTCTAAAATTGGAGGACGGAAAAAAAAGACCTATAAAAATGTCTTAAAATCTTGAGTTAGCATCCTGAAGCACAGACTTAAAGCAGCTGGCCAATGCTGTGTCCTAAAAGACAGAGGGGTAGGTACTGTAAAGGCTAAGTCACATCAGAGGCCGAGTTGTCCTTTGAAAATGAACTGCAGGGGAGGAACCAGTGGCAGCAGACCTGCATCAGAAATACCATGGACGCATTTTTAAAGGAAATGTGGGGTTTTAACAAATTCCTAGAGCCAGCTCCCAAAGGCAGTGAGTGGCAAGTCCTCCATCTCCTGGTTTCTCCCCTCCAGCCAAGAGAGCACAGGGACTTGTAAAGGCTCAACTAAAGGCCCAGCGCTTCTCTTTTGGCCTTGAATGCAACATGACTGCAGCCTGCAAGAGAACCCCCTTCCCAGAGCTCAGGGGAAGGGCATCAGAGAAGCCCAGTCCTGCCGGGAGAGGCTGAGCAGGCTCCGCTTGTGCTCCAGCCTCTGCACCCACCTGTGTGCCCGTTGTTCCTCAGCGTGAGCTTCTCGTTGGCCGGCAGGCTGTAGCCAGAGAGCTGGATCGGCCGCAGCTGGGGGCTGAAGACGGTCTTGGCCGTGTCAATGTTGATGGGTGACTGCACAGTGCCCGCGCAGTCTGGGTAGTCCATGCCCCAGTGCTTCCAGTCTGGTGCGAGGAGGAAGGGAGGGAGGGCCAGTGAGACCGCTCGGGCAAGGAGCTCACCAGAAAGGAGGTTTGGTGTGTGGTGGGGAAGGGGACAGGCACCGGCCAGGGAATAAGCCATGCATGTAAGTTTAGTTTCTGTCAAGTTAGCTTGGGTGCAGCTCTGTGCCACCATGTGACTGCATGCAGCTGCATCACGAAAGGTCTTGGAGCATGGTGAGCTGCCAGGAAAGTCTATTTTTGGGGTGTTTGGGAAGAGTGCGAGAAGATCATTTACAAGGGGACTTGGCAAGCCTGAGGAGCTGCTGCTCTGCAACTCACCACACGCTCGCTGCCTTGCACAGCCTGGCCTCCGGCAGGCATCGACCCACCGCTGCACCCATGCTGCTACTCCAGCGAGGTGCCACAGTGCCACCGGGATCACATGAGCCCACGGCCACAAGCCTGATGGGTTCCCAGCTGTTAATGGCACCAGTACAGCCCTCCAAAGGGCCGGCTCACGTGGCTGGGGTGGCTGCTTAAATTAGCACTTCTCCCGAGTGCTGTAGCTGGGATAAGCACAGCTGATGCCCCAGAAACCTTCCCTTGCACTGCAGGGGGCTGCTTCTAGCATGTCTTGGGCCAGTGCAAACCCAGGCTTGTCCCCAGCCCAGCCCCTCACCAGACCCCCATAAAGATGGGCATTAGCAGCTCCAAGCCAGCCCCTGGTGCCGAGCAGTGATGGTGCTGGGGCTTGGCCCACCACCACAGCAGGAACAGGAGCGTTTGTGCTAGCACTGCAGTGATGCCCATTAAGGGTGCTGTGGAGAAGCCCCCCAAACCATGAGGGGAGGGCACGGCTAGGCAGGATGAGGAGAGAGGGTGGCAGAGGACAGAGGTGAAGACACAAACTAATCCCTGGGCAGGTCAAAGTCCCAGCATGGGCTGCAAGTCCAGCATGGAGAGCCCAGCCTGCTTCCCTGCTTAGAACAGGATCAGGGGAGCTCCTGTTCAGGGAGGAGCCCTGCCCCGAGGGGCATCCCCATACACACAGGGGGCTGGGGAAACTCTCGGCAGAGCCACTGCTTCCTGCTCAAATCAGAGCAACACCTGGCTCTTCAGCCCAGCTGTGCCCAGGTTCGGGCAGGAGGGAAGGGTGAGCTATAGAGTGCGCACAGGAGCCCTGTAATCATTAACCACAGCTGGCTCAAGCCCAGGGTCTGCCGGGTGGTAGGAAAAAAGCAGGAGTAACTGCAGGGTATTTACCTTCATAGCTCCAGTGACTGTGGCCAGGACCTTGAGGGGAAAAAAAAAAAAACCGTACATGAATGGAAGGGAAAGGTTGTCAGCAAACACACCTCTGCCGGGCAGCAGATTTCTGGGCTCCCACTGCCTTCAATCCCCCTCCCCGCCTTCGCTTTCCCACTCCTTCCCCTGCCCTGTGAGGGCGATGGTCCCAGAGGGCACTGCCTCCGCCCGAGCAGGGCCAGGTCTCCCACAGCTGTCGGCCAGAGGGAAAACCCCAGGGCTTGATGCTTTGTTATCATCCTTATAATGGAAAGAATCAGAGATACTGGCTTCCGTCACTGAGCAGCTGAACCAGCGCTCTTGCAGCTACTCCAGAGCAGCCAAAACCTCCCACCGTCCCAAGACAAAGCACTTAATGAGGCAGGTCTGCAGCTTCCCTGCTCAGGTTCTGTAAGTAAAAACAACCAGGGAAGCGGCTGTCCTGCTGGCACTCCTGTGATGCTGACGTGCTGGACGGGGTGTGGGGAAGAGCAGCTCCCACACCATGAGGAGTTTGGGCAGCGAGCTGCATTGCACCTCACAGACACCCTCCTGGGAAAGCAACCCTGGGATGCAGAGCAGAGGAGTCAAACGAGCACCAAAAACTTGTCTTCCTCATCAGCGTGTGCCCATGCCACGGGGGCAGACTGCCACAGGAACATGTGCCAGACCAAACGTCCCACTCCTGTCCTGGCAGCCCCTGCCCCAACTCACCCAACCACACAAATTCCCACGCAGAGCTGCATGAGGCTCCTACCGGACACAAACCCTTTCCCTAGGAAAAGTAGGGGGGCGGATGGGGGAGCCCATGCCAGGACCTCTGCATGTCCCATGTCACCCATGGGCCACACAGTGGCCATGGCAGGGCAGGATGTGCCCTGGTGTGTGCTGAGCTGCCCACGGCTGGGGGTGTGCTGGTGCGCAGATCTAGAGGGAGCGAAGCCCTCCTGGGGCAGGTCCTGAGGGCACGGCAGTGCTGCACACACCGCCCCTCACACCATCACTCTCCTCCAGAGCTGCCAGCAAAGCCCAGGCTCCTGGCATGTCACTGGAGCTGGCCTTAGAGATGCCCCAGAGCCTCTTTGCAGATGCCTCCGACCAAACACCTTGGTGATCACCATCCCTTCAACATGCAGTTGGTTCCAGGCAACAAGATGCGGGGCTTGGATTTGCCCCAAGTAGAGAAATGTGGCCCATAAGGATTATGCCCCTGCCCTGACTAGCACGACAGGCAATTCATGGGCTCCTCCTCTGACTTGTCCTTACCAGCATGGTCATCATTGCAGACAGACTGTTGGCACATCCCAGCCCATGAGGGCAGGAGCGGTGGCTGCTAGGTTGGGACAGGCTTAGGGCAAAGGGGTGTATGCACCCATCAGCAAGGGGCAGCATCTACACCCGCCTCCATCAACTCCCCAGGGTGCCAGGATGCGGAGGAGCATTTAGCAGGTGCAGTCCAGCCCCGATACCATCTCTGTCCCTTGGTGGGGCTAAACATCTGCCAGCCTGGCTGGGACACAGGAGGGTCTCAGCAGGCACTGCTGCGGTCCCCATCCCTGCCACTGACAACAGCTATTGACAGCCACTTGCTATTAATAGAAGCAGATTCCAGCTCAGGGGTGAGAAAGGAAGAGGCACACTTTCCCAGGCCCAGATGTCCTATGCGAGGCCCCAAGCCCAGCAGGATCCTGCCCCCCTCTCAGCGAGGAGCCAGACATGGGAGCTGCCAGGGGCCTTTGGTGCAGCTGCTGCCCTGAGGAGCAGACGGCCATGGCAAAACCCGGCTGGGAAGGGCTGGAGGCTGCTTAGGGGCACCAGGAGTCACAGAGATGGGACCAGCCCTCGGGGTTCCCTCCAGCATCTCCAGTGACGCATCTCTGCGGAGCTTCTGACACTCCAGAGCAATGCTCAAGAGTCACCTGCCCAGGCACAGGGTACTCCCAAAGGCTTATGAAGAAGGGGCAGCAAGCAGAGGGCTGGGCAAGCCACAGCTCTCCGTGTCAGGCAGGAATACCTGCCCCGGGACAGGCTGCAGTGCCCTCTCCATGCCTGGGATGCACCCAGCTGTGCTGCAGCAAGCCAAGATTCATCCTGCCTGCCTTGCTCACACAAAGGTAACCTGCTCTCTGGACACTGATTATGCACCAAAATCTGGAGTACACTGACCCTCCTCTGGAAACACACCATATCTTCCCCCACCCTATACTGTAGTCTCCTATCCCACCTGAGTCTACCATCCGCATGTGGCAATCATGGCTCACACACGAGAGTCACGTTTGCTGCTTCCTGGGCAGGATTCCCCCCCTGTGGCACAAGGGTGCCTGTCAACACGGGAAGCCCCCCCGAGAGGCACTGGGGCAGTCCTGGCACAGGTAAGGCACAGCAGCCCGGGCCTGGCATGTGGTGCCTTGGCTCGCTGCACACACCTCAGCCGGCACAGCCTTCCCCGGCACCCTGCTTTCTGCTCACCTCCAGGGACTCTGCCTTGACAGAAAGCAACTCAGACATCATATCACAGATTGAGCAATAGCACCATGCTGGTGCCTGCCCTGCTGTGTCAGCACTGTGACACCCACCCCAGGCTCCTACATCCCCCCACACCCATCTGTTCCCACAGCGAAGGGGGCTCCGGACCCTCCTTGCAGCCTCCCACCAGCTCCGCTGAGCAGCTTTGAGTGCCCCAAAGGCTGCAGCTGCACCCAGGAGTCAGCCCGATCCATCCCAACACAACCGACTTCCCCCAGGGTCTCTTGGCACCAGAGCCAAGAGGACCCACAAGCACTTACCCACATGCTGAAGCCACCTGGAGCGTGTTTCCCCATCGCGTGGATCTAAGGCACAGTCGGGCCACCCCCGTGGGGAGGCATCTCTCAAGCCCAGCTGTGCGCGGCTGGGCCCCCGCGGCGCAGGCACCGAGCGCTGGAAGAGAGCATCCCGGCGAGCCTGGCCCGGGCTCTGCCCCGACCGCAGCGTGGCTCAGAGGAGCCCTGCAATACTCCGCTCCCTTCCACGTGGGGGCATTCGCCATCTCGAAGCCCTTCGCCATGAACATTAACCTACTGCCCTGCCCAAATGTCAATTTGCATAATTTCAGCCTGCCTCCCACGCTCCCCGCCGGAGCACGTCTTCTCCCTCGGAGAGCTGCCGAGTGGTGCCAGGTCTCCTTTCTGCTGAACTGCTGCCACTCACCACAAGAGACGTGGCTGCACCCCGGCAGTGTGTGCTGCAGCTCCTTGCATGCCCCTGCACTATCCCCGAGCACCCACAGCCCCGGCAGGGACCGCAAAGCAATCCCAAAAATGTGTGTGTGTGTCTCTGTGCGTCTAGGGAACAACCTTGCTGCCGCGATGAGCACACGGGGAGATAACAGGCAAGAAGAGGTCTCCTTGCAGGGGTCCCAGCAGGAAAACGTAGCGGGGTACCAACAGGAGCTGCCTGCCTTTGCAGGCGAGAAAACCTTTGTGCTCAGGCACGCAGAGCCCTGCCGACCCTGCTGAGCCCAAAACGCCCCCCCCCGCCCCCCAGCAGCCCGCGATCCATCTGCGTTTCCCCTTTTCACTTGCTCCCTCCTTCGTTCTTTCTTCCCCTCTTGCTCACTCCCTCTCAGCCCTCCCATTTTGGGATACTGGCGCTGCCGCAAGCGCCAGCTCCCTTCCCTCCTTGACATCCAACACCATCCAACAACACTTTCCTGCCGAGTTCAGGCAGATGCTGCCATTACCAGCATGCTGCTCAGCATGTCCTGCAGCCCAGAAGAAGGGTAGGAGCAGCTTTCGGCAGAGTGAGGAGCCAGTAAAACCGCGGGCTGCTGCTAATCCCACCTAGGAAAGGCACCGATGCAGAGGCTGCTCCGAGGAGACCTCACCACAGGGACATAGAATCATAGAATCATTCAGGTTGGAAAAGACCTTTAAGATCATCCAGTCCAACCATTAACCTAACACTGCCAAGTCCACCACTAAACGATATCCCTAAGCACCACATCGACACATAGAGATGAACCATGCACCCGAAGGACTCAGGATCATTTGCACAGAGCTAGAGGCACCCCTCAGCAGAGCCAGGCAGTAAAAAGGGAGACCAGAGGGTCTGCCTGATATGGCTACCCCCCTCTATCCACAGCTTTTCACATTTTAGGGTGTACACAGTCTGAAGCTGCTGCAGGGCACCTGTCAACACTGAAATGCATGTGCTGTTCACAGCACAGACGCGGCCATCGGTGCTGCCTGCTTGCCTTGAACTCCAGCAGAAGTTGGATGGCTTGTGTGTGGCAGGCAGAGCAGCAGGCTCACTTCTAGCTCGGACATCCTGCTCTCTTATCGGCTGGGCACATGGTGCCCTGTGCTCAGCCACAGGGAGAACTGGGATCCTGCCAGAACCTCCTCTCCCCTCTGGGACCCAGCGCTGGGCCATACCCACATCAAAGCCCTGTGGGATGAGGCCACTTTGCAGGGGATGCCAGGGCAAGGACCACCTTGCTGTGCCCCCAAGGAAGAAGCTCCTGTCTGCAGATCAGTCCCAGGCTGTGGCGAGACACCAGTGGAGCTCATGGCCCAGAGAAGAAGGAAAGTGGGGTGTTATTCCTGGTGCTCAGGGACCCAGGACACACAGAGATACACAGAGTGCAGGTCCCAAAGCAGGAACCAGCCACAACAGCCAGGTCCCAGCCTACAAAACACATCCAAGCACAACATCCCTTGAAAGCAATAACCTGATCACAGCACCCGGGCTGTGCCACTGTGCTCATGCTGCCTACAGCCGGCTCCCCAGGCCAGCATGGCCCAGGGTCTGGGCAGCAGAGCGCACAACTCGAACATCCTTCTGCCAAGCCCCACGAGGAGCCTTTCTATGGGAGGGCTGTTACTGTCCCAGCCCCACCTCCGTCCACACAGCCCTGGTTTCTCCATCCGGGCACACACCCTGCACAGCACCCATGTCCCTTCCGCCTAGGACACTACCCCATGCGCTGCACTGATCCCTCCCAAGCCCGGCTGCATTAAAGCCCCTTTGTGTTTACAAACTCTGACCCATTGCAAACCTTTGGGATCAGCCTTTAATCTGCCACTGGTAACACAGGTCGCCACAGGGATTTTTCTTTGTGCTCCTGGGGGAGGACTGCTCAGGCTGTGGGGCCCAAGACTGGGCCAGATCCATTCCTCCAGAGGGCCAAGGGTTTGGGTGGAGGAAGGCACAGGGCAGGCTTTACACCAGGGCATATTCCTGCTCCCTGTGAAGCCATCTGCCCCAGCAAGTGCTGAGGGGGAAAGGAAACAGTTGCAGAGCGCTGCAGAGAAAGGGCCATCCCAGCAGAGGGGATAAAAGTGGGGAAATCCCAGGGGACAGATCAGTGCTTGAAGCTGGAGAATGAGATGAATAAGGGGGATTAAGCAAGAAAAATGGGCTCAGCTAGAGGAAAAGGGCATCGGGGAATGAGCAAGAGGAGGACACGGAAAGCAGGACAGGTCTGAACAGGAGGGAGAGAGGAAACAGGCTGCAGTGCAAAAGGGAATTACTGCTTCCCAAAGACACCCGTAACACAGGACTCGGGTCTCTGGCCAAGCCAGAGGCTCCTCAGAGAGCAACCCCATGGCAAAGCCTCAGTGACAACCCCCCGGCTTGTGCCGAGTGCCCAGGGCCGGGGGGCCGCCAGCCCTACCTCGTGCACAAGCGTTGAGGAAGACAGAGCCAGCACGTCGCCCAGCAGTGGTGCCAAGACATGCAGCTCCTAGCACCTGGCAGCAGCCTTAGTGGGTTCTAGCCGAGACTGGCTCCCTCACTGGCCTCCAGCCAGATCTTCAGCCTCTAACACTAGAACGGCATAGACCAAGCTGCCTGTTCCCTCCCTGTCACCTCCCACCCCTCACCTCCTTTTCCCATCTCCATCCCAATCTTCCTACCCACCCATCCCAAACCACATGCAGTGCCCAGCCGCTTGCTGCCAGCACACCACACCGGTATGTTGAATGCCTGATGCCCTCCCACCCTGTGGCCTGGGTTACTTCATCTCTGTGGCAAGGACCATCTGCGTCCTCATCTCTGTCCAGTGCTCAGCCCAGCAAGAGCGGCTCTGGTAAGAAATGTGATTCATTGCAATAACAAAAGCAGCTCCTGGCACCAAACAGTTGCTGGCCCGTACCACAGGGCAGCTGTCCCGGCACAGGTCAGGGCAACTCCTTACCAGAGGGAAAACCAAGGACACGCTATGAGGCTGAGCCCGGGAAACAAACCCGCAGGCAAAGCTGGGATGAGGAGCATAGCCAGGGACAGGAATGATCCACTGCTCAGCCCCATGCGAGCAAATCCATGGCACTGCCCCAAAAACCCTGCTGAGTGCTGGCAGCACCACAGTCCCCAGTCAGAAGAGGGATCACGACCAAAGACCCAGGACTTCTCCCCTCACAACAGTGACCCTGAAGTCTGAAAGCCCTCACACTGACAGCAAGACAGCTCTCGGGGTGGAGGCTGCACAACACCACCCAACCCTGAGTTCAGGCACGTTCCCTGTTCACCATGGTCAGCCGTGGGGCAGACCCCCACGAACTCCACAGTGGGGCCGGACCCCATCCTCCCTGGGCTGGGGGGGGGGACGACATGGATGCAAGGCCAGGCACAGCAGACCCCGCTGGAGAGAGGCCATGCTGCAGGACAAAGGGGACCAGCCGCCATCCTGCCATGCCGAGGTCTGGGGCTGGACACTCCAGGAGGTCCCATCAAGGCACTGCTTGCCGCACAGCCTCGGCTACCCCCACACCCGCAGCCGTGAGCGCCCTAATCTGATGTAAACGGGACTTAGTGCGGGAAAAGAACTGCACAAAAGACAGGGGCCCCCAGCCCCTGGGCAGGGATCGGGCCGCGCAGGAGTTGGCGGGAGCAAGGACAAAGGCAGGGACGTGCTGATGGGCGGGGGGGGGGCAGCTCCCACAGCTGGGCGATTGTGGGGTGAGTGGGGGCACAGCCCCACAGGGGCACCCGACACGGGTGCATACCTGGGCCCCTAATAAGGGTGCAGCAGGAAGTACAGCAGTGCCCGACAAACCAGGCAAAGGGAGAGATCCGCAGCATTGGTGACCCCCCCATAAGCATTAGCATCCCAAATCCAGTACCCCATGCATTGGGGTGCCCCATGCATCAAGATCCCAAACGCGGCAAGGGGGAAACCCCATGCATCAGGGCCCCCCATGCATCAGGGCCCCCAAACTCAGCAGTGGGGTGCTCCGTGCATCAGAGATCCCAAACCCAGCAAGCGGGGCGCCACGCGCGCGGGGGACCCCCTGCTCACCTTTCTCCCGGGAGTGCGGGGGGTCCTCGCCGCCGTGCTCCTGGTCGTGCTCGCTGCCGGCGCGGCCCAGAGCGGCCAGGAGCAGCAGGAAAACCCGCAGCGCAGCGCGACTCATCTCCTGCAAGTGTGTGCGGGTGCGGGACAGCCGGCGGCGGCTCGGTGCCCGCCCGGCCGCGCGTACGTGAGAGCGGGCGGGGAGGAGGCGGTGGCTCTGACTCACGCCGCCGTTACCTTTTATAGGGGCTGGAGGCAAAGTCTGCCGCCATCCGGCCTGGTCAGGTGAGCTGCTCCATGTGGGACTCCAACTCCCGAGGCTCCCGGGGTTTGCCCCTGTCCCAGCCCGGCCCGGCCCCTCACCCGCGCACGCCTGGGGTCCGTCCGCGGGGCCGGGGGAGACGCGTCGGCTCCTCGGCCCGCTCGGCGGTGGGTTTCCGTGCTCCTCGGCGGTGGGGCTGGGACCCCTCAGTCATGGGTGTTCCCCTTCCTCAGTGGTGGGGCTGGGACCCCTCAGTCATGGGTCTTCCCCTTCCTCAGTGGTGGGGCTGGGACCCCACAGAGGTGGCTGTTCCCATTCCTCAGTGGTGTGGCTGGGACCCCACAGCGGTGGCTGTTCCCATTCCTCAGTGGTGGGGCTGGGACCCCGCAGTGATGGCTGTTCCCATTTGTCAGTGGTGGGGCTGGGACCCTGCAGCAGTGGGCGTCCCTGCTCCTCAATGGTGGGGCTGGGACCCTGCAGCAGTGGGCATCCCTGCTCCTCGGTGGTGGGTCTGGGACCCCGCAGCAGTGGGTGTCCCTGCTCCTCGGTGGTGGGTCTGGGACCCCTCAGCCGTGGGTGTTCCCTGTCCACAGCAGTGGGTGAAGGACCCCTCAGCGGTGTGTGTCTCCTCTCCTCAGAAGCAGATAAAGTATCCCTCAGTGGTGGGTGTCCCCTCTTCTCGGTGATGGGTGATGGACTCCTCAGCAGTGGGTGTCCGCTCTTCACAGCGGTAGCTGAGGAACCCCTCAGTGATGGCTGTCTCCTCTTCTTAGTGATCTACAGTTGTTTTCTACTGAGGCTAGACAATGACATAACTCTGCTTTGGGCAGAAGTTCTGCCCTTCTGCTAGTCCTCAGAGGTGGTGGGAAGTGTGTGGATGCAGCTCCATGTATGCATATAGTGTACCTGGATCTGAAAAAGCTTTGAACAAGGTCCTGCACCAAAGGTCCTTAAGTGTCTCATGCTGGAGACTAGGATGGAAACTAGGGTGGGAGGTCAGTTTTCATGGGAGAGAGAGGTACCAGAGATGCCTTCCTCAGGAGCTGCACTAGGCCTTGTGCTTTTCAGCATCTTCATAAATTGTCTGAAAAAACACATGAGCAGTGAGTGGCTGTGACACTAATTTAAGGCAGTAAAGGACTGAAGCAGCCTTGAAGACTTGAAGAGGGCAGTAATGTTGCTGAGTGACGGGGCACATCAACAGCAGATTGCGATCTGTGTTGGTAGATGCAAAGTGATGCACAGGTGGTTGTAATCAAGAATGCAAGGCATGAGGGTGGACTTAAATTAGCTAATGCAACTAGCAGAAGAGATCAGAGTCGTGGTGATGTCAACTTGCTGCTTGCCATGAAAAAAGTGAAGTAAACATCAGTGATTATCAAGAAAGAAACAAAGAACAAAACAAAAAAAACCCTGTCCTGCTGTTGTATAAATCTTGGGTGAAACCTCCTCTCAGTTATTGCCTGCAGTTTTGTTTCTCCCATCACAAAAGGATCAGAATAAGAAACAGCAGGCACGGGGCCCCAGGCCTGTTCTGGGGCAGGACTGATTTCCACGCAAGGAAGGAGCAAAGCAGGCACAGCTGCCCAGCCTGGTGAAGTCTGTGCCCAGAGCATCCCATCTTGTATGGGATCAGGGAGCAAGGGAACGAGCGCTTCGTCTCTCAGGATAGCAGATTTACGGAATGCTCAACCGAAATCATTAAGCCGGGAGCCTGAGTCCAACCAGAAAAATATTTTTGCATGTGGTGCAGAAGGGAATGGGGGAACTCCTTTTCCCAAACATGCAATTTGTGCACATGCAGGAAGATACTAGACAAGTTAATGGACTCCTTGCTCCGTGGCACTGCCAGAGCCCCATCTCTGTGCTGTGCCCCATGGGCCCCACGCCTCGGCTAAACCAGTTTGCCCAGCTGTTCCCCAGCCCAAATCACTGGTCATACCAGCACCTTCCTTTATGGATATGCTCAGCATTGCCTATGTGAATGCATCGGCATCCACAGACTTGCCATCACTGCAAGTGGGCTTGAGACCTGTCAAGCAGTACGGAAGATCCTGCTGGGGATAGATTTTGTGCTGAGCAGAAGGAACCTCTCCTGAAAAGGTGGCAGCTGGGAACACAAGCTGCTGACCCTTGGCAATCTGGTACCACGGGGTCCTGCCCTACGCTGTGCCAGAGACGTTCCCTTGCACCTGGACTCTCTGGAGAGCCCTGTCTCTGGTGGTGACCTGGAGGTAGGATCAATTCAACTTGTTCCTTCCAGCAGCAGAAACACTGAAGCATCAGATAAGAAGACTCAAGGCTCAAGGAAACAGGACTGTGGGCAGAAAACAAGCCATGAAACACAATTCCAACGCTCCTTCCTTCTCATGTTCCTGTGGTTTATCTCATTAATGGACTTTGTCCTGAATGAAGAGGAAGAATAAGGCTGGGTATATCAGAGGAAGGACAGGCTTGGCCTATACGTTCTTCAGGACAAGCCCCATACTGTTCCCACCTCACACCTGGGCATAATCTCTTCTGTTTGCTTCTCCAGAGAGGTTACCCTGTGTTCCCTGCTTTGACTCTGTGCAAATGGAGTAATTGTGGAGCCATCACATTTGCTGCCCCATCTTTATTTTAGACTTCATTGTCCTCCCTCTTCATTACTCTTCAAGGCTGTGCATATCATATTGCAGAAGCTGTAATCGCATGTGTCTTCTTTCTGCTGGTGATCTCTTAGACTTTGTCAGCTTTTTTGTAGAGCTAATTGGCAGCTGGGGACACTGTTAGAAGGAAAGGTGACTCCATCATCAGGGCACTTTGGATGTGCCTTCTGGGAGCTCTGGGGATTGTGGACCACAGCCCCATCCCATGAGCCTTGCAGGCCAAGTGGAAGAGCAGAGCACTTGCCCTCCTGTGCAAGGTTCACACCAATGCAATATCCTCACCAAGAGGTGTCCCCCGGGCTTCTCTGGTAGACTTACATCAGAGGAGACCTGTCAGCTGGATTCCGGCCCCTGTAAGCAGCCCTTCTGTGCCCTCCTTTGCTCTGAGGTATCTTGAAATGCACAGCACCAAGCCTCTGCTCAGCTCGGCACGGATCCAGCCCGAGGTGCAAAAGCACTGGTGTACCAGGGAGCTTCTCCGATCCTCAGCAGCACGAGATGCACTAGGCTGAGCTGGAGTGGATGTACTTCTGGAAACACTGGCTGGTCTTGTTTTAGCTCCAGTGCTGTGGGGACAGATGACTTCTAAATGCTTGTAAAAGGGTTTATTCTCAGGAAAAAAACATCATTCCCAGAAAAATTAACTCATGCTGAGGTGAGGCTTGGGCTTCTAGAAGAACTTTGGGACTTGTCCTGGTTTAAATTTGTACCAGTAATCCTTTCCCATGGGATATGCTAATGAATTCCTGAGCTCTTTTGCAGGCTTATTGTCTTTTACTTTTAATGTAACAGCAGCAGGCACTAGATCTTTAGTGCCTGTTCATGATTTAGAAGTTCTCTGGATGACTTCCAAGTGAAACCAGGCTGATCTGTGCCATCCACCAAAGTGAATCCTGGATATCTGCGCCTACAGTTTGTATTTTGTTACTGAGATTTGGTTAGAATTGCCTAAATAATCTTTTCCAGGTGATATTAGGTTCTGTTTTGCAATTGCCAAAGTTGCGTAAAATGTCTCCTACCAATTGTTTTTGTTTTCATCTCTATAGCTGTACATCTGTTGTGCTGGTACCATCGGCCGCCCAAGTCCTCCATCACTACAATGTGTAGCTTATCTCCAGCAAATAACTAACTTGCCTAAGGGCAGGATGGCAAGGAATATTTTGAGGTGACAGCGTTGATTAGCTTGTTGCTGTCCCTTGATTTTCTAGGACAATAGTTCCAAATTTCGAAGTAACACCAGCACCTGTGTTACGGGGCTCTAGGCCCAGTCTGGCCAGACCCTGGTCTGCTTTTCTGTAACCAAACTGTAGGAAGCAGGTAGCCAGAGGAGCCAGTTGGCCTGGGAGCTCCTGGACCAGGGCCACCCCTGTGGTATGGCAGTTTCTTTGGAGCTATGAATTCTAGCAGCTCTAGTAGGGATGGATTTAAAATATACATATTTGTGTTTCTATATGCAATTATAATGTAACATTTACAAATCCATTGTAACTTCCTGGTAAAAATGAAAAAAAAAAATCTTGAGAATGAGAAACTGATTTTTATTTTTATTTTAAGAGATTTGTTTCCAAATCTGAGTTTCAAAATATCAAAACTTCAGAAACTAGAAAGTTTGACTTCAGCCAAGGTCAACACAGGAGCCTCTGGATCTCTGTGTCAGCCTGAGCCAGGTAGGGAAGCAACCTCCTCAGCAGCTGCTGGCAAACACCAGCTATAGCGTTGTCCCAGCAGGCTAAAAGTGTGGAGACTCAGAGCTGGGAAATGCTTCCAAGAGCACTGAGCTGCACCACAGTCTCTCTCAAGCAGTGAATAAGTCAATCTTTTTAATTACAGCAAACAGAACAAGATTTTACCTATAGCTATGTGCAAATTAGGACTGACAGCACTTGCCTGGGCATTGAATCTGATCCCCCTTTGTTAAAAAGCAACTACTTGGCCTCCCTCATGACTTGATCAAGCTGTATGTGGAAAGCAGTGGTCCTGCTCCTGCCCCATACTTGCTTGGACCTGGGCCTATTATAAAACCTCAGTGTTTATGAATCTTCTTTGATTTTTTTTTTTCCCCATTGGTATGTATTTATTTGTTCCTATGTGAAAGCTGCCCTTTTGGTAGCATTTATTTCCTGATGTATTTATAGGCAGCAACTCTATCCCTCTCAACTCGTGTTTTGAAAGGTTAGACAGAAGTCCAAAAGAGCTTAGCTTATCAGAAAATAAATGCCCTTTCTTCTCCTGATCGCATTAACCCTCTGCACCTCTTCAAGTTTTAATTAGTCTTGTCTGCATCTACACATGCTAAATTATACCTTTAACCTATATGGAAAATACTTCTCCTGCTACATGTGAAACTGCTAATAGTAAGCACACAATCAGGTGGTTTGCCTGCTCTTTTTTGTTTTCCTACAGCAGTTTATACCAGGAGTTCTCATTAGCAGCTCATCAGCACTCAGGAATAGGAGGTTTAGTGCTCCTAAACAGCCTTCACAACCCTGCTGCAAATGCTGGATTTTCAGCTGCAACCAGCAGTGTTTCCCAGCTTCATGCCATTGACACATTCTTGCACTTTGTGAAGGTCCCTAATGACAACATTTATGAAAGTGGGCCCTAAAACATGCTTCAGTGGGTTTCAGTAAAATCTTCTTTACTGCACAGTGCTTCTTGAGATGACCTGTTATTTTTCCCTGTTTTACTGAATCTTTACCGTCCTTATCCTCTTCACTCTAATTAATACACCTGAAATTGCATTAAATAACTTATTGAAATCCTGGTAAAGTAACCCGGAACACTTCCTTTGTCCAAAGAGGTACTAGATTAGTTTGGTACAAAAAATTTTTAGCAAATACATATTCCATTCTGTCCTTCTCCCTGCTTATTCTATAACTCTCCTTCTTCTAAAGGTATCCAGATCCCTTTTCTCCACTGAAAGCGAGGGATGTTTATTAGTCTCTCATGTGGCACCACCTCCAGCTGGACACCAGACCTGCAAGCTGATTGTTGCTTCTTTCAGCAATCAGGTTGTGAACTCCCTGCTATTTGGATACCTTAATCTTTGAGCTTTATTCAGGATGGGGTCCTTATCCTTGCTTTTTGTTGAGTCCTCTTCTTCTGGGTTCCTATGTCTAGCAACATGGAGGCAGGTACTCGTTCCGCTGTGGAGTCACACCTAATGTTTAATTTTTAATCTTCACCTAGGGGCCATTCTCCCCTCTGTTCTTTCCCCAATCACCTGCAAATACTACTAAAGACCCTTTTGTGGAGTATGAGATTTTCCTCTGCAGGGTCTCAAGTGGGAACAATTCTCAGGTTTTTCCATGCACACCTTCACCTCCAAGGCACAGCATCCTTTGCTGATTGACCGTTTTTACTATTGCTAGCAGATTTTTTTTGTTCATTCTCAGTATCATTCATCATAGTCGTACAACTGCTGAGGGCTGGAGTCGCCTCCTAAAATATGTACACGTTATTCAGGACACATGTTTCAGACGGCTTTTGTACTGAGTGAACAAAGAACTCCATGCCAACTCTTCATTCCATGCAAAGTCCTCGTGCTTCTCAATCCAGGTGACTTCATTAACTAGTTTCTGTAATTTATTTCTCTAACCGCCCTCCTTGAAATTAAGAATAATGATTGTAAACATTTTTAACCTTCTACTTCGTGTAGTTAAAATTTTATCACTCAGTGTAAGCTTTCAGTAACCAGCTTGCGTACAATAATTTCCCAACACCTAAGAAACAATGTTAATGACCATCAGCTCAGGCTAGTTCCCTGGATGTTTAAATTGAGCAAGCAGTGGCCGCTGGTGCAAGTGGTGTCTGTTAGTAGAAAACTAGCAAACTATGAATTGTACTACAGTCACAGGAAACTACCAAGCTACTCCCCCCTGGTCTGTTGCCGCAGTGCGAACTGGCATTAGGGAAACGGCATCTCAATGAATAAGAAATGAGCAGAGCTGAGGATCTTGTCTGTAATTTACAGAAAGTTGTGAAATGTTTCCTGGTAAACATTTCCCCAGAACTGTGAACTACATACCCCTAGAAACCAAACATGTTTCACTACTTAGAAGATACTCGGTGCTGGTTAGAGCTACTAAGACAGATCACTGGCATCAGGAGTGACTGTGTGGTGCCTGGCCTGGTGACTTTTTCTTCCTTAAGAGCTTCTCCAAAAAGGGAAAGGGACTAACGAACCCTCTGTTGGGGCCGTAAGACCACAAGCCAGATATCTGAAGGAAGGGGAATTCATGGGACAGCAAGTTAAAAATAAGCACTCTGAATTCCTCTGACAATGTCTTATTGACCTAAAGCAGTTAAAAAAAAATAGTCGGCACCCGGGATGAGGGGTAAGATACCCTCGTGGCAGAAGCAGCGGAGGAGTTTGTGGTTATAGACTCACAGCTGTGAAAAGACTCACTAGACCATTCCATCTGGCTGTGCATCACCTTACCAGTCACCCCGGCACCGAGCCCAGCAGCTTGTGCATGATTCAATCTTTGCTTCTTGGGAAACCGTGGTTTGTTCAGAAACCCTTAAGTGATGGAGCTCCAAAAACTTTGGGGCACTTAGGATTTCCCTTAGGAATCTCCTCCAACGGATGTTGAAATGACATATTTTGTATGTTTTTCATTAGTCTGTTTTTCACTGTTTTTCATTAGCCTGGCTGTAGCCCTGCACCGCTGGTTCTTGTTCTGCCGTGCTGCTAGTCCAGGATCCTGAACCGTCCCTGCGTATTTTCCTGTATCCTTCTCAAAGAATCTCCCAGTCGCCACCTTGACGAACTAATCAAATGAAGCCCCTTAAGTTTCTCTCTGGAGGATACTTTCCCGGCCTTAGAGCGGTCTAATTTTCTCCTGTGCCCTCTCCAATTTTCCATCAAAGTTATTTCAAAGATGTGGATGCCAGAACAAGAGCCTTTACGTCAGTCACAGACTCAGCAAAACTGCTCATGGAGGAAGAATCCCTTCCCTGTTCCCACTTACTGGTCCAAGATCCTCGGCTGGAAAAGCATTAGCTCCTCCTGGCACAGCATCCTGGTGGGAATTCATACTGTTCTGCTTGTAGGACTCTAGACCATTTTCCAGCACAAGGATTTCCAGGAAAACTCCTTCGTTCCCTAAGCCTGCCCTGCTCCATGCCCGCATGCTTGGCTTTCATGGGCCATGCTTTCAAAGAGATCCAGGCCACTCAGGCCCCGCAGTAAATTCTCGCTTCACCAGCCTTTTGAGAGCAGCTGGTATTTTACCAGAGGGCCCTTGTATTAACCTCCAGAACAGAGACTACCCCCACCTAGAGCCAGCCTCCGCGGAGTCCTGACCGTCAGCCTGGCTGGCTGTTTCGCAAGGGGAGGGAACGGTTCAGCTGTAAAACCTCTCCGCGGGCCGAGCTCTGGAGCTCACACTCCCCTCGCAGCTCGGGTGCTGGCTGCATGGAAGCCAGCAGGCAGAAAATGGGGGGTCCCTTGAACACGTAGCGGGCCAGCGTACCGCAGGGGCAGGGGAGGTCCGGTGCACTCTCTCATCTGTGTTCTTAATCATCATCCTCTTCAGGGACGAGCTGGCGAAACAGGCTGAAGAAGAGGAAGCTGGATTCACAGACGACGCGCGCTGGGCTGTGACGGAGGAGAGCCAGGAGCGCCGTCAGAGAAGCCACACAGAAATCGTGAGTCGCTGCCGTACCCCGAAGAGGCTTCCCTGCGGCAGCGCGCTGGCGCATCCCGGCGCAGCCCAGCGCTCCCTGCGGGCTGCTCGGCCCCAGCCCGCCGCCCGGCACCCGCCCTGCCCCTGCCTCAGTGCCCGCCGCGGACGCACAGCCGCGGCACGGCGGCCGCGTCGTTCACGGAAGGGCACCGGTCGGATGCGGAGGGGTGCAGCACACAAACGGAGGGAGATCGTACTCGTGGACACCTGGCTTAATTGCCCGAATCAGGCTTATAAAAAGCTAACGGGTCTTAACTCCCGCCAGCACATGCTAGCCTTGATCTCCCGCAGCCCGTGCCCGGGGGCCGGGCCCTCCTGCGTGCAGCGGCAAGCAGCAGGAGAGCAGGCAGGCAGGGATCTCAGAAGGGATTTGCAGCCAGAGCTCCCACTGGCAAGACTCCCTGCAACAGGATGGTTCCTGGGTGAAGCCCACACCCATGACTGCTGCACCGTAGTGCAAACATAAAAGAGCTTGAGATCAAAGAAGCCAAACGGCGCTGCCCAACACGGCGGAGCTGCGTGTCCCCCGTCACAGTGGGATGAAACTTTACGCATCTTGCCAGATTCAGGGGTGAAGAGAAGGGGGAGGTGAGCCTGCTCGTCACAACCACAAAGCATTGCTTTCTACCGTGCCACCTGCTGCTGGGCACCACGGGTCTGTCCTGCACAACATCTGCGGCCAGTGTCCGTGCACACATCAGCTGGAAATAAAATCACCCTGGAGAAGGGCTGGGAGAGCACTCCCGCTTGGCAGGACCCCCAGGGCCAGCTTTGCCTCCTGAGCAGGCTCTGGAATATTGCTGGTGAGAAACGCAGTGGCGAGGGGCCGTCATAGAAACTGCTTTTTTAGAACGCAAGCAGCATAGCCAAAAAATGGTCTCTTGGGCTGAAAGGACCAGTGCCCTGCTGTGCAAAAACCGTGCCCTTGCTCACCTCCTCTTCAGACCATTCAAGACCTTATAAACCGCAGGCTAGACCTGGCCAAGGCTCTACGGCTGCCTTATACCACCACAGAAAGATCCCAGACGTTTCTATACTTTCTGGTTTCTGTCCGCCGCTAACTTCTGGCACATGTCAATGCTTCGCCTCTCACCCAAAGTAATGCAGCACTTTAGGAGACAGGAGAGCCCAGAGGCTTTGGACCAGAGGGGCCTGCCCAAACCAGCCCCCCCAGCCTGAAGGCTGTGGCTGATGTCTGCGGGAGCGGAGCGGGCAGCCCAGCGCCTCTGGGGTGCAGCCCTCGGGAGCCGGCAGAACTGCACAGCCAGACCACGTCTGCATCAGTTGCATGACACTGGGGCACTGTTTTAATTTAAAATGGATTAGGCTTTGTTTTCTTTTTAGCACAATAACATTGCACGCATTGTTGGGCGATAAAACCCACAGATAACTATGCCAGCGGGGTGTTGGGGTGGACGTGATCAGCAGCACAGTACGAGCTGCAATGGCGACGAGCTGGGGCAAAGCCCATAGAAATGTGCTGCTGCGAGCAAAGACAGCAGCTCCTGGGGAGGCCCTTGCACAACCTCTGAAGAGCTCCTTCCTGAAAGAGGGCGGAGGGGCCCGCCACCCAGAATTTCGATGACAGCTGGAGCAGGACATGGGGTGCAAGGCAGCAGGGACGCGTGTTAGCCAGCTATGCCTTGTGTCACTCCTACTCACAGCCTTGCGACGGTGATGGCACTGATGACTCCTGGGAGGACACTGGGAAGAGGTGAGGATGTCACAATTCGCCACAGCATCTGTTACTAAACTGCTGTTTTTCCCAAGCTGTTTCTGCCCCTCCCTTCCTGCCCTCCTCCTGATTTTCTTGGTCTTAAGCTCTGCATTTAGTGCTGGCATACAAGGGAAGCACTACCCAACCAAGGTGCTCTGGCAAAATCATTTTGTTTCCCAGGTTTCTTGGCAGGACCTTGGTATCACATGCACCAGGTCCCTTTGCTACCTTAATCCATGCCTTTTGGCTGGCAGCAGCGCAAGGCAGAAGGGATGTTATTCAGCAACACTGACCCTGAGCTGCAGGAAGCACCCCCTGAGCACAAGGGCTTTGGGGTGTCTCAAGGCCACAGAGCTCAGTTTGCGGACACCTACCTATACCCCACCATTGTGTTAGAGACCAGCCAGTATCTCTGCCTCCTGCAGACTCAGGGGACTCCCTAACAAATCCTCCCACAGACTTGCTAGCTCACCACACCAGTGTTGTCAACCAGGTTGGGCCTTGCATCTCCTCTCAAGTGATGCCAGGACAAGTCCAGAGCCACCAAGGCAGGAGGCTGTCTCTGTGTGGAGAGGTGGCCCAGGGCACTTGGCATAGGCTGCTGAACTGCAGAAGCCTCAAGTGTGCAGTCTGAGAAGACAGAAAAATGAGCTGGCACAAGCCACCACTCAGCAGCAGAGCCAACAGGCACCGTGGGTCCTCCTGAGCCCTCGGAGGAGGCCTGGCACGATGTGATGAGGACTGCATGAAAGCCTTTCCCTGGGCCGTTCGAGAGGTCTGGCCAGGTGATCCTATGGGCTCTTATGGGCTTAATACACTGTGAATTGACAGGTCCTTTCCTGGTGGCAATTTAAATGGACCTTCTTGTTACACAGAGACTCTTCTCTAGCAGGTATAATTACAGCAGGAATGCAGAGAGTACAGTTTTAGTTCCATCAGGTGCTGGTAATTCCCTCCGCCCACTATCAGTCTTCCAGCATTTTATTTGTCTGACACATCAGATCCCATTTTCTTAGAGGGGAAAAGAGTTAGCAAAACACTTGGCAATAACAAATTAAGTGTCATTAAGTCAGGCAATCACAGAGGTCAGACTTAATGCCCTAATTTATCTAGCTCTTCCTACAGAAGAGCTCCTCAGTGCTACATCCAGCTGTTGTTGCTGGCAGACATTATATGCATCCAACACTTGAGAGCAACGGAGACCCTTTGCATTTGATCTGGACTGATCTGTGCCTTTACAAGAAGCTCCAGACCTTTCAGCTCGTGCCAGGACAGCAGGGATAGTACTCTGCCAAGCCAAAGCTCACGCTACAAATTCAAACCTGAAGACCAAGTGCCAAAGAAAAACCCTCTCCAAACAGTAGTTTCCCCTCTCCTACTCAAGTCCAACTAGATCAACCATCTCCTTTGGCAGCAGTCCCTACAGGAAGGGATACAGTTTGCACTAAGGGGACGAGGGAAGAGCAACCGGGCTGTTTTGGACTGGGGAGCGGCAGGGAGGGACTCATTCAAGTACCGATTGCTCTTGCACACAGTATAATAAACCAGTGTGAACACAGTGAGAAGATAAAATTTAACAAAGATGTTAATCACTGAAACTTAGAATGAACACAGAGCTACATTACTATTTTACATATATACATATGTGCCTATATATGAGAAAAGGAAGTAAAAAAGATCTGTAAAACACATCACGCGTAGTTTGGCCAGTGCAGGCAGAATGCACCAGATGTTAAGTAGAAAACCTGGACAACTGCAAAGTCATCTGCACACGCTGCAGAGAAACTTGGGCCATTTATTATTAAGCTGCAGACTGGCCTCTTTCTCAGACTGTATCCTCTACAGAGGATGAAAATCTCTCAGAGGAAAACTGAAGTTAGCAAACCCCAGCAAAGCGAGGAGGAATCCCCACCCCAGGGCCAGGACTCCCAGGTCCCTGCGAGCCGTCTGCTGGCAGGACACCCTCGGCGGCATTGCTCTCCTTGCTCTGCTGCCCGCTGCCAGGCTAATGCCCAGGCACGGCCGTGGGGCCCATGGGGTGCTCAGCCCTGCGGAAACCCGGCCCCGGCCTCTTGCTCTTGCTTGCAGCAGAACCACGAGGGGATAACAGGATCAAAAGAGCAGTAACGAGCTCTGGGAACTTGTCAGACAAATGTGTTTTTAACTGAATCCCAAATGAGCCGCTGAAGGGGAGCATTAGTGCTGTCACGTGGAGCACATGATTTTGGAATTCATTAAGCCTTTGATGCAGCGTTAGCACCGCCGTCCCCTGTCCCCGCCGTTAGCCATCTGGCTGAAAAGCGGCCAAGTTTCCTTCACCCCAGGACCAGAGGAATGGCCTGCCTTTGCAGCAGGTCGCAGGAGCTGCAGAGTTAGAGGATGCACGCACTAGGCAGGCTGACTGCAGTGGTCTTGAGAAAAAATGGCACCTCTTCTGGGAGCCCTTGGCACAAACTTGCCATTCTCCATGTCCTATAAGCCCTCTTCAGAAAAATCAGATGCTTCCAGAGAAGCTTCCTTTCTTCTTTCTCTGAGACAGGTTTCAGAGGAATGAAAAATTTAGTTATGGAGAAGTGGAACTAGAGCTGGAAGTCCTGCATTTAGTTGCCGAGAACCAGAACAGAAACACGTCAATGTGAATGAAACCAGAACAGAACTGCAACTGAAAGCTAAAGGCAAAAGTTACTGAATGTTATTGGGTATGGCACGGGGTCATGTTTTGCAGCACTATCTCAAATACAAAGTCCCCTCCAAAACTCCAACTCTCCCTTGTTTGAGGACAGTTTGTAGATTAACCATGCTGTGGATGTGTGGATGTGAAGACAGAGAGGTGGCTCCGTCCATAGCCAACACATGGTAAACATCTTTATAGTTTGCTTTCCAGGCTAGAAAAGCCTCAGTTGCTTTTTCACAAGAGCTGAAGCAAGTATCTGTGCAATTTCATCTCAAAACACTGGGGGTTGTGCACCAAGACACCTGTGCAGCTCTGTGCGGAGGCCACATGGTGCCCCAGGCTCCTGGCTGATGCAAGCCTCAGAGCTGGCTTGGAGCTGGAGCAGCACCCATGCTAATACCCCCACATCCAAAGCAACTTTGGCATGAGGGAGCACAGTGGGCACAGAAAAACAGCTCTGCAGGAAACAGCTAGTGGTAGGTGTAGTAGCTTTGGATCGGTGTGACCATGCTGGATCCAGGCTGGCTTCTTCAGAAGCGCTTCTGTGTCTTATGGCCTCAAGTTGTGCCAGGGGAGGTTTAGACTAGATATTAGGAAAAATTTCTTCACTGAGAGAGTGATCAAACATTGGAACAGGCTGCCCAGGGAGGTGGTGGAGTCACCATCACTGGAAGTATACAAAAAACATGTAGGTGTGGCACTTTGGGACATGGCTTAGTGGGCATGGTGGTGCTGGGCTGATAGTTGGACTTGATCTTAAAGGTCTTTTCCAACCTTAATGATTCTGTGATTCTTTGTGCTGACAAGTACTTGCCATTACCTGACTCATTGGGATTGCAGTCCACGCCCCCTCACTCCCCATCTGGGATAACAGCAAACTTGTACCTCTACAAATACACAAGTTATCTCTTACAGCTTAAAAATAGAGTGATAACTGCCTACTGCTCGCTGGGATCCGCATGGTGTCATGGCCTCAGTTCCACCAGGGAGCCACCACGCTGTCCGCGGGCTCCGCAGCGCTCCCGCGGGAGCTGCCGCCTTCCCCCCGCGCTCCTCCCAGCACAGCGCATGCAGCGGGGTGAGGCTGGTGCAGCCTCAGCTCGGCAGGCCCTTGCTGTGCAGTTGCTGTCATTCCAGCCCAGGCAATAATTGGGTGAGATGGTGCCTTTGGCAGAGACTCAGCAGCTATGCTGGTGCCCGCTACACCGGCCGCAGCAGGGCTCGGTTGCTGGCGGACACCTCCGAGGCACAAAAACAGCAGGAGAAGCCCTTTGAAACACTCTCCCAGGTCTCCTGACACTGTGAAGTGGTTTTTCTTCCTAATTTTCAAACATCCTAATTTGCCAAATGTTTCTCCTTGACTGGAAGCCAAGCACAGCTTTGGGAACAAAATCTGTGGTGCACCAGGGGTTCCCCCAGCTGTGGACTGCCAGTATCTGTGATGCTGAGAGCTGACCCCAGACATGGCAAGCTCGATGCACAGACCAAAACACAAACTGAAAACCAGTTCCAGCCTGGCCTGCCCTGTCCAGAGCGGCTGTGAGCCTCAGAAACGCTGTGCTTCCTCCAGCGACCCTGCTGTGAACGTGCCCCTGTAGTCAGCAGCATCCCAAATCGCAATGAGAGCAGGGTCAGCAACTGCCCACAGCCTCAGTCAGGTGTGAACGTACCGCAGAAGGGGCTAAAGACTGGCCGTAACTTTGCTGCCGGACTCAGGTCCATGGTGCTACTTTGGGCTTTAATCCTGCAACTTTTCCAACATAAATGATTCTGTGATTCTATGATTCTTTGGATGCTTCCTGTCCCAACATCCTCCAAAGCATCTCTAAAGGAGCTCAAGGTGAAACTACTGAAATAAGTGGTGTGTAACCTCCCTTGTGAAGTTGGCTGCGAGAGGTAGAAAGGTGGCTAGTAGGATGTGATTTTCTAGTGGGTTTCCAGGGACCTCCAAATTCCAAAGAACCAAATTACCATACAGAAGGATAAATGAGACACATTGGAAGAGATGACTCACCCTTTGTCTTATTTCAAAACCTCCTGCAATTCTCTGAAGGACAGTAACCACAATAAATTAATTGGAAAACTGTAGCAGAGTCCGTTAGAGTGAAAAGCTGAAAAACTAAAAAAAAAAAACTAAACCAACCCCACCAAACCACCCCAAAACAAACAACCATTTTCACACTGGAAGCTTGCCATAGAGCGAACAGGTAACAGAGATGTGAAAGACCATTCAGAGTAGAGGGCCCGCAGAAAAGCACAGCGAGTTACTCACACTAGCAAGGAACGAAGGGAAACTCCCCTGATACAACCTTCTTTTGCAGGGATGAATGAGGCAACCTGCTCTAAGTGAAAGCATCAGCACGCTATGTTTCAAAACAAATTTATAACACAAATGGTAAACGACATAGACGGCATTTATCCGAGGGCTCCGGAGGAACCCCAGCACAGATCGCTCAGCTACAATGGGACATGCAACCTGTTGCTTAGTTCAGCCTGAAACCAGAGGAATGACAGGAGGCAAATGAGATGCCAGAGCTGGGGTTTTGGTTTTTTTTTTTTTAAGAACTTTGGGTAAATCTGGGGACCTATGACTTGTGAATCTGAGTTCCACACTGGGAATTAGGAACAGCATCCCTGGGCACCTAGAGAAATGGGATTAAAGGGGAAGAAACAACCCTACTCTAGCAGAAGGAAATAATGCCTCACTCCTTAAAGCAGTAAGGAACCTTGTTTCATGGGTGTGGCTGGATAGATGGATGTACTCGGATGCCCAAAACACTTTCAGCAAGGTCCCACACCAAATATACTTAATCACTCTTCTCCACACCATGCTTATTCCCATAGTTAATAACAAGGCAGAAGACAGTGAATGGAAAATGGTCAGTGCTTAAGGTGGAGAAACGTACCAGTGCTGTACCACCAGGATCTGTGCTAGGGCTTGTGGGTTTTGTGGCATTCGTAAATGGTCTGGGAAAGGGTGTGAGCCATGATGGGGCAGAGTTTGCTGGTGAGGCCGAGGTACACAGCGTAGTGAAAATGAGCACTCACTGCAGAGTTCAAGAAAGATCTCACAATGAGAAGCTGGATGATAAAATGACAAATGAAAGTCAGTGTTGGTATATGTAATGTACAAGGAGAAGCTCTACCTGCACAAAGAGGGAAGTGGCCTGAGGGTTAGCTCTGTGTTTTCTTCCTTCCCTATCAGAGAAGATACGGTGGAATTAAGAAGAGGTAGAAAAGGGGAAAAGAACAATCAAACGGATGAGACAGAAAAAGACAGCCAAGGGAGAGAAACTGATGTATATAAAATCATGTGCAGTGAGCAAGTTGTTCTGGAAACGACTGTTTGTGATGTTTTGTAGTATAGAAACAAGGGCATATTGATTAAATAATGACATAGCAGGTTAAAAACCAAACAGATTTAAGTAATTCTTCACTATGCATCATAAGTCTGAGGAATTAATTGCCTAGGGTTGCTATGGAGGCAAAATAATCTAGAATGGATCAAAAGCAATCAGATACTTCTACAGAGGATCAACCCAGCAAGGACTGCTAGAAAAGGATACTTTGGTCAGAATAAGATTAAACTGAGTATTGCTCGAAACATATAGCAGAGGAAGCATGGCTTTATGCCTACATTGCTCTTCAGTCTGCTCTGAGCATACCCCACGGGCCACCTACACGGCCAGGATCCTGTGCTGGTTTGACCCCTTCATCTCAGACAGTAGTTTCTATGCTCGTGAGGCAACCAGGAGGAGCAAGTTGATAAGCAAGGCCCTGGTCAAGTAGCCTGTCCTAAATGTTGCTGCAAAGCAATGGCACACCATGCAAGTATTTGGTGTGGACAACAAAGTTAGGTAGAAGATAGGAAAGACTATCTCAGAGATGCTGTTACAACACTCCACAGTCACTTGACATAGGCTGGAGTGAGGCTAAGAGCGGTGTGGAGAGCCTTGTCTGGGCTGAGGGCCAAACAGGTCTTTAAAACACATTTGGGAAAGGAAACGTCAACATACACCATAGCATTGCCCAGGAAGAAAGCAAACAATATGAGGGCTGCTAGTTTTGTGAAAAGAGGTTAAGAGTTGTACTGGTCCTTGGATCACAGGTTCACGTTCCTAAACCTCAAGTCTACATCAAAGATGATGGCCAGACTGAGGACAGGAGAAAGCAGAGCTGGAAAAAAGGGGAACAAGAAGGGTTGAGAATGGAAGGAGAGAAGAAAATAAATTTCTGGTTTAGCCAGCCTGATGGAGAGTTGCTGGCCAGATACCTCAAGGGCCAAAGGCAATCCAGAGCTTCAGTTTGGTCAGAACGAGACTGATCTGGAATAGGTCTTAGCCTAGAGGTGATTTGCTAAAATATTTGCAGCCAAGATTGTTCAAATGTAAAGCATTGAGGGAGATAAGGAAGGGACACAAAACCCTTCTGCACAAACAGCAAGGCAGGTTAGGTAAGCTTGCTAAAGGATGCACTGAAGCACTAGTTGCAGGGATGGAGTGACGGGGGACAACTAGGAAGGCACAGATTGTGAAATAAAATTCCTCCCAAGCCTCCAAGCCCAGAGGTCCCTCTAGCACTTCCAGTTCTCGCTCCTGTGGATTGCAGATCCTTCTCACTGCTCTTCCTACCTGCCTGGGTGCCGGCTCTGCCCAGCTCCCCACACCCAGGCATCTTTTCCTAGCCTGCCTCTCTGAGCTCAGCTGAAGCCCCGTGGGGCACGAAATGCAGTGCTCAGGGGATCTGCGGGCTGTCAGGCCTTCTTCAGGGGGCTGCCTGTGCTCACGCAGCCTGATACAGCCTGATATTTGCCTTTTATGTGAGTACATCCCATTCGGTTCATCACATGCTAGCTGAACTATAACATGATATAACATGAATGGCCTTCCCACTTTGGCTTACACAATTTTCTCTTTGCTTTTTCTTAGACATAACTTTCCAAGTGCCACAAGGCAAGCTGCTGCCATAGGAAATGAGGTAGGGCTGCTCATGTAGCTGCTCCTCTTCAGTGGAGAAGATCAACTTCAGGGAGAAGACGAAAGAAATCTTTAGCGTAACTCATGCTCTCACACAGAGCTGAAGCTCCAGTGGCTGACTTTGGCCATGAGTTGGAAGCATTCAGGGAAAGACCACGCCAGAGATGTCAAACCTGCATTTTAGTCTTCAGCAGCCTATTGTATTCCCAGCTCTCCTCTCAGATTTTCCCCATTGCTGGCACACATTTCTCCCCATGATAGCCCAGCACTAGTCAGGCTGCTCTCCAGAAACTTGGCTAGACCAAGTTTCTATATAGGCAGAACATTCGCTGTTTGCTAATGCTCCTGCAAACCAGAGCCTTGCAGAAATCATGCCAGTGCCTCCAGTGCAGCATAAGCTCCTCAGCCTAGCAGCTTCTCACTCTTCTCTTCCCTTGGTTTCCTATTGTCATGTCACAGGAAAAGTAGAAGTAACAAACATGGAAGAAACCTGACCTGCCAGCCCAGGTGTGCTGCCTGGGTCCATGCCAGGCTCCTGGCTGCCCACATTGTGATTCTACTTCCCACCCATTGAATCAGGGGCAGAATAAATCTGCTCTGGTTTTGGGAAGCTTTCCAGCAGATGTGCCATGGACACCCACCAGAGGAGTGCTCTGACCCTCTGCGATGTCATTCCCCCCCAGTGTCACTTGTGAGCTGTGTCTGCAGCAGGACGCAGGAGGTACGGGAGGCAGCTGCTGGGAGAAAGTTCTTCACCACCCTCCTTGGTTCAGCATTATCCCTACCAGGCTACAGGATTGAACAGTGTTTTGCAGCTGGATCTTAGACCTGGGCTTACATCATGGTCTGTGACACAGGAACTAGGAAAGTGTTACAGAGCAACTCCGTTACTGAAATGCATTTCTCATACATGTCTCAGTTTGGTGCATTAGTGAGTTCTTAGAAATATTTTGGCCATGAAGTGGTTCTACGTGCTACCCAGAAGGCAGGTTTTCAGCTGCCCAGCAGTGGAGGAAGCCCAGGAGAACACTGGCACAGAGGCCAAGGCTGCCCAGCAAAACGCCCCGGGGCTGAGCCAGGAAGACTCTGCAAACAGCAGCCTTTGACTGCCTGGACTGGTTCTGTCCTGAACAGCCACAAAGCAGCTGCCAAAACCCAGTACGAGGAAGAGAAAAGGTGTGTTAATGCTGCAGGGCAGTGCTGGGGAGAGCAAGGACGTCAGTCTGAACCAGCCGCTGCTTCCCTGCCTGGTTCCCAGCTCCCTTGTCAGCCCGCACAGCTCAGCACTGCTGCTCCAGAGAGCACAGCGGAGGGAAGAGAAATAGTCCTGTGGTTCAAGGCAGCGCCAAGACCCTGCCACAAGCGCCCTGTATCACGTGAACAAGCTTCTCTGGCCACAGCGCTAGCCTACGCAACCTGGACTCAGGCACCCTCATGCCCTCTGAGAGAGGGGTGAGGTGGGGTGGGCAGCATAGCTGCCCTCCGGTGCCGAGGGATCTGCCAGGGAAGCACTGACCCAGAGGGAGCTCGGTGCCGGCTGCGCAGGTCTCACGGAGATGAGGGTGGCATGGGACGTGAGCACTGTTACGGGCAGCAGTTGTACACCGGGATTACTGGCCCATGAGCCTTCACCTTCTCCACTGAGACACTTCACATGATCCTGTGTCTACCCTCAGAGGCATTAGCCGTTCTCCTCCATTTGCAGTCTGTGGCTGAACTGACTGCAGGAAACAGAAACAAAGAAAACACGGAGCCTCTCCTTACAGGAAGAAAAGAGATTCATTTTAAAAGGTAGAAAATACATAAGTAGCATGGGCCTGTATGTTCCAAGCCCTCTACCCTAGTGTAAAGTAGCACGTTGTCCAGCTCGGACTTGTAGTGATTCCAACCAGGATGAACAAGAGGGTTTCACCAAGGATTCTCTGACTCAGGCTCTGGCTAAGGACTGGGGAGCAGCAGGCCAGCACACTGATGCAAGGGTAGGAAATTCCCTCCACAGAAGGACCTTGTTGCCCCTTGTCTCAGCTCCTGTTCAAGTGCCACTGCACTCAACAAAAAGGACACATCAGTTTCATTCCTTACTTCCCAAACCCAGCTTCCCTTGGCACCCAGAGCAGCGGATACACAGGATCAAAACAGAGACAGCAGACTTGAAGAGAAAGAGGTAGAAAATCAGTACAGGTATCTGTGAAAGAGCAGGTTGTTGGGAGATACCCAGTTTGTGACTATAACAGTGCGAGGTGAGGGGTCTCCAGGCACGCTGAAGTATTGACACGCAGACTATCAGGCACTGTGGGACTGTGCAGAGTGACTGTTACCATCCTCTCCCCTCTGCCAGGGCAAGACTGGTTCAGATACTGTGGTCTCAGCCACTGAGAGCGGCTGAGTGCTGATGAAAGTTTATTTCTGCAGCAGTCCTGTCTACTTGCACAGTTCTAGCTGGGTGCAGGGGGAAAAAAAAAAAAAAAGGCTGCTATATGTCTGGATATATTCACCCAGTTAGGCAAGGCCCAGCAGCACTGGAAGAGGATAGGGCTGAGCCACTGTGACCTGCAAGAAAGTCAAGAAACACAACTCAGTGGAGGATATAAAAGGGCTCCGTTCAGTAATCCCAGTACGACACACCGTTACCTATGCAGATCCCACACATTTTGTCTTTCTTCTGCCTAACTTCAGACACCAGGAGCATCCCCTGGGTGCATCAATACCCATGTACAGGAATGGAGCACTGAGTCAAACACTTTGGGGAGAGGATTTTCTCAGCCATCAAGAGGAAGAAAAGACAGGCCCCAGCTAAAAAGCTTTACTCCAACATGAATTCCTGGGAGCGGAACCACGCAGGGAGCTCAGCAATCCCAGTGCAGGGCTGCAAGCCCTGCAGTAGGTCTGCAGCCAGTGCATGGTCTTTTGATCCCTCTCCATGCCCAGCTGACACAAATCCAGTTTTTTCCAGAGGTATATAACAGCACCACTACAGCTTCCTCCTGCCTTCAGCAACTGAATGGGACCGGGATTTACCCACTGGCTGCACCAGGAAGCTGCGCATTCACAAGATGCTTCAGGCAATTAACGCATGGGGCATAGCCAGCTTGTGCCAGAAGGCCCTCGCTGGCCCATTCCATACACTCCTTTAACCTGCCCAGTATATTACAGCCTCAGTAACCAGCTGTGTTTCCAGCTGCTGAAACCTTCTTTAAAGTCCTCATAGACTGCCACTTTTTCCTATGTTCTTGCCTTCGGCTCTTTGCCCCTGCTACCCCCAAGGTTCTTTGCCCAGCACCCATTTCTCATATGTGCCTCCACAACATTAAGCCACTGCAGCTGACTATTGTAGCATTCAGATATGCTTTCTGAGAGTACTCATCCTTCCAGCCCCAGGCCTCTAACAAACTGTGAGCTCCCTCCAGCAGCATTGTTACTGTACTGCAAGCATGCTGTGCACCACAGGTGGTGGGAACCCAACCTTATGATGATTTTCCCCATTTTTCCTGGTCTCTTTGCAGTCCTGGAATGGAAGCTGGCCACAGCCCTCTGTTTCTCCTGCTCTATTTCTATGCAGTTGGTGGCCAAGAGACGCTCTGGGTGGAGCACCAAGGGAAGAGCCCCTTTGATTCTCCATTTCCCAGAGAAGCTGCAATTGCTGTCTGCCTTCCTGTGTGCTGCTTCCTCTTACCATGTCACTCGGGCTCTACATCCTCAATGTTGAGAGCTTGACAGCAGCTCCGTACAGAGGTGCTCAAGGGAATGGAAGAGAACTGCAGTGAGAAGCAGAGAGACAGTATTAAGGGAGCAGCATCTGGGATGCTGCCCACATCACAGCCCCTTCTGTTGTGGACTTCTCTTTGGGCATCTCGGCGAGCCTCTCCCAGGGTCTCCCCCAGCGCCGCGCTTCCAGTGAAGAGTCTTGACCCAAGACCACCAAATAAAACCTGTGACCCAGGAGCTAGGAAACCGAGCACTACTTGTGGAAGCCTTCTCTTTCCTGCCCCTGGGTAGGGCAGTTCCATGTGTCCCACCATGGCCATGAGTGGCAAGGCTTGGCCCAGCTCACCTGCTGGATTTCCTCCATCGCCAGGCGTATGGAACAGTGGAGGCGTGGGAAGGCTCGTTGGCTGTCTTTCTCCTTGCCTAAGCTTGGCTTTGTCATATTCTTGTCCAGGCTCTGCTGGTTTTGGCAATTCTTGGACTTCCTGAACCATGCGGATCTGAGAACCGCGGCTGCTCCTGACTGCAGAGCAGGTCTGCTGGTGGAAGGCCTGGAGGGGCACGGCTGCTCCTCTGGAGAGGTCTCCCCCTCGGCTGCTGGTGGATCCAGCCTGAGGCACTCCAGATTTTTGTAATCCAAACTCTCACTACTTTTCTGAGAGGAGAAAGAGTGGATTCAGCAGTGGCTTGCAGACCCTTCACATACCCCAAACAGCACAATGAAGATGAATATCCAGTTGTGCCCAATGCTGACATTCGGGGCGCGGAGGGGTATCATACACCCCCCAGGGCCTCTCCCCCACCCCAGGACTCCCCAGTGCCCAGCTAGTCCAGTGCATACAGAACAGACCAAGCTGTTTGGCCAGAATGGGGCAGCCCTCAACGGGAACACAAAAGAGAGATTCTGCTGGAGTGACTCTGTCCACTCAGGGCATAGTCCGTGGCCCAGCCCCTTTTCTGGCTGCAGATCCCCAACATTCACCTGCCCACAGGGAACAGTCAGTATCTCCATGAAGGGCTGGATGCCCACAGTCTGGTGATACCGAACCAGTTCAGTGAGCGAGGTGTGAGCCCGGTCTTCCCCCAGGATAACATAGCGTGCATTGGGCTGCATCTGGATCATGTAGTGTCTGCAGCGGCTTTCACCCCTGGGGAGATGGACAGACAGAAATAATCATGGCTCAGGGCTGCAATATCTCTCCAGGACCCAGTCACTGCTTTCTGCACTTGTCTCAAGAGGCCACATGTGATCAGGCTCCCCATTAACAAATATCACAAAGATGCAGGAGATGCACCATGCTGGAGTGTCACATGCTGTGCTAGTAGGTGCTGGAGGAGCAGCAATTTCCCCGAAGTCAGTAACAGGAGAACCCTGGCAGCTGGATCCAAACCCCAGCAGACTGTACCACCTCCAATGTTTGTTGTCCACATTAAAACTCTGCCCTACCCCTTCCCTAAGGCTGTAAAAAGACCATGCCTTTGTAGCACTCTGATTGCTTCTCCTCAGGCTTTCTTCTCGACTGATCTCTGCTCCAGTCAATGCTTCTTCCAACCTGGTTTGCCCACTCAGCCATATAGCACAACCCAAGAAGGACCTGCACCCTTGGAGCTGCAGCACCCCACCACAAACACATCTAGTTTTTGGCAACAGACAGACTGTGCAGTGTGCTGTCTGCTACTCCAAGCTGTCTGAGACACCCACTACAGGAGAAGGTGAGCATCATCCTCACTAGACTCCTCTATGGAGGAGGTTAACTCCTCCAGCCACGCAGCGGTCAATTTAGGACCTTCTTTTTCCTCTCCGCAAGGCTTATTACCTACCTGTATGTCAAGGTGTAGCCTGGTCGACTCTGGCTGATCCGAACAAGGAAGCAACCCAAAGGCTTGTCAATCAGCAAGTTTTCAGCTTCCCTGGAAGCAGGAAAGAGTTTTTCAGTGGACAGTAAGCACCCGTCCCTGTGCAGGGATTCCCATCCTATCTCACGTGCTACCATGGTAGTGCTCCAAGTGCACAGGGAAGCCAGCATCTGCCCCATGCATTCCTGGCTAGTTTTCCACGCTCAGGCTTGCTGGTGCAAGGAGGCATTAGCAGGCTGAGGAGGCACAATACTCTCAGCCAAAGCCTCTCCAAGCAGGGCTGCTCCAAACCTGCTCCAGCGGTCTGAGCAGTGCAATAGCAACAGCTACCTTCCAGCACAGAACACACTGCAAACACTGCCGAGAAGAGGAGGCTGTGCACATACCCATTTCCTATGCTCCAGGGCTGATGGAAGAAGTCAGGATGCTGTGGGGCAGTGGTGCTCAGCACAAGGTAAGCTCAGTGCCTTGGAAAAACACCAGCTTGGATTACACCAGTCTGTCTCTCCCAACTTCCTGCTGGAAGGAGGTCTTCCCCGTCTCTGCCCAATAGACAAAGCACTGCTTTGTGCTTGTCATGTGCCCTGCTCCAGGCTAAAGGTGACTGCAAATCACTGGAGCAGTTTGGGGTTGCTCTGGCTGCTCTGTTACATGAGGCTGAGCTTACACTGCTGCATGGAGACTTAAATCCAGCAACAGGAGGCACCACTTAAAAAGTATCTAATCTTCGGTGTCTTTGGGAAGGATCTGCTATGTCCCCCGTTGTGAAGTGCTCATGGCTAGCCTGTATTTGAATTCAGACAGTTTTGTCTTCCAGGTGCTAGCTCCTATCTGTGGACAAAACCATTAACGCAGGTGGGGGCCTTGTTAATTATCTTAAAAAAAGAAAAAAATGCAGCTACCAGGGAGTTGTCAGCTACTGTAGTGTTCTTTACTAAGCTAAGGTGCTGTATAATGTCTCTGAGCACTGTTCACACTGACAAGCTGACAAAATCCAGGAACTTGTGATATAGTACAACTGAAGAAGGCTTGCAGCTTTAACAGAAAAAAGTTACAAACTGCAACAAGATGGTAAGGGTGTTCAAATGACAGGCAGGCTTGGCAGCAATGCCCACACAAAAGCTTGAGAGCTCAGTCTTGCAAAGAACTCTGTAAGAAGGTAGGGTTTTGTGGATGTCTCTCCCAGCCTAAAGGGAGGGTAGGTGGGAAGAGGTATCAACAAAAAGCCTTCCTTTTCCCATCGCTGGGGACTTTGGGGGAATCTTGCTACTGGGTAGTCACTAAAGCCCCTCTTAATACTTTCTTTAAAAATAAACGTACACTGAATTCTGTATTCATTTGCTGTAAACTGAGGTATCCTCCTGACCTAAACGGAGAGATAGGAGAACAGTCATAATGAGTCAGACCGAAAGTTCATCCTCTCTCCATATCACGTCTCTGCAACCAATCCACAACAGGGGCTCTCCAAGTACTTTCCAAGCCTGCCTTCCCTGCAGGATCTGTATTCAGGAACCCACAGTGGGCTTATTTCCTATGAGTTTCCACAGTCTTCCCCTGGACCCATGTGAAGTTTCAGCATTTGCATCCTGTGACAGGGAGCTCCAGGCTTCCCCCTAAGGGTTTGAAGCTCACAGCCTAGAAGGGAAAGGTTATGCAGGTCACTCCCATTCCTTAAGGAGGCAAATCCTGGCAAATCCAACCTACACAGTCCTACTAAGGACACAGCAGCTTCTGCCTGCCTGCCACAGCCCAAGCTGCGGCCACTGTGTCCAGCGTACCCACCTTCGGCTGATCATCCCATGCAGCCAGCTTGGAAAGGCCCCATCATCCTGCATGACCTTCTGGGCCTGCGTCTCTTTGAACCAGCGGAGAGTTGCTCCTCTCTTGAGTTTCCTCATTTTTGCCTCTTCTCCAGTCTGTCCCTCTGCCCCCAGAACAGGGCGAGGCACAGAAGGGTCCAAGAAGTTATCAAAAGGAGTGGACTGAAAGTGGGGAGAAGGGGAAAGTGGGCATGAAAGCAAGGTCAAAGGCAGGGGATCTTTGAAGGGGTCACTTTGATAGCGATCTCATTCTTAAGACAGGATCAGTCGCAAACTATCAAATGCGACTTCCAGTTCCTCAACGGTCCTGACCATGCTTTTTAACTAACCACAGTAGAAAAGGACTCTGTCGCTTCTCATAACAAGAATGACAATATTGTCCTGGGACCACATGCAGGAGCACATGTGCATGCAGAAGGTGGAAGGAGCAGGGAACCAGCACACCTTGCTAAGGCACCCCAAGCAGAGCTAATATTGCTACCTCTGTTAGTTTGCTGCGTGGCCGTGGCACTGGTGGCTTATCAGGAGCATGGGGACAAGGCTGAGGGCGCCTCTTTCGTGGCATGGGGACTGGAAGAGAGATTCTTTCTGCAACAAGAGGACAGAAGTAGATGAAATCTAGCATCCAAGATCCATGAGATCCATCCTCCACATGCCCAGGATAGGGACAGGCTCTGCTGCATAGAGTGTGTGGCAAAGACACAGCTTGACACTCCTCCCAACACAGCCAGGCAAATAACCTTCACCACGCTGCTTCTGCTCCCCACAGAGAAAGCTGCACTTTCAAATGGCGGAAACGTTAGTAGGTCCCTGCCCACCGCATCGGTGGAGCCCCCAGCCCCAGGAGAGCTGAGGGCAGGCCATCATCACCTGAAGCTTACAGCATTTTGAGGTGATCGTCACACGAGTGGCCACACACAGGGACAAGTGGGAGTGGGAGCAACTCACTCTGGGCCTCTGCTTCCATTGCCAGCTGCCGGCTTCTTTCTCTCTCTGCCTCCTCCTGCAGCTGCTGTGCCTGAGCTCTCAGCTCAGCCACCAGTTTTAGATAACTCTTCCTGCATCTGAATCCCCTGAAAACTGTTCAGAGAAAAGCTGTGGTTAGAAAAAAAATTGTCATCATGCCTTTGTGACTCCCTGAGGGAAGCACACTGGGTGATATTCCTTCAGCCAGTGCAAAGCTCTCAACACTTCAATCATATTAATAAAGGGCAATGCAGACTCTACTTGAGCAGGCAGTCAAAACCACGTAAGAACTGTCTTCTACTCTCTAAGCTGCCAGATCATGGATTTAAAAAAAATAAAGTCACAGGTCTAAGCTCTCATCTCTAATGCCAAGGCACAGGATACCCAAAAAACAAAGTCTCACAGAAGGGCCTATGTTAACCATCTATCTCCCTGGTACCCTTCAAACACTACTCAGTAAAAGCAAAGCTCTTCTGTGCAGGAGATGGGATTTCCTTGGTGTCAGCCCACAGGATAAACTTTCCCATAAGCAGCCATCACAGGGTTCATAAGGAGCTTTAGAAACATTGCATTATCCCACCTACTCTACGATGTACTAAAGCACATAGCTGCACTCTCTCATTTCCCACTACCCACACATCTTCCCCACGGATGAGAGCAAGGCACAGCATGTGACAGTCTGATGTTTGTCATACTGTACAGTGCGTAGCTGGAAGCTGCTCAGATGCTTCAGCAGTGCAACAACCCATACAGAAGAGAATTACAACAGAGGGACCAGGCAGGATGACAGCCACCTCCTCCTGATTGCACAGTCCTCATGGAGCCTGTGCAGAGGGAAGTACCAAACCACCCACAGTGCCTGCTCTAGAGAAACAGGCTGCCAGAGCAGACACTACCTGGAAAGGAAAGAAAAAACCCCCAACAAACCCAAAACTTCATCCCTTTCTGCCTGTCTCTGAAAGTAGGAATGAGATCTACTTCACTCATCATCTTTTCCCTCTCCTCAGTTCAACACCACGCACGAACATGCCCCCACGCCAGGGGATGGTTACCCAGATCTTGGGACGCAGTCAAACCATATGCTTGCCCTGCTCAGCTCAGCTCTCCTTCACATGTGCTTTCCCTTTCCAAGGCTTACTGTCTGATGGCTCTCCCTGACTGAGGATGAGCACTGAGGAGGTAGGTGGGCATCTGCAACAGCACTCTAGTCCCCACAGGGCCTTGACATGGAGATGGTGCTTGGCCTGCCTTTCTTTCATCTGCAAAGGTGCAATGGTGGAGCAGGGACTGGAGAAAAAATTTCCCTTGCCCTGGTCTGAGATCAGAGTTGAGAGACTCTTCTGCCCAGTGCTCACCTTTTTGTATGACAACTGCTGCTCTTTCCAGTCGCTCCACATACTTTGCCAGCTGTTCCTGGTGCCAATATTTAAAGAAAAGTCGTGACTTCCTGAGAAGTCGGGGAGAGAAAGAAGTGGTGAGAAACAGTTTGTCTAAATTTGCCTCCAATCATCCTTTGGACAGGCCTTTCCTGCAGCCACAAAGTTCTCCCTGAAGGAAACCAGGTAACAGTCTACACGTATAAAGTCTCTGCAGTTCAGGCCCCTTATACCCAGCAACAGTGATCCACACCTACCCACATATCCAGCCTGTCAGCTCCGTATTTTGCAGTATCTGCAAGCAGCTGAAAGAGAGGAAAAGAATTAAATAAATAATTTTCTGCCCGAAGTGAACAACATGCAACCAGTGGTTTTAGGTGCATAAAGGGGGAGAAAGTGCCTCAATGATTCTGCATTACATTCTCTGTCCCCTGTCACCCGATCACATTCAGTAACTGGCTGACAATCAGTAGTGCTCCTTGAGGTACACCTAGTATCACATTCAGAAACATCAGCAACGGGGTTTCCTAGAGGCAGATTTCCTTCAACTGCCTGGGAGGCAATTCTGCAGACCCTATTTTATTCTCAGAACTGTTTTTCCTCATCTCATTTCCAAGCTCTTTGGAGCACACAAGTTGCAAGGTTGGCACAGCAAGACATCTGGAAGAAAGTCTGTTTTCCATTTCCAGTTTCATTTTTCAGACTCCAGTGATAAAATATGGGTCACTCAGAAAGACTCACCAACACTTGGAACTGAAAGCAATACTGTAGCTGTACCACACAGGCAGCTTCCTCCCTCTGCCTGCAAATCCAGGCTGTGAAACCATAGTGGGACTTTTTGCTTATATCTCACATAACAAAGCAGAAGTGGTTTTCCTTCTATCTCAGCCAGCTGCCACTGTGCCAGAGTCTATATCCGAGGTAATTATTTTCTCAAAAGCATCCTATTTTTGTGGCTGAAAACACATCATGCTGCCTGTCTACCATCATCTTTCTCTCATCAATGAGATTCTCTCTTGACTTGGGTCTAAAGTGGGTTTGCAATTTTTATTAATTCAGTAGCATCAGTAACTTCAAGGAAGCTCTGTGAAGGCTGGAGGAACTACTGCCAGAAGAGAACTTTTCCAGGAAAGCATTCAAATCCTTTTCTTAAAAGACAAAAAAATAAAATAAAATCAGCTGGCTGCCCTACATGTTTCATTTTCACCTCCAGTCACAATTGGCCATAGTAGGAAGGAGGGACTGGGAAAGTGGAAAAGAAGAGGTGGGGAGCTGCTGCCCTTAGATGTAGGAAATAAAAAGCTGACAGGGTAAGACTGCAGAGCTGGAAGGACATTTATGTGTATAAGGAACAGTCAGGTTCTGAAAGTACTGGGGATATATTATACCTGTACACACAAAATATTCTTGGACCAGAAACATCCTCTCTAGCTTGGGAGGCATTCAGTGCTGGGTACTTGCTCATCATTGTCTTTATTGTCTTCTTTTTGTGTGAGGCCATCAGGAAAAAGCCTGGAGAAGCACCTTGCAATGGTGCTGAGCCCCTGCCATACTGAGTTCAGTGGACAATGAACTTGACACCCCCTGTGATGAGCAAGACTGACAGACTGGTAACAATGGATAAGGAGAAGGCTGGGGTACTCAACGACTTCTTTGCCTCAGTCTTCACTGGCAGTGTCTATTCCTACACATCTCAAGGGGATGGCCTGCAAGATGGAGATGGGAGGAGCAAAGTCCCGCCCACTATAAGAGAAGATCAGGTTTGAGACCACTTCAGGAACCTGAACATGCACAAGTCTAGGTGCACCCCAGAGTCCTGAGGGAACTGGCTGATGTAGTTGCCAAGCCACTCTCAATGATATTTGAAAAGTCCTGGCAGTCAGGTGAAGTCCCTGGAGACTGGAAAAAGGCAAACATTGCACCTACTTTTAAAAAAGGTAGAAAGGAGGATCCTGGGAACTACTGACCTGTCAACCTCACCTCTGTGCCTGGGAAGATCATGTAACAGATCTTCTTGGAAGCTATGCTAACGCACATGGAGGACAGGGAGGTGATTTAAGACAGTCAACATGGCTTCACCAAGGGCAAGTCCTGCCTGACCAATCTAGTGGCCTTCTATGATGGAGGGACCACATCAGTGGACAAGGGAAGAGCTACCGATGTCATCTGTCTGGACTTCTCTAAGGGCTTTGACACGGTCCCCTACAACATCCTTCTCTCTAAATTGGGAGAGATATGGATTTGATGGGGAGACTGTTTGGTGGATGAGGAATTCATTGGATGGTTGCATCCAGAGTGTAGTGGTCAACAGCTCAATGTCCAGATGGAGATCAGTGGTGTCCCTCAAGGGTCCATACTGGGACAAGTGCTCTTTAATATTTTCATCAGTGACATAGACAGTGGGATCGAGTGCACCCTCAGCAAGTTTGCAGATGACACCAAGCTGAGTGGTGCGGTTGACATGCCTGAGGGACGGGATGCCATCCAGAGGGATGTGGACAAGCTTGAGGAATGGGCATGTGTGAACCTCATGGGGTTCAACAAGGCCAAGCGCAGGGTCCTGCAGCTGGGTTGGGGATAGCCCCCAGTATCAGTCCAGGCTGGGGGATGAAGGGATGGAGAGCAGCCCTGCCCAGAACGACTTGGGGTACTGGGGGATGAAAAGCTGGACATGAGGCGACAATAATGCGCTCGCAGCCCAGAAGATCAAGTGTGTTCTGGGCTGCATCCAAAGCAGTGTGGCCAGCAGGTCGAGGGAGGGGATTCTGCCCCTCTGCTCCGCTCTGGCAAGACCCCACCTGCAGTCCTGTGTCCAGCTCTGGAGCCCTTAGCGCAGGAAAGACATGGGCCTGTTGGAGCAGGTCCAGAGGAGGCCACAGCAATGGTCAGAGGGATGGAACAGCTCTGCTGTGGGGACAGGCTGAGAGAGTTGGGGTTGTTCAGCTTGGAGAAGGGAAGGCTCTGGGGAGACCTTATTGCAGCTTTCCAGTACTTAAAGGGGGCTTATAAGAAAGATGGGGACAGACTTTTTAGCAGGGCCTGTAGTGATAGGACAAGAGGTAACATTTTTAAATTAAAAGACGGTAGATTTAGACTAGATCTAAGGAAGCAATTTTTGACCATGAGGGTGGTGAAACCTTGCCCCAGGTTGCCCAGGGAGGTGGTAGATGCCCCATCCCTGGAAACATTCCAGGTCAGGTTGGGTGAGGCTCTGAGCAACCTGATCTAGTTGAAGCTGTCCCTGCTCATGGCAGGGGAGTTGGACTAGATGACCTTTAAAGGTCCCTTCCAACCCAAGCTATTCGATGATTCTATGATTCTGTGACACCTTTGACCATTGTTGTGACTCTCTAAATGGAGTCCATAAGCCAGTTCTCATGAGGCCATAAGCCTCATACCTCAGGATAGCAAGGCTTTACAGCAATTGAATTGTAATGCTGTATAGCAATTCAAGAAAGATTTCATTCATCACTGTACCAAATGCTTTTTAAACACTAACTGTCCTTGCCTAGGGATTTGTGTTCCCCATCACTACAAAAACCCATCCTGACCTTCTTCCTTTTACTTAGTTTGCTATGCTACTCTGAGAGCAAATTCTCTGAAGAACAAACTCAATTGCACATAACCAAGGAAGTGTTCTTACCTTTCTTTTGTGAGGGAAACATGTGGTTTCACTAGAAGAATTCCGTATCTGTGAAAAACAAACCAATACAGCCAGTTAAGAGCCACATCCTTGATGTGTTGAGCTGATTCATGTTAACCTCACAACAAACAACAATAAATCACCATCTTTTCCACTCAGCCTCCCTCAGCAAACAACCCCATGATCTCAGGCACATGATCTTTAAAGAGGCTGTTTCACTCCTTGCCCATATCTTGTTACCAGGGTCGCTTCCCTAACAATATTGAAGGAGGAAAATTCAGAGATTTTAACAAACCTTTCAGCGAATTCCTGAAATGAGGGTCTCCAGGAGAAACCATCTCTTCGGATACGGATTGTCTCCAGCAGTCCATTGTACCGGAGCTGAAGCAGAAACAAAGACAAATAGGTCATTAGGATATCAGTTTGTTCCTCTGCAGCCAGAAATGCCTTCATTCATCCCTAAACTTCTCTAGTTCAAAATGAAAAGGTTTCTTTCTGAAAATGTTTCCTTCCTTAAAGACTGAATTTACCGCATCCTGTCACTCTGATGATTAACCACTCTCAGTTAAAAGTTGGAATCCATAAAAGCCAGTGACTGAAATAATTTCACCTTCCAGCCATGGGTACTGCTTTCCGTCTGTCCCTTAGAGGATAGCTTTTATTTCCAAATCTGGACAAAGAAATACTCTGAGGCACGGATGAACTTCCCTCTTAATCCTATCCTTTTTCATATTTCTATATTAGTCTATAAGTCTATATATATTTCTATTTAAGTTTCTACATTAAACAGGCCACAGAGCTTTCTGAACTCTTCTAATCATTTTCAGTATTCTTTAAAGTGTCCGGATCTCTGACCTGACACAATACCCAAAGACAGTCGTATCACCACATTTCAGTTCCTATCAAAGTGATTCCATCTTGGCTCCTATTCAGAGTTGCCCTGGCTGACAGGTGAGAACAGTCTCCTCCAGGAAGCATCATTTTTTCTGGAGTACTGTCTGTATCAGTCCTCATCCAGGAGATGCAAAGATGAATCCTAGTCCCTGACAAGCAGATCTCATTGCATTCATGAAACAGAAATGGGACAGAACTAAGATTGCAAAACTGGACCTAGCAGTCTGTCTCACAAAAACAACCAAGTACCCAGAACCTTTACACGCATAGAAAGTGTGCCTACTCTTTATCTTGCAAGAGGAGACTCAGACACCAGTCAGCTTCCAGGTATCTTCCTCAGCCTTTCGGTGGGGTCTGCCCTCCCCACTGAGACATGGCAGAAATAGCTGTGAAGGACACTGCTTTTCCTCACCTGCAGCAGCACCACCTGGCTGTCCACCACACCCGGCTCCTTCTGGCTGTTGGGCTTTATACAGCGCACAAAGTGCGGGTTGGCAGAATACATCCTCTCCATGAGCACCATCAGGGAATGCTGGTGAGGGCAGAGAGAGATCAACAGTCCAGCAAGCCAAAGCACTGCCAGAGCCCTGCGTGCAATATCCTGCAGCAAGAACTGTTTTCCCACCCTGCAGCAACTTCTGAGGCTCTGATAAAACCCCCGTCTACATGCTGGATGCTTAGCATCCTGGAAGCTCTCACTAAAATATCACTGCACTCATCTCAAGGCACTGCAGGGCAGCAATACTTTACCCGGAACTGAGCTCCGGCAGACTGTTTTCGTGTGCTGTTGAACTTGTCGTCTGCTCCTGGTACGACCTGGAACTAGACCCAAACAAAAAATCCAAAGAGCATTGCTGGAGGGCAGGTGGCAAAAAGGAGAGAGAATGCATTTCAGGGGAGGGAAAACAAGTTAAACATATCAGCAGAAGCAAGCAGAAAACCTGGTAAAAAACAAAGGAGAAATTGTTGCAAGCAGATTGCTGTCTGCTCTTATTTTCAATCCATTTCTGTCTGCTCTCATTTTCAGCCAGTTACTCAAATAATAAATATCAGGTAACTATGCCATCGTTTATCAACTGCCATGAAGACCTGAAGTGCTATACCTTGGCTTTCACATGAGGCATCAGTGTCCCCGTTCTGGAGATAGTGGCTGGAAGAAGAGAGGCAATAGTTACTTTTACCTTTGCTCGCAATCAACAATGTCTAAACATTCAAACCTTACGTCGCATGCAAGTCTCCTTACAAATACTGAATCATAGACAGGGTATTAGGTTTCACCATGTGGAAATACAAGGAAAGAGCTAAAGAAAGGGTGAATAAAATGCAAATATATGAAGCATACAATGCAGGCAATACTATTTTCGGCCACTGAGAAGACAAGGCATTCAGTTTACTGAACAACCCTAAATGACTTTCAAAAGAAATATCATCAACGGGCATCTAACAACGCAGAAAAAAAGGTACGGATAGCAAATGGGAAGCTCACCTACAGCAGTCAAGATGGGAGGTTAGATAAAGTCAGATAGCTGACTAATTCAGCGACAAGATAAAAAATTCAGAGAAGTTGAATTTACTGAGGGATCTAATGGCAGCCTTGGACACCCTTAATGCAATGGTGTCATGTGAATCATAGAATCACAGAATCGTTGACGTTGGAAGGGACCTCTGGAGGTCATCTGGGCCAGTCCCTTCGCTCAGCAGGGCCACCTAGAGTCAGCTGCCCAGGACTAGACAACCAGTCTGAGAACAGATTATCTCTGCTGTTTATGAATTTTCAAAGAGTTGGAACTAGACTAAGTATCTTCAGCAACAGTGTGGAAGTGGTAATGAAGAATGATACTTCTGAGCAGAAGAGCTGAAAAACACAGTGGAGAATAGATGTGAAATTCCTCAGTTGTAAATCCCAGAAAGCAGCATGGACTGAACAGGACAAAAAATAAAAAAAAAGAAATTCTGCACCAGAAGCACTGTGTTCAGCTAGGCAATTTCCAAGGAAGCATCCAGCTGATTTTCTTTAAATAATTACTTTCACAGAAGCCTTGGGGACTCTGAGGCCTTATCAATAACTGGCAAAAGGGAGTGAAATAATGCACGACCTCAAAGTTCTTTAACAAGTTGTACCTGAAAAACAAAAAGTGTTTGAAAAGAATAATCTTTACACTCATTGCTTGTGGCTTTACAGCACTCTGTTTTCAGTCTGAACAGCTAGAAGCTATGACCTTGTCCAGCTTCATTTCTAGACAAGAACAGAGCATATGGAAAGGCCAGGAGACAGTCCAGCACTGGCCCTGGAGAAGATGGGCTATCTGATCTGAAGGAAGACGTCTGAGCAATGGCTAATTCTCTGGAATAGGATACAATCTGCCTTGCTTTCCAGGGTGGAACGAACAGCTCTGACAACGTGGTACATGCCAGCAGCCCTACCTCAGGCTGCAGTCTTCCCAGAGTCTCCTTGGGGCTGCCAGCTGTCAAACACATTCATAGCACACAAGCCTCATCCCCACACTTAACTCTTGCCAAGCTGGGCCTTGATTCATGTGGGGTGCCTTATCACAGCAGAGGGACTTGCCTGTGAACAGCACACTGAGCAAGGGGGTGACGCTGTTGATGAAAAGCCCTCGGATGTTGGCTGGCAAGGTGTCTCTGTTCTTCTCTAGAAAGCCCCCAGCAGTATATTGTACCTAGGGGAGAGGGCAGCAAGTCACTAAGGCCGGCAGTGCTCACTGGCGTGCTGTGAAAGCCACCTCCACAGCTTGCCAGAAGCAGCTGTTAAACTGAAGTTACACTGGCTTGCATGCGAATTTTGTACATGCATATGCTCCCCATTCAGATGTAAATGCTGAGGAACGGTTTTGTTCCTCAATCCTGCGGATGGCACTGAGGCATTAGAACCACAGGAGTGCAGCATAACACTGAAACATCCACATTTTTTTGTTCTCCTTTCCTTGATTATCAAGTTTCATTTACTTTTGGTTTATGCTTCACTGTTGACCTTGCTCTCCCCCTCTTCCCTTTGAATATGCTTCCATCTTGTTGTCATGCATCCCCTTGTTTCTCTTGCTCCCTTCCTCATCTCCAGCCTGCCACTCTCCTTTTTATGCTAGGTGTTAATTTTTGTAATAATGTCACAAGTACTAACTTAGTCAACAATGGTAAGATTAGATTACTAAATTACATATTATACTGACCTGAATTGTCATGTCTGGTCCTGCTCCAAAATTATGTCCAATCAATTCAACAATGGGCCAAAATTGGTGGCAGTAAGGTTACATGCAATAGTCCTGAACCTCAAGATGTTTAGATACCACTGCATGTATAAATAAGTACCTCCATTTTCAAAACAGTAATTACCCAGCTGCTTTTACCGTGTTTCTCAGTGTTTGCAATAAAATAGTGACTGCTATGCTCTGGAACCCAATATGTAAAGGTAAAGCCTTCAGACTGTCCTTTGGTGCTACACAGTGGATGCAGGGCTTTTATTTTATAATGGACTATTCTAAGACTAGAGCTCCAATAGAATGACGATAAATACACCAGATTCTTCTAATACCCTATGCTTCCCAGAGGTACCCTCACTTTTCTCAGAGGTCCTCTCTTCCTATACCTTCTACAGAAATCCCAGGGAATCCTAGAAGGCAGTTCCCTGGGAACACATCACTTCTGTTATTATCATCATTAGACCATACACTCCTTAACATCAAAGCCTTATTTGCCAAGTAACACATTTCCCCCCTCTTACATACATTACAACAACATTCTTCATGCAGACAGTACATACTTTCCCAGCATAGTGAATGATGCTGAAGCCCAAAACACGGCCTCGGATTGGCTGGAAGTGTAAATTCCTCTTGAAGCTGCTGTTTAGTTTATCCACAAACGTCTCATCAGTGGCCTGCATGGAAGCAGATATCATAATCAAATGATAAGGCTGAAACAGAGACCCAAACAAGGCACATGGAAGCAAAGCAAGATGTTGGAAGTGTCCTTGTCTGTGCAACAGTTTCATATTGTACTCTCTCTCTGACTCTCTACAAGGATGCCAATATTATTAGACTGTCCCTGATATCACTGTCCTGTCTCATCAGTCACACATGTGGACACCTCTGTTCATCCTGCTCTTTAAAGTCACACTCCAACATAGGAGCTGTCTCTGCAGTCTAGATATTTATTACTACATTCCCTACATTATTTCCTCTGTCCCCTATCTCATGCATACCTGAGGGAATGCACTCTGCTCATCCAGAAGAGACAGGAGCCCAAGTGGCTTGGCCAGGAGCAGATTCTGTGGGAAAGGAGACACATTACACATATCTAAAACAGTACAGGGCAGCCACTCTCACCCACACCACCCTTTGAAGAGGTTCTTCCCAGGTGCATTTCCTCCCCATGATAGAAAGAGCAAGACTCCTCTCTTGGCCGGATGGAGCAATTCTCTTCTATCAGTCCTCTCACTCACCAGAATAGGTTCATTATTGTTGAATGTGATAGTCTCCCAAGGCAGCTCTTCTTCTTTATAGGCAGCCTGCTCCAGCTGGAAAATGTGCTGAAACAGATAAAAGAGGTTGGAGCACCCAGAAGACTTGTCTAGATAATCCTGAGCATCTTCCTTCCCAGCCTGAACAGAGGACAGAGGCGTGGCTCTCTCACCCATGGCATAAGAGGCCCAAGATGAAATGGCTGTTCTGCATGCTCATCCGTAAGCTTGTCACTCACTGATACTGGTGCATCAAGCAGGAACACTTCTCAGAGCATAAGTGTCCCTGCTCTGCCAACTTTGGTCACTGCTTGACCCTTCTTCTTCCTCCTTCCCTGCCCCAGTGGCTCCCCTGACACAGCAGAGAACGTTGCTGCTCTCTACCCTGCTTCACTAATCATTGTTTCTGTCCTTCCAGGCAATAGACTGATTTTTTTTCCCAAGCTCTCCTTCATATGCCAGGTAGATCAGGGCTCTACTTTCTCCACCACACAATATGAGATCACCCACAGCAGACTTACATGGTTGAAGAAGTGCTGCAGCTGCTCATTGGCCAAGTTTATGCAAAGCTGTTCAAAACGATTCACTGCAAAATTTTCAAACCCAAAAATATCCAAGATACCTAAAAGAAAGTAAAAGAGCATATCATGGAGCCTGCAGACCATCCCTGCAGATAGCTGCATACTCCAACACACAACTAAATCTCCCATCACCCACCTCTTGTGGCACAGGAAAACCACAGTCAAGTCATCAGCGGCACCTCTCCCAATAACTTCCCTTGGAGAACTAGTTAGCAGAAGCCCCACTCCCACTGTCAGCTCCCCTGCAAAGCCAGGGTGCCTCAGAACTAGTCTCACAGTTGCTTCAGACCAACCACTTGCTCAGAGTTGGCCAAGGCCCTACAGACTTCATGCTGCAGACTAGTATCTCCAACAAGATCGTGTCTTTGACAATGGATCCCTGCATGCAATCTCTGCTAAACCTCATATTGTCCCTTTCCTTCGTTGTGGCTAAGGGATGCACCTCTGAGGATAGAACTCACCTATCTCCCTCAGTTCCACCTCAGGATCCACGTTTTCAGCCAGCAGCTCATTGATCTTGCAAACAATCCAGCCAAATACTCGGCCATATGCCACCTTTGCAATGGAGTCCCGAGCATCTGCACAGAGAGAACAACAGCTGCTCACTGAAGGGCTCAAAGGACAGTGGGGAACACAGCACACAAGCTGGCTCAATACATTCACCTCTAGCAACAATGTCTAGTGGTTTATGAAACTATTTTAAAGATCAGATAAACATTAGACATCTGTCTGATCATCCCTGCCCTCTGCATACTCACACAGAGTTCTTTCGTTCTGAAATCTTCACAATCTTTCTACAAGATCAGATGTGACATACTAGGGCACTTGTGAAACCATCTAAAATGGAAAATTTCATTTCCAAAAATGTCCAGCCACTTTTTAGAAGATCTTGCTTTCTCCTCTGCAGATCTACTGAGTATGGGTCCCCTCACTGCTAAACCAAGAAAGAGGCTCTAAGTTGTACCTGGAAAATGGAATTGTTATGTTCCTCCTAGCCCACAGCTGCAAAGTGTTTAAATGCTGTCAGCTAGAGGAGAACACAACTGATGGAAAAACTTGCTGACATTTAAGAAGAAGGAGACAAAATCAACATGACCCACTGCATGATGAGAGACATACATTTTATTGTCTAGAGACATGCAGGAGAAGACATTTAGGAAACAGAACTAGCTGATTCCACATTTTCATTTTTTTCTTTTATTGTTTTTAAGCAATAATCTAGAAATCCTGAGATTTCATGCTTTTTTATTTACAACAATAGAATCACAGAATAATTTGCGTTGGAAGGGACCTTTAAAGGTCATCTAGTACAACCCCCCTGCAAAACTTATTTTTTAAGTCTTTTATTTTAACTTAACCTTTTTGTGCGTATTTTCTTGGATTATTTTCTTTTCTCATTGAAAGGAACAGTAACACCTTGCGCTTGCTACTTTAACATACTCCCCTTTCATCTCACATCTTCCCTGATACTGTGCTATCTCATCGATTCTCTCAGTTATTTCTCCCTCTACTACCTAGAGCCCTGCACACTGCGAGCACTCTGCAACAGGAGCCTTCCCATCTTTTGTACAAACAGCTACAGTTTCCTTCTAGGCTAGACTGAGGGAGAAAGCAAAGCTAATTCTCTGCAGTCCCCCAGAGATCAAAGAAAAGCAGCATTCATGGTCCTCCATGTCAGGAAGAGACTAAACAGTTAAACACTGATAAACTTGCCTCCCTCCATGCAAAAGGAATGAAGGGGCACAGACAGACATCTTTGTTCCCAGCAAGTTGTACATGTGTGGAATATGGGTCAATCTTTCTGGCCAGCACATTTGCAATTCATTATGTTTCTTACCTTCTGCCTGCTGCTGGGTGTGAAAACGCTGAATCTGCTCGCCTCGGGTCACTGACATAGTACAAACAAGGCATTTTAACAGTTCATCTTCTTGGACTCCAAACTGACCCTGGGAAAGAGGAAATAGATGAGGAGAGTCAATAGTAAACCCTTATTCTATTTGTGGGGATTGTACCTCTTGCATCAGTGCAACACTGAGTGTAATGGAGTCATGATTCAGACTAAGGCCTTTGAGCTCCGCTGTAAGATAAATATTACCATTAACATTAACATGCAGCACTGGAGTCAAATGTAGGCTCTGAGATCTGCATTACCCCTGCAATGACCACGCATACTCTTGCGTTCTCTCTGAAAAACTTTCTCCCTCCCAGTGCTGCCACCTTTTACCTTCTTTGGGAGCCACACCGGTCCCTGCTGAGTGGTTTAATGACTTATTGAACAGCACCACACGGCGGGGACTGCAGGTGCTGGGATGTCTGAGCTTCAGCAGACATCAGAGTCACACCAACACCCAAAAGACTGGAAACAAAGGGAACTCAGATGCAGCTGAACCTCTCAGGGATTGCTTTAACAGGAATTCCCCTCCCGTGTGCAAAAAGCAAGGAGCAGACTTTAAGACGTAAGACAAAAAGAAGTTGGCTGCTGAACAGATGTAGGTGGTTGTTTCAGGTGTGGTGTAGGAGGGAAACAGGCAGAGAGATGGGATTGAAACCAAAAACCAAGGTTGCTGGGATTTCAAATAGGTCAAAGCAAAAGACACAGAAAGGGCAGAAATATGTTACATTTTCTGCTCTGCATTGTTAACTAAGCAGGATAATGTATGCATCCCATATAATAAAAATGGGATGGTCCTGGGGAATATATGGACTTCTGTAAGGCCTTTGACATGGTCCCTAACAACATCCTTCTCTCTAAATTGGAGAGATATGGATTTGATTGGGGGGACTGATTGGTGGATGAGGAATTCGTTGGATGGTCACATCCAGAGGGTAGTGGTCAAAGTCCAGATGGAGACTGGTGACAAGTGGTGTCCCTCAGGTGTCCGAACAGGGACCAGCACTGTTTAGTATCTTCATCAGTGACACAGACAGTGGGATCGAGTGCACCCTCAGCGTGTCTGCAGATGACACCAAGCTGAGTGGTGCGGTTGACACGCCTGAGGGACGGGATGCCATCCAGAGGGAGCTGGACAAGCTTGAGGAATGGGCATGTGTGAACCTCATGAGGTTCAACAAGGCCAAGTGCAGGGTCCTGCACCTGGGTCGGGGCAACCCCCAGTATCAATCCAGCCTGAGGGATGAAGGGATGGAGAGCAGCCCTGCCGAGAAGGACTTGGAGGTACTGGAGGATGAAAAGCTGGACCTGAGGAGACAATAATGTGCTCACAGCCCAGGTGGCCAAGTGTGTCCTGGGCTGCATCCAAAGCAGCGTGGCCAGCAGGTTGAGGGAGGGGATTCTACCCCTCTCCTCCGCTCTGGTGAAACCCCACCTGGAGTCCTGCATCCAGCTCTGGAGCCCTCAGCACAGGAGAGACATGGACCTGTTGGAGCAGGTCCAGAGGAGGCCACAGCAATGGTCAGAGAGTTGGAACAGCTCTGCTGTGAGGACAGGCTGACAGAGTTGGGGTTGTTCAGCCTGGAGAAGGGAAGGCTCTGGGGAGACCTTATTGCAGCCTGCCAGGACTCAAATGGGGCTTATAAGAAAGATGGGGACAGACTTTTTAGCAGGGCCTGTTGTGATAGGACAAGGGGTAATGGTTTTAAACTAAAAGCAGATTTAGACTGGATCTAAGGAAGAAATTTTTAATGATGATGGTGGTGAAACCCTGGCTCAGGTTGCCCAGAGAAGTGGTAGATGCCCCTTGCCTGGACACATTCCAGGTCAGGTTGGGTGAGGCTCTGAGCAACCTGCTCTAGTTGGGGATGTCCCTGCTCATTGTAGGGGGGTTGGACTAGACAATCTTTAAAAACTATTCTATGATTCTATGATATACTTCTTAATCCATGATAATTTCATGTGAAATAGTAGACAGTTTAATTTTGGATAACCAACAAAAATTGATAGCAGTTAAGTTGGTATCTTTGGACAAGATCTGTCAAAACCAAAGAACTAGTGTTCAGATACTGAACACCTGAATTTATCCAAGGTATCATCACATCACACATATAACATTTAATTTTAAAAAGCTTGTACTGTTATGAAGTCAACAAAGCATATACATCAGCATGCCTTGATATCGCCATATGCAAGATACTGGTTCTAGACACACAAGGAAAAGAAGCTGGGAAGTGCCTCTTTGGGAATGGATAGCAGTCAGTAAATATGCAGTCATGGGGTCATAATGTGCATTTCTGGAAAAAGCTCATTATTTTTCAGGAGCCTTCACACTCTGACACAGAAACGTCCTCTGCCATCTCTGGCAGTAGCAGCTCCTGCAGTCACACTGCAAGTGGGAACCAGCATCATATCCATAAAGTTTCTGTCAGTTCTTCTTGTGACTCACCGCTGCAGCCTTCAGCCATCCCCGGGAGGCTTCACTCACTTTTACAGACCCATCGCTCTCTTCAGGATCAAAGGTCACATTGCCCAGAGACAACACACCAGCCAAGATAGCCTGCATGTCCACTTGCTCCTAAAACACAAAAAAAAGGTGACTGAAAACCTATCAGCATGTAAGATATACAACACAGAGGCCCCAGAAGTTGGAGAGGTGAGGGAAAGGCACAGGCAGCCTGTGGGAAAAGGCTCTTCACAAAGTCTGACAGACTCAGGTGGTTTGGAAGCAACATGGAAAATCCAGGGAGGAGAGAAATAGGACTGAGCCTCAAAACAGCAGCCAGAAAGAAACCCTATGCCTGCAGGAGGCACAGATGGAAATTAAATGACCCCAGAACTGACCTGTTCTTGGAAGCCCACCATGTCAAGAGCATTGCACACCTCTTGGTATTTGTGCTTCCAGCGCTGAGCTACATCCTGTGTACCAAATCGTCCACTTATGTACCTGAGAAAGTGTATATCCCACACAAAACCATCACACAATCAGCACAGCAAGTCAGTCCTACCCCAAAGGAACAAAGCAGATCAGCAGCAGTGGAGACACGAAAGGGAAAGAAACTTTCCCAAGGTAATGCAGCGAAGAAGAGACTTCAGACCTCCCAGCTTCCATGATGACCCCTAAGATCTCTTCATGTAGCTCCACTCAGATCCCACTCCAGCTTCCATTCGTTTACCTGTACCAGGCTCCACAGATAGAGCCACTGGGCAGAGGCATAGGCTCCATTATGCTGCTTTCCCCTCCACCCCCCATCATGAAGACTACTGCCTTTGAAGTACCTGTAGAGTGAAGGATCCAATAGCCCATACATCTCCTTTTCCTCTGGAGAGAGTCCAGCAAACATGTAGTAGAAGATGTGAAAATTCCTCTCCCCAGTATCTTGTTGCACTACCCGTGACTTCTCTAACAGGTACTCACTCAGCTTTGCACCTTGCACTGCACACAAGAAGGGGACAGGGTAAACTTTGCACCTGGGGACAGGAAGCTGACTGAGCTGTTCTGCGTCTCTTATTTGGTGATAGTAGCATGGAACTGCCTAAAATAACTTTCTTGTGTACAACACCCTCTAGGCTTCCCAGCACCGTGGAAATGGGCTTCTCCATGCTGCCCATCACCTTAGAGATGTCTTCTCACCTCCTTTAGCAGCAACCAAGGCTTCTGGCACCACGGAGTTTTACTGGTACTTTCCCTGCACTGTCAGCCCCATATCCTTCCTGTACTCTCACACTGCCCAAACGGAGGCCTTACGCTACAGCTGTGGTTGCTGTAAGATTTTACTTAATTGCACACCTTTCCCACAGGGAGTCAGGTGTCAAAATTTCACCCTCCACAAGTTGTGGCTACTCAGTCCACTCTCTCCAGTACCAAACCACCCCCCAAACTAGGAATTGCTCTTGACTTTACCTGTGTTCTTCTGGAAACGCAGCTGTATGTATTTTCCAAAGCGGCTACTGTTGTCATTCATCACAGTCTGGGCATTGCCAAAAGCTTCAAGCAATGGATTTACCTAAAACAAATGAGCAAGCAGAACAAGCATTCTTTAAATCAAGTGATCCAATCTAACTTACTTGGAAGAGTTTAACATTAGCATTTACTATTTAGCATTCAGCTGTAATAGGAACCACTCCATAAGTACCCAAGAGCACCTGTTTTATCGTACTCTGGATAAAGGAACTGCAAGTGGCAAATATAACAAAAACTAAGCAACATGAGATTACTGAAAATAAGCACAATCAAACTGATTTGATCTCAGTAAGATCATTGACTCCTTTGTTAAAAGATAAGGTTGGTATAACAGATTTCCACAAAACATCTGACAGGGTATCATTAGATAATTTGACTGCTATACTACAACAATAAACAAGGTAAACATGGCACTCAGTACGTATAAGCATGGTAACTTAGCTACTGAAATTTGTAGACAGCATAAGGCTCATAACAGTGAATTATAACAAAACTAACAGAACAATCAGACCAGCTTGGTAAACTTGATGCAAACAAGGTGAAATGACAATTTTTGTATATTTGAGCAAAGAATGCCTGCTGTGGAAGAGCAATGCCCTAGGGTACATCCTGGGCAGCCTGCTGAACACAGCTTTTACAGCAGGACACCATAATCCCAAAAGGGATAACTTAGTCCTTTGACTATATCGACAGAAACCAAATAAGATGCCTATTATTTCTTCACCATCACCTCTAGGCTTCCTAAGGGCAGCTCACTTGGATTGAAGTGAACTTTGTTTCCAGTGGAGGAATTGCAGGCTGGCTCCAGGTACTACGCTGAGCACAGCTATCCTGCTTCCTGAACCTGCTCAGATCAGAAGCAGCTTGGCAGCATGGCCCAAGCCAGCTCTAAGCAGAGCTAGCAGGTGTATCAATGCCACGTTCCCACAAAGCATTCACCTCAGATCCACCATGGATGATACCACACTGAAATAATACACCATTCCAGAGCCCAAAGCATGGCACAGTGTACTGGGTTTGCGTGGTAAGGTTTTGGTAGTGGGGGGCCACAGGGGTGACTTCTGTGAGAAGATGCCAGAAGCTTCCCCCATGTCCAACAGAGCCAGGGCCAGCCGGCTCTAAGACAGACTTGCTGCCGCTGGCCAAGGCTGAGCACATCAGCGACAGTGGTAGCACCTCTGGGAGAGCATAGTTAAGAAGGGGGGAAAAACTGCTGCACAGCTGCAGCCAGAGAGAGGAGTGAGAATATGTGAGAGAAACATACATGGGATGGTCTACATGCACCTGGCTTGCTGGCATTGGATGGGATTCACCTCTCTCAAAGAGGGAACAAGCTAGCGGGGCTCATTGACAGGGATTTAAACTAGACTTGAAGGGGGATGGGGGATAATACCAGGCTTGCTTGTGACAAGCTGTGGGATGACACACCAAGGTTAGAGGGATGGAATGCTAGCGAGGGCCCTCAGCCTGCTGCTCTGAGATGTGCTGGCTACACTGCAGCACACTTGAAGCCTTACAGAGATGATCCAGGGGCTCCTGAGGTAATAGGAGCCAACAGGGAAACACCAGTGAAATACCTTAAAGGAATTAAAGGGCGTTCCTCTAAGAAGGTGACACAGACAACAGCCCAGCTGAAGTGCCTTTACACCATGCATGCACGCAGCATGGACAACAAACAGGAGGAGCTGGAAGCCACTGTGCTGCTAGAATGAAAATGGATGCCATTACTGAAACTTGGTGGGACAAATGCCACAACTAGAGCGCAGCTATCGATAGCTACAAGTTGCTCAGAAGGGATGGGGGAGGAAGGATGGAGGTGTTGCCCCCTGTCTCTGAAGAATAGTCACGAGCAGGTTGAAAGCTTGTGGGTATGAATTAGAGACCAAGGCAACAGATGGAACCTCATAGCTGGTGTCTACTACAGGCCGCCCAATCAAGGCAAAGCCTACTGACGAAGCCTTCTTACTCCAGGTACAGGAGGCATCCTGCTCGCAGACTCTCGTCCTGCTGAGGAACTTCAACCACCCTGACATCTGCTAGAGAAGTAGCACGGGGAGCTGTAGGCAATCCAGGAGACTCTGGAGTGCATGGAGGATAACTTAAGCCAGATAACAGACAGCCCTACCAGAGACGATGCCATACCGGACCTGTTGGTCACCAACGCAAGTGAGCTAATTGGTGATGTCAAGATGGAGGCAGCCTGGGCTGCAGTGATCATGTGCTGGTGGAGTTCTCAGTCCTGAAGGATATGGGGCAGGCAAACAGTAAAGTCAGGACCCTGAAATTCAGAAAAAGCAAACTTTTTTTTTAAGCAAACAAAAAAAAAAAGCAAAGAGGGGGGACTATTTGGTGAATGAGGAATTGGTGGGATGGTCGCATCCAGAGGGTAGTGGTCAACAGCCTTCCAGTACTTAAAGGGGGCCTATAAGAAAGATGGGAAAAGACTTTTTAGCAGGGCCTGTTGTGATAGGACAAGGGGTAATGGTTTTAAACTAAAAGACAGCAGATTTAAACTGGATCTAAGGAAGCAATTTTTGACAATGCAGCTGGTGAAACCCTGGCCCAGGTTGCCCAGAGAGGTGGTAGATGCCCCATGCCTGGACATATTCCAGGTCAGGTTGGACAGGGCTCTGAGCAACCTGATCTAGTTGAAGATGTCCCTGGTCCTTGCAGGGGTGTTGGACTAGATGACCTTTAAAGGTCCCTCCCAACCCAAACTATTCTATGATTTTATGATTCTGAAGAACTCTGCAGACACTGAGGTCAGTGAAGAAGGAAGGGGAGGAGGTGCTCCAGGTGCTGGAGCAGAGATTCCCTTGCAGCCCACGGTGAAGACCATAGAGAGGCAGGCTGTCCTCTTACAGACCTTGGAGGTTAGCAGTGGAACAGATCTCCACCTGCAGCCTGGGGAGGACCCCATGTCGGAGCAGGGGGATGCCCGAAGGAGGTCATGACCCCGTGGGAAGCCCACGCTGGAGCAGTCTGTTCCTGAAGGACTGCAGCCCTGGAAAGGACCCACACTGGAGCAGTTCCTGAAGAACAGCAGCCCATGGGAAGGAGCCACATTGGAGAAGTTTGTGGAGGATTGTCTCCCATGGGAGGGACCCTGTGCTGGAGCAGAGGAGGAGCATGACGAGGAAGAAGCAGTAGAGACCATGCAATGTGCGATGAGCCGACTGCAACCCCCGCTCCCTGTCCCCCTGTGCTGCTTGTGGGGAGGAGGTAGAGAAATTGGGAGTGATGTTGAGCCTGGGAAGAAGAGAGGGGTGGGGAGAAAGTGTTTTAAGATTTGTTCTTATTTCTCATTATCCTACTCTGTTGTTAATTGCCAATAAATTAATTTTCTCCAAGTCAAGTCTGTTTTGCCTGTGATGGTAACTGCTGGATGATCTCCCTGTCCTTAACTTGACCCACAATGCTTTTGTTGTATCCCTCTCCCCCTGTCCAGGTGAGGATGAGGAGTAATAGAGTGGCTTGGTGGACACCTGGTGTCCAGCCAATGTTAACGCATCACACAGAGAAAGACCTCTCTCGCTCTACAGAAAACCTGAAAAGAGAGACTTTAAAATGAAGTAGTCCAAGAACGCATTCTGCTAAATTGTCACATTAAAGGGTAAAGAATGATTTGCTCAGAAAATCTCACAACTCCTTGGGGAGCAATTAAAGTGGAAATATTTCAGACCAAAGAGACAAGTATGTTTCAAAATCAGTTACCGAATGTATATGTATTCATATAGCAAAGATTAAGTTAGCCAGTTAGCAAGTATGTGCCTGACAGTAAGTATAAGCAGCCAAGGAAAGGTGACTGAAGAACGTGTGGATTCTCCATCCCTGTATACCATTAAATCAAGACTTAATTTTTCTAATAAAAGTCCTTGTTCTACCTCAAACAGGAAATTATTCTGAAAAATGCCCCTAATCCCTTGTCACAGTGAACATGATAAATGATTGCAATAGTTTTCTATCATTTAAGATATCACTACACTCCCAGCAAACAGAATTACTGACCTACCCACGCCTCTAATTTGCGGTCAGCTATTTCACCATCCTTACCCACTATTTTCCTATGTGTCTTACGTTTTGCTCCTGACTTCCAGTAGTGGTTCATCAGCAGGCTTCCTGACCTTAACACAAGTTGTCTTGCAGCAGTGTTGCTTCTGCACGTTCAAGCACCACCATGTAATGACCTACCTGAAGGATCTGCTGCTCCAGCTGCGAGTTGCCTTTGCATAGGTTCATTATGTGCTGCAACAATAGCTTCGTACTCTCTGTTTTCCCTGCACCGCTCTCTCCACTGCCAACAAAAAGCAAAGGAAATTCCAGAAGCTGTGAAGTATAGTTGTTTTACCCCTTATGTCTTAGCACCCTATTGCTTGAGAGTGCTCTCCTCTCAAGGACTTTCACAATTTTTTCAGCTTAACTGCATGTGTGAGTACAAACTCACACCACAGCTTTACACAGTGGGTCCCATGACGTCCCGATTCCTTCCCAGGGCAATTTTTCCATGTCTACAGTGGAGTACAGATATACCCCATGCTGTCACTTCTAGATGGGGTGCACTGGAAAGACCATTTGCTCTGCTTCGTAAGAAAAAATATACCTAGCTTCTAGAGGAGCAAAGTCCCTCCCACTGTAAGAGAAGATCAGGTTACGGACCAGGAACCTGGACATGCACAAGTCTATGGGACCAGACGAGATGCACCCCAGACTCCTGAGGTAATTGGCTGATGTAGTTGCCAAGCCACTCTCCATGATGTCTGAAAAGTCCTGGCAGTCAGGTGAAGTCCCTGGAGACTGGAAAAAGGCAAATACTGCACCTACTTTTAAAAAAGGTAGAAAGGAGGATCCTGGGAACTACTGACATGCCAGTCTCACCTCTGTGCCTAGGCAGATCGTAGAACAGATCCTCCTAGAAGGCATGCTAACGTACATGGAGGGCAGGGAGGTGATTTAAGACAGCCAGCATGGCTTCACCAAGGGGAAATTCCTGCCTGACCAACCTAGTGGCCTTCTATGATGAAGTAACTACATCAGTGGACAAGGGAAGAGCTACTGATGCCGTCTATCTGGACTTCTGTAAGGGCTTTGACACAGTCCCCCATAACATCCTTCTCTCTAAATTGGAGAGAGATGGATTTGATGGGGGAACTGTTTGGTGGATGAGGAATTTGTTGGATGGTTGCATCCAGAGTGTAGTGGTCACCAGCTCAATATCCAGATGGAGGTCAGTGATGAGTGGTGTCCCTCCAGGGTCCATACTGGGACAAGTGCTGTTTAATATTTTCATCAGTGACATAGACAGTGGAATTGAGTGCACCCTCAGCAAGTTTGCAGATGACACCAAGCTGAGTGGTGTGGTTATCACACCTGAGGGACGGGATGCCATCCAGAGGGACCTGGATAAGCCTGAGGAATGGGCATGTGTGAGCCTCATGGGGTTCAACAAGGCCAAGTGCAGGGTCCTGCCCCTGGGTTGCGACAACCCCCGGTATCAGTCCAGGCTGAGGGATGAAGGGACGGAGAGCAGCCCTGCCCAGAAGGAATTGGTGTACTGGGGGATGAAAAGCTGGACATGAGCCGGCAATGGGCGCTCACAGCCCAGAAGGCCAAGTGTGTCCTGGGCTGCATCCAAAGCAGCGTGGCCAGCAGGTTGAGGGAGGGGATTCTGCCCCTCTGCTCCGCTCTGCTGAGACCCCACCTGGAGTCCTGCATCCAGCTCTGGAACCCTCAGCACAGGAAAGACATAGGCCTGTTGGAGCAGGTCCAGAGGAGACCACAGCAATGGTCAGAGAGTTGGAACAGCTCTGCTGTGAGGACAGGCTGACAGAGTTGGGGTTGTTGAGCCTGGACAAGAGAAGGCTCCGGGGAGACCTTATTGCAGCCTGCCAGGACTTAAAGGGGGCCTGTAAGAAAGATGGGGACAGACTTTTTAGCAAGGCCTGTTGCGATAGGACAAGGGGTAATGGTTTTAAACTAAAAGACAGCAGATTTAGACTGGATCTAAGGAAGCAATTTTTGACAATGCAGCTGGTGAAACCCTGGCCCAGGTTGCCCAGGGAGGTGGTAGATGCCCCATCCCTGGAAACATTCCAGGTCAGGTTGGACGGGGCTCTGAGCAACTTGATCTAGTTGAAGCTGTCCCTGCTCATTGCAGGGGGTTTGGACTAGATGACCTTTAATGTCACCCCTATAACCCCAACTATTCTATGATTTGATGAAAACAACTTCCTTCAACGGTGATCTGATATATCATCTCCTCCACGTATGTTTGAGTTGACAGCTTCCTCTTTCTTCAGAGAGATTTGCCCCATCCACCGCATATCCGTAATTGAGTTCTGATCTTGAGATACTGCACCAATCTCAAATCTCAGGTACATCATACATTCATGTGCATCAGCTGGTTGAGGATATCGGCACACTGCCGCAGAGCTGCCCACACACCCACAGCAGCACCAGTGCACGTCACTCTGCCGTTACACGTGCACAGCACCTCCGCCTCCAAGTCAAACAAGCAGCGCTTGGAAAGTGCAATTTCCCCTGTTGTAGGTGGAAGAATGTACAATCAGTGAGACAACGTGTCCTTGACTGACAACAACATACTGGCAGAGAACTTCAGAGTCTGCACAGAAAAAAAAAAAAAATGCAGGAAATGCTGAAGGTATACTTGAGGGCCGGTCTCTGTTTCCACACCCGACCTTTGAGCATTTGGTGTGGCTTAACTGCTTTTTAGCTTCCAGTGGCTCTGTGCTTGGGATCAAGTATGTGTCATAGGTGGCTAGATACCTCAAATACTACAACAGATACCAGATCTCAAGCACAGATCAGGCTATCGCCATCTGAGTATGTACAAACAGAATAAGACCATTTTGCCAGTTGAGAACATGCCATCCAGACAGTGGATGTATATCAGTATATAAATCAGTATATAAGATTTTTTTAGTTTTCATTGACTTCCTTCCTCCACAAAAGCACTATCAGTTAGCACTCCCGTGGTTCAGGTTTGTCCTTGTACCCTCCAACAAACACAACAGCTTCATGAGGTCCTGCAAGCACTGTCCAGCTGCAGGTTTGTAACTGCTCCAAGCTGTGAAGAAAAGCAAAGTCATCTCCAGGAGATCCAAGTGCTGTACCACAGCATACCAAGGCTGTGACTAACGTCTGTTGGGATTGGGAAGGCAAGAGGAGCCAGTGGAATCTGCAGGACAGGACAACTTGATTGCAGAGAGCATTTGCCACCTGGGGGCAGCTGCTGCGTTCAATACCAACCACTGAAACATGCCATCCAGACCCCCCAGACTAAGTTAGATTGACCAAAGAGACCACAAAGAATAGTAGAGCCTGGTGCATCCCTGTGCTGTGGTCTAACAGGAGTGACTTTCTCCTCTCCCTCCACCCTAACTTTGCTCATGACAGGTAGTCTTATTAATGAGTGTTTCACCACTCACAGAGAGCAAAACCATGAACTTCCTGTGACAGCAACATCGGTTAACAGGGTTGCAAGATGCACAGGAGTAGCTCAGACTCTCACATCTGAGACCACAAACTTCTAGCAGAAAACAGACCACTGACTTCTCGGCAAACACCCACAGGTTACTCTTTCATTTCTTCTGTCTCCCAAGACGAATACTATGACTGTTCTCCATCCCTAAGAGCCCTACCAGGAGCACCTCTTCCACCTGCTAACTTCACAGCCACCACTTTGTGAAAGCACTTCATGTAAAGCACAGGCACTGATGGCTTGCAGGCTAGAGAAATGAGTGGGGCTCAAGTGACCTTCAAGGCCAGCTCCCTATCCCACCACAACACTCAGCAGTGATTCAACAAGTCATTTCCACACCACAAGGACTGAAAATACTGATAAAATGATCAGAAGGCCAATGTAAAGAAGGGAATATTAAATCAAACAAGCTGGCAATTGACATTTTAATTGAGATGACATTTAAACTGTTCTCTACAACACCCAGAACAGGCAATTAGTGTTTTGAGGCTTTCTCTTTCTCCTCCATACTGTTTGAGGCTTTCCCTGCTAGTTGATGTTGTTTGAGGCTTTCTCTACTAGTTGGTGCTATCTGTTGCCCTGCACAGTTTCAGCAGAACAACAGTGACACCATGGAGTAAAACGCTCGTTGACACTGGTACGCTCTTTGGTTACAAGAGCCCATTTTTTTTCCCCTTCTAATGCACAGAACTGCCCAGGACAATAAGATTTTCCTTGACCAGATTCCCAAAGGTCTTAGGGGGAAAAAAGCTTCTGTTTTTCTTTATCCTGCTCTTTGTTTATATATGGCAAGCTCTCCTTTGGGAAAACAGGTTCTTTTCATTATGCATAACCTTTACGACAGCAGTTATGGTGGGAGTTGTTTCTCCAGGGAGGAGCCCCCCATGGCTTTCCCCAGAGCTGGTCAAGTCTTTCCAGTGCCACATCCCTCCGGAAGCAAACCCGACGTGTTCAGCCGCGTTACCTGCATCGCAGCCCAGCTGCTCCCACAGAAGCCAGCTTTGTTTGCCACGCACCTCCACCCGCGACCTGCCCGCTCTCCTGTCTGGAAAGCGGGCAGGTCGGGAAGAGCGATGCGTTGCGAGCCAGCAGCAGCGGAGATGAGCTTCGCCTCCAACTGCGGCAGGGAGAGCCCAGCGAGCGCGTACTGGCCGCCACCCGGACCCCCACCTGGCTCCACCGCGCCCCCGGCCCGGCCCAGCCCGGCCGCCCAGCCGGACCTCACCTGATGACGATACACTGGTTCCGGGGACCGCCGCCCCGCCGGCCCAGCATGGCGTGGTAGGCCCGGCTGGCCACGGCGAAGATGTGAGGCGGCAGCCTGCCTGTCTCGTGGCACCGGTACTGCTCGGAGACCTGGGGGGGAGCAGCGGTGGAGAGGTGGTGAAGGGGCTGTGGGGGCAATGGGGCCCGACGGCGGGGGCCGCGGGGACTCACCTCTCTCCCGTACAGCGGCAGGGGCTGGAAGGGGTTCATGGCGATGAGGATGTCCCCGACGTCGGTCTGGCGGAGAGGGGAGAGCCCGGTCAGCCGAGCGCCCGCCGCCGCCCCCCGCCCCGTCCCCCGGCACTCACGTAGACCTGCTGCCGCAGGAACCGCTCCCGCAGCCCGCCCAGCAGCGTCGCCTCGTCCAGCTCTGCCAGCGCCGCCAGGTCCCCGGGCGGCGGGCGACGCTCCCCCCGCGACACCATGCCGGACCGCTCCCCGCGCCAGCGCCGCCGCCCGGCTGCCCGCCCTCCCCGGCCCGGCCCCGGTCCCGCTCCGCCCCGGGACCGCCCTCCGGGGCGGGGCCGCCATTTGAACGCGGGGCGGCGGCGGGGACCAGCAGGTAACGGGCGGCGTGGGCGGTGTGGTCTCGCGCGGTGCTGGGTGCGAGGTGGCGGGTCTCGCTGTGGAATGTTGCGAGTGGGTGTGGATATGTGCTCAGCCCCCGTCCCAAGGGCCCCGTCCCGGAGCCCGCGGGGAGCGGGTGGGGTGGCCGAGGGCTGGGGTCGCTGGGGCTGCCCTGCCGTCCTGGAGGTCCTGCCTCGGGTCTGGTGCGCCGGGGGTGCACCCCGGAGCAGCGCCGAGCCGCCCCTCGGGTGGGAGGCCGCCCTGCTGCGGCGGTGAGCCGGCTTGGAGCAGGCAGCGGGAAGCGAGTATGAGCCGCCCTGTGGCCTCGGGAGCGGCGCCTTCCTGCGGCCTCTTCCACAGCAGCCGCCGGCCTCAGAGTGGGACGTGGAGCTGCGCGGCCCTTGGAGCTGACCCACGAGGTGGTGGGTGCTTCTGAGACATCAAGAGTGGCTATGCTGCGATAATAAAGGGAGATTTTTGGAGTATAATCAAAACAGAAAAACCTAGAAGTGTTGCAGGGAGTATTGCTAATAGGGCATTGTAAGGTAGCTAACTGTACTGAAAGTATTCAGTGGTTTCTATTCTGAGAAAAGAGAAGCGAGCTGGAGTACTGCTGTCACCTGCAGGTGAAGTATTTTGGGGAGGAGTGGCTGGAGAGCTGCTCAGCAGAAAATGACCTGGGGGTGCTGGTTGACAGCTGGCTGAACATGAGCCAGCAGTGTGCCCAGGTGGCCAAGAAGGCCAACAATGTCCTGGCCTGTATCAGCACTAGTGTGGCCAGCAGGAGTAGGGAAGTGATCGTGCCCCTGTACTCGGCACTGTACCCGCCCCCCCGACAAATCTTATGGCTGTTTTCTACTCTTGCCCACAGTACCTTTTCCACTCACTAACTTTCTTGGGTTTACTGAGGATTTTGCACGAGGAACGGGGCAAAGCACAGGAAGCAGTGGTTTGGGAGTTGGACACACACCTGAGATTTGCTTACACACGTATCGTAATGTACTTCTTTTACTTTCATAGTCTGGTATTTCTAACACTGTTCTTCTGGTTGATGCGGGGTTCCTGTGCCCACAGGGAGGAATGCAGAAGGAAACTGTTAATGATGGTTGCTGGCAATTGACTTCCCTTCTTTCAAAGTGAAGTGTAGAGTTTGTAGCTCAGAATTCCAACCTGCGGCATAGGTTATTCTTTTGTTGTGTGTCCATATCTCTTGGCTCCTCAGGATCAGTTATATCAGCCCTGAGGCTGCCATGAGTGACTTCTCCCTTCTGTTCATGGATGGAGCAAATGCTGTGGAAGACCAGAGAGCTCGCTGGGAGAGAAAGCGCAGCCGGACAACAAAGGAGCTGCTGGCAACTGAAGACAAATACCTTGAGCAGCTGGATTTGGTGGTCACGGTGAGTATTTTGGTCCTTTCTGATATTTGGGTACCTTCAGGCAGCACCTACTTACTTGTGTTGTCATGGGGAAGGGTCAAGAGCAAGATTTTGATACATCCCTACTGCATGGGATGACTGCTGGGGCGGAAAGGTTTTTGTTGTTGTTTTTCTTTTACCTCCTCTGTAATGTCTGATAGCTTGTGGTTTTGGCCCCTTGGCTTTGGTGTGTACACAGACATAAATCTTTAAGTTTTTATTGTATAGGGACCTTGCCTTAAGATGCCTGAGATATATGAAACATAAGAGCACAGACAAGACAAAGATAGATGATGAACAAGGTGGAAAAAAAAGGTGCATCTAGGAATACTGAAAAAAACCTCTGTCAGTGCTGTAGTGCTGTTGCATGTGTTTACAGTTATGGTCAAACTTGCCAAGAGGCTTTACACCTGATGATAGATGTCTTAGGTACGCATTCACAATATTTTATATCCTTTTGAGGTAAAGAGTGTGCAGGCTGCAGCTTCTTGCTTCTGCGGTCTGCCATGAATAACTTTTGAGACACCTGTGAATTTTACCTGTTTGAAATCTCTCTTTTTTCTTATTTAGTTCTTTGTGACAATTTTAAAGGCCAAAGGGACGCTGAAACCTGCTGTGTTGGAAACCATATTTGGACCCCTGGAATCCATATATTCAGCCAGTCAGTAAGTGAACACACTGATGTAAATCCTGTAATTATATGGGGAGGACCTTATAATGATGAGACAGTGAGATTTCAGGAAATAAAGCTGACACCTTGTAAAACAGGCATTCGCTTCTAGTGCTACTAGCCTTGGTGGCACTTGATGTACTCGGGAGACTGCTGATCTGTATTCACATATCTGGATGCCCAGTTGCTCTCTGGATAGTGGTTTAAAGCCAGTAAGTCTGCTCCACAGTATTTTTAAGGCATGTTTTCTGTAGCTTACTCTGTGACCACCAAGCACGTATTTGGCACAGAAACTGGATGTGAGGTGGAGGCTGACAAAGGAAGGTCAGCATAGGAGTGAACCACAGGAAGCTGTGAAAATGCCACCAATAATGTACCTCTCACAAGCTATCTTTGCTCCTTGTGCACAGTGTTCTCTCGCTTCATCTGAAGAGAGGCAATCTGGGACCAGGATTGGAAAATTTCTGTCAGAATGTGGAGCTTTATGGCCACTATGCTGAGAATTTGGAGCAGGCAAATAAAACCTTAAGGGTAAATATCCCCTTTATTCTTCATGTTCTTTCTTGACTCTCTTTCTCTGTTCTTGAAACAGCCACATCCTTCTCTTTTTCTTCTGTTTCCGGAGTGATAAATTTTCTTCCTTTTTATGGGCTGCTGCTATTTTCTCAGTCTTTCTTCCACAGTAGAATGGTGAAAACTTCTCTACTTATTTAGAGCTTCACATTTTTGAAGCTTGTTTCAGGTGTTTGTGTATGTACGTGCATATGCTGAGCACAGCTTCCTCAGAGTTCTGTATTTACTCCCACTCCTGCTTGGCTGCTAAGCCTGGAGAGTGCAGTGGGAACACCAGGAGACAGTGATCTCTTTCTAGAGACTTATCAGGTCTCCTAGTCTTTCCCACTACCACTAACTGTATCCTAACAAGGTCTCCTAGTCTTTCCCACTACCACTAACTGTATCCTAACAGTGGGATTTCCTTTTCCTTCCCAATTTTTTTCTAATGGTAGAAGAAAAATTTTTCCTTCCTTTCCTTCCTTTACCTCTCCAAATACAACCTGTCTTCGAAGAAATTTCAGAAGGATATTATTTTTATTTCAAAGTCTTCACAGCTGTATCTGGAATTTAAACCACCTGTCTTCCAATTTCTGTCTGTGCTTGTTCCCAGCTGCAGGATGTACTGGGATGTTTCCCTTCTGTTCTGTTTGCATGCATATATTCACACTTCTGACTTCCTAAGTGAAAGAGCCATTTTGGATACTTGCCTTGAGGTGATGGGAATGGGATGCATTGCTTTGTCTTGAAATTAATGGCAAAAAGCCACAGGTGGACTCCTTGTTTTCCTGTCTGAGTCAACCTTCCTCTCTTACTTCATTTCCATTTGCTGAGTACACTAGCTTTATACTGCTGTGCATGTCTGAAGAGGGGAAATTGCTTCCATTACTTGCTGGAAAATGGAGATCAGGAGAAAGGGAATTTCTTGCCCATGGCCACAAAAGAAGTTGTTGGTGCTTGTGTTTAGGACTGGAGTCCTAAACTCTGAGAGTTTTAAGAGTTCCATGTTCCGGTGCAGACTAGGGCCCTTTATTTCTTTCTACAGTCTGAAAGCTATATGCCTTTTCTGCTGCACACAGGAGCAATTGAGGAGAAATAAGTCATTCCGACGGTTTAAGAAACTTCAGGAGACTCGACCTCAGTTTGAAGGGAGGAAGCTAGAAGATCTGCTTCCTTTGCCTCTGCAGAGGTTGCACCAGTAAGTAAGCAATTTTGAGTCTTCAAGCTAACGTACGAGAGGGGGAAAAGGAACATAACAGTGTCTTTATTGCCATGGGAGGTAAAGTTGCTTAATGTGTCTCAAAATCGGAGCATAGACAGCAATGAAACAGACCTGAAAATGTGCTTGTAAGGTGGAATCAGTGTACATGGATGGGAGATGATGCAGGGAGGTAGCTGTTTAGCCCTGGCTCCTGAGCCCTTCATCTAGCTCTCGGGTAGAATTGAAGTGGAGGCTTTCCATCATCTCAATAAGCTACTGAAGTTAGGTGCTGAAGGAAATCAAGCTGTCTGAAGTGCTGCAGAAGTGGTGCTTTCTGCCAGAGATGGTCTTGCTTCGCTTTTGTGTGAGTTGCTGACCTGGAACATTGTGACTCTTGTCTCTTGTAGATGGTTGCTTTTGGAGAGAGATTAATGAATGCGGGGGAGCTTTTCTCTCCTCTCTGGTTATCGGAGCCATATGCTTTCCTCAGATTTGGTGCCTTTCACAGTTGTCTGAGCCTGGACAGATCCAGTCTGGATTGCTGCCTTCCCAATCACCTCGGGGCATCATCTCCCCTCTGAAAAGACAGGCTGACTGCACGAGGCAAATGCTGCCTGCATTCAAGGGCTGCCCTTTCCTGGGGAGAGGATGTGAGTAATACAGAGCACAGGTAGTTTGCTGGGAACCCAGCTGCTATGACTATACATCAAATAGCTGCTCTTCAACCACAGTCTTATCCATGCTAAAGCAAATTTGAGATTGAGCGCATGGCTTTTTTGAAAATAACTTGAAGTGAGCACACCACAGTCTTTCAGGCAGCTTTATGTAACTTTTTTAATCAGCTTGGCAGATATAAACATAAACTTTCTTTTTACCATAATTCTTTGGGTTGTTCCTTTGAATTTGTAAAATAGCAGTATACTTGTTGCTGTCCAACTGTGTGGAAAAATGGTGGCTTTTTAACAGGAGGTCTGAATCAGCTCTTTCATATTCAAGGTTCTTTGAAACTTTGTTATATATACTGCAGGTCATATGACTTCTGCCAGTTCGTGAGTCTGTTCAATGTGGTATTTCCGGTCTTGTTCAATATCTTTATTGGTGACCTGGATGAGGGGATTGAGTGCTCCCTCAGTAAATTTGCAGATGACACCAAGTTGGGTGGGAGTGTTGATCTGCTGAAGGGTAGGAGGGCTCTGCAGAGGGATCTGGACAGATTGGATCAATGGGCTGAGGTCAACTGTATGAGGTTTAATAAGACCAAGTGCCGGGTCCTGCACTTGGGTCACAACAACCCCATGCAACGCTACAGGCTTGGGGAGGAGTGGCTGGAGAGCTGCCCGGCGGAAAGGGACCTGGGGGTGCTGGTTGACAGCCGGCTGAACATGAGCCAGCAGTGTGCCCAGGTAGCCAAGAAGGCCAACAGCAACCTGGCCTGTATCAGCACTAGTGTGGCCAGCAGGAGTAGGGAAGTGATTGTGCCCCTGTACTGGGCACTGGTGAGGCCGCACCTCAAATCCTGTGTTCAGTTTTGGGCTCCTCACTACAAGAAGGATGTTGAGGTGCTGGAGCGTGTCCAGAGAAGGGCAACGAAGCTGGTGAGGGGTCTGGAGCACAAGTCTTATGAGGAGTGGCTGAGGCAACTGGGGTTGTTCAGTCTGGAGAAGAGGAGGCTGAGGGGAGACCTTATCACTCTCTGCAACTACCTGAAAGGGGGTTGTGGTGAGGTGGGTGTTGGTCTCTTCTCTCAAGTAAGTAGTGATAGGATAGTGATAGGACGAGAGGAAAAGGTCTCAGGTTGCACCAGGGGAGGTTTAGACTGGATATTAGGAAAACTTTCTTCACTGAGGGGGTGGTCAAGCATTGGAACAGGTTGCCCAGAGGGGTGGTGGAGTCACCATCCCTGGAGGTGTTCAAAAGATGTGTGGACGAGGCACTTCGGGACATGGTTTAGTGGGCATGGTGGTGTTGGGTTGATGGTTGGGCTTGATGATCTTAGAGGTCTTTTCCAACCTTAATGATTCTGTGATTCTTCTGTCACTCAGACTGAAAATAGTTTGACTTTATTGGGAGAAAGCATTTGTGGAGGTCTGATTGTTTCTAGTAAAGACTGGAAAGGGGAAAAAGAAAAGGCAGCTCCTAGTTCTTACAAGAAAAAAAGCATTTCTATGTGGACAGCAAACATATGGTATGAAAGCTACCATTCAGACATAAAGCCAAATAAATAGTTAACAGACAAATTTATCTGTTATTAAAGGCACTTCTATGTGAGTGCTAAGAGAGTCTCATGAACTCTAGTAATATGTGAGGTTGCTTTTATCAGATGCCCAGCAAAGGCCAAAGGCTTGCAAATGTATAAAATATTTGGGTTAATGTAGCTGACAAATTTGAAGATAAAATGAATGTGATCAAAGAATTGTGGCCAAAAGCTACTTGGTTAGGCTTGGAGGAGTCTATTCCATCTCCTGGTGGAGTGTTGTTCATCATTCTGTCACTAACAGATGCTGCTGTTCCTGGTATCTTTTTGTGAAATAAACCTGCTCTCCCTATCTCAGGTACAAACATTTCCTCAGAGACCTGCTGGAGAACACCAGCCCATACAGTGCTGAGCACCAGAAACTTGCAAGTATGATTCTACCTGTAGATGCTGGCACTTTGATCTTGCTAATAATACTTGGATTCTCATCTTCTGTCTACTTACTCAGGAAGAAAAATCTTCCTCTTTCTGGCCTTCAAGTGGATTACTATTTCCCTTCTCCATCTTGATCAAGATGTCCTTGAGAACACATTTGGAATAAAAATGTAGAGTAACTGACTGGGAAAGTGGCCTAAGGGTTAGGTCAGACAAATGGCAGCTCTGTTTTTTATGATGAGGGTAGTGAGACACTGGAACAGGTTGCCCAGAGAAGTTGTCAATGCCCCATCACTGGAAGTGTTCAACGTCAGGCTGGACAGGGCTTTGAGCAACCTGATCTAGTGAAAAATGTTTCTGCCCATAGCAAGGGAGTTGAACTAGATGATCTTTAAAGGTTCCTTACACGCAAACCGTGCCTTAATTTTCTAGGATAATTCATGTCCATCATGCCATATTTACTAGAAATTAACATCACTTGTGGGGCATTTTTCCAATTTTTGATTTCAAATCCAGGAAATTATTCCTCTAATGTTTCATTGGCAAAGAAATGTTTTCTAGAACCACCGAAGCATTGGTTGGAGAGAGGCCTCTGGAGGACATCTAGTCCAATCTCCTGCTGAAATTACTGAATAAAATTGTTATTGATACTTGGTTTAAAACATTTGCTTCTTAATTTCATCTTATCTTTTTGCAGCAAGATAGATAAGGCATAATACATACTCATTTGTGATAACCTCAGAATATGCTGCTATAATTTCAGAGGCTGTGAAATCTGTTTCTGAGGTATCTCAGTGGGTCCAAGACGTTATTCATAAGAGAGAGAACTCATTGCAGCTACTTAGGGTTCAGAAACTACTCAAAGGACAGAAGACCCAGGTTTTGACTCCAGGTGAGTCTTCCTGACAGTTCTGTTTTTCTTCTGAGATAACTGGAGATATGCTCGCCTTCATCTCTGACTCAACTCATATTAACTAGTTTTCCCCTTCTGCCCAAATTCCATAGATAGGTGGTGAAGAAATATATCTAGTAATTCAAGTGATCTTTTTTTTTGTTTTCTTTTAAATTAAGATTTTTTGAGTAAGGTTAAGCAGCGGCCTAATTGTCTGACATTCAGATAGGAGAGGCTGATGACATATAGTTAGAAAGTTAGAAACAGGAACCTAAGAAGGTCAGGAGAATGAAAGACAGATGTTAAATAATTTTGGAAGACTGTAAGTAGTGGTGCTGTCCCTACTCCATTGCAGGAACCATAGATTTCTGAGTGTCAAGGGCCCAAGGAGTGTGGCTTTTTTTACCTTAAGCTACAAGCTTCATGGACTTCTGCTCACACCTTCACATAAAGAATCTTCTTTTACCTGCATGGTTGAACTGTACCAGGAATCAGAGTATTTGTGTTGGTAGCTGAGATACGGTCACTGGCATGTAAGATCATCTAATTGGATGACAGGTTTCTTTACGACCTCTCATGTGACTGTGTGCTCTCCATACCCAGAGCACACTCCAAACTACATATGGAATATTGTGAGAAATGTGTCCAGTCTGGGCAATTATGGTCACCTGGGGCTTCACCTGTGCCCTCACTAAACACTGCTATTGCAAAGGTCACCTAGAAACAGTGCTGCAGCTGGAGAGGAGTGTTAAAGTCACTGTGTGTAAAGGTCTCTAAGGCACACCTCCAGGTACTTGTGAATGTGGTTGTAATTCACACATGTGGATTCTTGGGTGAAAAAATATCTGTTACTGGAATGGGGAAAAGAATCAGAAGGGTAAAAGTAAGAAAACTTACGTGTTGAGATAGAAACAGTTTAACAGGTAGAGCAAAAGCCACGGACAAGCAAAGCAAAACAAGGATTTAATTTACCATGATTTTCATGGTCTTCAGCCACCTCCAGGAAAGCAGGGCTCCACCGTGCCTAACAGTTACTTGGAAAGACAAACATCATCACTCTGAACGTACTCCGCCTTCCTCCTTCTTCCCACAGCTTTATATGCTGAGCATGATGTCATATGGTACGGAATATCCCTTTGGTCAGCTGGGGTCAGCTGCCCCAGCTGCGTCCCAACTTCTTGTGCACCCGTAGCCTACTCACCGGCATGGCAGTGTGAGAAGCAGAAAAGGTCTTGATGCTGAGCAGTGCTTACACAACAATAACTAAAACATGCCTGTATTGTCAATACTGTTTTTCAGCACAAATCAAAAACATAGCCCCATGCTAGCTACTATGAAGAAAATTAACTTTATCCCAGCCAAAACCAGCACAGGTAGATAAAGAGGTTACTTATCAGAAGTTATTTTCAAAGATGCTCAGTCAGTGGGTAGATTAATTTATGATTCTCTTTCCTGTTCTTCTTAGAATCCTTTTGGAGATGCTAGCTGAAAGGGAGCTAACAGAGGTGTGTTCTGCTTGTACTGAGCATAAGCATGTGTGGGGGTGCCTGGGCACACTGAGGTATTGCATAAGTAAAAAGGTAAATCAATTGTCCTGAATGAGAGAAGTAATAAGATAACCCCATGGCAAAAAAACCCAACCCCAAAACAGTATAGCTAGACCAGAGATGGCCATTATTAAAGCATTGGGTCCACTTTTGTTATTGTCTCTGATATTCTGAGACATGTGGCAGGACAAGTATTGAGAGTCTATAGACACCTTTCCATTATCTAAGACAGAGAATTGTGATGGTTGTGTTTTCCATTAGCTGGAGTAAAATAGGTACTACTGGATGTGAAAAGCAGAAAAGTAAGAGGCAGGCTGGGACTTGCTAGTTTTGGGCCAGCGTTCCAGAAATAAGATAGCTTTTGCAGAACTGTTAAGATTGCATCCTGTTACTAGGAGGAGAGAGGTGAGAAGACATAATGCTATACATGCAGAGAAAAGGGGTAGCTTTGGAGTTGGGTATCTCACATATGGCAGTGTCTTTGAGATGTACTGCTCCCGATGAAAACAGACCCTGCTTCCTTCGCTGCCCTCCATGTATAGGGCAAACACATCTTAGCCAGAACTGCCTCCTTAACATAGCAGACTGTCATCTCTAGCTTCTGTCATCTCTAGTTCTGTCATCTCTAGCTTCCCTAGGGATATTTCCTTGCCTTTTTTTCCACGAGAATTTCCTGAATCATGTGCCCTTGGGAATCCTGAACACAGATCTATATCCCAAGACTCCCAGCACAGTCCAGCTCCTGACTGTATGCCAGGGAGTCTGATCACAGCTTAGCCTGAGGGAAGCAGTTCCCAATCCAGCCCCATGCTGCTGTCACCTTCCTTCCATTTGATTTTTAAACTTGGCCTGATTCCTGCACCTCACCCTTCTCTTCCTCAGTTTCTTATTCGGATAAAAGGAGTGGTTTCTGTGGAGTAAGCTAAGCAGGAATTTACTTGCCTCTGTGTTTTGTGACTGTAGCATATTAAAAAAGACACAATCTATAATTAAAACAAAAATGTGTTGCTTTTTAAAAGGCACTTACTAGATCAGCCAGAAGCTAAGGCATGAAAAACAGTGGCTGAAATTCTCTGGCAGCTGTTTCCCAGACCAGGCCAGATAGCAATACCTTATTATGGCTTTACATTTTTATAAATAATCTTACTGGTGGGTGTCTTCATAATTCCCATGACTTGATGTCCGTCTTGTATAATAATGCTTCTAGTTAGAGGCACTGCTTTAATTATTCCCTTTTGTGTAGATGTTATTTTTTTATTGCTGCTTACAGCTGGGTTTATGAAATTGTTTTGATTTTTTTCCTGCTGATTTTTCTGCCTTTTGTTTTATTGTAATTAATTTCACGTGTAGATGACAGTGGACCCTATTCTGTAAGATAAGGATGATATGGTTGCCTACTCAGACCTTACATTTAATATGTTGTTTTATATCTTCTCTCCTGTCTTCTTATTACAACAGTAATCTGCATTCTGTGGTCTGTTAACTACTGTATATAATTAGATGACCTGTGAAGTTTTTTTTAATTGGCACACACAAGCAAACAAAACAAGGAAAAAATGATAAATGTTCAAAGCTTAGCCTAACTTCATTCACCATTAATGACAAACAATTGGGCAACACAATTTAAGATAGTTCATCGTATGTTTTCCAAAGGCTTATGTTAATTTAAAGGTATGCATACCATTTTCAAATATTTTTGTTCTGGTCTCTTTAAACAGACTTGCATATCATAGTATCCTCTTAATTAACATAGTAGATTTGTAACAACTTCAGTCTGCTCCTCACATACTAAACGTTTTGGGCTGATGACTGCTGGTGCTGGTGAGCTGGCCCCAGTTGTTACTTGGTGCCTTCTAGTGGCTGGAATTGATGTAGAACCTGGTAACCTGCATGGGCAGCTCACTGTATTCCTGTTTGTCTCATTACATCCTTTTCCCACTCCCCCCACCCCGAATGATAATGTGACATCTGTCTTTGTTTCCTTTGCATGCCAGGGCGCTGGTATATCCGGGAAGGCTGGCTTTTGGTGGTGCCTTCAAAGGGAGAAGAACTGAAGCGCAGGATGTTCTTCCTTTTTTCTGATATCTTTGTTGCAACAAAGCCCTGCCACCCACTGCACCTGCTGAACTCCAACAAACTGGCGTGCCAGGCTGTCTACCCGCTTCACCAGTGTGTAGTGGATAAAGTGTTTGGCCACACGCGGAGCCAGGGAGGGCTCCTCAGCGTAAGTCTTCTCGCTTCTGCCTGGCAGAAGCATCAGTGGAGTCGAACTTGCAAAGCAGGTCTCTAGGTATCTCAGCAGCAGCAGGACTGAGATGATGAGTGTGGTGGCAATGGTAAATGCAATGAACTAGTCAGAGTTAGGGCAATCCTTTTCTTCTTGAGTAATGGAGGTCCTTTTCCCTTTGTGTGGTGTAAGCCCTCCTTAGCACTCTGGGGTACATGGTGCTGGTTGCTCCACGTAGCTCAGATGAGGAGGTCTGATAAGACTCTGATATGCCCTCATCAGAGCCATGTGTTTGGGGGAACAGCCCCACAGTCAAGTGACAATGAATACATAGCATTACATTGACTGTAGACTGAGCTGAGAAAACCCTGAAAAACAGAGAATGCAAAAAGATGTGGGTATTTTTACAACAGATACTGCTTGTGCACCTAACGCCTGAGAGCTGCAGGGTCTTTGACTGGGACTGATGCCTTAGGTAGGGATTTCAAGTTCATGTCTTCCTAGGTTGCAGCTCCTGGGGACCGTGTTAGTTCATTCCTTGTGAGCGATGACAAGGAAGACTGGGCAAGCTGTGATCTGCAGATGGTGGCAGTGGAAGGACCCCTAAGAGGCAGCTTGGAGTAGGGAAGGAACTGGATGAGGAGCTGCTGAGAACTGTTAATTGCCCACTTCCAAACACTCTATTAAGTCAAATTGAGTTGTCATCTGTGGTTGGAAGGAATGAACAAGACTGGCACTTGTCCGGCCTCTGGCTTCTCCCAGTACCAACGCTAAATTTTTCTGCCTGGGAAAGAAAATGGTGGAAATCAGCATTTTCAAGGCTGCGTTAAATTCAGTGGTGATAGCTTTCCTTTCATCAGAGTTGCTGCCTTGGCAAGGAATGCCACAGAGTGGCACCAGATTCTGTTTGCCTTTCAGCTTTCCTTTCCACACAAGACACTGTTATTGATGTCCAGTGACCAACAAGATATTAATGACTGGTATCAGAGTCTCACAGCTGCTGTCAGGTAGGCATCTATTTTCCAGAGGTGGAAGGGGCTGAGGGAAGGGGGCAGAACATAAAAATGATCATATTGACCAGTGTATTTGCATGTATTTCATGGTTGTAAGGCTAATAGAGAAGACCCACCTCTGTCAGCCAGGATACTAGGGAATAGTAAAACAGATTTCATGTATTAACAGTGAACTTCACTTTTGTTTTCCTCAACAGGAAGCTGAAAGCTTGACCCGCCTGAGTACCAGACAGACTGGCAGGACAACCACCCCTCTTGGTAGAAGCCTACACAATCTTAGGAAATGTTCACTGACATATAGTAGGGGAACTGCATTTAGAGGAACTACATGCAGTGCTTGTGAGATTATGAATGCTTTGTCAGCTGTCCTAATCTTAATACAAGTATTGGAAAAAATAGGTATGCAGACTAATGATTTGTATATAAAAAAATCTGTATCAAGACTTTTCCCCAACTAATCTTAGAAGCTTCTAGCTTTTTTACACTTTTTTTTTCCTCAGATTATTAATTTAAGGACAAGCAGAAGAGAGCCTGACTTGCTTTTCCTCATTAAAAGTTTTTATCCAACTGTCTTTCTAAATCAGTGTTTTCACGTTCATTTGTCTATGTATATGTCTACCTGCTCTTGCTTCTGGGTCCTTTGATCAAAATGGAATTTTTGGATAATGGTAACATGGGCATAACACTGTATTTTTGGCTAGTGCTACGGGGCCACAGTCATCTTCCTCCCTTGATGTATTTTTATCATTAATATTCTTTTCTACCAACTTTTGACAGTTATTATCCCTCCTCCTCTAAGAACGGGACAGGTGGGCAGACCCAGGGAAAATTATTCATATCCTACCTCTGTTTCTCATCAATCCCACAGAAAAGTTAATTTGCTGACCTATCTGAAATAAACTGGTAAGTACCAGGTTTATGCTGATGAAACAGCATTCATATTTCTAATCTGATTTCTAAGACATTATGCAGACAAAACAGCACTCACCCTTGCCTTCAAGGTATGCAGTAGCCTTATTGCTTTGAAATGCTACAGTGAAAAGCTCGGGCAGCACCTCTGTTCCAGAAGAATCTCCAGAGGGCTATGGTCAGCATTCTGTGTCATCAATTGCTGGTAATGTGCTAGGGTTCAGTTTACTAGGATGAAAGACCAATTTAAGGAAGAAATATAATGTATTATTCTTGAGTATTTCATTAAAGCCTCAACATGGACTTTTAATAATGTGGAAGCTCTGCAGCAACAGCAGTCAGGCTCATCTCTTTTATCGAGGGGGGGAAAACATCTGTTTGAATAAGATGCTAGGTCAGCTGCAGAGGGCAATTTTAAGGTCATTAGAAACATAAAATTAAGGTCTGTCTGAACACTGACTTTACCTAGTTTGACTGATTTTTCTTCTTCCTTAAACAGTACCACACACCTTTAATTTCTCACGGGAATTCGTGAAAACAGAAGCGGTACTGTGTGAGATAAGTGTTCTGAAGAGAGAATTGCCGAATTTTAACATCACTTGATTTTTTTTTTTCTTTCCATACAGCTAACTTACTACATAGGATCACTCATTTGTCTTGTTTGTGAAACTTGAGAGGGAGGAAGGAACCCAACATTAGGCCGGACCTTGAATACTGCGTTCAGTTTTGGGCCCCTCACTACAAGAAGGATGCTGAGGTGCTGGAGCGTGTCCAAAGAAGGGCAATGAAGCTGGTGAGGGGTCTGGAGCACAAGTCTTATGGGGAGCGGCTGAGGGAACTGGGGTTGTTCAGTCTGGAGAAGAGGAGTCTGAGGGGAGACCTTATCGCTCTCTACAACTACCTGAAAGGGGGTTGTGGCGACGAGGGTGTTGGTCTCTTCTCCCAAGTAACTAGTGATAGGACAAGAGGAAATGGCCTCAAGTTGCACCAGGGGAGGTTTAGATTGGATATTAGGAAAAATTTCTTCACTGAGAGGGTGGTCAAGCATTGGAACAGGCTACCCAGGGAGGTGGTGGTCACCATCTCTGGAAGTGTTTAAAAAATGTGTGGATGTGGCGCTTCAGGACATGGTTTAGGGGACATGGTGGTGCTGGATTAATGGCTGGACTTGATGATCTTGAAGGTCCTTTCTAACCTTGGTGATTTTGAGATTCTGTGATATTTGTTGTTTCCCCCCTCTCCCCACTTTCACTCAGAAGCTACAGCTAGGACTTTCAAGTACTATTTCAAGTACAACTTGAAATCAGAGACAAAGCTAGAAATATAAGTTTCTCATCTCCCAGTAGTTGTATTGCTCTTGAAAAAGTTCTGCTACCATCCCTTTTTGTTCTAACAGGGTAATGCAGAGATTTCATGCAACTCTGCATCTGGGGCTGAGATGTCTACCAAGCTCTTGGTAGAAACACTGTTATTCCTGCCCACACTGCGTCCTTATAACACAAGTCCCTGTAGTATTGCCTCTTTCAAGACTTATCTCAGTGCTACCATCCTATTTACATTCAGCACTGATGAAACAACAAAACTTGATTTTTTTTCATTGAATTTCCCACCCTGAAAGGCTGCACACTGGCTTCTAGAAAACAGTGTAGCTCTGTCACAGTGGAGATGCTGCCCCAAAGAGTAGTGCTGTTGGACCAGAAGCAGCAACAAACCCAGTGTTTGCTGGAGTAAGTTACTAAATCACATGTACAGGAATGTAATTCAGTTATCTGCTTGAGGGCAGGAAGGCTCTAGCAGGATCGGGACAGGATGGATTGATGGGCCAAGGTCAGTTAATAAGGCCAAGGGCCGGGTCCTGCACTTGCGTCACAACAACCCCATGCAGCCCTACAGGCTTGGGAATGAGTGTCTGGAGAGCTGCCAGGCAGAAAAAGACCTGGGGGTGCTGGTTGACAGCTGGCTGAACATGAGCCAGAAGTGTGCCCAGGTAGCCAACAAGGCCAGCAGTGTGCCCAGGTGGCCAAGAAAGCCAACAGTGTCCTGGCCTGTATCAGAAATAGTGTGGCCAGCAGGAGCAGGGAAGTGGACAATTAGATCGATGTGGATGGGCTGGATCGATGGGCTGAGGTCAACTGTATGAGGTTTAATAGGGCCAAGTGCTGGGTCCTGCACTTGGGTCACAATAACCCCATGCAACACTACAGGCTTGGGGAGGAGCATCCTGGCGTGTATCAGCAATAGCATGGCCAACAGGAGTAAGGAAGTGATCATGCCCCTGTACTCAGCACTGGTGAGGCTGCACCTCAAATGCTGTGTTCAGTTTTGGGCCCCTTGCTACAAGGACGCTGAGGTGCTGGAGCATGTCCAGAGAAGGGCAACGAAGCTGGTGAGGGGTCTGGAGCACAAGGCATAAGAGGAGTGGCTGAGGGAACTGGGGTTGTTCAGTCTGGAGGAGGCTGAGGGGAGACCTTATCGCTCTCTACAACTACCTGAAAAAGGGGGTTGTGGTGAGGTGGGTGTTGGTCCCTTCTCCCAATTAACCAGCAATAGAACAAGAGGAAATGGCCTCAAGTTGCACCAGGGGATGTTTACACTGCATATTAGGAAAAAGTTCTTTACTTTTTTCAAGTATTGGAACAGGCTGCCCGGGGAGGTGGTGGAGTCACTATCACCACAGGTGTTCCAAAAATGTGTGGACGTGGCACTTCAGGATGAATTAGTGGGCATGGTGGAGTTGGGTTGATGGTTGGACTTGATGATGTTAGAAGTTTCTTCCACCCTTAATGATTCTATGAAATAGAAGCACTCACTTTCTCAATGGAATTTATTTACACAGATAGTATCAGCCATTAGGGCTCCCAGCTTGATTTCCTTCTCTTGCTAAGTCTCTGTTCAAACCACAGGAATAAACAAAGAAACCTTGAGCTTGTGCCCCTGTCATGGCAACTCAAGGTTAGTAATCAACCTTCAGACCTCTCAGTACAGCTTCCATTCCTGTGCTCCAAGACACTAACAAGCTGTCTGGTGCATGGGCAGCTCATCCCAAGCCCCATCCCTATGTAACCAGAGGGCCTCCCTCAGGGCACAGGGGGATGCCTAGACAGGGGTGCCCTTGGGGGCCTGCGGGGCTGCTGCCCACTGCATATCCTCCCGGTAGCCCTTCAGGAGCTGGTTAAGCAGTGTCTTCTCAGTATCGCGGCATGGGCGGATGAGTGGCGGGAAGGGGTTCCCCTTGAGCTCGATGACTGCCATCTTAGCACGGTCAAGGTTATCCCGGTTTGGGATATGTAGCAGGCGGGTGTAGCTGCCTGGATGGGGCTGGAACCGCGGTGCCAGCACCTTGAACAGCTTGTGGATGAGGTCCTTCTCCTGCGGGGTGGCACACTTAGCTCCAGCACCGGGGCTGTGGGGCACAAAGAGGGATTTGGGGGGGTACTCACCGTCAGCCAGAAATTTGCCATGCGCATGGCACGCTCGTTGGTGTCCCCCAGCTTGGCGTACTCGATGAGCTGTAGGGGGGGAAGAAGGCAGAGCCGTTAGGATCCCTCGGCCGCCCACCGCCCCGCCCCGTCAGGCCCGGCCGCTCACCCGCTCAGCGTAGCCCCGCATCTCGTCGGCCCGCGCCCAGGGCGCCTCGATGCGCTCATGCCGCACAAGTGCCGTCACCAGGTTGCGCAGCAGGTCGAGGCGCGAGCGCGGGCTCAGCCCGAACCGCCGGTGCACGCGCCCGTGCGAGATGGCGGCCGCCACCGACAGCCGCATCTCGCCGCCCTCCTGCCCCAGCTGCTGCCGCTGCCGCCGCAGGGCACCATGGGAGGCGCCTCCCAGCAGCTCCCGCGTGCCGCGCAGCACGGTGGGAGTTGTAGTTCGCGCCTACACACCGGCACGACCCACAGCTTGTGCACAGAGCGGCTTAGAGGGCCGCCACCGGGCTCGGCGGGAAATGGAGCCAGAAGCTGCGAACCGAGATGTTTGAACTGGGAGGGAAGCCGGGCCTGGCCCGGCCCAGCCCAGCAGGAAGGGCCGAGCGGGCCCCAGGCCTCCCGGGTGCTTGGTCGACGCACGGCAATGACGTCATCAGTGCGCAGCCGCAAAGGGTGTCGGCTCGTCACTGCGGGGCACTCCGGGCGAAGACGAGCCGCGCGGCATGCCGGGAGCTGCTGGGGAGGGAGGTGTGCGGCATGCTGGGAGCTGTAGTTCCTTGTCCCGGCGGCGCCGGCCGCCATCTCCCGTCGGAGGCAACGCGACGGCCTAACAGCCCATCTGCTGTCTCTGTGGCATCGGGGAGCCCCCGGAGCGAGGCCGTGGTGGCAAGCAGGCAGGGCAGGCTCTGAGGGAAGGAAGGAAAGTGGCCGGCCTTCCAGCCGCCCCTCACCGCAGCTGGGACGGGGCGGTGGGGCACCGACCTCACGGGGTGCTCTTGGGCCTGCGTGGAGGGGCTCAGCCAGGCGGAAAGGCCAGGCGAAGCCTACCAGAGCCTTTGTCTTATTCTCCTTTTTTTCCCAGTACCACTGGCAGGATGCCAGAGGAGCCTCGGACTCCCATATCTCATCCTCTGGCTGTGCAGACGCTGTGTAGGATGGCAGGGTGGGGTAAGGCCGCTGAAGCCAGTGTAATGTAGCCCTCATGGGGTGTTGAAGCTGCCACCCTAATAGTGGAGGCGGGTATGTGCATTATTTCCACAAAGACACAAACCTGCCCTATTCTGCAAGAGCTCGTGCCCTCATAGTCCTGCTCCTGGAAGTGTGGTTGGTTCAGCTCCAAGAAAAATGCTAAAAGGCAGCGTAAGGAGGCTACTTGTCTGTTACAGCCAACATTTCTGTATTTCAGAGGAAGGTTGTGTAACAAAAGCAGCTACCAACAGCATAAGAAAAAATATCTTTGTTATTATGAATACATCATAAAATCACAATCATTTTATACAATTTTAGTATTTCATATATAAATAAAGTGAACAGTATAGTTATTGGAATGTGTAATAGGAACAAACATACAGTTTTTAATGTGAAATTAACAAATTCTTGGCCCCTATCCCCATCTTTTGTTGCTTTTCTGGGGCTTAATGTATTAACTATGAAATACTTCTAGGAAGAACCTGTGGTACCAATAATAACTCCATTCCATTTACAATCAATTTTCCTCTCCTTTTCCTGGTTTAGCCTGACTACATAGGAATTCTTCTGTGTCAATATTCCAGCTCTGCAAGAAAGACTAATCCTGTATGTACTTGTCATGTTGAAAGAAAACATTTTCTAAGCTTTGTGATTTTGTTAAACACATTAACAATCAACATTTTGCCATCACTACACACTCTTGCAAATGTTTCCATTAAATAGATTTCTAATATTAATAAAATAACAAACTCTTTATTATCATTCTGCTTATAACTTGATGTCTTAACATCAAAATAATATTTCTTTCTAATAAAATTATACATAGTATTTATATGAAACAAAGTTGTCATGTGCATGAGCCTGGTAATGAAACTAGGCATGAGTGTAGATGTTTCTATATTCTTATTTCGGATTTTTGTGTGGTTGTTATTTTTGGGGACCACAAAGTAATAAATAATTTACAAGATCGCGACTTCCCTGGGTCCCTGGTAACCAAGCTTAAATTGGAAATTATACTTCTGGTCTGGCTTTATAAAACTTTGAATATGCTGAAGAAAATGTCACTTTTCTATCTGAGTGTCTGTATGTGTAGATCCAGAAATCTTACTAACATGTTTCTGGTGCAGTGTGTTATGGAAGTTACCATACAATTAATCAGAAATAAACTGAGAAAGGTCTATGCAAAGAACTTAGCCAGACACAGAGAGAAAGCTGAATGTTTCCAGACAGCTGTGCTCAGAGGGGCTCTCCCTTGCTGGAGGAATTCCTCTGTTGTGCGGTGTACTTGTCTTTACCATAGTGTCCCCTCCTTGCTGCTGGGAATCGGCCAACAGCTTTGGGGCAGGGAGTCTGGCAAGAGGAGGGCGAAGCACAAGTACAAACCCAAGGAGTACTTTCCTTAACCTTTTTTGTGGAGTAAGCATGTCTGTTGGAAACCCAGCTGTAGGCTGTGAAAACCAATGATGCAGACTCCAGAAAGGGAAGTTATTGAGGTTTCCATTCAGAAAGGCATGTAAACATGCCATATTTTGTGTTCCTGAGTCTGTAGGACAGCTTTCTGTACTTAGAGTGAGGCATGTATCTTATCCACTTTTTTGGTCCAGTCTCAGAATTTCCCTTCCCTGGATACTTACGCACAGCAGGGCAATTGTCACCTACCCCTGAATTTGATGGTCAAATGGTAGGAGCTTCTCATTTGGTATTTGTCCATATTTGGAAAAGCAGATTGTAGAACTAAAATAAGTGCCTTTTTTAGAACACACCTTCTTGTGGGCAGGGGGCAATAGAATTTAGTTGGTGTGTAGGAAGTGACTCATCTAACTGATTATCAGTATCTGATGGTCAACAACAACAAAAAACCTGCACCTACTAATTCTATAGTGGAAATCAACCTGATCCAGCAGGTGATGGATTGTGTTGGTAAACATATGCAAGAGCTACATAATTTGCAAGAGTTACATAATTTGCAAGAGTTACAAATACAACATCTAATGAATTTACTTAAAGTTGCATATCATGAATGATTTTATACCTAGTTGCCTGCTTGAAATTAAGAAAGTGAGACAAAAATGCCTCAGTTCATGCTGCCTTAAGAAGTTCCTTTCAGCCTGCTGCATAGGAGACCATCCCTCTTTCAGCCACAAGTTCCTTCTCCAAATCTCACTGATTTCCATATTATCTGGTTTACAAGACTACTTGGATCTGGAGCTGCTGGGAGAGCTCCTTCCAGAGAAGAAGCCTGACGACCACAGGGTGAGAGCGCTATCGTTTTTTCTAAGCTATCCCAGTGACTTAGTCATCACTTTGTAAATATTGATATACATATAACATGAAAAGGAATACAGAACGCTCATATTCTTAAAGCTAATCCCCTTGTTTGTAGCATAGTAGTAGCGAGGAGTTGGGAAATAATTACAGGAATGAACACATCGTCTTAAGATAATATACAAAAGATAACAAAAGATTTAGACAGCCAGCTGTTTGTACAACATAACCTGTACTGGTGCTGTAGGGATTACACCAACTGTCTTTTGGCTCAGAGAATATGGAAGGGAATCCAAACCTTTATGGTTTATCTGAAAAGGGCCTGCTTATATTTTTACCTGTATTTATTCTATTAGAACATGCAAGCCCTGAAAAACATGGCAAAATGAGAAATTCATCTTTGCATTTGTAACATGGACATGACCCAGCACTCAACATACTGTAGAAGCAGCAGCTACACAGATACAACATTGAAGCTTTGTGCTTAATATAATCCTTTATCTTCTAAGCACGGCAAAGTCCTCAGCAGCTGTGGTAATCCAAAAGAAATGGTAACATACATCCCCATGAGGTATGCTCTAACTTGTGCATCCAATTTTCCAGTGTAAAAAAAGAGCACTCCCTTTCATCCCGCTTCACGAATACAAGATCCCATGTGCAGTACCTCACCTTAGCCGTCCTCATACCAGCTGAGATGTTTTGTCATGTGCATGCCTGCACCTGCTCATACTCCTCATATACCCAGCCAAATACACTGCAGTTCTGTGTTCCAGTTCCATGAATGCCATTTAGGTCACTTGCATGCAGCAGCATAACAAAATAGGTGGAAGCTCTTTGCAAACACGAGGCCTCTCTCTGGTCTCAATTTCACTTGGATTTCAGCATTTCACCAAGGAAGACAGGCACTTACAGGAGGTCAGAATCTGACTCTCTGCAAGGCTGGGATCGATTTTGTGCTTGCCAATAAGCCTACTTGATTCACTTATGCTTGGTTTTCCTGCTTTATATATCCTGTGTTCTCTTGCTTATCTTTGTGTCATGTATCCAGCATGAATCTGGTGAGGAAGGGAACTGGCCTTCACACTGAGAGTGGGACAATGGTAAGGGAAAAGTAGTGTTAGTTTAGGACAAAGACATCTTTCTGACTCTCTTTGAGCAATACTCTAGCAACACAAAGCCAAATAATTTCCAGATCAACAAGCAGCACCCATGTATTAGTGCTTCACCATATATTTTTTTGCCTTTTTCTGCCATGGTGCAGTGTAATGGAAGAAATTTCACGCAGAGCTGGTCTCTGCTGTGAAACAGGGATCCACTTTTCACACTCTCCTAAGCCTGGGGACAGTAACTGGAGACTTGAGTTTAGTGATGTAATGCATTTACATATATAAAGTAACTGTGGACCAAGGTTTTCATTATTAATGTTATTCAGGGATGATGTTCAGCTACCCCTGGAAAAATTCAGGTACTAGGTCATTTGGACATAGAATGCAAGGTAGGCAGATAAAATGCTGTGATCTGCGTCATTAGCTAGAGCATGCCTTAATCATATTATGTACTAAGATGGTTTTCTTGATAGTCTAGGTACAAAGCACACAGTGCAGGCTTGATGGTGTGGAATTACTGCAAGGAGGCTACCATGAACCAGGAAAGCTACAGTACAAGCAGCATGGTTGGGGAAAAGCAGAGAGAAAACTGGGAAAAAATGTATTTTACATTGTCAGTGCATTCTTATATTGAACAAATCTAAAGGGGCTCTATTTTTCAGTAGGCATAGCTAAGGATGGGCTGCCTTCTGTATCCTGGAGTCTCTGGGTGCTGCCCGTGGTTTATAGTCTTCTCCAGATCCAAAATCTACTGTGTCATGATAGTTTGTAAATTCCTGAGGTAATGGAAACTCCTCTGTTGATGAATGAGTCCTGTGTCCAAACACTCTCTCTTGCAGCTCAGCGATGTCATTTCTGATGTCTGCCATCATCAGCAATAGGAAATCAAATGAACCTGGTGGGCCCTGCAGTCACAAGGCATGGTCGTTAATAATAATCCATGTCACTCTTGCCAAACTGGTTGATATGATTACTTATGCAGAGGTAACTCAGTAAAATACTGCTCCATATCAATTGGCAAAAGTTAACGGTCTTTTTTTGAATCAACCTGCTCAGGAAGCAATTTTCAAAAGAAAGCAAATGTTTTTGCAGACAGAGCCTACATTTACAAGATGCTCAGCTCTTTTGTAACTTAGAAATTCCTTTGCTATATTTGCCTCCTAAGAGTATTTTGGCAACTCGTGGGAATAGAGGAGATGATACATCTTGGTTCCCTCTGTTCCTTCTTATTAAATTGATAGAAATTACATTCTTAGAATGACTAATTAATCAATCATTATTATTTATTTAAAATTTTTTCTCAAGAATGCTGATACTTGGAAGGTATCTTTTCCATATGGTAACCCTGCTGCTGTCCATCACTTACTAAATATATTGGCTATTATGATATATTGTATCCATCTGGTTTTATCTGATTTTAGAAAACCATCATTTCTTTTTAGGTGACTTAGCACAGTAAAGTGTGCTGTTTAATACTGAGGACACCCTACTGGAGACACTCTTAAAAAACCTTTCCACCAATGAGAAAACACCACAAGAAATAAATTTTTAAACAATTTCACATGAAAATAGATTGTAAATATTCATCCTTCTCCTGATTACTCACTCAAAGCCTATAGCTTCCCAAATCCCAGAGAGAGACGAGGGACAGGATTTTAAAAGGTTCCAGGGATCCAACTCCCATTAGGAGTGGTGGCTGAATTGTACTGACTAGCACTCTACATGGGATCTGCTCTTGCCTTCTGAGGATGTCCCACCACTGTTGTAGGGCAGAGGTGCACTTACTGCCTTCAGTGTCACACTCAGCAAGGGAGGAGGTGTGTAAGCAAAAACACTTTGGTGAAAACAGGTAATTACTTTTTTTCCGGTAATACTTTCTGTGCATGCAAAGTATCTTTCTCTGTGCCCTTGACATAGGAGAGGGTTTTTTTTCCTCTTGGCTGACTTGTTGTTAGTAGTCAATATCACTCTGTTGTGGAAATTCCTCCTGTGAGTAATACTTACAGGTATCCCCTTTGGTCCTGGTGCGCCTCGCTCCCCCTGTAATCAATACCACCTCAGTTAGTTTGCTGTGACTAAAAGAAATGAAAAAAAATCAGTTTGCCTCTGCAGTCTCCCTTCCTGTCCTCAGATCAAGAATCATCAGCTTATGCTTTTTCAGAAAAAGAAAATAAAGTGAAGGAGGAACACAAGGAAATTGCTGCTGATTCTAGTGGGAGCATGATTGGGCACTTTTGATATTTTTCCTAGACAGTAACAAGCGAACCAGTTAACAGGAGAAATTCACAAAAGAGCAGCCTAATGAAATGGGCTAAAGCATCAACATTTCTTCATGGAAAAGCCAGAAGAGCTGCAGAGAAAGGAAAGGAGGCTGCTTCTCTATCTGCTAAGACAGATAGCCTGGCAGGGCTATTTGCAAGACTTAAGGAATGGCAAGCACAAAAACAGCAGAAGGAAGACATGAAGGGATAAGGCAACAGGATGTTTTCAGGTTAGCAAAAGAAATGAGATGGTAAAAGGGTGTGTAGAGGGTCTGTCTAGCAAGCCTGCACTTCACATACGCATGTGCCCACATTATGGAAAACAAAACCTCTCCTCACCTTGCTACCATCTCTCCCTGGGGCTCCTGGTGGGCCCTGCAAGAGAAAAGAAAGTGTTCACAAGGACGTGAGAGATTGTGGAGCTAACAACAATTATGCAATGCATGACAGGAGGTGAGAATACTGACCACGGGTCCCCGTCTGCCCTGTTTAATATGTGATATGTCTGGAGATGGGCCCATAGGTCCCATTGATCCACGAGGGCCTGGCTGTCCAGGAGGTCCAGGTGACCCAGGAACTCCTTGACTCCCTTTTGGTCCTGGAGCCCCTGCAATCAACAGCAAAGGTTACCTGCCACAGAAAGCCTTCAGGACACTTCATCAGTGCAGGCAGTGGGGACTGACCATTTTCTGAACTACTCAAAGGATTGGTTGCCTTAATGCACCCAAATCCACAACAACACAACCAACACAGCAGTCATCTGAGACAACATTACTTCTTGTCACAGTGGCTACAAGAGATCTTTACAAAACAATTAAACCTTATGTATACAAAGAAGCCAAGACTGCCACTGCCAGGTGGTTAGGGACACAGACTGGGAATGAAAAGAAAAGCAGGAATGCCTCATTTTCAAAAAGCAGGAATGCCTCATTTTCACACAAAGAAGAACAAGTCACATCTGAGAATCATCTCATGAAAAGAAAGCCTCAGAAAACTCATGGGAATGTTGGGTTGAAGGCATCTACATGACTGGCACAGAAGCAAGCCCTTTTCAGTGGTGGGTTGCACCTCTCTTTTGCCCAGTACGATAGCCAGTGTGTTAAGGGCAAAAAAGTCTCTATTCTTCCATTTTGCTTTATATCCTTTTCAGCTTCTGGTGAGAATGTTAGTTTTTAGGAAGCACACAGGCAACAAAGCATAAGTTTATCTCAAGGGAAACACTATGAGAAGCAAACCAGAAAATCAGGCATCTGAAACAACAGTTGCACGAAATAAAGACCATTAATCTGTCACTAGCCGAATTGCTTTATAATTACAGGGAAAAACACTCTTCTTCATACTGAAGGCATATGAAAGTCAGAGAAAATGAGAGGCAGAGAGTAAAAAGGGTTCCGCAGGACAGAATATTTTCAGTTAGGGTTTTCAAAAGGAGTAAAATCAAGTTCAGTGATGAACCTCTCGGACTCCTCCTGAAGACCCAGCCGCACTGTTGGTAGCGGCAGGGCAGAGGAGGAGGTGAGCAGGGGTGGTTTTCAAGTGGAACAGATAATTCTACAGTACCTTGGACAGCTCAGCCATGGGGAAACCAGATGGAAGACCTGCAGAGTCAGGCCTACGTTAGAGAGATTGCAAGGCGGCACACTGTACAGTTCAGAGTCTGGCGCAGAATCTCTAACCACATTGTCCTTGCACTTATGATATACTGAAGACTGAAGATACTCATCCTCCAAGAAAATGAGATAAAGACTCAAAAACCAAAGCAAGACTGCAAAAGTGGGGATAAATGGGGGGGCAGTTCAGTAGGGAATAAACCAAATCTTGTAAGGAATATCTGCAAGTCCTTTGTAACAATCTTCCTGAAACCCAGCACAATGCTAAAATTCCTTGGATTTATCGCTCACCCAAAATAAGATCTGCATTCAACAGAGTTTGCAAAATTTTTAGCATAACTAGCTGCAGGTTGCAAAGTGTCTGGCTTAAGTTAGAGCTTTAGGAACTCTCTGCTTTTCTCATTGTTTTAACCTATACCTTAGAAAAGAAGGTGTGAGCGGAGTTTTACTTTTCTTTTCAGATTCCTTTGAATCTGGAACACACATAAAACGGACAAATGAATCCTTGCAAAACCAGACAAGGAAAAATAAAACAGTTGGCACAAACCCCGTCAAACTGAAAGCACATTTTCTGCTCTAGTGAGCTAAAGCAATAGGTATTCCTGAAATGACATGGAGAGTGTTTTAAGACAGAGTTTAAATACAGGAAATGACAACTGAAGCAGGTGAGATATCCTAGGGAGAGGGAGAAATTTAAACACACAGAGGACAAACACAGCTTGCACGCCAAGAAACGCGTGGAGACTAAGACACAATGGATGATGTTAGTCAGTTGGCAGAGGCTGACCATAATGACCAGAAAGTTTTTCTTTTTGAATTCAGCACAAATGCAAATATAATAATAACAATCAAAATATGAAACACATGAAATGCTATCACGTTGAAAGATTGAAGCTTATAATTTTTGTTCATGGCACTATTGCACATTCACATCCCTCTGGTCTGTATCTTACCTGGAGGGCCTTGCTGGCCAGGCTGGCCTGGGGGGCCAGGGATATATGCGTTAGATGCAAGCACTTTTTCACCAGTGATTTGCTTGCTAAGATCAGCAGCATTATTTGGTAGCAAAGCAACCTGCCAAAACCAAAAATCACTGTAAGCTCTTAATCATTCAGCTGAATAAATGAATTTTTTCATTAAGCTTTCATGTGGACAAACAGCATATTTAAATACTGCATTGAAATAATTAGAAAAAAATGTGACTCTGTTGAAGCCTAGGACAGCAGTTACTCCTAAGCTGGCCAGCTTGATTTTTTTCAAGTATGGACATGAAGATTTCTTGAAGCTCCTGCCATAGTTTGTGGTCCCAAGTAAAACTGGCTCCCTGACCCTGCAATGGAACCTCCTTACAAGTAGCTGGAACAAACCGGAAGGATGCCTGGGGGTTCTTACTCTCACCTATACATGTTCTGACCTTGCAGAAATCTGATGAGAAAACACTGTCATGGAGACGAACAGTCTACAATGCCTTTCTGCAGGATGTTTTAGGTGACCCATGGAGACAAGTCAAGTTTTGCAGAAATGGTACCTGTGTCTGTCTTCCACACAGAGTGTGTATGTGTGTGTGTATGTGTGTGTAGCATGAGCTCTGGGTAAGGGATCCACACTTCAGGTATCATATACCCAGGAGGTTGCTCAGGCTCGAAAGATGCCATATCAAAAACATGGCACCATTTGATTTTAAGGCATTTATTCATTCTGGTACTTTACTTTCCCTGCAACCAGCTTTCTGATGTTTCTTGTGAGGCTATTCACCTTACAAGTCACCATGGGTATACTGCAAGTTAATCCAAATGGAAGGTGGGAGAAATTCTCCAGCATTCTCCTGGGGAAACTGGCGGCTCGTGGCTTAGATGGGTTTACTCTTCGCTGGGTGAGGAACTGGCTGGATGGCCGAGCCCAGAGAGTTGTGGTGAATGGCGTTAAATCCGGCTGGCGGCCGGTCACGAGTGGTGTTCCCCAGGGCTCGGTTCTGGGACCAGTCTTGTTCAATATCTTTATAGATGATCTGGATGAGGGAATTGAGTGCTCTCTCAGTAAGTTTGCAGATGACACCAAGCTGGGTGGGAGTGTTGATCTGCTGGAGGGTAGGAGGGCTCTGCAGAGGGATCTGGACAGGCTGGATCGATGGGCAGAGGCCAACTGTATGAGGTTTAATAAGGCCAAGTGCAGGGTCCTGCACTTTGGCCATAACAACCCCATGCAATGCTACAGGCTTGGGGAGGAGTGGCTGGAGAGCAGCCCGGCGGAAAGGGACCTGGGGGTGCTGGTTGACAGCCGGCTGAATATGAGCCGGCAGTGTGCCCAGGTGGCCAAGAAGGCCAACAGCGTCCTGGCCTGTATCAGGAATAGTGTGGCCAGCAGGAGTAGGGAAGTGATTGTGCCCCTGTACTCGGCACTGGTGAGGCCGCACCTTGAATACTGTGTTCAGTTTTGGGCCCCTCACTACAAGAAGGATGTTGAGGTGCTGGAGCGTGTCCAGAGAAGGGCAACGAAGCTGGTGAGGGGTCTAGAGCACATGTCTTACGAGGAGCAGCTGAGGGAACTGGGGTTGTTTAGTCTGGAGAAGAGGAGGCTGAGGGGAGACCTTATCGCTCTCTACAACTACCTGAAAGGGGGTTGTGGCGATGAGGGTGTTGGTCTCTTCTCCCAAGTAACTAGTGATAGGACAAGAGGAAATGGCCTCAAGTTGCGCCAAGGGAGGTTTAGATTGGATATTAGGAAAAATTTCTTCACTGAGAGGGTGGTCAGGCATTGGAACAGGCTGCCCAGGGAGGTGGTGGAGTCGCCATCCCTGGAAGTGTTCAAAAAACATGTGGATGTGGCGCTTCAGGACATGGTTTAGGGGACATGGTGGTTCTGGATTAATGGTTGGACTTGATGATCTTAAAGGTCCTTTCCAACCTAGTGATTCTGTGATTCTGTGATTCTGTGATTCAGGAGATATACAGCAACAAGTTGTCAAAACCTCGAGTCTCATAACTGCTTTGATCTTCTCAGGAAACCTCTTTTTCCTTACTTGAATTTTCTTCTATTGATTTACTGCCCTTTCTCAGGACAGCATTTGCTCAGATAAATTTAAGTTCTCAGTTGTTGTACAAGCCCCTAACTTTTCATGGGTTTCAATGAGAGACCCAAATCCTTTGTGGGTCTGGCCCTGTAACAATACCATTTAACCAGATGGCTGGATATGCGCTGCATAGAGACTACAAAGCTAAAAGAAGTAAGAATGTAAGAATGATTGCACACTATGGTTTAAAGTGCCATTATCTGTGACATCAGATATTTATCCATGAAACATTAGTTCTCTCAGATCAAATATATTTAATAATTAAACTTATTTAGAAATATTCTGAAAATGTTTAGTCTCTCCAGAGACAGCTGAGCAGAGATGGCAAGCTAGGAGACTGGTCTGCAGCTAGGAAAGAAATTCATTAGTGCTGAGTGGCTACATGTAGAGTTTGGAATTTTGCTCTGCCAAACAGAACTGAAGAGCTATTTCAGCAATACCAGGGCAGATCTATCCCTGGGTGAGCTTTGTTCCTGCCCTGAATGAATTTTTCTTACTGGATAATTTGATGTTGGATTCTGCAACATTTGTGTGGGAGAGCTGTATTAAATAAAATACATGATGACTCCTGCTATCTGACTGCTTTTAATCAGCTATTTGGAATTCCCTGCACTGGCCTGTTCTCAGGACTCCTACTTGTTTCTGTAATTATTTGATATACACCCTTCTGCCCTTAGTGCAAACCTAATGTTTGTAAAGCACAGAGAAAAAAATAATGCTATGCACTTGCAGTACATAGTATAACTGGACAAATTTCTTTTGGCAAACAAGTTATTAGTTAAGGAATGCACCTTAAGGGCAGCAGTTTGGGGTTGGATGCACAGAACAGTTCTGAAGGAAGCAAAAGTGAGAAAAAATAAGTTAGAAATGTTGAGGCAGTTCTTGGTGGCATTTCTGAAACACCAGTTTGATTTTTCAGGCTGGAATTCAAAGTGCGATGACAGGAACACAAGGATTTATTGGCCATTTGTGACTCAGGTTTTGGAGAGCATTGCTGTTCCACGGGCAAGATGACTGCACTAAAGGCAAATTAAGCGACATGATGTAAGTGTTACAAGAATTTGGTAGATTCACTCCACCCCCACGCACAAATCAGTGGTTGGATGAGGTCAGCACTTCACGGAAATGCCACAGAGTGTTTCTTATGTGCTTACTCCTATGAATCTGCTCATACAGAAGATGGGGATCCAGCATGCCTGCTGCTTTGGGATGGGCTGTCATCTTTAGCTTTCCAAAGAAAGACATCTTCTTTGGTTACCAATGTCCCTCCAGCTTTCTCAGCCAGCACCCCAGCCATTGCATCACGGACCAAAGCGTGGGACTGCTGAAGATAAAGGGCTACTCCATGGGTCACACCTGGGACTGAAGAGGAAAATTCAGTACCTGGGGGCTCTCATAGCCACATTGCCGAGGGACCAGCATGAGGAGGTCCACTGACTGTCTCTGGTCAGCACACTGCAAAGTTTTGTTTCCCAGAGGTGTCTAGAGCAGGGTCCTGGCTGGATATGAATGGAAGGTTGCAAGGGCCATCATGCTGCACATCTTCCATTATATGACACAAATCAACCAAGGGCTCTGCAGTGCCAACGCTGCCTTGCTAAAAACTGAGACACAGAGATAAATCCTGTGACTATCTGAAAGCATTATATTTTTGGGGCAGTTTTTGTGAGAATCTTTTCAGTGCCATTAGTGAGTGCTTCTCCGTAGGGGTGGCCACAGTTGAGTGACAGATTAATTGATGTCCTGTTTAGAGCTTATATTTAAATTTCTGACCAGATCCTATTTTGGGGATAGCTATCCCAGCTGATATAGTTTGTCACTTAGTATATAGTCCCTGCCATGAATACTCTTCAGGTTATTTTGCAAAATGACCAGTCTGGAGTAAAAAGGTGTGTTTGGTGGTGAAGACTTGTCATGAAGAGGATTTGGAAGTGTATTCTGTTGCTTAAATGTTGACTTGTTACTGCCAGGAAAGCTGTTTTAAAAACTTAGTTTAAAAAAAGAATCACATATCTGCTGTGAAAGCATCTACACATGCTTCCCCACTGAGTCAGCTGGACTTGAAGCATACACTAGGAGTGCCAAAATACCCAGGTTCTGGTCTAGCTCACTGCTTTTTGATATCTTCTGGCCAGAAAATGGTTGTTACATACACTGGGGCCAAACCATGTGTTTCTGATGTTGACTCACATCGTCTTAGGGGCTGGCTATACTCAGTGGCCTGATTTCTATTTCACCTTTTAACTGAACCAGGATCCTGGTCCAGAGTGACCTTCGCTTTCTCCATCCACAGCTCCAAATGTTAATGGCCCTTGGAAAGTATTTTTTTTCCATGTGCATGCAAATATTAGTGAGGGTAAATTTTAAAGAAAGACAGTACTAGAATCAAGACTTCCATATGTTGTGTTGCATGCTGCATCTGGAGTTTTGGGTAGTTTCTAGGAGATCTGTGGTTTAGATGACTTTGACAGTGCTTGACAGGAGTGATGTGAAACATGGCTTTCTAATTAAGATGTTTAAACAAATCTGTGCAGTCGAATCCAGCAATGCCTCAACTCCAAGTACTGAACTGCTTACTTGATTTTTTAAAAAATTGTTGGCTGTGTGTCATTATCTTTCCACTGGTTTTTCAGCTTTCCTTCCAGCAAGGTTGGAGATCAACCTAGGACTCACCACAGCCCCCTAGTATATTGGGTCAGTGCATCCCACTGAATGACCATGCAAGCTGACTCTGTGTTCCTGATCCTAGAACTATTCTGTCCTGGATCTGAAATGGATGTTGCAGTCCTCCAAAAAGGTATTGGTACCATCACCAGAGTTAGCAGGACTTGCCTTCACCCTATCCTTTCCTAAGGAGACACAAAACCACACCTCCCACTTCCAGAACCCCAATTCCCAGTTGTAGGGTTTCCTGGATTGGATCCTTCACAGGCTTTTCTGCTAAACATAATTTTGCGTAAAGTTCATAAAATCTGAAAGCCTTAACCACAAAACCGAAGACTCATTCCCATAAACTGTCTTTCTGGCAGACAGAAGTGAATTTTTCTGTGCAAAACAGAACAACTTTGACCACAGATATTGAGAGATGTTCTCCCCAGAAGAACTTGTCCTCCCGCCATGGGGAGCAGGTGGTGAAGCATGAGGATTCATGTCACCCTGGGCAGAGAAGCAGCATGAGGCCAGATGTGCTCTCAGCATGGACAAAAGCTCTCCTCTCTGTGAGGTAAAAAATGCTGAGGTTATCATGGGACCATCTCTTCCAGGTCTGTCTGTGTGAGGCACACAACCCAGTGGGCTCCCTCTGAGGATGCCAAATAGATCAAGTCCCACTATGAAGATTCTTGGGGAAAATTTAGGCTACGGACCATGACAGGACTTAGCTTGCCATTATTTAAGGCCACTGTTTTTTGTCAATTCTTGCAGCAAATGGCTTGATGAACAGTGTGACCCCAGATCCCTGCCTGGAGGTCAGTGCGAGCCTGCTCAGCACCGTGGACTGTGGCTGGACAAACAGCCACTCAGAATCATGCACTCTTTTTTAACCTGTTTACTACCATTTGTTTGAAAACCACAATTTCCAGTGCACATGAAATTCTGTCACTTCCACATTTATCTTCATACCGATTCAGAAAGAAAACATGACAGTATGAGATTTTTGTCATGAAGAGTATCTCAAACCTCAATGTATTTAATTTTAGTGAAGCAGGTTTCTTTTTTCCTAATATAAATTCTATTGAATGAATTACACTGAATTACACTAAAGGCAACAAGTGAATATACCAAATTGTGTTTTGACACAATGAAAATAAATGAGCACCCTGGGCGAAATAACTACAGCCAGCCAACATGTATTGCTGAGAATATTCCTGCAGAACATTTCCATTTTGGAGAACCAGAATATTCGAAGGATGTGTCACCAGAAAAGGCATCACACCTGCGCCCTGCACTGGGCTCTCCAAATCCTGGGCTGTGTCTCTGCATTATTTCAATCCTACCCAAGTGAAAAATGAGGCCACATATAGAAGCAATTAAAGTTAAAGGCCAGGTGAAGTTTTTAGGGGCATTATTTTCCACTTGTAAGGATACAGGTGAAAACAAAAAAGATTGGGGCTGAGGGGTTTTCCTTTTTAAAAAAATCAAAGCTAATGTATCTGCTAGTGATGTTTTTGTTTAGCCACAAACCTCCTACTTGGCAAGAATCCTGTATCAGCACCCTATTAATGCAAAATCATGTTCTCCACGTTCCTGCGTCCGCAGAATGTCTTGCACTGGCATACACTAAAGGTGGATCAAGTCCAAAATCCTGTGCATTCAGAATGAATGAAAAGCTGAGACCAGTGCTGATTGCCAGGAAACCTGGGCTCAGCCGGGGATGGGTGTTTGCCAGACTCTGTTACCACGAGCTTGATAACGCAGCTCCATGAGCTTGGTTAGCAATCTGCTTACAAGCAATACAGGAGCATAAGGAAGAGATGCCATTTCTTGATAATTTTAAATTACGCTGCCATCATTTTTATGGGCACAAGAGCCACACGGCCGTGACAGTTCCAAACACTTAAATTTAACCTCAGTTGTCATAAAACATGCAGGCCTGGTAAAGACACGACTGATCAATGTTCATACCTTCTGCTTCAGTTGTAAAACTGTCTGCTTTATTTGATGGAATTCCTTACAAGAGGCACAGCATGTCCCTGATTTTGCCACATTTTCAGATTTCTCAGGAAGCCCAGCTGAAAGAAAGCAGTTTCCAATACAAATATAAAGATCCAAAGCAAAGAAATTAATAAAGTGATTGCAAAAGCAACTTGAAGGTTGTTACATTTCCCCAGACTGTGAAAAGAAGAAGATTCTTGCCATTACTAATGCTTTGACTGTGAATTGCCATGTAAGGCTGAGAAACTGTACAGGGACAGCTCTGAGCTCATTTTTAAAGCAGCTGTTTCCAGTTAACAGTCCCCAAAGAATTTATTTTTTTAATACCTGGAAAAGTTTTCACCCCTTCTTTTATCTTTGTGTTTAGGGTAGACTAACCCTATAGATCTGAACTGATTTACAGTGCCCTGAAGGGCAGATTTTCATATGTTATAAATTACAGTAAAATCCCTCACGATATGGTCATTTCTTTCACTTTGCACAACTGCTCTTTATCATCACCAGTTATTCCTCTATGCGATGGAATCAGCCTGAACGGAGATGGGGATTGAGATTAATGACAGGGATTTAAATCCACACAAGAGAAAGGGTCACACCTGTTGATACTATGCATGAATGGGATCTTTTCAAGAATCCGTTAAATGATTCAAACTGTAAGAGATATCACAAATGTTATTCTTGTCCTTTTCCCATACACAGTGAAGCACTTCTGCATCACAAACAAACAAGCACTGTTTTAACAGATGTCCGCTTAAAGAGAAGTGTGGTTTCCAAAACACCGGGTGACACATACTGGGAAACTCTAGGTGAGCTTTTTTCCTTCCACATGTAGTTGTTGAGAAGCTTCAAGCGTACTGAGACTCTGCATATAATGTGTGGCCTTGTACCATGTTACCTGGAAGGGTTATTCGACATGTTCGAACGCTGACATTTCAGAGCATGTCCTGTAATGGAAAAACTCTGCAGATGCTCCTAGTTAAAGCCAGAAAAATCTTCAAAATCTTCAAAAAGGATCAACTACAATGCGCTTAGCTATTGCGTTACACTTCTCACTTGGACACACACTTTAATGTCCTTTGTCTTTTTAGAAATGTGTATTGATTTTGAAAACATCTGCACCATTTTAAATAAAACCAGAACTTTCTAATACTAAAGATATTATGTGGTACTTGACTTTAAATGTTTGCAGGGCCCAATAAGGAATATCGCGTCCATCAGATAGTCATCCATGGACCACTGATGCGCAAAATTAGGTAAAACTGATTTTCAGTACGTTTAGTCCGCTGGATATAATGCCACATCAGGTATGCTTGCTTTTAGAAGACAAAGGTTTATTTCTCTTACCTCCTAATCAGGTAGGAGAGGGGTATAAGGGCAAGATGCTGGAATGACCAGCAGCTTTAAGACTGGTGTTAGCACTGAACTGATCAGAAGGTTAGGAGGCAAAGGCTTGGGAATTTTCCCCACTCATCAACTGCCTGCTCCCACAGCTGCAGTCCGATGGCATTACAATAATACACTATTTAACATTTTTATGGCAGTAAGCACACTGCTGTTAGGGCTTCCTACCCTTCCTGATAGCACACAGTGTGGGAATAGCTGAACCGGTTTCTGTACAGTGTTCAGATGGCTCAAAGATTTAAGGCCAAAAGGTACTACTTAGCATTTTCTGGTGAACTCTACATAAGATATAATAGAATTTCATCAAATTGCAGCTATGCTGGCTCCAAGACTATCTGGCCACAACACCTCCCAGAGGGATTCCTGCCTTTTTGTGTAGATACTGGAATACACAGCATACACTGCTTTCCTTCCTCACTGCTGTATTTCTAATACTAATCATTTTGCTTTTGACTCCTTCCAAAGCCTCCTTGCCTATAAGACTTTCTCTGATAGATTAAAGAATCTGTACCATGCAGGGTTTTTTTTCCCGAACAAGGAATTGATATGCTGTAATCAAGAGACCTCTTGGTATTTCTATAAGGTAAGTTTTCTCTTGACCACAAGTCAGTATTGTGTCTCCCTCATGGAGTTCTTCCTCCTTCTCACATTTTTCAGCTTCTTTTAAAAAAAATCAGTGTTCTGACATGTCCATTTTTGGACCTATGTAGGATTGACAGACGCATATATAGAGAGCCATTAGAAACAAAATTCTTTTTTTTTTTTTTTAAACTCCAATGAAGTTTGGGTTTGGTACTAGTCTTAACCAAGATTTCTTTTAATAGCTATCTTACCAAATGAGTTCCCTCGTATTGTGTTAGAAATGTTGCTGAAAGCAACATAGAGTCATAGGGAGAAACTGCCAGAGCCTCCGCTATTTGAAACCTAATGCAGTCCCACTAGAATCAGTGGAATTATGTGCAGATTAAGAAGCGGTGAATTTGGCCTCGTGTTTCATTATAAAATCCAGTTTATCTTCCAGAAGGATGTGGCACACGGAGCTGACAAGTACAGATAAAACAGGGCTGTAACAGTCCATGGAGATGAATGCGGGGGGGTCAGCTAATGTTTGGGAAATATCATACCAGTGAGATTTCTGCAAATCCAGTTGGATTGACTTGTTGGAGGAAGATGTCCAACAGCGTCATATAAGCAAGCGTGAGCTGCGTCCCAGGAGAGAGGTGGAATCCCCCTAACTCATACCAGACAGAGGTGATGATTTACCCAGGGAAGGAGTCATCCATCAAACATTCGCTCTACCCCCATATGATCCTGTATCAGGACCAAACTACGAATAAAGCCAGAATAAAGCATGGATAAAGCCAGAAGCCACCTAAGACAGGCCAGAGAGGGCAGGAAGCAATTAGATGGAGCCACCCACGTGTGGTGCAGAAACCAGAGGTCACCTACCAAAGTCAATTTGGCCAGCACTGAGGAAAACAGGCACTTATATAGCCTGTTTCCATTGCACAGGAAACTAAAATTATTTTGGAGAAGGCTTAAACCAGCCCCATTTTATGAAGAGTTTCCAAAGGATGAAGCCTAGTTCATGACGTTGCTGTCCTGACGGTGGTCCTTTCATCTTGGTAAGATAGTGGTGAGCCCCATGGTGCCTATCGATAAGGGATCTGCTCAGGGGAGTGATGTGTTTTCTTTGCATGTGCTTGAAGACTCTGTCTTGCTGATGCTGGAAGAGAAGGAGATGCTGGCGGGGGAGAGCTCTGTGGGGAGCTGTGCCGTGGGCGGTCTTCGCATGGAGGCTGTTGTGTTGATCATCTGTGTTGTATTATCTGGGCTCGGCCTGCTGAGATGGTTTCATTTGCCTACTTCTGCAGGGGTAGCTGTATTGTCTCTGTCAAATGCAACATGACTGCGTATGCGGTAAAAATGCTCCCTATTCTTGTGCCTACTAACAAACCCAAAGCTCTCGGTCAAGCCCACTTGCAGAGCCAAAAAAGTGCCTGGATGGCAGCCTTCAGGGATGGCACAATGAAAACGTTAATAGTGTCTCCTTGGAAACGTGCAACGTGGTTGGAGCTGGAGAGGGATACATGTGTTTTCATGTCTCTCACGCTCAATTTTAAAATAAAATTTAAGTGTTCCAGCTACCATGAAAAGCAAACGATCTATTAGGAAGCAACCTCAGCACAGATGCGGTGCTCTGCGGGGCGGTGCAGGGCTGGGGCTGGCCACGGGGTGGTGCGTCGCTGCCAGAAGCCTTGATTTTCTTTGGAGTGAGTTACGGACACAAACCCTGTGTCCGTAACTGTGAAACAGCGATGTGAAATTTCGCCTGTGAAATAGCGATGGTCAACTCCTCTTTCATTTGCACCAGAGGTCCGGCAATTAGTAACATTGACTTGGAGTACGACGGGCTAACAGAGCAGAAAGTGTCCTTCTCTGCTTCATGCAGCTGATTTGGGAAATGTCTTGAGACATGGTAGGTATTTAATTCCAGATTAACTACTGCAACGGACATTTTTATATGCTGTGTACATTCAGTGTAAAATTGATGTTTTTCAAATATTAGAATTATTTCCACAGCCTTAAATATTTTCAATGGTCGGTTATCCCGTATACTTTGGGCATTACCATGTCAGGAAATTTGAACTAGCCAGAGGAAAAGTTAACTAAAAAACCTATTTGCAAGGGGATTATTTTGGTTATACCTCTTTCCTTTATGACCCTCCCCCACTTATATGGAAAAAAAAACATTTTAAAACTACAAGGAACAATTCAAGTTAATGGAGTGGCTCCAGTTACACGTTTTCAGAGGAAAATCAAAATTATAAATTGCTCTGGTCATCCAGCGGTATTTGGAGCACTCAATGACACAAAGGTTCAGGCATTAATTGATGAACCTACAGTAAGTCACCATTCATCAAAAGAGTGTTGGTTTTTTTTCCAGAGCACAGGTCATTCTCTTCCTCCTTTCTTTTTAAATTGTCATATCAGCATTTAATCTGCACTACTCTAAATGCTGTAATATAATAACTGGGATGAGGTCAAAAGCTTTAAAATCATTTATACACAGCACACGTATACTTTGAAACCAACAGTGAAAAGCAAGAACAAGCCTTCACTTTTACCCCTTTCCCATCCCATATCACTTTCCTAAAAAAAAGAAAAAAATCTGACTGCAGTTACGAGACACACAAACTAATTCTGCAGACCAGCAGAATTCAGTGTTACTCAACATAATTTAGAAACTGATTTAAGCAGTGCTTGAAAGGTGTGTGGATTTCCCAGGCACACCTCTTCTGAGCCTCTGAGTGCCCGGAGGCACTAACCACCATCCCAGAGCCATTTGCTAAGCTCAGATGTCGGCACATAAATACAAATTAAACTCACTGAAATTAATTTAAATAACAGATGAAATTAGCGAAGGCTTATAAGGATCAGCATCTGGCAATTTTTTTCCCCCTATGTCTCCTGAGCTAGGACGACAAGCAGGGTGGTACGGGAGCAAAATGTGGCTTTCAGCAGTCTGATCCAGCAGAAGGTCTCTAACCAAGGCAGTAACGGCAAGCTTCACCATTCAGCCACTCTACCTCTCCAGGGGAAGATGCTTCCCACACCCTTCAATGTACTTGTGGTCTTTGTCTGTAGGTGTGACTACTGATGGACTGCTCTGTGTGTGCTGCTCATAAACCAGGGAGGAGGAGAGCATGTGGCAGGACTGCTCCACAGGCGTTCGGGTGCCCAGGGAACAACCTGGGCTCTCCAGGGGCACTGGCTACATCCCACCTTCGGACCCCTGGCTCCGGGTGTAGTGTAAGGAGCAGCTCCTCTTTATGACAGATCAGCCTTTCAGCTGTCCCTTCAGTCCCTTTAACACCCACCAGCATGTACCTTTATCTCCTTTGGTGCACGTCTTGCCGTCCTCCTCCCGGGTGTAACCTTCGTGACACTCGCACCTGTAGCTGCCGATGGTGTTGACACAGATCTGAGGGCACAGCGTCCCGTTGCTCATGGCACACTCGTCAATATCTGGAGGAGCAAGAGTTCAAAATGTCCTAAAGCTGGAGGTTTCAGACCTCAAATACAGTAAGAGACTTCCTTTAAAGGATCAGGAGATTCTGTGGTTAAATAAATGAGTAATTGCAGCACCTCTGGTGCTTTGGGCCGGAGCTCAGTGCAAACTGCACTATTGTTGTTAACACACCTGGAATGATGTTGGTGAACAACGCTTGACTGTTTCTTTGCATTGAAAAGCTCACAAGCAAAGCTTGATCCCGCAAACCTTGGCTGCCTGGCACAGCAAATCATGCAGGGCAGGGCAGGGCAGGACTAGCCGCACAAGGACCACATGTAAATGGTCAGTCCTGAATTAGATACTGGCCATCTGAATCAAACTGCAAGGATTTATTTTCATAATTGGGCCTGGTTACAGTGCTTTGAGGGTTACTGTTAGAATCATGTCCCTTGTCTCAGGCCAAAACCCCAAATATGGCTCAAAACTTGCAGGAGGAATTAATAAAGGGAAAATTACATCAGCTCAACACTTCGAAGTGTCTTCTTGTCTTAGGTACTACCTTCTAATAATTTCAGGGGGTTTTAGATCTCTTAGTTCTGGGAACCAATCCTTAACATAGTTAAAAACCACATTTCTTCTGTAATAGTAATGAGAATAAGAAAGGTTTCAGATCTAAACTGACTCCTAAAAGACCTGAGGGAGCAGGATACATCATTAACCAGAAAGGAGCTCAACACGCACTCCTACCCACCCAGGCAGTAAGGCTTCTCTCTGTTCCTGTGCCTCTCCCGATCATAGCGGTACCCAGGGTAGCACGTGCATAAGACTCGCCCAAAGTTATCTGTGCACTGCTGTTCGCAGGGAGCTTCGGCACAGACATCATAGTCTAGAGAGAGAAAAATGTGGTTAGGAAAATACCAGTGGCAGTAGCTGGATGATATTATGACAGCAGATACTTCACGTCTCCACTAAGTAATAAAGTCATTACATTGTATTTGGGTATTGAAGAAATCTAGAAATAAAACATTCATGAGACATAAGCAAAGAATTAAAGTAAAATTGTAATTGCTAGTCACAGTTTTACAGTAGCTAGACTATTTCTTAAAGCTGGATTTTAACCAAGGGGCACTTTCCCAGTTTGCAGAATTTAAGAATTCTTCTCACAGAAATATTAAATTACCTGAAAGATTTTTGGGGTTTTTTTTTCCTCTTCACAAATTTTTAAGTGCTGATAGCAACATTTCCTATGCAGAATACTGTGAAACACTGTGAGGCTAACTGCCAAATCTGGGCAGAAAATATATCATACGGAAAAGTTAATTAAAATTGCACAGTAATAGCTCAAAGCCAGATAGAACCCTTCTAGCAAAGAACACATTGTTAAAAAAACAGCATAACTCTTAATAATAGCAATGTGCAGGTTAGGGTATGGTAAGTGGCTGGCTGGGCTTGTCAGTGCAATCCCAAAAGACTGAAGTCCACGTTTGAAGCCTGAAGGGGGGTGAATCTCTCTCATTTCACTGCTATGTAGTAGCAGAGCTGAAGTCAATGGAATGGACTCCAGATCAAAACAGGGTCTGACCCACAGCCCCGGCCTACCAAGGTCTGGATTTGGCCCCCGGTGTCAGGCTGGTGGCAGGGCTGGGGAGAAATGGGCAGCCCCTGGCCGTGGGTGCAAGGGCTTTGCAGCGCCATGAGGAACATTTGCCACGAGAAGACAGGAGCTGAAGCGGCACCTAATCCCAAAACCAGTTCAGGCAAACCCTGCTCAAGGTTGGGTTATATGCCCAAGAGAGTGGCAGTTTCTGTGGTCATTTCAGAGGAACATCATCCTTCACACAGCATCTGTGTGGTTGTCCCTGTGGCCCTCGAGTGACTGGGTACTGGGGGCCACAGCAGAAATATCCTGTCTCTGGTCCAGACCAAATACATCTAAACCAAACCTAAGTGTTTCAGCCAAGTTCCCAGAAATGCGTTGTGTTTCCATACATACAGTATAATTAAAACCTAAACTCATTATTGACTGACACTAATGACTAGCAGACATTTTGGGGTATGATGATTTTTCCAAAGAGTTAAAATGAGCTAATAGGTGGTAAAGCAAGTGAAACCGCATTTGCTGTATGGAGTATATAGAGCCATGCGTAGCACTGGGGGTAAAAGTGCCGGTGTGCCAGGGTACAGAAGGGTGCCAAATGAGACTTAACAAGCTGCTGTAAGTCATACCAGGGCCCCTTAGACCAAAAAAATACTATCGTAATGGTGCCAAGCATTTTCTTCCTTGTGCTTGCCACCTTTTGAATAATAGGCATCCTTTCTTTCCTTTTTAATTCACAGCTGTGTTGATTTTAACTCTTTAAGTCTGCCTGCAGTGCTGTGGCAGAGAATGGCAGTGCCAGGACCCCCAGAAGGAACCAGGGTTGGGTAGTGCAGAGCCTCGCACAAGCATGGAAGAAAAGCATGGCCCTTGCTTTCAAACATGGTCAGCCTCAGGGCTAGTTTGGACATTTTAGGTGATGCTGGGTCTGTAAACTCCCGTGACATTTGGTGCTACTAAATAGTCCCAAATGTAAAGCATTAATGGTGTCTTTCCTGGGCACAGTTCCAATTTTCATTCTCCACTGAAATAAAATCAGATGGAGAACAGGCTAGTATGCCCAGCACTGAGATGAACCTGCCTGCTTCTTAGCCAGCGTGCCCAAATCCAGATGCTGGATTTGGCCTCAGCCATGGTTAGCTTATTTAGAGTAGAGGTAAGATGAGCTCTGTCCTCCCTGTGCCTCCATGAATAGATGTGCCCTAATAAATAATAAAAACCAGTGCTGGAAGGGACCATCTTCCATCACAAGCAGAATTAGCTATGTGTAAACCTTTCCTTAACAGATGTTAATCTAACCTGCACTTAGAAATCCCTGAGGGATGGAGATACCCCACCACCACACAGTCTATTCCCAAGATTAAATAACCTTGCAGATAAAGCTTTTTACTCATACCTAATCCAAAATCCCCTTACAGTCATTTAAGACCATTGTTTTTGTCCTCTTCTCCTTGGCCATGAAGAACAGTTTACTTTCCCCCTTGCAGCAGGATTTCACATACCTAAAAACTGTTATCATGTCTCCCCTTAGCCTCCTTTTCTCTAGACTAAACAACCCTAGTTGTTTTTAATCTTCTCTCTTTTGTCATATTTCATGTAGCTACTCTTTAAATTTCTTTTTAGCATCCACCTTAGCAGAGCTTCATCAAGACCATTTCTTCATTTACTTTCATACAAAGCTAGGGAAGGGTCTAGGAGGTAGAAATTTCCCTGCTGGTGGTTCCCATACAGTCAACCCGAATCACAGAATGGCTGTGGGCAGGTCCCACATCATGGAGCTGTGCATCCCCAGGGCTTTGGTGCCACGTAGCACCACTCCCTCAGGAACAATCCTCACAACTGAGATGAAATTGGGCGAAAGCTGCTTACTGTACCTCCGTGCACTCTGCAGAACCAAGGATGCACGCACCCTCCCACGTTCAAGCCCCCTGTCTGCCAGCCCAGCCTAAGAAATGTGTTTTGAGGATGAATCAAAGCCACACGATGAGGATCAGACTGTTCCAGACTTTATGAAAATACAAAAAACTGAAGCAGAATAACAAATGTCTCTACATATATTTCAATGAAATCAGGAATGACAACGCAGCATGGAAAGTTGTACCAAGGAAATTTCTGAAATAGTGTTAATAAGAAAAGAGCAGATCTGATTAGCATTTGCCTGTCATAGAGTATTTTGCTCTGAATTAATCCACAGCCAAGAAACTCAAGTTTCACTCAAACCAGTGGTAGGGAGGGTGCTCTCCAAAAGAAGCTGTTTCAAACTACATCTGTCCCTGCTTTAGTCTTGGTGATCCCATGAGACAGGACCTGGTTGGAGCTGTGAGTCTCCAAAGCACAGAAGAAGGAGATCATTCAGGAGAAAAGGGCGAGGAGCTCTTTTTTGACCTGCTTTGCTGGTCAAGTGGAGCAGGAAGAGATGCAGTTGGATACACAAAGCAAATTCCTCTCAATGTTTCCTGAGGATCATTGCTCCCTGCTCCTGCAGCTGAAACCCAGAGCGAGAAAGTGAGTCCAAAGCAAATGAAATGCAGAACCTGCGGGCATGGACTCATACTGGACTGCACTGATTTCTGTTGCTTTTCAAGGGCAGATGAGAAATAAGAGGACAGAAACCAAAGATGGACATAGACAAAGACAACCCTCTGGGATAGATTCTGTTTAAATAACAGCTGTCCAAGAAGGAGATTGCTGTCTTCCCGAGGCAGCTGTAGGAGAGTGGACAAAGGGAGGGTCTATCCCAACCCTCCTCCCTGCAGCCACTGCTAAATCATGGAGAAGATAGGGCTGGAAGTACTTCTCACGGTTTTGATTTGCCAGTACTGGATTAAAAGGCGCAGATGTGCTCTAATAAACTCACATCTGTAATGTATTTATGTGCCTGTGTTGAGATAGGCATTTCATACAGCTACTCTGTCAAGATTATGCCAAAACAATGTGTGAAGAGCCAAGTGATGTCTTGCAACAAAGTGAAACGAGTGCTTCACTGAATCATGTTTTTCGATCCTATGCCAATGGCCCAAGATCGTCTCAGATGTTGTAGCAATTGCTGTGGAGTCTGAAGTTCAAGGCAAAATATAGATTGAGCTGAAAAAGGGGTAATGGAGATAAAAAGGGAGAGAAGCCACAGCTAGCAGTGAAATTCAATTAGTGGTAGAAACTCTCATGTTACTGAGATGCAGTTAATAGACAACATTAGGTCAGTGGGTACATAATAAAATCTGCTTTCATAATCACCTCAAAAACTCAAGAGATGAAAATTAGAAGCCTAAAATAATTTATTGCCGTGGTTCTCATTTTATTTTTCTCCTATTACTTCTCCTGCTGTATCCATTATATTTAGTGAATAACCAGTGTGTAGAGGACAGAATGTAGAGTCCTGGCTTCTCTCCACCCTGAAAGGATTCAGGACTTCTGCCTCCTACGCATACAACAGCCTTGTACAACACAGCACAACCGTCTTCTCCAAGTGTCCATCTCACGCTGGAGTTGTCATCTCACGCCACACTCACCGAGACAAAACTCACTGCAAAAACACGGGACAAGGAACTCCTTGTGAGCATTGGTTTCACCCAAACCTCACCCAGTTCCCTGGGGCTCAGGCTGGCATCGTGAGCCATTGCTTTGCAAGGAAGCAGCAAATGCACAATTCCTGTTTTGAGAAGATGTGGGGTTTTTTTCCGCCTCTTTTTTTGCAACCAGTGTTCTAGTGTTTCTAGACAGCAGCAAAGAAGATACAAATTAAAAAAAAAAAAAAAAAGCAGCAGGATCAGAGTTTGGGTAATAATCCCTGTTGGCTGGAGAGTATAACTAAAAAACCAGCTGCCTCTCTCTCTCCGTTCTGTTAATTTGTTACTTTTCTGTTCAAAACATCACCGTCCCGACCTGGGAAAACTCTCAGGTCAACTCGAGGCTTTCCATATGTCATCAAATAGAAGGATGTATTATCATAAACCAACTTCTTAACCTGTTTTTTGGAGTGAACAAGATTTATTGACTTGTCGTCTCTTGCCATTTGCTTCTGCCCGACAGTTCCTCTCCTCCTGTAAGGTCAGAGACAGTTTCATCCAAATTGGGCAAAGCGATGGGAGCAACGGAAGAAGTTACATTGCTACCACTCAGTGAAGCCATCGTCTGGGTAGACCCAACAGAGGCCTTCCCCAAAGTTAAGGCAGGCAGAGCTCAGCCTTTTCCTAAATGAGATCTCTTTGCAGCAACCTCTGAGCATCGTGTCCCCGGTGCTGCCTTTGCAAAGCGTACGGGCAGCTCCCCGCTGCCAGGAGGCAATCATTCCCTTTCCATTACTGCATGAACTACCCCGAGTAATTCCTGTTTCCCTCTATCCCTGGTGTCAAGGAAGCTGTGCCCACGACCAGGAGAAGCGGTGGAAGAAAGACACCATTTGATGGTGCTCTCACCTCGCCAATGTCTTTGGGAAACAGGTAACTAACGGCAGGACTAACTCACTGAGTCACCCACTCCCTGTGCACTTACAAGCCAAATTGGCTGTGCCGGATCCAAGGGGTACATGGCGGAAGCCATCAGCCAGGAAGGGTGTGCTCTTGGGTACACAGAGGGCTCCTGTGTACCTAGCCAAGAGCAGAATGCGTCCTTGTGTTTGCAGCAGGTCATGGTACAAGATCTGTGCAGCCGCGTATACTTAGGGGAGGATCTTGGAATGCTAAGCGAAACTTTTGGAAGGCGCTGATCTTTTTATTTTCCCAACAATTTCTTGGAAACAGTTCTCCCACTGACACATGAGATATGGCCAAGCCTGTGGTTATATCAGGATGCTCTTCCAAACCGGCCGTGCAGAGAACAGGGCAAACGGGGAAAGACAAATGCACGGGGACATGAGGGGTAACAACAGTGAAATCACATACCTTCAGGGATGCACTGTCCAAGAACAAACTTATAACCCTTACAGCATTTTTTCCTGAAAAACAATAAAATAAATAAATGAATAAATGAATAAATATATTCTCTAAATGTTGGTGCTGCCTTTAAAAACAGTCATGAGTAGATCATGTATGTGATGAACCAAACAAGATGAGGATCCTGAGCTTTGCAGTTGGAGGTATCTTGGCATTAAAGAATGAAACATGGAAACAGGCATTTTAAATGACAGCATGACCAGCCACCTCAGGAGCCTGGCACCCGGCACCCCAACACTGACCCACTCAACATCCCAAGTAGTTTCTGAAAACCCTGCTCCCATGTGTTGAAAGGGTGCAGCATGCCTTGGTGCTCTCCTTACACACAACTCGGGTCATAATTTTCATGATATGGTGAAGGGTGTTTTCAAACATCCGTCATTACAATGTAAACTTGCAGAAAGGGGTAAGTCTCAGCGAGGAGTACACACAAGATAAATGTTATCAGTCATTTCTCATCTTTTAATAAACCTGGAAGGTGATAAGTGAAATACGTTGAATATTTCAACTGGAGCAAGGGAGAGTATCTTAAACAGGCAGGGGGACAAAACTGCAGTGAAGAGTCAATAGCATGAGATATTTTTTATGTGCCTATGGTATAAACAAAGCCTTAGGGATGAGAAATTAACATTTCTTCCACACTGGCTTGTAATGACACTTAGGCGTTCAGATATATCTGCTTGTTTTTCTTCCTAGGCAGCAAACCACATCAAGTCACCAGGACTTCCAACAGTGCTGAGGAGCCTTTACAAATGGCTGCGTCCCTTATCACTCTCACAGCTTCTCAGTGCAGGGATCTGGTGACCTTTCAAAGGGTTCCAGGGTGGTGGTTACCAGGACTTGCATGAGAAGCAAACTGCTGTTCAGTGCACTGTTTTATCAAGTCTACATGAGTCTGAGGAGAAAAAGACCCTGTATTTTACAAATTCACAGTTTTTCATGCCTTGTGGACATGCTGAAATATCTGCAGCACTGGGAAACTATCCGTTTGGTCCTATTCTTTAATTTGATAACTGACACAGAAAAGTGCTAAAGCCATGGCAGTCAATGACACAACACTCCCCTAAACAACACACAGCCATCACAAATCATCATTATGTTGAATTTAAATCAACTATCAGTTGCAACTGACCATTTAAAACAAACAATGCATTACTCCAAACTATGTAAAAACAAACTTTGGCTCCATATTTTACCCTCTTCCAAAGATTAGCTGGAATATAAATTATGCTTAATGAAGGTTGAACATCTGAAGAGGAAGCCTTGCTTTGTTATGCAAACAGTGGTCCCTCATTAGACTTTTCTCCAAACACTGCTATGAAGTTTTATCTGCAAGACAAACAAATGCGGGAGGAATGAGTTCAAAGGTGCACCGGCGAGGCTGTTCATGTGCTGCAAGCCATGCCGATGGCTTTCCAAGAGCACATTCATCTCCTCCTGTCTGCAGAAGAAGGGAGGCTGATAAAGGCTTGCTTGTAGCTGCTCTTCAGAGGAAGGTACAGCCCAGCTTGAGAGAGAGCTCGGAGAGACGAAAGGAGAGGAGGGCATCCCTGCTGACCTCTGGGGTTGTGCCAGTCAGAGCTAACCAGAAAGAGGGAGCAGCAGCTTTCATAATTTCTACCCTTCTCCTTGGGAATTCCCACGTGATTTTCAGGCTTAGGACCCTTAGGACTCCCACCCTTGAAGTGGCTTGTGGCAGCCGATGCAAACCTCAGTAGGCACAGCCTGCTCCTGGGTGAGGGCTCACCTGCCGGGAACCTTGCAGGAGCTGCCTCTCCCCTCTCAACTTGGCCAGCGATGGCTTTTTGGCAGGAGTTGTTGGCTTTCTTGTGGCTAAATTGTGATTTTATCTGCCTTCTTGGATTCTCCTGGTAGCCAAGCCACTTGCCCTGATCAAACCCCTCTCCCACAGCCACACACTTGAGAACCCACCACACAGTGAGGTACAGCCATTAAGTAGTGCTCTGGCACCCTGAATCAAGCACAGCCTTGTGTAGCCTTGATGAGGGTTGCTCCAGTTAAAACAACTGGAAAATCGTGCTGCCCTGGCAGGTATCCAAGCCTCTGCTGAAAACTCTCTCCTCAACGGCTTCTTGCAGCAGTGAGTTCCACAGAGGGATGAGAGGTTTTTGAGATATCAGTTGCTTGTTTTCAATCTCCCTTTCAATATTTGTTGAATTTTCCCAGGGTTTAATTATTTGGAAATATTTTCTCTAGATACTTGAGTATTTTTCTACATCATGAAAGCTTTAAATCCCAGCTGAAGAAGTGGTTTAGAGGAGGGATGCCCTGCTTTCAGGATCACACTCCAGAAACCTATTCCCCATGATAATCGGTTCCCAATTCAAGATTACGGGTCTCTGTAACAGCGTAGCCCTTACTCAATAGCAAGCTTCAGCCATCAGCATGATTTTGCCAGGGAAACTGCTACTTTAGGGTTAATGCACAGGAAATACAATACGACAATACCTGTTTCTCTGAATATTACATTGCAACGTTGGGATTCCTGCATGCTTTAGCTTTTTACATTCTTAAAGAGAAATCTGTCAAAATGATGGACACATGAGTTGATCATTAGCAAAGGCATTTTAATAGCAATACTCATTTTCAGACACCCAGCTCCAGGTTGACATGTCTAATCAACACTGCACAGCAGCGATCTCGTTATACATAATGAGAGGTAAGAGGGGGTCCCCACTGATAATTTTAGCTACTGAATAACTTTCAGCGAGGCGGTTGCTACGCAGCTGTGCATGTGAGCATGCATCAAACACAAACTAATACACAGATGTGTCAGAAGCTCAGCCACTAAAATCTGTATCTACGGGGAAATTAAGTTGATTCATTAACTTTAAATCTGGTTTCCAAAAGGAGAAACTTCTGGCAGACTTATCTGTTAGAGCTTTTAAAGGGGTGCTTCAGCTATTAAAAATACAGCAACTTCTGATTCTCATGCAATCTTCACTCATGCACAAGCCCAAACATGTGGAGGATTTTAGGCACCATGATTTTGATCACTGCAATGCCTAGCTTTTGTGTTACCTGTAAGAAAATCCGTAGCGACAGGGACTCTCCCAAAGCAAAGCCACCGTTTTTCTCCGACGGGTAGCTGCAGGAGAAGCAGGGAGGTGTTGAGCTACTCCCCTCTGCCCTGGCGCCTGAGGTGTTCCTGGGTCACTGAGTGACTGAGGATGGGGTTTAGGGTCAAACATTTGATACCAATAAGCACATCCGTGACTAGACAAGCAGCGGATCTGCCTTCGTTGCGGGTTCTTGTGGCCCATCTCCTCGCAGACTGAGAGGGGAGCTGGGCTTTCCAGGAGCATCCCCGAGTCCCATCGCCCAGAGGTCAGCACCCCCCGCCCCATCTCGCAAAGCCGTAGCTGCCTGATAGCATCACCCCGGACAGGCAGGACGAAAGGCAAGATGCAAGGAATGTGGCTTAATTAAGCCACCACTTTATTAGGTTAGCTTATCTGGCAGCTATCAGCAGTAACTCATACAGTGCAGACCATGTTTTTTTCCGATAATTGTTTCCACCTGGGACAGGGCCGGGGTTGCCCCCAGCCCACCTCCCGGTCTGCGCTGGGACACCGCAGCCGGCGGCGGTGCCGGGGAGAGCGGGGTATGCTGAACCGAGAAAATACGTCAGGGTCCTAACAGCAGCTGAAATGCTTTGGAAATGCAAATAATAACAGGATAAAGTGAGAATTAACCTGTCTCTGTCTGAAGAAACGCGGCAGCACTTGGGATGCGACGACAGCGGGATCGGAGCTGCTTGATGCATTGCTGAGGTTTTGGTTAACTTCAGCAAAGAGGTAACTCTGGAACTCTGTCATGACAATTATTTTGAAAAAGATACATGATGGCCATTTAATGATCAAAACCAGGGAAGGCAAGGGAGAAATGTGAAGGAGAGCAAAAAAGACGATTTTTATACTGGTTTCAAATGAACATAGTATGTCAAGGAAACTCTTGCTAAAGATGTCAAAAGTAGAAACGGGAGAGTCCACTCTAGGAAGTATTTGACCCCTAGAAGCAAAGCAGACACAGAAATCCCTACGCTGAGTCAGAAAGTGAGTTCTTAGGATAAAATATTACCCTTATTTTATCCCTACAATGCTGGGGTTCAGGCAGACAGTCAACCTCCAGGATGGCTCCACCCAGACAGAGGTAATTCAAGCAGAGGCTCTTGAACTCCCATTCATCAGGGGTAGGAGCACACGCATGGACAGTTTCTAAAGCTCAGCTGATGCCTGAGGTCGCTTCATGGGAAGATGTAGCAGCTCCATAGGTGGTCAGGCAGGATAAATCCCTCCTCTCTGACATGCTGTTTCTGACCCATGAATGTCAGAAGAGTCGCAGTTTAGGTGGCATAGGAACTGATTAACATTTTATGTGTGTTTAAATACATTGACACGGTTCTCCCAGGTTGGTGCTGGTAGAAAAAAAATTATAATACAGTCAAGCAAATGTATGTCATCAAAAAGCCGATTTCCTGTTAGGAAAAGATAGAGAAAAATTTTTTAACCAGATTTCTTCAGACAATGTCATAATATGAACTCAGAAGAACTTGTGCCATTATCTCGAAGAGTTGAGTCAGCAAAGGCCATGGCATGGCTGTGTTTAATTGCACAAAGGGGTCTTTGTTAAAATGGCTCCTTATTGTGCCTGCCCAGAGATCCTTTTTGATCACCCTGACCTTGAGAAATACACAGTGCAGCCAAAATGCAAATATAAAATACAGCAATTAACTTACAGCAGATAATTAGACAGCTATAAAAGCAAGCCAACAGGGTACCTTAAAAAAACCTCAAACCCTTGCTTTTCTCATATTCTCTATAAAATTCAAATGAGGGCCAGGTCTGTCTGCCAAAGCATGCACAGACAAAGCCCATCTGCAGCGCAAGTGTATTAAGGAAGCAGCTCGGTAGCTGTGCACAGTTTCGCTGTAATTCACAGGGAGAGAAGATTTATGGCAACATGGTGTAAAACTGAATGCGCTTTATTTTTGTTTGCCTTTCTGTGGGATACATACCGAAATCTTGAGTAAGAGAGGGTGGCCTCCCTGCAGACACTTGCTCAGCACACACTTTGCCATGATTTCTACACTTAGTCCTTTTTCACAGTTTTGTAAAGAGACAATTTATGTTTGCTTTGGGTGTCATGCAACGTCCAAGGCCAGCCTGAGCCCTTCCAGTCCCAGTCCCGGCTGTGAGTGAATAACACAGGGTACGGTGCACGTCTTCCCCTGCCTAGGAAATGCTGCAGTCCCTGTGACGGCAGTACGTATATGTGCGCTTCTTTATTTCTCTTAACCGACTGAATAAAGCAGGATTTGCCTGAACAGCCACAGAGAGCCGTCCTTCACCAGCAAAGCTGGAACTCAGACCTCTGACAGCAAATCACTGCAACTTACTACTTGACTTTTCTGGAAGTCAGATTTTTAGTGATTAATGCATTGCCTGAGTCTAAGCCATGTTTCTTGTCAGCTGCTTAAGTCAAATAAATTTACCCACATATAATGGCTTTCTTTTTCTTAGGAAAAAAAAAGCCCTGCTATCTGCTCTTTTGCTCAGCTCTGGTTATTAAGACAGATACCAGAAATTAAATCCCATTCCAGTTATTGCTAATGGGAAGGTTTTGATAAGATTCACAGTTCCTGGGCTCCTTTTCCATGAACACAAGCCAGGGACCAGATCCTCCCCTGGCAAAAGCCACATACCTCTGTTGACTCGGGGGAACCGTGCCAGCGCTTACCCAGGGAGGCTCTGGCCGATGCTCTTGAAAGCTCTCAGGCATGCTCCTTGGCTACTCCTTATAGTAATGTATTGTTAACTGACTCCTCCTCTCCTCAAAGTGCTGTTTCATGTAATCTTTTTATGGTCAAAGGGAGTTTTGTGGAGCTGGAGTATAAACTCTGGTTCCTTATTCTCAGAAGGCACCTTCCAAACTGGTGCAATGACTTGAAGTCCCTGTGGGGCACAGTATTTGTGAATGCGTGAAGCTCATTCCTCTACAAAGGAGCGAAAAAAGACCTCAAGGGGTGCAAGAAACCCTCCACCCTGCGTGGGTATCGGTGGGGCTTGGAGTTACGACAGGCGCTGACCTGCGCAAAACTGGAGAACACGCAAAAAGCAAAACTGACAGGTCTGGGGAATTTAACCCCCTGAAAACATCTGTCCTGTGTCCTTTTTGTAGCAGCCCCTGGGCCTCTGTTCTCCATGGACACAGCGCAGGACATCTTGCCACGATGGGGTTTGTGGTTTCATTTAGGTAAACGAGATGCAATGAGGTGTTCAGCAGAGGTGTTCAGTCAAAATCCGGGCAGGCAGACCACTTCCCCAACACCTCCCCTGCGTCAGCAGGTCAGCAGTCCCAGGAGATGGTCACTTGCGGACTCTTTTAGGACTTCTGGGGTACAGAGAAAGCAGTTGGTATGAAAACCCTGCAGGCAGCCCCACAAGAAAAAAAAAGGGTAACCTTCACTGCTTGTATCTCGCTTAGCATACCGATGCGCCAAAACGACGGAGTAAAAGTCTGCCTGCGAATGTTCTCTAAGCAAAGAAGGAAACTCTCAGAAGGAAAATATTACACAACATCGAAAAGGTGATTACCCCTGCTGCCACTGGAAAAGCCATTTGTTGGATATTTACATGCATGTGAACATCATCCTCATCCTTTTTCTTTTTTTTCCTTAATGCGAGGGAATGCTTATGTGGTTTATCACTAGACAGCATGTCAAAAAAAGCAGAATGATTAAATAAAAGACCTTTGACTGTTCTCATCTGCTTAAACTCAGCTATATACACACTGTCAGCTTTGTCTTGCTCTCTTTTCTTACAAATTTCTTTTATTTTCTGGCATTGTACCAAGAAAATGATTTTGTTTAGTTTCGCAGGTGAAGTTGGTATGGATTTTGCAGAATCAAATTAATGTTTGACAGGTGTGAAATTTGAGGGGAAGACAAAAATTAATTTTATACAAAGTTAGCACTGTTTGCATTTATTACATAGGCTAATGAACTGTCAAAGTGTAATGCATCCTCATAAATATATTGTCATTCCTAAGAACAAGTAGCCGTCTAAATCTCAATTGGAACGATCCAAGATTGAGCCTGTGTTTTAAAATAACTCACCGCTTTGAGATTTAAAGTATGAAAAGTGAGCAAAAGTCTTTCTTTCCACCACCTCTGACTTCCAATTAGAGGACTGCAAGCCAAATTTCCTTCCAAGTCTGTAAATAGTATGTATTGCTGACAGCACACATTCGGTTATTTATCTAACCCAAGGTGAGCCAGAGTACAGGACTAATCACAGCACATCTGTCCTGTCTCTTGGATTTTTTTAAACTTCCATGACTCTTCATTTTGTAGCTCCAATTTCCTACCAAATATCCATGTGAGAGAGTAATGAATTCCATTTCAGTAGGGAAGGCCGAGCCAGAGCAGTGCTGCAAGGAGCTGCGCTCACTCGCTGGCTGCTGTGCTGGTGCTCGGTCACTGGAGTCAAACTGCAATAAATTCCTGGCAAGCTCTTAGACTTACTGAATCCAGTCCAATCCAACCCCGTTTATATAGCATCTTTCATCAGCAAGATCACAAAAAAAATGCTGCATAAGCAATGTCTAATAAAGTCCTTTCGATAAGCAATAAAAGGCAAGTGCCTTTTACACACGCATGCACAGAAAAACACATCACAGAAACTATGCAAGGAAGTCAGATTTCTAAAGCTACTTCTCCAAACAAGACATAAATCCCAATTAACCTTGAGAGACAAGCTAGTAACTCCGTCTCCGTTCACTTAGGGGTGAGCTGCTGCCTAAGGGCCTGATCCTGATGCTGCAGAAATCCCTGGCAGCTTTGCCGTGAACACGGGTCAGGTTGGGAACAGCCTCGGACTGAGGCTCAGGGTGATGGGTGAGCACATGCTCAGCTCTAAGGATGTGCTACAATTCCACTTCTTGGAAGAACTGTTTTGGACAGTCACTCGTGGCATAAACTTAACCAATTCTGTCTGACATTTGTCATTGAAAATTGTTGCAAAGCTCTTCCTGGTTTTGATGGATTCAGGATTTGACATGTACCCCTGCTCCTTTACTCCCCTGCAAGGGCGTGCCATCCATCTATACACTAGACACAGACACAGATATTTAACCTAGGCTTCTCACATGGAACGTTAAAAAGCCACATTTCGGAAATAGCAACTTGCTTTCAATTATAAAAGCATAATTTGTGATTCTTGAAATTCAACTCTCGGAAGAAAGCAAGGAAATAATTCCATCTGGGCTGACACTTCTGATCGAAATAGTCTGAAAGTGGGGAGAGACAAACACAAAGCCAACGGCTTTTAGGAAAGTCAAATAGCATGGAGAAATAATTTAAGAAAGGTGCAGATCTGAGCACCTTCTTCTCCACACTGGCTACCCACAATGGCCGGTGGCACATTGGTTTCCATTGCTGAGCTGAAAATGAATAGACAGCATGAGGATGAAGGCTGCGGTTGGATACTCTGCCTCTAGTGTGGAAAACCTGTGGAAAACTTAAAGGACAAGACTCACTGTGCAGGGTATGGAGGTTTATGTGAATTGTCCCAGATTAATGGGAAACTGGGCACTCTCTATATACCATCTCCAGACAAGGGGTTTGAAATGGCTTCTATCCCCAGAGCACATGCTTTATAAGAGTGCAAAAAGCATAGCGATCTAATTTTATACATAAGGGTGCTTAACAGCCACTTATGCCTAAGGATTTTTATTCTTCCAGTACTGGCTTAGAGTCACCGGGGTGTGCAGCTAAAGGAATTTTTCAAGTCAAGGTTTTAGCCATCCTATAAGCAGCAGAAATAAATCCTAGGGAAAAAACCCCCATAATCTTAGAAAAATAGTTTCACAGCATAATTTTTGTTGCAAGGGACCTTTGGCAATCATCTCGTCCAAGCGCATCTGACAGCAGGGTCAACTGCTCAGAGACTCACCCAGATGAGTTCTGAATGTCTTCAAGGATGGAGGTTGCCCCACTTATCTGGGACCCTCTTCCAATGCTTAACCGCTTCACTGTGTATTTTCCCCCTTTATATCTACTTAAAATGTCCCTGCAGCAACTCGTGGCTCTTGTCTCATGTCCTTTTTTCTGTGTACCTCTGATGAAGGTTTGGATTTGTCTTTTCTGTAACTCCTCATTAGGTAGCTGGAGACGCCAATTAAATTTGCCCCTTAGCTCCCTCTTCTCCAGACCGAGGAAACACAGCTCCCTGAGGCTCTTCTTGAATATAATGTGCTCCAGCCCCTGAGCCTCTTGGTTCCAGTTTATTGATAAATGTACAAAACTGTAGGTAAGCAAATAAAAAAGTATCACTAGCAGATATTCTTATAAAAATACTTAAGAAATGGGAAACAAACAAAAAAGACACAAAAAAAAGGAAGAAAAAGAAGTGATTTGCTAAACTGCAATGGAGTTGCAGCTTTCATCCCCTCCCACTGTTTTCTCTCCCTTCTTCTCTCCATTTTCACAATAGAATTTTAAAAGGAGAAAAACTGAAAAAAGTAGTAAATCTTGAATGAAATACAAACAATGCTATTTGTCATGACAGTATTTTCAAACAAAAAAGTTGGCCAGCTCTGATCGCTATCTAAGCAACAAGACCAAGTTAAAATTGTGCTTCTAATATATTTTAAGCATCAATAGCAGCAATGGAATTAACTTCTTAATGTAAGCCCTTGGAAATCACTATAAAGACACTAAAACAGATATTATTTCAAGAGTGTTGCACTGATCCAGATGTTTCTCTCCTTTGTCCCTCTGTTTTATTGTTCCCAGAGAAGACATTGTAAAAGCTGAAACTGCTTATTAAGTATACAGGCTTAATGAATTGGACAAGGAAAGAAATAATACTTAACATAACATGTTCACAAGCCAGATCCATGTTTATTGTCCACAGAGATGATAGCAAAATACTCTCTATATACAGAGCAGACTCTGTTAGGACAGAATCTGTCTCTGTGAACTGCTTCCAGGTTCCAGAAAAGATTCATTTTTAAACCAACAGAGTAACAAAAATTTGCTGAATTATGTAGTGATGCTGTACCACGGCCCTAATGCCAAGGATTATTTTTAGAGCCACACATCTGCAGGTTATTTGTTGCAGGGTAGGGTGGATGGAGTAAATCCTGAAACAATTCGCTAAGCAGACCAGCATTACTGGAACAAGCTGTTATTTATATGGTGTCACTAGAAGGCTTGGTGTCTGGGACCAGCAGCGGTATCTGCGCTGCCTGGGTATCTGCTGCTGCTCCGCTTACCCTGCAGTCAGCAGATGATGGAAAGTTCATGAAGCAGCTTTTTGATGTGGCAATTAGCTCCTCTGTTAAAAATGGCAGGAGGAGGAATGCCATCCGGCCAACGAATGGGCCGCGGTGATTGTAGCACGGAGTGTGCCAGACCGGCGGTGCCCTCTCAAAGTCAGAGCATCCCGCTCTTCAATTTGTGAACAAATGGGTGGTGTGAGGCCAGTCTTAAAAATAAGAAGCAAAGCTGTTTTCAGAAACTTCCATTTCCCCACCGTGCTGTGTCCCACAGAGGGCTCAGCTTTCAAGCCAGACAGAGCCTGAACTTGGTGTCAATTGCCCGTTAGCCAAGTACTAATTGCAGGAGCGACCGCGCCGTGCCCTAACGGAGCAAACCACAGCCCCAGCCCCTTGGAGAGCCCATTTCCTATTGCCCAATTTAACCGAGCTGGCACTGGCTGCTGCTCCTCTCTCCCCACCCTGCTGCTGGAAGATGGTTTTAGCCCTGAATAACCTACTGAGTCTGAACACCAGACTGTCATGAGATGCTAAAATGCCATCAGTCAGCTCACCGCTTGTTTCACTCTGCATGCTTGCTATTTGCAACCATGCTCCAGATGAAAGAAAGCCTCTCCTCCACCCCCAGTCCCCCCGTAACCCCCTGCCCCAAAAGTAGGGATGGTCTCTGCTGCCAGGTGTGATGCCTGGACAGCCTGAGATGGGACCAAGAGGCACTTCGCTTTGGCCAGCTATGAAACGCTGAGAGCAAAGGGGTCAAATGAACCAAAGGAAGAGTGGACCTGCAGTGGGGTAGTCCTTGCTGCTGGGACAGAGACCTGAAGGCAGAAACCTTTGGGATGTGCAAATGAGCTAAGTGGAAAGGTCACAAGCCCAAACCTGGACCCTCCCTCCCTGAGGCAGCCAGTGAAGATGTGGTCCTGAGCCGGTGGGCATTACTTGTGACGAACACTTGGGGAGTGTCAAACGTGCTGACTTCTGAGAGGAAACTTGCATAACTTCTCATGCTGCTGCTTGATGCTGGAAAACAGCCACCAACCCTCCACTCCCACCCATCTTTTAAAAAATTTGCTCATCTAAAACAGATCTTCCCTGAAAAAGGAAAACTGCATGGTCATGATCTGTGACCTTGCCAAGCTTGGTCTTGGCTGCCTGGGAAGAAAACACCATCTTTAGCTGGTTTAGCCCCTTAATCAGAGAAACTAAGCCATACGACTTTGACCCGGCGCACAGCTGGTAGTGAAGGTTCGTGCTTCACCCAGAAAAATATATTTTTTATCACTTGGTAAGCTTTATTCTCAATTTACCTATTAAGAAATAAATATTTCCATGAAAAGAATTGGAACATACTGATTTTAGGCTTTTAGATCACTGTGTAAAATTATTTTACTTTTTTTTTTTTTTAATAGAAGGGAAGTATTTATAGTTGGAAAGAAATTATCCACAAAGGTCAAGACGGACCCAGTATTCTGGTTGCGACTTGAACTGTGGGGTGTGCTGGGGTGGGTCCCAACCCACTGCCGTGTTCTCCTTCAGAAGTGGGTGTATGTCCTCAGAGACTAAATACCTGAGAAAGTACCCATCATGTCCGTTTGTAAAGCACTTTGGGATGAAGGTGTTTTGCATCTAGAAGTTATTATTGACATGTAACTGGCGGGTTTATGGACAGTTGAGGGGCCCATACAGCAGCACATTTAAACCTTCTGCATTATTGTTCTTTGTTGAGTAATTGCTTTGTTCTTGGCTATTTCACTGCATCTAAAACAAGAAGTTCCATTCCACCTTGGTGCTCATTTTTCTCCTGCAATTTGTCTAATTTTACTGTTCTGTTGAGGCCTTTGCAAAATAGCAAGTGATGCTTCCAGCTGCCATTTTGGTATTATTGCTGCAAAAGATCTCTTTTTTTTCTTTTTTTTCCCTGTTGGCTTGCAGTATTGTGTAATTACTCTTGTACTAATTGCACATCACAGCTGAAACAGGGTCACGTTTTACTGCCTGCAGGCACATATCCAATTTTTATTACTATACACCCACCTAAAACCAGTGCAAACCGAGGACAACTGTGGAGCTGGTGGAGCAGTTCTAGTTACAAGCAGCAATTCAGAGCTGAGACCACTGGGATGACTCTGGCATTCAAAGTATCCAAATGGGCTCAAAGTTTGGGCTCAGAAGCAAAGAAAAAGTGAGACCAGAGTGAGATCACGATCAGGATTACTGACCAATTTACCCAGAAGTTGGGGTAGGATATATATGGGTAGTGCTGCTGTCTAGGGTTAACAGCACTCCTCGAAGGCATGCGCAGAGGGTTATTGGCTTCAGACCTTCCCAGTCTGCCTTTGGAGCCCTATAAGAGCTCATGTGTACAGGGTCAGAGTTTTTTCTTGCATCGGATGCTGGTTTCCCTTATGAACACACCTCAGTTTTCCTCACTTCATCAGGTTTTCCCTCCCTGCAGGTCATCCTGGACAATGGTCCTGTGCACCAGCCTAGTCGTGGCGTTCAGTGGTTTCGTCTGCCACTGCAGGGTCTTTTCAACTCATTTGCAAATGTTTGTTTTCTTCTGGTCATTGTTTTTTGCTCGCTCTGCCTTGCTTCCGTCAGCCGTGATGAGGGCAAGCGTCCTGCTGGCTGTGAGCCTTAAGACGCGCTCACTGCTGGCTACGCGCTTGTTCGCTCGTGGGAACCCCGTCGCTCTGCCATGGGCTTTCGGCATTTCACTCACAATGTCACTTTTTTGTAGGCTGATTTTGGTGTGCCTGGGCAAAATCCCCTTCTGAACACCTCAGGCTGCTGTTTCTTGACAAAGCTCAGTGCCACGTTTCTTGTTCTTCCGTTACCACGAGCACATTTAAGGTATTACAGTATAAATGTCTCACTACCATAATGCCTGCCGATACCTAGGAATATGGGGGAGGCTGGGTCCTCGTGGAGGGACCTGAACCTGCCTATGCAACCCTCACTGGAACTGTACCATAAACCCGACAAACTTGCTGTTGTTAGCACGAAGGTTAAGTAACTGCTACAACATGCGCATTCATCTCTGCCAGTGCCTTATTCTCTGTAAGTATTTAAATAGCATTTTCATGTCACAGCACTCATAGCTCCCAGGAGACTGTTTTCCTCCAGGATATCCTTACAGGTACAAGGAGCATCTTCTTGTGCCGGGGAGGGGCAGGCTGGATCATTTGGGAGGGAAAGACCTCTTGCCTTCAGCGCAAGGTGAAGAGAAGACAGGCTGACGCGGGCATGCAGGAGATAAATATTAAAGGTGCACTGCAAGGCGCTGCCCGATGGTCTCATCTGCCTTGGCTACAGGAGCTGCATTGGCAATATCCAGTGTCACGTACTGTTTTAAAACCTTGTTTTTCTGAGATTAGTTATGGGAGAAGTGTCCATTAAATGTGATATACCTTGGACTCTTAAATTCTATTTTCTAAAGAATAAGTGACAGCACTAACAGCTTTTTGTAGCAGAGAAATGTCAGGACAGGGCTCCATCACCTGCGGGAAGCCTTGACAAGCAGATGCCACACTGATCAACTGCCCAGGACAAACCACGACCCTGGTCATAGGCAAGAGTTGCCACCTTCACCTAAAGCAAACTACTACGGAAAGTTTATGCGATTTCTTCCTATTAACTTATTAACTTCCTATTAACTGCTAAGGAAGTCTGGAAGACAAGGGAGTAACGTATTTTTTCCGACTGGCTTGTCATGACTGGTGTGACCATGGGTGACAGTCACTTTGGGGCTCCCTGAGTTTATTTTAGCTCTCCCTGGAAAGTGCATATTGTCTCCAAAAAGCGATATTGCAGATAAACACAGTGTACACCCAAGGCATCGGTCTGTGTTAGCCTTTAGAGACAATGCTAAATTTAGATCTGAGGCTAAATCAGTATCAGCAAAGACAAGATTAGCATTGCAAGCTTCATACTTCTTTTCCTCTCAGAACATACATTTTGTGTCAATTTGGACCGTTTCTACATTCCCACCAAGTTACTGACATGCAACACCTGTGTGTTGCTTTTGAGCCCACTCCACAGTTCACACCACTACACTTTTGTGGAGGTAATATTTTATGCAGAATGAGAGAAACTATTTGTTTTCTTTCCTACTCTGTTCACAAGTTGGTTTTTATTCCCAAAAGACTCCTAGGAAGAAAACGCAACATTTTTACAGCCTGAGATATCAATCTGATTCTACAAAGTTGTTAGAAAGCACTATATTATATCTGGTGCACTTTAATATATTTGGAATAAAGGTTTGGCATGTGGTGTAGAGCTGACTCCCCCAAACACATGCGTGGAAACTCTGAAGTGAAATGAATATCATGCACATTCCTCAAGAAATTTCACCTCTTAGTTTGGATTTATTTTCTGCCTTTTCTACCTAATGAAATGCTTGTTCATCACTGTTGCAACCCGATGGGCACAGTGTGTATTATAAACTCACCATCTGCATCATTTACATTCCCAAACATGGAATCTCAGCCAGATGTCTGACTCCAAGGCACTGACTTTGGGCATATGGTTTTTATTTAAATGACTCACAATACTAACAGAAATCCAGTATCTATTATCTATCACAACTGCAGATAGTAACTCAGAATAAATTCATCTTGGGCTTTATACTGTTGCCCGCACAGACACTTCTGTGGATGAGTCTCCTAAAGTGCGATAATAAAAATCAAATGAAAGGTAAGGCAGGATGTTAAGCAGAGTACTTCATTGTAGATAAAGTTTGCAGATTGCATTACGAGCAGAAGAAAAATGTGCAGCCCTCCAGTAACATGGAGATGCTGAAGCAATCCACATTATAGTGACACTGAGAAACAATCCAGCGCCCAGGCAGTACGTCACCCCAAGCCCACATTTCTGTTTATTCTTTGAAGGGTCCAGCAAAATCCACAGCACTGGTGCCCAGCAGTAATAAATGTCATCGTGTGCGGGAGGGTCCCTAACCTGAAATCACCACGTAGAGCTTGTGGCTTCTAATGAGAACTCGTGTGGTATTGGCTGGCACATCCCCCTGCCCCTCTTTTCCTTGAAATAAAAAGTACACCTTCATTTAGAAATGTGTAGTATTAAGTGTTCTTCTCTGACACGGATTTCTGGGCCTTTCCACACTCCTAATTAGTACTGGTAGTAGCAAGAATATGTTTTTACTTCCATGATGTTAACCACTGGTGTATGAGTGCTACAAATAAAAACTAAGTTCAACATAAAGATATCTCTAAGAAAACCTATAGTTCCTTACTTAGATTTCTTAGACTTCTCACTTAGATAATTCCTTAGGTTTACTACCAAATATATTTTCAAGCCACAGCTATGACAGGGCATGGAAGGCAGATACCTATGGACCAGGACAGTTCCCCACATTAGCGCATTGTGAGTGCAGCATAATAAACGTCACCACATTTGTTAGGATGATTACATCATGATACATGATTTTCTGTGAAGTAGCTGAATTTCGTCTCCGATTCACCCCATCAGCGTGCACAGCAAAGGGCCTGACTGAGCACAGACACTTCTGGAGGGCAGCTCAGCCTGGCAACAGCATGACAAATCTCCGAACCCTGGTGCCTTGGTTAAGCGATAAAGGTTGTTTGGGAAAACCTGGGCTTTAACGCCCCAATTTTCAGCAGATTCATCCAGTTTTTAAAAAACTCTATCACAGCTTCACTGCTATGAGGTCGTAAAAGGGGAGATGTGCACCAAAACCAACAGGAGGATGTTGCCTCCTTGCTCACTCTGCTGATGGTCTCCAGCCACAGCCTGCAGCCCTCCTCCTGCGATGGGGTGGCGAGACCCTGCGGAGGTGCCTCCTTGAAGAGACAACCCAAGCACTCCCACCCATCACCTCGCAGGGGAGGTTGGGCGTGTGCCTGTGGTTTGACAGCCAAGCGTTGTGAACTGAGGGCTCCTAAAGAGCGGGGTCAGCCTTGAGGGAGCTCTTCGGGGAATCCTGTGTGCCGAGCTGCGGACAAGGGCAGCCACCCCCTCAGCTTGCGTAGCTCTAGTGATGCTCCCTGTAGATTAAGCTGTTTTGTAAACTAGGGAGATGTTGCAATACTAAAACTTCATTGTGTTTGGACCTCTCGGGAAACTCTTTCAGAAACAGAACTAGGAAAAAAAAAAACCCAAACAGGCTACAGTCATGTAATTAAATGCTGAATCATAAGAGAGAACCACAGAAGTCCAGTGAAAATTATGCTGGCATGTGGTTAACACTGGCTTTTCTTAATTTGTGAGTGCTGTGCATGTTCATAAGGTCACTGTTGTGTGCAACAGTGACTTTATTTGATTTCTGTTTCCAACACACCAAATGCCCTTTCAGTGCTCCTTGAAGCCATCAGAGATGATGTTTGTCCCCCTGTACTTTTCCAGTTGATGTCCAACTTCTACTTTATCTGCCAGAATGACTGAAGGGATGCAGTCCTGCAGAAGATGCGGTCAGAGCATCACAGCGTGACACCTGTGGGTGAGCCGCCACAGCTCAGTGCCAGCCCAGGGACTGTGCACCTCCCAGAAGCACTGGTGGATGTCTAAGGGAGGACAACTGTAAAACACAGGCTGGGGTGAAAAAACATGGGAATGGGCACTCCAGTCTCTAGGTCTGGATCTTTTCTAGCCCAGCATTCCTACACCAGTAGCAGGGTCCCCGACTTAACCCCCTTGAGGAACCAGCTGAGGTTGCCCCAGCACTGAGCACAGATCCTGACTTGCCCGATGGTCCTCCAACAACTTGTGCCAGGAAGCTGTGGGCACTGCTCATGTTCAGTACCAGACGGCACAGGTTCTGTTCTCGCTGGCACACAACTCGAATCTCTGAATTTTAATTAATTCTGTTCACTGTTCACGCATGGTACCATGCAGTAGTGTTCAAAGATGCCCAAGCCAGTTTTGAGTGTGCTAGCGTGGGCCTGGCAGTGGGACAACTGCCTGCACCCATCACTCTGCCCAGGCATTGCTTTGTGTTGATCCAGTCACACCGTGATTCTGTGATTCTCCAGTCCTATGGCCTGCAGGGTAAAACAGGGACAAGGGGACTTTTATTGCCCACAGGGATGGCACCAAAATTGCAGTAAAGCAGCAACTGTGATCAGTTCTTGCCAGAAGAAGACCTTTGAAGTAAATGCTGCTGGGGATTGATAAAAATGACTGATGATTGTGTTTGGGGAGCAAGCTCAGCAGCTTTATATCATCATCTTTTACCTGTGCAGTGCAAACCCAGCAGGGAGTCCAACAGAAGCCTCCTGCCCTTGAATGCATCTGCACAACTGTCTAGGTGCTACCTAATCCCACCACGACTGTCCTCTACAGAAGGATGTGCAAGACTCATCTGCCCCTTCACAAGCAATGAAACAGTTAGAAAAACATTTGAGATCTTATAAAAATGATGAATTAATTTTCCTCAAAGTCCAGTAAGTTTTATGCTGCTACCTACAACAACATCAGCTGCACAGTTTCTGACCAGGATTTAGCTGTTGCATTTTGACAGAGAATAGCAAAATGGTCAAGACAGCTCTTGTTAGAGCCAGGCAGTAAATTACATGCTCTGCTCCATCCACAAAGAAATGTTTGTCATCTGCTGCCAAAAACCACAGCACCCTGGTGTTTCCTCGGGCTTACTTTCCATTTCTACAGCCACCGAGGAGGCTGTTACCGTCAGGAAGTCTCATTTAGAATAAACAGTTCTTTATGTTCATTATCATAACTCCCAGAGAAAGGGCTGGAGGTAGCTAATTAGCAATTAAGCATGACCGATCAGGCAGCCTGGAAGAGCAGGACCCAGCCAATCTGCAAGTGCATCTTCCAGGCTGAAGAGCCACAGCAAACCCTGTGACTCTTCCTCCGTCCTTGAGGACAACCGGGGTTTGAGCTGGGGAATTTCTTCTCTTTTTGGGGTGACAAACAGTTCACTGAAGGGAAGGGGAAATACCTAACAACAGTGCTTTTTTCAGAATATGTCTATTTTTAAGGAAAAAGTGAGAAGAACCCAAAGGGACCACCAAAGTATTTCAGTTCCTTACTGAGAAGTGGTGTTTGCAGATCAGGAGTGACCAACCACTTCTCGAATGCAAGAAAGAGATTCCAAACCCCCAAACATGGATGTTTTGAGGGAGGCCTTGCATTCCTTGATTTTTTCCCAGTTCAATCTTTGAACCTCAGTGTGTCCCCGCTTCGATCTCACCCCTATGATGATGGCATGGCCAGCTGGGCTCAGCAAGCTCGGAGCCGGTCATCGGCACCGCTTGGCCAGCAGCGCCCAGCGACGCTCACAGCCTGCCCAGCTGCACCGACCCAGAGCCGCGGAGCAGGACTGCGGCTTGGCTTAGGCTCAGCGCCAGGGCTGGGGACTCGCGCCCACCATCGCCTGGCTCGTCTCTCTCCTCCCAGCACACCGGGGGGTCCTGGACCCGGCGGCTGCGGTCCGTCATTCAAAACAGGTCTGATAAGCAGCCCTCCTCAGAGCAGGTCTGCTTTAAATCCAAGCAAGACGAAGCATTTTGCCAGTTAGGGAGTTACTCACGGACTTTGCCAGTGGCACAGACTTTTGGTTCAGGGTAACGCCTTCACCATAGATTTAGCTGAGCTCCTAATAATAGGGGTTAATCTTCTCTCGTCAACATGGCTTATTAAAAGATCAAAATAATCCCTCTCTGGTTTCAAAATCTGCAAGTTAAAAATGTACTAATGTACTCAAAGCAGTGGCAGGTTAAAAGGAACGATACTCACGCTGTGGCCTATCTGTAAGCTAGAGGTTGGATTTTGTTCTGCTGGTTGTTTTTTAACAGGCATAGAGATTGTCTCACTTTTGAAATGTCTAAGATTTCAAAGTCCCACAAAGACAGTCTTCCAATTCCCGCTGGCCTGCAGGAAATGCTTGTAACCCATGAGTTTGAATCAAAACAGTGCATTTTTATCAAATCTTGTTCAAGTTATTTTTTCCATTACCAATTTCTCCCCCCAAATCATTATTTACTTATACATTCTTTGCTACTTAGAAACACAGGAGAGAACAAATGCATCAGCCAGCAACACACTGAGGATCGTCTCTGGAAACACTAATGGCTTCTCATTCAGCAAACAGATTTTGATGTAGGCATGTCTAGTTCAGAGAAGGACGCCGAGAGAATGGCACCATTTCACATGAAACACACAGAGGTGGCCAAAACTCTTATATAACACAATGGGATCATCAATGAGGTTAAAAACAAAACCATCAGTGTGGTGCTGGACTGCACTGTATACACAGCGCCCTAGAGACCCGCCTCTCCTGGACTCAGCAGCGTGTCCAAATAACTGGGCTTTTTAAATAGACGAGCAACCGCATCCAGATTTCCCCCGAGTCTGCAGAGCCTGGGCTAGCCAACGTGTGTTGGATGTGGAGAGAGAGCTTTGTAACTGCACCAGGATGCATATGTGCTGGATGGTCCTGTCCACCTTCCCCACCTCAGCCTGCCTGGACCTGTCCCTGCGGGCCAGCAGGTGGAAAGGAAAGCAAAGAAATAAGGTCTGACATAGCATCCCGGAAAAGGGAGGCAATAATAATTAAAAAAGCAACATTTAAGTTTCCTGTTGAATTGAAAGCAGGGAGCACATGCAGGATGCGCTGAAAAGGCAGGTCTTCCTCTGCATGGAAATTCAGCATCTCCCTGCTGCATGACCGCACAAAGGTCCCACAGGGCTCTAACCTGCTTTCTTTGCTCCAGGGTTCCCAAAGGTCCTAGAAATGCATGGCACTGTCTTGCAAAAGTGGGACAACAATGGGGCAGCCCTGTGGCTGGGGAGACACCGTGGAGCTGCTCCCTTCTTGCAGTGACCCACTTGCCCTGCCCCTGGGCTGTTTGGAGCCATCAGTCCCGCTCCCAGCCAGCACAGAGGGCTGTTGTATGGGGATGCCCAAATTGCTGGGCAGAGCCTGGGTACCCCTTCTTCACTCCTCAGCTGAATGCTGCATGCCCAGCACCCAGCATTGCCCGGGAACCCCAGGCTCCAGCAGCCCTCCCTCCGCTGCGGCCCCCAAATGTGTTATATGGGGTTGACTGGTCTGTAATCCACCAACTTGTGAGCAGGTGAAAGGGGCTCCCAGGATCTACAGCTCTGGGACAAAATCCCTGGAGGCAACTCTAGATCTAAAACGAATTGCATCCCCAAGCTCCCAAGGAGCTGTACAGGCACACTCTGGCGAGGGGATCTTCAGATGTAAGAGGTCCAGAGAAAAGGGACAGGGATGTTCAAAATCATGGAACAGTACTGGAAGGGAAACTTGTAAAATAAAGCAAGTGAAAAGAAAAAAGGGACAGTGGAGGGGAAAAAAAGGGAGGTGGAACAGAGGCTGAAACTCAAGCAGTGGGGAGCAGTCAGGTAAGGAGCAGTGCTGTGCCATGTCTCATTTCATCAAATCCAGGGAGGGCCCAAGGAAATGATGAGGCAGTGGACTTAAGCAAACCAGGCAACAAGTACTTTTTCTTGCAACACTAAACTGCAATATTTGGGGTGAAATGGAGGTTAGAGGACTAAGGATGTTCACACAGGACTCAGACAAACTCATGAGGACTGGCTGTGGGTGGACACCACAGGCAACAGCCTGCCTGTCCCCATCGGCACAGGCAGGCGTAGAGACAGGAGGTAGGCACAGCAGAAGACCTCCTCAGGAGGACTTTTGAGCTGCCATCTGCTAGCGCTTTATCTAAGCTCGCACTCGGTCACTCACTGCCACGCTCTCTTAGCCCTTTAGGAGCCGCTGTCAGCTGAACGCTGGTGGCCCACGGCGGCACGGCGCCCTTTGATTTGCTTCGAAGCTCTTGCTGTGAAGGGGAATGCCGAGCAAGAGCAGCTTGCTCTCAGCCTGCCCAGCTACCTAGGCTCATCTGAAGGCAAGATAAAGCAGCCCCCTGAGTGTTATGACAAGAAGCCTTTTAGCAAAAATGAAGCAGAGAGACTCTGTTTACAAGAACTGCTTGTAAATGGAAACTAAAACCTGAATCTGAAAGGAAAACCACATGGCTATAATCTCTCTCCTGCGAAAGGAGTAGTAATTCCGATGTCACTCTGCAAGCTAAATGGTCTCCTTTAACCAAATGAGGATTACAGCTGCATTCCTGAATCGTACCCGACCTGGAGAGCGCTCTGAAGTGCGGGGAGGGGAAAAGGCCTCCCCCCCTTACTGCGTTACATGTCCCTGGCACAGTCGGACAAAAGGTTATGGATCAACTCAGTTAGTTTACAGAACAGTCCAAATGATTTTCCTGGAATGAAACCTTGATGTGACATTTCCAGTGGGGATGGATACCAGCTTGCTTCCACTGCATGAAGCAGTGGAAGTGTCAACCAGAAACATGTGAAGTATGCGATAGGATTCACTGCATTTCATGATTAAACCTATAGGTGCTAAGTAAATGTGGATTTAGGAGGCTGTTGCAGTATTTATTTTGCCAGCAGATGTTCCATGGGAAGGGTGGACTTGTACTTCATCCCAGCTGAAGGATGGGCTAGGTTTGGGTTTGCTCTCTGAATGACTGTGCAAGACGGGCTCACAGGGGAACAGTATATGCCTACATATGTGCATATGGACAGACATGGGAACCAGCACTTCTACAAGCAACAAGCCTTTAACGCCTTAGCCCTGCAGCAAGGAGATTTCACCCAGGGGCTTCTGAACCTCCCTTCTGGCCACTGCAATGCGAAGCAGCTCCAGAGCTGACCTCCTTCAAAACCCCATCTGCCTCCGGCATGGCACCCGTGGAAATGTAGGGCTGGCAGAAAGTCTAAAAACCAGCCAGTGCTGGCAATGCAACTGGCAAAAAATTATGGGGTATGGCTTTGCTAGCACTGCGTAATGTCGTCAGGGAATAACACACAGCATGGAAAGACCAAGAACAAAAACAAAGTCCCCGTTAGAAGGTCTTTCTCAGCAGCTCTCGAAAGGAGGCAGCAGTATGCACTAACACAGGCCATTAAGTCAGTGGCATAGATAAAGGTGTAAGAAAACAGGGAAGTCCTTGTTCTCCTTGAGAAAACTCGGGAGACAGAGGCTCTCGTACCCCCATGGTTAAGCATGCTACCGCACAGCCCTGCAACGCAATTCTCATGGGTTTTCACAAAGTGGGCACGATGAAAAGGCTCACTGCAAAGCAGCCACATCAGGAGGGACCTCCTGCACTCCAGATCACTGCACGCCAAAAAAGAAGGCACTTGCATGAAGTCTGCCCTCAAATACAGCCATTCCCTCCTGACACCCACGGGTCACCAGTCCCTCAGTACTCAGGGAAACAAAACAGCACAGCAAATCAGTAACCACACGCTGCTGAGCGCCGCGATGAAGACAGAGGCAGCGGTGCCTGCAATTCACAGCACTCCATCTGACCAGCACTTTCTGTGGCAAATGTGCCTGAAAAACCACTGCAATCAGTGCTTGCCCAACCTCAAATCCCAGTCAGCTCAGACTCCCAAGCTACTCCTGTTTTTTCCAAATAATTTGCAACTTTCGGCTTTCGCTGGAGAACACAACATGCAAATTCCAAGAAAACTGCTGATATTTTTAGCAGCGTCATAAACCAAAATTAAGGAACAATCCTTAAAGCATCACCCAAAAGCAAATCATCAAACATTAGAGGAACTAACAACTGCACTGACACCCTTTTCTTGCTGAGCGCTGGTTATGCCCCCATATACTTCTGCTAATTTAATGGAGGCATGTGGCAAGCTTTTCCTACATCATAAATAGAGCAGTCATTTTTCAAGAGCTGAAATTCCACCAGTGGCCCTTGGTCACTGTGCTAACCATCACGATAGGCTGGCTTGTTGCAAAAAGGGAGTTGTTTTCTTAGTCAATTATGCCATTATTTCCAAAAACATGCTTTACATGACAGGATATAAATCTTGGCAGGCCTCTCCTGAGCACACTCTGCCTCACATAAATATTGGCGGTGGAGAGCCATTTAACAAAAGCATTAGACCCAAAAGATGAACAGGGCTGGATCGTGGGAGAACGCTGGCAAGAGGTGCAGCCCCGCGATAGCACGGCAGCCAAAGAAAACAGGGCTGCTCTGGGGCTGTCCTTCGTGCAGATGAAAAAACAGATAAAAAATGTTAACCCCGCAGGTAGCAGCCATGCCATCACTAGCACATTTCTAATTCCAGCTGGTGTTTATTATTTCTCTTCTTTCAAGGGTTTAGAGCATCCTCAGATACTCTAGCAGTTTGCGGGAGACACAGTGACATCTGCACTGCGGCACGACGTATGCTGAAAGTGATAGGGAGAGGAGCATTGCTATTTTTTTCTCAAAATTGAAAATATTTTGCAAGATTGTGCTGTCAGACATGGACTATGAAATCAAAATTCAGACAGGGGCAGGACAATTTTTGGTTTGCAGCAGCAAAGAGGGAGGGAGGAGTGCTGCTGGTTGGGTGCTTGGCAGGCAGCTGCTTCACTGCTGGACCTACATGGCAAACACAGCCTCAGAAAGGAGATGGGAAGAGCCCACAAAAAATAACCCTGTCCAGGACAGTGAACATATGAGAAGAACCCCAGAAGTGACCAGACAATGTGTTCACCAAGCTCAAACGACTCATTCACTTTTTCAGTTATATGATCTGCATGGTATTTATAGACTTCTGTGTAGTATTTGACTGAAGATCTATGGTTTTGCATTTTTGGAAACGATATTTCACCTTTTGCAATAAACTCTTGACCAAAACAAGCACAAAGAGATGCAAAAAAAACACTGGAAGTGATCTTACCAATGGGCTAAGAAAACACTTCAAAACCACATGTCAGCTAAGGACAGATTCATGTGCAGCATGTCCTGATCTGTGCTACGGAGTTTTTTGAAAGTATTACTGCTATGAGAGATAAAGAAAATTTACTAGCGTGAGTACATTTCCAGCAACATGCCTACGTCCAAAAAGCATTTTATAGGATTCAGATTGGAGATCAGCAACCGAAGCCAAGAGGAAAGATTACAGGATTAAAAACACTGCAGTGAGTGCAAAAGACAAAACATGACTACTCAGTTAGAAGCAGGATTTTACCAGTGGGAAAAGAAAGATGAATGAGTTGTCCAAGAGCCATTTTCTAACAACTAGGTATTTCTTTTTATATAGATAATTTTATATAGTGAGCTAGGTACACACTCTTCTAGATACACACAAAAATAAGAAGTTTCTGTGAAGTTAGTGGACAGTTTCCTCCCTTCTTTGCCAAGTAGGGAGCTGAAACACAGGGAGGTTAAGACAAAAAAATCCTCCACTTACTGTGGAGCAATTTGTGATCACAAGAGGCTGAGTTTTCAGAGCTTTTGCACCACTCAGTATTTGTTCAAAGCCTGGTTCCCACTGGCTCTGGGTGCACCTGTGACTGCTCATTACTACTGCAAATGCAAGTCAAGGTCCCCAGCCAGATATCACCTGAAAAAAGGGCACGAAACAGTTTTTCTGCACCAGAAGGAGCTGGAAGGTGAGGTCCAGCCCGCCTCAGCCTTCCCTTTCTGCAGCCCTTCCTTCATTTTTCAATGTCCTCCTCCAGCATTTCCAGTAACAAAGGGTCATACAGATAAAACCCTCGATTTCAGCCTCAAGAGGGGGGAGTGGGTCAAGGAGGGGTCTGAGGAAGAAGGGGGATGCTGGAAAAGGGGATTTCAACTTCCACCCCACCTTCTCCCTAGGGCAGACACCCCTCCTTGGGATGCTGGATGGGGACAGAGATGTCCTGACAGGGCCTCATCTGCCCACCACCACCGCAGAAGGCTTCGCTGTGCAACCGTCAGGCGTAGGGACAGCAGCTCCAGTACCTCCTGGTGCACCGCAGAGGGTAAGGTGGTGCTTTTTCCTCCCTCTCTTCCTCACACACTTGCACGTGGAGGACTGCCAGGCATTGCTCCTCATCTTCTCTCTTTTCGTGCTGTTGGACATAGGGGAACCACCAGCCCTGGGACAGTCGGCGGAGTGCTCTGCAAGGCGATAGCTGACCATGTTTTTCTTTTTTGATTTAAAAACTCAGTAAAATAGCCACTACCCCAAAGTGAATTTAAATAAGGTCCTGCTTTGAAGCCAAGCAGTTGACTCTGTACTAGACTATTATTTCATTTCATACTTCTTGAATCTTTGGCAGAGCCAGAAAGCTGGATATACTACTAGGTTTCTCTTTAATTTTCTTTCTAAACACTTCACCACAATGCTAAGCAAATCCAGTAATTCTAATGAACTCTGTTTTAAATGCACAACATGTTTTGTAACACTTGAAAATCAATCAAGCTGCCAGAGATTGCTGAAATAGTTAGTATGAATTCCCTGCCATTTTCTACATGTGAAGGTCAAGCCTGGGAGATGAGCAGGGACTCCGAGTTTGCAGACTGGCTCCATCTGTTACACATAAAGTTCAGTTTTGGCAGTGAAAACACTAGAGTGGGATAAAAAAAAAAGGTCTTATTGTCTGTGCTTACTAACTGTAGGGCTGCCTGATCTTGCAGGGAGCTGAGTGTCCCAGTCCCCGGTGGGGTGGAGGGGACATGCTGGCGCTCAGCTCTCTTCAGGGACCCATGCAGAACTCACCCTCCGCTTGTTTTTATTAAGTCACAGAAACCAGTTCTTCATTGCAAACTCCCTGCTCCAACACTACAGAGAGAGCCTGAGTATTAACACCCTTCACTTTTCTCTTTGACGCTCTGTCCCGCTGGCCAGGATACCCATGGCTACTCTGCTGGAGGACACATGGATCCTCCCATAGAACCACCCTTGGGGTTCTCCTCTGCACCCACAGACACGGAATGGGGGTAGCGAAAGTCTGAGGCTGTTTGCCCCTCCAGACGGCTGCTGCCGCTGACCACAGCTGTGCCCTGTCTGCTGACAGCGATAAAGAGGGAGTCACGTTTTTAATACCACAACGTGGGAAGACCTCGTATCAGCAAGGACACGAGCGAGGGAACTGCACCAGTCCCTCTCCAGCATTCCTCCCGAGCGATGATGAATGAATGGAAACTGCCGGCTGCGTGGCCGTCCCCGGGGCCGACGCGCCAGCCAAACGGCGTGTTTGTGCGAGGAAGGAGGCACCGGCAGCCGCTTCGCTGACGAAGAGCGAAGGGGACCCGGGGCTGGCAGGAGGGCAGCGGCAGTCGCGCTGCCGGGCTGCCCGTGTCGGCTTGCTTTAGATCGCTACCATGGGAAGGTGAGAGGAAAGCCATCTCCTTTTGTCTTCTTTTCTACCTCTTCCTGACCCAAAGGGTTAGCTGTCCCTCTACCACCGGAGGTATTCTTCTCCTGTTGTCCTTTATCAATCAAACCCAAAATATCTGTACACCTGGTGAAGCCCAAGTCCCAAGGGAAGCTGCAGCAGAAGGGATGCAAGGGACAAAAATACACCTCGCAATACCCCTGCGAGGCTGGAGAGCCACTGCCTGCACGGGGCAAAGCTACGCATGGGGCGTTCTTCCAAGGTGAGTCACAGCACGGACCGGGGCACCAGCCTGCATTACCAACTAAACAACAGCTAAAAACAACCCCATAAAGGGAACAGTGTTGTTGCATCTTGGAATTACACTTGTGGTAAAATGAAAACCTTTGCAAGAAACACAAAAGTCTGCTGGAGGAGAGCAGAGAGGAGGAGGAGGAGGACTATTAAAATGGAAGCCAGATCTGAGCTTCTTGTCGGGCTGAATTCTTTGCTGTGAATAATAAGCTTTTACCACAAAAAGAAAAGAAAGTTTGTTCACTAGCTGGGATTTTTCCAGAACCCGCACAACATCTAAAATTCTACAGGCTTTCTTATCCCAATGAAAAATAATTACTCTAAAGAATATTCTTCAATGAACCCTTAGGGGACAAATTATGATACTTCTCTGAAAACATGCTGTTCTTTTCCCCTCACAAAAAATGTTCTCGTGCTTGTTTCCAGGAGGTAGGCAGGCGAGCACCACAGCCAGCAGAAAGGCTCTTTGGTAATCCATTTAATATCACGTGCTCCGTGGCAGCTTTCTTGCACCATTTGTAATATCCAGCAAAGTTGATCACAAGTCCCATATAGCAGCATCCCTGCAGAAATCCATAGCAAAGGTACTTCACTATCCATGTTTGGGCACTACAGGCACCCGAGAGATGTTCATGCACATTAATCTGCATTCGTCAGTATAAATCTTCCCATAAGCACTGGAGAACATTGGCCGGCAAATTCGGTTTTAAGTGTCCAGGAAATACGACTTGTACGCAACAAAACAACTATTTTAAACAGGATGCAATAAGCTTTTCATGTAGGATTTTTATGTTGCTGTGATGTTTTTATAAATAACAGAGGAAAGATAGTAAATAAAGAAAGGATTGGTCTTCTGGTGAACACACAGACTGTTTCAATCTTGTTGGAGATTGCCAGAAATGCTCCTTTCTTGTCCTGCTGTAGCTGCCAGCTGCCATCCAGAGTTTCATATACACCTTGAAGACTAAATGTGATATAGACCAACGATGCCATGTAGAATCTTTGTTTTCAAAGACAGCAGGATGCATTTTTAATATCTTTCCCTATCTCATCTGAAGAACTCTTGACATGGGTGTTGGAACCACAACTGCTTCCAAACATGCATTATTACTAAAAAAGGGGGGGAAAAAGCCTACATACACTCTGGAAGTTCACAGCCCAGCAGGATGTTCAAGGACTGATTAATGGCTCTTTTGCTATGCAACATTTAAAACAAAAAGTCAAATTCCACAGCTATCCTTGATGTAATTAAATTATTACCAGTGGAATTACAGCAACCCCTAATTCCTCCATATTAGCTAAACCAGATTTTTGATTTAACAGCACTGACTAAAAGAGTGCCAGAGTCAGTCCACATGGAGAGAAAATTCCAAACCAGAGTATTTTTAAAAAGCAGCATTCCACAGATTGAATATTTTAAAATAGCTACAATAGGAGTAATTTTATTTACTTTTCCTTTCATTATGTAGAAAAATGGTGTGTTCCAGGCTCCCAGAAAAATTATTAATAGCACTTTGTTGGTGCTGAGATCGTGGATGTGCCACGTGGGGCAGGCAGGGTGCATTCACAGGCTCCCACCCAGACTGGTTTACAGTGATGCTGTCCAACTTGCTTTATTCCAAACTAGCCTCTCCCACCATCTCACAGAGCCTCCCCTCACCATCATGTTCATCTCTTACTTGATCCAAACATGGTTATTCCCCACAATGTGACTGACGCGTACTCACTCATGTCACAGGAGGGCTCACAGGCAATAACTGAGAGGATGGGGTTGCTTGCAATATTTGCTGTAACTGTGCTCCACAAAGAAGTGAGACTTTATGCTGCACTGTAATTGACTCAGATCTATTAATTTTCAAAGTAATCTGATCCTACCGTCATATAAATATATCTATGTATGTGTGCATCCATTGAAATGGTTAACTGATCAACTGTGAACAACTTGGAACATGAATTTTGCCTTTGCATCATCACATGTAAACTGTGGGATTTGAAAAGGAAATTCCATTTTTTTAACTACTTCTCAGGAGCTCCCTGCTAACTGTCTTCTCCCTGACTTGAGTGAGGCTGGTCAAAAACGCCAGGCAGACCCATCTGGCACTGGAAAATGAGGATTAATTGTAATTCAAGTGTTTTCTGTGACTCTGTCCATTTTGATGACATTTTCACCAGAAAAAAACACAGAAGAGCATTTCAAATTTTCCTACACAGAAAAGTTCCAGGCAACAAAATATTTTGAAATTCTTATTTTATACCTTAATTTATGATAAAATATGCACCAAGTATTGTTTTTTCCTGTTTTCTAACACATTTGTGTGTGAACTCTTTGGTATAATTGGTCTCTGATCCTGAGTTTTGGTGCACAACCAACCTGAAACCCCTTGGGTTTGCTCCCAACAAGACGAATGACAAGTCTTCCTCTCCAAAGCACTGAGAGTGTGCAACTGCTACCAACTGCAGCCAGGCTCGTGGTGCTTCCAAATACCTCAGGTAACGTCAGTGGCAATGGTTAAGAGATGAATTTATGCTTGAAAGCTGAATCTTTCAACTTAAAATGAGTATCTTTCATTCTACTTGCAAGAAGAATGTGAATAAAGCAAGCATTTGTCTTCTAGAAACAATACATTTAATTTAATTCTAGAAACAATCTGTTTTCCTGTTATATGCAGTGCTTGTAATTTAGCCGTGAGCTCGCCTACTATTTCAGCAGAGAAACCATCCATGCATTCGCCAGCACCAGCTTGGCCCGTTTGTTTGCTATGATTTACTTTTACATACACTGTAAATAACAGTGTCCTGTTTCCATGGGCTATTTTTGACCTAGCAATGGTTCATTTACACACCACAGTCTCCATGCTCCTACTTCTGATTTGGTTTTCAAACGTGGCAGAACAGCAACAGTGAATCACGAAAAAATGCTACACATTACAGACGTCAACTAGATAAATTGATGGCACTGAAAACATCTTTGGCTTTTCAATCTTGTTTGTGAAAGGACAATTTCATTTTGACAAATTCAAATTTCACACGGCATCCAAATCCAAAATCCAAATTTCATATGGAAGCACTTCAGGCTTTTGGACATAGCATGTAATATGGACAGATACCATGCGTTCCACCAAGACTTGAAATTAAGTAGTTCTGCGAACATATTTGCATTAAAAAAGCATTAACCAGCTCAGCGCCAGCAGCTGCCAGTGCAGTTCAGCGGCGAGTGGCCCCGTCGCCGCTGTGCCTCTGACCACGTCCGGCTCCGAGCGCACGTTTGCTCCCCAAACAGTGGGTGGTGACCCATGGTGCAAATAAACCAATTAAGCCCTGGGTAAACATGCACAGAATCCTAATATTAGAAAAGGGGCTCTGTAACTTCATAATGAATAAAGACATCTGGCAAGCCCCGCTGTGATCCTGTTAAAGCAGCAGTTAGAAGCAGTTTAACTCTCCAAGCCAGTCAGTGGTTTGCTCAGATGTTGGGCAATCTCTTTTCTGAATAAGGCAATACCGAAATACCCAGCTGATGTTGGGAGGGTGGCTTGTCTTCTTGCCCTCTCTAAAAAACAGGAGTCCCAAGCTACCCAAATTCTCTAACAAGTCCCCAGGCTGCCCATAGGAGGGACAGGGCTTGGTGTCCTACAGCCAGGGTCGCTACATTGATTTCTTTTATTATTAATAAACCACAGCCTCCAGTCTGCATGGCAGAGCTTTTGCCCACTATTTGCAAAAGGAGCACTTGCGTCCAAAAAGCTCTTGCTTTTCCTCAGTTATCATTCATAAAGTAATAGAGGAGGCAAGTGTCTCTATGTTCAAGACTGCCCAGGAGCTCAGGATGGACTTTTCTTCCCTGAATTAAATCTTCTTCTGAAGCCATGTATACTTGGTAAGTTCACCCATGAACTCACCACCCGTTTTATATATTTATATATAATTTTATTAAACATCTAATAAAATGCATCTGGATTTTGCATTATGAAACGCAGCGCATGAGTTATTCCTGACTTGAGACCTCTATTACTCCCCTTCTGTTGCATCTTTTCCAAAATAAATCCTTAGCTGTTCGATCCCTCCCCATATGGAAACTGCTCCATACTTCTGACCAGCACTGTTGTCCCTGTGAGCAGCCCACCCATGGCAGAAATCCAGGCTGAGGGTTATCTTAGTTTTGCCTGCCTGCAGACGTGGTTGTTTCTGATGCTGGAGCTGCAGGACAGTGTTTGGACAGCAGCCTGTGAGCTCCTTGGCAAAGTGTAGGAAGAGAAGTTGTTCCCCATCAGCGGAAGGTTGCTCCTCACAAAATCCCTGCAGAAGGAGAATGCCTCCACCAGAGAAGAGGTAATCATGTTCTTCTCTAAATACACAGTACAAAGTGTTTTCAGAGGAAATGAATAGCAAACACTGAGCTTGAGATACCGGGTCAGGCAAAGGCAACAGAAACCGTGTGCGAGTCAGCTTGCAGCCTGGGAGATGATCCTTCAAGATCAGCTAAATGGCAGCATGAACTTTACGGGCTGTGGAAAAGCCTGCGGCAGTGTGGACATGGCTTGCCATTTGCAAGTCTTTCATAATGCATCTGAAAATCGTCAGTGATCATCTTCTGGAGACCCTCTAGGTGCAAAGGGGTGTGACACAAGGAGCCCGCTGCTTGCCTTACTTTCTCTTCTAATTTTCAACTGGATATTAAGCAAATGAGAAGAGATAAAGTGGGAATTTGCCCTGGATCTGGAAGACAGCAACCAGTGCTTGCCTTTCAATCCAGAGGCTGCAAAGCACGTGGCAAGATCCGTGGAATTTAGGTTATAATTGTGATATAAGGATGAAATTCGAGCTTGTCTTACAGCTGCAAGCTGTGGTGCAGTCGAGCATCAGGGCTGTGCCTGTGCGCACACCCGCCGCACTTAGTCATTAATTCCCTGGGTGGTCCAGGAGCTCCCCAGCGCATCTCTGCGTGGTGGAGCGAGAGCCCAGTGTAAGCCCCGGGCATCGACCCACCTCCTGGCCAGCTTCACAGCACAGCATTTGTCTCCGCTGCAGGGGGGTTCCAGGTGGGGATTGCCCCAGGTTGCCCCCGCTGTGCGTAGCCCAACTGACAGACCCTACTTGTACGCTGCGACGTGGTGAGTAACGTCGGTGTGGAGAATCTGGTTGTCCCAGAGGCTCCCCAGTGCAGCCAAAGCTGGACATAGGAAAGACACTTGCAAGTGGTGAGTAGAAATTGCTCTTGCAGATGCAGAAATGGTCACAAAGGAGAGTCTTCTTGTGTATTTCTCAGGCAGAGAGGAGATGTTTTGTACGTAGTTTTAAGATAATTGGTAGCAAAGGATCATGCATGCACTGGAGCAGGGCCAGCAGGACTGTAAGAACTGAGCAGCACAGCAGTTTGGGAAGTCTCACCTCGTCCCGCTGAAAGACCACTGCAAGGACCCCTGAGATGGAGCCTCCTGCCACCATTAGAGCACCGGCTGTCCTGTTTGAGAGGTTGGATTCCCTGTGTAATCTTTACCCTATGCCAAGACACCGATAAATTAGTTCTGTGTTTGTTTTTTTTAAGCAAGCACTCTGTAAGTGTGTGTGTGACAAGTGAAAAAATGGATTGGAGGAGGGTTAAAAAATATGTTATAGAGAACTTATGCAAAAGTGAAAAACAACTAACATAAAGAGAAAGCAGAATGCAAAAAATACACAGTATATCCACTGATGAGACTGAGAGCATCCATGTCAAGATACGTGTAGCAATGTTAGACCAGTTCCATTATATGTGGGAGAAACATGGAACAATACAAGAAAGCTGGTGGAATTACTTCCTAGATAAGTGATCTACGGCGATGACAAAAAAGATGTCATATAGACGCTGCATATATTAGTACCAAACAAGGTGTCATACGGATCCTGGTGGCTCTCACAGAGGAGAGAGCTGATGTTACTCACTAGCAGGAGGACCTTGCGCGGTCTTGGCTTAAATCCCCCATGGCTGCTTTGTAGTCCCTCGACAGCTTCCTCTGCTGTCATGTGCACCACAGGCTTTGCGATGGGCCACCAACACCATGGTGTGGCTTCCTTGCACTACTCCGATGTCCTGCGCCTGCATCCTGCTGCCTTTCAGTCTGGACCCCAAAACACAAATGTTTTGGCACAGGGGCTCTCCCTCTTAATCTGTGTTTTTGCAGTAACTGATGCAATACTGTCTTCCATTGGGGGATGGATGCAGGGCTTTGGGGCAGCACAGATAACAGCAATCCAGACCTTACTTTTTATTTCCTTAGCTTGTAGAAGCACAGGCATGCACAGGTTGAGGAAGGAAGGAGAATAATCAGCCCCTTGCTCATGGATTTGGACATTTTCTTATTTTTACTCACTTCTCTGTTCATAACCGAAAAGTAACAGAGCATCACTGCATACTGACAAGTCATTTCCATTGTTGCTTGGTGTTTTTTTTTTATTTATTTACAACAGTAAATCAGAGTCACGACGAGGGCATTGCTGTGTACAGTCCGGCTGAGGCAGTATTATTGTAGCTGTCAAGAATTAGACAGGTTTTAGAAGCTGGAACCGATTGCCAGTTACAATGAAAGAGGAACCTCTACATAAATGGCTCAGGATTTCCTGTTATTGCAGATTGATTTTTGTGATGCAAGGCAAGATTCATTTTTTTTCCCCAATAATTAAACACATGTGAAGTAGCATTCTTTCCAGTCCACAACAATGACTTTCCTGGAGTTTGTTTTGACAGTGTTTTCAACTGAAATACTTTTCATTAATATAAATAAGTTTGTTTCTCAAAGTCATGATTCCACAATGATATCACAGCACATCAATCTACTTTTTGAGGAAAGAAAGATGTTATTTTAAGAACGGTCACAACACGATTCCTTGAAAAAGTTTGTCTTAATCCATTCCATTTGCTTGAATTTTTGGGGGCTTGCATACAGATGTGAGGCTGGTGTAAAATGCTTCAGCATAAGCAAAAATATTGTGTAAGATAAGCTTTAAAAATATGTTGCTGTTTTGTACAAGAAAATTTAAACATGACTGTGACTCAAGTCCACTGATGTTTTTTCCTATGTGGCATTACGAAGGTAAACTTCTCTGCCAGTTTATTACAGTTCATTTGTAAAATAATTGCTTTTGATAGAAAAAATGTGCAGTACTTATTATTGCCTGGAAGTGGACTATGGCCCAGTCCACAGCTTGTTGATGTTAGCAAGGATTCTTCCACAGACTTTAATATCTTAGTTAGCAGGAAATGCACTATCAAGAAACTTGTTTTTCCAAATACTGTGATCTAACCACTGGAGGTGACACAACGGTTTCAAAGGATAGTTGAAAATAACTAGCAGGAAAGGCAAAAATGATGACCAGGTTATATTATTCCTACTGAAAGGGAACAGAAACTCACTTCACAATATCTCTTGAGTGGTTTTCACTGCAAAGCCTGTGGTCCTCACAGTCCTGCCAGACATCCCACTTCTGCTGAAAGCTGTGTGTGCTCTGCATCTCACTGAGCCCAGCCTCCACTTCACCCCGCGTGCTCCTTCCTACCTACACCCCAGGGTGAAGCACTCCCCGGTTTGCCTCGTCCTCCGTGCACATCTGGGGGCTCATCCAGAAGTCTGTCTGCCCTCTCCCCTCTGCAGAACCCTCTGCCACTGGAAAGATGAAAGTGGATCACATTAAGCAGATTTAGCCATAAAACAGCGGACAGGCAGTTGGCCACACAACCTACACTTCAAAGGGCCATACACTTCTTGTGTCCCCGTCCCAGTCGAAATTGCTGTGTGCAATAAACATCAGATAAGTGAAGCCTGAAATGAGCTCTTTGTATTTTCACTGTTGCTGGTTATTAAATGTGGGGTAACATATCTTTTATTACCTCCACTGAAGCAATTCATTTGTACCCACAACGGCTTTGGGTAAAGACCCAACTTCGTTTTCACCTTGACTAAGCCTTTCACCCCTAGCCCCCCCACCCCTTCGCTGTTGCTTTTTGTGCCAAATGAATGAATGCTCACTCAGGCTTCAAAGTACATGGCAGTTTAAAAGGACTTGTTTGTTAAGATCTCCCAGCCCGTCTGCTGGGGAATTCCTCACAAAAGCAGATCTCCCCTTAGGGATTATTTCGCTACCTTTGAAGATCGTTTGCCAGCATGGCTGCTTTTTTTATTTGAAGAGGTATTTCAGCCTTCTGAAATGACAGAGTGTATTACGCATTACGGACAGTTTCGTTAAAACAGCTTTACAGGCCAAGTATCCAAATGTTGATTTGCTGATATCTAGCTTCCACGTACCGTTCTTCACCCAGCCCAGCCCTTTGCAAAGCAGTGGGAGAGAAGCACCAGTCCCCCCATGAAGATGCGCAAAATTTAAGGACTAAGCATGCAATTCCAGCTCCGGTTCTGACATTGGCAGCCCTGCTGCTTGCCCCTGGACCCCTAACCCTTCTGCTGGGGCATGCAGCAGAAGGGCACCAGCGAATTGCCCCTGCCCGTGCCCATTGCTCCTGCCACCACCAAGCCCCCACGCACCTAGCGCCTGAGGAGAACCTCCCACCGCCACGCAGGGCTTGTCACAAGGGTCCCTCTGCCTTCCCCATCCAAAAACGGTGCCTGCAATGCCTGAAGCACCCAGGTCCAGGAGCGGGCTCCTAGCAGCCACTACTGCACGGAGCAGCATGTTAACATAAATACCCACTGTTTTGCTCATCAGCACTCCCCATTTCATGGGCTTTCATGGTGCTCCCTCTCGCAAGCCCTTTGTTTTCCCTGGATGTGTCTGGATCTCTGACTTCAGGATCTGGGCTTCATTAGGTGTCCGGGTGCCTAGAAGTCAGCCACTGCAATACCAAAATCCCTTTGGGCTTAGCCCAAAACAACAGGCCTAATGACACCCAGCAGCTGTAGCTAAGGCAAGGAAGGTCCAAAATTGTCAAATGTGATTGCACGACCCACTCCTGAACAAAATAGTCTCCTTTCTAAAGACATATGCAGCACTTTCCTGAACAAGACACAGATGCATCCCATCTTCTAAGAACCGAGCATGCACATCTTTTCCTGACTCCGAACTGGGATTTAGGAGTGCTGAGGAGTTCTGAAAACTGAAATGCAAAGTCTGAGTCCAAAAAAGCTCCCAAGTTAACTGCTTAAAGCTCATGATCTGCTAGTTGGGAGCCAGCACAGCATAACCAGGTGATATAAAAGATGGAGACCAGGGGACAGACCCTGCACCCCTGCACATCCTCTGTGTGCAGTCCATGCAGGCAACTCATACCTACCTTTGCCGAGTTTGCTTAATATGTTAGAGTGGGTAAGTGAACTCCATAACACATATCACACTGTCCTCCAGAAAAAGAGAGGGGAGGGGAAAAAAAAAAAAGACAGAGAACATATGCAAACCCCCCCACTTAAAAAAGATAAATTTGATTGTAAACACATGAGCTTAACGTTTATTTTTAAATAAGTAAGTTTAAGAATTAGTTCTGGGCATGTGCTGTAAAACAACATATGAAAGTTTTTGGGTTTTTTTTTTCTGTAGCTAGGATAATGAAAAAGCTGCACAGAACAACTATAACTGGACCAGTGTTCATTAATCATTTGTCTAAACCTTGCCCTAGTTGTCTTAACTTCATTTTTAGAAATTCACCAACTAAACCAAAACATATTTCTGAGGCCAAACTGAAACAAATCGAAGGACTTCTCCCATGAGGTAATCCCGTAGCGGAAGACTGCATCGTCCTGTATGCAGAGCTATTACCCAAATATTGCCAAGCTGAAGTTTCAGCTCAAATTGTTTGCGTATGTTCAACTGGAAAAGCGTACGAGGAACAGCACGGATTAGCTGTGCTTGCTGTTACTCATGGGGCAGTGCAGGCATGTCAGGCCCGTCACGGTACAGATGACAGATACTCGTCTTCAAAAAGCTGCACCTTTAAGTAAAGGGTAGAAACCCCAAACAGACCCAGAAGCACAGCAATATAGTTATGCCTGCAAAAAATATAAGCCTTGGTATAGCAAAGCTGAAAGACTAAGGACCAGCAAACCCCCACCCCCCATTACTTTACATGCACTATGATATAAAAAGTAATGATTCACACAGTTATTACTGGATGTTACATTATGGGGTGAGAAGTTCAAAACCAGAGAGAAACACTGAGAATGAAAAAGCTTCCAGCATGAAGGAAATGAAATAGTATGATAAAGACCTGCCTTGGCTCTTAATAACAACTAATGCCTGTTAATTATCAGCTGCATAAGGTGGCAAGACCCTTGGCTGACAAAGAATTCTGGAAAGTTATGTTCACACAAGTCGGAGAGACACCAGAAAGCCAACAGACATCCCAACGCCCTGGGAAACTCGCTGGGAAGAAACGCAGTACATCCCAGAAGGAGCTTCTACACATTCATGAATTCTAACTGAATGTAAAACATCCAGGAAGGAGACTTCAGAGATGCAAGGAATCCAGTGAAACATCTGTTCACTGCACAGGAAGATGGGTTACATCGCCAAGAAAATATTACATAGCCTCAAGAAAGATAAACCAGTAGCGTTAATATTCTAGCAATAGGCTTGAACCTCTAGAAATAATAAAAGCTAACGCTTGTTTAGGGGAAGACATGATTCAACTGTGTGTACCGAGACCTGCCCCTGAACTTTTTGGAAAATGTGGTCTGCAGAGGGATATTTATTCTTTGTAATCGCAAGAGAGGATGGCCACATGAGATAGAAACCGCTGCTATTTGAGCACCTTGCTCTGCAAGTCCCTATGGGCGCACCAGCCCGCGCGTATGGCACTTGGGGTAACAGGGATTGGCATAACGACCCATTGGCAAAGTCAATATTGGGCATTAGCAGAACTTAAAAGATGCAGTCAACAGCTTAAGAAAATACACATTTTATGCCTATGGTGTCAAATACTTACAAGAATGCGAGAGGCTCTGTAAGAGAAGAACTGGTTTAAATCTTAGACGGGACAAAGGAAAAAAGCCCAACAAAGATTGGAGGAGCTTTGGCACCAGACTGTAGGTATCCATCGTCTTAAAAAAACCCAGCCTGGCAACGCAGCATCCGTGCTGACAGTGGGAAAATAACACCACTCGCAGCAGCTGCTGAACTCATTAGCATCCAGCCTGTGTCTCCTCTCACAGCCACCCCAAGGACATCCCAGAAAGCACAGAAATAAGCCTCCTACCTCTCCCACACAAGTGACGCTCACAGTTTCCAGATACTCAAGCTAAGCCGTTATCTGGGGACTCATTTAGCAGCAGTTTGGTTAAAAAGCACACAGCTGCTTAGCATGCTTCACAGGCTTTACCTTTGCTTTTCAGGAACAGCCTCTCCATTAGTACTTGGTGAAAACTGTAATCTATATCCTGGATTGCATGCCACACCACACAGAGATAAGACGCCTTCATTTCACCGGTTTTCCCTTTTCCTACAGTTTATCAGTAAATCCTATGATCCCTGTAAATAAGTCACCTAAGGAAAATGCCTGTGGTAGAGCCTACATCTCCACAGAGGCCACAGCCCCTACGTGCATCCATCTCAGGCGGGTCATTGCACACCCATCCCAGCAACCAGCAGCTGCTTTGCTGGGTTATCACCTCCCCAGGACGCTGACAAAGGCCAGAAGCCCCCATGTTCCCTGCTCGCCCCAGCATGGAGATACGCCAGCCTAACGAAGGATGACTGAAGAGCTGCTCCTTGGCATCAGCAACGTCAGGTCCGCCAGTGGGGATGAGAACCAGGCAATCTGCAGGTTACCTTTGGGCCATGTTGTGGGTAAAGGGGAGGATGAGTTTGTTGCATGAGCCAAGTGGTGAAACAAATTTCTGGGGTCTCTGAAAAGAGCCTGGACAGGAGATGCTTGCCTTCAGGGCTAGACCCATGCAGGGAGCTGGCCCCAGCCATGATCACCCAGGCAGCACTATCCCGGGGCTGGTGATCAAGCCCTGGAGCTGAGCTGTTGGCACACTAGAGCCTTTCACATTTCAACCCAAAGCAGGTAAGGCACATTGGAGATCAAGACCAGGTTACAGCTCTTGCACAGAAACCACCAGTGGGGCTGGAGAACCAGCTGTAGGAAAGAAGTGCATCATCTCAGCGGTGCAAGGTGGCCAGAGCAAGCCTAGAAATCTGCCACAAATCCAGAACAATGCCATAGTGGGCAGCTAAGGAAGTTTTGGGGAGTCACAGCAGTGGGCAACCATCCCTGTGTCAGCAGAAACAGGTCCCAAGCTTTGCAGGTGCCTATGCTCAGTCTGGCCACGATTCTTCCCTGCTCCTACAAACAGGCAATCTCTTGAATTGAATGAGTCCCTTGATAATTTCTCTCCTAATTTACTACAAATGAAAAACTTTTCAGTAATGGAAAATACATTTTGAGAGATGTTTTTCCCAAAATCAGATTTAAGCAATATGAGGGATTAGAAACAGAGACTATATGAGGAACCTTTGTATTTGAATAACTTTTACCAAATAAATGTCCATAAAACATTTTGGAGTCTGCCAAGCTAAAAACTCTCAAAATGCGTGACTATACAGTACCATCCGGTATTACATCACTGGCACATTACAAGAAGCAGGGAGAATCAGAAGAAGCTAGTAAGAATTACCCACACCATAACTATTTGAAGCGTGGAGACACTTCACAGAATCACAGAATCATAAGGCTGGAAAAGACCTTTATGATCATCAAGTCCAAACATCAGCCCAACACCACCATGCCCACTAAACTGTGTCCTGAAGTGCCACGTCCACACATTTTTTGAATACTTCCAGAGATGATGACTCCACAAACTCCCTGGGCAGCCTGTTCCAATGCTTGACCACCCTCTTGGTAAAGAGTTTTTCCTAATACCCAGTCTAAACCTGCCCTGGCGCAACTTGAGGCCGTTTCCTCTCGTCCTCTCTCTAGTTACTTGGGAAGAGAGACCAACAGCCACCTCACCACAACCCCCTTTCAGGTAGTTGTAGACAGCAATGAGGTCTCCCCTCAGCCTCCACTTCCCCAGACTGAACAACCCCAGTTCCCTCAGCCGCTCCTCATAAGACTTGTGCTCCAGCCCCTTCACCAGCTTTGTTGCCCTTCCCTGGACACACTCCAGCACCTCAGCATCCTTCTTGGAGTGAGGGGCCCAAAACTGAACACAGGATTCGAGGTGCGGCCTCACCAGCGCTGAGTACAGGGGCACAATCACTTCTCTACTCCTGCTGGCCACGCTATTGCTGATACAGGCCAGGACGCTGTTGGCCTTCTTGGCCACCTGGGCACACTGATGGCTCATGTTCAGCCGGCTGTCAACCAGCACCCCCAAGGCCTTTTCCACTGGGCAGCTCTCCAGCCACTCCTCCCCAAGCCTGTAGCGTTGCATGGGGTTGTTGTGGCCCAAGTGCAGGACCTGGCACTTGGCCTTGTTAAACCTCATACAGTTGATCTCGGCCCATGGATCCAGCCTGTCCAGATCCCTCTGCAGAGCCCTCCTACCCTTCAGCAGATCAACACTCCCACCCAACTTGGTGTCATCTGCAAGCTTACTGAGGGAGCACTCGATTCCCTCATCCAGATCATCGATAAAGGTATTGAACAAGACCATCCCCAGAACTGAGCCCTGGGGAACACCGCTTGTGACCGGCCACCAGCTGGATTTAACGCCATTCGCCACAACTCTCTGGGCTCAACCGTCAAGCCAGTTCTTTACCCAGCGAAGAGTAAAACTGTCTAAGCCACAAGCTGCCAGTTTCTCTAGGAGAATGCTGTGGGAGATGCTGTCAAAGGCTTTACTCAAGTCCAGGTAGACAACATCCACAGCCTTCCCCTCATCCACTAGGCAGGTCACCTGGTTGTAGAAGGAAATGGGGTTGGTCAAGCAGGACCTGCCTTTCATGAACGCATGCTGGCTGGGCCTGATCCCTTGGTTGTCCTTCATATGCCCCGTGAGCACTCTCAAGATGAACCGCTCCATAATCTTCCCCAGCATGGAGGTCAGGCTGACAGGCCTGTAGTTCCCCGGATCGTCCTTCCGGCCTTTCTTGTAGATGAGCATCACATTGGCAAGGCTCTAGCCACCTGGGACCTCCCCTGTGAACCAGGACTGCTGATAAATGGTGAGTTGTAGAGAGCGATAAGGTCTCCCTTCAGCCTCCTCTTCTCCAGACTGAACAACCCCAGTTCCCTCAGACACTCCCCATAAGACTTGTGCTCCAGATCCCTCACCAGCTTCGTTGCCCTTCTCTGGACACACTCCAGCACCTCAACGTCCTTCTTGGAGTGAGGGGCCCAAAACTGAACACAGGATTCGAGGTGCAGCCTCACCAGCGCTGAGTACAGGGGCACAATCACTTCCTTACTCCTGCTGGCCACACTAGTGCTGATACAGGCCAGGACGCTGTTGGCCTTCTTGGCCACATGGGCACACTGCCGGCTCATGTTCAGCCGGCTGTCAACCAGCACCCCCAGGTCCCTTTCCGCCGGGCAGCTCTCCAGCCACCCCTCCCCAAGCCTGTAGCGTTGCATGGGGTTGTTGTGACCCAAGTGCAGGACCTGGCACTTGGCCTTATTAAACCTCATACAGTTGACCTCAGCCCATGGATCCAGCCTGTCCAGATCCCTCTGCAGAGGAGGAATTGCCAAGGAATGATCAAGTTTTAATCTGTCAAAGGGGAAGTTGAACAAAGTCACAGAAGAGAAATCCATTATTTTGACTAAAAATATAGAAACTGCCTCCTGCTCTGTGGGTCCCCAAGTTGAAAATGGTTGAAAATTGGGGGGAAACTACAGGAGCATATCGAGGAGAGTGGCTCTGGCTACTCATGAAAATGACCTATTGAGACTGGTGGATCATCAGCATCACCCAGGTCTGGTCTAAAACCACCAAATTCTGGTGTTCTCAGGCGGTGCTTTAGGCTGTGGCCTTGTGGCTGGTGGACAGGAGGTGCCAGAAGTGCTGAGTTAGTCAGTATTATTGCACAGGGCTGTGTGGAGCATCTGCAGCCTGCTTGCTCCAGGCCCCTGAGTAATCACATCGCATGCATATTTGCCTAGGAGAGGGGAGGATTCACCAGCAAACAGGCACAGACCATTTCTGTGTACAAGAACCAAAGAGCCTGCTCCAGTTAAACAGTAAAAACATCGTTACCTGACATCACAGTTCCCATAGATCCCACAGCTGAAGCCCATGTCCACACCAAGCGGTTTTATCTACTCTTGTTGGTCCCCTCTCTGCTGCCCTCACCGGGGTGAAATGCAGCAAGCCTCCGCTGTTGCAACTTGCAAAGGCTTGGCTTTCTTGTGGTTTAAGTCTCAATATTCACATACTTTTTGGTGGTGGTTTGCACTGCAGTTCTATTTTGTTTCAACTGAGTTGTAAAAAGCAAAGCATCCTCTAACGAACGTCCCTGGAAAAGGCATGGGCATAGGACTACAACGCTGGGCCTGCATGGCCAAATTACAGGGAGGTGGTTAAACACAGGACCTAGACTGATCCCAGAGACCAGCTGCAGCTACAGGTATAAAAGATTTTCAGCTAGCTCAATGACAATAGCGTTGTTGGGGAAAAGAACAGAAATTACATTAAGTAGAAAAGAAACATCTATAATGAATTGACAAGAGACTTTCAGGCAACCAACTGATACCTTTTGCTTTTCTGGACAGATGCTGCCATGGAGTAACCCATCCCTTTATCGCTTCCATACCAACCTGACCACAATTCTGAGTATTTCCCCAGTATATGTTACGGGGTATTAGCGATCATAACGCTCGAGATGAGATACAGACATTTGGCAAAAACAAGAAGACTGTAGTTAGCTAAAACAAGGTTAGTGGTATACAAACACACTAAAGTACAAAGTACAATTCTTAGTTGTATAACGTGGGCCAGCTCACTGTTGTTTTAATCTTACAATAACAGAGCATCTGAGGTCTTGCGTTTTTTTCAGCACCACAGGGAGCATAGCGAGGCTATTTGAACTGTGAGCTAAAACGGAGGGGATAGGTGACAAACAACAGATTCAACAAATCCAAGACTAAATGTTGCCTTTTATTCTCCCCCCACCAGAATGTGGTATTTTGACAGCTGAATGTGTCTTGCTGTCCCAAGAGATGCAAAGATACAGACTGGGACTTGACATCACCAGTTGCATCAACAAAAAGCAATAAACAGCTGCACACAAAGTCTGCTGCGGCCGTTGCAACCAAAGTGCTCGTTTACAGAAAATAGTGAAACTCATAAAGTATAGCCTAAAATCACAGTAGAAATGGAGGCTGCAAATTTCAGTCTATTGAGAGACTCAGTTCCTGATTGCACAGCCTGGTGTGCAAGGTCTACTCTTGGCAGAGCAGTCCCTCGTCGCCCTCCCACCTGAAGCATTGCAATTTTCCTATTATTTCTCAAAAAAAGCTTAATCTAGGCTTCATCCCTGCAGGAGTGCTCACAGCCCGGCAAAGGCAGCTTTTCTGAGCCTGGAAGAGGAATTGTTGTGCAGAAATCTACTGCCTTGGAGAAGAGGAGGAATTTGAAGATAACACCAGCAGAGGATATAAACAATGGACACCCAGCAGACTCGCACACACAGAGGGAAATGCCCTTACACAATAGAAAAACATATAAGGCACATTAAAATGCCCACCCAGGTTTGACAACACTGCAGACAGTCTCCTATTCTTTATCCTCCAGAGTAAAATACAAAACAAAAGCCTATTTTTTTAAGATTAAGACCAGAGACAGTGGGATTATATGAAAGATTTGACAAAGTGTATAATGGACGGAATCAGCATGCAAACGGGTTTGGGTGGGTGCCAAAGGCTCAGGTCACAAAAACGACATTGTTTCTTCTTTTTTCCCCTTTTAAAGTCTTTATAAATAGGCATTGTTGGACACAGGCTATTTTTCTTCTTCTTTTTAGGTATTACAATGATTTTTTAAACTTGGGAAGTACTTCAGATTCAACTTTTGCATGACAATCAGGTGTTTGAAATTAACTATGCTTCTGATTATAAAAATGAATGAATTAAATACGCAGTTCTGCTATTTGGGGTTAAGGGAGAATACTTCTTGGTATTAAGTTTAGTGACATGATGAGCCGCGATTTCATCCAGCTTCCAAAACGCTTTCTGGCATTACCATACAATGTGCTAAATGTACACACACACACATCTTCCCTAAATGCGTATTAGTAACCTTGGTAGCTCCTGCAATGAGGCATACTTGTTGCTTTGCAACCCCAAAGGTAACGTTCACATTTACACTAATAATTACAATTAAGTCGGTTGTCCTACGCTGTTCACGTCAGGACGGGGATAAGGAGGGTAGAACTGGACGTGCATCATTGAGGGGAAATTCACAAAGCTCCAGGACTCTGCTGTAGCCAGCGAATTTTTGGTGTGCTCCCTGCAACACCCTGCTCGCAAACGAACACCACTGCGCTGGCAGGTGGGGCTGGAAGTATAGGTGTGCTTGTGAACATACTAAAAAAAAAAAATAATTTATGAATGCTTCCCGAAGGCACAAAGATAGGACTCTGTGGGGAAAGTGGCAGCGATGACACTGCGGGCACAGCCCCCCGGCAGCCCTGCTGCCTGCAGGGGCTTCCCTGCGCCCCTGACGCTGTTTCCCCAGCCCAGGCACAGGCCACTCCATTAGCCACATTAGGGACCTCTCTGGCTTAAAAACAAAATGAGGGAAAATAAAGAGGGGAAAAAACCCAAACACAGCAACAAAAAGGCAAGATCTGTTCCCCGACCGAGTTCTTGGTGTCAGCCTGAAGCTGATGTGCAGGCAGAGCTGAGGCAGTGTGAAGCAGGAATGGCACCAGAGGTTGGGGAGACATAAGAAACTTGTACTACCACCAAGTACTCTGTATCATGAAACTGCAGATGAAACTCTGCTTGAATAACACCAATTTGTACAAGCAGAACTGCAGACACAGCACTTCCAATGGGATGCTCATCATGACGCTATCTGTGGTGGAGTAATCTGTGGTGGAGCAACAAGTGAGGCCATTCTGTATGTCACGTCAAGCAGGCCCAAGAAGAGCTGTAGAGATGGAATCGATCTTCAACCACAGTTTCTCTTTGGACACTAAAGTTGGAAGGGGTGACCTGGGCTCATAGGGACGTGGTACCACCTGAGCTGGCAGAGCCTCACAGGTTTGACATGCCTCCAGAGAGAAATCCACAAGCACCAAGCAGAACTCGCAGACTCTTCTTGTGGTTTTAAGTTTCCTTGCTGATCTGGGATGTGAGGCACATTCACACCCTCACAGCAGGAACCACAAAACCACCTCGATTGCCCCAAAGACAGTGGCTCTGTGGTGCTGCAGCCCTGAGGGAGCGGGATCCCACCAGAGTGTAAAGCACCAAGGGAGGCAGCCTGCAGCAGGCACAGGGATAATGCACAAGCGAGGGTGTTGCTTCACTTGATGTTTCTGGCTTTTGGGTTCATCTTCTTGAGTCCCTCTGCAGACAACAGGTTAAAAGTAACTATAAAAAAAACCTATCCCTTCCCCACCAAGCAGAGCTTTTTCACAGGACAGCCGGGTATTGGCAGCTCAGGTGTTAAGCAAAGCCTCAAACACAAGATTCTCAACGAAACCACAAGGTTGAGCAACTCTGCTATAGCAGCCAAGAGTTCCCGTTGATATCTTCACAGGTTGAGAGTATTGTGCTGGCCTTTCCCTATCCAGCAAACTTGCCAGCTGTTTGATTCAAAGCTTCCCTCATCCTCCAGAAATCCAGATGCAGCTTTCGGCATGATCCCAGCTCAAATTATTTTTAAAACCCCTCTGTGCACTTAAAACGACATGATAAGTATGATTAGAAAAAAACCAATCAACCCAGAATTTGATAATAACACTAAGGGCCTAAGGAAGAAAAGTAAGATTGGTTTTAATTGTGCAACCCATTTGTAGGACAAATTTGTTAGAGACAATCTGGACAGGAATCTTTTAAGTAAGCCAAAAAGTTTAGGAGGGATAAAAGGAATGTATTAGTGAATCCAAACTGTTAAAGTAAATTTCAGAGTGTTTTGCCATTTTAAAGTGTAGCATTTTGGCTCTTCAAACCTTTCATGATTTTTTAAGGGGTGTATTTTATTTTCAGGTTACTGGGAAACTAAATCAGACACTCAACTCACTAAGTACATGCATGTGTTCTCCACATGCCCAGAAAGATGCAATACTGTAAAACAAGACTACTCTGGAAATTAATAGACACAAGAGTGGCATAAATAACCAGCGATGATAAGACCAGAAAACTGCCATAGGTAGGTCAAAACAAAAGTCCATCTATCTCAACCATGACTCCAGCAACAGCTTAGGGAAAGAGCATTAAAAATGGCCAAGCACCACATAGTTTTCCTCCTGCACCCCTCTCCTCTTCTAGCAATCAGGAGGTGGCAACCACAATGGTAGTCTAACAGCTACCACCGAAGGTGTCTTGTGCCATATGGGTGGTTCAAAGACGGCAAAATGTGGAGAGCTGGGGCACCCCAACAGGCTCTGCTCCAGCCCGACGCGCAGCCCCCGGACACTGTGCTGGGGGCCAGCGTTGCTCCCCAGGGAGCTGCAACCCATCTGCCTAAAGCACTCTAAACTGCCCCTATGGTTGATGGAAAGCCAACCCACGCGCCAGCAATAAACCTGTGATCCGTGCCTGATCGCACGGGGAAGCTGGCCCTCAAGGTGTCCAGCACCCAGCCAGCTCCTCACCTGCTCAGGCAAAGGGTTTGTCTGGGGACCTGAGACATCTTTGTGTCCTGGCTCCCGTGGTTTGTGTTTCAAAATCTTCCCCACTCCATCCCAGAAGCGTTGGAGTCCTGTCAGTCACCACGGACCCAAAAAATTAAGTAAACAGACTTAATTTGCCTTTGAAAATCTTAGCTTCGCCAAAGCCTGTGAGACTCATCTCCTTTTACACCCCCGGCTCCGCAACTTCAAACTCCCGTAGCATTCTCTGGCACGGAATTTATTCAATATTTGAACTGACCAGGACAATATATTTTTTAAAAAGCTCTAAATTATGTAAACACCTCAACTATTTTTGGTAAATGACTGCTCGTTTAAAACTTGTGAAAAATAAATCACATAGCAACTATTATCATCATTATTATTATTATTCACAAAATAATGACATTATTGTTTTTTGATTAAACAATGCTGCGCTCGGGGGATTACAGGAAAAGGTCAAACAAAGGCTTTGGTGCATTAACAAAGCTGCTCTGAAATGCTGGAAAGCCTTCAAGTTTCTTAACAGTTTTGTCCAGGATTTGGGACTAAACTGCAGCTGCACTGGTATGCTGTGTCAGGGAGCAAAGTGCCTCCCATGGGGATGCCTCTCCTGAGCTGCGAATTTGTATTTTCTACTACCAGTTCTCCTGCCTTTTACACTTCATACTGTCCTCTTTCTTTACACTGTGGCACTGGTGGTGTCATAGGACTATGTCCCTACTCCTCTCCATCCTTTTTTGCAGGGAGGTACCTGAATTGCGTAACTCGTGCACATACGTAACAGCCGCAGCATGGCGGGGGTGGGGGGGGCACACTTGACTCAGGGTGTATTAATTGAGGCTGGATATTCATGAGGAATGGGCCCCTGTGAGCCTCCTGAGGTTCAACAAGGCCACGTGCAGGGTCCTGCACCTGAGGCGGGGCAACCCCCAGAATCAGTCCAGGCTGGGGGATGAAGGGATGGAGAGCAGCCCTGCCCAGAAGGACTTGGGGTACTGGGGGATGAAAAGCTGGACATGAGCCGGCGATGGGCGCTCACAGCCCAGAAGGCCAAGTGTGTCCTGGGCTGCATCCAAGCAGCATGGCCAGCAGGTCAAGCGAGGGGATTCTGCCCCTCTGCTCCGCTCTGCTGAGACCCCACCTGGAGTCCTGCATCCAGCTCTGGAACCCTCAGCACAGGAGAGACATGGACCTGTTGGAGCGGGTCCAGAGGAGGCCACAACAATGATCAGAGGGATGGAACAGCTCTGCTGTGAGGACAGGCTGAGAGAGCTGGGGTTGTTCAGCCTGGAGAAGAGAAGACTCCAGGGAGACCTTTTTGCAGCCTGCCAGGACTTAAAGGGGGCCTAGAAGAAAGATGGGGACATTTTAGCAGGGCCTGTTGCAATAGGACAAGGGGTAATGGTTTTAAACTAAAAGAGGGTGGATTGAGAATAGATATAAGGAATAAATTTTTCACACTGAGGGTGGTGAAACCCTCGCCCAGGCTTTCCAGAGAGGTGGTAGATGCCCCATCGGTGGAAACATTCCAGGTCAGGCTGGATGGGGCTCTGAGCAACCTGCTCTAGTAGAAGATGTCCCTGCTCATTGCAGGGGGGTTGAACTAGATGGCCTTTAAAGGTCCCTTCCAACCCAAAGATTCTATGATTCTGTCATAAGAGACTTCTCATTGCTGGGGACTAACGACAGCCCAGGGTGCAGGGAAATGAAGAAAACGGTCCATGGAGACAGAGTGACAGGGACCAGAAGGAACATCACATGGCACCCCAGTCCACAGGGCAGTTGGGGAATGTCCACGCCACTGGCTCCTCATCCGTGCCAAAGGAAGTGGACCTGGCAGAATGAGAGGTGCACTCTGCATTAATGAGGCTTTTTATAAACACATTATGTTTCCTTGGGCAACTTTTTTATTTTTCCTTTTTTTTAAACACCTCCAAAAAATCAAATTGTGTTCTAAATTTTGGCACACTTAAAGTTGCTGTTAAAAAAACCTATAACAAGTTATCCTCAGTTAAATTAGCCAACATTTTTTACTCCTCAGTGATATATCTCATCTTCAGGTCTGGCCATGCATTTTCTTGTTTTCAGACCCAATTCCACAGGATATTCACATGATAAAAAAGGGGACTTGAGTACAGAGAATTTAAGTCCATGTGCCATTGAATGCTTCAGGTTCAGGACTCGGACTTTCTTATTTCTAATTTTTTTTCTTACATTTATAACTGATTTCATATCATACCTTTACAGAAAAACATTTTAGCTTCAGAAATGTAGCAAAACAGTTCCCTTCTCCTACGGACTGCAATTTTTAAAATATCTTGTTGTATCCCTCTGTTTTCAGGAAGAGTGAAACTGAAGATGCTAGAAGCAGAACATCTGACATCTGCTGTGACCACTTGGGAAATCTGTCTATGAAAAAGTCTGAGAGCACTAACTGATTTTAAGGAATCTTTCCAGTGTTGAGTGATTTGGTGTATACTGAATGAGATTTTTGCTGGCAAAGTTTATGTCACGTGGAAGTCAGGAGTCTGGGACAGAAACATCAGGAGTCAATACCCTGAAAAACAGTCAAAGCAGAGTGATGGCCATGCACATGGCAGCTCTGAATTGCCAAACCACTGCTGCCAGGGGGTTCTTCTGCCCCAGGCTTTGCTAGTAAGACTGGTCTTCCTTGGTCCTCACCATGGCAGTCGCCATCTCATGGGGATTGCTCTTGCCCTCAGAGGGTTGGTACAGAGCTGCAGCCAGGTCACAGACCCTGCGTCTGCGCTGGCACCAGCTCTGGTGGTGTAACAAGCCCCCAAAGGGGTTGCTGGTGACAAGACCTCTCCAATCTCTAGTGTGGAGCCCATGCAATGCCTACTGAAAACCTGCAGCCTCTACTAAGCACGGCTCGTTAATTCCCTTCTGTAGCCCTCACATCATCAGCAGAGAGGAGCAGACTGCGCCACTGTGCAGGCATGGACTGGACTGCACACCTCGCTTGGGCTTTTGCTTGGCCTTGATGAGCAATCTTATGACACAAAATGGAAAGAAGTTGTCCAATATCAGCCCCAACAACTCAAGTCCTTCCCCATTTAGCATTCCTCCTCTCTGCAGCAGGGTTGGGGTTGGATTTCTAGACATCTACATTATTTCCTATCTATTTGGAGCAACAGAGAATAAAAAATTATCTAAATAAAAGAATAAAGGAAATCAGTGGGACATGATGGATCAGTGAAATCAAGAGTAGTGGAAGAGAGATGTATTTGCAAAGCATTGCTGTGATCCCTGAGTCAGGGTTTACACACCTCTGCTCCCAGGCAGCCCAGTCACTTAGCTGAGCTTAAAGTAGGGTGAAAAACACAGCCAGATGGGGAGGTTTACGCCTCCTTTAAAGGAATCTAGCTATAGAAAATACAGCAGTGCTATGCTTTTCTCCAGAGATCTGGCCTCTAGCTCCAAACCAGTTCTTGATGCAGAGGAAACAGCATTTGCACAGTGCAGCCACCCATTAAAGATTTCAGGCAAAACATGCAAGCCATTAGTATGCATGAGAGCTCCTTTATGTCTTTGCTGTTGTTCAACAGAAAGTACTGTGGAAATTCTGCAACAGAGTTTTAAAGGGGAAAAACAAGGGATAACTGTAGCCAAATGAACCTTGACAAATGTTCCCCGGCACTATTAGATGTGAACAGATTACATATCCACTTACAGGAACATGCAGGTTTGCTATTACACTTCAGAAGGCATGCCCATTAATAATTTCAAGTATTTGGAAAAGTTCATGCACTCTGGCTGAGGAATTTTTGATTAGGTATAAGATTTGATTTTTTCCTGAGCCAAGTTATGTACATTTGGCAGAATGACACACGCCCAGCACGATACCGAAACTTGGGGCAATATACCCCAAGTTTTTCCTGCTAGAAACCCTGCTTGGAAAAAAGGACAGGAACATAGAAGTGAAATGGTATTGTTTCGAGGGAAGAAAATAAAAGTTTTCATGAAGAGGATAAAGCATGTCTCTCTCCCAGCGGAGAAGGTCATAGGGCAACAGGTGGAATGAAAGCCTCCAGCAAAAACCTCTTCAGAGGTTTCTTCAGACAGGTTTAAATCACGCTGCTTTCCATCACGCTGGCCTTTGACTCCTGCTATCACCTGCCCCGGGGCACTTGGCCACACAAGCTTTCTGAGGCCGGGTTATGAGATGTCTAAAGCATCTTGCTGAAGGGCGAGTGTGGCAGCCGGGCTTCGCGGCAGGGAAGGGCTGATTAACTGGCTGGATGAGAATTCTGATTAGCAAAACACAAATCAAAAAGCCAACACAGATCAAGCCATGCCAGAAGACTCTTGTGGAAGAGAACGGAGCTAATTAGGCTTTTGGAGAATAATTATGGATCATATGACTTACTGAAGAGTGAAATGCTTGTCAAATGTAGCTGGGATTTATTTAATCTTTTGTGATTAAATCCCCTTTATAATTCTAAGCTTTGGAATTACTCCCTCAACACCAAAGCACAAATTAAACCCTCTAAATGGAGTTTAATTATACTCTGATGGCTGTCCCTACTCCCGCTAAATGCTGATAAAAGCCTTTGGTGTAAATACTACTACTAAAGCATAACTAAAGCGAGGCCTCTAATTCATAGCAATTATTGATTTACTGTTCTTTTGATGGATTTTCTTTTCACTGCGTATGAAACATCAAAAAAATCCACAGCAGCAGGGATGCTGTACCCACAGCTCTCTTCTGATGGCAGACTGCAACCTCCACACTGACACCGCCAAATACACAGTCCTGCGGTAAGAAGAGACTAAAACTCTGCTGAGGTCAAAGACACTGTGCTGTCCCACCATGTAATTCAAAGATCTGGTCTGAACTTCATACCGAGCCTTTCTCTCAGCATCACATAAAGCCTTGAGGAACTAGTTAAATTCAGGGGTGCAGATGTGTTCATTTACCATCACTGAGAAACACCAAATGATCACAGCACGTGCGATAGTTGAGGTCTCTCCTAGAGCTTTGTACTCCCAAGAGGTCAGTAATGAAGCGCCAATCTCCTCGTCAATTAAAGAAGGAAAAATTTCCACTGTTGTTCCTGATAAGCCAACCATAGTACTGCTACCTAATTGCAAGAGTGATGAAAGCATATGGGTTTTATTTTTGATTTACATGTGCAACTGCTTTCCTAACCAAATTGTCAAAGCTTAAGATAACTATCTCAGAAAATACTGGATCAATTAACTCATAGACCAAAGGTAGACCACAGGTGAGAAAACTATGTAAGAAAACGGTTTGTAGTCATCCCTGCTGGCTTAGGGTGGGCACTGAATGGGTTGTATTCCTCACTGCTGTGTCATTGTACCAAGCATCATCTGCACTAGAGGCTAAAAATGTCTTTAAATACCTAATCTGAATTTGCATGAGAAATAACACTCAAGAGATCATTAGTGTGTGAGGATTTGCCTCCCATAGGAAAAGTATTAGTAGGCTGTGGAATGGACATAATTTTACCCAAAAATGGAAAGAGTAACAGCATTCACATAAGGCAAAACTAAAAGCAGCACTTCTGACAGGAGGATTGTGGATCTATTTGTAGCCTTAATTAATTGTGTGGTGTTAGGGAGCCCTTCAGGTAACAATACAGCAACCGAAAGTTGATGTTGCAGCTTCCAGTGTGACCAAAGACCTCACAAAATAATAGAGTTTTACCCAGTGTTGGCTAAAATTTTCAGTGCAGGGCGTCCTCTTTGGTTTTCAGTTTGTACACTCATCTACTCTAAATTCATTAATGACTGCGTCATTTCCTGTGGCTATATTTAAAGCCACAAAGTTCTTGCTCACACAAAAATCTCCTAGTCAAGAACTTTGTATTAATTTGGCTTCACCAGGAAAAGAACAGACTCTTGGTTATGCTCAAGGAGAGGATGTCCTGGCTTGCCTGGGACACGACCGTATTTCCTATCGCACATATCTGTCAGGCAGTCATTTATCACCACAAAACCAAAAACAGGTGTTACAAAACACCTGCTATGCTTTGTCCAGAAATAAACAATCTAATCACACACCCTTTAAACACCTATATTCAAAATACCGTGCAGACTGTAAAAATACTGGGCCCACACTGTAAAAATAAGATATAATTCCACAGAGAATCTCACGTATAGCAAAGCATATTTCTAGTCTGGAGAAAACGTGGTTGCATTATTAACACTGAAGCACACACAAGGTATTAGACCTGTACCAGCTCTCAGCATCATTTTATTTACAGCCTGGGGTAGTGCTTGGCTGGTTGGGGTGTCCTGTGCATGTGCACAGTGCAAGTAGAGAAAGAGATTTTCTCCTCCATATCTGAGCACAACATCCTGTGGAAACAGGAAGTTACTCAACATTTTTTCACTTTAAAACACTTAGAAAGAATATAATTTCATTATTTTAGAGTTAAGTAGCCTATGCTTTCTTAACGATCGAAGACAAAAAATGTGTTTAAAAGGCAAATACAAAATGGTTCAAGGGTGCTAGTTTTAAGCACAATTTTTTCATCACCTTTAATGAATTTATAATTTGATGATTAATCACATCTACCTTTCTACAGTTTGGGTTGGTCTTCTTTTTAGTAACTAGTGTTTTTGCAGCACTACTGAAAAGAGTTTCTATAAAATACACAATTTAATAGTGTATGTTGTATTAGCATTACAAGCAATCATGTAGAAAGAGCTCTGTTAAGATTGGTAAAACACAAACTGCAGTCTGGTGTCTGCAGAAGGACATATTGATGCCTCCTTGTAAATACGAGGATACAAGTAATTTGTAATTTCTGTGACCTGGCTGATGCTCTTTTTCTATCTAATCTGATACCCCAACATTTTTCACAGTGCAGATGTAAATTAATAGAAAATTTTAACAGAACTTTTACATTCCCTGTCATAGCTACACCACCAAGCTCCTTTCTTTTTGATGGCTGTGTAGACTCCAGATCTAGAAGGTTTGAAAATGAAAAAACATGTTCTGTGTTTGTGCTTTGAAAAGGGGAGAGCAGTCAGCCCTGAGAAATTTTAATTCAATGAATTGTGACTTTGACGACACACATTCCTGTACTTTTGTGTTGTTTGGAGCAGAATTTTCCTTTAGCCAGATTTTAAGCGGTTGCCTGCATGTTCATTCAATATCTCATTTGTTCTTGATAAAAGCTTGCAGTTTGGGAAATCTCTTCCCAAGCACGAAACTTTGGAATAATTTCTTCTCTGATGGCCAGTTATTTTACGTCCCTAAAAAATAAGCCAGGCACTCTTGAAAGGTAATTATCTCCTGCTGGGCATCTGCCATTAGCATAGAAATTACAAACCAGCCTCACAGCATTACCTGGATGCTCATATGGAAACAAACTAAAAAAAAAATTGTAATGTATTCCTTCCTTCTATTCCTTAAAATACATTTTAACAGTATGAAACATTGGCATTTGTTTTAACTTCTTTTTTTACAGTCTGTTACACTTAACGATGCCTTTCCTTTGGAGAGGATCTCAGAAGTATGGAGACGGGGTGCCAACAGAAAAATAACGCGGTTATCACCCATCTGCAGGCCATGCCGGCTTCCCAGAGGATGCGGAAATCTCATTAAGCTGTGTAATGAAAGACAGTGTACATGGATATTTGTGGCTTCCCAACTGCAGGGCAACTCACACTGAGACGCAGATGCACAGCTAGATGGTGGGTATGGAAAATAGCTTAGTGCCATCAACAAGCGGGATGGTTTAACGCTTTAGGATACGTATCATTTGAAGACCATGACACTGTTAAATACAAGCAGAGCCATGAAACCAGCTCTAAGTCACAGCTTATCTCACATTTACTCGATTAAATGGTCATTAGGATTTCAAAAGCCACAGCAGATGAGCCAAGCTGCTCTTACGAAGCTATGGTCCATTTACAAGAAATGCGTGTTAGGGTCATTTTGAGGAATAAATCATAAGCAAAGCAGAGAAAATGTGAATCATGGGTTTCACTGAGAAAACCACCACCTTTGTAGAGCCTGACTGAGACACCTGGCTGGTAGAAGGAGAGGGCGGCTTTAGCGCAGTCCCCCACACCGCAAGCCACCATGACTGCAGAAATTTGACGTGCCATGCGCAGATGAGGCATTCGACTCCTCCTCAGCCCGGGTTTTAGTCATCACGGAAAAAGTCATCCAAAATGTAAGTGATGCCAACAGGCGGATCTGATGCTTGGCAGAAGGGAGCAGATGGAAAAGGTCTCCGTGGTCTGCAAATATTTGTCTCTCCAAAACTAAGGCATGAGTGTTCTTGGATTACAGTCACGCGACGTACAATGTTGTTAAAAACTGCCAATAATACAGGTGTTAAAGCTGTTAAAAAAATGCATCCCAAAACATATCTTTTTTTTAAGTGCACGATCTGTTATTTACTGTTTACTGAAACTGCTGATGTGAATTAAGTGCAAGGTCCCAACCACAGCACGCTCCCAGGGCTGAGCAAAAGAAGACGGGCAAAGTCAGCCAAAGGAAAAAACCAGAACAAAACCAATAAAAACAGTGTTCCCAACCCCTCGGCAAGCTCCATCTGCACGCAGACAGAAAGCTGCATAAATCTGTCTCGAAGCTGCCCTCTGGACAAGCACCTTCCAGCTTGGGTTTCCAGCGAAGGCCTTGTAGACATCTCTGCAGTTCTTGGATCAGCAGAATTTATGTTCACAAACGAATGAAGATATAGAAGTAAGGCATTGCTTGTGAAACATTCACATATCATAGCAGTAGGGATAACAATTCTGGCAGTAGTTACCACCAATAAGCCAACTTTCTAAGTATTTTTTTCAGATAAGTGCTTTAAAAGAATAAGTCACAATTTCCCTTATTATTAAAAAAAAAGAGAAAGATCTTTTTTTAAATTAATATTGACATGCCTTAAATATACATATTTATATATATATCTTTTTTAATATATAAATATATATAATATATAAACAAGAAGGAGTAAAACAGCACAAAGCAAAACTTGTTACAAAGTCAATGAAACTTATCTGCAATTTTCAGTTGCAATTGCACTTTTAGCTTCTCCTGTCTTTTCCCAGATTCTTTCTCCAGGATGCAGGCATATTGAAATGGAGTAAGCTGGGAAAAATCCTTAACTTCAACCTTAGCCAAAACCTAAAAATAATAAATCTTTCTGAAAGGAAGCTAAAAAAAAAAAAATCATTTTGTGTTCTTGAGCCAACAAAGATGTAAAAATAAGATACAACTAGAATGCAGAAATCATTGTGTTTCATCTACAACGAAACAGGTCTTCCAGGTTTTACAGACCAGCACTAATTATCTGGCTTTCTGTCATCCAAGATATGACAATTTCAACTGTATACACTGAAATCTGAATTATAAAGTAATTTTCAAGATGCCGTGGACTTCAAATGGTAATCTCACCTAAAGAAACCTTTGGTGCACTCACACAAACACAGGCTATAAGATGGTGCCTTAGGGAAGGATAAAGAGATTTTATTTACATATATATATATGTAAAACTAATAAATATAGATATAAATATATCAGATTATATATGTATTATACAAAGATTATATGAAGTTTACATTAGAGGAGAGAGAGGCCTATTTGAATATATTTATGCTAAAAGTAAAGCTCATCTTAGCAGCACTTTGATAAAACCAAATCTTCCCTCAAGTAATCTACAAAGCAAGCTTTCCTATCTGAATGTGTAAAATCCCACTGAGTACAGTGATGCTATCAATATTCCTCTCAGTTTCCAAGTAAACTCTATTTGCCCAGACATTTATGAGTACCAGCAATGATGAAAAGCCCATTAAAAAATCCTTTGATCATCCTCTCTAAGCAGAGTTTAAAATCATGCCTTACCTACATTTTCAACAATAATCTGATGTATTTTTAATTTTCTTTCTCTTGATGAACTGCATCCACCATTTGGATTTGTTCAGCTGTTTATGCTCCACAAGCATGCTAATCACACAAGTGATAAATGCAATCACTTGGGAATTTTGCATTTTCAATTTACTCTCAATAACTCTTACAACTATAAACATTAGGTCATAGTCTCAGACTCTCTCTTTAAGGAGGCAATATATCCTGGAACACCATTTTCCTTGTGTGGTCTGAGCACTAAAACACCACTGGCAAAATGTCAGTGAAAACACAAGCAATTTAGGTTTTTATCCCACAGCAAATACCACTTTGTTCCTTGAAACAGATCCCTGTTAAGGCTTCGTGGGCTTCTAACGTAACCTCCTACCCATATCTTCCCCACCCAGTGGGTTTTAACGCCAGCTGATGGGAGACACTGATACTAGCAGGAGCTGGCTCCCACCTCCGGGCTCAGGCGTGGTGTTTGGGCTCGTTGCTTGAGAAATGAAAAATAGGGTCCTTGATGAGATGCAGCCAGTCCCCACCGTGCACTGTCGCTGCCAGCCCACGGCACCTTCCCATGGGAAAGATGCAGAAGGACACAGGGATGACGGGTGCACACTCAGACCGGAGGTTGTATTTAGGAAGGCTCGGGACAGCTTTCCTCACGCTACAAGTTACTGTGTTCACAGTGTCCTTCTTATAGGATTCACAGCTCCTCCAGCTTCCCCTGAACATGAAACACTAGTTGTGTCCTCAGGGCCCCCGTGGTGCTTCCTTTATTTCACCAGGGCTAGGTAACTGAAATGAAAAATACCAGCCTAGTTTGGGGGAAAAAAACCCAAACCACAACCCAACAAATTAACAAATGCCATATGAGTGTCTAAAAATCTAGATCATGACATGGTAAAAACTAATCTATATTGGAGGAAAAAGAAATTTTTATACCAGTTAGCAAAAGAGCAATCTCTTTCCCCCAAAATCCGGCATTGTTTGGGCATCAAGAAAACATACCTAGTTTCTATTTAGACCACAGAGATTTCTCTGCTGATTTCATTCTGCATCGTGCATTGAGATCACATTCAAGACAAGTGGAATAGAGTTCTTAAAACCCACTAAAATTATGTCTCTTTCCTCACTTCGACTTTTCTTAAAAATTACAGCAAGCTTACAGCTGTCACAGCTTAAAATATTGTTTCACATTTCCCTGTAACCCAGGTATAAATTACGGATATCAGGGATTGTCAGATTCTACAGAGTGCTTCCCAACCCTTATTTTACATTTGGATTTTCATTTCAGTTGATAGATACAAGAGATCATATATTGTCTTAGAAAACCTTACTTCTAATACCTCTCAAGAGATTAGAGATAAATTTTGTTCTTTCAATCTCTCACATAATATTTGGTCATTTCAGACTTTTCCAAGAAAGTTAATGTTTCTTGAGGTCTCCACCCATTTTTGCTAAATTGTACCCCTTCTGGAAATCCCTGCCAAAATAACAGCATGAGATACAGCCTATTTGCTTTAGAACTGGAACTATCTAGACACAGCAACTGCTTTTAGCTGGTAACAAGTAATTACAGCAAAAATATTTGGCTTATTTCTAGCTTCCTTTGGTAGGTGCTACAAAAAAATACATACTCATGTTCCTCTCTGTACTGGGAAACACAATGGAAAAAAAAAAAGAGGTAAAATTGGAGGATGAGGTAGGATACAACTGTGGTAAGTGTTTCCAGTCACTTAGAATCACAGAGTCACAGAATCATTAAGGTTGGAAAGGACCTCTAAGATCATCAAGTCCAACCATTAACCCAACACCACCGTGACCACTAAACCATGTTCCGAAGTGCCTCATCCACACATCTTTTGAACACCTCCAGAGATGGTAACTCCACCATGGGCAGCCTGTTCCAATGCTTGACCACCCTCTCAGTAAAGAAATTTTTCCTAATATCCAATCTAAACCTCCTCTGGTGCAACTTGAGGCCATTTCCTCTCGTCCTATGACTGGTTACTTGGAAGAAGAGACCAATACCCACCTCACCACAACCCCCTTTCAGGTAGTTGTAGACAGCGATAAGGTCTCCTCTCAGACACCTCTTCTCCAGACTGAACAACCCCAGTTCCCTCACCCACTCCTCATAAGACTTGTGCTCCAGACCCCTCGCCAGCTTCGTTGCCCTTCTCTGGACACACTCCAGCAACTCAATGTCCTTCTTGTAGTGAGGAGCCCAAAACTGAACACAGGATTCAAGGTGTGGCCTCACCAGTGCCGAGTACAGGGGCACGATCACTTCCCTACTCCTGGCCACACTATTGCTGATACAGGCCAGGATGCTGTTGGCCTTCTTGGCCATCTGGGCACACTGATGGCTCATGTTCACGCTCATGTTCACCTGATCTATCTGAAAAGGTGGCCTGGCTCCTCAGTGGCACTGAGGTGTCAGCTGCTGCTGGCTTGTGTTCCCAGGAGCTCCAGGGGCAATCTCTGCTGAAACTCAGGGAGTTTATGCATGGGATTTGGTTTAGTTCAACATTGCATTTGGAAACACATTGGCCCACAGCAAGTAACTTCATCATGTCACCATCCTAATTTTTTTTGAAAAATAAACATGCAAACAAAAAAACCCACATGACCTAAAATCCACTAGTTTACTTTTCTGTAAAATGTTTCATCCAGCTTGTTTTACCTCCTGGCTTCAGGCTTGTCAAGTTGTTAAACTGACACAGAGTATTACAATTTCATCAGGATCTGGAAAAAGTTGCTGGTATTGTTTACTTGTATTTTTTTCCATTCTGTTTGTTTTATATATGAAATTACAGAACTGTCACCATGTGGCATGTGCCTAAACCAAGTACCCATGCGACTGCATTAGTCTAAAATTATCTTCCAGTATCCCTGAGCTCTACTCACAGTTAGTCACCAATTCATGTGGTGGCTATCTCTAAAGAGCTGTTCATGACCATATGAACTGTAAAATATTTGGCAAGCTTAGGTTTCTTTCCATTAAGCAATGAGAATGCTGTTGGAGATGGTCTGCCACTGTGACTCATGATTGAGCAGTCCTTCACTCATGTCCCAAGACTTCAAAAATAATAAAAAGGGCAGAAACCTCCCCAAAGACTCTGGTATTTGTGGTAATGACCATTAAATACAGAAGGTCAGGAGAAAACAGATCTAAATGTTGAGTTGGATGTTAAGTGGACAGTTGGGATGTGTTTGCCTTGACTTCATCCTGTAAATCCTCATTCCATAGTAAGATCCTACTCATGGTAAAAATCATCTAGATTGAGCAATTTCTGCACATGGCAGCAAGTACAGCCATAGTCTCTCTCTTTTTGGCCATTGAGTCATTTCAAATTTGGTGAAAATTATTTTTTCAAAGACTCTTCTGTTCTTCTTGGCTGAGAAATACATGGAGAAGTTCCACAAAGCAGAGAGCTCATTCTAATAATGATAATTAGCCTGTTTTGGATCCCTGTTTACAGTAGTATAGAAAGGATGTATTTTGTTGTCACGTGCCCTTAAGCAAACTGGGGGTCTGACCTTGCAGCCTCTGGAACAGAGTCATGTGTCTTGCGGAGATAATATCGCTCGTGTCACTCCTGTATCAGCTTTCTGCTGGCATCGGTTCAGTTCTTACAAGCAACAATCTCCCTTTTCTCAGCCCTCAGCTCATTTTGAAGCTTTTGTTGGTGTAACTGCTGCTTTCCCAGTTATTCCAACTTTAAGGGTCACTGGAGAGTCAACCTCCAGGTTAAGTCTTTGCTTTGTTACTCTTTGGTAACGAGCATCTGTGAAAGTCACCTAACAAGACAACCTACCTCTTCACTCTCCTAAGCAAAGCCAAAATATCCCAACCTGCAGCCTCCAGATTGGATCGGAGCAGGCAGCACACATACAAGAAGTTCTCTTTTTACATGTGTCTGGAGACAGCTAATCCCCAAACTGCCACTTGGAACAACTTCATAAAGAACAAAAGTTCTGTTCTTTGAAAAAACACCATGGACTATTCCTCAAAACTGTATCCCAGGAGAAACAATATGACTGATACTCAAATCTGTGGATCAGGTACTGAGAAAAGCATACTCAAACACTTCTCTCCACTCTCAAAAATTACTACAATAAAATACTGTTAACTAATAAAAATCTAATTTTTCAAGAATTTATGCACATTCATGACATTAAGGCTCTAATCCCATTTCTGCTTTTAAATTATTCTGTAGAAAAGACATATCATGATTTAGGCCCATAAAAGAGACTCTGACATTAAAAAAATGACCATGTTATCCCGCTAGGATTCAGAAGGAAAAGTCAAATTCAGGGCTAGACAAAGCATTCTCTGCTCTAAGTATGTTTTAGTAAGCTCCTTGGGAAGACCTTCAATTTAAACACAATTCTGTTTTATAGCAAATATTTTCTATATTTCCTTGTTTTGTTTGTTTCCAGGGATATTTGTTCCATGTTAACAATGACAAGGGAGACGTCCATAAAGAGACAGCACCATCACAGGATGTTGAGCACAGCTATGGAAGTCATTCAGACAAGAGATAAGATTTCCCACGTTCACCATTTTCAATAACAAAGCTAAAAGCCCAGCCAAAATGCTGGAGAGGAAGGAGTACCCAATCTAAGGCAACAGGCCATGATTTGTGAGACTGAGGATTTCCAGCCTGCAGAAGTCAGTGGTAAAACCACAGGCACTAGTACAAGTGCAAGGGGTAGAGCTGGTGTCCCTAACAGCCTGCTTGTGCTGACCCCAAACACCTCCAGGCTGGAGTAAAGCATGACCACAGCCTGGGGGCTGCTAGTTTGTTAGACATGAGGGTGGCAGCAACACTTCCCATGTGAGCTGGAAGTACACCAGCTCGGCTTAGCCAGCTAGGCTGTTGGTTGCATGACATACGTAAGTAAGAAAATCACTCTGCACACAGTTTTGCAAGTTAGTGAAAACATCTGAGCTACGTAGCAGACAGAAGACAACTTCCCCAAGTTAGGTGCTCTCATATTGATGCTTGCAAGGCCCTATCACCGTGTCCAGACTCCCCAGTGCAAACCAGTTCCGAATCCAGAAGTTGATTTTCGCATGAATATGTCACTACACCTAACAAGACCAATGTCTTAAAGCTTGGTACTCATCATCACTCAAATAGCTATATACCTTTTAAACTAGGACTGGCTTTCCTAGAGGGATATGTTGCTTTGTTCCATCTCTAAATCACTTTCCTCTTCCCATCACATGGACTGTCCCTGTTTTTGAAAGCCTTGTCCCAGGTGTGACTCCTCATCCTTGCAAGTTAACAACCAGAATTGCACAGGATATTCCAGATGAGGTCTCGCCAAGGCTTTGCACAGTAGTATTAAAATTTTCTCACCAGTTCTGAAAATACTTCGCTGCACACACTGTGGCACCATACTCGCCTTTCTCATTTCCAGTTTCTGGCTGTCCTGTAACCAGACCCTTCAACCTGTGCCTTGGCCATCTGATAAGCCTTTCACTTCAAGCATCATCTCCTGCTCGAGACAATTGCACCAATACTTCTACTGAGCCAGATAATTTTATTTTACCTACAACAAGCTGCCTCTTTAAATGATACATGGAACAGCAAAGGGTTTCAGTAATCCCTGTTGGGGATCAATTCCTGCCAAGTTTTGACCACTATTTATTTTCTCTTATTCCCAAACATCTAAGCACCAGAGGCGATGATCCACCAAGCAAGAGTGTTAGAAAAGCACAAACATTCCAGCAATTGCATATATTCCTCTAGGAAAGCACTGGAGAAAGTCTGACTGGAGCGACACCTCTAAAGCAGACAGAAAATGCAGTTTTCTCCCCTGAGATGCACACCCTTTGGCTCTTTTCAGACCACTGAACAAGGGGCATTTCAGATCACCTCCTCATGCTTCCGGATGACCGAGGGAAAAGCCCCCCTCAGTTACTCTCTGAATTCTAGCTAAAAGCACAGAGTTTTCAAAGACATTGTTTTCCCCTTATTTATTCAAGTTAATGGGCATTTTCCTCTTTGCCACTGTGCTTTGGCAGATTGGGAGTTTCAGGGATGTTCATCCTGCTTCTCTGCACTTCCAGCTCCACACACCTCAGCATGGCAATAATCCAGGGTTAATTTTCTGTTCCAAATCTGTGCATCTTTACCTTTGTGGTTGATCCATGTCTTTAACTTCCTCTCAGACTCACAGCACAGTACCACATCACCCAGCACGGTACGAGGGACTGCAGGGAGGACTGTAATCCTGCCATGCTCTGGTGCTGGTGGGGGCTTCTCCCTTCTGGGCATATCCAATTCCTGCTTTGGCAGACTTACACATTCTCCCCAGATGCGTGATAAGGCTGAAGTGTTTTCCACCTCTATGCTTCCTTGCAGCACTCTTTAACAAAGTTAAAATATTTGCAAGCAAATAAAAAAGAAAAACTTTGAGGCAACATTGCCACTGTCCATACAGCTTTAATTAAAACTAAAATAATTTTAAAAGTCACATATCTAGGAAGGAAAAACGCAGCCCTGTAATCAAAACCACTGCTGAGACTCTTGGATAAACAACAAGGGAAAAGGGAGGGTATGTTCTGCCTTTGCATTTGGAAGCAGCACACATAACCCTAACATTAAGAAACTTTCTACTCTTTGCAGTTCAGGGATGTTGATATATGCAGGAGAATTCAGAGGAGAACTGGGAGAATGATCTGAGGGTAAGGGAATACAGAGCAGCATCCTAATTACCTTGTCAAAGATATTGAACACAGACTTGGTCACATTCTAAAATGAGATTTGCAATCTGTTTTTTTTATTTTTTTGTTTTTTTCACGTCAGTAAGTTACAATGTGCTACCCCATACAGGAATTAACTGATACTTACTAACGTTTTATTCCGTATACCCTCCACTTGAGTACAGGTCCTCAGATGATATGTAGGCATCCGACTCCTACCAAAATTGGTGAAGCAGCCAAATGGTTGACGATCCATCCCTTAGGGCACCGCAGGGCTGAGAATAAACTTAAGCTGATCTTGACAAGACAGGACTATAGATACAAAGGCCTGCTTATAGTTTCTAGTTAAGATACACCAGTCCATTTAAGATTTCCAACATTTTTTAAAACTGCACATCTTTTATCTACTGATTTACAAGCAGTCCTGAACTGCTGACTATCCAAAAAAATTATGCAAGAAACAAGATGGATTTTGTTGTTTTTTTGTTGTTGTATTTTTTTTTTAAATCCTGTACTACCCACAACCAGAAATAACTTTAAAAATCTATGGTGAGACAGAAAAGTGCTAAAAAAACAGAACTTAATTGCTCATATGCAACACCTGCTGAGTTAGATGATTCTTTGGAAAATATGATCAAATTACTTCATCCTGGAGGGAACAGGTAGACATTTCAGAAAAGCTGAATTCCAGGGCCTAATCTCATTTTCACCATCACCTGAAGCAGCATAAATCTAGAGAAGCTCAATCAACGCAAATGGAGCTGCATCCAATTTGCACTGGTGCTGCGAAACAAGTTTTGACTCTAGCTAACTTTTTTGTTTACAGGCACTAGAAAACAAACATGAGGTATTCTTTCTGTCTTGGATGAGGCAGTAATTTATGTAGCATTTTTATGTATATACGCTGTCATATCTCAACCTAAATTTCTTCCAAGAGAATTCATGCTCTGCCACTACAGACAGCGAAGACATTGCCAGAACCTTTGGAACATCAACAGCTGAGATGTTATGATTTTCAGCTATATGTTGTAAAAGAAAAAATTAAGAGCTCTATGGGTAATCCTCCTCTTAACTTTATGAAGGGAATGGCTGACCATCCAACTGTAGCCTATGAACTACCTCGAAGCATTTAACATTAAAGTACATTGTGGAAAATTTACTTTTTAAGAAGGAAATAAAAAAAAACCAAAAAAAGGTTTTGTAAACAGAAGTAATAAAAGCTTACTATAAACAATGAAAAAAAAAAAAAGCAGTAGTGTCTGTGCCTCTCAAAGGCTTTTAAAGATAGTGCATTTAGTCTGAGTAAAGCAGGCAAATAAGCTGCAATGTTCTATATGTCTTGTTATTTTTATAACTGCTACCAAATAATAAAAAAAAACTTGTATTTACTTGTAAAACTCATGCTTCAGTCAGAAGAGGTGCCAAAAAAAAAATCCTCTCCAAGAAACTAACAGTTACACTTCATAAAGACATCATGAAAGGTCTCAGGGAGTCTTCTGAATGGGCAATGTCTTCCTGCTACGGGGTAAAAGATGGAAAAGTATGTTCAAAGGTAAAGAACTTCATTTTGTCTCCAGTAACAAGGAAAAACCTGAAAATATTTGAAGTTTGCAGTTTAACCATTTAAAAAAACCACTATTTCTAACAGAAGCTAGCAGCTACTTCTGTATTTATCGAGAACCTGCTCCTCCAAAGAAGCCTTCCTCATAAACAGACTTTTTAATGCTATCTAAATGGGCTTAGGAACTACAGTTTTCCTACAAAAAAAAAGAAAAGTAAAGTAGCTTTTAATTCAGATATTGATAACCAGCTGCAGAACACCCATTTGACATTTGACTTCCAAGCTCAGATTTGGAAGCCTCTGCTACTCTGCCATTACCACAAGGCAGCTTGGGTTGATGTAAGGTTCGTGGTCCAGGTCTTCCCCACAGTAGCCCCATTTAGCTAATAGGGCAATCAGGGATGGTAGCATTTGATTAGGACCACTTCTGAAACTTGTGTTCTCAAGCATTTCCCACAAATACCAATCGCTTGCCTCAAGAGCGAGACATTACCCAGACTTTTCCAGTTCTCTGATGCTCCTTTGCAGCTTTCTTCCATGTGCATCCCATTGTAGCAGGCAGGATATTGAATCTTTTGAAACAGTTCATCTTCTCACAACTGGGACTGGATTTCAGTAATAAACACTTGCTGTCATTTTTCATCCTCTGGGCCATTATATTTTCAAGAAACAACGTTAAGATGGCATTTAATGAAAGGATTGCTATATTTGTTTGGTTCTTTCTTCCAAAAGACAAGCCCTACAGAGCAAAGCAACAAATTGGACAATATGGAACACAGCCAGGGTTTTCAGCCCTAATACACAATTAAGAGGAATCTGAACACGAGAAAGTTTCCTCTCTATTTCCATCCTGAAGATATATTTGTCCTGCATTAAATCTTTGTCAAGTCCTTAAGGAAAATTTCTTGGAACAATTTTCTTTTCATTGGAACAACTTATAACTGTAATGGCTGTAAGGTCAATGAAAATGTTTGAAGTCTCTTTTTCCTGGTACTTAAAAATATCCAGCAGTACATATTGCAAACAAGGATGTGTAAATAAATATATGTGTACATTAGCCATTCTTGCTCCTGACTACTTGTTTTCTGCTGCTCTTTTCACTCTGCCACAGCTATTTTCACTGGACACGTTCCAGTGATGTACCATTAGCTTAATCCCACTGTGGAAATACTCTGGATATTTTTGCAACATAAGAAAACATCACAAAAATCTGATTTGTTTCTCGGTGGATATGAAAAAATATACTTTAAAAAAGGACCATTTTTTTCTTCTTATCTCAAACAGTAGCATTTTGTTGAACTGGAATGACAGCAAATCATCACAAGTAAACAAAGTCCAGCAAGTTATTTGAAAATTTGATTTACAGCAACCTTCTTTGCTATAACAGGAACACTACATCTTCAGCATAAGATATCAAGTCCTTTTTGATGTGAGGCATAAATTAGGCTTTTTCCTCCATTTTATAGCTGGAGAAGTAGCTAATACTGATATCCCACAGTAAACCTTAGTGGGTAACTGAAGTCAGAATTTGGCATGTTATGCCTCCTTGAGGAGCACAGAAATTTAGTGCAGGATCTAGAAGTACAACTCAATTCCTGGCAAGTGCATTCCAAGGTTAAACAACATTGCCTCCTAGGATTGCAGTGCTCCCACTGATGTAAATCTGGAGGAGCACCGTCAAGGACCCTTCCAGGCACGCTCAGTAAAACCACAACTCCAATATGGGTCAGTGCGAGGACAACAAACAGCACAAACAAAACTCTGGCCAATAAACTCAGCTTGGAAAGTCAAGCAGAGAACTGGCTTCATTGGTAGAGATACATTCAATCTGCTTTAACAACTTTTTGCATTTTTTTTTTCATGGAATGCTAAGAAGAATTATGAAGAACAATTCCCCAACTGACGCACTGTGGTATAGGTCCAGGGAAGTCAGCTGAGCTATGGAAATGCAACCCATTGCAAATCTTTTCATACAGCATCTTTAGTGCCTGTGCAGGGAACCAAAAGAACCATCCTGCAACATAAATGAGCTTCTAAGAACAATCAAGAAGGGACGAGTCCTGTAAACACATCCATGCTTGCCAAGTAGTTTTCTTGCGCTCCTGTGCCACACAGAGAAATTGCTGCAGGAAAAGGACCTAATTTAAGATCAGATACAAGAAGAAGATTTGAATGCAGTCTGAATCTACTTCAAGCTCAGAGAAGATGTCAGGAATACAGGTCTGTCCTTACAAAACTTGTGTGAGCAGAGCTCCTCACTGAGGTTTTTTCGTTCAAAGAGAAATTTTCATTTTTCTTCAAGAAGTTTTAAAACTAAGAGGAAATAGGACATGCCAACTTGGCCTGAAGGATAACTCTTTCCCTTTTTCCCCATTGACCTTATACAGAGAGAGGAGACTGAGCCTGGACTTCTAAAGCAGACTCTTAACAGAAAAGTCTGAAAACTGGGAAGTGTCACATTGTCCTGTTTCTCTCCTTCATCCCTAATTTACTGAGTTTTGTCTGAAAGAAAGAAATGTGGGGAACTGAAGGGTGAAAGTGAGCAGGGAAACACGCTCAGAAGTAATATTTTTAATGTCTTCTGTTTTTCTACTAGACAAGGTCGAAGGCAAACAGGACAAGGTAGAACAAAAACTTATCCCAGGTTCTCCATTTTTAATCACATGCCATTTTCCATTTCATATAATTATAGAATCGTAGAATAGTTTGGGTTTGAAAGGACCTTTAAAGGCCATCTAGTCCAACCCCCCTGCCATAAGCAGAGTCAGATTCAACTAGATCAGGTTGCTCAAAGTCCCATCCAACCTGACCTGGAATGTGTCCAGGGTGGCACCTACCACCTTTCTGGACAACCTGGGCCACTGTTTCACCACCCTCAGTGTGAAAAATTTCTTCTTTATATCTGGTCTCAATCTACCCTCTTTTAGTTTAAAACCATTATCCCTTGTCCTATCGCAACAGGCCCTGCTAAAATGTCCCCACCGTTCTTCTAAGACCCCTTGGAAGGCTGCAATAAGTTCTCCCCGGAGCCTTCCCTTCTCCAGGCTGAACCACCCCAAGTCTCTCAGCCTGTCCTCACAGCAGAGCTGTTCCATCCCTCTGATCATTGTTGTGGCCTCTTCTGGACCCGCTCCAACAGGCCCATGTCTTTCCTGTGCTGAGGGCCCCAGAGCTGGATGCAGGACTCTAGGTGGGGTCTCACCAGAGCAAAGTAGAGGGGCAGAATCACCTCCCTCAATCTTCTGGCCCTGCTGCTGTGGATGCAGCCCAGGACACACTTGGCCTTCTGGGCTGTGAGCACCCATTGCCGGCTCATGTCCAGCTTTTCATCCCCCAGTACCCCAAGTCCTTCTGGGCAGGGCTGCTCTCCTTCCCTTCATCCCCCAGCCTGGACTGATTCTGGGGGTTGCCCCGACCCAGGGACAGGACTCTGCACTTGGCCTTGTTGAACCTCATGAGGTTCACACGGGCCCATTCCTTGAGCTTGTCCAGGACCCTCTGGATGGCATCCCGTCCCTCAGGTGTGTCAACTGCACCACTCAGCTTGGTGTCATCTGCAAACTTGCTGAGGGTACACTCAATTGCACTACATCACTGACAGTAAGCGGTACTGGTCCCAATAAGGACCCCTGAGGGACACGATTCATCACTGATCTTCATCTGGACATTGAGCTGGTGACCTCTACCCTCTGGATGTGACCATCCAACCAATTTCTCATTGTCCGAACAATCTGCCCATCCAATCCATATCTCTCCAATGTAGAGAGAAGGATGTTGTGGGGAATCAGGTCAAAGACCTTACAGAAGTCCAGATAGACAACATCCGTAGCTCTTCCCTTGTCCACTGATATGGTCCCTCCATCATAGAAGGCCACCAGGTTGGTCAGGCAGGACTTGCCCTTGGTGAAGCCATGCTGACTGTCTCAAATCACCTCCCTGTCCTCCATGTGCCTTAGCGTAGCTTCTAGGAGGATCTGTTCCATGATCTTGCTGGGCACAGAGGTGAGGCTGATGGGTTGCTAGTTCCCAGGGTCCTCCTTGCTACCTTTTTTAAAAATGGGTGCAATGTTTCTCTATTTCCAGTCTCCAGGGACGACTTCACCTGACTGCCATGATTTTTCAAACATCATGGAGAGTGGCTTGGCAACTACATCAGCTTTAAAATCAGAAAAGTTTGAAATGAGAATTTTTCCATGAAACTTCAAAAAAGAATATGATGACTCATTTGCTATAGGATCTTCATCTCTCATTTTTTAAATTTAAAGAAGTTTCACCAGCTACTCTCTGGATATGCATTTCTAGCCTCCAGGGAGTAGAAAGTCCAGTGTAGGCGGCATACACTTTCTTCAGGAAAAACAAAACAACCCAAAATATGAAAAGAGCTTTTTAAATCCAAATATACATTAAAAAAAAACTTTCTACATGTACCTAAACAATTATACTATTTTCCATATAAGCAGCATATTATGTAATATACCAAGAAGCCAACATCTGAGGCACCACAAGAGTCACAGTCTGAGGCAACACTTGCCCATAGACTGTCTGGGCCACCATGCAGCCCAACGGCCCAACCATGGTTGGCTTCATCACGTTACTGATTTCCAAGCAGTGGGCACAGATCAGCCCAGACTGCCAGCATGCCTGGCTGCCACTGTTCCTTGCTCCTGCCTTGGGAAGATGCAGTTAAAAGCACGTATCCTCAGGAGGATCAAGCATTTACCAAACAGTAGCCATAGTGACCCCTGGTCCCTCAGGTCTCTCTCTCACTCTCTTAGTGGCTTCTCAACCACTAAGATCTACCAAAGACCCTCAACTCCATTTTCACCCGTTTTTTTCTCTTCCCACAGATACTATTACAAAGATTAAATAATTCTCCCTTTGGCTGTTTTTGTTTGAATTATAACTCATTTCAACTCTCAAAGGCAATAATCTCTAAACTAATGGATTTTGTCAGAATTCCAGAGAGCAATATTTAGGAAACGACACCGCTTTTTTGGTGCAGCTATGATAATAAACTCTATAATGAAAATTGAGTATGATAATAACATCTTGTCGAATAGGCAAGATGTCAGATTTACAACATGTATTAAATGTGTGGAATGTGATCATAGTGATATTAACATTACACTGAGACATCAGAGCTTTGGGTAGGAAGTTACTTACAATGAAATAACACATCCAGTAAAGTTATTTGCTCTCTCTTATAAAAAGAACTCTGAACATGCTTTTTTTGTACATTTTTATGAATTTCTAAATTGTCAGCATTTACCCATTGCTTATAAAATATTATGGTAATACCTCATGTATTTTTTCATCCATTTTGCAGACTGCACCATCTAACTTCTTGGACTTACGCATCTTGTTACAGTGAATTAGGTAATCAACCTACCCCCTCGAGGGAAAGTAAAGAGGCTATGAAGCCAACATGAACTCTGCTGTTTTACATTGAAAGCTATGCACCATTAATTTCTCCATAGGAAGACTATTGTTTGTCATGCACTTGCTAGCCCAGATGAATATTGTCCTATATTTCTCCAAACTTTGTCTCTAGTGTAACTTGCCTTTGACTTAAAATAAACCTATTCAATCTCCAAGAACAATCTCTTTAAGAAGTCAGATTATAGCTTTGATTTTGCCTCTCTTACACACTTAAAACATTGTTTGCGCTGCTTTAGCTCCCAGCCCACTGGAAAATGAAGGAGGAAAAATTCTGTTTGATGTGCATTTACTACTGAATGGCTGCTGATACTAATACAATCACTGTATTTCACCTTTAAATTCTATCACAGATAATCAATTAAAACGGATGTGGTTAGAATGTAAGTTTAACAAATAATCCAGAAGTATATGCTTTTAATAGCTGGATGAACACTCAATGCTTTACAGCCTCATACTCCATTTTTTGAACCAGGATCAACAATGAAATCAACACATGATGGAAAATACTCTTTAAGCAAGAAGGATTTTCCAAGCACAAGTAAGCTCTGAGATTACTGTGTATAACTCCTTCGACTGTTAAACAGAGCTACCCTCAAGGAGATGCAAATGAATTGCTTTCTTTTCCTAGGCCAAGAAGAAACCAAGTCAGCACTGTATGGATTCTGATCTCCATTGTTTCTGCTTACAGTTGGAACAACATAGAAAAAATGGCAAAGTAGAGCAGCAGAGTGACATTTGCTACTGTTAGTTTACAAAAGAAGCCACCACTAGTTTGAAAACTGAAACTGAGCAAACAGAAAATGGACAACAGAGAGAAAAACATTCTGAATGGAATTTGGGGAAAGTTTTTTTACTGTAAATCAAATGTCAGATCTGCTTATTTGGATGGTAGGCATAAGTCTCAGCCTCTCAGTAAACATGAGTTTTAAAGAGAGGAGTCGTGGAGTGACCCATATGGGTCTGTAGGAGACATAAGCAACACAAGCAAAGGTCTCCAGAGCAGATCTGCTCCCTGTCACTGACTTGGGACAGCAAACCCACTGCCATCCCAAACAGCTCCAGCTGAAGGGACACTGATATTGATCACCCAGCAATGACTCACACATTGAGAGAAAAGTCATCTCAGGACTCAGGGCACTGCAGTGGAGACAAAAACAAAAGATGAAACTCAAGGTTTTGAAAATTCAGCATAACCTCAGCAAAAACCCCAAGTCACACACGCCCCAACCAACCAGCATTGCACAAGCGTGAGCACAACCTGAAATGTGATATACCCCAGGTGAAGTTTCTCTGCACATCCATAAATCAGCAGTACTGGCCACACCACATACCTGCTTTGTGTGACCTTGTTCCACACACACAGTAACTGCTCTCCTATACATGGAATGACATAAAAATAGGCAAACACAAGCAGAAGACTCATAAAACCTGTTGCCCACATGCTCTTTGTACTGGGCAATGGCTTTCACAGCAGAATACGGGCAATCCCACCTTATCTGGGATGTCTAGCAAGCTGGATCTATTTTTCCAAGCATGGTTTAAATATTTCAGGTTCAACTACTTCCCAGTAATTCTGTGCTATAACAATGAGTGAAGGCAATGTCAGCTGGGCAAAGACTGAAGGGGCAATTTAAATATCTGCCTGTAAGGTGTTCCTCCTGCCCCCATATGGACCTGCACTTTACAGAGAGGGAGAGAGATTTTCCAAACTGAGGAAGGAAAGAAGGGGAGAGGCTGTTCCAGGGAAGACGCAGCAGCTCTTGTAGCTTAGTTCCAAGTCTAACTGGGAGAACAGGCATCCTCTCTGGGGTACGTGTGTGTGTGTGTTCGTTTGGTTTTGGCTGATGTTTTGTTTTCCTGGGTTCTACTTAAATAGAAGCCTGGAAGCATTTAAATTATAGTTCCTTGGTGACTGATTACCTCCCTTCTATCACACACGTGCCCGTCACACAAACCACCAGCAAGGTGGAGTTTTTCTCTTTTTGTGTCTTTATTATTTTTTTTCATGCTTGCTCTATGCCCCTGCTTTTTTTGCCTTTCTCTTCCTTGCTGCTCCATACTTTTATCCTTCCATTACTCCCTTTTCTGCCTTGCCTATTTTGACTGCAATCAGTACAGAACAACCCAGCTCAACGGGTCCCTCTCACAATGGGAGCAGTAATACAAGTATTAATAATGTCCTGCTGTTAGCAAGAGAGACTGCAATCACTTTTTTAAGGACAAAGCAGCCTGACCTTAGGGAGCATATACAATACTTAGGATAATTATAAAAGTCATATTCCCTTTGGCAGCCTATTTTTATTACATATTTTGTATCAGCCACAGGAGGCCCTGGGGCTACTATTTTGTTTGTCTGGAGCCTCTGTGCTAGACGACATGCCCAGGAAAGTCAGTTCGTATTTAACCCTATATTCTGTAGATGAAAACCATAATGCAGTGCACCTGGATTTCATTATCGATCAAATCACCAAGGAGGGCACTTATCAAAAAGCCCTTGGCTTGCCAGTTTTAAAATTCTCCAAACTGCTTTGATGTGAACATCAAAAACTTCTGGACTACATGAACAACCATTTGCCAGACCTCATCCTTTAACTGTAGCACGTCCTACCTCAGTGCACCCCTCACAGTAATTATGCAATGTTTGGAAAGATCATTAATTGGTTCGTTTTGGAGTGAAGTGGCTGTACTGAGGAGACACTGCACAGTAAACCCACAGCAGCACCACATTTTGCTGCAGGAAGCTTTCCTCTTGTCAGTAACATCCACATCCACATCTGGTGAGATCTCAAGTGTCCCTAACCCAGTAAGAATTAAGATCGGTAGCCTTAGGACCTGAGACAGAAAAGTGACCCAGAAAGTCATGGCCACCCAAATGCTGTGTGGAAACCTACAGACTCGTGTGTGGCATTGGTGCTACCCTTAACCAGCAGGTATTCACAACATATCACAGAAACTGGGAGCAATCTGCTCCCTTGGCAACAACAGCAAAGGAAATCCAATCAAACTAAGGACTGACTGCATTCAGAACTGTGATGCTTAAAAATCAAAGCAATAGTGAGACAAAAAGTTCTAGGAAAGCCGGGGAAAATGTCTTAGCATAGTTGTAGCATACACTGTTTTGTGGAAAAGCAGTGTATAGAAGCTAAATTTTATTTATTTGTACGTATGAAAGTGATGGCAATTTCCAGGAATACTTTTTTTATACAGATACATATTTGTATAAAACAGACAACAAAAACTTTTGAACTAGGAAAGCACTTAATGTTTGTGGCATCTCTTCATAAACACCACGCCAGTGAACAACTTAGTAGAATTAGTGCTAGCAAGACTCGGAGAGCAGCACTCCTTCCACAGATGTGCCATGTCACACAGCTGCTGAATACATAGTTTTCATGATGATGGTTTGATATGGCGTGCAAAAGGCCCAATACTACTCGCATACCGCAGGTTTCTTCATAGCATAAATAAATCAATCGATTCTGACTCTCCTCATTTTCAGCCCCATCACCAAGAAGCACCACTGCAGCTCTGTTCCGGAGCGCTCACAACCTACATGGGCAATCTACTCTGAGTGATGCACAGAGTTAGCAGCTCGTGGCACTTGACCACTGAACTACGTGCAAAAGAAGAATTGTTAGTTATTTGAAACATAAAGAAACTCCTTTGGCAGCTGTGGAATTACAGCTGTTGTGTATGTTTAGTTTTCTAAAACCAAAACAAAATTCGAAATCATATCCTCTCTTAAATTTTCAGCAAAATTCCACCCTGGAGTGCATTTCCCTGCAAGATAACTAGAGATTAAGCAGTACTTTGCACTAATCACATAAATTTCTTGTTTATGCTGTTACATTATAATATCAATCAGGGCTCTTTCAATTCTCTGAAATCTGGAGTGATCAGCAAAACTTCAGAGAGGAAACACAACGGCAACAATAAAAAAGAAACCTCTAAAAACAAGAGTCGGAAGATAAGATGACAAAATGTCATCCAAATCTTACTCCAGCTCAAAGCTTCAAAATTGTATATAGCAATTTTTTTCCTGTTGGAAAGCTCCGCAACATGCCTGTTGAGTATCTGGGAACGAGGAATTGCACATAGTCCCCAAGGGCATATTAGTGAAAGTGCTGCTCTTTGTGAAACAGCTACAATACTACTTACTTGCAATTACTTTTATCTTCTAAGAATGTGCAAAAAGATACAGCCTACAAAAATAGTCGCCTCCACCAGCAATAGCAACATTCAAGAGAGTAAAAAGAAATGCTTTCTGAGGCACGCGATCTCTGGTTAGCATCAGAATTAAGCAGCGTGTAAGCGCACACACATTCTCTTCTGCAATACATTTGAATTGCCTTTTTGTTGTGACCTGTAAGGCAATCCTTCCCAGCAAAATTTAAAACCTGAAATGTAGGGAGTGTCTCTAAAATACTTGTAGCTGCTAATTATCAGATGAAGAAGCTGACAACCTACATTGAAATGTGTTCATCCTATTTAAAAGTCTTTTTGCTTGTGAAATACTGGAAAAAAGTTATTAAGTTCTAAGCCAAGATTTAAGCCCCACAACACGGCCCTGTTTGCACACATAACATGTAAAGATTTATCTCATTTTTACAAAGATTTTACCACCATTAGCTAGGACTATTCTTTCAAGCACTCTTATTCTAATAAGAGTGCTTGAAACTTTTACTTCCTGCTGTTCCTGCAGAAGGGAGGAGCAGGAGCAGCCTCTGTCACTGAACACACAGCATTAGGGTATAATCCATTCCCTGAGGAACCTGCACGCTTCACTTTCACTGAAAGATGCAGGAAATAGAGAGTGTTCACCATGATGTCAGTGAAAGGTGGATAATGGATAAGATGGATAATTTCTTTCACCGGTCAATAGTCTGTTTGTTTTAAAAAATCAGTTTCATCAATTAATATAGTCAGTTTTATTTGCAAGTTGAGAGGGAATTAGACTAGTAGTTTCAGCTGAATAAAAGGAGAAAAAACCTTTCCCTTTGCCCCTGAAGGCAATGGCTAAAGTGTTCTTCCAGGCTACACAGATCCAGGTTCAAATCTTCATCTGCCTGATTCACATATGCTGGTTTCCTTAATTTAGCCCTTTACTTTTATCAGAAATTTCTGAAAGAGACTAAAACTATTTCTTTCAAGTCAATTTACAAGAATATTTAAGTGTCTAGTAGACAAAGAGATTTGCACAGTCAGAGGATACAAATATTCTCCTTTTCCCATCTGTTTCATGCTTGAATCTTCCTACAATTGGTGATGGGCAAACAGCTTCCCACTAGCAAATGTTTCTGTTAAGTCTGTATATTGTCTTTCTGAGCCATTGTCATTACACTCTCTGAATTCTAACCCAATATAATATAATCCTAATGTACCACGATTAATTAGGTGATCAAGTTTTACTGGATTTTAAAAAGGCAGCAACTCTTATTGATAAATTGTACCAGATTAGATGTTGAGCCTCCTGGACTTGGAAGTGACATAACCACGACCACCCCCTTACGGGAACACAGCTACATGATCAGGGTAAAGCAAGGGGATGCCTATTCCACATGCTGCTTTTCCTTCTGGGCCACAGAAGGGATGTACGGTAGCACCGTTTAACATGGAAATAAATGAGGGACTGTAATGAGAAGGGCTGCAGCTGAGATGTACAAACTGAATTACCACATGCAAGTGGTAACACAAGGAACCACTGAAGAAAACTGCAGCAACATTCGTGTAATTTAACATGCCAACAAATTGTTTAAAAGTCTATCCGAGAGTGAAACAGGTTAACATCACATTCAAATAGCTGGAGACCACAGTAGCATGTGGTTGGGGCCTCATAGTCTCACACGGCACAAATTTCATCAAATTTGATGAATTTTGCATACAGTAGGAGTTCACTATAACATTATCAACAAATCTGCAGAACTTATTCACTGTACCTACATGATGGAGCCATTAGTACTGGGTTCTTTGTGCAGTTACATACAAGAGTTTAAATGAGATTTGCACTGAAAAGCTGTTGTACAAGCTCCCACTGCTTTTTGCATCTGATCTTCTGTACTCTTATGAAAATAAATACAGAAAACATCTAAAAAAATACAAATCAAACTAAGCCAAGGGCCAGACTGCACACATTCAAAAAGGAAAAATACATCTAATTATGTACAAGGTTGCTATGACCACAGGGAAAAATGCCAATATATTCTCAGTGCTTGGCCCCGCTTTTGGCTTGGCCCTCCAGTTGGCTCATCTTTATTCATGAGTAAATCTGGTTAAAAAAATAATTTTCAAGAAATATTTTTTTGTGATGAAAAGATGCTATTTTTATTGAAGTGCTCTGCAAACATGCTCATTTTCATGAAAAATTCCAGCAAGAGGAATAAAAGGATGAAATTTCTTCAGTCAAGAATGTATGCTTTGGAAAACTAATTTTGCTCAGGAATTTTGACATCTGACTTCAAATGTTTGTTTTTTTTTTTTTATTTAGCTAATTGCACAGCAGATCATTAGTAGTGGTGCATGTTGCGTTATGCCTGACATGCTATGACATGAGATAAATTTTTTGTGTCAATTTGTTTAATTTCTACACAAAAGCTACTTTGACCTAGAAAAGAATTAGGTGTGTATGCTAATAGTATATAGTAGCTGACATTAACTATCCTTTTAAACTCCCTCCAACAATGTATATGAATGACTATATTATTCAGAACTATTGTCATTATGAAATACTATGAAAAACTGTCAGGAAGACAAAAAATGACATTTTGTAAGAATAAATATTAGAACACCAAAACCAAGTTTCTCAGACACCTGGAGTGAAAATTTCCTAAAGCCACAGTTCAGTTTCTGTCCATCTGAAGTTTTTTAAATGTTTGCTGTCATTCCAGATGTGAAAAGTGAATCCTAAAGTACCTGAATGTCCTGTGAAACAAAACTCACCTTAAGGCACCACAGGCTTAGTCAGCGCTTGCAAGTATCCTGTCCACTTGTTAACAGCCTCAATCTCAAAATATTAATGAATCTTAAATGAAAACACGCTCTGCTGAGGTTAATCCCACGTGCCGGCTGGAAGCACACCTTGCTACCAGGAGCGATGGGGGTGCTGCTCCTCCCCTAAGGCTCCTCATCACAGGTGGGTGATACTGGTGGTCCGCATCGGAGCGTGGCACACCTCCGAGGGGCCGGACCAGCAGCGCACCGCAGCATGAGTATGTCCTCCGTGCGAGGCTGCTCTGCTGAGCTGCACGCCTCCGTTTCGGAGCTGCTGCCCTGCTCTTGTGCATACGGACATCAGGAAAGAGAGCTCGCAGAACGGGGTATGGAGCCCTCCTCACCTGACCCTAAACGCTAGACCTTGAAGACACATGATTACATGGAAATTGATATTTTTTTTAAAGCAAGGCAGCCCTAGCTGTCACAGATACAGAAAAGATCTGAAAACATGAACCAAAACAACCTAGGGAGAAATGCAGCTATTTGGAAACACTCATTCACAGTCTGTGCTGGTTTGGGATGGTGAATACTGCTTGGGATTGTGCGGGGCAAGAGCTGGGGAGAGAGGGCTCGGCACAACTGGAGCCCAAAGGTCAGAAATACCTCAGCAAGGATGAAAGAAAGTACCAGTGGGACTTGGCAGCCAGACAGAGTCCTGCTTTCTTTGCATGGTGGCCTGCAGCAGCTGGTGGAGCCTGTGGAGTCCTCATCCATTTACACACAAAGCAGATCCACTTTCTGGGGACGGATTTTGGGACATACAGTTACTAGCAGGACAGTTATGTGTGCGGTGCTTTATGCAGCTCCTACTCTGGCTTTCTCCTGCAGTAACTCTCCACTCAGCACAACCTTGTTCACCCCATTCCTCTGCTCCCAAACCAGAGAAATGGTGGAGGTTCAACCAAGTGCTCTCCTTCCCTGCAAAACCTACATGCTGCATCTCTCCAAAAAGTGTTGCATGCTGCTGTGTGCCACAGAGCTACTTAAAAGTAGGCTCTGCCTCACCTTCACAGGGAGAGGAGAGGAGAGAGAAGATCAAGGGAGCAGGGAAGGGTGGTCTCTAATCCCTGCACAGCCCTTCCCAGGGGCTGTAAGGATGCTAGCACTGCTGAGAACTGGGCAGCGGCGTGACACCTTCCCAGGTGGCTGTGGCTGCTGAAGGGCATGAACCAGCCCCGAGCGTGTGAGCGAGGCACAAGACTGCTGCACCGTGCGTCTGCAGCTCTCTGGTGTTCGTGCCAAACAGAAAACGCTCTGGGAAGAAATGGACAATCTCTGTAACACTTTGCACAAGCATCAATGTGCCTTATCGCATTTTTGGTATACGTAAGTGCTCCCTGGCACGTGCACACATACACACAGAGGCAGAGCACAGTCATCTCCACAAAGAAGCATCTTTTGTAGATGAAACATCTCATCTGTGGGGATGAGACTAATCAAAGGACATCAGAAAAGGGGTACGTGTGTGCTCATACTCTTGTGTATATTTCCCCAAAAGCACATCTACTGTCAAGAGTTCTGGACATTCATCATCATTAAAACAGCTTTAAAATTCTTCTGAAAACAGATGATGTTTCTCAAATACACAGCTGAAAAACGAAAACTCAGGGTTGGATTCATCTTACTTAATTTGAGAGGCCTCTGCTGAAGTCTCCCCCAGAGCTGGTTGCTGAAGAAGTTACTCATTCTGAGGGCATGATTCATCTACCTAAACGTAAATGTCTTTCTGGTGGCAGGAGTCCAGTTATCTCACTGATGATCCTGCGACTGGTGCAGCTGTAGCTCCAACGCACCCCTAGACATCCAGGTCAGAGGAAGCCTCTCTCACTTTATCAATGACTGACATCCAGGATGCAGCAACCGAAACCACACGCACCCTCTCCAGTGATGCCTCTGGGGTGAGAATTGCGGAGAGTTGCTAAAACCTTTTGCTGGGGCAACAGCGGGACTTGCCAAGGGAGATGCCACACGCCTGAGGGACGTGACCGAGTTTTCCGTTCCCCACAGCGTGGGATGGCAGAAGTGCTGGGGTGGGTTAGTGTGGCGCAGCAGCGAGGCAAACAGATGCCGCTGCCGCAGCCCCCGCGCCTGCCACCATCACGCGTGTGTGCCCCGCACGCCCCCCGCCGGGGCGGCGCGGCGCCGTCCCCGCTGGCAGCGAGCCCCGAGCCTCGGCCACGCGTGTGTCCCGCGGCTCCGCGCCCCCTCCCACCGCTCTCCGCGGCCGCGGCCCTCACCTGAAGCAGGTGGTGAGCTCGCCCGTGGGCTTAAGGCAGGGGTACCGGGTGGTGGTGATTTTGTTCTCTGAGCAAACCTCCCTGCAAGGCGAGGAGTGGGATTATTTAAAAAAAAAAAAAGAGAGAGAGAAAAAAGCAAAAGGGGGTGGGGGTGGGCAAAGGCACAGAAACAGGAGTGGGGACACCCACCTGTCGCCGTCCGGTGGCTCCTCCCGGTAGGTCCAGGCGTGCCCCAGCACCAGGAGCAGAAGCAGCCGGAGCGGGGCCAGGCTGCCGGCCGGCCGCCCCATCGGGCCGCCTCTCCCCGCCGCGCCGCGCCGGCTCTGCCCGCCCCGGCCGGCGGCGGGACTGCGCCGACCCGCCGCTCCTCCCGCCCCGGCGGAGGGCCGCCCCCCGCGGCCGCCAGATGTGCCCGCGGGGAGGGGCCGCGCCCGCCCAGATGTGCCGGCAGATGCGGCCCCGCGGCGGGGCGGGGCAAGGCGGGGACGCGGCGGCCAGATGTGGCGGAGTCGCGGCTGATGTGCGGTGCGGGTGAGGGGACATCACACACATCCCCCCCCGCCCAGGTCCCCCTCCGGGCCACCCGGCACGGGGAAAGGTGTGGGGGGTGCCCGCCCCCGCGTGAGCGGGGCAGAAAGTGACGGAAAGGTCCGAAACTGTGGGGGTGATGGGCGGCTCTCGGTGCACCATCGCTGATGCTTTCCGGATTCGGCTTTATCTTCAATCTCTTTCCCAAAGGAACAGGGCAGTTCAAAGCATCTCTGCTGCGACAGTTGTTTACCCTTGTGTACGGCTGCCACTTCCCTGCCATTCATAAAAAGGAGATTAACGACAACGGGCTTTGATAAAGCGGTGCATCAGGTCTGGCCCGCTGTACCATATCCTGTTTTCATGGTTAAACTGCCTGGGACCAGGGAAGCAAACCTGCAAAACGGCAATACCTTTGCAAAGTGCTTGTCCAATGCATTGGCTTTGGTCCCCGCGTAACTCCCTGCAACTATGAAAGGCTCCAGGGAAATGAAGGTGTGTAAATCAGCCTCACTAGCTCTTTTACCTGTGGTGAAAAAACCGCCTCGTTTTACAGCCAGAAAAATTGGGGCTATGTGAACACCAGACTCTACCTATATATTATTTTAGCCAGAAAATCGGGGATATGCAAGTAGCAAACTCTAACTCCTCTGTTAAAACAGCACAGAAGTAATAAAGGTGTGTAAGAGGACTCGAGCAACGCTCCCTTCTGCTTTTTGTTCTGCCACAGACAACAGTGGAACAAGTCACCTCACCGCTCTGTGCCTCAGTTTCCCCTGGCTGTAACAGGAAAGACCTAGTAGTAAAATAAATAAATAAATAATGCAGGTCCCCATATATGAATCAGCTGCGATTAAGCTGTTAATCCCCTTGGTATGTTGTCTGGTCCCCTGAAGGCGGCCAATGATAGATGGACTCTTCCTGGGGAAACTCTGGGGCTTGTCAGAAGTTTTCCCCGACTCGTGCAGCGTCTGCTGTCACTGCGGCCTGCTGGACACGCCGTGACCCACCATCTCCCAGGTATTTCTCTGCTCGAGGTGCCGCTGCACAACTTCTCCGTTCCTGTGCTCAGTTAAGCAAGGGAGTTCTGCATGGCAGATTTTTTGTTGGTAGTGTTTTTGCTTTTGCTGTTGAGAGGATGTCTTAGATGTTTATTCCTTCGTAATTACTTCTTTTCCTTTATACAAATAATGAGTAAGCAAAGACAGGACTTGCTGTCTTGAAGCCAGTGGAAACTGTGGGGTGTTTCTTGCAGGGCTAAGCCCTCGTCTCTCCCACACAGGCGCTCCTGACTGGGAGCTAACAGGAACAAAGCAGGACCTGGCTGCTTGGACACCTGTCTCCACGTCGTGTTCTTTACTCTCCTGCCCCAAGCGGAAAGTATCCAGTGACAAGGTGTGGAACGAGGAGAGGTTTGCACTGCTCTGTAACCCCTGCGATGTCTGTCTATAGATAACAAAGGATTTAACTTACCACATTCCAGAAGTGGTCACAGTCCCTCCAAAAAGCTCAATTTTTTAAAAAAGAAATTTAATTGTACCTGAGCACAGAGACAAAATCCTTTAGACGGAAATCCTTCTAGCCCAGACCCAAGTGTCGCGACTTCAGAAGGCCTCTGATTTTGAAAGGATCCCTATATAGGCCTGGCATAAGTATGCTTCCAAAAGTGGGGTTTTTTCCCCCAGAATTTTTGCCATTCAGTGCAGATCTGATTCACTGCCTGAACTGCTTAACTCATCTCTCTGCCTTTTCTTTAATGCTTGCCACCCACATAGCACTGTATCTACACATTGTACTCTCTTTTTAATTAAAAATATTATAGCAGCTTACATATGTTTTAATTTAACTCATGCAGACAGCCTTGTTAATTAAACAAGGTAACCTGCAGGTGAAGCTAATTCTATACTCAACTCTGTGCCAAAGCAGAGCCCGAAGTTTTATACACAAAAGAATTTGTGTGATCAATAGTAGATAGAAAAGAGAGGTTAAACAGCACTATGCAACAACATCCGTACTTTGCAGTTGGTGACCCTATTACCACTGAATACATTAAAGTTGAGGGTTCACAGAATCACAGAATCACACAGAATCATTAAGGTTGGAAAAGACTTCTAGGATCATCAAGCCCAACCATCAACCCAACACCACCATGCCCACTAAACCATGTCCTAAAGTGCCACGTCTACACGTTTTTGGAACACTTCCAGTGATGGTGACTCCACCACCTCCCTGGGCAGCCTGTTTCAATGTTTGACCACTCTCTCAGTAAAGAAATTTTTCCTGATATCTAGTCTAAAAGGTATCTAGTTTTGTCATTTTGCTTCATCAGCTTCATCTCAGCTTTAATGACCATGCAGCCAGGGCCATCCTGAGAACACGGCTTGCTTCCTGGAAAGTGTTGAAGGGTGGCAGCGGTTAAGGAAACACTGAAATGTTCCTTTTGCCTCAGGGAAGGAATGATCTGAGACTGTTTTCATATATGGTAAATAAGCAGAATGTGATTTCTCGTGCGAGGGATGCTTTTCCTTGTGCAGGGTCATGTTAGTTTTGACTTGCCCAACTCAGCCATGTATGAAGCTGATTAAGCTGCACAGTAAATTTTGGAACATTCTCAAAGAAAAGAATGAGGGATTCAATGTAGTGAAGTGCTTATCAGAAGTTTTATTTATACTGTTTATGTAGGAAGATGCATTGTTTCCTGCAGTTCATTCATAATGATGTTGTTAAATTAATCCTACAAATTCAAGTTTATTTTCTGGATTTTTCTGGTAACTGGAATAGCTCAGAAGCAAACTTTCATCACTGCCTCTGAAGAGGCTCTTTCAGAAGCCTGTTTGCATAGCGGAAAGGCACAACCACTGCACACTGCAGAACAGGAGAACAAGGCTGTACAGGGAACCCCTGACTATTTAGAGATAGATGGAGATAATTTGCATCCATAAAGAGTTCACAAGATGTTGAGCAGTTAAAATATTATCCTAGTACCGATAGACCTCAGTCAGAGCTATAGTATCAGGCTCAGTACAAATGCACAGAGAGGTTCGAAAGTTTAATGGTGAACCTGAACATAGAAGATTGTTCTTCCCTACTTCCTATTCCCCACTTTAAAAGAACTATGACCATCATGTTAGGGCAGGGGGTTGGTGTTTTTTTTTTTTATTTCTTTAAGAAGTTTCACTGCAGTCTTCAGAGGCATCCATTGTGATTTTTCTTAATCCGTTTACAACCAGCATTTTCATCAATGCATTTATCTGTTTCAATTAAAAAGCAAGTAACCAGTTATTGTAAATAGTCTTAATCCCACTGCAGCACTGTGTTTGCATCAAGTGCCTTGGTGGCGACTCCACAAAATCTCCATCTGTCGGCATTGACAAGTTCAGGCAGATCAGAGCAGGACTGAAGGTGTAAACAAACAGAAAACAGAGGTTTTAAAGAACAACTTGGGCCTAGGATACTTTCTGGATTTGAAAGGCCTCATGTTGGTCATTTGTGAACTAGGTTCCCTTCCAGATGAATGCCCAGACTGAACCTCTCTAGATCCAAATTTATACCTCAAAGGGATATTGCACAATCCAAGCTCAACTGACAAACACTCACCCAGGCGTGGGCAACATGGGGATTTCCTGCATCATTTCAGCTCCAGGAGGCACCTAGAGCAGTGCTCCATCTCAGAAAAAAGCCAGAACCAGATCATAGAGAACAAAAAATGTGTCCTGACTAATTATACTTAGCTCCCTGGAGAGAGGTGGAGTTTCTTCCTAGCGTCTCTGATTAACAGAGTTGCCGGGTCAGTAAAGGCGGTGTGAAGCAAGGAGTAAGCAGGCAGAGCAAAGGCAAAGAGTGAAAGCAAAGGCTTTCCATGGGTCTACAGGAAGCAGATCTGGGATGGTAAGGATGAGAGAGAAAGGACAGAAAAAAAGAAAGAGGAAGAAGGGGAGGAAAACCAGGGAAGAGAAAGGAGCTGACGAAATGTCAGGAAACCTTGCAGCAGGGGCTGAGGTCTGCCCAGGTCTAAACAGGTATTAAATCCTGTCATATCTTGAAAAGATGAGAAACTGTGCAAGTTAAAATATTTTATTAATTTTGCCCAGTAGGCACAAGGTTTTATCTTCCCTCTGGAGCCCAACATGTGAAATATGCCACAAAATATGCATTAAATAAAAATATTGAGGCAGATGGGAGATACTTCTCATCACAAACGCTATTACAGCACTTAATCCATCTAGGAGACAAGAAGTCTCTGTTTCCTGTCAGAGGCATTTTTAGTAAAACATGTTAATGAAGGACTGAGGTAGCTGAAATATGATGCAACTGTTTTTAAAATAGCCATAGAAAAAGGCACCTTCGAAAACATGCAATGGTGACCATCAGGCGTTGGCTCCAGAGAGCATCACAACTACAGAAGGGAATTGTCCCAGACCGCTTCCTCCATTTCACAGATAATTACAGGGCTCATCTTAGATTAGCAGTGAAAATAAACACCTTTTGAAAATACCAGCTAAAACAATAGCACTGCTGACCAAGCCAAAAAAAAGGTAAACAATAGCTCTAATCCACCAAAAACAAATCCTGATGGATACATGGGACATTGCATGACACTAACCAGAGCCGACTTATTTTCTCGAGGGCTAGGTTTGAATTCCATTTTGTTATAAGAGATTAGAGCTGAAGAATGTGAACTCTTCCATGGCATCCCAGCTATCAGACACCAACAGCCTCTGAGGTGTGTATGTGCTTCTTGTCAGTCCAGGGTCCTTTGACAACGCTTGGGCCATTGCTCTAAGTGCACGGACAGCAAGATAAACAGATCCCTTCTAGCCAGTCTTAGCAATAGAACAGGGGCCTGTGCTCTTGAGGTTTATGAGGTTTTCCACCTAAAGTAGCAATCACTCCTGTGATGAACATGCCATGACAGTGCTGTGCTCTAGAAGCCCTGGGTGGGGAAGACTTTGGAAGATCCCTGAATGAGAAATCATTTTTTAACCACAGACACACACAAATACCTGCACAGTTCCCGCATGTGCATACAAGAAACAAAATAGGTGGGAAACAAGATCTGCTGGTACAAATTGAACTAAACTTTGAGCACACACAAATCATTGTGGCAGCACAGAACAAGTTGGCCCTGGGAAATTTTCCTTTTCCCCCCAAAATTAGGTGGTCCTTTGATTAAAAAAGCTGTGGGAGCCCAGTTTTAGCATGCAAGTTGCTAGCAAAGGAAGTGCAACACTCAAGATTGTTGCATGTGCATGCCACCAAAACAGCTCGTAAATGGCCAGACTCTAACACTGCCCCACATTTTGGATCATGGTGGGTCCCCAGCAAAGTGTGTGTGGGGGGTGTCTTTGAAGACTGCATGCAGAAAAGTGCACAGACTACACATAATGGGTTGAGAAAGAGGAGACCTTAGTGAAAGATCTGTTAACTGAAAATTTATAATTAACGTTTTGAGGTTTTTTTTAATTACATATGATTAATTGACAAGCCTTTATTATGGAATACTGCTCGCAGAAGAAGAAAGACATATCAGTTTCAGTCCATGGTTTGCAAATGCTAGGAAAGATGCTTCAGTGAGTAAGGCATCAAACCACATATGTGGAAGACATCAGAAGAGAATGGATGAAGCAACTCTTCAAAAATGCGCTTTTCAACATGCTCACATGCACACACACATACATGCATACAAGCAAGAAAAACAGTGGAGAAAACCCTGTCAGTTACTTCCTCTGCCTTAAACCCCTTGCATGACCTTGGGTAAATGGCACAGCCCCAGACCTTCCACAGTCTAAATATCTTCAGGCATGTCGGTCCTAACCTCTGAACCCCAGCACACCGCCTACAACATGACCTAATCTCTTCTTTCCCACCTTTGGTCAGGTTCACTTAAGTAAAGTATAAGGTATTTATTTAAGGTGCAAATTTGACACTGATCACAGTACCAAAATATAAAATATATATCTTTAAAAGGGCAAAATGTACCTTTTACGTATAGAAGTAGATATTTCACGCTACAGAATACATAACTGTAGTTTCCTACTTGTTTCTAAAGGGGATTTCTTTGAGGACACACAGCACGCTGCGGTGGTGATTTCATTGCGTTCTTCCAGAGCTGCTAACCCAGCACTGCACCCTCATGGACCCCTCCACAGCGTGTTGCACTAAGCTCAGGTATCCACCGCGGTCTGGTCCCCGCACACGGAGCCTCCTGCAACCCCGCCTGCAGAGCAGGCAAAAACCAACTCACTTGCTGTACGGCCGGTTTGCAACTACAGCTTGACACAGCCCGAGGCAGCTCCGGTGGCTGTGGTTACACCGGTGCAAAAGCTGCTGTTCCACAGCTCACCTTAATGTCGCGCTAACGCGCTGGCCGTCTCCAAAGCTGTGCTGGAAAGCTGGGGAAGGTCAGTGACCGCGGGGGACGCGAAGCCGCCCTCACGCTGCTCCGCTTACGGCAATGCCCGCAGCCTGCGCCACAGCGCACGCAGCCTGGAGGCTCCGTACACGTGTCCCTGCGGCGGCATCTCCCCCCAGCGGTGTTTTCTTTGGCCCGAGCTCCTGCGGAGCTGCGGGCACTCTCCAGTGGCAGATGCATTAACACGGACGCGACTGGATGGAAATCCCAAGGCTTTCGAGCCCTCCCGGGGAGCGCAGAGTCCTTGTGCGTATAGTTACGGAGTCCTTGTTCGTGTAGCTGTGGGCGAAGCCAGGTGCAGGGAGGCATGAGAGATGCAGAGAAAATCGAAATCTGCCTCTCCTGGGGTGCGAACTGCACCCGCCCTCCTTGGGAAAGCCGGGACGCACACACGTGCACAGCCCAACAATCACCTCTCGATCTACCGAGGAAGGAATGTTTTAACATGCGTGTAATTTATAAGTGGGCAAATGGAGTTATCCAAACATTAAACCCCTCCACTCACAGACTGAGGCAGGTTATTTAAACTGAAAATCAACCTGGCATGACAACGGAAGCAACAGCTTTACACTGACAGGGCCGTTTTCCCTGCCATGGAAATGACAATGGGTATCATGCTTTTCACCTCCTGCACGCTCTTTTTGTCACCTTATTAGTACTGATACATTTTTTTCCCCTCCGATTTCCTTCTAAATGAGGCAGCTTTTACTGGAGTTTCACTCTGCCATTTGGTGCAACACATGTAACTCATCACAGAAATGGGCTCAATTCAGACCAGTCACCCATTTCATTGAAGTTAATCTGGCAAAACACAAGTGAAAAAAAGAAGAATACGACCTTCACTTCACAGCTTGTGACAGCTCACTCACTGCTTATTTATTCTGCACTCCTTGCAAAAACACTCCACACATTCAATCACATCTCAAAGAAAGGGGTCAAAAGGCAAGTGTTTTTAAACTGTCTCGGTTGAAGAGTCCCTTCCCATTAAAGCCATGCTGGTTGTGTCAGAGATAAAAGACTGTTTTCTATGAGGACTGACCAGTCTGACAAATCAACGATGAATTACTCAGAAATGGGCTCTGGCACATTCATTGCAGGAATATGAATCTCCAGGCACCCTCCATGATCAGCAGTGAATGCTGTGTAATTCCGCCCATGGCTGTGTGAAAAGTATACCAAATTACTTAAATCTTTTAGTGCCTATTTGAAGAGCAATGGTACTGCTTCTGGCCTGATCCCTACAGTGGATGGCCAAAGACAAAGAAGTTTAAGGCACTGGTACGGGACAGTTGTAGGGAAGAAAATCAATGACAGAAAAAAAAATAATCTATTCCTTTGAGCTTGTAAAGTGCTGACTTTCAGTGATCAATGATGGATGTGGGAGACTTCAAAGTTTGTTGAGCACAGGCGGGAAGCAAACGAAGCATGTTGGGATAGTTTTCCTGCCAGAAAAGGGGAAAATCCACATTCAGATTTCCATTTACAGAAGTGTTAATTGTTAGGATAAATACAGAATTTTGCCTTGAGAAGGACCTTTCTCTCCAAAAGAAGCAATTTACATCTGGTTTGACTTCAGGCTAAATTTGTCCTAATCCTTGTCTATCACTAGAAGGCCGATTTGCCTCAGCAAGATATTGTGGGTGCTTTACACCAATGAATCTGAGACACATTTCTTTTCACATTACCCCTCTACAGGTTCCTTTAGTATTACAAGCAGTCAGGACTTGATCTCCTGCATAACTTGCATCTTTCAAAACTCATCACCTCAACTCCTTATACGTTCACGCAAACACCAACGCTGCCTTTTGCCATCTGGCTTCTGCTCCTCCTGTCAGTTGTACCAATTGCACAACTTCACAGCAGCTGTTAAACGGATGAGAAGGGCCTTTCTGGAGACAAACTCCACAGTTCTGTTCCCATTCTCCATCCACGTACCTACGTTGCAACCCAAAGATGTGATAGCAACTCGGAGGAGTGTCTGTGTTAGCTCAAAACACAGGTAACTGAAAACTCGTGGTCTCCTGTCCGACCTTCGCTGCCCAACGCACAAGCGAGACACAGCAAGACCCTCCAGCAGCTTAGCAGCAGCTGTGAAGGGCTTCCACCTACCCCAGAGCATGGTCTGGATGCCGGCATTTGGACTGGACACACCTGAGAACGCACAATGAAAACAGACGTAGCTCTTCCCCCCACGGCTCTTTAGACGCGGAGGCTGTGCTGAGCAGCTCTGACGTCATCAGTGCTGCCTGCACCCGTCACCACGCGTTTCCAGTGGTGATGCTCACAGCTTGGGTAACCACTGTAAAATACAAGCAAATAGCTCCACTGAGGGGCTCACCAGCAAGACTGAATGCATGGGGTGGCATTCTCCCTGCGGCCCCAGGAACAGAGAGATCTGGGTTCGGGTATCTGCTTCCTCACAGCCAGTGGGTGAGCCACTGGGGTGCAGACCCCCGAGGTCACAGAGGCTCCGCATTGCCAGGGAAGACAGCAGGCATTAGACATGCCAAGAGCTTCTAGGATCTGGGCCTCAGTCCCTTCATGCCCCCCTCCATCAGACCCACAGGAGACTGACAGCGCCTGGTGAGTAGTGATGTACAACTTCCGGGTGTCTTCAAGGCGATACAGAGTGAGGTCTTCAAGACTTCAGGACCCTGTGGGAAGAGGGATCCAAGTACTTGCGAAAGATGGAATGAGAAGCCAATCAACTCTATTAAAGTGCTTAACAATGTTCAGCATCTCCAGCAGAGCTCTGGAAGGACCAAAACATTGAAGAATTAAATTACTTTTTTCTTGTAATTCCAAACGGTCCTTTGCAGCCAGCAAACTCTATTTTTCTTTTTTGCTATGTATAAAGTGATAGCTTTTCCAGGTCCACGCTTCAGTTGAAAAAAAAAAATTGGACAGACATACAGAGAAAACAAGTATCTGTCAAACAATATTTAGTTTGATTTCTCAAACAGGTGAGGGTGATTTCAATACTCCAGAAAATAAGAGTTCTTCTATTATGACTCTGAGGCTATTACTTACCAAAGTTAGGTCAACTATTTTCCTGCCTAAAAAACAATGGTCAGAAAAGGAACAATCCTGACAGTAACCCATTTCTACTGAACAACAAGGGAAATTAGTAGTGCATGCCTTGGCACTTAGCTGAAGCAAGCTGCCTTTCCTTACTGAGTCTTCCTTCAGGCATCGCATCCAAATATTTCCTTAGAATATGTTCCTAGTGTGTGCAGGAGCTATTTATAATCTACAACACTTATTTTTGGATTAAATACATCTAGGTGGCTAGTTGCCATGAGAGCAAAGGGGGTTTCAATGAATTACAAGAATGTGTATGAAATATTACACTTGGGACAAGGCGTTTCCAAGCTGAGTGGCCCTTACAAGCAGACAGGCTGCCGGGCGTGCTGTGAGCAGGCATAGCACAGGACGTGGCTGGGCAATGCATCAGTGTGGTCTCACTGCCCTGGTGTCTTCTGCCTGGTTTTCGTGAGGGATCCCTCCAGATCCTCTTGCAGGTCTCAGGCCAGTACTAAAGAGCAGCCAAGGAGCAGCTCAGAAGGGGTCCTCTGTTTGTTCAGTACCTAATCTGATTTTAGACAGCATGTCTGTCAGCTGAAGTCAGTCTCATTGCCAGCCAACTGCTTCCCGTAGAGGAGAAGAAATGTTTGAGGAGTGTCCATCCAACACCTCTTGTTAGCCACTGAAGTCCTCCAACTTCTCTTAGATGTGTGGGTTGTATGAGATGACGCTGACCTCTAAGCCATTCGTTCCCATGTTTGCTGCCTTCTCCTCCAAGCCTTTTTCCTCTCTGTCTTTCCACAACCCCCCCACCTCCGACTTCCCCCCCCCAGCTGCCTGGGTTGGCGTCAGTGCCTCCTTGCCCACCACAGCAGTGGTTTGGAGCTGGGGTGACAGTCGCCCAGTGCAACATCCTAGCCCTGACGTGGGCAGGGCTCCCACTCCAGGGACTGATGGCATCAGCCATTCCATGGTGGACACGATTAATGTGTAACTGTAACAGCACCTTCTCCCATTAGCGATTCAGTCTGAACAGAAGTAAATGCATTAATTAGCTAATGATTAGATGTGCCAGCTATGCTACTCTTGCTGCTCTGTAACAAAGGGTGGCTAATAATTAATAGTGCAACAAACTGGTAAACTAGTTCATACATGTTTATTCTTCAGTCAGTCCTGATTTACTGCAGTCTTTACCAATCTCAGTAAAATAACTCGGGCATGCAGCATGTGTCATGCGACCTCAGCTGGTGCTGACAAAGCCCATAGTGTGTACATATATATATATATTTATATATATGTATGTGTATATAACATACAGATGCTGCCAAAGCTCTGGTTAGCCCTTCACAACTGAAATACAGAGGGGCAAGCATGCCTCTCCTGACATGAAAACCTTTTAGTTCCAAAACATGCACTCTGGTGACGAATTTTATGTATATTGCTACCTATCCTCCTGCCCCAGCTACAATCACTGCTCTGTACATTCCGGCTTGTCCCAGTCCAGAGTTTTCATGAAAAATGTGTCTCTTTCTGCTCTACGGACAGTTACACGAATAGCTGGCAAGCTGTGGTCTTCATGGCACCAGTGCTCAGACCTTGTGGCCCCCCTTTTGGACACGTTTGTTTGTAATGGAGAGATTTCTTCAACCTTTCCAGCAAGAAGTGCCATGGGAAGTATGTTACTAATAAGATGACAAATGGCAGGGCTGATTTTTGCCATTATAGAAATCAATGGCAAAGGCCCTACTCAGACTGCTACTGAAGGAGAATTGTGTGGACTTTTAACTGGATGTATGCCACAGATTGTCAAACCTGTGAGTTAGCAGGGCTCATTGAAAGAAGTTTAAATTAGATTTGAAGGAGGAAAAGGATAAAACTAAGCACACTAGAGATAAGCCTGGGAGCAGCATGCCAATGCTTGAGGGATGTTGTGCTAGTGAGGTCCTTTGGTCTGCCATCTCAGTGGAGGCAGGGGATGGAGAGCCATGCGACAGCAAAGACACAAGGCTTATTGATGTGTTAGAAAACACGGAAGTGCCTGAGAATGGTCACATAGGAATTAGAGCTTTTCTCCCAAAAAAGCTGGTGTGATCAATAGCCCAGCTGAAGTGCATCTACACTAATGCACACAGCATGGGCCACAAACAGGAGGAGCTGGAAGCCATTGTGCAGTGGGAAAACTATGATATAGTTGCAGTCATGGAAACATGGTGGAATGACTCAAACAAGTGGAGTGCTGCAATGAATGGCTATAAACTCTTCAGAACGGATAGGCAAGGAAGGAGAAGCGGTGGGGTAGCCCTGTATGTTAGGGAGTGTTTTGGCTGTCTAGAGCTTTGATGATGGTGATGATAGGGTTGAGGGTTTATGGGTAAGAATCAGGAGGAAGGCCAACAAGGCAGATATCATGGTGGGAGCCTGTTATAGACCACCCAACCAGGATGAAGAGGCAGACAAAATATTCTATCAGCAGCTGGGAGAAGTCTCCCAATCACTAGCCCTTGTTCTCGTGGGGGACTTACTAGACATCTGCTGGAAATACAACACAGAGGAGAGGAAACAGTCTAGGAGGTTCCTGGAGTGTATGGAAGATAACTTCCTGACACAGCTGGTAAACGAGCCAACTAGGGAACGTGCCCTGTGTACCTGTTGTTTGTGAACAGAGAATGACTTGTGGGTGATGTGGTGGTTGGAGGCCATCTTGGACACAGCAATACAAAATTACAGAGTTTTTGATTGCTGGGGAAGTAAGGAGGGGGGATAGCAGAACTGCTGCCTTTGACTTGTGCAGGACAATCAAGGGATCAGGCCCAGCCAGCATGGGTTCATGAAAGGCAGGTCCTGCTTGACCAACCTGATCTCCTTCTATGACCAGGTGACCCTCCTAGTGGATGAGGGAAAGGCTGTGGATGTTGTCTACCTGGACTTTAGTAAAGCCTTTGACAGCGTCTCCCACAGCATTCTCCTGGAGCAGCTGGTGGCTCGTGGCTCAGACAAGTGTACTTTTCGCTGGGTAAAGAACCAGCTGGATGGCTGAGCCCAGAGAGTGGTGGTGAATGGAGTTAAATCCAGTCAGTGACCAGTCACAAGTGTTCCAGACTATGTTAAAAGAGCTCACGGACCTTCATGCCTTCAGTTCTACCTACCCTGTCTGTGGCTGGTACCCACATGTTCCTCTCCTTTTTCTGGCCAATTGTCCAAATTATCTGTAGCCATTGGGGAAAATGAACACTGAATCTGTGTAATATCAATAAGAGCCACACTGATGAAGTCCCACCACAGCTGCTTAGAGATAGGTAGAATTGCTCAGGCGTGGACAGCAAAGTCAGGTTGTCTGTCTGAGTGAGCAACGTCACACTATGGCAAACAGCAAAACACAGAGCAAGCTGGAAAGCCTTGGCACTGCAGAGCAGAGAGACAAAATGTCCTCTAACACAGTTTAAGCAAGGCAGTTTTGAAGGCCAGATCTACACTACTTGGGGGATGTCCCAGTCAGAGCCCAAACTCATTCATGTCCATGCACACAGATTGCAAGCCAGCTCTTAATGGCAGTTTTGGGCTAACTTTTGGACCAAAATGTAGTTGGTTGTGTGGATGTCTCAGAAATATACCGTATTAAATATAATATACAAAACAGCCATCATTAGTGCAGCAAAATAGAAATAATTCATAAGTATGAATAAACTAGACCCTGTTCAGTATCACTCTTCTCCCTCAGCAATTCTGTGTTAAAAGAAAAGCACTAAGGCTGAATACAGTCAAAATATGGCAAAGAGAGCCATAAGCAGGAAAAGTCCAGCAGCAATTTTACTCTTGCAAGAAAGGCACTATAGGATTTTGTTGCTCTGAAAAATTTAGTCTTTGAACTAAGCCACGAGTGAGCAGAGGAAGGGAAAAGCATGAGATTATCACTTTCAGTAGTATCAGCTGCCTGCTGGAGGGTCTGGGAAACTGCTGGCTCCTATGGCTGTGGGTCAGGGGGGTCATTACACTAGTGGGAACTTAAACCTCCAGCTAGCCACAGCCAAGCCAAGAAGGCTGAAGAGAGGGGTAAGACAAAAGGAAGAACCTCCAAGCCACAGGTTGAACTGTATAATAATATAAGGCATATCAAATAACCTACCCTTGTGGGAGGACTGCTTTACAAGAACACAACCAGGCTGGCATTGCAGCAAAGTTTTCCAGTGTTAATCTGTGAGCAAATTAGAAGAACATGTAATGCAAAACTTTCTTATTCAAAATATTTGGATACATGCAAATGCCCAGGATGTGCATATCTGACTAAGCTGCAGAGAGCACAACCAGAGCAGAGGCAAGAAAGGAAGATGCAACAAACCCGTGCATGACAAAATTTCTGCGTGAGGATGAAACACACAGACTCAGCTGGGCACAACGGCAGTGGAAAACTGCTCATTGTATTCCAGCATCTGAGAGGACAACAATGCATGTAAAAGGAGGAAAATATATATGACTTCAAAGCCTTTTATGTTACCCCAGCAAATAAAAAAACTGGAAACAGAGACAAAAGCAATAAATTAGGACAGAATACAACATGGATTAATTATTTTTTTCCTCCACAACTCTATGAAAATGTCAAAGTTAAACAACTGTGACTTCTTTAGGCAGATCCTCCCAGCTCCCTGTCCTCTCCTGTGGGACTCCATGTATGAAAATCTCTATGGCAATGTCAACCCTTTCTTTGCCCCTTCAACCATGGACTGTGGGTTGCCAATAAGCTGCTGGTGGCATCTGCCCTCACATGTAGGTGAAGCCCCAAAGGAAGCGAGAGTCTGCTCAGGCTGCTAAGGGATGCTGCTTCATAGCCCTATGGCAAAGAAACCACCAGACGGGAAACCATCTCTTCTACAGCATCTCCTCCTCTGCTCCAAAGCGGTTGCTAGTGGCTGGGAATGGCCTCCTTCCCCCCACAACTCAGTCCAAACCTGTGCATCCCAGCAGCCCAGTTTTCCACCTAACCCTCTTTTCACTGCCTCACCCATCACCATAAACAACTGCGATTCTCCAGCTGCAGCAGTGGGAAAGAGAGCTCTGCTTTTGGCAGCATTCACCGCCCCTCAACTTCAGACAAAGACCAAAACTGAACCAAAAGCTCTGCCAACTCTCTGACCCAGCTTGCTTTCTGGCTGTGAGATGTGGCTGACTGTGCTCCAGAAAGGCTCCAATGACAAAAATGGCCAGGTCTTTCCCATAGTGCCTCTCTTACACCCAGGTGCATCCCAGGTTTTGCAGAAGTTCTCCTCATCTTCTCACACTCATACATTTTTATTGACCTGCCCCATTAGTGCACTGCTGTGAAGGACCAGCTGCCAGAAACAAACAGCCGAGAAAAAGTCAACAACTTAATATCATCACACGTGGATTTGCACAGCACTCGAACAGCATTCCCATATGTAATGCAACGGGAAGGGAGGGGATAGGCAGGAGAGATGAAGATCCTGTTACAGGGGCTCCAGGCACAAGTTACAGTGCAGAGGTAGCTCTGATAATGTGAAGAACATGGTCAAGATAAGGTGAGCAAACAGATGCCCTGGACGAACAAATTTCTTTCTAAAAGGGACACAGATTAAACTGATGTGTGTACCCAAAAAGGCTTGTACAGTATAACAGCAGCTAGTGAGATGGTAAGGTAGGAGGAAGAGCAATGTTTCGTGCAAGGGGATTTTTCCCGTACAGAAGAGACAGAGAAAGGTGAGAGAAACGGCTTTTCTGTTTCCACTGCAGAGATAAGGCAGCAGGAATGATTTTGGAAGTCTTAATTTCAAATAAAAAATGCCATGTCAGCTCAGCTGCCTGAGAAAAGGCGCTCTCCATGCCAAGAACGGCTGAGATCTATGCTTGGGACACCAAATTAGTGAAGACATAACTTACAACTAATTCATCAGCTCAGAACATCGTATCGATCCGGGAGAGGCTGTTGGCAACTGAACATTTTAGTTTGTAAGCAGAATTTTTGATGGCTTTTGCTGAATGGAGACTTCCCTGGGCATTTTTAATGTTCCCTTTATTCAGAAAGGGCTGCTGTCTGCAGTGACTGTCACACATAAGCAAGAAAGTGGCTTTAAGTGAATGGGAGAACTAAGCCTGATTGCCAGAGAGGTTTCTCCATTGCCTCAGGAAAAGCACAGCTGGGTAGGAAGAGCAAGGAAAAATACACCAAGGGAGCAATAGCATTCCCAGATAGGAAAATGTGGAGTTGCTAACTCTATTGCATTAAATTAGGATTGGGTTCACATCAATCAATGCTAAAGCTAGCTAAAAATGAGCTGCTAAGCTGTGAAAAGGGCAGGTTTTACCAGCTGACATCACATTTTTTATTTGAGATTAAGAGTTCCAAAATCATTCCTGCTGCCTTATCTCTGCAATGGAAACCGAAAAGCCATTTCTCCCACCTTTCTCTGTCTCTTCTGTATGGGAAAAATCCCCTTGCACGAAACATTGCTCTTCCTCCTACCTTACCATCTCACTAGCTGCTGTTATATTGTACAAGCCCTTTTCGGGTAGAATTTGAAAAACTAATCACTAAAACAGTTACTACATTTGAACAGCAGCGCTGTGCTTACTGCATTCAGCTCACAGGAAGACTAACCTAAAAGCAATTTAAGATCCTGTTTTAAAGTCCAGCTTGGACCAAACACATTAAACCCCGATGACTTCCTTTACAAACAATCAGTTTAAATGACTTCCTTTGACCTCCTGTTGGCGGCTGACATTTCATTCGAAATCATCAAAGTTACATGAGATTGTCCTGGTTTCAGCTGGGATAGAGTTAATTTTCTTCATAGAAGCTAGTATGAGACTCTGTTTTGGATTTGTGATGAAAATGATGTGGATAACTCACTGATGTTTTAGTTGTTGCTAAGCAGTCAAGGCCTGTCCAGCTCCTCACATTGCCCTGCCATTGAGCAGGCGGGGGGCACACGGGGAGCTGGGGGGGCACAGCCGGGACAGCTGGCCCAGGCTGGCCAAAGGGATGTTCCATACCATATGATGTCACGCTTGGTATATAAACTGGGGGAGCTGGCTGGGGAGGGGCCGTTGCTTGGGAAGTAACTGGGCATCAGTCAGTGGGTGGTGAGCAATTGTGCTGTGCATCACTTGGTTTATATATTCTTTTACCATTATTATTATTATTTTTATTTTTCTTGTTCTATAACTGTCTTTATTTCAACACATGACTTCTACGCTTTTTCTTTTCTGATTCCCTCCCCCATCCCGCTGGGGGAGAGTGAATGGCTGTGTGGTTGTTTTGGCTACCTGATGGGTTAAACCCATCAGAGATTTAACAGAACTTTGTCCCTTGTGGAACTTCGGCATCCGAGTGAAAAACTGAAATTCCCAGTTGTGCACACACCACCTGACACTGGCATAGAGAGCTCATTTGCGTGTAGGAGGATAAATCACTCTTAGAACAACACTGTGACTGTTGGGTAAGCTGGACCTAAGCTAAAGAGACCTTCAGTGCAAATCAGTTAGGACCAGGTGTGATCCGCGGCCAGGATTACCCAACTGCAAGCTTGAAGAAGCAGGGAAGAAAAAAGTATGTGCAATGTGCCAGAAGCCTCTTGCCCTACAGTTCAGGCAAGCAGGCTGGTAGGGAGAGGTTATGCCTGAGTAGCCTCAGTTCACTCTTTACTGGAAGCCTTGCACACATTGACAAAATCCAGTCTGTGTTTCTTGTTCACTGGTCCTCTTACTGCAGAGAAGAAAAACTTCCTTTTTGAAGCACAACCCTTTTGTACGTGCCTTCCCTATACACAGGGCAGAGAACAGTTTTCTTTACTATATATAACTAACTTGTGCATATTTCCAGAGTGACTTTTCTACTGCCAGCAGTTACTTCTTTGAAGGCTATGCAGGATTTCATTTCCCCAGAGGAACAAGTCCATAGCACTGATCAGTCAGGGAGATTAACTAGGGATGCACTCTATTGGACACCCACAGAATGATCTTTGTAAGCTTATGAGAGTTTTAGTCATTTAATTTGACTCACCTGCACTCACAGAAACCATCATTATACACAGGCAACTTAAAAGCACAATGTTGTGGTTTAAAAAAAAAAGAATAAATGTATTAACTGTTTATGTCAGAGAATTTGAATGCTAATTTAACTCTTCAAAGCTTAAGGGAATTAAGCAATTTAATCTCATAGCTAGAACTTTTATCCAGTTGGGCCACTTCAAACATGGCTGTTTTTGTAACTATAGCATTTTTATTCAGTCACACCCTTCCCAACCCCACCACCCCTTCAGTTAAGCTTGAGATGTGAACCATAAGAGATGAGGTACACACAGTTTTTTAAGAGCATCTCCAATTTATGCATTCTGTATACCAGACATGCATGCAAGACTGCCACTAACAAAGTGCTGCAGGAAGGGGAAGTTAACATTTCCCACTCCTTCTGGAGTTCTTGATGGGAATACAACGTGGTTCAGAAACTGTTTGTGACACTGCTTGGACAGCTGCAGGGTGCCATGCGCTTAGTGCTGCACAGGGCTGTTGAGTGACGCTCCGATGGGTTGCTTAACAAGTAATGAGCAGTTTAAATCGATCAGGGAATAATTCTAAAAGTGAGGCCATTTCCTGGGTGGTGCAGAGTTGGAGAAAAGACGCTCTGGAGTACCACTTCGGCCCCAGGGCTGTTGCTACCCCAAGACCTCCCTTCATGCACAGCCAACCACACACACGAGGGGTCTCTGTGTCCCTTGGACGCGCCTGGGATGGTGCAGCACCAGCAAAGCAGCATTCAGAGCATGGCTCGGGTCAGGCACACAGAGACAGGCACTGGGCAGAAGGAGGCTGGAGCGAGCCAAATACAGGTCCAATGTGAGAAACAGGGCGTGCAGGTGTGTTCAGGGAGCTCCACAGAGCAGCGGACGGTGCAGGAGCAGAGTCAGAGATGGGGTTGCGGAGGCAAGGGAAGACACTTTCACACTCTGAATCATTCACCATTTTTTCCTGTTGGACCACAGGAGCAACAACCCTGCTACTGTACCAAGTGCAGGCAGAAGCGCGGTCCCCTCCCCGCGGGATTTGCCATGCACGGTCCCAGCAGGCTCCCCCGTGCACCATCTGTTTTGCTGGCTCTGGCCAGCAGCTTGTGGCTGTTGAGGCTCAGGGTCTGACCTGGCTAAATCGTAGGCAGCAAAAAGAAATCTGTTTGCCCAGGAGAAGTACTCAAAGCCTTGCTGGGAGTAGGTATTGTTTCCATCCTTAGAAGAAATCATAGCCAAATGCATCATGAAGGGTGTTTTGGAGGAAGTTCCCAGCAGAGGAGGAGAGAGATGGTCCTGACAAACTCTTCTTTTTCAGGGTGCCACAGGCTGCATTCATTTACTCTCTTTCACCACTAAAAGACGTCAAGCCACAGCCAGAGGAAGACCTCTCTAAAACTGGAATTCAAAAATGTTGTTGATCAAGTTGCATATCAGTCAAATACAAATGCGTCCCTGTACTTACTTACAGACTCCTATAGCAGACCAGAGAAGGGATGCAGAAGAATGCAGCACCCCGAACAGTCAAAAAGGAGCCACGTCTCCACACATTCTCTTCAGCAATGTACCTGAAACACACTTTTCCATATCGTAACTGAAAAACTTTTCATTTTTCTTTCTGTATCTAATATGAGCCAAGCTTATTCTTCTGCTTCGTCTATTGTTAGCAAAGCCATTAGGTGGCAGTACATCCTAAATTATTCTTAGTAATGCCTAAGTATTTTGATAGTGCTACAAATCAATATATTTCATCATGTGTTGACAGTGTAATTAAGAACATCATAAATGTTTACCATGAAATATAGTTTCCATTTATGTAGATAACTGGAAGTAGAATGTGAATGAAAAAATTAAATATAAAACACACAGAGGAAGGAAAAAGAAAGGTAACTAAATATTTCAGAGCAGCAGGTTTACTCTGCTATGATAAGAACTGAGTGTCCTTCACTCTCCAACTGGAAGGCACAAAAAATCAAGCCAAGCAAATCTAAAATAGCCCAGTTGTCAGAGATATTTATTAGTATTGCCACAGAGTCTCTGAGCACCAGTTGTAGGCTAGAATACCTACTGCCCAAAGGGTTTTACAAACACAGGACAAGGACACAAGCAAGCCGGGGGCAATCCAGCCCCGCAGCCAGAGCCAGGCTCCGTGCGGACGGCAGCACTGCACCGCTCCCATGAGAACCGATGGGATCATCACATCATACACATCTGTGTTTCGGGCACATTTCATCACCAGCTCCTTTAATGTAAATTACACTGGTGTTTATTGCATTGCAGAGAGGAAACATTTGACCGGCAGATTTATACTGCAGAGGGCTCTGCTATCATAATTCTGTGGGAGATCACCACAAGTTAAGCAGTCTGCCTTCTTAACCTATCCTTGCAAAACGCACAGTGGCTTTCATAAAATTTTATATCCATAAAAATACTATGAGGAGTTACTAGTCATGGTAGAAACATTCTCATCCTGTCAGGCTATGAAAAGTCACTGCTAAATATAGATTTGTGAGGGTTTAGGATGCACAGCATCTAGAAGAAAGAGATCCTTGGACTGTTCCTGGTGCCACTGACACTAGGGTCAGTTGCAAAACTAGTGTCAGAGAGGGAAAGGACAAGGGGGAAAGGATGGGGTCTTTCAGAGGACAGAGGTCGTTCTGCTACTTTCCAACAGGACACACACAAGTGTTTCCTTGGTGAGCTGTTTGGTCACTGAAAACTGTAGTTTTACTTCATCTGAAACAATTATTAAGTTTAAGCTGAGTTTGCCAAACATGTCAGATGTACAGATATAAAAAAAAAAAAAAGAAAAAATAATATTTGAAGTACCAATATTGAGAACACAAGCCACTGAAATTCACTGAGCCAGATAAGGAAAACTTGTCAGTGGGAGACTGGAGTCTTACGACTTGTAAGTCTCATCCCTGCTTTTATTCAAAATGCCTTCCTTGTCCTATATCCTAGCTTCAGAACGAGCAGCTATTCACTTCTAAAACCTACTTATAGAGTACCTATTTTTTATCATATCTCTACTTATATTAACCTGAAGGCAGATTGCAAAACCTCCATATGCCAACTAATACATTGGTGCCTTATCCACACAACCAGCCACCAGCAACAGGACTTGACCCAAGGTCTTTACTGTCTCTGTGTGATGGCAAAATTTCCAATACAAGTTGTCCCTTTTGGTTCTTCCCCATGTGCACAGGTAATAGGCCTTGCTCCCACGTGAAAAAATAAAAATCAGTGTGAACCTTGCATAGATAGGCTGTCACAAGTTTTGTGTAGTTTATTTATTATTGCTTTAATTACTGTGACTGTAAGAATGTAGGGAGTCTTTGCATTTGAGACTACAGCAATGGAACAGCTAACAAAGCATTAGCAGACTGTGTCATGTATTAGATTCTGTATTATCAGAAGGGTATCTATTATAGACCATACAGGAGGCATTTAATAATGTTATCCCTGGCTGTTACATTAGTAAGACTTTGGAAAGCCCATCTCCTTGGCATCATGCCATAAACCTTACGTACTGCGCTACATTCATGCACGTCAGTGGGGACTTTATTGCCATCTCCTTTTATTCAACATTTCTTTGCCACTTTTGAATAATAAATCTGTTTACAGGATCTCTGAGCAAAAGCTACATGACAATCAGGTTGAGATGCAGTTTAAAGGCCAGGAAAGTCTCCGTCTTGAGCTGGCTTCTAAGGGCGGGCGCACTGAAAGCCATATTTTAGAGAGACAAACCAAAGGGACTGCTTACACTTTGATCCTTTCATACTTTGAACTGGGCCCTGTCTTAAATTTAACCTCATTAATTAATCTTGGCAGGGGCGAAAACCATCAGGGGCTAAAAGAGAAGGCAAGGACTCAAGCAGAGACTGTGGCAGAGACCCAGGACAAGGTCTAGAAATGAAACTGAATTAAAAAAATTTTTTAAAGGGTGATGGTTAGGAGTAACAGCTGATGAGAAGAGGTTTCTGAATCCTGTGAAACCTTTGAGATTCAATGCAATTTTGTGACACTGTTTCTGGTTTGCAGAGAGCAGAGAGCCCTCCTTTGAACCCTTTGTAAGGAGGCTGTGGCGGCTAACGCCACGCGGCAGGAGAACAGATCTGCCTGCAAGAGGCCCCACGAGCGATGCTCACAGCATCCCACCTGGCAGCTCCACACTGAGTACCATGCTGCAGGAGGATTAGGACTGAAGCAGGTTGAGGGGCATCATCCTAGCAGCCAACCTTGTGTCATGCCCCCACCGTGGCGAGGGTGACCTGACAAGGGCTGTGCGCCTTGCTGCTGCTGAGTCCCAGGGGTGAAGTCCCATCTCGCTGGCTGTCCCGTGGGTGCTGTACACCAGGCATACCCTGGTACTGCACAGTACCAGGCCAGCACAGAGAAAATTGGTTAAAGCAGCCACTGCCAGATCAGCTTCATTTTTCAGTCTTAAGCCATCTTTAAACAAACAGCAATAGCAGGAATTTGTGATGGGGCACTGGGTCTCTCCTCTCCTTCTAGCATCGCATTTTACATGTGGGGCTGGCAGACCTCAACCCCCACACCAGCCCGGGGCGGCACAGCAACAAAAACACAACAAAAACACAGCAACAAAAACACGCGTTTCCCCAGCAGCCTCCTGAAACACCCGATTCAGCTGAGATGTTCCTGGCCAGAAAGCTGGGATCCAGTGCATAGAAACAGAAGAACCACCTTTTCTTTTTCACCCAAGGAGAAAAACATTTCATTTCAAGACTGAAGCATCACCTGCCTGGGCAGTTTGTCACTCCTCTGCCTGCAGACCTTACAGCCTTAAGCCATTATTCGTATAACACGCACCAACGGTGAACTCGCCCTGCCAATGCGGTCTCCTTGTAATACCACCACCAAGAGCCACATTCACACTTGGGCTTGTGACACCAGTTGCCCAAACAAGCCAAGTGGCAAAGCTGCTTGTGGGAGAAGTAATGTTTTCCTTTGCTGGGCACCATAGCAGACAGACCCTGCCTGCCCCAAACATCCTCCTCCTCACTCCCGCCCTCCAGGAACTGCACATGTCCAACACAGTCCCGGGATGTCATTCCCACTTCCTGACTCTGCGCACGAGACAGAGCCAGTTGGCTCATTTTCTGAGCTGCTGACGGTGGTTGTGGAGCAGGGGGGAAGCCAGAGCCTACGCTGCAAAAGCAGGGATGTGTTTCATACCCTGTGGCTCCTCTCTGGCCACTCAAGAGGTCCAGTTCTTTCAGAGAACAGGTAGTGTCGAGACTTGCCACAGAGCCTTGACATCTTGAAAATGTCAGGACTTGGGTAGGGAGGCCAAGGGATAACTGAATTTGGCACCTTTGCTGACCAAGTACTGCCAGGAATGATTCTAAGGACCTTCTGCTGGAAATTAAAGCTGTTAATTCACACTGAGAAACTACCTGTGGAAATATGGCATAAAGCCCATCTCCTGAAAGTAAATCCCCAGGGTCACACCTTATGAATAGTGTTGAAATGGACCCCTTTAATGTAATGTACCAGGTGACTCCTTCTGGCACCAAGACGACAAAGGGAATGTGTTGTTTTAGTTGCTAGTGAGTTTGTTTCTAAGATTGCCTAATACTTTTGAAATAAGATGAATCGCACAAACCCCCTTGCATTGAAGGTGACAGTGATTATATGTTCCTCTATTTAATGCCAGGAAGTAGCTGAATAACAAACACATAGAAACTATGCGTGAAAAAGCAAATACAGCATTAATAGCTATCAGCTTATTACTTGAGAACGGACAATAGGATATCCAGTCACAATACCTTCCAATAATAACATAAAGCTGAGGTCAAGCTTTTTGGATCTCAGCTATATTGGCATTTGTTCCTACAAGGAAGAAGGGAAAAAAAAAATTAAGTGATGTTCCCACAGACCTTAAAAAGCAGAAACATCTGTTGCTGCTATGAACAGCTCGTATGCTGAGTTCAGCAGGAGAAAGTCCAGCAGCTAGTTCAGGTCTCTGCTTACCACCACATGCCTCTGTTCTCAATGGGAAATGATGAGACACAGTTTCAAGGGACATATCAATAATTCAAAACAGCCAAAACTAGCATAAACAAATAAGAATTAGTGCGCCCTCCTTCCTCTTGCCAGCAAGACTGGGAGATGTTACTGATGCCTTAAATGTGCAGTCTTGAACATCGTTGTCAGAACTGTCCCCAGCTGATGAGTTGCTCCACATTGTGCATTTGTTTCACTTTTTAACACACAGTTTTGAACTGAAACACTGAGCAGAAATTCCAAAGAAGTGAGTCTTGTTCTCAGCAACACAGTCTTCTGTGGGGCTAGGGGAAATGGCAAGTTCTCATGGGCTCAAATTTTATGTTTGAGAAATGAATCTCCATTTCAATGATCCGCTATTCACTCATTTCCCAACAGTTCTTTATGCTTTGGGTTTGTAATTTTTAGCTTACACAAAAAACTGTATTTAAGGTGACATACAATTGTCAGAGATGCTGTTTTGCTAGTGTACTGATGCAAACTGTGCTTGGTGAAACTCTTTCTATCAGAACCTCTTTTCTAAGAAAAACCTTTTGGCAAACCAGAGATCATTCACAGGGACCAAGCTGTACAGCTCTAAGCAATTGCTCTGTGAGTAGCATGAGTAAATATCCACAAAAACTCCTGCTTCTACTTGGAAAGCATCAAACTGCATCAAGGCTGCAGCAACCATGAGTCCAGAAAGAAAATGCTGATGACTTGACATTTTGTACTGCCTGATCTCTTAAACATTGTATGTGGGAAGCCTCACAGAAGTAGAGACCTGTCAAAGGAAAGGACCTCTGTACGCCAGATTTCCATTTCCCAGACACAGAGCTTTATTTTGCTTCACATTCTTATACAAAAGCCCAAAACTGTCAACGTTGTGCAGAGCTAAAAAGAAAAGGGAAATTAAATCAAGACCTCTGGACTTGAAGGAGTGAATCTCGGCCCTGCTTTCCTCTCACTCACATGCTGGCATCAATCTGGAGTCACTCTTCTGCCTCCTCGTGTACAGCGGCACGAGAAGACCCTAGCCCAATTTCCAGGGAGAAGTGGCTGAGGAGACTGGAAGAGAGGGGGTTTAGAGGACCACAGTCTTTGGAGCTTGGATTTATTCCTTAATTTAGTTATTGCTGTTATGAAAATATACTGGGCTGCAAAGCAGACAGATTATTTTTTCAACATGTTGAAGGAATGGACTTCAGGATAAGAATATGATGACCTGCAGTTTATATCCATACCATAGTATTTATGAAGACAGGGGGTTAAACACAAATATGCCAAGAAATGGTGCTACCAGATATGCATGGACAGCTTTACATATATTTCTTTTGGCAGCAATGCCATTGTAAGAAAGACCCTCTTTTTCCTCCTTTTTTTTTTCCTAGTTTGAGAGGTCATTGCACAAACACCAGCTCACACACAGCACAACATGCAGCACCTTCTGTGGTACAACACAGTACCGCTATAATTAAGGGCATCAGAAGTCAGAACTGAGGCAGCAGCAGTAGGCAAGGGCTGCTCAGGCACTGCTGCTGAAAAACGAAGTTCATCAAAATTGATTTGAGTTTCACTTTTAGGTCTTTTCCAGAAGTATGTGATATACTGACTCCAAGGTAATTCATAGAAAGTGTGTCCTATGTCTGCCTGCAGACCTGACCTCCCGATAACATCTCTTGCAGGACCCTCCATCTCCACCTGGTCCAAACCTGGAGAGCAAGAGGTAGCTTCAGTTCTGCAGAATATTTGCAGGGGATACTCCAAGAGAGAAACCCACCTACAGTCCTGTGCTCAGCACTGTTTGACAACTCTGTCTTTGCTCCACTTAGAAAGCAGGTAAAGACTTGCAGGCACTGCCAAGCGCTCCACAGCCACTTATGTTCACACAGCTTGGGGCTAGCCCTCTCTAAAGTAGATTGACCTGCTGACTTTCTTTGGGAACCATACAGTGTTTCCATTGCCCTAAAACAACTGGTTGAGGTAGTTTGGAGTGGGAAGGGAAAGAGGGATAGAAAGGAAGGTCACTTAAGCATTTGAATGTAAGGCCAGTGTTGCAGGTCACCAGAGTGCTGTTTTTATTGTAAGAAGCTAGGATTACATATTGCATGCCTGGCTAGCAGGACTGTGAAGTGCAGTAGAAGTCCCCCACAGCCCTGAGCAGCTGGGCATCAAAAGGGCAGAAGAAATTAACTGTAGAGAAAGAGGTGGCTTCAAAGTGAACAAAAAGAGATGTATCTTCACACAAAATCTATTTAAACTGAAAATTCACTGACATGGGATTCCTGGATGTTTCGCATGGATTCAAAAACCCACTGGATGAACCTGTGGACAAAAAAAAATTCATCAGGAGGTTCAGGACAAAGATAACATCTCTATCTCTGGAATTCACCAAGTACCAAATCATTGGAGCCAGAAAAGTATAGCACAAGAGTTTACACTCTAGGGTTGCCTTATTAAATTCTTCCTAAATTATCTGTTACCGGTCATTGTTAAAGAGAGAGTAGGAGGCTGGATAGACCTTTATCCTAACCCATTACAGTCGCTCTTCTTGCTGCGTATGTGTTGTAAGTGTAACATTTTCCTTACACATATGTGCCAATGCTGGAATAGAATTGACCAAGAAATGAGAGGCCAACACCTAGAGATCTCTGCCCCATATCAACTTGAGGTTCACAGGAAACAAGTCTATTCTAGGAAACAACTTCAATCAGAGACCAAAGTGGAAAGCAAAACTCTCCCACCCCTTCCTCAACTCCCATTGCACCGAAGAACCATGCCTTGTCCAAAATTAGCAACACGTAGAGTCAGAAGTCCTGGGTAAGTTAAAGAGTTTTACTTGATGTAATATGTCTATATTAGCAGTGCTCTCTTCTGAGAGTGTCTCCACAGTCTGATCAATACAGCATCTTCTGTCTTCTCCCTTTCAGTAGTGTCATTTAATCTCAGCCAGCAACTAAGCACCACACAGCTGCTTGCTCACTCTCCCCTGCTGGGATGGGAGAGAGAATCAGAAGATTAAAGTGAGAAAACTCATGGGTTGAAATAAAGAAGGTTTAATAGGTAAAGCAAAAGCCACGCACGCAAACAAAGCAAAACAAGGAATTCATTCATCACTTCCCATTGGAAGGCGGCTATTCAGCCATCTCCAGGAAAGTAGGGCTCCATCATGGCTAACGGTTACTTGGGAAGACAAAATGCCATAACTCTGAACATCCCCCACTCCTTTCTTCTTCCCCCATGTTTATATGCTGAGGTGATGTCATATGGTGTGGCCTTACAGAATATGTCCATATATTGGACATATGGAATATCCCTTTGGTCAGCTGGGGTCAGCTGTCCCAGCTATGTCCCCTCCCAACTTCTTGTGTACCCCCAGCCTACTCACTTGTGGGGCAGTGTGAGAAGCAGAAAAGGCCTTGACTCTGTGTAAGCACTGCTCAGCAATAACTAAAACATCCCTATATTATCAACACTGTTTCCATCACAAATCCAAAACATAGCCCCATACCAGCTACTATGAAGAAAACTAACTCTATCCCAGCCAAAACTAGCACATCAGTTTTGATCAGTGGGGATCAGTGCCATGGAGGTGTAGGGTACCTTCCACCTTTCTTGTTCTTTAATACATGGATGACAGCTACATTTACAGGCTGTAGCATCCTTAAGGGAACAAGCTAAAAGGGAGAACTTGGCCTAAAGAGAGCAAAAAAAGAACAAATGAGAAAAACCTAAGAAGCAAGGACAGTGGAAGGGTCATCTTAGCTGTTCCTGAGTTGGTCATATGAGAATCACTGCAGTCAAGCTGTTAAACTGGAGGCTGTAAACTCACCAGCTATAGATCAAACAGATGAAACTTAAGGAGCTTCTCAGGACTGTCTTGCTCAGTTCTGCCAACTTCCATATTTTCTTACCCATCTTACCAAAACTAGTGTTTCTCAAAATCCCACCTCCTGAAGGCAAATAATTAGAAATGAGACAAGCAGGATGAAATGCCCTAAAAGTTTCCATCTGTTTTCATTTCAGAGAAATGCCAGATACTGTGATCCGAGCAGTACCAGATGGGAGCTCTCTCAAAAGGTACTTTCATCCTGTTAGGAAATGCTGACTTGTTAAAATTTAAACCCATGACGAAACTGTAAGTTTTGACATAAGTTCTCAGATCCAGACTAGAATCGTTGGTCACCAGATAAAAGGGATCCCAAAAGCAAGTAGTTTGGAAAAATTGCTTTGAAGCATGCAACTTTTACAACCAATAAGACCAAGATCTACTGGGACATGTAATTTATTTGAGGTCATCAGAAGAGGCAAAGGGAAAACTCAAACATCTTCATCTTGCTGGGATGGGGCTATTTTCCCCTGTCAGGTTTTGGGGCAGCCTGAAGCTAGCAGATACTGCTTATTTTTGGACAGTGCCTAACACATTGGGGCTGTGTCTGGAACTCAACAGGAGAGCAATAAAGCTATCATGGGCACCTCTACATAACTATTTTCACTTAAAAAGACCTTCTGTCATTTCTCTGCTTCCCTTCCTCTAAAGTTCTGTCACTGTCAGAATTTATTGTTTCTGGCAAGTGCCTTGCTGTCATACAAGATGTGCTCCATTTTGGATTCCTCTGGTTGGTTGTTTCAATACAGATGACTCCCACTTGACCTAGACCTCTTTCTTTAGCTAATTTTGTCTCCTATGAAAACGCATATCCTGGCTTTCTTTGCCAGAACAAAGGTCACTGGAAAAGAAAAAAAAAGGGGCACTTCACAGAAATGATCTGTCATTTAACACATACTGCATTGCCAAGCTAGAAAATGGCCAAAAATTAGAGTAAGGGGCAGAAGATGGAAGAGGGATATTTCCTCCCCTTTTTGGGCTATAATTTCCTAACACCAGTATGATTCAGTTGTCTAGTCCTTGCTGATTAGTAGAATTACTCAGAGAAATAGTATTTCAGGAATGTGTTGAAACACCATTCTTAGAAGTTTTGAAATTTGCCAAATACTGGGGGTGACACCTTTTTTCTGTAGTAGAAAGTATACTTGAGCATCCCATTTCTGAACAGACAGTAATTATTGTTCTGGTGGTGGTTGGTATTTCAGAGATAGAAGAAGTCATCCCGGTGAAAAAAAAACCTCTTAAGTCCCAGCTTGCCAAAAAAGTCCTCAACCAAAACCAACAACACATACGGACATCACTGTGATTACGCACACTCTTACACTGAGGTTGTCAACAGTAGTCAGCACTTGTATAGTGCTGCTCTCCAGACCACTTAAAGGACACAAGAGGTTTAACATCAATTTAAATGGCACCAGCATTATTCCCCTCTCAAGTATTGCTTAGGAAACCCATGTAAAAAGCATAATGCCCAGAACATAGGCAGAAATTTGAAGTTTTGGCACGTAGTCAAAGTGGAATAAAGAAAATAAGAATTACCTCTTTTTGTGCTGAACGGATCAGGAAATCACGCTGTCTTTCATGAGGTCACCATCTATTCAGTGTAGAGTCATGCCTTTTTGGCCAACTGAAACAATGAATAATGACCTATTTGTGCTCAACAGCCAAGAGAAAACCTCAGAGAATGGACAGTGCTTGTACAAAGGAGTCAGGCAGATACCATAAGGAATACTTGGCTAATGAAAATCTTAGGAGTTTTTATGGAAGTGGGAAGAAAGGAGACAAAAATCAATGTGAGACATGCACTCACATTTTTATGGAATCAGTGTAGAAAATGCTCATCTCCCACTGCTCCAAAAAACCAAACTTCTCTGGGGGCTGGCTTATAGATGTCCAGAAGACCTTTATTCACTGAACAGACTTTAACAACACACATATAGCTGCAACCCCACAGTTAGTTTTACAAGGCTTTTAAATCCACAACACCTACTGTAAACAAGCCGCAGGAGTGCTCTTGCCTTGCAAGCAAGAGTTGACTTGCAAGCAAGACTGACCTCATTTCATTCTCATGCATTGATTTTTACATGAAAATAGCTTTTACACACACACATGCAAAGCTCTGAACAGTTTCATAATGGTTTCTTGTTTTAAACAAATTTGTTCTGTACTCATATAGTAGAATGGCTACCGTACTGTTTTTTAACTGATTATGAAAGCTTTCAATATCTACTATGTTAATCTGTAACATACACTACACGCATAACTCAGACATTAGAATCAAATATTTTATTCACGTAAATGAGGCAATTACTGCCATGGAGATGACATACATAGTGAAGGAGACAGATGTCACTCATTAAATACACTTCCTTTCACAGAACTTTGTTATTGCTTTGTATCCTATAGTCAAGTTTGGCAACGATTCCCAGCCAATGTGGTTTGCCCATGCACAAAAACCGGGAAGAATTTGTTGTTGCAGATTACCTCATCATGTAGATCTTTAACATCAGAACAAAAAAATCACTTTCAGTCTGGAACTGCTACTCCATATGGGAAAGATTTCTCAATATAAGTCCATTACAATGTTTTCTTCTCTCTCCCTTAGGTTTGTTCTTATCTCAGGCAGTAAGCTTGATCCATGCCCAAACTACTGAACAAGCCGAAATGATGGAATTGAAATTGACTCTCTCCTCCTGAATTTAAGAACGGGGTCAGAGATCATTTAAAGGAGTTGTGCTATGAACAAGCACCCTAACTGCCACAGGCTCTCTCCTTCTATAGCTGGATCAAAACACTCCAAGAACTCTCCATCTGCAGTTGATTGTGATTGTAATGGCCATCAGACCAACATCAGAGTGCTCAACAGTGACTGTAAGTCAGTCTCTGACTCTATCTGCAGTCACAAATTATTAATAATAATGTTTTAAAAAGCTATTGGGGAGGAATGGCAAAGTCCACAAAAAACCCAGATCAAATATTTATGTGGCTTTTGGCAGAGTAGAATCCAATCACCTCCCTCCTAAAGCTACATGTATATCATTTGTCATCACAACAACTTGATGAGGCAAGGAATTATTGTTGTTCCCCTTTGGAGGTGTAAATTACAAAAATTGATTAAATGACTCAACCAGACTCTGTCATAAAGCCAGGCATTGAGTATGTCTTTCTAGCGCTTTTGCAGGACCATAAGGTTGTTTCTTAAGAGGACAAAACATTACAAAAACTCAAAGCATTTCCCCGAGTTTTGAGAACCTTTTCAGATTTCAAAATATTGAGAAATATTCTTAAGAGTCCAGATTATTCTGTGCAGGAGAGTTGTTTCACATTTGGATATACCTAAGATCTAAGATACTACTTTTAGAAGAGATACTGAAGAACAGAGATTTTTAACACAAAAGGAGTTCTTCATAGGCAGGGGTGGGCAAAAAAAAAGAATTAAAAAAAGTTAACACCTTTTCATAGAGAAGCCACACTGCACAGGGCTGAAAATGCTACATCACATGAAGGAAAGAACACACCCCCCCGCCCTCCCAAAAATCAGTTGTGACAGGCTTCTTGATTTTTCCTACATGCATTCCATGGTATTTCAGGTTTAAATCAGACAGCAGCCTTTTTGTTTACTTCTTTACTGAAAAAAATAAAAAATCAGAATAATACACTCATGCTTCTGTAAGTACAAGGTGGTGAAAGCCCTCTTGAAAAGAGAAAGTGGGAATCTTACGTCTCTGGTAGCTCCAGTCCTCCCATTCAGGGGTTCGTACCCTAAGTTCAGCTCCCCACTGTGAACAGGGGTACAGGACAGGGTATGGGTATGGTCAGGGTGTACCTGCAGTACTTTCCAAGGCAAAGGCTCACTTTCAACCAACCCCATCTGCAGAAGGGCAAAAACCCCTTTGTGTGGAAAGCAAAATAAGCCACAAGCATGAGTGGTAGGACATGCTTCGAATCCATTACACATCCCACCAAAAGGCCTCTAAGAACATCCCTCAGTGCTATTCAGAATATCCATCAGGTGGATGAGAAAACTACTAGTGTCTATCTCCTAGTGAGAAAGTTCAAACTTTTTGCAGTGAAATACTCCCTGGCGTTCGGAAGTGCTGTACAGATTGGATGATTTGTCACCATCGCCTGAAATACAGGAAGCAGCTTACGTGGCTGTTTCCACCGCGCTCCTTCACTCATAAATAGACACATCTGTAAGCTGCTGGCTAACTAAGAGGTCAATGTCTCTGCATTCCAGATGTGCATTTAGAAACAGCCTGACCTGCCAGCCGAGGCTCTGCAAGTGTTTGGTACAGAGGCTTTTGGAAGCTGTTCTTTGCTTGTGAAAGCATGAGAAGACAGTGTGGGAACTACCCAGAAAATTCAGATTTATTACAACTTGATATCCCCCAGTCAGAGACTATCCTCTAGGAAACGTACATGTTCCTTTTTTGTATTCACCAAGGCCTCCTACACAAGCAGAAATGAAGACAGAACAACACAATCTGCTTTCTGCTGAAACAACAAACTTTTTTTGTTGCCACAAATATATCCTATAATTGAATTCTCTGTTGTGATATCCTCAAAAAGATTACAGCGGTACCAAGAAAAAAGCATGGGCCATTTAATTCCACAGTTCTATGCATAAACCTCAAGACCATCTCCCTTGCTCTGTGAGAGACAAGCTCCAATGTAGGCTAAGGCTATCCTCTAGGAACCACATTCTTTTTTGTCCTCACCAACAAGCATCTACACAAACAGAAAATGGAATATAAGAGAGAAGGGGAGGAAGGAAGGGGAGGGGAGGAAGAAGAGACCACAACAGACACTTCTATCATTCATCTACTAGTTCAACCAATGGCCCAAGATCAAACCCTGAAGAAGCCATGCACACAAAAATGCTTCTCCCCACCCCCCGCCATGTGCTTGAAATGAAAACATGTGGTAGAAGAGTCATTAAACCTGAGTAAACTGACCCAGAGTTCAATAAACAAGCTTTAAGACATTAATGATAAGAAGTAGAAACATCCAGTACACACAAGAATATCACTGCACAATGAGAACCCTGAGCTACATGGAAGCTCCCCAGCACACAGAAAAGCATAGCAACTGCCCTTCCAAACATTTGTTGTTTATTTCCCCTTATCTCTTGTTCAGGTACAAGACACCTATGTCGTAGGGATAGGCTGAGACACATTTACTCTTTGGCATGTTTCTGATTACAAAGATTTTGATTAGAGACCTATTATGTTGCACTCCAATCGATGCCTGTGATTAACTCCTGTTGGTATTAATCACAGCTGTGCGTCATTAAGTATAGAGCAAATACGGTGCATTTCCAATTATTACCTCCTGAAGGAAACATGAGTTTGCATGGCAGCTGCTTTCTAGGAGGTCTAATTGTAAACATAGAGCAATGTCCAGAGTTCAGGCGCTGGATGGACACAGTCCAGGAGAGGCACCAGGACACAGGCAGAGCAAACCACAGATGAGTGGCAGAGATAAGATAGAGCACTTTCAGGGACACCAGGGCGCTGGGTCTCCCCATTCAGGCTCCTGGTTCTACATTTTTAACACTTCACCCTTCTGTTTTTCCTTTGTCACCCATTGCTCTTCCTGGACTTACTTTTCTTTAGGGAGGGAAAAGAGGTCCTGCAGGATGAGCCAGGCAAAACTGCATGAATAAGGGATGCTTCTGCTCAAAAACACACGCATGAGTTGAACAACATAGTGGGCACTTGTACCTGCTGCCAATCTGCAACCACAAAATTTAGGTGTAGGTGCTGTCTTGCACAGCTCAGCCCGTTCCTGAGTAACGTTTCCAATTCATTTAACAAATACCCTGCTGCAATCATTCAGTAAGGCTGGTGGCTGCAGGGAGAGAGGAGAAACATCAGTTCAGACCCTCCTTTGCAGGTTTTCACAGTGGGGCCGTACCTGTCACCTAGCAGAGTGAGAAGGAGGGTGCAGAATGCCATGCCCAATGCCTCAGATGGTCACTACAGCATCTCATGGCCAGACAGCAATGGTGGTAGGTCTTGACTACCTTGATGCTTCCTCACATAACTTGAGACAGCAACTTCCCAAAAGCCAAGACCGTGCACTGAACTTCACACTGTTGTCTGAAGTCACCCCTGAAAGACCCCTCCAAGGCTGAATTTGAAATCTTTCATTTGTGCAAATCTCACAGCCCAACAATGGCTGGAGACAATCCCATCCCCAAAGGACAGAATCCAGCTCACGTCAGGTGCCTACTAAGCCGGACAACAATACCAAGATATTTTCAGAAGCAGAAGCTCGCTGCAGACCTCTTTCCTGCCACAGTGTGAGAGCTGCCATAGGAAGAAGGAGTCTCGCAAGGAGGTGACATACAGCAGGCAACACTTTTTCTTGCTAGACCACCAGTTCTTCTCTAATCCACCTGCACAGCACCTAAATATGATTACAGTGCCAGTCTAGATGCAATTTGTCTACGTCTGACTAGCTTAACGGTCCATTTGACAAAGGTCTTTGTAGAGGCCAAGGCAGACACCATCTCAGGAGGGTTTCAGTTACATTTTGCTGCCATTCACTTCCACACTAAGGATCTCCACACTCTCCCACTACTTTTCCCTTTACTTTCGAGGATCCTTCATGCTTCCATTTGCTTATTTATGTTTATCTCAAGTAGCAGCTCTCTGGCTGCATCCTCGCAGAGCATGAGACATGCTGTTTGCCCTGAAGAGCCCAGCCCAGCATCATCTGCCACCTCTCTCCAATCTTGTTTTCTGTTTGATGTCTCACAAGATGAAAGCCTGTGATTTCCTTCCTCCTTTTCTTCTTTCCCCTCCCTCCATATGCAAGTTTTTTTGTGCCGGGTTTTATTGCTTTCCTGGGCTTTTCCCACCAGAGCCAGGTGTCCTGTACATTAAGATAGCCCTTGAGCATCGTATTGCCTGGAAAAATCAGGGAGAGCCCTTAGCTCTCCCCCTGCTCCCTAGCTGATCCCAAACACCGATGAAGAGGCCAGGATCCACTTTCTTCTCCTCTTCCTTGCAGTAACAGCACCACCTTTTGGCTCCAGGCACGATGCTGTGATTTCGCGTCTGCAACGTCTCCGCAGAGCGCTGACATTTCCCAGAACAAGCCCTCTCCTGCCTGAACAGGGCTCATTTCACTGGCAACACTGCTACCAGGAGAAAAGAGGATCCCACAAGCCACTGAAGTGAGGGGTCATCCCCTCAACCAACCACACACCACCTAAGTGCTGCTTTTCCTGACTCAATGGCTTTTCAGATAAGATAACTGGTTAGGAATTAATTCCGCCTCCACCCAGCTCTGCGCTCCAAGTCCAGCAAAGTGGGTAGTAGCACGGCTCAAAGCACACCGTCATTTTCAGCCCTGAATGTACATAAACATACCAATCCTTTGACCCTTCTCCAATTGGCCTACAAGCATGAGGTAACCAAATACAAAGGAATGATGCTTGTAAATCCCATTTCTTAGAAATATGACTATGCTCAAGGTATAGTCATTTGTCTGGAGCTTGTGGTATATCTAGCAGAAAAACAAGAACTGTGGAGTATTTTGAGGCAAAGCAGGAATAATCTGACATACAAGAAGAGAGATGACAACACACACACATATTTAAAGTAAAAGCTCATCTTCCATTTTCAGTCACACTTGAACAAGGGCCTGAAGAAACTTTGGTATTTACCTCCTTTATTAGTGTTATCAGTCCTACAGCTACAACACAAAAATTGCCATTACTTGGGTAACTGCTGTAAAGCAGACTTTAATCACCCACCAAATCTCCTTTTCCCCCCTCCAGCTCTGATAAATCGATCTCAATTTATTGATGAGGTCCTAGCCAGCTGGGTTCTGATCCTTCTGCCCACCTCAGGGTTTAGTGACAACCAGCAGAGGTGAGTCTCTCCTAATCAGGGATAAAGCAGAACAGATGCACTCCTTTAACGGTGCAAATTCAATCCAGTTCCAGTAAGGAAAGTGTTTTGCTCAGAATTCAGCAGAATCTACTTCATTTTGGGGATTAACCTTTCTGTTACACTCTCTCGTAAATCCCCTTTGGGAATGTCTATGACATCCTAAGTGCTAAACTGCTTCTTAAAGATCAACAAATAAACGCACTTGCAGATGTCTGTAGATGCAGGGCAGCTTACTACTGCCCTTGAAGTCAGAGATTAAAAACCGTTATAGGTTGACTCATATTTCCTTGGACTATGACTTGTGTGCCTTGACCTTTGCAATGGTAGAAAGTGAGGTAGTCAGGTATGTTTAAAGATATACTTACAAGTGTCTACATTCTGGTTTATAATGTGTTCCAGTAACCTTGAATTAAATCTGGCATATTAAATCGAATGAATAGACATTTGTAACACCTAAGAAATGTAAGCATAACGAGACAGCAGCTTTCCTTGACTACTTCTGATTCACCTGTAAATAACTCCAATTTCCATTTTTGCTTGTTACTTTTCTCTTACAAAGCCCAGGAACCTCATTTGACCAGGGAACTGCTAAAGATAAAACACCAGGAGCTGCAGACACCATCATAAACTTCATGTCCCCATTGCCTGGTCTCGAATGCTGGCAATCCCTAAAAAGCTGGTGTAAAAGTAGATAAAATACACTTTTGTCTTTCCCAATTCAGCCCTTCTAAAAGCCTGCTTCAAAGCATCTCTCAGTGGTTTTTCAGGGTCATAGTTTGGCTAACCAACAAGCCATCTCTGGAATGAAAACTTGGCTGAAATTAGCATATTAGCCTTCCTGTCACAGTATCTAATCTGAGTTCAGATGAAAAACAAATATGCAAAGACTGGAACAATGTTTGCCTGTTAAAACAATCTAGATGAACACAGCATAGGAAGGAAATAGCAAGGAGTTCAGGTATTTGCACAATAAAGTTGAACACAGACTTTGAGGCAGCTTTTCTTATGGTCTCTCCAACCTAGACATAGCTGTACCTGGAAAGCAAATTTCAAAACATTCTACATCGCTCAACAGCAGCTCCTGAAGACATGAACAGAGCTTTTGCGAAGGCTGTTGCTAACAGCCTAATTTTCCTCTTAATCATTTACAGCCTGATCCCAAACTCATTGCAGTTGGTAAGAGTCCCATTGATGGATTTAGGCTTTCATATGGACGAAGCCCTAATTTTCAAATGGGGCTGCTGTTAAAAAGAGGGAGAAAAACAACTTGTCCTTTATTTAGGCACCTAAGGACAGATTTGGGTCCTGGTCATTAACAGCTTTATTTGATAAATATAACCTATACTGGACTTCAGACCAGCTGGACTTGTTCTGGGCAGGGGAAGTTCTTAATAAGTTTTAATCTTATTACAGTACAGCTTAGAAGTATCTGGGATGTATTATCACAGAATCACAGAATCACTAAGGTTAGAAAGGACCTTCAAGATCATCAAGTCCAACCATTATTATGCACACAAGCCCAACAGGAATTGAAGATTTTTCTGCTGATAGCTGATTTTTGCCAGCAACTAGCAGCTCAAGCAACCTGTTGTGCTGACCAACCCCTTCATCGTTCCAGCTGGAGCTGTATTTTGTCCTCCTAACTTACTGAAGAGAATTCACTTAAAGCAGCTCTAAAATACTAATTATTCTAATTCATCCATAATAGGAGTGAGGCTAATGAAACAACTCACTTAAAAAGCCTTGGAGGTATCTTTGATAGGATACCTGCAGTCATCAGTATTTTATTCTCAACCCACTGCAGAGAGAAATACAATGTGACCATGAGGAGGGAAATCAATCACTAAAGGGAAACCAAAAACCAACAAGGCAAATAAGGAAACCAGCAAGAAAAAGTTAGTATGTACACTAATTATCCATTAGGAGCAAACAACTCCCCTAGCAATAAACAGCGCAAATGTTATATTGTTCTTTCTATTTTATATTAAGCTGTTGCTTTAGCGGTGGGAGGAGAACAAAGATCTTCCCATGTGAAACTGGAAGTGTCAGTCTCCAAATAAATAAGCTGGGTTATGAATGTTGGCAGTGGTCTGTCCAGGTCCCGCCGGCACCGCGAGCGCTGGTGAAGCTGCTGGGGGGTTGGAGGCTGACAGCAGAAATACAGAGAGCGAGTAACAGCCTGGCACATTTTGACACGGGATTTCCTCTAAGTTTTTTTTTTTTCTGAGCTTCCCCTTTGGTTTCCTTTGGAAACCCATCCAAATCCTCCTGCCTCAGCCTTCAGCTCACACACACAGCAGAGGGAGCTAAGCCACCAGAAAATAAACCCCCCTCCTCTTCTCATCACTGAGAAATGAGGTATAACTGGGTCAGTTCTCTGCCCTAAAGCTCCAGTCATTGAGCAGTGAAGCTCCCCTGCAGCAAGGCTCTCCCTTCCAGCCCAAACTCCTCCTGAACACACAGCTGATGAGGGCATATGCAGTGCTTCTGACTCCATCTCTGGGATTCTTTCATTTTTCAGGGGTGTTTTTTTAAAAGGAATTTTTTCTCTACAATTTCCATTTTACCAGCATGTTTTGTTCTATATATTGGATATAAATCCCAGTATTGTAAGGTACTGGAGCAACATTCAAAAATTTTCCTTTCTGTGCTCACTCCAATCCAACTCTAGATCCCCATTACCTGTCAACAAGCCACGGGGTTCGCCTGTGAACCTGTTTTTGGTTGGTGTTGACATCAACTCTGTCCTGGCCTAGACCAGCCCTCTCAGAGAAGAGAATTTCACATCATAAACCCACAATTACTCCTTACAGTAGCTTCATTGCTTGCAATCTCCCCAAAACTGAGAGAATATGGAAATATAACCTCCATCTATGTAGTTCCAAAGGCACAAGTTCCAAAGGCACTTGTCCTCATGGGGCAGGACAATTTGTAGGACAGTCTTACTACCGCTGCACAGAGTTACAAGAAACTGCTGAATAATATTGCAGCGGTGAAAAACTGGACAATGAAATGGCAGACGAAATTTAAGACAGGTAACTATGAAACAATAGACATGGGAGGAAAAATCCCACCAGTTTAAAATTCAGCATCTGTATTATGTGGCCATGACAATTCCCCAGTGGAATGTCCCATCACTGACTCAGCACAGTACTTCCTGGAAGAGTCAGGTTAGATTAAATAATTTCACTTAATGAAATGTTAAAAGCACAGATTTTTGGCCGTCCTCATGTAGTGAAAGATGAGCTGGAAGGGAAGAAGACCAACCTGTCTGAACAGAGAGCTTTCGTCAGAAGTCAGAAAAAAAAGAGTGTTTATGATCTTTGAAAGAATGGGCAGGCAACTCAGGAGGACTACAGGGATGTCATGGGGTTAGGCAGGGAGAAAACTAGAAGGGCCAAAGCTAGAACTTCATCTGGCTACTGCCATAAAAGACAATAAAAATTGTTTCCATAAATATATTAGCAACAAAAGGAGGGCTACGTAGTATCTCCATCCTTTATTGGATGCAGGGGGAAACATCGTGACAAAGGATGAGGAAAAGTCTGAGGTACTTGATGCCTTCTTTGCCTCAGTCTTTAATAGCAAGACCAGTTGTTCTCTGGTACCCGGCCCTCTGAGTTGAAAGATGGGGAAGGGGAGCAGAATGAAGACCCCATAATCCAAGGGGAAATGGTTAGCAACCTGGTACACCACTTAGACACAAACAAGTCTCTGGGGCCACCTCAGAAGGTACTGAGGGAGCTGGTAGGAGTGCTCACCAAGCTCTTAGTCCTGGCTAACTGGAGAGGTCCCAGTTGACAGGAGGTTGGCAAATGTGTCACCCATCTACAAGAAGGGCTCGGAGGAGAATCCAGGGAACTACAGGCCTGTCAGTCTGACCTCAGTGCCAGGGAAGGTTATGGAGCAGATGATCGTGAGAGCCATCATGTGGCATGCACAGGACAGGAAATCAGGCCCAGTCAGCATGGGTTTATGAAAGGCAGGTCCTGCTTGACCAACCTGATCTCCTTCTATGACAAGAAGACAAGCTCAGTGGATGAGGGAAAGGCTGTGGGTGTTGTCTACCTAGACTTTAGAAAAGCATTTGATACCATCTCCCACAGTGTTCTCCTGGAGAAACTGGCAGCTCATGGCTTGGATGGGCATACGTTTCACTGGGTAAAAAACTGGCTGTATGGCTGGGCCCAAAGAATTGTGGTAAATGGAGTTAAATCCAGTTGGCAGCTGGTCACAAACGGTGTTCCCCTGGGCTCAGTATTGGGGCCAGTTCTGTTTAATGTCTTTACCAACAATCTGCATGAGGGCGTCGAGTGCACCCTCAGTAAGTTTACAGACAGTACCAAGTTGGGCGGAGTGTGATCTGTTTGAGGGTAGAAGGGCTCTGCAAAGGGATCTAGACAGGCTGGATTGATGGGCTGAGGTCAATTGTATGAAGTTCAACAAGGCCAAGTGCAGGGTCCTGCACTTTGGTCACAACAACCCCATGCAACGCTACAGGCTTGGGGAGGAGTGGCTGGAGAGCTGCCCGGCGGAAAGGGACCTGGGGGTGCTGGTTGACAGCCAACTGAATATGAGCCAGCAGTGTGCCAGGTGGCCAAGGAGGCCAACAGCGTCCTGGCCTGTATCAGCACTAGTGTGGCCAGCAGGAGTAGGGAAGTGATTGTGCCCCTGTACTTGGCACTGGGGAGGCCGCAGCTTGAATACTGTGTTCAGTTTTGGGCCCCTCACTACATGAAAGATATTGAGTTGCTGGAGCATGTCCAGAGAAGGGCAATGAAGCTGATGAAGGGTTTAAAGCACAAGTCTTAAGAGGATTGGCTGAGGGAGCTGGGGTTGTTTAACCTGGAGAAGAGGAGGCTGAGGGGAGACCTTATCGCTCTCTGCAACTACCTGAAAGGGTGTTGTGGTGAGGTGGGTGTTGGTCTCTTCTCCCAAGTAACAAGCGATAAAACAGGAGGAAATGGCCTCAAGTTATGCCAGGGCAGGTTTAGATTGGATGTTAGGAAAAATTTCTTCACTGAAAGAGTTGTCAAAAATTGAAACAGGCTGCCCAGGGAAGTGGTTGAGTCACCATCACTGGAGGCATTAAAAACACATGTATATGTGGTGCTTAGGGACACAGTTTAGCGACAGACTTGGCAGTGTTAGGTTAACAGTTGGACTAAATCTTAAAGGTCTTTTCCAACCTAAACGACTCTGTGATTCTAAGATTCTAATTTGGCTTCAGTCTAACAGCCTGATGGGAATTATGAAAACACAGAAGGTATAATGATCTGTTCTCACCATAATTTTAACATCACCAAATCCACTGTTGTTCAATAGGTGAGCAGAGTCATTCATATCTAAGCCTGGCTGAATGTTCCCAACAGGATTCAGCTGTGAAGTCCAAAAAGAGGATTTAAATCCAACCTGAAGAGCCATGTGCTTTATCAAAGGCTTATGGAAGTATACCTTGTGCACCCCTTCTCACCCTGCACTGCCCAAGTGGTGCTTGCCTTGGTATACGCACCTGTATGAGGACCTCCAGCCCAAAGGCCACCCTACACCAAGACGGCACATTGTGACTTGCTAGTTTGGGCCCCAGAATCAACAATTATCATGATTAAGAAACAATTTTAGTTACTCTTACTGTATTTCAGAGAAAGTTACTTTTGTATCAGAATAATTTGGAATTATGACTTTTCCTTTGCTAGTCTGAGAATAAACATCCTGCCTTTTCCACTTCCATCTCTTAAATTTTAATCCACAAAGGATCATAGAATCATAGAATGGTTTTTGTTGGAAAGAACCTTTAAATGTCATCTAGTTCAACCCCCGGCAATGAGCAGTGACAGCTTCAACTAGGCCAGGTTGCTCAGAGACCCATCCAACCTGACCTGGAATGTTCCCAGGGATGGGGCATCTACCACCTCTCTGGGCAACCTGGGCCAGGGTTTCACCACCCTCATAGTCAAAAATAGCTTCTTTAGACCTAGTCTAAATCTGCCCTCTTTTAGTTTAAAGCCATTACCCCTTGTCCTTTCACAACAGGTCCTGCTAAAAAGTCTGTCCCCATCCATTATAGGCCCCCTTTATGAACTGGCAGGCTGCAATAAGGTCTCCCCCGACCTTTCTCTTCTCCAGGCTCAACAACCCCAACTCTCTCAGCCTGTCCTCACAGCAGAGCTGTTCCAGCCCGCTAATCATTGTTGTGGCCTCCTCTGGACCCACTCCAACAGGACCATGTCTTTGCTGTGCTGAGGGCTCCAGAGCTGGATGCAGGACTCCAGGTGGGGTCTCAGCAGAGCAGAGCAGAGGGGCAGAATCCCCTCCCTTGACCTGCTGACCACGCTGCTTTGGATGCAGCCCAGGACACACTTGGCTTTCTGGGCTGCGAGCGCCCATTGCCGGCTCATGTCCAGCTTTTCATCCCCCAGTACCCCAAGTCCTTCTGGGCAGGGCTGCTCTCCATCCCTTCATCCCCCGGCCTGGATTCATACCAATGGTTGCCCCGACCCAGGGGCATGATCCTGTACTTGCCCTTGTTGAACCTCATGAGGTTCACATAGGCCCATTCCTCGAGTTTGTCCAGGTCTCCCTGGATGCCATCCCATCCCTCAGACGTGTCAACCACATGACTCAGCTTGGTGTCATCTGCAAACTTGCTGCGGGTGCACACAATCCCACTGTGTCACTGATGAAGATATTAAAGAGTACTGGTCCCAATACGGAACCCTGCGGGATACCACGTGTCGCTGATCTCCATCTGGACACTGAGCTGTTGACCACTACTCTCTGCATGTGATCATCCAGCCAATCATCCAAACAGTCCACCCATCAAATCCATCTCTTTCCAATTTAGAGAGAAGGCTGTTGTGGGGACTGTGTCAAAACCCTTACAGAATTCTAGATAGACAACATCCATAGCTCGTCCGTTGATGAAGTCACGCCATCATAGAAGGCCACTGGGTTGGTTAGGCAGGACTTGCCCTTGGTGAAGCCATGCTGGCTGTCTTGAATCACCTCCCTCTCTCCCACGTTCCTTAACATAGCTTCTAGGAGGATCTGTTCCATGATCTTCCCGGGCACAGAGGTGAGACTGACAGGTTGGTAGTTCCCAGGGTCCTCCTTGCTACCCTTTTAAAAATGGGTGCCATAAGGTTGCAATAAATAGTTTTAAAGAATAAGGAGTTTTAAACACTCTTCAGTTCTAAAATACCATTCAAGGACTAAACAATGCAGTCCTGATGTAGCAGGGGAAAAAAGAACAAAACAGGACTTCCACGATTTATGGGCAAGAGAACTGCATCACAGAAATTGTGCAATTCTCTCCTGGGAAACTTTAGTCTTGCCCTTAGGTATATTGAGTTTGAATGCACCTTGCTATTAATATAGCAACAATACCCTGCAATCTTATTAGAGGCCAGAAGTACTTAGACTCTCAAGTCCCCAAAATCATCAAGTCATTATAGTCATCACATGCTTTAAAAGACCTATCTTTTTAGATTTAGGGACACACACTAGAGAAGGTACCCAGATGTATCCAGTAGGTGTCATTTTTGTCCACTCTTGCTTCCTTTATTAATGGTTAATGAGAGTAGCAAGAAGGCATTTTCCTTGGAAAGTCAGAGGCATCCATAGGAAAGTCAGCTTTCCTATGGAAACAGCTAGTATTTGGGAGAGGAAACCAAAGCATGTGCAGAAATGATGGGTCTGACCAGAAATCTCTCCAGGCTGAATGGGAATGCTCAAGATGAGTTTGGCGCCTGGTCATTTCTGCACTGAACTGAAGACCCGGGGCAGGCAGGTCCAGATTTTGCTCAAAGTCCAGTTCTGTAGGGTTTGGCATTCTGAAATAAGGACTCTCCTCCTATGATCCTCTCTTTTCCACCTCTATGTACCCTCAGCCACGTTAAGTAGCAGCAAATCCTCTTGGTACCTTCCGCTGTAATGCTGAAGATGCCATGCTACCCATGGACACTCCTGGTGAACAACTTCTTAACTGCTCCCCCTGCTACACAGAAAACCAGAAAGCACTGAAAGATAAACTTTTTCCACAGAGGGAAGTTAGGCCATGGCTGCTGGGCTTGGAGTGAAAGCAGCCAGGGACGGTTTCCTGTCTGGTAAATATGCCATTTCTGCATTGTGCAAACATCTGAAGCAGGACTGCAAGCATCTACCTCCTGCGCAAGCCAACACTAGGTCATCAGCCCTGCGAAGCAAAACCTGGCATGGCTCACAGTAGCCAAGCACTCTGGTGAAGCCAAAAAATTCATCCCTAACTGAGTGAGCTGCACACTACAACCGCACATCTAAAATTTCCACTCGGGCACCTTCATGATGTCGAAGGAGAACTTGCAGCAGCATTGCTTTGGTGCAAAACAGGAACAGCCCCCGCAGCTGTGTCCAGCTCCTCTAGAAAGATAGGGCATCAGAAGCAAAAATTTCATTTTGTATTCCCAAATAACTGAAATTACTTTGTTATTAAAGACTACCTGACTCAAGTGAACCCGCCCTTCCATGAACCTACATTTAGCCATGAGCCATCAGTGCCATCAGTACCAGGCTCCAGAGAGGGACGTGCACACCACAAATGTGCTGGGCTGCTCCCAGCCCTGCCCCAGCGTGCCTGGGACTGCAGGCTAGAGCCTTGGGGAGCTGTCAGAAAATATCACTTTGATAGACTTAACCAGTTTCTCTGGCCAAGAACTATCCCTAAACACATAATTCCATTCTAAAATCAGTTTTTCAGCTCCAAATAATTAGAGGCTTTTCTTGCTTCTTCCTTCTCTTGCAGAGATAACTTGCAGCTGTTTGCAAACAGCTGATAGGAATTTCTGGTTGCCTGTCTGATAGCATGCTGTTGTGCCCGCCTCCAAACTGGAGGAATTTATGTTACAGTGTGAATGTCAAACATGTAATATCAAATTATCTATCGGGAAATATTTCTGTGCATGGGTAAGCTGTGTGTGTGGAGGTCCCACACAGTCACACCGGAACTCAGTTTCCCAGGGTGAGATCCAGCCCCTCAAGTTGTGTTGCCCAGAGTCCAAGAAACATGCTAAGCTTCTGAAGGAACCTGCTGCTCTCTCGTAACTGGCTCATAGCCCTTTCTTCCTGAGCACTATTTGTCTTGGTAACTGTCATTAAGTGAAAGTGTGGACCCTGAGGCAGGCAAATGGGATCTCACTTTTGGATGATCATTTCTTCTTCAACCAGACAGCAATGATAAATCAAGGTAAGAGGTACTTAGAGAAATCCAGGTAAAGGCAAGTGATCTGTTTCAGCAGCTCGCTCAGTCAGATAAACTCCCGTCAGCCACACAGATGAAGGTCTTCTTAATCAGACAATACTGATCTTTGATTACACCACGTAATAACGATGGAAAGGAACTGCTCAGCCCACTTTGCCCAAAGGAATCTGTTACTGTAGCTGGTCAGAGAAAATGGCTTTATCACCACAACCAGCCAGGGCTGAACTATAAGGTGAAGAAAAACCCAGACATCAACAACCACATTTAAATCACAAAGATACCTGCAATGAGAAAACTTCAAGGTGAGGTCTGAGGTTTTTCAGAGAATTATAAACAGAAAAGATTAGTGTGCTGGGCTTTGGGGACCTTTCAATATATGTAGTTACAGAAGCGTGACAAAAACAGGGTGGCTGATTTCAGTGTGCTTTGAAGCAGGGACTTTTTCAGGATTAAACCTTTCAACCAGCAAGTCATGTCTGAAAGGCTTGTCACAGAGTTCAAGAATTTAGATATTTATTTTCTCCCAGCCTTGAAAGAGTGTGCTTTTTTGTGGTTTTCAAATCAGTAACTTAGGTTTTGAGTAAAATGAGGGTGACTGGATACATAACCTGAGGAAAGCTGGATAATGGATGGGAATTTTACGGGGCCGAGGGCTGCTTTGGCAGATGATTCACTGCTCTGCTGGGTGACTTCTGGGTGGCGGTGATGTGCCCACTCATGCGGAGCAATATATTAACCTCTGTTGAAATGATGCAATACCCATTTTCTAGCAGGTTTCACAGTCTCCCCCTGAATTATCATCTCCTGCAAAACCTTTGTTTTCACAGGATTTCTGAATGCTCAGGCTTTGGTTTCCATTAGTTTCCTCTCTGCAGAACAGCTCTGTGTTTCCACTCCAAGAGCACCAGCACAGCTGTTTTCCAGGAATTAGCCTCGGAAAAGCTTCAGTAACAGCTTCCTGCACTTAGCTCCATGCATCACCCATGGGTTTTGCTTTATCAGCTGTAAGACAGTAAGACACCATTCAGGTTTTGAGGTTCTTGTTACCACTTCCATGGAGACTTTTCCTCAGCATAAATGTCATACTTCCATTGTTTACCATCTTCTTTACTTTCCGCTTCACTCATGTCCTTTCCTCCTTCATCCCAAAGCAGCTTCAAAGCCCCAGGAAACTTCAGAATTTCCACTCCTCACACGCTGTCCCCTTCTTCCACTGCATCTTACATGTCTAAGTCCCCAGCACATCTAGACGGGCAGCATAGCACTGGAGATGCAGCATGGCATAATCCTGGGTTTCTTGGAATTGAACTGAAGAAAATCCTCAGTGAGCACCTGTTCTCCGTTTCTTTTGAGAGCTGGAAAGGCATTTTGGAGAACTATGCTCAAATAAAAGACATCTTGTCTCCCTTCTTCCATTTGGAGACTATATGAAGGTGTCCAAATGCAGGCTGTGTTTGGAAACTCGTTGCATAACCATCATGTTTGTCTATGTGAAGTCTGGGCATCTTCCTCTGAAAATGAAGCTGTTCTCTGTCTCTTGTTCACTTCCCTTTTATTAAATAAACCCTTTTATGTAAGCATGACTGATCATTATTATGGCCTAGCTAATACAAGGAAGGAAATTAGTAAAATGTGTTTTCCATGCAGAGGACAAACCAGAGTATTTTAAAGCAGTTTTCAAAGTGCTTTCGAAGTTCTCTTTACTCTGGCAGCACCTTTGCTGCCATGGATCAAACTGTTGCACAGGGTGTCCACAATGATGAGGGCATCTTCTTCAAACATGGGGTCAAATGTGGACTGCGTGTCATTTCAGTTCTCTTTGAGCAAACCTGAATATCAGGTTTTCAGGCCACCTCAGTGAGCAATTAAATGAAATTCTGCCAAGATCTGTCATCTGCAAGCTCCCTCATCCTGTGGCACAGTACAAACATTTTTTGCAGATATCTGAGCAGTCCTACAATGCAAAATGCAGAGGTTTAACAAGGTGGTATACAAATACGTCTTTAAAAAAAAAAAAGATAAAAAGGAAAGAAAGAAAGAAAGAAAAAAAGGAAAAAAAGGAAAGAAAAAAAGGAAAAAAAGGAAAGAAAGAAAAAAGGAAAGAAAGGAAGAAAGAAAGGAAGAAAGAAAGGAAGAAAGGAAGGAAGAAAGGAAGAAAGAAAAAGGAAGGAAGGAAGGAAGGAAGGAAGGAAGGAAGGAAGGAAGGAAGGAAGGAAGGAAGGAAGGAAAAGGAAGGAAGGAAGGAAAAGGAAGGAAAAGGAAGGAAGGGAGGAAGGGAGGAAGGGAGGAAGGGAGGAAGGGAGGAAGGGAGGAAGGGAGGAAGGGAGGAAGGGAGGAAGGGAGGAAGGGAGGAAGGGAGGAAGGGAGGAAGGGAGGAAGGGAGGAAGGAAGGAGGAAGGAAGGAAGGAAGGAAGGAAAGAAAGAAAGAAAGAAAGAAAGAAAGAAAGAAAGAAAGAAAGAAAGAAAGAAAGAAAGAAAGAAAGAAAGAAAGAAAGAAAGAAAGAAAGAAAGAAAGAAAGAAAGAAAGAAAGAAAGAAAGAAAGAAAGAAAGAAAGAAAGAAAGAAAGAAAGAAAGAAAGAAAGAAAGAAAGAAAGAAAGAAAGAAAGAAAGAAAGAAAGAAAGAAAGAAAGAAAGAAAGAAAGAAAGAAAGAAAGAAAGAAAGAAAGAAAGAAAGAAAGAAAGAAAGAAAGAGGAAGGAAGAGAGAGAGAAAGGAAGAAAAGTGGGGAAAGGAAGAACAGAAGAAATCAAACCAGCCCTCTAGAGAAGTCTATTGATTGGGAGCTCATGAAACTGCAACACAGAGAGTCAGGCACCACTGAGAGTTCCTGTGATTATTTCACTTTCCTTGTGGGCCAGAAATTTTCACCAACACGTGGCAGGTGGCAGAAGCCACCGCAGAGAGGGTGATCTGCTTTTCTGAGCAAGCGGCAATGGTCAGCACCCCAGTCCTCCAGGCACGCACCCACACAGACACAGAAGAGGGGTAGCAGCTTTTAGTACACCTTCAATCCAATACCTTGTTGTCCTAGAAATCAGGATGGGGATTTGAGGGCTCTGCAAACCAAGCTAGTGGCAGAAAAGGAGGAGATGTTGCAAGAGGGGCACGTCTCTGACCATGCCGCTGTGGTCACACAGGTGACTCACTGGGGCAGCTCTCTGAGGACAGGCAGAAATATTTTAAGTCAAGGGGCCAGTATTAAGGGACGGAACAGCATTCAATTGATGCAAGTGGTAAATCAGGTAATTGGGCTTGTTAAATTGAGGCAACAAACAAGAAGATGGTGTATCCCCCCTGCTCACACATGCTTGTCCCAGTGCTGTGAGCCTGGCTCAGCCCCCAGCTCTGGGGGACATACAAAAGAATGGAAGGGATACAGGAAGGGATACAATTACTTATCTGATGATTAGGTCCTTCCCCGTGTGGCCTCTCCTCTGCACCAAGTGCTTGAACAACAGCAACAACTTCCATATAGCTTTTATACAATAAATGTCAAAGGAATAATGGAAAGAGAAAATATTACCTATTGGGGATTTCCACTGAGAGGCTGTGGTTAGATAAAAATTCCATGACGCGATGGAGAATAGAAAGGATCAACATTAAATAAAGAGTGACCTTCCAGCACACTATCTAGCAATTTAATCGTGAGCAGAGCATCTGACCCTACATAAAGAAGGGGCTACTTCTCTAGTCTTTATAGCAGGGAGAGAGGCAAATATATTGATTCCCATAAGGAGTCCTTGGAGGTTGTTTTTTCTTTTCCTTTTATTTTCCCAGGTTTTGCATTTTTAGTCTCTTTGAGAACGTAGTTTAATGGTCTTAGTTGAGTGCAGCTGTCCCCACAGTCCTGTTCATCTCTATGTTTCATCATCTGTAAATAAATAAATATTGTCAGCGCTCTAAAACTTCTAAACTTTATCCTTTTAAAGGGACCCCTTCTCCCCATCCCTAACATTGTCAACATCTGCAATATCCTGGGCTAATCTATACCTAGAAGAAAGTATTCCTGATAATTCTCTGGTAAACAATCAGAGAAACACTATAGAAATTGATTGCAGAGATGCCTGTTTATCCTCTTCCCTCTACCAGAGATTACCGAACTGTGGAAACATCAATTAAGGCCAAATCATGCTGGCTATTGGCTGAAACGTATTTTAAACATGTAGTTTAAGGTTGTTCCATTTCCTCTGTTTCAGTAAATGTAAGATGTGTATAGCCCATAATTACATAGACAAGTTTTCATGACTGCTTCCTCTTTTGCATGAAGGTTTTTCTCAGTTTTGTTCTTAAACAGACTCTCCCATCAGCTGGTACTCTGTGCCAATAGGCATAAATTAAAAAGGCTAACCAGACATCCTTAGGGACACAACAGAGTTGCCCTATGTTTATTTCTGTAAATGTGTCTCATCATTCCTGGATTTCTGAAGTTTACTGCAATTATCTAGCTCATGTGTCTTGCAAATGATCCAAATAAAGAATGAGTCATATTGGCAGAGCTAGCAGAAGAATGATGAGATAATTTAGACCTATGATGACCAGCCTGCAGGTTGGTAACTCCTGTGCAGAATTTAGCCACACTGCCAAAAAGTGTACGAGTCAAAAGTGCAAACGGGCTCAGAGGAAAACTTATTCTTGTAGGATTAAATACAGTTAAGAGTATTTAATAGGTAGCCCTCAATTGTATCTTCTGAATCAGGGAGTCCTTATTCTTCTAGATTGCCAGAAACTGATAGAATAAAAGACGGGAAAGATTGCTTCACACCCATCCTGTTCTCAGTAGTCCAAGCATCTTCTTTCTCAGATGTCCCATAGCCCACGTGCCTGAGCTGACCCTGTCTGGCAATGCTTAATATGCTACACCGATCCTCCCTCATGCCCACAGCATGGATTCAACTACTTTATAACCACAGGAAAATGTGCTGATCCCAATATCCCAGAGAACACAGTGATTTTGATCCTCCGCTCCGATAAAATTCTTGCCAAATACTCCTCGACTCACATCGAGAATTTCCCTCCATCACATTTGCCACTGGGTGTGGACATACACTGATTATTGGTGGGGATGGAAGAGCAGCCAGATGCATCCAAATGACCTTAGCTATTAAGAGAACAAGCATGAGAACATTTCTTGTCATGGTCGAGCACACAGCACCGCTTCAAGCAGTAGGCTGCCTTGAGTGCTCCCTCCAAAAAGCTCTGTTCTGCACCATGCCTTAGCAGCAAATCCTGGGTGCATAGAGGAGAAGTAAATAGAGGAAAATAGCAGGTAGAAAATATCTGTAAATAGCAGGTAGAAAATATCTGTATGTACCGCAACAGCGGCTCTCACAAGTTCTGCTCTCTTATGAAACCTGTACTTCTCTTTGCTGTACAAACACACCACGTTCTGGTCCTGGGAGAAGTCTGTAACCACCAAGGCCTCTATTATCATGGGAGGTCACAGAACAGGCTCCATTTCCTGGCTGCCAACTGCTTGATTTCTCAACTTGCTTTTTTTTCCCATGCGCATAGAAGCTGGGTTTACAGCTTGTTGGATTTGTAAGGTCCTGTTCTGTTGGGAGGATATAAAACATAACTGAAAAAATTAAATATTCACATTGGTATGAATATGGGAAATCACACTTAAAGATATTTGCAATCTTTCTCTAGTAATGAATCCCCCAAATATACTAATGAACGAGAACTAACACTGTTGAAGGGAAGCCACGACTTACAGGTTTCTGACTTACAGGTCACTTTGCCTATGTATCTGTAGAAAGAATGTGATTTTCCTTTAACCACTCATAAGTATCAAATGAAATGTATTATTTTGGCTATTGCTCCAATTATGTGTATACCTCATATTTCCAACAATTCTGTTATAAATTATCTATGTAAATTAATAGTGTCATTTGATCACATATAAATAAAGCTAATAATAGTGTCAATCCAGTATCATGAACCAATAACTGTCACCTCAAATATCTTACAACCTAGGATAAATAGACTACAACAACAACAACAACAAAATCAAAAGGAAGAATAGAGCGGTTACTCTTCACCAAGTCTGCTTAAATTCTAGGGTTTTTTTCGTTAATTTAAGGATATGGTTTGTTGGTAGGATATAATTTAAAAGGAAGAGAAAAACAGTTATTCCAAACCCAGAAGCATCACAATAAAGAAAAAGTAAAAGAAGGGAAAGATGAGGACAGGGAAACAAAATCAGAAATAGGCATTGCAAAGAATATCATTGATAGCTACAGTGATTATCAGAGTTGCCAATACTAGATTCAGTGCATTGCTTATTATGCATGCTTTGTCATTTGAGGGATAAAGTCATAAATAGGGATAGTGGACATTCTTCCTTATCCCTTGGAGGTTTCCAGAAGTGCAGGTTCAGCGGGTCTGTTTTCCCATGAACGGTACTAAGAATTTTTTAACTGAGGTTTTTAAAAGCCCGACAAGGTATTTTAATTGTTGGTTTTGCAGGTGCTGTCATTTTCTGCTTTTTGGCCACTGCTGTGATACCACAAAAAAGTGGTTTTCATAGTGATTCAGCCCTGAGCCAAAACTGAAAGTTCACATTATTTACTTTGACTAAGCATCCAAACTTCTGTTGGCTTCCTTGGTCCCAGCCTTCTGGATTTTTAGACTTGACACGATCACTGCCAGGTTTATTGGTCAAATGTGGAATTCTGTGAGTCTGTGAACGCCTGGGCTGGAGACCCAGATGCCACCATTACCAGATATATGGTGACTGTTGCCTGACGTGGCTTCTGCCGGGCAGCGGGAACCTGAAGCTTGGGGGTGCAATGATTGCACCGACAGCCCTGAGGCCACAGTCTGCACCCCTGCATGACTTCCCAGCCTGAGTGATGGGACATGGGACCTTCATCACCAGCTTGAGTGGGAGGAGGTGGTAGTGGCATCACCAGGTCCCTAGGGAAACTGGAGAACCTCATGAGAGCTTGGCAAGGGAAGGCCTGGGGCTACAAGGGAAGCAGCTCCACGCTGCTCACCCCTTCCCAGTCCAGGGATGTGCCAGCACCCATAGCCACCAGGGACACCCCAGGGCAGGGGTCATTTTTTACAGGGTCACCAAGGTCCCCCAGTGGTTCATATCGCATGACATGACCAGTGTCACCTGAGGGGGGCATATGCCGCAGGATCATAAGGGTAATCCCAAAGGGTGGGGGGTCCCATCCCATGGAGTCACCATGGTCACCTGAGGGAGTCACATACCATGGAAATCACATAGTCACCCCAAGAGCATCACAACCCATGGGGTCACCAGGGCACCCCAGCAACCGCAGGGTCAGCAAGGATGCCTGGGGCAGCAGAGCCAGCCAGCCAGCCACTCTCCCTCCCAGCAGGAGGTCAACCCCACCAGTGGGGTGCAGACCACCAGCCCCCGAGGCATCCCTGCTGGGGTGGGTGGGGGCTTGTGGGGCAGCCCGCTCCAGGCACCCCACAGAGAGGGCTGCTAGCTTTCTCCTCTTCCCTGCCATTCTCAGTGGGACACTATAGCCCACCTGGCATGGGACACCTCACCCTGCACCCGCTCCCTGGAGCACATTCTGGGGCACCTGCTCCTCAGGCCACTCTGCTGGTCACCCCTTCCCGCAGCACTGGGGTCGAGACCGGGAAGTACCTCATCCGCAAACCACCACACAGGCTCTCGACTCATTTGCCAGGGTCCTGCTGACTCCCCGTTGCAAAACTCTCCCCCAGCACCCCCCAGAGCTGCAGCGAAGCGGGCAGCCGCTGCGCCTCTGCAGGGTGAGCTCCTCCACGGCTCACCCCTTCCCCAGCCCTTTCGGGGGTCCTCTGTCACCTCCTCGGCACCGCACTCCCCCCGCCTCGCCCTGCCTGCCGCCGTGCTCTGCCCTAATTGCAGGCACAGCCTGCTCGCGCCAGCGTGCCCTGGCAGGCTCCGGCCGCCACCTGACAATTAAATTGCCTTGTGTTAAAAACAACAATAACAGGAAAAAAAAAAACAAACAACACCTACCCCCCCCCCCCCCCGGACTTCTTGTCTTTGCAGGTTGAAAGCTGCTTCCAGATTTGCAGCCCATGTACACCCCCCGCCCCCGCCAGCTCCACCTCGCTGCCTGCCGCAGGATGATGAAATAGGGAGGGGGGGTGGCATCATGGCCACAAAGCATGATGCAACCCAAGATGCTGCCACACCAAGTCGACTCCTACACCTGCTTGTGGGATGCAGCTCACACACTTCCTAAACATGACCTGCCTCTGCTTCCTCCCCTCGGGCATCCTCGCTCCTCCGCTCTTCTCCTGCACGTGTGGAGCTGGAGGGGATGGTGAGCGCCCAGCTGAGGGGCACAGGGCACGCACACGGCACCCAGACCCCCGAGGGAGTCAGGGAGCAGCCGACTCATGGACCTTCCCAAAGCACAGAGGACCAGGAGAATAGAAACAGGTTGTAAAGTGCGAAAAATACTTTGTTGTTGTCAAGTGCAAACCCCTTTTTCCTTTTTCCTCTATTTACTTCTCCTTTATACCCCTTGGAGTCAGGCGGTGCATCTGCAGAGAGATCTCTGGTGAGGAAGAACATGGTGTCCTAACCCTTGAAGGGAGACTTCTTATTTCTGACTTGTTTGTTTGCACTTTTAATGCCAAAGGTCACCCAAGCAGCTTTCCTCTCCCACCAGTAACCAACACCCCACAGCAGCACACCCACAGCCAGAAGTGTGCCTGCAGGCCGTGAGGACTCAGCACATGACTGGGGATGCCTGGGAGAAGCTTGTCTCCATGCTCCAACAAGGCCAAGTGCAGAGTTCTGCCCCTGGGTCGGGGCAACCCCCGGTATCAATCCAGGCTGGGGGATGAAGGGATGGAGAGCAGCCCTGCCGAGAAGGACTTGGGGTACTGGGGGATGAAAAGCTGGACATGAGCCGGCAATGGGCACTCACAGCCCAGAAGGCCAAGTGTGTCCTGGGCTGCATCCAAAGCAGCGTGGCCAGCAGGTCGAGGGAGGGGATTCTGCCCCTCTGCTCCGCTCTGCTGAGACCCCACCTGGAGTCCTGCGTCCAGCTCTGGAGCCCTCAGCACAGGAGAGACATGGACCTGTTGGAGTGGGTCCAGAGGAGGCCACAGCAATGATCAGAGGGATGGAACAGCTCTGCTGTGAGGACAGGCTGAGAGAGTTGGCGTTGCTCAGCCTGGAGAAGAGAAGGCTCCGGGGAAACCTTATTACAGCCTGCCAGGACTTAAAGGGGTCCTAAAGAAAAGATAGGGACAGACTTTTTAGCAGGGCCTGTTGCGATAGGACAAGGGGTAATGGCTTTATTAAAAAAGGATAGATTTAGACTAGATCTAAGGAAGCAACTTTTGATGATGAGGGTGGTGAAACCCTGGCCCAGGCTTTCCAGAGAGGTGGTAGATGCCCCATCCCTGGGAACACTCCAGGTCAGGTTGGACGGGGCTCTGAGCAACCTGCTCTAGTTGAAGCTGTCCCTGCTCAGGCGGTTGGTCCCTTCCAACCCAAAGATTCTATGATTTGGAGCCAGTGTGGATGTCAAACACATCAGGCTCTGTGCTGGTTTTGCGCTCCCTGATGTCACCTGAACACAAAGCAGGATCTTGCATATGGGGTTCATTTAGCAAAGGGGGGATTGCGACTGCAGGCTGGTGGCACCACACAGATGTGCCTCACATAGAAGGGCTTCCCAGAAGTCAGGAAGTGGACGGACCCAGCCCTTCAGTCAGCCTGGTAAAAGCCAGGTGCTCAGGGAGGACAGCACTCCTGTCTGCACCTCGCTGACCTGTCTCACCACTTGCAACATGTCCTCCTCTTCTCTGTGAGCTGGTCATACCTATTGAGGAAGAACTGGGAGCCCAAAGTGAGCAGTTTTTGGCAGGAAGGGACAAGCCTCCTTCTGCTTCCGTGCAAGGTCATTGCTACCAATGCATTTCTTCTCGTAGCCTAAAGCTGCAATTGCTTCTTCATGCCGAAAGCTCCTGCAGCGAATCTGCAGAGCAGCTGTGGGGGACTTTCCATCTCCAGGGGGGCTTTTCGTTTTCTGTCCCGTTTGGAACAAACAGCAAAAGTCACGCCCTCCTCCCTCCCTGCATGTTTCTGCGTATGAAAAATAAAACCGAAAAGGAAATGAACTCATTTCAGCACAGTCGGAGGCAACGCTTTAAAGTGAAACTACCTCACAATATGGGATGCTGTCAGCCCTCTCATACCAACTGCGTTGTCAGTCTAGCGATGAGTCAAGTGGTCCCTCTGCCTTCACAGCCTGTGGCCAGCCTGCCAGCTTTCACCAGGACATGATTTCAGTCTGCCCCACTTCTCAGCCAGCACAGCCTGCATAGTCTCCTGCTGGAGACTGCCGTACGCATCAGAACACCCCACATTAGGTGTATCTTGTCACTCTGTGTGTGTGTGTGCATGTGGGGGCTAAAGGCACAGCCCGCTCCCATACTCCTGCCAGCTCTTGAGGTCTGGGCTGTATATCTACCCACAATATAGTCTCATACTTTTGTGCCTTTTTTCCCCTAAACAGACATTTTGACATGAAACCAACATTTTGACAAAACCCAAATCATATTCTCATTATTTCCTTGTTACAGCAAAGAAATGGCCCCAAAATCCCCAACCAAATACAGCTAATTTAATTTACTCAATGACTTTTTTGCCTTAGTCTTCACTGACAACGTCTATTCCAACACTTCTCGAGGGGATGGCCTGCAAGATAGGGACTGGAAGAGCAAAGTTCCTCCCATTGTAAGAGAAGATCTGGTTCAAGACCACTTGAGGAACCTGAACATGCACAAATGTATGGGACCTGATGAGATGCATCCCAGAGTCCTGAGGGAATTGGCTGATGTAGTTGCCAAGCCACTCTCCGTGATATTTGAAAAGTCCTGGCAGTCAGGTGAAGTCCCTGGAGACTGTAAATAGGGAAACATTGCGCCCATTTTAAAAAAAGGTAGCAAGAGGATCCTGGGAACTATCAACCTGTCAGCCTTATCTCTGTGCCTGGAAGACCATGGAGCAGATCCTCCCAGAAGCTATGCTAAGTCACATGGAGGACAGGGAGGTGATTTGAGACAGCTAGCATGGCTTCACCAAGGGCAAGTCCTGCCTGACCAACCTAGTGGCCTTCTGTGATGGAAGGACCACATCAGTGGACAAGGGAAGAGCTACGGATGTCATCTATCTGGACTTCTGTAAGGGCTTTGACACAGTCCCCCACAACATCCTTCTCTCTAAATTGGAGAGATACAGATTTGATGGGAGCACTGTTCGGTGGATGAGGAATTGGTTGGATGGTCACATCCAGAGTGTAGTGGTCACCGGCTCAATGTTCAGATGGAGATAGGTGACGAGCAGTGTCCCTCAGGGGTCCATATGGGGACTAGTACTCTTTAATATCTTCATCAGTGACATGGACAGTGGGATCGAGTGCACCCTCAGCACTAGTTGGACTAGGTGGACTAGATGACTTCTAAAGGTCCCTTCCACTACAAACCATTCTATGATTCTATGATTCTGTGATTCAAATTGTAGAGGAGATCCTATACTTTCTTAGAACATTGAACATAGCATCTGCCTTTTCTAAATGTAGGGGTCTTATCTTTACAGTGAATGAAACTGTTAAGCCCTAAAAATTTCAAAGCAGAAGGTTTCACAAAAGATACTGCACTCTGCCTTGGCTCAGACCCTACCTTCTGTTATTAATTCTGTTCACCTTTTGCCCTATGTTCCCCAGTTAAAACCTTTTCCACTTTAAATCTACTTTGTGAGATTTAGGGTCAGTAGGTGTTTGTTTACCTAATCGGATGTTATCCAAACAAGGCACTTCCAAAACCCAGCTCAGAGAAGATATTGTTCAGAATGGTCTGAAAAGCTTATAACCATGCAAAATAGCTCCTGCCCCAACTGAAGAGCATTGGAAGGCTACAGGGGAGACATTGCAGGATCAGCTTGGTGCCTGAGCAAGAATCCCAGGTCACCATGCCAATGTCCAGAAAAGCTCCTTTGGATTCTTTAATTCTCCTGTTAGACTTCAATACTTCACAGCAAGTGACTGATAATGAGCCCTGCATGGGTTACCAGACTGCTGGCTCAGCTGCAAGACCCCAACATGCCAGGAAAATGTCAAGTGTTTCACACATGGGATTTCCGATTTTTTTTTCAATCCCACAACTGTTGCATTGACTATACATAAAAATTCTGACGAAGCGCAGAGGAGGTGTGAAGAACAGGGGAAGTAGGAGGTAGCCGGAGCCTGAAAAAGATCTGGCAGACCAGCAAGCAGTGATGAATTCCAGAAATGAAGCACATTCAAATTCTCAACAAAGATAGCGAGACAGAAAATAACCATAGTCACCATCCAAAGAAAGACTTCTGCAAAAACCCAGCAGTGATGGCGCAGCTGTGCTAACAGTATGCTTGGCATTTGCAAAGACACCTACACACACGGAGGAAAATTCTTCAGCAAATACTCCGTCAGCCTGATAAACAGTGATCAACACCCATATTTACTTTACTAATACCTACTTCTTCTGGATAGCAGTTGCAAAGGTTGGCCTTTATGAGGATATTGTCATCTTCATGAGTTCTAAAACCCACTTAACAAACTACCTACTGAATTTTGCCAACTCTTACATCCTTTTTGGGTCTTTAGAAAGCTTTTTTGGTGACTACCAACAGGCTGAATCAGGAATGACCTTACAAGGAGCCACCTGCAGTGTCTTTGCTTTCTGCTTTCACAGAAAACTCAGCTCACCAGATAATCTTCCCCAGCTACTTTGGAATTGACTGTATGACAGCCTAAGACCAGGAAAATTCAGTCAGCTAAGCTTCCTCACAGTTGCTCCTTGATTACAGAGCACAAAGTTGACATAAACTCTCCTGTACTACAGCACTGTATCAGGAAGGGGCTCTGCTATCCAAACCCCATCCTCAGCCACAGGTTATTGCTGTCAGTAGGAAAACTGCTTTGCCCACCCTGGCTTTGGTGGGCACCGGATCAGACACACATGAGTCATCTTTCAGAAGCATTTTGCAAATAATTAATTAATGCAGCCTGCTTGACGCACGGGTGGTCGCAGAGGAAAAATGGGTGTTCATCCCTCTACCAGTGACAGAGCACTGTGATAGATGAACCAGCCATGTAGTTCACCTTTTGCTAAGAAAACTACATGTTTCAAGCTCTCAAGGGAATCACACAAGAGAGAACAGCATTAGGGAGAGTCTAAGAATTAGTGGTAGGGCCATTAGGTAATATTTAAACAGCAGATAAGACCTGTGCAAGTGGGGGTTACATCTGAGCAGCAGGCAGGCAGGTCTCCTTAGTTTCTTTTCCTGTCTAGTGCTGGATCATATCAGCAACTCAAAGTCAAATTAGCTGAAGTATTTCACTTAACTGTTTACATCTGCATTAACCTCTTCCCTCGCCATAGTGGAGGTGTCAGCAGTGCAGCAGCAGCTGCTGGAGTAGCCACTAGAATGTTGCTAACACGGAACAAATTCATTTCCTTGAAAAGTGAGGCTGAGATTAATGCTTAAGCCTTGAGGGTTTATTAAGTTTTGCTTGTAACAGGGAGAGAGATCCCTGGAGGAAAGGTGCCGGAGAAGAGCAAAGAGGAGAGTTAGAATGATTTAAGAAATGGGGGGGAAAAAAAAGCCTGCCGAGGCCATCATCACCCTCGCTCGGCACGGCCGCACCCTGCTGCGCTTTCCTGAAGTGACCTTTGGTTTGTGCTCCTGACAATAGAGCCGGGCTTCCTGCGCGGGTGCTGGGACCTGCGGGGATCAACAGGAACCGCCGGCTCTGCGGTCTGCAGAAACGGGAAAAGGCAGAGAGAGAAACAAACAGCTTCTCAGTTAACACAAGAGCTGTCAACACCAGACAGCCTTGGGAAGAGGAGAAGCTGAACTCCAGTAGTCTTGTAGGGAGGCACAGAAACAGCTTGAAGCTGATTCAGCACAAATAACTGAATTCAGAGAAAAAACGGATAGTTTCTTTTTCCTCCTACTCCTGATTTCATTTCTGCAACATTCAGTTTCCTTCCAGCAAGCCTGCCCGCTGGTGTTACTCATACCAAGAGTCCATCACGTATTGGCTTTCAGTAACACGCTCTGGTTAGACTGCATCGCCCGGACACCGGCAAAGCTCTGGGCATGCTATCTCAAGACGGTTCTCTCTTCTCAGCTGTCTAACTGCGGTAACTTTAAATGGCGTTAAACAGAAATAAACTGTAAGGCTGCTCTGAGCAGGGGTGCGCTCTTTGGGCTGCCGCTCTGCTCCTCGCCGTGGCTGTGCCCACCTGGGGACCCATGGTCCTGCTTGGTGGGGCCGTGGCAAGAACCAGCTTTTGTGGCTGCTCCGGTAGAGCAGCTTCCCAGAGGCCTGTGCTTCCCACAGCTACACCATTTTATTTAAGGGAACTGAAACAAAAAACCGAGCTCGCTGCTGGCTTGTAACCACAATGGATTTTGTTTTGCTCTGCCCCTGTTGTGCAATCCTGTAACTGGCAGCAGCCCCACTGTGTGCTGTTCCCGCCATAACGCACTGGGATTTGTCACACACCAGTAATTCCCTCACACACCAGTAAAAAACCCCTGTGGGGAAGTGGACCAGATCCGGAGCTGGTGCAAATCAGCTCCACTCTAAACAGTGGGGCTTCCTGCCTTACACCGCTGCACTCAGGTACATGGCTCTAACCGCAGCCATGGGGGGGATGAGCACTTCAGATAATACAGCCCACAGGCGGGTCTATTAACCCATCTTAATAGAATGAAGTCCCTCACTGTTCTTATTATCCTACCACTATTTTAAAATAAAATAAATAAATGAATGCCTGCAACTCTACTATCCCACAGGCTTGTGCCCAGCTGCCCTGACAGGAAAGCATCTCCTCTTCCACATATGCCCAAAGGAAGGGCTCATCTCTTTGTGTTGCTGCAGAGCTGTAGGGATCAGTTGCCTTTAAAGATCATCCAACTCTTGGGTGAGGAAGTATTGCTGAGCAGGACAGGATCGAGCTTCATTTGGTTTTGACCTCACTGGAAGAACAGTCATTTAAATAATTTTCCCAAGTGTTAGATCTGTCTCTGAATTCACAGAGAAGAACAAGCCCCAGGGCATACCCCAGGGCTCTGCCTAAATGAGCAAAATAAATGAGCAAAATAACATGCATGTGCCCCGCAGCGCAAGAGATCAGTGTGTCGCCTTTCCCCGCAGCCTGAGTTCGTGAGTGCATTCCTTGCGTTTGGGACTGCTGAGCACCAAGAGCACTGGGGGCACACGGGGGTCTCGGTAAGCACCCCGGCCCACCATGCTGGTGTCCTGGAGGTCCTGCCATGATTGATGGAGCAGCCGTCAGGCTATGGCCGTGAGATGCAGCCCTGGGCATCACATGGCTGCAAACCACAGCACCTCCACTGTAAGGGACGAAACGTTACGCAGCCTGACATGCTCCTGGGCTATTTACCTGCCTTCCTGCCATTTAAAACCCAACAAACTTGTTTTGAAGAAACAGTTTCTTATGTAACAGGGATGATACAGTCAAAAGGCAGCTCTCCCTGAACAGGGCTGGGTTACAAACAAGGGTAAAAAATGGCCCTGAACACATCCCGGCAAGAAAGTAAGACTAGATGCTTATAGGTTTTCCACCAAAGGATGAGGGATGAAGGCAATACCATCTCAAAAATACCAGAAGCTCCTCTGTGGCCAACTTAAGCTGCTCTGACACCAGGTCACAACCCAGCACAGCACAACTGCGGGATGCCGCCAGAGCCAGTGCCCGCTGCAGCCCAGCCATCTTGGGAACGGCCGTGCAAGAGCCTCATCCAGCTGCAGCTTCGGTTTGGACCTCTCACCCTTAGAAACGCCCTGTCTGTGAGCCCCTCTCCCACATGCCAGCCCCCCAGCACCACTGTGCCCGCTGCCTGCTGGCAGGCACCAACGGGGCTGAGGTTTCCCAGCCCTGTCTCAGGTGTGCCATCACTTCCAGGAAATATCCAGGGGAAAGGGTTTCTGAGCTGATCTGGTGAACATTTCCTCTTTCAAAAGACTTCAAAGTCATCAGCATTTCTAGATGCCTGACTTCAGTGGCTCCTACCTCACAGAGAGGAGCTTCCCGACAGCCCTGTGTTGGTCTATATTACACTGTGGCATCTTTTCTTGCTTGAAGCTGTGTTTTGATGGGAGAGGTGGGCACTTACCGGCTTTCAGACACAAATTGGTTCTTTGTTATGTCTGGCCCATCTGTGCTTTCTTTATGTCAAATTGTTTTCACTTTCCCTAAAGATAAAAGTCTGCCCTATGTGCCACTGCACCAAATATCAACTTTCCGGGGGGGGGGGAGAGAGAGGAGGCAACTGAGTCACTCGCATGTCACTGGCAGCTCTCCCAAAGCTGTGCAACAATCACAAAGTCACGAGGGCGACTTTGTAATTCCAGCTCTTGTTTCCTGTAAAAATCGCCATTTAAAATTACAGCGAGCGCAGGTAAGTGTGCCCCGGCGTGTGTCAGCCAGCAAGACGCCGTGCAGGCACTGCACTGACACAGGGAGGATCCAGCAGCAGGAGGAGGGCCCTGAGTCGCAAATGGCACATGATACAGGCCGGCTTGTTTCTCTACGGCTTGTTGGAGGGCAAGGTCACCATCACCTTGTGTCGGTGTCAGTGCTGTGTCAGGAGCATCTCCTGGTTAAGAAAAAGGAGACCCAACCCTTCATGTCTTCTTGCCCACCACAAGCACACCCCATCCCTTGCTTCTGCTTGGCCAAACACACTCCATCCCTCCACCTCTTCCTCCTTAGTGCAACCACAGCCCCGTTCATCTCTGCTGGCCCACCACCACAAGCACAGACCACCCTCCTGTATCTCCTTGTCCAGCACAAACACAGCCCCCCACTCTGCCTCTTCTTGCCCAGAAGATGCAAACCCCATCCTTTCACCTCTCCTGGACCACCACAAGCCCATCCCACACCTCCATCTCCTCTTCCCTAAGCACACGCCATCCCTCCACCATCCCTCCACCTCTCCTGGACCACCACAAGCCCATCCCACACCTCCATCTGCTCTCCCCCATGCACGCCGCATCCCTCCATCTCCTCCTCTTCCAGCACACCCCTCCCCGCCGTGTCCTTTAATTCGCGCAGCGGGGGCGCTGTCCCCGGGCCCGGGCCCCGGCCCCGCACCGCCCGGGACGCGCTCCGGCACGCCGCCGCCTGCCCGCTCGCCGCGGGGGCGGGATTCCCGCGCGGTTTCCCCACGTCACGGCGCGGGGAAAGCCCCACCGCGCCGCCGCTATAGGGCCGCGCTCCGCCCCGCCTGCCGCACTCCGTTGCCGCCGCCGAGCCGTGCCGTGCCCCGCCGTGCCCCGCCGAGCCCCTCTGCCGCGATGATGCCCGGCAGGACCCTGCGCAAGGCCGCACCGCCCGCCGCTCCCGCAGGTACCGGAGGCTGAAGGGAGCGGGGGGGCGGGGGGGTGGGGGATGTCGGGGGGGACACACAGAGCCGCCCGTGCGAACGCGAGGGGGTACAACAGCTGCTGGGGTTAATATTGGGGGGGGGGGGAGAGTGTAAAAAAATTATTTTAAAATTAAAAAAAAAATTGCAATGTCGCCGGGGTGTGGGTACAGTGACAAGAACCCCGGCGGGCAGGGCGGGCTGACGGCCGTGCCTCTGCCCCGCAGGGCGGGAGGCGGCGGAGTGCGCCCTGCAGCTGCGCAGGATCGGCGACAAGTGGGACCTGCGGCAGAAGATCCTGAACCTCCTCACCAAGCTGTTCTGCCCAGAAACGTGAGCTCCCCGCGGAGACGGTGCGCTGGAGAGCGGCTGGAGACCTTGGCTTTGTGGATTCGGAACGAGAGACTTTGACGCTGGGCGATGAGGAAAGCTCTTTGCGTTGCATTTTGCTGCCTGTAGCCGCTGAAGGATGGCTGTCACGGCATGATGTCGTTGAAGAACGTTACAGCACTATTGGCGTATGAATGCCAGGTGGGTGGAAAAAAAAAAAAAATTACGATGGGGAGACTTGGGCCAAGACGGAACTTACCCTTCAGCCTGGTCCGAGAAGGCTTCCAGGACCCTGGTTTCCCCTCCTGTCCCACAGCCATGTTTCACCAAGGGGCGCAGACCACCTCCGGGAAGAAGTCAAATGAAGTCAGTGTCTTGGAATATGGGACCATCTGTCTTGTATATCTCAAGGCAAGAAACAGTTGCTCAGTTTCTGACTGCTCTTGTTTTCTAAAGCATGGATTCTGCTGGACAGGGGTCTGGTGGTGGGATTGTTTCATTTGTTAATTAAACCACTATCTTTATTGAAAGGTTATTTGTTACAGGATGTTGCTTTGTGGACTAAAAATTACAATTCTGTGAATTAACACGATGTTTTATAGTTCTAGTCTACATTATATATATATGTATATATATAATAAATATGTGCATATATATATAAATATATATAAAATACATGCACCCTACATGTGTGACATGAGTATTTCACAGAACTATTAACTGAATCTACTTGTTTAGGCTCAAAATGTAGTATCAAAAAATGTTCAAAACATGCCATAAGAACACGTTATATTAACTACAAGAAAGCGTAGTGTTTTCTGATAATAAAGGAAATACATCATGCATCAGAGAGGGGAGCATACTTTAGTATAGCATTATATAACACATATATATGAATATATAACACAAATAAAGATATTGAGGTATGAGTGGTGGAAGGATTCTTTCAATATTAAAAAGAATTTCTTGAGAACAGTACAATACTGCTGTGTCTTTATGAGTAACAAAATAACTCTTCAATAGAAGTAGATCTTAATATTGAATTCAAGTTGAATCTCAAGTTTTGTTGAGAATGTTATTTATTCAAAGAAAGCAACTACCTCTCTTTGAAGAAATAATATCAATAAAATTGAATGTTACAGTCAGCACAAGAAAGTAGCCTTGGATTTTGGAATGTTTAACGATACTTACAAGTGCATGTTCTTCCTCTTGTACTTTATTTCCATTTCATTTCATGGCAACCTCATTTTGGTTCCGGAATGCTGAAGCCGCTGCAGCACATCCAGTGGATGTTGATGCATTATGCCTGTCTCACTGAGGGGTTATTACCCTTGCCTGGCTTTAGAGGAGCTGAATTAAGCATGCTGATCGCCATCAAGGCAAACAGTAACTCTGCTAGTCAGTTTGTGCCAGACACAATCCTGAACAGTATTTTTTCACGGGTGCAAGCTTAGCAAGAAAATGGCTGAAGCTGATCATGTTTTGCAGCTACCTCTTAGGACAATTGTCAGAGTTCCTTCTCTTAACTAACCTTGTATGTAAGTACATTTGCATTGTGTAAGGCTGTATAGTTGCACTCTCTGAATTCTGGGTCTGTTCAAACTGCAGTGTATTCTTGTTTGTGTTTATAATGAATTTTTCAGTTAGCTCTTCTGAATCTGCCTTTGCAAAATTGCCACTACATAGCTGTGGTCACTCTGTCACAAGCCACTGTATATGGCTGTTACTTGTTGTCACCGATTTCACTAAGCAGAAGGCTTTGCCTGCTTTCCGCATGGGGGTCTTAACCCCGTCCCAGTGGCAATACTGGGAGCTTTGCCGTTGGCTTGAGCCACATGCACGGTTCCTTCCTCCTCTAAGCCAGCTGATACCTTTTCAGTGAGAACATAATGTTTCAAGAATAGTTGTTATTCATCTTAGTAACTGCGAAGTAACATGATTTGCTGACATGTACTGAGGTCGTGTTTTCAGGTATTAAAAAGTAAATGCAAAGAGTTTCTGTTCAGCTAAACACCAGCTCCCAGACTAGCACTGCGTGCAACTTGGCAAAGCTGTTCATCAAAGGCAGCCCCAACTTCAACACAAGGGCTTCCACTGTACATCCTGGGCTTGGTGGAGTCTTGGAGGCTTCATCAAGGACACTAAACAATGATCATGCCTGTCTGGGACTCTCAGGAAAATTCAGCATTAACATTTGCATTAGTAGCTGAAATGTATTTGAATAAAAGTATTCTGCTCAACATATGCTGCTTTGAAATTCAATAGGAAATAAGGTGTGGGCTTCATAGAGCCCAGCCAGTACTTCAGGCTGTAGCACACATGAATGTAATGAAAAAAAGCTATGCCCATAAATGCATTGTCATGGGGATATCTGAGTTAAGTATTACAGTGTTTTTCTGTCTAGATCTGCAAAAACTATTTGCTTTTTGTGAAACGTTTCTATGTTTCTCTGAGCATTGTCAAGAGTGCTAGCATTCACTGGGAGCTCAGGAAAAAGACCTAGATCCGAGAGATCAGTGCCAGTATATGAGCAAGTGCTTGCTGATGCCTTCCCTACGAGTCCTTTTGTTACTTCTCCAAAGGGTCTGCTATATGACTGTATCAACATGGTTTGTTTTTCTTAAAGCCTGTTCTGGATGTGGGCCAGATGTTTTGCTGTACGCCCCACGCATGTAAGTCTTGAATTCTTGCTGAGATAATAAAGCACTTACAAGAAAAATGAGTCATTGTTGTTATAATTCAGGTGGGTTTTTTGTGGATTCTGAATGAGTGATTGTATTAGACAAATTCCTTCCATACTTCCAGCATATGCTCGGGCAACAGCAGAGTGCCAGTAGGTATGCACTGGGAGATTAGGCTTTTACTTTGTCTTTGAGAGGAAGAAGACATAACCCTATCCTTGAACTTCAAAATGAGAAACTGAGACACCTATTCTAATATTTTCTAGTAACTACCACCTGCAGAATAGTTGGGTGGTGTCAGGGTCTCCATTACCTGTACTAGGTATTTCAGCTTTGAGGGAGAGTGTCCCTGGGGATCAGGGAAGGATAGACATCCGGGTTAAGGGTGTTGTCTCCGATGCAAGCAGAAAGGAATGCAGTATTTCATCAAGGTCAGATTTTGTGTTTCTCCAAAGTTTGAAGCTGGAGTTTCAGAAAAGGGGGAAATTACACGGTTTACCACCAGGGAATAGCGAAGGGATAGTGCAGAGCTTGTTCTTCCTCCCTACAGCTGGGACCCAAAGACGTGTCTGTGGAGAGGAGAGCCTGAGACCCTCACCTGCTGCGCCGCGCACATCAGCAGGCTTTCCCCCGACTCACTCGTGCTGCTTCTCCCCAGCTTCATGGTCTGGGAGCACCACGCCTGCCCACAGAAGACTGTGTCTTCCCAGTGCAAAGAGGGCTAAGAGCTTCCTGGCCAAAGGCTCTGGTTTCTAGTAAACTAAAAAAAACAAAGGGAAGCAAGTCCCTGTCCTTTCCCAGTTAGCCAGCAGCAGAGGCTCAGAAGAGCTTTACTTCAGGGGGCATCAGTAACACGGTCCTGAAAAGGCCCATCAGCCCGATGCCAAGTGTTCCCGCAGGTGCTGCACAGTGCGTTTTTGCACAGCCCCACCGGCAAATTACACTTGTAAGACTCATCAGCCTTGTGAAAACATCCAGACACTCTCACCTCATGCTTGCTGGAGCCTGACTCCCCTCCTGCCAGGTCACGGATGCTCGTGATCTGCTCCTCCCAAAACTGGGGCACGGCACTGCTGTCTGAAGGTGCCTGACTCACCTGCAAGCGCCTGATATCAAAAAAACCAAACCAAGCCGCCCTGCCAAAGCAAACTGCCAGAGTTGCCGCTCCGTAGTGCTCTCCATTAACCATGGCCCATGGGCACCTGCCAGAGCAACAAGTGCGGCCCAAGGTCACATTCACACTGTGCTCGCCCAGGTAAAGACCAGCCCAGCACCCTGGGCCAGCTCATGCTCTCATACCTCAGACTGGATGCACAAGCGGTATTTACTAAACAAATTACTAGACGGTAGATAACGCCTCCCTCCCCCCCCCCCCAGGATGTTTTTTTAAATCATCTGAAAAACAATGTCTCATATGCTGCTCATTATTTTTAGCACATGCTGCTGGAAGGGACTAATGTTATAATTTTCCTCTTGCTGACATGAGCTGGTGCGAGGGCATGACGTGCATTTGTAGAGGTGAAAGGAGGACGGACAGGAAGGGCTGGGGATATGATGTGTTGTCTTTCGGTCTGGCAGCGTTTTCCATGAAGTAGGTGACTGTCTGATGGCGGGACAGTAGTCCCAAAAGCTGTCACAGCTGTAAACAAGGGTCTTTACCCAGTGCGTCACTATATTGTCTGGATGACGGCGTAAGAAACCGGCCACGCCAAGGCTGCCCTCCCTTCTCAAGCACGGTCTCTTTGCAATGCAAATCTGCAAGCCTTCCGAAAGCGGGGAGGCAGGCGTCACTCCTTTAGCACAGGAGATATCCCATGAATGGGAAGTGACCTCAAATAAACCCATTTCAGCCACTTCATTTAACAGGGGCTTTGGCATCACTCCGTCCCTTGCAGGAAGGGACGGCAGGAGCACCACTTGGCTCGGCTCCCCCGGCTCCTCTGTGCCGCTGCCACTGCTTGAAGTGCCAAGGCACCTTCCTGCAGAAAACAACCCAGCTGCAAACCTCAGAAGAAACCAGTTACCTTCAGCAATGCTGAATAAGGCCAGTGAAGAGGCCTTGGAGCTGCCGCCAAGGCTCAGCACCCCTGTGTTATCACCGTGACACCCCTGCAGCACCCACCCCGGGTCTCGGAGCAGAGGACAGCCCTGGGATGGTGCCCATCACCGGGCTTTTGTGCCTTTGGGGTTTTGCCTGTGTTTTCACGCTCTGCCTGGGTGAAGGTACCATGTTTGCACCTTCTCCCTCAGCTCCAGGATCTGAGCCAGCATCGCAGCCACCTTTGCCACCGGCTGTGTGGCAGCTATTAAGGGCAGCTTTCTGCTCGCACCTTCCCCTTCGTGCTCCCGAAAGGGATGTGACCAAGGCGCGGCAAAGGCATAAGGCCACATCCAGGTCCCTCCTGCCCAGGATCAGGAATTAGGGAGCTAATTTTTGGCGACAGCAGCTTTGCTAGATAGGGAGAAATCCAAGCAACTACAGCTTTAGGATCCAGCAACTACAGCTTGTTTCCTCAGCACAACGGTATCGGACCAATTCAGCTGCAGAGCACGGTGAGGCCTGTGCGTATGGGACTACCAATGGAAAGGCAAAAAGGTTCTGGTTTTCCTATTGGCTAACTTCAGAAGATACCCTGACTGGTGGAAAACATCCATCTAGTCGCAGATTTAGAAACTTCAGGATGGAAGAGAAACTCCTGGTTTTGTGGAAGGATGTTTATTTGCATCAAATGTTCTTTCTTAGGATCATTTAGTGAGAGGTATTTTACATTTTTAAAAGCAAAAAAGCTTTATAAATTATTGCAATCATCATTAATTTGCAAAGTCTTTTAGCTCAGTCAAGTGCTTTGAGGAACATGACTACATGGAAAAAGCAAGACATGTCTGGCTTTTTCCATAAAGGCAAAGACTGAAATGGGCTTTTGCTAAGTGCCGGTGATCACAGTCCGGTTTCAGCCATACTCCTTGACAAGGAGAAACAACCCAATCTATCTGTCTCCTTTACCAAAAGAAGTGGGGATCAGCCCTAGAAAACAGAGCATCACCTGCTTTTCAGGCACTTATTGATACAGGGGTGCTAGACACAGGGTGGAAGTGCTGCAAGAGCGCTTATGTAACCCAATATTGCATAGGAAAGAAAAAAAATAAAGCATGAACTGCTGGATCAAAGCTTTGAATCTTCCAGCCCAGGGCAAGGGGAGGGCAAGGTGCTGGCAGCGCAGAGGCAATGGTGTGGACGTGCCCCCCACAGCGACGGCTGTCTGTGGGGCTGAGCCCACGTGGCCCTGGGCACCGGGAAGTGCAGCTCAGGGCCACAGCCTGGGGGGTCTTGCTTCCCCTTGCCATTGCAGTCACATGCCGCCCTGAGGCATCGCTTCCCCGCGCGCGCAGGCATCGCGCCCAGCCACCGCATGCCCTGCTGCTGCCGGGGCGCTGGCTCCAGGGAGAACCACAGGGAACCTCCCCCCGGGGGCTCCCCTTCACACCACCCCTGCGGTCACACCAGAGACACATGGACCCCATTTGGCCATACAGTTGTGCTGAGTGATGCTAACAGGGAACAGGAGAGCAGCAAAGACATAAAAAATGGGAAATAAACCAGAACTTTTCAGGTAGAATGATAAACCTGATTGCAAACAACAAAGTAGGTCTCTCTGCTTATCTCATTTAGATCTGCGCTCTGTGCGTTAGTGATACGGGAATAAAAAAAGCCGTGTCCGAAACTGAAAACTTCTTTGTGCCAAGTTCGCCATTTGCTGGTGCCTCAAGGCCTTCAGAAAGAGCCCAGTCACCAAAAGACAACTGAGTTGTTAGGTAAAATCTTAAATGTAATTTTCTACCACTTCACATGTCTCAGTGCATAAATGAAGTCGCATTTATTAATCCATTTATGGATTGTGTCTTTTCTCTTTTGCATTCCTCTTAGCCACTGCCTGGGGAAATTAAGATTTTAATTAAAGATGTTCAAGATCGGTCTTACAAGAGCCAGGCTGCTCTGAGGCTTGAGCCCTGCTGGGTGCCAGCTCGAGCCATGTCTTAGAAGAAAGTGTGAGAAGGACAGACAGGACACTGGATACAGGGAGAGAAGGGCTGGGCTGCCCCAGCACTGAGGCCAGCAGAGGAGATGGGAAAGCAGAGGAGATCTTATGGTTAAAAATGTCTTTTCGCTTTTCCACATACAGCCCTGGGGGAGAAGCCAGGCTCCAGCTGGGGGCAGATGTGCTGGAGCAAGCTCGAGGGGGCTGCTGTGCCGCCCCAGACCTCCCCATCCATCCCCTTCTCACGTTACTGGTTTTACGTCTTTGCGCAATCTCAACACCACAGGCGTCGTAGCGTCCCTCATCACGGCCGTTTGCAAGGGAGACGCGGGACATGGGGAAAAGGGGTCCCAGTGCAGACAGGGGACTGCGATGCCACAAAGTTCCTCCTCTTCCCCTCCTGCCCCGGGAAGGGCCCCAGTGCCCGCGGGGCAGGCCAGGCGCCCGACGCACCAGCCTTTCCCGCAGGGTGAGTCAGCAGAAGCGACCGGGCTTCTTCCTCCGCACGTGACTCTTGCTCACTTGCACCCTCACGGCGCAGCACCCAGAGAAGGAAACCGAAAGCAAACACAGTGGCTTTTGGGGCACACGCCTGGGGATGAGGGAAATGCCCTTCGCGCCACCGGCACGGGAAAGCACCTTCCTCTCGTCGCAGAAAAGCCCACCCGTCCCTTTTGGGCAGCCCCGTGCAGCGGTGGGAACAGTGAGGTTTGCGAGGCACGGCAGGAGAGAGGCAGGCGAGCACTGCGCGTGCACCGAGGAGAGGGCAAGGCTGCGCCACGCCATGAGCTGGGCGGGAGCTTCCAGCCACGCTGCTGCGAGCGCCCAACCCAGCACTCAAGCACAGAGCGATGCACACGGGCTTGCAACGTGGGTACGAACACTTAACTCACAAGCTCCTTCCTCCAGCTCAGCCTGCCCTGCAGCGACGAGCTGTCGTGTCCGCGCGCTGCCAGGCCGTGTGGGGTTTTGGGCACCTTTGGCATTCCTCCATGTTAGAGCAGCTGAGAGGAGGCTGTCCGGACCATGCTTTCTGGCCTGCCTCATCTTTCCAGGAGGCAGGCCTGCTTCGCGCTGCCCTGCGGCGATGGTGAAGCCGGCTGTGTCCATAGAACGGTGGACCCAGCTTGGAAGTTATGGCCTTCACCTCCCACTAGCAGCTCCACCGTAGCTCCACTCCATCCACAGAGATTACCACCAGCCCAGACCGTCACCTCACTGAGGTTTTGGAGGTGAGTTTATCCCCAGGGTAGGTGGGAGACAACAACAAATACCCGTCTAGGACAAGTTATACATACATATTCCCTACACATACAACCCATTCTCTTATAGCCCAGGGGTGGGCAGAAGATACAATTTATAGATGACACGCTCCAGAGGCTGCTGCTCTAATGAAAACTCTACATTTCACCTTTGCCATCCACCTTTTCCTTGCAAAGGGGCAGGAAAAAACAAAGCACATCTTCCAAGACACTGAAGCAGGTCCCATAAAACACCTCCTTAACACTTCTTAAATGCTTTAATCCTCTTCACACTGAATGACAGTTCTTAGAGGGTGGTATTTTACTTTTACCTTAGATGCACATCTGGACAGCAGTAACACTTAATCCTTGACTCTGCTCTCCAGGACAACCTTGTCCCTGCGATGCCAGTTCCAGATGAGGACCAGACAGACTTTGGTGTAACGGAAGTAAGCATCTGGAGGAGTACTAAGGATACCATTTATTTTCAAAATCACTAAAAAACCCAAACAAAACAGTTTATGGCAGTACAGATTTACATAACAGAGACAGCAAATTGAAAAATGTACAATCTATTTCATGTTATTGCACTCACTTTTTTATAATATACAAGGCATATTAAACAGTTTTCATTAAAAGAAGATTTATTTATATAAATAAAAGTGTAAATATACAGTATCATACAATAAGTGTATCAGCTTAACACACAAAACATACCTAAAGTAGTATCCCCATTTCTCACATGATCTAGTCTACTCCTCATCAATATTTCCACGTATACATTTACATAACCTAAATGTAGAAGCAGGTAAACATTCCCATCTGGGAATAGTTCCTTCAGATTTTGACAAGAACCACTGCAGAACATTAACTAGGGTTAATTTTAAGTGAGGGTTATTAGAAAATACAAATCACTCAACAGTTTATTAATACTAATCATGGAATCATAGGATGGTTTGGGTTGGAAGGGCCCTTTAAAGGTCATCTAGTCCAACTCCCCTGCAATGAGCAGGGACATCTTCAACTAGACCAGGTTGCTCAGAGCCCCGTCCAACCTGACCTGGAATGTGTCCAGGGATGGGGCATCTACCACTTCTCTGGGCAACCTGGGCCAGGGTTGCACCAGCCTCATTGTCAAAAAAATTATTCCTTAGGTTCAGCCTAAATCTACCCTCTTTTAGTTTAAAAACATTACCCTTTGTCCTATTGCAACAGGCCCTGGTAAAATATCTGTCCCCATCTTTCTTATAAGCCTCCTTTCAGTAGGGGGGCTGCAATAAGGTCTCCCCAGAGCTCTCTCTTCTCCAGGCTGAATATCTGCCCTCATATTTTCTTTCATTTTTTTAGCAAGAAAATCATCAGATGTTCCTCCCTCCTTAACTCAGGCCTAATCTCACAGTTTTTAATTCAGATGCAGTCCTCACAGAAGCTGGAGACCCAAGTACAAAAGGCTGCAGAATATGCAGTAACCGTATCACACCAAAGCCCACTCTCATATTCAGGACGTGCACCCTGAGCTGCCCCAGGCCTGGAAGCAGCAAACCCCTCCATCAGGCCTTGTCCATCTAGGAGCAGGTTCACCTTATCTGGAATGCCTTCAGGTCCCTGGTGAAGAGTTGTGGACCAAGACCGTAATTTCATCCTTATTTTTTGGTATCCCAAGATGCAACTGCAAGTCTCTGGAGAGTCACCACCCTCCTAGAGCTTGGCCAACCCCCTGGCATGGCAGAGAATCACCATGGGGACTGATATGCAAACAGCAAGGCCAAAAATGCTCATGAACCTACTGAATACTGACAAACTAATGCAATGCCCTCTGTCATTTTGGTGCAACCAGGCTCTCAGAAAAATAACATTTACTTTGCCAGGTGTGTAACCAAAGGTTCACTAGATCTGTTTGGTCTACCCATCCTGTTTGTAATAAAACAGACCCATATTGCATAAATCCTGGGGCTTTTAAGGGGAATTGCACCCCAACAGAGATGTGAGGAAATGCTACTGTAATCATATCAACACTGGTAGAATCAGTAAAGATGTTTCTTGTTCTTTCACCCAAAAAAAGTATTTTCACAAACAGAAACAATCAGGGTTAAATACTATTCTTTTTCTTGCTGCAACGTTAGTAGAGAAGTGTATCATTCTACTCTTAGTAACTATCAGACTTAAACATTAAACCTATCTTTTAAATTATAGCCACTACTGAATCACACACAAAAATCCCCGCCTCTCTTTGCTGTTACTCAGCCAACACATATCTACGTGCATGTAAAATAAAATACTGAACAATATTTGATTACTGAAAAAATTAAAGCCTTCTAAATCACTCACAATTAACAGTACCTGCAAATAAGCGTCTGAAAATATTCACCACATATCATCTTAAGACACCTCAAATTAAATTTAATTTACAAAATGAAGACTTCACCTTTGAGCTCACACCAGCTTAGGAGTGAGGGAGACATACACCTCCCTGTGTTGAAACCTCCAAAATTTTAAACTGTAGACTGAAAAAAAATGCCATTTCCTAAAACACAATTGTGATTTACCACATTAAAGTAGCAAAAAGTCAGTACTGCACTTGTACGTGTTATACATATACAGGTATGTATTCACTACGCTGCATTAAATTCCACATGCATTTTATGTATCTATTATACACGCTATTACAGTCAGATTTTGGTCATTCCTGAACAAGGCCTCACCACTTCATTGCCATTGCCAAATGTCTTCTCCCTATTTTTCAGCAAATATGCAGGGGTAACCTCTTCTGTCCCAGCACAGGCCTGCACCCTCTGTGTGGTCCTCTGACCCCAAGTGCTGCACCCTCCTGAAGCCTCTCCCACCACAGAGGTGACTGGAGGCAAGGACCGGTCCTGACAGAGTGGCTGAGCTTCAGCATCACGGGGGACCCAACTCCACAGTCATTTCACAGCACTGAACCTGAATTAGTTGCAACAGAAATCCTGGAGGCAAAGCAGCTGTAGGACTATGTACAGTATTGCCTTTCCTATAACCAAAAGCTGCATCTCTCCCTGGATTCACATGCCAATATGTCACTGAAGAAGAATGAAATCTCTTCATTTTTAGGCAAACATTGCACAGCTTTTCTGCTCACCTGGTCTCGGGTTGCCTCACAGAACTGAATTTTCCTCTGTACATCACGAGTTTCAGTCTAATGAACCTGTCACAGAAATGAACCAAAGCAAGTGTTCCACTAACCTGGAAGCAACTTCTCCAAGCACTGTTCAATGAATGTAAATAAACTGGACTATAGTATGATCTTGGGGTACGGCCAAGAGAAAAGACAAGACCTTTTTGTAACAGCTATGCAGTGCCTTGGCTCGCTCTAAACAGAGGCAGCAAAATTTGGACCGGCTCCAGGCTGAAAGCTCTTCACCCTGGGCCTGTTGGCTGCGAGTGGTGTCCAGCCTAATGCAACAAACAACCTGAGCACTCTGGAACAAACAACTTGTTCTCAGCTGATAAGGACACTGTCCCATTTCCTCCTGTATCTCTTTTATGTTGTTTAGCTATCCCCGATGTAGGAAGAGAAATAAGAGTCTAATCTCTTGCACCCATACACTCTCCTCCCAACACAGCAGACTATAAATAGCACTCAGCAGCATGGCTCACTACTGATACTTCTACTGTGCCTAGAGGTGAGAAAATCCAAATGAAGCGCCCGCGGCATTGCAACCCTTTCAGTTCTGCTGCATCTAACAACACGGTTTCTCCCATCTACACAAAACAGTTTTCAGTTTCACCATCCAGAACCCTCAGCATCAGCCTGTTCCTGATGCAGCCGGGTGCACTTAACATCCTCCACACATGTCTTCACCCACTCTCACACAAGCAAAAATAAATACTGGGCAGGAGAAAACAAAAAAGACCGATTAAAAGCCACCACAAATATGGCCAGTTCAGATTTAATCTGTTATAATCCCCATCTTTAGACCACCATTTTCCAGCTTGAGTGTTTCAAGTCGGGCAGTCTTAAAACTCTTGAAGCCAAATAAAAACAGCCCGGCTTTCAGATGTACTTAACAATCGCTAAGTCTGATCTGCAAGTGCTCAGCACTTGAAATTATCCCCCTTTAAAAAATACATATATGTTAAAGGTGCCTAACATTAGAAGCCTAAGTTTGAAAATTCAGACCCCAATTTTTATCGCTTCCATTTTAATCACAACTAACAACTCAGTCTACACCTTGGCAGACAATCACCTGTTATTTGGACGTGATTTTCTGCTCACAGATTTCTACTGTATTAATGCCAAGAGCTTTCAGATACAAATTGCATCTAAGAGCAGATTCAATTGTGGTGGATGCTGAGTTAGTTCATCAGTTTTAAGAGGATTTTTCAGCTTTTCAATAAAATGCTCATGTTTTAGGCATAGAAGTTGTGCAAAATTATACTCTTTTGTCATGCATTTTTAGTAAAACTGCACTTAGAAGAATAAAGTGAGATTGTTCCAGACATTCTCTTATTACAACAAAAAATGGACTAGACCCTAAGTAAGTGTCCTGAAGTCTTACTACAGCTAAGTGAAATAGTACAGTCTAAATACCCATCCTTGTCAACAGGATGGCAACCAACAAGTTATATTTCCAAGGCTCTGCAGATACTAAAAATATCAGGGACAGGCACAGTGTTATTTATCTCAGTCAAAATACTTTAAATCAAACCCAGGAGAGGTCTTGAAGTTTCATTAAAACTGCCACTAATACAAAAATGTCTGTAACATTTGTCTTCCTTCATCCCCAATAATTAGACGAGATTTTATGATGCTCATCACTTGCTTGCTCAGTGGTTCTCCAAGGCTCTTAGCACCTCTCTGTAGAACATTAAGACACTTCTGTGTGGCTTTAGAAACAAAGATAGCTTGTAGCCAGTTTTAAATGTTTTGTCTTAGCAAGTGCGATTAGATGTAGTGCTTCCATCATACTGAAGTTCTGTGTTTTCTGATTAGTAACTGAACAGGGCCCTCTGGCACAGATTTAATAATGTTCCAGGCATCGTAATGCATGAGGCCAAGTAATGATTTTCCGCTAACAGCAAGAATTTCATCTCCAGTTTCTATGTTTCCAGATTGCTCTGCAGCACCACCTAGGAGCAAAACAGGAAAAAAGTCAGTGTGGAAAAAAAAAAGTTAAATCCACAAAAATTTGCTTTCCACTGTGACAAACACCAACTAAACCATTTTTCCAGCAGTGGCAATTTCAGTACAAGTCACTTATGATCAGCTCAGCTTTAGCAATCTACCCCACGCTGCATCTCACAAAAAAATGTTATTTTAAGAAAGATAAATCCTTGTTCTCAGAAAAAAAAGTCTGTTTTTGAAGGAAGCAGCATGAGTGCATGAAATATCGTGCACATTATCTCTGTAACTGTAAGAAAACCTGGTTGATAAAATAAACATGCAGGTTGTATGTTGCATGGATGTATTTTCTCAAATGGAATTTTAACATGGTAATAAGCAGATAATGCAGTAGATTGTAAAACCCAGACAACAGGGATAACAAACTGAACATGGGCAGCAAACTTAGGACAAACACACCAGATACAGAAACAGCTCCTAGAGAGGGGCACAAACTTCTGATGAAAGTGTGTTTTCTGTAATGATAATTTTACTAATATCAGGTATCAAGGGGAGAGAAGGGGAAAATGACTGTGTCTAAGAGTATAAATTAATGAGCTCAAAAACCAAACATGCCCTTTACCCTCAGAATCACTTTCTAAAGAGGGGAAAACAAACACACAGAAATTGATGAGCAATTCAGGAAATACGTCTGATTTTTTCCTTGATGAAGAATAAACCACAGAAAAGTAATCCTGCAAAAATGCTGCGCACCTGCAACTTCATTGAGAGTTGCAGCTTCCTTTAGAAAGTGCTATATTTTTCACTAAACTGAATCCCAGACTAAGACTTATTGAAATTGCAGCATAATTCTGGGATTGGTTTTCTTTCTATATACAGTTCATGTAAGTTTAACTACCTGCTGACAAACAAAGCACCCAAAACTGGCAGTTTTTGAACATGAACATAGCATATTCTTGGTGAAAGATAATACTGATATCTAACAAAAAAAAATAGCAAAGACAAAATAAAAAAAGGTAAAATTAGTAATTGGATATAATGCAGGATGGCGCTTTGGAACCACAGTGATTACCTGCACTGTGCTTCTCTTAGAATCAGATAAGGCATAAACTTCTTAAACTGTTATATATGATATTGCTGTTGTAATTTAATGTCTAGAATAGTGGACAAGCCCAGGAAGGAACTGCGTCATCTTTAGTAAATCACATTGCTCCTTAAACATTTACTAGTAGATGCAATCCCTTGCCATTCCCAGGCGGGTTTTTTTAATGACCACTTTGACTAGTAAGTGATAAGAAATGAGGGCCACAAAAACCACCCTTGCTTAAAAAAAAAAAAAAATTGAGTCCAAGAATTAAAATGTCTGTGCAATGCACAAAAGGAAAAATGGGATATTATCCACTGCATGCATATAGTACCTTTAAATATTCTTTTTACAATCAAGGGCCTGTCTCCAGCAATGGAAGCTTTTCCACCATCAAGACTGAATCCCAAGCCAGCAGAGGTTTTCAGTAATTCAACGCAGATGACATCATTCATATCCAGGTTTGGATCTGTGACAGAATATACACAGCATCTTGTTATGTCATTAACAGTAAAATGCAGGTTGTGTTTGGTTGATTTTCTTTTTGCTGCAGTGACAAAGCAATTCAGAGTTCAGTTCATATTCAAACCAGAACTTGTTGTCACCCAGTTTCTCAGAAGTGAATGTGCATCATTGCAGCTGTGAAGGATAAGCAGTACAAAATGCATTTGGTACATTTTCATTTTGCATGTTCAACAAAAACCTGCCACAGCATTTTTTTTTCAAAGTTAAAGATTAGCAAACTTAGCAAAGACTCTAAACATCAACAAAATAATGCAAAAATTACAAAAATAGTGAGTGGAGAGCATTTCTTTTTCTTTAATTTGTTCCCACTTGCTTTTTCAATGAGCCATATCTTTTTAAGTTACAGTAATGAATGAAATGTACATTGAACAACTATGTTCCATCCTCTTAAGAAAAAGTCTGTAATCACTCCCTAGTGTGAATAATTGTTTCTGGTCTCATACCCATGGAAATAACCATAATTACCTGTAGGTGCATCCTGCCTCCTACATAGCAGGTATTTTTAGAACGCAGTATTGCAGTAGCTGACATAAAATACAACTTTGCTTACGAGGAAATAAATCTACAGTTTCGGAAAACAGGACCCTCTTTGCCCTGTGTGAATATAAAAATTAGGCAGTCTGCATTATCAAAAATTATTGCTACTGTTATCCCCAACAACTTAAAATGTTATCTAAAACATGCTTTGCTTTCAGGATGGAAATACGCTCTTAACCCAATACTGTTATTTATGAGATAATATTGCCCCCTAGTGCCTGCACCCAGCAGATACTCTGCATTTGTCAACGTGCAGGATGCAGGGAGTTTAGGATAGAAAGGGGTTTTAAGTAATTACATGTATTATATCAATGAAAGCAATTCCAGAAACACTGATCCATTCATATATAGAGTCCTTCCTATTTCTTTTAAGCTGTGTTACAAAGCTGTACTATAAAACACTGTGAAAGCATAAAACAATAAAAACTGCTACAGAAAAAAACCAAACCAATAATGATTACAGGCTTAAAAATCGGTGAGTGGCAGCTCCATATCCTGGTTTTGAGGTGGTCTGAGCTGAGAGCCTGGTATTGCTCTGGAAGGCAGGAGAAGCCACATGACCAAATCTCTCAGCAATAAGCTGTAACCACTCCCTATTCCCTCCCAGGGAACAGTGCAGGACTAAAGCAGGTCCTTCCCTGCTCCCAAAGCAGTGACATACAGATAGGTACTAAAGGGTTTTGTGTCTTAAACCTAAAAAAAAATTTGAGAAATCTGTTTATAACACCCCAAGTGCACCCTCCACACTGAAATGCTGTTCTGTTCCCGAACAGGAACTTACCACTCCACTGATACACTTCCACTTAAACCATTTATCCCTAGTTTCCTATGGGATGGCTGACTTGGATTTGGCTTAGCTCCATTTACTGTAATATCAAAATAATTCTTTTCTGTGTTTTTAGTAGAAACAGTATGAAATCTGCTATTACAAAAAGCAAGTTCAGTCCCTATGCATAACAAACTGGAAGGTTTGGGGTTTTCTTTGAGGTGGGTTTTTTTTCTTTGTTGGTTGTTTGCTTTCTTGCACTGACTACTGTTATTACTTAAAAAGAGTTTATCCTGGATTGGAAGAATATGTGGAATCACTAACTTTAGTAGAAATTGGATTAGGCCCTAAATGTCCTTCTAAGTTTCTGCCTAGTTATGATATTTGAAAAAAAACCCACCAAAATGCGTCTAGGCTCCAAAGAGAACAAATAACATTTAAAGGTAATTTCATTTGCTCCCTTCAATCACATAAGGCACAGACGCTTTTAATCTAAAACACATGGATGTTTTTCCTTCAGTCTGCAAGGGAATCCTTCCAACTGTTCTTGGACAGAGATCATACCTGTTCCTATTTCCATGGAAACATCCTTTCCAGACCCCACACATTTTCTGCCAGTAGCTGATATCTCAAGTCTGGAGGAACTGTTTGCTTTGTCTTTTTCCTTCTGGATGACAATGACCGCGTATTTGTACAGTCTTGCCTGATGAAGAGCATTCAGGACATCCCCATGGACTGAGCTCGCAAAAGAATTGCCATTGATTGACAGAACAAGATCTCCTCGATGAATAGTCCCTTCTTGAGATGCCACTCCCTTTGAAAACACTCTGTGGACCTACAAGAAAGATTTTAACTTAAGGATGCTTTAACCTCATGACAACTCATAGTGCTCTACAGGCCAGGGTGAACGCAGAGACCCTACCAAAGTTTGCAATCACTGCCCGCTGCCTGGGTATTAACATGCAACATTTTCTCCAACAAACACCGTGAAATACTAAGGCCTAATTAACTGGACAAGAACTGCAGTTAGAGATGGGGGGAAAATAGAGGAAAAGATGCTATTACTGCATGGTCATTTCTAAGTCAAAGGCAACTAAAACCAGCTAGAGAATGTACTACCACAAATTTATGCTTTCACTGAACTCCTCAAAGGTCTTCAATTAACATACTTCCAAGTGACACCCAGTTTAAATTCACATCCATGCTACAGCAAACACCAAGAACAACATTGTGGCGTGTGACACCCACTCCCCAAACTCCTACTGATTGGGACATGTGTTTTCTGCTGTTTTCAAATGCACACTTCTAAGTGGTGCATGGCATCTGTGCAAAGAAAGGCTCTGACTTACTGCAGCTGTACAAGTATTTAATTGTCCATCTGAATTTGGCTGATCAAATATCATGCAAATAGATGCAAAGGAATTATTTGGTGGCTTGAAATGCATTTTTTCTAGAGGAAAAAACCCTCTATTCGGAGTGGATTAAACTTTGAGTAAATTCTAGCAAGTGCAGCTGAGACTTAGATGCGTGCCATTTACAGAAAGGGACTAAAAGAGTCAAAACCCAGTATTGACCTGCCTATCAGGTGCTGTAATTTTAGCAGCCAGAATATGGTTTCCCATGCACAGAGTTCTAGGTCTGCTGGGCAAAGGTTCAAGGCAGCAAATCTGTGGACACTATTCTATATGGCATTTTCTCTAGGAATTTCTCCTAATACCCAAACCAACAGCAAGGAATCAGAAGCCTTTTGGGTCCTGTTCCCTCTCATTGCAGGGCCATGCTGAGATGGGCACCTGCCACAACTCTACAGATCCAAGGAGATAAATTTCCAGCCAGTTTAATCAGGCATTCAAAGCTGGAATAACAGCCTCAATGACAGATGCAGACACCCAAATGCAAGAGTTAAGAGGAATACACCGATCATGTCCAAAGCACCTGATGCCTTCCCTCACATGCTCAAATCCTCAGTATCTTGAAGCTCACTAGGTATTTCTATTTCTGCACCCAAGTGTGGGAAGAACAGCCCATCTAAGCAGCTCAGCACCCAATGCCAACCCTGAATCCAGCTGAGACTCAGAATTCCAGTAGGTCATGGCCATTAAAATGTTCCCCACCTGAGAAGCATGCTTTACACATACGGAACAAAGAGGATCTGGAAAGAGCAGGAGCTGATACTCTTCTGGTCTCATGGCTAATGGAACTCAGGAGAAAAACTTCAGCTACTCAGCCTGAAAGAGCTCAGGATCACATTTTTAGGGAGCATCCCAGTCTCTAGGTGAGGAGTTCTCTAGCGTGGGACACTGTTGAGCCTTCCCCTTGCTCACAGCTGACTCTGCAAGTGTTTGGCCAGAGACAGGGAGCAACACCTTTGTAGCAAGACGAGTCTGTTCCCTAGACTGTGACCATGTTCTAACTCAATGACTGGCTTAATGTAAAACAAATTTACTTATACTGGTCTTGTCTAAGAGCAAAAACCAGAAGATTCCTGCAAGGGCTGCTGCAGGCCCCAAAGATAGAGGACATACCTTTCTTCTAATCTTAGCACTTAAAGTGGATCTCTCTCTTTCAGGGCAGAATTTAAATGCATATCTAGTGTAAAAATTCTCACATAGCACACCAGTTGTCTTGGAATTTTCTGTCTCACTGATCTGTTTTCAAACAGTGTATAACTTGCTTGATACCACTTTTTACATACCAACATCACTTAATGGCACACAATATCTTTATAAGACTTTTTTAAAACAAACAAACAAAACCAACCCTCATTTACTGACCACTCACAGGTCTTAGTAACACCAAAAAAATTGTGATGTGGAATCCAGAATGTTTGCTGAGGTCTGAAACAGTCATTCTCAGGATTTGCAAAATCCTTCAAAAACTTTGCTGCACAGAGTTTACTTCCAAAGGCTGGGGATGAAAATCTCCCCTAAAAGGTTGCATGCACTGCAACTGCACACAGCATTTTATCTACGTGCACAGGACTTAGATCTAGCTGATCACATCCAGTAACAGAATTTTAAAGACTGAAAACATAATTGGCATCCATCTCCAATAATAAAAATTAACTCTTCCCAGACACTTCATGATTTCAGTAGCAGATGGTATGCAGCCGCCTCTGAGAGACACTGTTTTATGACTGTGAATGATTTGCAGTGAGTCTTGATAAATGAGCACTTGATCTAATCACCAGTCTGCTTTAAAGTGGACTTTGGAAAAAAATGACTTGCAGCCATCACTTACTGTGACTGATTTCTGTTCCAGATCTATTCCTCCAGCAACACTAAATCCCAGGCCAGCTCCTTCTTCTTTGTGAAAGACTACAAAGTATGTGTCTTCTTTGCTCTAGCAGGAGGTAGAGGAAAGGGGAAGGAAGAAGAAAAACAAAACCAAAGATCAAGACCAAGTTCCTGCACAAATGACAAATTCCCAGTACCCTCAGATTATGGAAGGTGAAAAAAGCAACTCAAGGAATTGAAACTGAGACATTAAATGCATTTAGTTCATGCTACAGATGAGTAGCAGCCACACAGGTGAACTCAGGTGACAGCAAAGGTTTCTTCAAGGCTAGAAAGCAAAGTCAAAATTAGGATAGTGGAAGGGTATTAAACCTTGGGCAGCTTAATTTTCACAGTCTGTAATCAAGTTTGCATTGTTCAGTATTTTGCAGTCAAAACTCAATAGTTCCCATACACTTTTCTGGACCAAGCACTGTACTTTCCAGATAATTACTAACACCTTTGTTATCTCATTTCTCCTTCCTCTTAAAAGGCAGTTACAAAGATGTAATGCAGGTCACTTGGATCAACCTCCTCCCAGCAGTGCTGGACAATCTTGCAAGGGGCAGCAGCTAATCACTGAAGCTTGGCAAGGTTAGATGGGACAAAAGGAAAAACTGTTTCACTTGGGAGATGAAGGTAAGAAGCCTGTTAGTGATCCAAACGGGACTAAGCTGTGCTGTTGTGGAAATTGGAGCATCTATAGCACAGGAAAGGGACTGCTGCAGGTCTGCACCGGGGCTGAACTTGGCTCCAGACCAGAAGAAAGGTGTAAAGCTGATTTCTTTGAAGTGATGGCCTGCTGCCAAATACAGGATTTGCCATGAGAGAGAAGCAGTCCCATCCAGCAAGTCTGGTGCTGTCTTCTGAACAGTTACTAGGGCAAAACCAGATGCTGTTACAGAGACCACATTTTCGGTTAGAGGGACTACAAGCAGGCATTTGGTGGAACAAGGGGATAGTAACTGTCTGTGGGGCAGAGCATCAGAAGTGGGGAGTACAAAGAAGGTCTCTCAGCTTTTCCCCCGGATCCCATCCAACATAAGTCATTTCCAGAAACTGCTAGCACTAAAATTAATGGCACATTATTAGAAACCAACCTCTTAATCTATTTAGCATTAAATGATGTATTTAGTTCACTAAAGTCAACTCAGCATTTCCCTTTTAGTTTTGTTTCAAAAGGCACAGGGAACCACAGATTATTAGTGTTTTTTGGTGAAACAATAGTCAAATTCTTGGTTTCACGGGATGCTTTTTTGCCAAATATGGGCCCTGGAAGATTTTCTGCGTTAGAGGCATCCCTGCAATGCACAGAGCCAATGCCAAAAAACGATGCCATTCTGCTCCACATCACTGATCCATCGGTGCTTGAGGAGAGAGGTGCAGTCAGGGCTGACATCTAAGTCCACAGTCTTTTGTAGATGTTAAGACCCTTCTCACCTGTACTCAAGTGAGAATAGCTTTATGTTAGGCTAGAAATAATAAATTCAGTTTAGCATCTAGTCTAGCCCCTTTCAAAGTTCAGTAAAGGTAACGGACACATATCTTTGACTGTTAAGTACTGTAGCAACCTTTTTTGTTTTAGAGGTCAGGTTCTTTCCAATCCTTGCCACCACAACCTAATTTGCTTACACCAAGGAAGGAAAAAAAAATAAAAATCAGAGGCTCAGATGTTAAGAGGGTTGTGAGAGGAGCATGTGTCCTGGGCCAGTCAGCAACACAGTCTGAACCATGGCTTCCCATTGCCGATGTCGTGCACTTCCTTCCTCCCTAGCTCTCAATGCTGTTCTCAGCCAGCATGTGTACTATGGGGCAAAGACCTGGCTATGAATGCTTACTGCTTTACTTGTCCACACAGTGGCCTCCAATAATCACCTCTGTTTAGCCTATTAGCCAAAGATCATAGGTCGTAGAGATTTAAACAATAAAATGCCTGTATATTAACTTTCTTGTATTAGTAGCACTTACTAAATGCTAGCAGTAAATTCAGCATTGTTCAGAGCAAAAGATGATGACAAACTCTTCCTGGGGAAGCTCTCAGTTCCAATCAGGCAGTCCATCTCATTTTTCAGCAATTGCATAACTACGAAAAACTGTCCTATTGTACATTTAAATCCAGCATTTGACTAGCACAGAATTTTCCAGTGTACGTGCCATACTGGGCTTAAATCTGGATAAGAAACTATGCAGACAAGGAGTGCATTCCAAAAAACATTCAGCTTTATAAATATTTGAGTTCTCAGGCTTTGAAAAGTGGCATGAATAAATAATCTCTACAAGACCCCATGCAAAATACTTTAAAGAACACTTAATTACCTTCGGCCAGAAGTACAATGTAATCCTAATTTTATCAGTAAACCTACCAAACCCCCTTAGCTCAACAAGCTCTTGGGACTTGCAAGCTTTAGCTACTATGCTGTCCCTGGAAGGAGGTCAAGCTGTGTGTTTTGGGGAGGTCCTCTTCCCCCCAGCCTGTTCTACATTTGAAATAGCAATCTTTGTGAATAAGATTCAGGAACCCTCTAAATGCAGCTCAGCCAGCAGTTATACAGACCAGATGGCAGTTTCCCCTCCAGTGCTATCATTATTTTATCAACTTCTGTTCTGTTTTAAAAAGGATGTGGATGTAATCCCAAAAACACAAACACTGCAAACAGGGAAGTAACGTTCTGGCAACCATTTCTCTTTGGAGGCCTTCTTTAAACACCTAGATAATGAAGCAGGCTATCTTAATGCAATAACCAGTTTCCACAGAAGACAGCAAAAAGGTCACAGGAGTCTCTTACAAACTCTCCACCAGCCACTTTCTGGTGTTGCAAGCCACCAGTTCAGCATTACACAAAATTAATTCAACTTCTGTGATTGCAGCTTCTAGCACAAGGTGGGTTCCGCTAGGCACAGACAGGAGCAGAGCTTCCCTTGCGTGGTGACAAAAGTGAGTCTGTCTGGTGGAAAGTTAAATTCTTGGCAAACCCAGGATTTTTTCAGCTGTAACAATGACTCAAATGGAGGCATACTTCTCCACCTAAAGTAGGTCTATTTATTGTGGCTCAAAACTGCTTTCACACTGGACAAACAATAACCTTTCTTATACAAAAGCCATTCAAATTTATTTTGAGTTTATAGCACACATTCAAAAATGAGCATTAGTAAAACCACCATCAACTGTAACCTACCACAGGACTACTGGAGGAGGTCTCAAGCTGTTTGGAAGAGATTTTGTCTGCTATTAAGAAAACCATTAAAAATACCACCAATGATCCAAATCTAGTTTTATCTTCTGTTTTTTACCTTTACTTGTGCTTTGACTTCTTGGAGCATAGCAGCAACATCACATTTTGGTACTACTACTGACAAAACAGACTGGAGTTTTTGCTGGTCCAGGCTTGAGACGAGCAGCTGATCCAAGCTAAAAGGAACACGAAAATATAAAAGACAGCTTTATATTTCTAGACCGTGTAGAGTTAAGTTTCAGGTATACGATAGAGTGTCAGCTCATTAATGAGCAGGAATCTTGAAAACATGTGGCGTATGCTGGCGGAATGGGAAGGGGCAGAGAAGACCATTTAAGAATAACTCTGAAAATAAATCCTCATTCTCATTCTGCTCCCCTCCTCCTTCTCCAATGGCTTTAGCAACAGACATTAACAAAAACAAGGAGACAGCTACATCTGAGGACTGCTTCTGGCAGGACAACAAGCTCATTTGTCACCACAGGCTGTGCTGGCAGCCCGCGCTGCGCAGCCTTCCCTCCACAGCGGCTGCTGTGTCGTAACGTGGCCGAATACTGACCAAAACCAGCTAGAGGGGACACAGAAAGGAGTGCAGCCCTGCCCGGATGAAGTGCGGCACCTTGTACAGAGGCATGGGACAGCCGCATGGCAGCTCCAAGCGATCAGAGCATGAAGAACAGCACCCCAAATAGTGAGGGGAATGGGGGCCTATATATAGCCCCAAAGCTGAAATATGCTTTGGGGCTGACCTGGGGCAATGGAGAAGCTTTGCCTCAGGACGGGCTTGAGGGGATGAAAATGAAACAGCGGTAGCAAAGCTGACACCAACCTGATGGACCAGCTGTTTTCTGAGCTTTCCTCATCCGGAGAGTTGCCATGGGGCACATCATCATCCGAGGCAGACCCCGGTGTCCCCGAGCCACTGTCCCGCAGGCTGCTGGCACCCATACCCATCCCACCCGCCTCAGCAGGGCTGCAGCGGGCTGGCGGGGCTGCGCCACTCCGGGCAGGCATGCCGAGGGCTCTCCGGGGTGTGATTTCCAGCTCCGTCCTGAAGCAGGCAGGCTGCGGCGGCCCCGAGAAGCCCTCTCCGCACAGCTTGTCCAGATCGGGCATACTGAGGGCCCTCAGCTCCCGCAGCCTGGAGCGGGACAGCGGTGGCCGCCCCAGGCCCCGGCTGCGGCGTCCCTGTGAGCCTGAAGGGGGGAAGGCGGCTGGGTCTGCCCCAATGCCACCCTCGTCGCTCCTCTGGGGTTTTCCTTCCTCCTTGCCGTCCTCCACCACACGTGTGGGCACTGCACTGGTAGGAGACTTGGCCATGGCATTGGACGGGCTCAGGCTGCCACCATAGGAACTCAAGCTGCGCCGCAAGGGCCGCGGCGTCTCGGAGGAGCTGACTGCAGTGGTCATCCCACCACACGACCTCCTGGTGAGGGGGTACCTTGCAGCCGAGTGTATATCAATGGCCTTCACGATGGGCCGGTCAAAATTTGCCAGGTTTTCAAAGGATTTGATCCTCTGTTTGACAGAGAAGGATGAGGTAGGTTCATGTGGCCAGTTCAGCTCATAGTAGTAGTAATTCCTCCTGAAGTTCCTCAGCTTATCAGTGGTGGGGCAGCTAACGTGGCTGGCTGAGGGGGATGTCTCATGGACCCTCTGGGCATTTTTGGAGGCATATGCTGGCTCCTTCCCACTCTGGCCATTCGGCAGGTTGAGATGGACCATCTTTAACAACCCTGTTGCTGCTTGGGGATATTTCTCCTCTGCAGCATGGCCCTGGGGGCCTTGCACAGGATGAACCTCTGCAATATGGCACTCCTCCCTCAAGTGACCTGATAACTGGGCTGGCATCGAGTAAGTCCTTGTCACAGGTTTTGACAAGCCATAGAGATTTCTGTCTCCGGCGGCATCCACTTTTGAGAAATATTGCATGGTCCCTATCTCCTCAGTCAGCTGAGGCACTTCTGTGTTTGCCTCTTCTGTTTTCTCCAGCAAAGGCAGCTGCAAAAATGATGCTGGTGAGGAAGATGCAGAGGAGGAGGAGGAAGAGGAAGAGGAGGAAAGCTTCACCTCAATGAAAGTGCGCTGGATCTCCTGCCCTTCCAGCTGCTCCTGCTGAACTGAAGGGGACCTCAATGAAGAAAAGCCTCCAGCAGATAGTCCTGCATTTTGCGTATCTAATTGCCTAAGGTCATCTGCACTATAGATGCTCTTGATTGTGTTCAGGCCTGTTCCAGGGTTCTCAGTCCTCCCTTTCACATATTCAACTTTTGGTATCCCCTGAGGAGATGAAGTGACTTTGGACTCACTGTCTCTGGCTCTGAAGTCATCCACCTTAACAGCCTTACCCTGACACACTGCAGGCCCTATGGAAACTTGCTTTTCTTTTTTTCCCCATGCCTGCTGCAGGTCTGTTAGCTCCCCACAGCCACATTTCATTTCACCACTCACGGTTGGGCTGTCAGTGCCATTCAGAAGAGGCAGAAGTGAATCTTCAGAAATGACCAAAGATGGTTTATTTTCTAGCTCTGACTTCAGAGTCCTTGAGGCTGCTGACATGCTCTTCCCAGGATCTGAGTTTGTAGGTGAATTACGGGACAACGGTGTTTTCTTCCCCAGGAGTTTAGGGGACAGCTGCGGAGAAGCAGAAATCCTTTTCTGATCAGCTCCATTGACTTTGGTAGGATTAATCACAGAAGAATCTGAATTTGCCTTTGCTTTGCTTTTGATGGTGAAGCCTTTTAGCTTTGGTCCTGCTTTGGCCTTCTGGTTATTTAAAAGGGTGTCCATTATACTTTTTTGTGCCATTCCCTTAGACTCCTGACAGGATTTTTTCTGCAAGGATGGGCTGTGTGGTACTGCACCTCCTTTGCAGTGATTTGTGCCTGAGCTTTGGACTTTTCCGTTTGAAGTCCTTCCTGAAGTCACAGAGTTAATTTTCTCACTTTTCCCTGGCAAGTCATGAGTTGTGTTAGCCTTTGGCTCTTTAGATCTAGTGGGAAAGGGAGACCTGAGTGATATTGCTCTTGATGATGATGCATTCACATGATTGCTGTCTGTTTTAGGCAAGTTAGACAAGCTGCTGGTTTCTTTCTTCACTAAACAATAACTAACAGCATGATTACAGTCACCAACCACTGTTTCACTTTCAGATTTTGATCTCTGTTTGTCTTGACATCCTTCTTTCTCAAGTAAGTTGTTCTCCAAGCCATCACCATTTCTAGCAGAGCAAAAGCTTATCTTTTTGCAGTGCAGAGACCCTTCCTCTTCAACGGATTCACAGCATTTCCTATGTCCGCTACTGTTCCCCAAACCCATCTGCTCTTCTGTACTTAAGGCACCATTGTTACAGAAGGGGTAAACTTCAGGGATACTGACTGAATGCTTTAGGATGTCTTTTTCTGGCAGGAAAATTGACGAAGGAGAACACAAGGATGCGGATGACACATCTGAACACTGTGAGGGACATGCAGTGGGACCACTGTGATCTTCCAAGCCTAATTTGTTGATGCTTGTCTCCAGTGACCCACACATTGTACAGCCTTCAGTTTGCAAAACTTTGCCACCGTAAGGGTGCAGCAGGGACAGAGAGGATGAGCTTGTTGCAGATGTGAGATGCTGCTCCTGCACAGGCTTTTGTGGCTCAACGTTCATGCAACAAATCTCAATTTGCTCCTCATCCGACTCCATTACAGTACAGACTGCAGGGGCGTTAGCAGCAGCACACACCCCAAGCAACACCTCATTAGCACTATCAAAGGTTTCCGTGACAGACTCTGAATCGGAGTGAGAATCCTCTGCAGCCCCATACATTGACTTTGGAAATGGGTCGCTTCTCTTACCTTCCAGAGAGTTTGCTGCAGGCAATTGATCCTCATTTAAACTGCTAAAATTCCTACAATAGTTATTTAGAGAGTTTTTGTTCACAGTAAAAAGTTTGCCTGTGTTAATGGAGTCCAACACAGACAGCCCCAAAACCCCTTGTGCATTAGCTCCGCAATTCATGTTTTTTTCCAGCAGCTCCTCCTTAGCTGGCCGTGGCTCCGAACCGGGACAGCCTTCGTCAGTCCCACAGCAGCACATCGTGGTGTACTCATCTCGGAGGGGGCTTTCCGCTCGCGTTGGGGTGCGTGAAGCCCTGCTCTCGAGAGCACTCATTTGGCTGAGCAAGTCATCGATATCGGTGACAGGGATGGTAGTGCAGTCCTCGGCGTGGCTGCTTTTCATGGTACCTCTTTGCATGTCTTCGCTCGTGGCACCGGGTGGCAGTGTTGCTCTCTCCACCGCACAGCCACCACCAGCATTTTGCAAACCTGCTCCTTCTTGCTTCCCAGCACCCGGTTCTTCCTCAGTTGTGATGATGATGTTGACATCGGCCTGATTTTGACTGTCTACCCCTGGAGACAGGATAAGGTTTGTAAATCTGCTGACAGCTGCATCATGATAAAAATAAATAAATAAAAAAGGCAAAATCCTGTCAGATATGGGAAGTGATATACAAAACACCAGGTTTTATTACAAAAATAGTCATCCATGTATTCAGACTACATGTTTTCCTTTTACTCTGCACTCCCTCTTCTTCTGTAATGATGTTTACAACTACTCAAATTAATCATAACCCTGTGTATTTGAGTCGCACACAGGAGGGAGCAATCCACTTATCCACGGTAAGTACTCATGACCTGCTTAATCTTCAAAATTTCAGCAGTCAAGCAGCCAACTACCAAAGTGTCAGTCTGCAGTAAGTCAGGCTGAGCAGTACCGCTTCTCATTACTTGTTTGACCGAAGATGTCTCCAACAGATCGCAGAGAGTACACAAAGCCCTGGCATGGCAAAAAAAGGTGAACAGATAACACAGTGATGAACTGTGCATAAATAAATTGACTCTGATCCTCTCGGCACTTCTGCAGGTGTTTGATGTGACATGCATGAGTGATGTTATACACGCATTAAGCATATGGGCTTTACAGGATTTCTGGCACAGACCTTTCCTTGTTTCCAATACATATTTAACCTACTCTTGGGCAACAGACTGAGCTCTCTGTCAGTGCTGCACTCCAGCACATTCCAGCTCACACATTTCTCCAGCTCTTCAATACTCAGCACTTCACCCTAAGCATCTGCTTGCACATTTCTACACTGCTCCTGGGACACGCACCCCCATTCAAGCTGCTTTCTAGAGGCCAGATGCTAACAGCTGAGGCCCAGAAAGTGCACGGAGAAGGAGGGGTGTAGTCACAGAGTCAGCATCCTCTCCTGCTCATTCAAATGTGCCAGCAGATCTCTCTAATCCTTGCACAAACCTGCGGGATTATCCTCACCACTTAATTTAGGTACCCATGTTAAGAAGTGCAGGTTCTTCCTGGAGCCAACAAAGCGGAAGGCATCTCAGAAGAGCAATTTGAAGCAGCCAGGCTAGGATTTGAAGTACTGCCCTGCTTCAGCAGTGCTGGATCACAGACTGAAACCCTCTTCTCTGCCAGTGGGGCAGAGTGAGGGGAAGGGGAAAGCAGAAGAGCTGACCGATAAAGCAGTGCCAACGTGCCCCTATGCCAATGATATTCATTTCCAAAAGCCACAGCAACCGAAGGAAACAAGAACAGGACTCTCTGCCAAGCCAGGAATTCCTTAAAGAACAACTGGAACTGCAGCATCTGGAAGCACTTTAGGCTCCCAGGTATTAATACGTACACGAAGAAGATCACAAGCTAAAACGAAGCAAAATATTATGTTCTTCCCAAATTTGAAAAGTATGCTTTACTTTTTCAAACACTTATTTCCACACCACGTAATCTGTACAGTCCGTGGGGATGCATATATTGCTGTAGAAGCATAAATCAGCCCTTAGCAGAAACCGAGGAGGTATCGAATGTTTCAATTCAAAATAGAAAACTTTTTATAAGAAACATGCAAATAAATATTTTGGTAAGATTCTAGTTTTCTTGGGTTTTACCTTCCATATTTCTGCACATTAGAGAATTCTGACACAAGACAGAGTGACAGAGAGCGAGAGAGGGAAGGGAAAAGGGAAGGGGGAAGGGGGAAGGGGGAAGGGGGAAGGGGGAAGGGGGAAGGGGGAAGGGGGAAGGGGGAAGGGGGAAGGGGGAAGGGAAAAGGGAAAAGGGGGAAGGGGGAAGGGGGAAGGGGGAAGGGGGAAGGGGGAAGGGGGAAGGGGGAAGGGGGAAGGGGGAAGGGGGAAGGGGGAAGGGGGAAGGGGGAAGGGGGAAGGGGGAAGGGGAAGGGGGAAGGGGGAAGGGGGAAGGGGAAGGGAAGGGAAAAGGGAAGGGGGAAGGGGGAAGGGGGAAGGGGGAAGGGGGAAGGGGGAAGGGGGAAGGGGGAAGGGGGAAGGGGGAAGGGGGAAGGGGGAAGGGGGAAGGGGGAAGGGGGAAGGGGGAAGGGGGAAGGGGGAAGGGAAAAGAGGGAAGGGGGAAGGGAAAAGGGGGAAGGGAAAAGGGGGAAGGGGGAAGGGGGAAGGGGGAAGGGGGAAGGGGGAAGGGGGAAGGGGGAAGGGGGAAGGGGGAAGGGGGAAGGGGGAAGGGGGAAGGGGGAAGGGGGAAGGGGGAAGGGGGAGGCTTTTATTATCTTACTGTCCTTTCATAAAAACATTGCTTAAACTTCAGATTTAAGAGAGACAGATGTGATTATAAAGGGTCAAAATATTTACTGAACAGGCACAGCAGTAAAATGGGTTGTCAGGACAGGGTCACTGCTGAGTTAGCTCCAGGTCTGCATGAAATGACTCAGACCTCTGCAAATGCTGTCAGGAGGGACATATGTAAGTGGGACCTTTGAATGCTTCACACAGGAGTAGGTTTGCTCCCCTCATTGTGGTGCTAGGGAGCCTGCCTGGTTTGGTGATGCAGTGATTTGCCTGGCTCACCAATGCCAACACAACGCACCTCCTGTTTTTAGTCTGAACCCGTGTGGGGAGCTGGGACAGCAGAAGATAAGACACAGCTGATCCAAGGAATTTTCTTCACTGGTACTCAGAATAAATGGTATGAAAACAAAGCTACTTTCTCACCTGATGCTGCTTTCTGGATCTCCAGGGTTACGGATGTGGGAAGACACTGCATGAGCAAGCAGATTTCCTCATATGTCATCTTACTGACTGGGATACTGTTGATGGTGGTAATCTCATCTCCGACAGCCATCTTGCCCATTGATCCCTGATGCAATGACAGATTCAAGGAAATTATAAATACACATCAGAAGCTCTGCCACAGGGGAAAAAATTGCAAGGAAGCAATGGCTTATGATCAACATTCCCTTTTTCACATGACTGCAGACCACAGGTACCACAGCTGTCAATTTGCTGACATGTAAATAAAGAGGAGACTCTGCTTTTGCCAGGAGATGAATTAATGATCAATCACAAACAGGAAGGTCAAAAGACCTGCTGGTTTCTCTGAGAGACCAGTATCAGGATGAAGGACATAGCCCCCTTCATTTAAATGAACTGGGATGAATCAGCGCCAGCTTCTTCAGGACTGTAACATTATCTGTAATTTTTGCATTTCATGTAGGAATTATATTCCTGGTCACAACCTCCTGTTGGACCAGTGGGGCTCTCCTAAGTAACTAAATTGGACAGGGACTGAGCTCTTAAAGTAAAGCCTAAGTATGTTTCTAAGCACCACACAATAAGTCAGAAAGAAATGCAGGAGCAGAACCCAAACCCCCAGCTCTCACAGCCCGATTCAAACTGCTACAACATATCCCCTCCTACCCTAGTCCCCAATAATTAGATTAAAAATGCTGCATCCAGCTTTGTACACCAGGGTATCCTCCTTCCTCTTTCTGAACTTTTGCACATGAAGCAAGTATCCACACTAGTATGTGATGTCTGAGATGCAGAAGAACAATTTGTTACTGGTACGACCATGGTGCTTGGCAATCCTGGCCAGCACCTAAAGCCTCCTAGTACCAGATTTCAATGACACAGGAACACGTGCATATAAAATAATAGAATGTAATAAACATTTTTACCACCAGGATTTACTTATTTTGTCTTTGCCCTGGTAAAAAGAAAGGAAACAAAAGAACAGTATTCCCTGAAAACTGTGACTACGAGTGGGGATGAATCCACCTCAGCAGATCTGCCTCTTGGCCTTCTTAGCTTTGAAATCAGCCAGGGTGCACTTCTGCATCAGAAATATTTCATTTAACAGCAGCTTCAGAACAATATGGGATGAGACGTTTTGCCCAGCAGAGACAAACATTTCCCTTGCACTTACCCTCAACAGATCACTTGCTTAATAATAATCATCATCATCATCATCATCACAATCATAATCATCATCATCATCCTGGCAAAGTGAAAGTAAATCACAACAAGAAAACCAAACTTAAGAATTTACCATTTCTGCTGCTCCGCCTGGCCGCAGCCCTGTGACAACAACCTTTAATGGCATGGCCTGGATTTCCAAATCCAGGCCAAAAGACTCATGCTCATTGCGAACAAGAGTGACTATTTCACCCTGGCTCTGCCCAGCGCCATTGGGTGCTTCACACTTCTTGCTGTGAGGGAGTGTTCTCGCAACAGGCTTGTTGTAAGAGCCATGCTCCTCCGTCCTCTGCCTCTGAAGGCTTCGGCACTCAGTGCTCATCATGCTTTTCACTCTTGTTACAGCTCTGTGCTCAAGTTTTGGAGATCTCTTAGATTCGAGTTGTGCTTCCCGGAGCTCCTTCAGACTCAGGCTGCCAAGACGAACTTCTGGCACACTTGAATAATCGAATGCTATGATGGGGAAGAAAGGAGAGTCAATTTGCTCCAGCGTGCTGTCTGCAGACTCCATGGAGGTGCTGAAGACAGGGGAAGACATCTCTGTGCCACTGTATCTAGGTGACTCACTGTTCTGGCTGTCATCATCGATTTCTACAGACGAAGTTGTAATGACAATGCCACCATCCTCCTGGCTCTTGGCCCTCTGGCTTCTTTGCAAGTGGGAACTTTCATCGTCATCACTAACGTCACCGTCATAGAAAACAACCCTCCTCTGTCGATGAAACGGGCTGCGGGCAGATTTGGGGCTGTCGCTGAGGATGCCAGGTCGGACAGACTCCACAGGCTTGTTGTGAAGGCTGGACGATCTCCCACTAGCTGGAGAAGCCGAACCATTTGCTTTTGCCACTCCTGCTTCTCTAGCAGCTAGAAAAAAAAAGAAGTTATACTTTAATTGCATTTACAGATGCTTTTTCATACCATTCATCTGATTGCAGCAGAGTGGCTCTGTTTGCAGGGGAAGCTTAACCTCTCCTCACAAAGCAAAAACTAGGTTTTTCATGTCCTCCCTCTAACTAAAGTAAACAGCAAGAGGGACAGCAGATAACTCTACAATTTATGGGTAATTCCCAAAATCAGTTCATAGCACATCTGGTTCTATTTTCAGTTTACATGTAAATTATGACTATGACCCAAAGAAGAAAGGGATGCAAATTCACATGTGTATTTTACTTTAAACAACAGAATTTCTTTCACATTTTGCTTAAATTTGTGCTGAGGATTGCCCGCATCAACTTATAGAGCATGAAAAGTGCTTTCCTGAACAGACACAAGGATATGACAATCAGTTTCAAATTACAGACTAATAAATCCAAAAACCCTTTACACATCCCTCATATAAAGAACTGCATCTCATTTTGTAGAAAGTTTTTTTTGGCTTTGCTTTGTTTTGTGGGTATTTTAAAATGTAAAAATGCTTTTAAGCTTTACATAATGAATTTGCAGAGAAAAATAAGCTGTAGGCAAAGACATTACTTGAGAAGCATAGGAAAGGGAAAACAAATGCAATATACTTTGAATTTGAGGTCAGGTGCATGTCAGTAAGGAAATGTAAGATTCTTTCAGTCAATTACTATGGGTAGAAAGACACATATGCAAAATATCTGATATCAAATAGAACATATTATTGTTTTTACACTGCTGTATGTGACATTTTGAAATTGTGTATTTGAGATATTTATGAACACTTTCATTTAAATGTAATCAATCATACGATCATCAAAACCCCAAACCTGCAGTGCTGTCAATTTAGCTTTGGCCAAACCAATCAAATAAAGTCATTTTCACATAATCAGAGCAGCAATTTTGACGAAATACCACGGCAACGGGCATTTATGTACATTGTTGTAAACTCCTTCCATTTTCCAGAATTTCATATGATCAGCACTGGCTTGCACTACACTGACAGGCATTTCTTATCAACACAGGAATCACTGCAGCTCTCCTGTAAAGCAAAGCTGCGCCCAGTGACTCTCCCCCATTAGCCAAAGGACTAGACACATTTCCATCTCTTACTCAGGTTGCCAGGAAGAAGAGAGCCATCATCCAACAAACTGTTTCTGTTCTTCTGACGGAGCTGCTCTTCGTCACAGGAGCCAGTTACAGCATCAGAAAACGGGAGCTGGCTCGTACCATCGTGCGAGAAGTACTGGGAAAGCTCTGCCTCAGAGCTGACAGATCCCTGCTGAAAAAAAGTAAGCCTGGTGACCAGCTGTCATCGATGCTTAAAGCCCCTGTCTGCATGCAAGCACCACAAACTCCACTCACATTGCCATGTTTATGAAAGAAGTTTAGAGCCAATTTTTAAAATAGAGGACTTGTCAGTATATTGAGAACCAAACTGCCTAACTTGGATGGCTGAAATGCTGCACATCAATACATTTTTACCCAGTATAATAAATAAATAAAGGATTCCAAACCCCACTACTCAGCAGATGTGGTTCAATGCAGAAACAAGGGATGAAACTATTAACTTGTGTAATTCCCTTTATACACCTTCTGCACTGAGAGAAGAGAAGGATTTGTACCTCTTGACACAGCTTGGATGGCTTCTTTGGCTTTCCCAGGAAAATGAGAGACTTTTCCACTGCAATGGCTATATAGAGAGACCAAGTGCTCAGCCTTCTGCCCACAAGCTCAGCTCTCTCCTAACTTTGTCTGTGTGTCCCAGAGAGCAGGGGTGCCTTCGAGGTGACAGGACGTTGGACCCCACAGCTTTCTCTACCGTGTTTTGCACATCGCTCCCAAAGGCTACAGCCACACAGACAAACAGGAGGTTGCTGTTGTCACCATTTAAATGTGTGACGTTAAGAAACAAAGCCTTTTATGGAGCCCATGTGACAGGGAAGAAGCAAAGAGGTTTGGTTTTGAACTCCTTGATCAAGCACGAGTTTCAGTAAAAGCTGAATTTGAAGCAGACACTGTTTCTACATCTAATCCTTTTACCCGGCTTGCTGGCTCCAGGAAGCGTTTCATAGTCCAGCTGAGGGGAGATGAGGTCTCTCCTTGTTTGGCCTTCATACTGGGAGATGGGCTTTTTTGTACAGCTCCTGTTAAACACAGCTTAGTTAGATGCCAAAACTTAAAGTTATGGTCCATATATCCAAACAAGCTCCTGATTCACCTTCTGAGTTGGGGGCTGCATTTAATCCCACTTATGTGAATTGCTTTGCTAAAGTGAGATTTATTTAACATTTCATAAGCGCTCACTCGGATCAGGCAAAACATTATTACAGAAACACGTTATGCCAGCCAGGACAGAGCTATGAACAAGAGATGAGCAGGAGATGGTCTTCCTCACCCACTGGAGCATGCTACTGACTAGGTGCAACCTCAAAAGACAAATCAGCAGCTACTGGCAAGGTCTACTTCAAAAAAGGTCTTAGATGACACAGATATAGAGCATGATTACAAATTTAACACTTCTGTCTAAAAATCACCTTACTAGTCACTCTGTCATCCTGCTTTCATGTAGAAGATTTTAGGAAATGCTATGCCTGGAGTTCAAAAATGTCAGACAAATGCCAGAGCACACATTCTGACATGACCTCAAATGGAGTGAAAACATATAGTCCAGTATGCAATATATGGACTTTTTCAAATGGACACAATGATACTTTCTTTCTTTTTTTTTTTTTTTCCTTTTTTTGGCCATCTACATGGCTAAATGTACACAGATGGAGTTGATTCCTCCTGTCCTTTCCCTACCAGGACATTGTGCTTCCCATGCATTTTGAAGAGAGGCTAGAGCAACCTCTTTGCAACCCTACTTTCAGATCATGGCAGCCTACCAAAACAAAGCAAGTAACATGAGCTATAGAGTTGATCCATCTGAACTGGATGTTTTCGCTAAAATTTCTGCAGTGGACAGAGTGATTACACCCACTAAACTGTTCTGCTGTTTTGAAGGCCCTCAAAATATGGATACTGAGCAACTCAAGAGCATGTCCTTAAACCTTCCTGCATCCAGAAAAGGACACATATTAGGAGAGTAAATGCTGCTACCTGTGACGTGAGAGGAGCTGGCATCCTTGCTCTCTCGGTGGGTAGTACGTGCGATTGCTTCATCCATCTCCTGCTCAGAAACCTAAAGTTCAGTGCAAGACAGAGATCAAACTGGGCAGATGAAATGAAGAAGAAAGTCTGACTATGTATGACTACAAATACATGATTCATTTCAGATATGCTACTATTTTAAAAGATGCAATAAAGATGACCTAGTTGAGAGCTCCTAAGTCCTGGTCCCCTGATTCAGACTCCTTCAATGCCACTCTGCTGCAGAACCCAGGGGGCAGAAGCCTGCTGACTTCATGAAGACCACATCCCAGTGCCACATTACACAAACAAATAAAAGAGCACCAGACATAAGGAAATCAAATGAAGCCATTACAGCACAATTTTAACTCAATTAAGTGCTGTACATTGATTAATCGAGAAAATACTACTTTAAAATAGACAAAGACTGCTTTGTACAAGCATATATCAGCAACAGAAGATATTCTACACTTAACCTACCGGATGAATACCAGACTTCCCAAGATATTAGCTGTCTTTAATTTTCATTTCTCCTTGCTTTTAAAAAGAAAACCTAAATCAGTAATTGGTAATTAGTGTTTCTCTGGTTTAAGAATAAATACTGGTTTATCATATTTGCTAATTTTGCTCTGAATTACTGCCATGCACTTAGTTCTTATTACTAGAAAACTCCGTATAATTTTATAACAGGAACAACTAGTCTGCATGAATATATATTTAAAAATAGAAAGCAAGCTAATTCTGTCAAAAATAATTTCTACACACATTGCTTTACATGAATTAAAATTCAGCATAAATAGACACTAGAAACTTAAATCTTTCTGAACCATGAAGATTTGAAAGATTCCTAAGCAAACTCAGCAGTTTAAACATAGTTTAAATGCCACATTCACTCAGAATAACAAGAAGAAAGAAAATGTTGTGGTATTTCTCTTGGAAGTAGATGAAAACATCGAAGTGAACATATTCAGCAACAAAATGTACTATGGACCTTTTGTGTCATAAAATGAGACATTAAATATAAAAATGTCCAAAACAACATGAGCCTTTGTAGAAATACAGCTCTGTCTTCAGCCTGTGGCATGACCTTACAGGAAACCAAAAGCCTCCGACTGCTGGGGCACAGGGAGTTCCTACAGGACATGGACCAAGCCCTGAGAGTGTGCTCCAGGACCTTTGCATAAACCTTTGGGTACAAGATGTCCCAGGAGTAAAACTAGGTGCTGGGCAGACTGCAGTATTTGTTTAAAAATAATAAAAAAATCCACGCTTCTGCAAGCTCTGCCAATTTTGATTTTTAGCATCCTCTGTGCCTTAGACAGATCAAACTGGAGAGGGACAGGCTAATTCCTAACTAAAATCTGCAGGCTGGGGTATATTAAGAGCTGATAAAATAAAACAAAACATTGCACACACTTCTGTAGATCCCCCAGTGCTGTCAGAAGAAGCGTGACAGTGAGATAACAATAAATAAGGATCAGCATATGGACACTCCTTTAGAGATCTAACTATGAGGGACTCTGGATTCAACACTGCCTGGAGAAAAAAAAAAAGGCTTTAGGGTCTCTCTGGCTCAACTTTTAGCTTTTCTTGGCATTTCTTGGCAAAGGATTTGTTGTCATTTTAAATATCACTTATGGAAAACTGTAACAGGAGCCACTTAATAGTTTCCCTCTGTTACTGAGTAATAGAAAGCAATTAGCTTAACTTAGTTCATCTTCTCAGCAGATATCTGGTTAGGTCACTCATTGGCTTTCAAGCTACCAGCACAGCAAGCTGAAGGATGGAGAAGAGAGGGCAGGCTCCACTCCATGGAGTTTTTATTTCACGCTACTTACAGACTCTCCAAAAAGTCCACACACCTTAATAACACAATCAAATCAAACCATCATGCTGGTTCAGCACAGCATACAGACTCCCTAGAAATACTGTTATCTTAGGCTATAAGCCCAATTCTTACCTCTTCCATGCTTACCTTTAACTAGTGGAACCACAGCCTCTTTCCTTTTAGCAGCACAAGGCCTCAGAGCAATGATAATAAACTCTGGGCAGTAGATCCCTATTTGTCTGTTGTTTGTATATTTGATTTAGCAGAAAATATGCAATTAATTATAAAATAAGAAACCTGAGTTCTCCTAAATATGGATTTATTAAGGCCTCCATTTGTAGTTACGAGTTCAAAAATCTGAGCTCTCTGGACCCACTAATGCAAATATTTTTACAGCTTCATTCCTGTTTAAACAGGAAGGTTTCGTACACTCATGAAATTCTTTGAAATATTGAAATAAAAGAAGTTGTTATTCCATATAGCTTGGTTAAAAGGCTTTTATCTTCTATCATCAATTTTAAAAAACTGCTTGAAAATACTCACTTTGTAAATATTTCCAAATTACCCTTGCACAGATTTCACAGTAGCAGTACATTCCAGATTCTCATGTTTTAATTCCTGACTGAAAACTTTGATCTTAGATTTTACTTTTTAAAAAACATTATTCCTACTACTTTATTATAGCTGATCAGTTCAATCTGCTGATATTTATATTCCTGGCCCTAAATTATACTCTACTCAAAGACAAACTAACTCCAAAATAACTTTAAGGAGAAAGAGGACTTGTGCCACATTTGTGTTGCCACTTGGTTCAAGTACCAAGAAAGATGGGAACACTTCACTCAAGCATTTCCAGGAAAATTGCATTTGATCAGTGGGTGACTAAGTGAAAAGCAGCAGGGACAGTCCAGCATTGCTACAACTTATAAAACTGGAAGGCATCACTACAATTCTGACTTCTTACACAACACACGCCACAGAGAGAAAAATCCAATATTCTTTATTTGCTGCTTTCCTGACAGCAAGACTCAAATTACAGTGCCAGATGAAAACACGTCCAGACATACTAACACATTTTCTCCTCACCTTTGGGTTAGGATGCCGACTAATGATAAGGCTGACTGGACCTGGACCACATTCGCTCAGGATGGCGTAGGCTTCACTTAATGCTGCGTGACGTAGACTCACCGAATCTGCCTCCAGGATCTGGTCACCCCGACTGCAAAGAGACACAGAGCTAGTTAATCAGAACCGACTTTTACAAAAACATTTGTGCTTTCAACTGATGGCCAAGCTTTTTCAAAGATACAAGTGTCTGGAAAAGATCTGACTTGCAAAGAAGCCAATCTTCCTCTTGCTCCTAGTGACGTGAATGCTTTAAGTCCTGTTGACTTCGGGAGGGAGATCCAGAAATCCCTTCTGCACTTACCATCAGTGCTACAAACCCTATTATATCAACAGAGAAAACTGGCTGCATTTGGACCAGAGTGAAAGCAAACTTCAATTCCAGTTCTGCATTGAGATACTTGCTGAACACAGAAAAGGAAAAATTAGATTCAGATGGGCTGTTCCTTCCCATCATATTGAATTACTTAACACACACACTGATAAGAAATTCATTATCTACATATGAGTTTATGAAATGGCTCCAGGAGAAAATTGAGCACCATAAGCCTGTATTTGCTTCAAATTATCATATAGAAGCCATTAGAAAGAAAAAAGGGGAAAAAAAACACCTAACAAAACTCTTCTGAGAGGAAAGCATAGATTGTTTAGTTTTGTTTTTCCAATTTCTTAACTCTTGCACATGGTGCTCAATCATCTGGAACTATTCAAAAGAAAAGATCATCAACTAGGGATAGCATTAAAGCATTCTCCATAATTACTAAAGCATTTGCTTTGAACAGACACTCTCAAACAAGCTACTACTTCTGATTTGCATTGGGCTACTTGTGACAATGGAAATGAGTTTGCATTGTGAATCCACACACCAAAGGCGAAGTGACAACTGCACATGGTAGCCTTCAGAAACCTGTACTTCTGGTACAGGCTTATGAAAGAGAAGGGTAACCTATCAGTTGTGTAACCATGCCACTGCTCTGCCTATCTTTTAGACAGCTATTAGAAACTACACAAACAGAGTTGTTTACACAGGCGCATGATTGAGAGGGGGAGCTCAGATACAGAGGAGCTGGATTCAGACCCCTTCTGGTATTGCAAAGCCAGTATTTGATTAACGAAGTTTTCCAAAAATCAAAACCGTCTTGTAAGTTTTGGCTTATGGAGCCATAAACCGCTGATGGGACAACAGAAGCAATGTCTCAAAGAAGCAAGCTAGAAATCTGGGAAGCATGCCTGGATATAATCAATCACTTAAACCTAATAAACGATACAGCTGTTACATACAGACGCAACCAGCACTGCAATCTTTCCAAAGAGGCTTACAAGAAAGCAAGTTAGCATTAAATACTGTCTCCTATAGACATTTCTACATGGTAGGAACTTTTAAGGGTTTTGGCAGCGATGCCACCATAAAACTATCTTCCTCCCTTATTCCAAAAAAATGAAATTGCTCTATCACAGCTTTCCTGGTGAGCAAGGGAACAGCGGGCACTCTCTATCCATGTGAAAGCACGGCGTTTGCTCAGCCTCTCTGCACCAGTGCTCATGCTACATGTTCAGTGCGGATCACACAGACCCAGCAGGTCTTCAGCACAGCCTCCCCTCCTAAGCGATGGTCCCAGCACCCACCAGCATTTATGCAGGAATGCAGAAAGGTGGAAGATTTTCTCCAATGGTTTTTAAAAATGAGGCCTCTCAGGGAGGAACAGCAAATAACTTTCTGTCACTTAATCCAACATAAAGCACAAGGGAACCCTAGGAATGATTGCCTCTCTCTCTTACAGTTCCTTAAAGACATCCAAACTGCACGACAGAGTAAATGAAGATGGGCAGGTCAGCCTGCCAGACAGACAGTAAGGGCAGACAAGTGCGGCTGCAGGCATGGGCACAGTCATCTGCAAGAACATCTCCCCCAGTTCTTTTTAAGAGAGTTTCAGGTGACTGAGCTTTTAGAGAGCTCTGTAAATTTCCTCCCAATCTGGGGTCTCTGGCTGCAGCTCCGATAAAAATACATGAGGCTGCACTTCTTGCTGTTCCCCTTTCTCAAAGGGTGCTATTAGGCTCAGCTTTCTGTATAGAGAATTAAAAAAAACCCACAAACCTTAATGATCATGCTGCTTCCAGCACACAGAATAATGTTTCCTGGGTATGTAATATCACTTTCAAATGTCTTTATTTAAATGCTTTCTTTCTCGTGAACTCTTAAGTATAAATCCCCTCCCTGCTACATCAACCAGTTGGTGAAAACAAAGTCTCAATCGATTTTATTGTAAAACCACTCCAGCATGTTTCTGCTTTAACGAACCTTAACCTGCCATCCATTTTAGCCACTGATCCTGGGGCCAAGCTGTGAATGTATATCCCTGGAGAACTGTTTTCCAGCGTGAGACAGCAGGCACCAATGCCAAGCCCAACCCCTGGCTCTGTGAAAAACAAGAAGTACAAAGAAAAGTACTGTTATTCCCTGCAGATTGTAATCACACAGGACACATGAGTGTTTGTGTTCCCACATCCCATCTGAAACCAAGACTCATGTATTGTTTTCAGGGCTGGCCTTAGGTGCAGTCAGTCAGGAAGCCAAGACCAACAGTGGAAATCAGGATTGAAAATATCTGATCCTGACTGTTTTCTGAGATCCATCATTGAGAGGACTAGCTCCACTCCCAGAAAATTTTCTGTGTACCGTGGGAACCTCCTGGAAATGTCACACAGGGTCTGACCTGGCTCGAGGCACAAAGCAGGGGGGGCACAATCCAATAAAGATGCCACTTAAAATTATTGAGGAAAATGTGAGCACAGAAGATGTTGACAATTGTACAACTCTGTTATTGCATTCCTCAGCAAAGAGGCATGAAGAAAGGTGAAGCGTTCTCTCTCGTTCAATGGCTGCCTCTGTCCACTTTCACCTTTGCTTTCCTTCAGGAAACAGCATTCCTAAAGTAGGAATTGCCGGACATCTTACCTTGTGTTCAGTTTTGGGCCCCTCACTGCAAGAAGGATGCTGAGGTGCTAGAGTGTGTCCAGAGAAGGGCAACGAAGCTGGTGATGGGGCTGGAGCACAAGTCTTATGAGGAGCGGCTGAGGGAACTGGGGTTGTTCAGTCTGGAGAAGAGGAGGCTGAGAGGAGACCTTATCGCTCTCTACAACTACCTGAAAGGGGGTTGTGGCGACGAGGGTGTTGGTCTCTTCTCCCAAGTAACTAGTGATAGGATGAGAGGAAATGGCCTCAAGTTGCGCCAGGGGAGGTTTAGATTGGATATTAGGAAAAATTTCTTCACTGAGGGGGTGGTCAAGCATTGGAACAGGCTGCTCAGGGAGGTGTGGAGTTGCCATCTCTGGAAGTATTAAAAAAACGTGTGGATGTGGTGCTTCAGGACATGGTTTAGGGTACATGGTGGTGCTGGATTAATAGTTGGACTTGATGATCTTGAAGGTCCTTTCCAACCTTAGTGATTCTGTGATTCTCTCTCCAAATTTTTAATTCAACCTTTAAAATCAGCATATTTTAAGCCTTTAAAATAGGCATGTTTGTCCCACCACATACAGGACATGTTCTAAGTTTATCTTCTGCAATTATTGGTAAGACAGCAACCCTCAGGCAGGAGTTCAAACAGCTCATCTGGGCAATTTTGAGCACTCTGCATGGCTCTGCCTTCCCCAGAGCTGCCATTTACAAGAAGGGCATGGCCATTTGGGCTGCTGAGAAGCTGATTCATATTTTGTCTGGTATCTCACAGCATCCCTCTTTCAGTAGCATGGACACTGACCCATAAGAGTCTCCTGACTCCAGAGCAGCAAAGTCTGGAAGGGGGAATTCTTTAGAGGTTTTGTCATTGGAGGATGTTTTTCTCCCCCATCCTGCTGTTCAAGATCAGATGGACATGGGTCGGTGTGCTGGATATTTGGCCTCTAGGCTATTTCCAAAAAACTCCCTAAGAAGCAGGGATTCGTTCTCCAAGGCCATTTCAACAGACCCTCACCTTTATTGAGCGTCACATCCATGACAATCCTGTCCTTTGGGCCGGGTCCTTTGCGGCTGGAGGAGGAACCATCTGTCTCGTCAGTGCCGGGGACCGGTGTGCCACCACTGGCGCTGGAGCTGGGGGAGCTGGAGCGGCTCAGCAAGGTGGGAGTTGCGCAGGGTGTGAGGCTTGGGCTGCGCAGCCGCGTGCGCACCGTCAGGGTCACCACACCTTTCTTGAGTTGCTGGAGAGACATCAGGGAACCGCAGTAAGGTGACATGTTACACCAACATTTGCCAGTAAACACGCATACAGTAATTTGTGGCAGCAAAAGCATATAAAGCCCCGAGTGCTAAATGGCACTGAATGAAGTGAAGCATGAATCTCTCTTGTAGTACATCTCTGTTACCTTAAACCTCTGAATGGCCTCCTGATGGGTCAGCCCTTGTAGAGACTCTCCATTAACTTCTAGGATTTCATCCCCTGGTAATCAGATACAAAAAATGAAGTCAGCAACATACACACTATATGCAAAAAACCCTTCCTGTACATAACGCAACCTGCTACTATGCAGATTCCAATTAACTGCTCAGTAAAAAGCCTTTTACTGTTCTCAGTTTATTTTCACTTGTCCTAATGCCTTTACAAGTTAGTAGCGATGAATTAGCAGAGTTAAGACTGTTCTTCAGAAAAGATCCGTTAATTGACATTCTCATACTAATAAACAAGCTGAAAACACCATGGATTTTAACTAAAGTCTGAAAATAGATGGTCATAACATGAAGTCCAAAGGGACTGTAAAAATCCTTTTCTTTTGTGCGTATCAACAGGAGAAGTGAGAATCTAAATGAAACTCTACAGCACATCACTCCAAAGTCTGTTCAGAGAAAACTAACCTTGCATCCACATGCAGAAAGCAAACATGTCCTCTTATTAAACGCCTGTTTACGGAGAAACGAGTAGCCCGTACACTGCAATAGCAAATGCTAAGGGCATCTAACTAACAAGTCCTGCCACATTTCTACCTGCTTCCAGGCTCTGGGTCTTACTACTTACACCCAGCTGTGACAATCTACCTTCATTTTATTAAAAGGAAGGCGAGCATGATCCAGATCCACTTCCTGCAATTTTACTTGCATCTGTGCAAAATTAGATGGGGCGATGTCATCACCCAAGTCTACCCCTCTTCTCCTTTCCTAGACCCCATAAAAAAAAAGTAGGCAAGCTTTGAATAGCCTGCAAAGGCTTGCTGGGTTTATGGGACAGCTGCTTGGCTTCCCATGGCAAGTGCACAACCCATGCTGCAGGGATGCGAGCTTCCCTCTGGCAGCAAGTGTGAGAGCTGGCACCAAAAGCAGCCTCAAATACAACAAGTGTGATAAGATGATATGAGAAGGAGAGAAGTAACACAGGAGCAGCTTTCTGTGGAAGAGGCAGCACAACCCCTGCAGACGAGTTGTAAACCACCGCTCTAAACTCATGGTCACTTTGTACTTTCAACAGTGCGTAACAGTCTCTCTGTCTGGCATAAGAGCACTCAGACCAGAGTGCAAACATACACAGAGCAGGCTATATGTTCAGCTCAGAGATCAAGACTGGAAAAACAGTAATAAAATCAGGATACTTCTCTAACCAGTTGGGTGATCTTACTGCCAATCCTATCCTTCCTCTTTTCTTTTCCTGGTTATGACTCTTACTTGTTGATTCATGTCAAAATCACAGCCTCTCCCAAGCATGTCCCTCTGTATAACCCCTTCCTGGACCAGCATCTTGAAGCCAGATGTTGGTTGGATAGATACATTTCACTGCTATCGGTGACCCTCTCCAACTGAAGGGCTGCAGTTTATGGCTTAGGCAAATAATGTTCACTGACAGTGAAGGGGGAAAAAAAACCCCAAAACATCATGTTGTAGTTTCACCTTCTCAATATGCAATGTAATCAACTTAACTGCTATGAATGATCTTCCCCAGGATGGATAAACAGGGTGTGTTACATCCTCCACAGCCTCTTGCTGATCGCCAGGTGCCTAAATAAAGCTGTACTTGAATTTTTCTGCTGGACTGAAATAATATCCCACTGTGGTCCTTTATATGCAGTTGGATTCTCTAACTACCATACCTTCTTTAAGCCTTCCATCAGCAGCAGCTGCTCCATTTGGGAATATAGTCTTCACAAAAATCCCCATGCGTCCACGAGCAGAATCCTGACCTCCCACAATGCTGAATCCAAGACCCTACAGAAAAGGAAGGAGAAGACACACAGCTGGCACCTTACTCTATTATCACTGATGCGAGAAAGACTTCTGGTAACATACAAAACAAAGGAAAGATGATAACCTAATAGCTGTTGCTGAATTGCACTGCCATCTTACCCTCTGCTTGCACTTCCTGATTTACTTTCACCCTAGTATCAACACACATATCAGCCCAAAGGGTAGCAGCAGGCACCTTAAGCTAAAAGGTAAAAATGCTGTTTTAAGATGTATTTATTTTTTAAACACTGGGTCAATGGCTTTATGTTACCCTATTCCTGTTTTTTGTTTCCATTTTAAAAACCGTAACGCATTGCTCTTAAATTGACAGACAGTAGATTCCCACCCCTGAGATCTATATCCAGGATTAACTAGTTTTCGCTGCTGTCACAGATCTTGCATTTCCTCAGGAAAAAGAAAAGCTTAAGAACATGACAGAAGGTCAATGCTGTAATGTCAGGAATGTAGCTGGAAGGGGGCTGGTGTGGGGGGCCATGCACATATACATTTTTAATTGTTCTGGAGACATGTACCACGTTGTATTTAAATAAATCTAGATCAATACATTCCCCCGGGCTCCATCTGTTAGCTCTTGCCCCTGTGCTGCCCTGGCTGGCTGCAGGACAGTCTTGTGAAGCTGATCAGGGAATGGATGAGCACAGCAGAACGAACCTCTCCCCTTTCTGCTGAGTTATTTCCCAGCCAAATCACTTCCTTGATCCATTCCCCCCCATATTTCTCCTCTTGTCACCACTGTACATGTATTTTATGGAATAAAGTGAAAAGTCACAGACCAGGTGGACAAGGGAAGTGGAAAATGGTTGTGCTTCAGTGATCTGAAGCCATGGTTATTATTAGCGCCTCGGGCAGCGCTCTCCAGCTGAGGGATGCTGCCAGGGCAGGCACGAACACTGTGTTGACAACCCAGTACAACAACCAGCTCTTTTGTTTTACTCCATGAATGTAAAGTAGACTACTTTTTATGAGCTTTTAGTAATTTGGTAAGACATTACTGATTTCTAGAAAGGAAGCATCCTAACTCCTCCGTGCAACACAAAGTAACTCAACTGTTTTCTGGGCAATTATCAACTGCAAAGCAACCTACAGAAAGCAGGAGGCTCCTGGCATTTCCCGGCATGGACATAGCAGTTCTCCCCACGGCTCCACAGGGTGGGTTGGGAGAAATACAGCCGCAAAGCACAGCGCTTCCCATGTTAGCCCACCTTCCTGGAGAAGCGCTGCCACTCCATGGCTGAAAATCACCCCTTGCAGCTCTACCTAGAGATGAGAAACCAAGGGCACGCGCTTGGCTCCCAGCCACTAACACAGCGACCCTATGGAAACACTTTTCAGGTCCCAGGTTTGCACAGAGTTTAGTGACCTAAAGTCACAACCTAGGACCTGGCAGTGCTAGGTTAACAGCTGGACTTTACGATCTTAAAGCTCATTTCCAGGCTAAATGATTGTATGATTCTATAATAAAGCAAATGCTACTGTACAAATTGTACGCAGCGCAATCCCTAACAGAGGTGATCACTCAAAAGGTGGGTTGAAGGCACTCAAAACGGCAGCTTTTTTAGGTGGTTCTTGATCACTAGAGTCTGTACACTCCCAACTGCTTCCTAATGCCTTGAAGCTAACTGTGGAAAGGCAGGAGAGGGTGTTTATCCCACAGGGAGAAATAACCTAATTCTTACAAGAAAAATAGAGTAAAAAAAATAAGTTCATGAAAAATGAAGAAATATTCACTTGGAAATGTCATGAAAGACCTGAAGCTCCCAAAACAAGGAGAATTTTATCAACCATGAGTCCATCTACCCAGAGAAGTCACTATTTGTAACTCTTTGCTAAACTTAAAGCACAACATGGAATTTGTTTTGTATTTGAGCTTGAAAGTCAAAACAAGCCTTTTTAGTCCAAAGCCTATTTTTAGCATATTTAAATGACAGCTCCAATACTAGTGTGGATTGGATTAGGGAAAACAGTATACACCTGGGTTAATACTTGCCTATTATCCCTTAGTATTCAGCCAGCTGGTATCTAGCAAATGTGCAAACATACTACTGGGGGAAGAAAAAAGGACTCTGACCCAAAGAATTCATTGTTCTCAGATAAGCAATCAACCAGGAACGTGTCTGTGGGTTTAACACTTAATTTGCAGTCATTTGCTTTTAATGTATCCAGATTCCACAGAGATAAATTTGCTTGTCCATAAATATGCAAGCAAACAGGTACTCTTCTGTAGCTGCATCAATTTTGCATAAACATACATATTTATAGATCCATTATTAATATTTGATATCTCAGTAATGACCAGATGCACCAAATGAGAATTGGTGTGTGGCATGAACATCACTTCCCCCGTATTTTGCAGGTGTAACTTTGGCATTTACATTTGAAAATGGGATTTGTTTATCATTATTGCTATTATTATTATAGGCTACCTGAGAGCTGCTGGAAGTCCTGGGCATCGGATACACCTCTTAAACGCCAGCTCTTGCTACATGTGAAAAACCAGCCACATGCAGAAATCCTCACCTTGCCTTGCCCTTTCATCAGGACGATGTTGGAAATGATGGATGGCTGGGTCAGTCTCCATGGAGATTCCACTTGGGCAGCACTGAAGGAACGGGTGGATTTCTTCACGATATGGTATTCCTAACAAACATCAGCAAACAAGGGAAGTCACTCTGCTTGGCACAGACACTGGGATGTCATACCAGGAAAACTGCGTGAAGGTGGAGGATATCTTACAGATACATTCAGAAAAATGTTCAAGGGATGAAATCCTAAAATTCTAGCTCATTACAGTCAAAGTGAATTTTGCCACAGTAATTTTCCTGCATTTCGCATTGTAGGGTCATTTTGTAATATACCAGTCACAATTTAAATTAAAAAGATTAAGGGTAGCCTTATGATATACTGAAGCCCTTATCTGCTTAAAAAAAAAAAAGAAAGAAAGAAAAAAAGAAAAAAGTCTTTTTCTTTTTCTTTCTTGAAAGAGATGCAGGATTTTTTTGTTTAATTCCTGAGATCTCTAGAACTCCAACTCGTAAGATCAGCCTTAGAACCTCCTGGCCTCAGCAAGAAGTAACCCCCTTCACCATCCTCAGAGTAAAGAAGTTCTCCGTAGGTGGCCAATGCATCCCATTTTGGTGTCCAGGCCTGGTTTCAGTCCTCACGATGTACCTACATGGCCTTGCTTCACCACCCTTATTTCTATAAGCTCCAGACAGATCTTGAAGGACCAAGCAGAAAGAGGTGCTCAGGGACAGCCCTGCTTTTCCACCCACCTGCCTAGCTCCTGCTGACTCCAGCTGCTGGGGCAGAGAGTGCTTTCTTCCACCCCGGGAGTATTTCACCGCTATTTCATAATTCGATTCACCATTTTCCACTGTCAGCTCATCATCTTCTCCCACGGACTCCAAGCGGGATCCGGCACCTAGGGAAAAATAAAAGAAATATGTCTTGCAAACATCTCAGAGACGCTGTATCCTCTTGGCAGCACGCAATAATCGCTCCTGCAAACCTCAACTTAAACAGTGCTTTAAAACAATGCTACCCAGTTCCCAACCGGGCAGTTAGAAGCTAGTTTTGATCATTCTCAACTGAAAACTTTTCCTGCTGTCACAGGTTTTCTATGATCTTTCAGTGATGCTGAACTCCTCCGCACTGTCGCTCATGGTAGTAAGGAAAAGCAGAAGATAATTGAGCCGGTAGCTTAGGGACAGCAAAGAAATTCAGCTGTTCTCACCCAATGGCACTTACCAGTGCACTAAGCTCTCAGGCTTCATTTATTTAAAATTAAAAGACCTGACACCGTACCAGTATTCATTTCTAGAGGTGTCATGTCACTTTGAGGGAAATTCTTCTGGAATGGAAAAAGGAAAAATGTGCCAAATAAATGCTATTTTCCTTCCTTCTGGCAGCGATCCTAGTTGTCTTAAAGAGGAGAAGAGTGCAGAGTTCACATAAGAAACAGAATTATTTGTCTTGAAGGACATCCTGTAGTTACCTGCAGAGTACCCTGCTCCTCGCAGCAGGGCTCCTCCAATTCTCATTTTCTGCAAGGTCCCCACAGGACCCACAGCGACAGCAGTTCCTGCACATGTATCCTTGCCATTTCCCCCACCATGCAGGGAAGGGACATTAACCCCTATTTTAGAGATGAAAACCCAAGACACAGTCAGGCCAAAGTTGCACAACCTGGATTTCATGATGTTATTTTAAGATTACTTTAAAACAAGGTTAAGCCGGAGCTGCCACAGAAAGTGGCAGCTCTTCTCTCCTTTCATCCTCACTGCCCTGTCCTTACCCTGGTGATGGGGTTCACAATCCCTGGGGTGAGGTAGGCCTGCTGCAAATGTGCCCAGGAGAGCCCCAAACCTGTTGTCTGCCACCTCCTCCTTGCCTGGAGGCTGTGCAAGCATTGCTGCCAGCGCCAGGGAGGGATGGAGCACAGAGCTGGGGCAGCCGCTTGTTTTCACTTGGCATTACAGCAATTCTCCTGACACATCCACAGGCAAAATTTGTACCTACTGCCTGGAGTGTAATTTAAACCTGCTCTCTGCTTTGGGGTGTGAAATCACCTCTGGGTTTAAAGCTCCCCTTCCCTGGGTATGCAGGGCTCCGCTGCTGCACACAGCCAGGACAGCTATGTTGGCAGAACCTGGCATCCTGGTACTTCTTTCACTCCCAAACCCTCCTGGCACCAACAACTAATCCCCTTCCATCACCTCTCCCTCTCTTTTTCTAGCAGAACAGTTATATTCCTGTGTTTCTGCCCATTTCTGAATGCAGCTTCCCTTCCCACGCTGCAGCCCAGGCTTGGGACCAGGCTCAGGGATGCTCCGGACTCAGCCACAGCGCAGGGGCACCAGCGCTCATGGGAACCAGGGCTGGATTCCCAGTGAGCCACCAACACACAGCCACAGGGGTACAGGCAGAGGACCCCCCTGGAGGATGCTTAGAACAACTGAGTAAATGGAAATTAAGGTGAACATAGTGAGGAGGGAGTCTTGGAGAGTATTAGGGATGAGAATGAGACAGAGCTCTGCACACAGGTTACTGTTAAGACTTCGGGACAAAACAACAGAAGATTTGGGGAGTCTTCGTGTTTTGGGGATGGCATGTTGAAACATGCCTCCCATCTCAGTATCAGAGCACACTGAAACATATAGGGAATATAAATGTTAAAAAAAGAGGAGGAGAGGGAGGGGAGAGGGAGAGGAGAAGGAGAGGAGAAGGAGAGGAGAGGACAAAAAAAAGGAAAAGAAAGAAGCTTCCAAAATTTTGCTTCATCTTTCTGTCCATACAATAGTTTAACTTGAGGCTGAATGAAAACATTTTACAGCTGGGATTTTCCTTCCAAATTAAACTAACATGATCTCCAAAGGAAAGAAAACCTATCTCACTTCTAGAGCTAAAATAAACACATAGCATAAAAATCTTACTATTGCTATCTTTTATCAACCCAGATTTACCTTGGGATCGACTTCTGTATTTCAGTATGCCACTTCCCAGAGTTGGACTCTGGTTGTTTCCTTTGGACACTTCTGCACAAGCTGGATCTTGAGACTTCTCTGTTTCCATCACCTAAAAAATTAAAAAAATAAAAAAACCCCAAAAACTTATTTACTTGTAAACCAGAGAAATTGAAGGAATTGCTCTCATTTTTACTAAGGGACAAAAATTCCACTGCACATCACCTTTTTTTTTCCAAACATGTCATTGTATTAAACCAGCAGACGTTTCTGTAAGTGATTTTCAGCAATGCCTTTGGACGTTATTGCAAATCTTACCGATGGGTACACTTACAGCCCCGTATCGCCAGGGATCCTCTGCAGGGTACCATATTAACTGCCCCAGAGTGCCTCCAACATCCACAGCACCTTGTTCAGGTGCTTCCACAAGCATTTAACAAAATTTTAACATAGATGTTACTGCAGTTTGTTCAGCTCAGCAAGCTTCCAGAGACATCACATCTTTACAGAGGAAACCACTTCAAGAAAGTGTTATTTTATTGTTGTGTCCAGAGCTGAATGCCGATGCGTAATGGATGAAAAGCTAATTTAACAGAAAGTTATGAAGATTACACAGCTAAGCACTTAAAAGCCTGGAAATGCTCAACTTAAACTTACACGTGGACTTGTGACCCTGCCACCCTGAGTAAATGCATCGAGACTGGAGGTGTCTGTTTACCCACCCTGTTTGCCTAGAGGCAGGTGACAATACAAGGTGACGATGTACAGCAGCATGGCCACATGCACCCTGCGTCCTGCTTCCACATGGCCTGAGAGCAAAGACTCTCCTCAACCCATGCGTTGTGGAAGACCCTGGTGACACCCTTCTCCACTCACTGCTTCCTTTACCAAACTACAGCAGTCACATTTTCCTAGATGTGCCACTACACAGCAATCCTCAACATGCTCCCCAGCACACGCTAATTCTTTTGTATTTTCACCCCATTACCCGTCATGCACTCTCTGCAATTATTCAGAGAGCTCATGGCAAGGGTAACAAAATTTCCTGTACAACTACTTACTGGTTGCATTATACTTTTAATGCGCTATATAAACTGCTGGAAGTCAGTTTAAAAAAAAAATTCCCACCCAATGACCACACATTCTTAATGTTAAAGTATTTTCTACTTCCACTATTCAAGCTTAAAAATAGCAGGATTTTCCTAAGAACCTGCTTGCCATCCCCCAGTCTCTCTAATCCCAAACCAAGAAAGCCAAAGTTTATCTTTTGCACAGTCTAGACTTTGTGATTTAGTTCAAAGGGTAAAAACTTTAGGAAAAGATGAAACTGGCAGATAACAGGAAACTGGAATGGAAGCTGCTTTTTATTCCTCCCCCTTCAACAATGAACAGCTACATATAGTTTACACATAGTTTGCACATCCTAGCGGGTTCTTGTTGATTGTTCAAGGCACTGCAGCACCTACTTCAGAGTCCACTTCTAGTATCAAAATGCTTTGCAGCTCACAGCTCCATGTAATAGGATTCATCTAAAGAAGAAAATAACTACATCAGTCTGAAAAAAACAGTGCTTACAATTTGGCCATCTTAACAAGGGACTCATTACAGAAAAGACGTAAGAAATCGAATTAAAAAACCCACCCAGGAGACCCAAACCATCAGTGACGGGGCTACAGCCAAAGTATCACTATCTCTCCCCATGATCTCCTTGAGAAAATACCCAGAAGACAGCAAAACCCTTTAGTAGTGAGCTAGGACTTGATGGATCACACAAAGTTACATTGAATTTTACCAGATAAGCAAAAATACCCTTTATAAGTGGGAATGCCTCCCCTGTATAAAGGTAGATATCAGTTGCGCAAACACACAAAAAATCACAGAGCTTGTGGTTTTAAAGGTGTAAAAAACAATCAATACTTGGGAGCTGGTATTAACTCTGTGGTGGAGAAATAATTGAAGCAGGAAAACAAGGGGGGATGCCTAACCAAAGCAGCCAGTTTTGTCAGCATGCTGTTTAACTATCCTAACAGACAGGGATGGGTCCAACCTCACTTTTCTGGAGCTGATGACAATCCAGTTCGGGTCCGGAGAGGCAGAGCTGTTTTGTTTCTGCAGAGTGCATGGACATGGGCAGTCACACCTGATGAGACTACACAACTCCCAGTCCAAAGCTGGACCACGTCCTCCAGTTCAGAGTATGAGGAAAAGAAATGGGTTAGTCTGCAGCAGGGTACAGACAGATGCTGTAATCACCACTGCCACGGACAACTCCCACACTGAGCCCGCGCTCAAGATTGACCCATTGGGTATATCTTGTGTTTCTAGTACACAGAGTTTGGGTTTTGTTTGGAGCTTCTTTGCTTTTATTTATTTTGACTGTGCAGCAGAAGCAACTACAGATACATTCTGCAATTACATACATTTGCATCTAGTGGGGTGAGAGGAAGAACAGGAGGCAATTACCACTCACATTAAAACAGTGCACCCCGTCCCTTCACCTCATCACTGCACAATCCTGAAGGCTGTGAACCTGCAGACAGCAAACCCCCAAACACCACCACGTATGATCCGTGGAAGGGCATGTGCGTACAAACGCCAATGCCAGGGAAAGCCTCAAGGCATTCTCAGCGGCTTCCTGAAACTACATTTCATCCAACTTGGCTTCAGACTACAATAAGAAGTAAAAACATGTAAGTTACCTATGGCTGTGTTTAGTTCTTATTTTAGCAAAAATACTTTTCTGACACTAATTATAAACATGTAGGAGAAGACACTCTAGCATTTGCAATGACGTATATATTCTTTAAGTGTTGATCTTGTCTAATAAACCACCAAGAGTTTTATCCTACTCAGAAAACACTTAGAAATCCAATCCACAAAGGCTGCGACTCCCCGAAGTCATGTGTCTGTAATCTTTGGCTCTCTCGTAACTTGACAAGAAAAAAAAAAACAGTTCCACCTTATCCTTCTGGCCACATACCGCTTTACTGTCTGGAGGTGGCTGCCTGGATTTAACTATGCCATTTTAATATTTTCCTCAATTTCAAGGAAACGGAGCTTATTATTTCAGTTCTGTACGCCTCTTATTAAACTAAACCAATAAATCCTGCCCAACGCCCTCTCGGCGTTAAGGACAAGGGGAGCTTTAATACGCACTGTAGTTTGAAAGGAGATCTAAAAATAGAGCCCATTTTGCCAGTTCATTAAGTAGCTCCAGGATCAAGCGATGGTGACATCTTAATTGATTTCAAAGGAAACGGCGCTATCACGGACACGCGGTCTTGGCACCGCACCAGAACGAACAACTGCCCCCAGAGCCCTCGCTCGGGCAAAGCTCCAGCGTGACCAGCCCCTTAATTAGGCAAGATGAGGAGCAGGATTATAAGAGTCTGCATTGTTTAACCGCAAACAGCTTGGCAATCGTCGCCGATCTACAAAAACAAGGTGGCACACAGGGGATGATACAATTTAATAAGCAAACTGCTTTCCTGCTGCCGTTGTGGACTCCCTAAGCTGCCGCTTTTCCCAGCAGCGAGCCCATCCGACCCCTCGGCACAGCCCGCCGGCTCTCTGCCGAGGAGCCCTAGCAGCACGTAGACAAGTTTAACCTGGTTGTTAGGGAGTGAAACAGCGAGAATTAGGCTGAGCTGTCTGCAGCACGCCAAATTCAGCCCTACCTGCACCGGCAAAGTCACATCAGCAAGTCCACTGCCCTCCTTTAGAACAGCAGTGTGAAAAAGGAACGGCTGTGCCCTTGCACAAGTTCCACGGGATAATTCCTCATCTTCAGTCCTGACGCAGCCAGAATAGTGTTTCCTTAGGCAGCACTACCCCAAACATATTTAATCATGAAACACCCCAATGCTGCTGTCTGTGGGGCAGCCAGCAGGATGAGCCCCATGAGTCTCCAAGAGCAGCTAGCACCAGACCCTTCGGAGAACGGTGCGGAGCACCCGATGCAATCCTGGCTTCACCCGCTCCCTGCACAGTCTTTCTTCCTAGTCCCTCGAGACTAGCTGAAGTCTTGGAGACTTCAGCCTTTCCAAAAGTTTTGGAGATTTTCTTCGAAGACTTATTATAATATTCTAGTTGTTCCAGTCATTTGTGCAATTATTTATTGCTTTCTGGAGCACCGCATGCTTTAAGCTTCAAAAGTACCCTGTAGGCAGGGTCTCCACAGGACCCTTCCCCTGCACTGAAAGGAAAATACCTTCACTTTCAAATTAGCTCTTTTTCAATTTAATTGAATCCATCTCCCAGATAAATTACAAACTGTAGCACTGTAATTTACCAGAATTAACATTGCAAATGATGCAGAGGACATGGATTTTCTAATCTTGGCCAGCACTGAGTTTTCCATGGCTTACTGCTCTGTTTTAGGGCAAGCACAAAGCTGCCTGGATGTTGGAAAAGGGCAGGATGAGCCAGGATGCACAGCACCAGGAGCTGCAGCACGCAGCGGCACCTTTCCAAAACATAGCACCTCCCAAGGCCCAGGTAGCACCCTCAGCTGAAACAAATTAAACCCAGATTTAATTGTTTCAGGAGCGAGCTACAGGACTTTACGTTTCTGTGACTCTCCTCTTACAAAGGGTATTGCTGCTCCCCTCTGTCATGGCACAAACGCAGAGATCCAAATAGAGCCAGGGATGGAAGAAAAGAGGAGAAACATCATCTCCATGTCAGCAGTAACTCAGTGCCTTAACTGGCATCTTAGACAAAAATGGTGTCCCGGTTTCTTCCTCCCCAGCATAAAGCTCCCAGGGCAAACAGCAGCTCTCCATGTTGGCCAGGGCAGGCTCAGATTTGGTTATATTTAGCACCACTGGTGAAACAAAGCACCAGCCACCTTCCCCAGCAGCTTGCCTGGGAATTACCCGTGCGGGTACCACCGGGTGCAGCCTGTGCTTCCTCCTGCTCAGGCAAAGGGGATGCGAACCTGAGGCCTTCATTACCTAATTATAAAGAAGTGTTAGAAAACTCCCAGTTCATGTGCAGCAGGGGATCAGGAAATCTGATAAACAGTCAAGAACTGGAGCTGCCCTATTTTCTGAATAGGTGGAAATGCCAAATAAACAAAACAAAAGCCTTTAAAGTAGTCTCTAAGAATGCCTTGTCTATCACTCTACTAAACGCCTGCATTCAAAAGCCATCCTAAGCCTTCATGGTAATGCAGTAGTTGCTAGAAAGGGCATTACTGTCAGCTTCAGGAGGTACAAAACCACAACGGTTATTTTTATTGCTCTTTGCGAAGTCTGTAGAGTAGTCATACACAAACCTGCACTTGTAACATAACCTGGCACCCACCAGCACAAAGCCAGCAGCATCTGCCCATGCACCCTCAGCAAACAGACTGGAAATGCACTACAGCAGTCGAGTTGCTCTCATCTTCCAGAACACTCTATTTATTTTGTACAAGATACTCCAAAACCTTCTTCCAATGTGTTTGATAACAGGAGTCCCAATGTGCTGACCATGGCCCAGAGGATGCTGGCAGGTTCTCGATGTAGCAGGATCCCAGCTGTGCTGGCTTCAAAGACTCACTGGTGCAATGTTATATTTACAGTCAGGGCTGCAGTTAAGCAAAACAGATTTCATTTTCAGATTCCCAAACATTATTATTAATTTAGCAACTGTTTTCAAGAGACAAAACTTTTAAAATATCCTTTTAAATAGGAGGAAACTCAGGAAATGGCTAATGCAGCTACGTTCTCCAAGAAACAGATCACAGACAACACATGCCTTGGAAATAGTAAGATGATCCCAGCTAAACAGTTCCCAACCCTTTTTGGACCAGATTACTCTTCGTCTGCCATATATTATGATTTTCACTAGAAACAGCTTCTAAGCTAAAGGAAATCAAATGCATGCATTTCTGAAATGGTGCACAAACAGATCACTGCTGTTTTCTTTTCTACGCTTTATCCTTTTTCCCCAGCAAACATCAAAAAGGATGACTCGTTTGCATGCAGTTTAGTCGTTGCCCACGAGATGTCTCCATGTGCGGCAGAGAGGTCCCAGAAGATTGGTCCTGGTAAGCAGAGGAGACAAACATGGAACCCAAGTTGTGTGAAACGTGGTCCAATTCCTCCATTATTTTCATTAATAAATGCTCAGTTCATGGCTTTAGCACAAATCCGGAGCCTATGCATCATGACAAACAAAAAATTGCTTCCATTTTTTGTTTGTTTGGTTGGGTTTTTTTTGAATGACAAGCTTTTTATTCATGGTGAGGAACAAAGCAAGCAATAAACAGTCCTCAAAATAAACAACTCTCCTGAGAATGAAGCAAGACCTTCCTAATACTGAAGTCAACCCATAGCTGCAGAGAGCATTCCCACAGCTGGTGGAGAGCTGTGGATTTCAGCTCCAAAACCGCATTTTATATCATCCTAAGTACAAGAGAGGATATGGAATATGTAAGCATTAAGTGTCTATCGTACCTGAATGAAGGATCTGAAGCGTCATACATTATACAGGCTGCATTTATTCAAGCACAGCACATCTCAAATGAGTTTTAACCGAGTCTATCCAAGACTGGACTGTGTACATGCTCATGAATTTGCAGATAAACAAACTGCAGATGTGATGATACGACATTCACGCTAACTCTCAAATCCTACAGCCTTTACCATCCTTCTGCTAATGTCTGTGAACCGCATGGCTGTGACAGCATCTCCCTTGTTCCAGTGCCATGAGGGGGTTATTTTTAGCTCGTTAAAGGCAGTTCATCTCCTTCAAAACCGGGCAGTTATCCAAACAGCCTAAGGACAGACAGGCTGTACTGTATCTGTTGCTTTATGGGAAAAACCCTCATTCACAAAAACAAAGACCACGCAGAACCTGTACTATAGATAAACTTGTGTTCCTATTACTCTGCTGACTTGGCTTTCAAACACATCACACAGGAAGAGCAAAAATTGTAACTCTGGGCATTGTCTACACTGATATTTACGGTCAAGTCAAAAAGGTTATCTGCCACAAGACCAAGCAACAGGAGATCTTGTGGCGTTTCTTGGCTGCATCACATCTACAGGGAACTCTGTTCAGAGTACTGGCCTCTGAGTGAAACAGTTTTCACTGGGTTTGCCTTTAACACGGTGGCAGTAGGAAGTGGCCCAGAAGGGCTGGGAGCCAAGCACAGGGAAGGATGTGACTGCCTCTGGGAAACTCCTTCCTGACCTGAAGAACACATTCACATTAATGTCTCCTTGACAGGTGGATTTTAGAACATGTGAAAAACAGTAATTCAATGACACTGCCCCCCTGGGGGCCTTTCACCACTCTTCCTCCTCCCCAAACTCATGAGATGTGTGCCCACACCTTCCCCAAGCCCTTACCACCATCAGCCCATCACTGAACATCCCCCCAGCAATAAGATGAATTGCAATTGCAATTTAATGTGATATGGCTTCTGGAAACAAGACAAGAAGAACAGCCACATTGGGTGAACAAGATTTGATCCCCAAATATTTTGTCATTTTCTTTTGTCCAAATTCCTAACTACATTTACTCTAAAAACTTGCATTTCCCCAGTTCTCTGGAGTCACTGTAGGACCCACTGTGTCTGCTTAGCTACAGCATGAGTGAAGGGCACTTCACAGGCACAGATCCACAGATATGCTGGACGAGACTGAATCTCAGAAAGGTACAGTGCTGCCAGACTTTCAACAAACGCAGCATTTATAACCGAGCAGCAGTTCCAAGCCATGCTAAGGTGTGGCTGGACCCTGCCCTCGCCTGCCCCTTCCAAGGGTGATCTGGCACGAGGCAGGATCTGCAAACACTGCCAGCCCTCACCGTGAAGAGGAAAGGAGTTATTAAACCTTTCTCGAGGACAAGGGCTGGACACAACTGAGCCTCACACCAGGCTCTTCATCCTCTCCTCCCAACCAAGTAAAGCATTTCATTGCAAAGCAGATTTCTGCCAGCAAAAGCTCTTTCTTGCTTTTTTTCCAGCCATGCAGTGCTGTTTGAGGAATGAGTTGTCTTTCAGCAATCTCGTTCGAGTCGGCAGTGCCCTAATGGGAACCTACGCTCAAGTCCTCCAAGTAATGAGGGTCCCTCCCCATGCTCTGCACACATTTAGTTGTTGAGTTATGCTTCCTGTTCCTTCTCAATGCCAATGCTTTCTCTGAAATTCTCTCCCAGTGTTTCCAGAAGAACTTTTGACCCCAAAAGTGTTTTTAAACTTACGGCATTGTTATCCTCTTCCTTATTACGCTTGCATGGCTACAGGTAATTATGTATGGATTCCCTGGTAAGACAGAAAGGCTCATAACAGAAAATAACTACGCAGTCCTATGGCTCAGATAAAAAATAAAAATGGGGAGGGAAGGGGGTTAAACAAATACATTTCTTTGTATTCACAAAACAGGTTTATTTACCCACTTTCAGCTGCATGTCTTGCAAAAAACGCAAGTGGTTTTTGTCAGGGATAAGGAAACCAGGCTCATGCAAGAAACCTTTAACCTTAGACATCCTGTTTCTGTTACTTGTAGGAGGATCAAGACCTTGCTGGGTCACGGTCACCTCCGCATACAATGTGCCCACAGTTCACGTGAAGGTACACATCAAGTACTTCAGGTCAACGCAAAATGATTAAATATGAGCAAAAGGAGCAGAGGCTGACGCAGCTGGGGATGCTGCCAGAGGCTGTGTCCCCAGGGCTTGCCTGCATGGTGAGCTTGGGCATGGGGAGGCAAATCACCTCCCCTCCCAGCTCCCCCCCAGCAGGTAGAGCTAACAATGACCTCCTTCCCCAAATAAGAGATTTGACTTTTGTACAATTCTATTCTGCATGGAATAGACTCTGCTCAGGGTCCTGCCTCCAGCGTCAGGAGCAGCAGATACCCAGGGGGGAGCACAAGATTAAGTGAAGTACAGAGGAACAGTCCCCAGCCTTCCCTCCCCACCTCTAGCAACAACAGAACCAAACTTCTTGAGGTAGACACCGTCTTCTTGTGTTTCGTAACTTTTTTTGAATTTCAAGCCATTGATAGGAAGCTGGTCACGAAAGTTGAACACTTCAAAAATAAAGTACTCAGATCACCATACACTGAACAACATAGCGCTACCAGAAAAATAGGCAAACTTTTGAAGCCACTAAGAATGGCACAGGCCTCTATCTGGGGTCCCAAAATGCCTCAAATTCATCAGACACTTTGCAAATTCTTGGCAGACCTGCTTTCTTTTTAGAGTTCATTTCCCAGGTTGCTCCACCAGCCAGCCATACAGTGACAGATTCAATTTCAAGCAACAGAAATACCAGGAAAAGTGAATTAGAATTAAAAAGAAATTGCCAAAGGCAAATACTATCATAGCATCCTATTTCCCCTGGACATAAATAGTATTTTAAAACAATACCAACGTCAACTGCACAAGGCAAAATATGGATTTGGCGGAAGAGTTTAAAATTCCCAAAGTGCCTCAGGACAATTTAGCACAACATGACTTTGCAGCCCAGTATTTTGTATCTGAAGCTAAGGAACATTTTGGCGAAACTAGCTCTGAAAGAAATGCACTTTAAGGATATTAACGTAATCCTTTTTCTGCCTGGAAGCACAAGTTTTATTAAAGTTAGAACTTTAAGGGTTGTTTCACGTTAAACATAAACAGGGCTTTATATAAGCAGACTGTGTAAAAACAGAGCTCCAATGAAATTGTATTATGGAATTTTTATTAATGAAACACAGCAAGGGGCTTTTCAAGTAAGGCTTACAAGTGATACTTCTCTTAAATTACAGTTTTCAAGTGTCACTAAACTCTTCTGCTGTGTCCTGGGGAAGCCAACTAGCTCAGATTATGTTTCCCTGGCTGGAAACCCTGGAGCAGAACTTAAGAGTTTTAAAGAACTTGCTCACAGGGAAAATTTTTAACACCCAGCTCCTAAAAAAGATTTTTTTTTTAAATTTATTTTTATTTTTTTTAGTTTTTCACAGAATTGTAGAGTAAGCCAGGTTGGCAGGGAGCTCTGCGGGTCCCTGGCCTAGCCCCCATCTCAAAGCAGAGACAACTTAGATCAGGTTACTCAGGGCCTGGTCCAGCTGAGTTCTAAATAACTACAGGGATGATGATTTGAATAGACACGTTAGTTCCAAGTAATTATTTTTTGTGCCTGGTTAAGCCTTCAAGCAATCAGGTGCTAAGGCATTAAAAGAAAGTCCATCATGCCTATAAATTATGGTTCTGAATACTCAGCACTGAACTATATTCACAATGAAGTTAATGAAAGAAGACCTTAAACAACCCTAAGAGCTCCTGCAAGTTCTGTAGCATCTTCTACAGTTGCTCAGGAATTAGATATACACTGTGCTGGTCAGAAAAGGGACAGTGAAGCCTCTGCTGATAAATCACTTTGAATTACTTGTTACTAGCAAAGCACCCAGCACCTGACAGCACCCCTTTAAGTATCTACAAAGCCCTGCACAGTAAACTAAAAAATCCATTAATCTCTTGTCAGAGGTGAGAAACTGCTGGTGAGGAACGTTAACTCCTGGCCAGAACTGAGTTAAGAATCGGTTTCACATCTAACAGGTCTGACACTTAAACTGAGACCACAGGCTCAGTTACCTGATCCGGACCTCAAGTACCACCCACCATGGAAGTCTAAAACAACTATATTTGCACTAATTAAAAATGGTCCAGCTTAGTTCTTGCTTTAATCATCAGTCACACTGTCAACCCTTATCTACAGCATAACGGAATATATGAGAGAAAGAGAAGACACATGAGTATCACCAAGAGAGTGGGACCAACAAAGAACAGTAGTTTCCAAAGCAATTTTGCAATAATTTATATGACTGTAAACATATATCTACTTTTTAATAAAATCATGTGATGCTTCATGTTCATACTGACCTTGAATTCAGTTTCTAAGCTTTGCTATGAAAAGTCCCCCGCACCCTGCCAGGTGGAAAAAAGTCATATGTATTTATCTTTTATGTACATTTACCTTCCTACGTCCTGCCTGGTGGCATTCAGGATTTGCACAGCCCAGCTCAGCTCAGGCTGCCCTAATCTGATGAGGATGCATCAGGCTGCAGGTAGAGCCAAGGGGTCTACACTGTACAGACTGTCCACCCCAGGCTGCAGAGAGCCCTGTCTGCACTCCCCAGGCTAAGACAGCAGTTACAAGGGGAATGCAAGGACATGTTCTGCTTTGGATTAGAAGAGGAAAGATTTCATGTGCAGCTCAAGCAAAAAAAGAAGAGGTCCTGAGAGTCACCAATAACTTACTACATTCCTCTCAATTACATCCCCTCCAACAACAACAACAAAATTAGTAGAAAGAGAAAAAAGAAGAAAAAAAAAAATCTTGCTGCTATTCTTCTAATGTGTTTATTGTACTCAGATTTCTGTGATTTCCCCTCCATCCCCCAGCAATGCATTACAAAAGCACAGAGCTGTTGCCATTAGGGGCGAGTGTGCCAACAGGCAGGCAAATCAAACTGATTATCAATTAGGCTACCACCACTGCCCACTGCAGCGGCACTGGGACGGACATTGGGGCAGCCTCCCAACCCAGGTCCCTGCTGAAGGGCTCTGGGCAGGCTCATGTGGCTGGGTCTTCACGCTAGTGTGCACCTCAAGCTCCCTCGAGCTTCCCCTAGCATTGTGTTAATATGGCAAGGAAACACCCGATAAAAAAGCCACCACTGAAAACCAAGCAGAACCTTGCTGGAAAGTCAGCAGCAAATCAAGTGACAAACAGCTCCTACCATTTGCTAAAATAGAGTCACTGGAACGCCCAGGAGATGAATCCTGAAGTCACACATAATTAAGTTTTGACAAAACTGGGTTTTATGTTTAAGTGTTGCTGAGCCACAGCCTCACAAAAAATTACCAGAATTTTAAATATGATACATAGAAGAATTTGAAGTATTTTGATAGCCAAAAGAATGCTTAGGTGCCCACTCAAGTTAGCACACAAACACTACACCGTCATCAGCGTGCTAAGCATCCCTGATTTATTTGTTTTTCCCTTCCTCCCCCCAAAAAGGCACCCTGTCACATTGAAGAGAAGACAGTACAGAAATAACAAAACTTGTCACAGTAAATAGGTGTGTGAGAGTGAGGACTGTTATAAGCAGAGACTCAAAGAAAGTCAGAGATAACAGGCAGGTATGAAGTGAACACCAGCTTCAGCTAGACTACAGCACAAAACTCATCCAAGGGAGTGGTCTTTTGCTCAGAAATGGAAAGTATAAGAATACAAAATAAAAACAAATCACCAAATCAGTATCACATCTGAGCCATCCAAAGGTTTAAGAGATTTATTAGAATTGCTGCAGAAAAGGAGGGGGAAAAGACAAGACGAGAAAATAAAAAACAATAAAAGCTTCAAGTGAATCCACCTGCTTTCCCTTTCTGGAAAACCAGCCTGCAAGCTCTTTAGAGTAGCAAACATCATTTTATTCTTTGTGTGTACAATACAACAGAGGCCCAGAACACCGATGAAATTTCAGAGAGCTGCTACATTACAAATAAATAACAATAATCCACTTAATCTCTGCTTAATGCAGCCCTGAAGGGAATACAAGTGAGATTATCAACCAGCAGCATTTATTCAGCAGAACTTCAGTAATGGTTCACAGCCAGAAATTCATATCCCTCCCCCCAAATTTGTCTGTTGGCTTCAAAAGAGCAAATAAAAACTTGAAGACTTGGATCATAAACTGTTAAAGAAGTTTAGTTACAAAATGAGGGGAATGAAGAGCTTGTTAACGCATAAGCACAGCGAGAGACTTTGCATCAGATCCAACAAAAGCAATGGAAGTGGGTGGAAAACAATCCAACGGCAGAGAGAAAAACAAAACCATGATTGCCACATAGCTTGGAGGACACGAGAGCTCCTGCTCCCTGTGCTGCTGCTTTGCTACAGCACAGTAGCAGAGATGGCAGATGCTGTGGTAGACACCATCCCCATTTCAACTTGTCACCCACGTCCCATGCACAGAAGGGCTGGATGGGATTGCCCAATCCTGGGCACCTGCTCCGTGTCAGGCTGTAGGAGAACGTGACAGATGCAAACTGGCATCAAGGGAGAGAGTAAAAACGTCACACCAAAGCCACACTTACAGTGACCAGTTTTTCAGGAGACACATTCACTCCTTTCACATCTTCTTCTTCTGGCTCTTCGTTTTCCTTATTGTCAGTGCAAGAAACAGAGTCTTGGACTGAGCAAGTGCTAAGCAAGTCTGGCAAACTGGTAGATGGATACTTCAGAAAATCCCCTTCAGCAGATTCCTACCAGAGAGACAACAAAATATGTTACATCACGTACAGAAAACCACCAAAGTCCTGGTGAAACTGTTCCATTTCACTTGCCCAGGTGAGAGCTCCCTGGCAATCCTCCCCTTGTTATGCACTCCCATGTGCTCAAACTTTAACGGTCCAGTTATAAAAAGCAGACCTGGTTTTAAAGTGCATATACAGTAAACACAGGCAAATACATGTCTAAAACATTCAGATGTTGTAAAGCAGAATTTAAAATAAAGGCTTCCACAGCAGCCTGCTCCTCCCCACTTTGGGTTTATTAAATGTCACTGCAAGCAGACACAGAGTTTACAGACTTCATTACTCATTTCATTGCATCCCAAATGACACTCTGTGCTCCTGCTCCCTCCCTGCGGATGTTCCCTTCACACATTTATCTACCTACATGAGTAAGAATAATACACAGACAACCCTACTTAGGAGAAAAAAATTGAACACTGATCCACCGATCCCCTACCAACTCACGTCCTGATGCTTCAGGATCTGTTTACAGTCTTTGGCACCTTTTCCAGGAGGCAAACACGTGCATCAGCTGAAAGCAGTGGCCAGACAGACTCTCATTTTACTGCTTTCAGAACAAATCCTGTGTTCAAGAGAGCTCATCACGCTAAACTGCAAGGCTGCTTTCCCATACCAACAAATAACGCCCAGAGGGAGCTGCTGGGGAACACTTCACCTATTTACACCTTTTCTGAGAGTGTCTGAGACACAGCACAGGCTGGATTCCCCACCGCTTGCCTTTCCAAGTCCTCCTCCCAGGGACATGAAAAACGGTCCAACCACACAGAGCACGGGCCAAACAGATTCACAGCCTCATCAGGAACATGAAGTTCTGTGCTGTAGGTTTATTCACAATGATTATTTTGATGCAGTCATCACATGAACAAGCAAATAATTTTAAAGAGAAATTTATGCAGTCTACTGCCTTATGTTTTGCCAGAAAGTCCAATTGTCTAAAGAAAATACAAAATGTACCTACTTCAGGTCAAAGCAGGTTGCTTCCAGAATAAACACCAGTCTAGTTAACACCAGGCTGTGTGCCTACAGAAGGTAGAATGAACTTCACTGTCTAACTGAAATATTAGAGAAGCTATAAGCTCTTGACTTTGAATATGGTGGGATAGAGCCTCTTCTTGAAAAACATGAGCATAAAGCATCCCGAGAAGCCATAAAGGCATCCAGACGTTAGACTCACAGAAACCTGCATCAGATTGCCTGAGGCAACCTAAAGATGAAGCTAAGAAAAGATTTACAAATACTGACACAGTGGCTTGCTGACACTTCTTGCTCCACCTGGGAATGTAGGTTTACAAGTGGTCCCTTTGGACCAAGATATTCCTGCCACTACCCCAAAGGCCCTGATGGTCCCCACCTGCAGGCAGGTCCTTCTCTGAGACCCCAGGCACTTACAGGACTGCCCACCAAATGCCTGCATCAACACAGGCGGGGGAGCAGCAGGCTGTGGTCCAGGGAGGAGAGCAAATGGGGGTAGGCAGAATTTTCTTAAACAAAGGACGAAATATTGTCTAATACCCCCTCAACCTCTCCTGTGATTAAAGGAGAATGAAGAGCCCGACCGATAAATGAGTTCCACTCTCATTTCCCTGAAATTTCATGCTCCTTTATCTGCAAGAGCTCCACTCCAAGCTATTAACAAGGACAAAATAAGGAACTCAAGCCAAGAGATTATCGTCAAGAGACCTCAGGCACATAGATAGCACCAGAGATGAGAGCTACAGAGGCTGTGCAGGCAGGAAGCAGAAGAGGCTGAGGACTGCCTGCTTTATTTAGCATGTATTTTAAGAAAACGGTTTTGGCCAAAACTTGAGTAACATCTCCATGAATAAATACCGACTTATTTACATGCTGAAAAACAGTGACAATACAAGCAAATCACTAGACTGGTGTATATGCTGCTGATTTGCCACAGATTTATGGCAACTACCGATACATTTCCCATAGCTGTGCATTAAATTTAGGTAAGCAAATGTGCACATGTGATTCCCTACCAAAAATATGCCCTTTTCACGCAGCACTTGTACAAACTCCTGTGAACATACATTCAGGAGACCACCAAGGAGAGGACTGTACCTTGCTAGCAACCACCAGCTGCACCAGGCCAGCAGCCGAGCGAAGGAGAGCCACGGCGTCCTGGTGGGAGAGCCCAACCAGCGACTGCCCGTTGATCATGAGGAGCTCGTCACCCGCCGTCAGCCTGCCATCCCTGTGGAAACAGAGCGGGAACATGGAGCTGCAAGGCGGTCCTTCCCTGGTGCCAGGCTCTGGTGGCACATGGTGGGACACAGAGGCATGGACAACCGGTGATCTGGCTGACGCTAAGCTTGCATCAATCGGTGCAGTGTTAGTTACCCAAAGAAGTGGCTCAGAAAGGTGTGCCCAGGAAATCATTGTTATAACCAGAGCCGTTTCACCCTCTTTGCAGGGCTGATACCCCTCAAACCTTCTCTGTGACCCACCGGAGATGGTCAGGGAGCAGCAGTGTGCCCCATCTCCCCCTGTGCCAGGGAGCAGGGCCAGTGCTGGCAATAAGCACCCCGGATTGCACGACCCACACTCACCCACTGCCGATCCCATGGGAAAGGCCCATTTTCCAAAAAGGGATTTGGGGAAAAAGCCCCACAAGACATCAAGCTCCTTGGTTTACACACCACCACCAAGCAAGTGTTTGATCTGTCTATAGTTTGGACTAAACATACTATAAGAAGCTTCAGTGACCAATCACAAAAATTAGTTTTTAAGATAAAAATGCCATATTCTCACCCTCACACAGCAGGAGGGCAAAACCCCTACACCTGTCTCATGAGTCTGGCTAACAGTGATGGCCATGGAAGCTCCATCACACCCACTTCTGCGAAGGCACCACCATTGTCTCACCTGTGTGCGGAGCCACCTTCCTCCACATGGGTGATGATGATGCTGTGAGGGGACCGCTTCGAACCTCTGCCTCCTGTTATCTGGATTCCCAGCCCGTCCGTCCCCTTCAGGATGTGCATCTTCCATATGTGGCAACCTTCTCGCTGAGAGAAAACGTGCAGAGAGTCCTTGAATTTGGATTTGGACACAGAGAGGGCTGGGAGGGTACAGCAGGGAGCTATTTAGCACCATCACCACACATCTGTATAGCTCAAGTTATACAGGTGTTTTTGCTGAGCTTTGCTGTGTTAGCTGTGGTCCAGGTGAAGGAGGCAGAAAGGAGGAGGCAGCACAGAGCAGGGTCAGCACGCAGAGGTTTCCTTGAAGGGCTGTTTGCAGCTTTTCTGAGACACACAGAGGTGCTGCTTTCAATCACCTGATCCTTCCTGAAGCAACCAGCAGCCTGAAACCCCTTCGCCAAAACTCAAGAATGAGCCGTGCAGGGCTGCAGAGGAGTAAGACATTGTTCAAGGGGGATCTTGAACACTGGGTAGCGCAGCTGCTATAGCAGCCCGGACCAGACTGGCATCACACGGCAGATTTTCCCTCTCCGGAGGGGTTTGCAGAATTTGAGACACAGGAAAGAAAACAGCAGCTTCAAATTATCAGCTGCCAATCAAATATTTCTTATTGGACAGCTGTTGTACAGGCTGTAAATAATAAATTTGCACACCACAGAGAATAACTTTTCAGTATAAGCAAGGTAATAAGCGATGCTTAGGACACCCTTTTTTTTTTTTTTTTTTTAATGAGTATAAATATTTATCCAAAAACTGCTTTACAAACTCCAGAGCAGTATGAAATGCAAAACAAAAACTAGTTCTCATGACGACCAGTGACAGGACTGGGCACAAGGAAAGACATCGGCAGAGCAAAAAAGGAAAGAAAAAAGCAAGCAAGCAAGACACGATTGCCAGTTATCTCAGAGAGAGGAAAAAACAGGATAACAGAATTATGATAAACCCTAGGAAGTTTTCAATCTTGCAAGACAGCAAAATGCACAATTTGGAGGCAATTTTTAGGCCATGTGTTGTAGTCACCGGGCACCAGGTCAGCTATTTCTGACTGGGTCTGTTCTGCACACAAGTAACATTCTCACAGTATGCAAACGCCTAAGTAGCAAAGATGATTAAAATTTCATCCCAAACTGTGAAGAGTATGTACAAATTGCCGCTTGTTTCAGAGAAGGGGAGCGGCTAAATATATCAGCAAACACAAGGGCTGCGGCAGCAACCTGCAGATTTTAGGCCAACTTTGTTTATCAGAGCCTTTATGAAGTGAAGAAAATGTGTTTTTTCCCCTGATCACTGGGGCCCTACGCTGAAACTTTTAAATGCAATGCGAGATGAGTTTTTCAGATACAGAAACAAAGAGGTCAGTATCTACGCCAGTATCTTAAGAACAAAGTGAATAATAATAATGTTACACAACCCCTAGACCACAGGTAGGAGAAACAGGAAAAACAAACCAGGTGTCTTAAGAGGTAACCCAAAAGTCTGAGCCTGAAAACATATACACCTGTGGATAATTTGTTAGCTTGGAAGTCATGCACATGGGCAATATCTCAACAGGTTTAACTGGGATTCTCAACGCATTGATAAACACCCGGTCTCCTGCTGAATAACAGTACATGTCAGGACAGAGAATACTTCGAGATAAATTAGAGTGATACCTGAGACGTCGTGTTAAATGCAGGGGCAAGAGTCAACTATATTTACCCACTTAAAAAACAGAACTGAGCTACAGCATGAAAATGCTCCAGAGAGGTTTTATTGCTATAAAGTACCTCGCACCCATAATGAAAACAGTGTAACAGAGAAATACAATCTCTTTGCCTCCCCCAGCCAAGCCCAGGCTGAAATGATGACCATCTATTCTTCTGACAAGATGCTACTCTGTTAAATCCAGTTTGAAAGCAGACCTTCCAATAAAGTTTAACAATACAGTCATAAAATTGCATTTAATGATTTGCAAAAGCTTTTTGGAATGCAAGTTATGCAAAGGCCCATGACGTGCAGCGCCTAGCTTGCATTCCTCAGCACTCCTCACTATCACACATCTTATTAAAAAAAAATCCCCAATTCATTCTTAACTGACCCAATCTCAAATATTCATTTTCATAGCAAAACATTTAATAGCAGCAAGACTCCACTGCTATTAATGCAAGCACCATCTTATTTGCCTTGAACTCCCACTGAAATCAAAAACACTTGCAAGCTAAAGCATTATTCAGTCTGGACATGGACAGCAGAATGCAGCCACAATAGAGACAACGAAACCATGTGGCACATACCCAAACATGTATTTCTTTTACTCATTTTCAAATGACACAGTCACCATCTCCCGTGTAAGAAAAAGCTGGCCCCCGAGTCCCCACCAGTCAGCTGCATGCATTTCACTGGGAATAAACAATTTGGTGTCAACTGGAAATCAGACCCCCTCACTGTTTTTTCCCTCTTTTTCAAAAAACATTCACAGCTCTTCATTCAAGCACATGCTACAAAGCAAACACCCCCTCCCCCCAATACACACATACCTCCAAGGCACATCACTCCAAGACTTTGAAAGCTAAGTATTAAAAAGCAGATTGCTAGCCTTTTTTTGAGGCCAGCCTCTTGGAGCAAACGGGTGTTCAGTAAAGCCCCCTTCCCCTTCCCCTCTCCACGAAGCAGCTATCTCTTCTGCACACAGCAGCATGGGATATTTCACAGCCAGCTAGGAAATGCTGCTGCTTTGAATGTGCACCTTATGTGACTTCATCACAGGAAAGCCTTAATAGTAAAGCCCTGTGCCAATTCCAAGGATTTGTAAAAGCATTTAGATTTTACTTAAAACCAGTTTTCTTCAGTTATTGGTGATTCCCAGGTTTAGGTTTAAAGCCTAAGCGCTTTAAAAAAAGAAAAGAAAAAAAAAAAGCAGTGATGCATGTCTTTCATTTTGAAATTTTTTCAAGGATCGTATTTTCAAGCTCTCCTTCATAAACAAAGAGACTACATGCTCATTTAGTGAGGTTAGCATTCTGGTGTACTCACCCCGCTCCAGAGACTTACAATACCCAAGGGAAACTTCAAGTGTAGTTAGATTTGGCAGTTTGCAGGTCTGATGCCACTGCCCTTGGAGCCTGCAAAATCCCTGCCCAGAAGGAGCACGAGTTTAACTGCTGACCAGTCTCCTCTGATCAGCTGCACAATTCAGGGTGCTGCTTGGCCGCTGTCAGTTTCATGTTCCTATTAACATCTGAACTTCTCCATCCTCTCAGAATAATTCTCAGAGCTTCATTTATAAATGACTCAATCCCCCCAGCTTTGTTCACAAGTGACACAATAAATCTGCACACGTGCACCCACAGGTCTTGGTGCAAAAGCATTTCATGCCTGAAGCTCAGAGATGTGCTTATGCCAGTCCAGTCAAGTGTCTCGAACTCCAGAGGTCCTCAGCAAGGACAGAGAGAGAGGCACTACCAGCTCCCATCGCAGCAAGGGACTGTGTGATACTCAGCTCTGATCACTCTTAATAACAAGGAGACCAACCTATACCGCTTAACCAAAGGCGGGTCACAGTGACAAGGCTCATGACTTGAGAGCCCAAGTGGAAAGGGCTCACTAGATAACATAGGCTGAATACCTCTATAGGACAGTCCAGAAAAATCTCATGCAAGCCACCTGAGATTCAGCCAAGACGGACACTCAGAAAGACATCCATGCTCGCTTCGAGATTGTCAGAGGAATAAGAAGACAAAATTTCCCTTCACAGATTTATTCCCCATCTCCTGGGAGCTAATGTTAACTCTGCTCAGACCCACCCCACAGACTTTGCTTGTAAACCCAGAGCAGCAGCAGACCCGCCTACAGAAAGGAACTGTGGATTCCTCCGATGGAAGGGTTTAATGGACACGATGGACCAACACTTGTCAAAGATGGTGTCAGAGGAGGAGATGAAAGCAGGTCATCTCTTGAAGTTCCTTCCAGGCCTACTTTTTTTTTTTTTTTTTTTTTTTTAATTCCCTCACATAGCAAGCAGACATGCAAATGGTCAAGTCAGGCTGCAGTTGGGCTAATGGCTAATTTTTGTTCTCTGCAGTTACATCACTCTTTCCTCCTAACTTGGCTCTTTCAAGCAGGCAGCCCTTTGGACCAGACTTTTCCACTTGAAGCTGATCAACTTCAAAGTGCCTAAGCTACAAAAAGTTACAAATAATTAAAATGTTTTTAAAGACCGTATGAATATTCTACTTGGATTAATCACAGGCAAAAAAAATGGGTCATCTTATGTAACAGACCGCAAGCGAGAATGGAGAATACAGCTGGCAGCTTCAAGTGGGTCCCCGCAGGCCATCTTTCTCCACCGTGAAGCCATTGTACATCAGGCGGCCTCTGTTCAGAGCGAGCCTACATCTGGAATAAACTAGCGTGCTGCAGATCAGAAAGGAAGCCTGCTGCCAGCGCGACGTGGGGAAGCTCGCCTTCTGCCTGCTCCAAGTGCATACCATCAAACGCTCTATTTCATAAGCACATCATTAATAAAACAAAAAGGAGCGTTTTTCCTCCGAGTGTTGAGGAAAATAAATAAATACTAAAAGACGACATCGGAGCCGTTCTTCCCCCTTTTCTTTCACCAGCTAATTGCAAGGGAGTTTAAAGAGGTTTGACTGATTTTGACTGTGCTGTGTTCAAGAAACTACAAATCTATATATACAAGGGAAAAATTGCTTTGCAATCTTGTATTAAAGAAAAGCTTGGCAGGAGCAAGGTGTAAACAAATGGAAAACAGAAACGTAGTAAGTAGTTAAAAAGTCAGACAGTAAAATGGAAAATGTAAAATAGTCGTCTACAAAAAAAGCACTTTCTGTCACAGCAGCAATTCAGTTGAACCTGGTGTAAATATGTAACAATTTTAAAATAAAAACAGAGATAAACCCTGATGAGAATACCAATAACTATGCAAGGTCTGTACACACACACACTGCCTGCCATGGGCCCCAACACGGCCTGTGGGATGTCTCCTTCTGCATTTCAGCATGGATTTTCACTGTCTGTCTGCAGGGATCAGTTCCCACTTACAAACTTCACAGGTTTTCCCCTCAGGAGCAGCAGAAGCAAACAGCAAGCTCTTCCTCACCAGCCACAAAGCTGCTTTGGAAATGTGAGACTTAAGAGAAAGTTGTAAGTTTCACACATTTAAAAAAAAAAATTACTTCAATAGGCTTTACAGGAGCTGGCAGCCAACGTGCTGATCACACGCACCTGAAAACCAACATAAAATCTCCCAAACAGAAATGCACCACGTTCAGACCAGCGTGTAAGCACTTGCCTTCAACCAGCGACCAGCGCAGCGTCCTTCTCTATGGGGACAGGCAGCACACTGGGATGGCCACACCAGCACACCACTCCCCAGCATCCTGCACTGATGTGGGATAAATAAAAAGCACTGGTCCCAGCTGCCTGCCCCACCTTGGCTCAAATCATGCCTATTCCCACCATCTTCAGTCCCCAGCAGGCCGGTGGGAGAGACAGATCAGTAGCTGGGGAATTAACTTGCATGATCACACACCAGGTGAGTAGCTCAAACAAGCTCATCCATCTCAAGATACAGCCAAAAGCCATCACTCTTCACATCATAGATATTAGTGTGAATGACTCAGTACCAGAAAATCATGCCAAAATCTGATTTTTGCAGATTCTTAACAAAGCAATTATTTCATTAGTGGATAATGAGTATATTTTTCATCTGATCTTAACCAAGTTATTTTTAGGGCCAATTTGACAGGAGGACTCCTGCTTTCATCTGCTACCTTGTGTTTTGTTTTCATTGGTGTACAAGCAAACTAAACAATTCCAAGACAAATCAAAGCAGGGGAAAAAAAGTCCAAATTCCTTTACCAATAAATTATTCCACAACAGGAGTTCTTTGTGCATCCCTACTGCCTATGAAAGTTTCTTAGCACTGAGCCACTGAAGCCTTTGGCTTCTACCTCCGGATGATGCAAGGCCATGCAGCGGGTGTCTCCTACACCACTTGAAAGAGGGGAAAAAACCCCAAATCCCAAGTAGCCCTTAATATGAATTACACAGTGTTGACCATTTGAACTTTCCATGTCCTCAAAGTAAGTCGGAGCCAGCAGCACAGACACAACTGCAATTGCATTCAAGTGTCCACTGCTGATCTAACAAGTTCCCTTGTTTGGACAAACAGCCGCCAAACACTTGGCATCCTTTCACTGAAATGCGAGTACTTTCCCCATGGAAAGAGAAGTGTCCTAGGAGATAAAGCCTGGGGAACAGTCAAAAGCAAAAACATACCCTCCCCCAAACATGTAATTAAAATACACAAAACAGGCATCACAGTAGAGTGGATGAAAATTCTGCAACTTAAAGCAGACTGTCCCTCAGGGATCCATCTCCTGAGACAGACTGCTTGTTGACATCATTTCCTTGGCAAGGGCTTTAAACATTTTATCAGCCATTGCAAGCACCTGAACTACATCATCACCCCTTACAAAAATCTGCTGGAGTCATTTGTCAACCTGAGCCACCACCATCTGGATTACACCTCCCTGGGCTGCTCCCCTCTTGCCATCAGCTGAAGCTTTACTGCAAGATCAGCCAAAGGATTTCTCGGCTAAGCCTGACCCTGGGTGGGTTTCAGCCCGGCGGTTACCCCTGGGGAGCTCAGGTTTTTAAAGGTTACAAGGTGTTTCCATTCCTTCAAGTTATCTTGCCCAGTCTCGTCCTCTTGCTGGGCTATTGGGAACGGCTGGTTGGTTAATTTGGAGTTTCTCAGAAAACACCCTTGCTGCCTGCAGTAGATTAAAACCCATCCTGGAGTAAGTCACCACGCTCTTATGTCAGCCAAACAGGGGTCTCACGTGGGAACTGGTATTACATCTGTCAGCATCAGGAATCCTTTGGCTTTGCTCAGTGGTTTCAGCACCCTGCCACAAAAATTAAGTATATGTAGCCTTATAATCCCAACTAACACCTGAAACATTACAGCACCTAAGCAAACAGCATAGTCCACTTTTTAGGCACTTACACTTGGTTTCAAACATTCACACTCAATGATTAAAACATAAAATGGTGTGAACTTACATTTCAGCTAAAGCCAGTCCTTCGCATTTCAGTTGTGGCTTTGCTGCATCTTTAATACCATATGCAAAACTAAAAAAACACCTTCTGTGTAGGTGGGAAATGTTTTCATACCAGTGCTTTCACCTATGGTTTGTGGTAGCTGAGCATGTCTGAGACCTCCTGTAACACAATCTTGTATCTGTGCTGCCTTTGGGTACAACTCATTTCCAAGAGTGAGGACCCCGTTTCAAGATGACACGTTAAAAATAACTCATTACAATTTATCTTTTACCAGACCACCTCTACGCCCAACCCTCCACCACACCCTTGAAAAATTCAATACAAAAACAGAATAGAAGAACAGATTGCTATTAAAAATTAAAATCTACAGCTACCACAGCTGTAGCTATCACTTAATTTGCAGCAAAGAAAGGCAAAACCTTAAGTTAGTTGAAAAAATTTGGCAGTGAGTGACACTTAACCCCAGAAAGTTGTGACGACAAGTTGTTTTATGGCAAGGTAGAACATAACTGGCAGCAAAAAAAAAACCCCTGTAATTTCACTACTAGTTACATCAAAGCGTTTCCTAAAACCCCAAGCAAAAACAAGGCCAACTTTTGTCAGCGCTGCACAGCTATAATTAAAAGACAGCCCTTGTCCCTAAGAGAGTTTACAACCCAAAACAGGGAAGAGAGAGGGAAGATGTGCTTATCACAGTGCACATTAAAACTTCAAGACAGTAGATAGCCCCAGGATTCACGTTAATGAAAGTTGGAAGCAAACACAACAGATAAAAAGATGTTAAGAACAGAAACAGAATCTAAGGAAGGCCTTTACGTGACCAAAGGTGTCCACATTAAAAACTAAAAATAGAGTTATTTATGTCTAAAACATGCATCATATAGGAGACACATAAAAGCCTTGATGAAACAATAATTACTGCTTAGGTCGCCAAAAGAAGTTGATGTAAAGCGACATAACTTCAGTAGCCTCAGTGGAGCTGTAAGTATTCACCCTTGTAAGTACCTTGCTCACAGCAAGGTTTTCATTTTGGTATAGCAAATGGATAAGAATTTTTTTTCTCCATCATGTTTAAAAAAATAGTAAAATGCTTAAAACCAGTGCATTATTTCAAGTCTGATGTTTTGATTCCTGTAACATGCCATTAGCCTTCCCCTTCTGCTTGGCAAGATAAGGAACATTATCCATTAACCAAAACGCAAGGTAAGGCTGGCATTTACCAATGCTATTTGGTAAGTATTGCTATAGAAAGGCTGTCAGCCTTCCTAACTACAAAGCAAAGTGCAATTCAAAAGCATTCAGCCTTTCCTGAGACAAGCCATCTTAGTAAGAAAGCAATAACGGGCCCAAAGAAAGATGACAGTTGCTGATAAAACAATACCAAGCATGGTGCAGTGGCAGCAATACAAAAGCAACTTGCTGGCTGGCAAAGACCCAACTGGTCTTTTACGTACACACACGTCCATGTGCACCTCTGTACACATTCATGAGTCTGGAGAGGGTTGTGGTCTACGTAAGCTGGGCTCAGCTGGTCTATAAGGGAGTAAAGTTGGCTAGATACACTGCTCTGGCATCTGCAACCCGCTGCAGAGTGACTGGGGTTAACAACATGGAGCCAAGATCTTGAAGCACTACTATAATCCAGACATCCCCCAAAAACCTTGGTGAGGCAAGGCATTAATATTCCCTTGCCTTACCCCCTCCCTTTTTTAATAGATGGTAAGATGACTTCACAAAAACACCAGGCACACCTTACAGGGCCACCAGACGCTGACTTGTTTCCATCCTGGAAAGGCATCCCACCGCAGCCCTGGTGCTATGACCAGCCTGGGAGACCTGGTGCACACCCTGCACTCCTCCCATGCCTTTTGTTTCTCTCAGTGGAGAAATGCCCAAAGGCACAGCGCCAGCCCCTCTCACCTGCCTCCCTTTGCTGTTAAAGCACTTTTACTCTGCGCAATCTCCTTTACCCAGTTTCTACCGGTGACTGCGAAATTTGGATCTGGACTTCCATCCCTATTAATCCAGATGCTTCTACAGAAGCAAGAGGATTCAAGGGGGTTCCAGAGGTGTTTTGTTTTTTCTTTTAATGGTTGGTGTTTTAAGGACTTCTCAGAGCAACATGCTGAGGCTGGAAAAAGTCGAGGTGGCCAGGTCACATTTCATCTCCAGCCAAGCTTCTTATGGCTTCATCAATGAAAGCCTCTCATCACATCAGCCAGACCTGCATCAGTTCAAGTCTCCTGTGAAAACTACACTCCCATCCCTCACACTCGCAACTCTGGTTCTTGCAACCCTCAGTCCTACCTCGGATCCCTGCCTGTGCCAGCTGTACCTGGCCACCTCTGGGCACTCCTTAGAGGCTGAACAGCTAAGGAAGCGGTCCACAGTTCTTCCAAAAATATCGTGATAGAGAAACTGAGAACAAAACCGAGGGATTCTGTCCTACCGTTAAACACAGTGAAGCCACAAAATTCTTACATTGTGAGGAAACCTTACAGTTTCCTTTTTGTTGTAATTTCTCAGCTGACTCCAACACTCCTCCCCATACTCCTTTTTCATCCTTGCATTTATAATTACCAGCCTAGAAAACACAGCCTTGTCTCAGGCCACTGGATAGAAGTAAACTTTGATTTCTGCATTTAAGCTCCCAGATCTTCCCAGGATGTGATGGATCATTACTCCAGCACAGAGATTGCCTGGTCTTAAATCACTGCCCACGACTCCCACTGCAGCCAGCCTGGGTCCTCTCCAAGGTCATGTCTGGTTTCCAGACCTTCGAGATCTTCCTGCCAGGCAGATATAGCCTTACTGCTTTGAATCTTCACATTCTAAAGGGCATTTAGGTTCATCCTAAAAATATTGCAGCATAACTTAACCGCCTGTAGACATTAAATGCTGCCTGCTAATTGACAGGTACAATATTTACTGAGGGTTATGTACCAGCAAACAGCCTGGCAGACTTGTTTATACATAGCAATAGCAATGCCAAGTGCACAGGAGAGACAGACCAAGATCTGGGAGATGAAAGCAAGCCTGAAGGGGACTGAAACATGCACACAAACCAGTAACACAGGAATCTCCTGGCAGGTTCACTTGACAAACAGTATTCATCTCACCTCTCATTTCACGACTCAGCATTGCTGCTGTTAGCAGCACGCAATGAGAAAATGGGAGAACAACCTCATGCTCGTGGGAGAGGAAGTACCCTGAAAGCAAACAACACCCAAGACATGTGGATGCCTCAAAAGCACTCCTGGCACAACATCCCTGAGGCAGCGTCTATGTGCTGGTGGCTGGGTTCAGTACTGCAGCTGCTAAAGACACGCAGATTCAACCCAAGCTCTTCTCCCCTGTTTTCGTTACAACAACTTCAAACTAACTTTCTACAGCGAGAAAAAGAGATGTTGCTGAACTCCATGTTCCAATTCCAGTAATTCTCCAACCTGCGTCCTGCGGCAGGAGAGGGGAAGGAGCAATGGGGAAGACCAGAGCAGTGGAGAGGTCCGGCTTCTCAAAGCTTCTTCTCTTTCCTCCCACCCGCAGCCAACCTCCAACCCACCGCAGGCTGGCTCCTGTCCTCTCAAAGTGGATATAGTGCTCCCCAGAGGGACAGGGCTGACAACCCTGCGTATTCAATTACTCAATGCGTGGAGATGACGGCAAGCACGGGGCGGGCAGCGGGAATGGAGCTGCTCTCCCTGCAGAGAGGGTGCCCTGCCAATGCATCCTGTCCCCGATCGGGAAGCGACAGCTCATCGCACGGCTATGAGAGGTTTGGCTCAGGCTTTGAAGCCTGCAAGAAGGCTGCAACTTCTGACACGATGTCTTCGATGCTGTTTTCAAAAGGCTCCCGACACGACTGGATCTCACATGCCTGCGTGCTAGGTCACACTTTGAAAACGGAGCTGGAAGTGAGATTTGAGGCTCTCAAGTGTCTTTATTCCTTGCCTTTTTTTTTTTTTTTTAATTATGACTTTTGAGCAGGACTCAAATAATTTTGAAAATTTTATTCACTATCACTATTCAATACCCATTAAGAAACTGACTTAAGCCACTCATTACTCTGATAGCAGCTACGCCATGGATGCTAAAGTGATGGGCTTCTATAAGGCCCCCTCATCTTTAAAAAGCAAAGGATGAGCAAGGCATGCTATTCAGGCTCCAGCTGTTCACATTTCTCCTTGTTCAGACGCCAGGAAAATGTAATTAATACTGACACACACAGAGGTCATATCTCTAAGCTAAATATTAAAGAAGAAAAAAAATTAAAAGAGAGAAAGAAGCAATCTTACTAAATGACTGTGCCTCCCAATAGGCTCCATGACAGGTACACCACAACTGAACAGATTATAGGTCTTAAATTTCCAGTGACTCAACTATGCTTCTACGTTTTACAAAGCCACCTTGTATGTGCTTTGCATTGAAGTTATTTATTGCTCACATTGATACATATATGTTCTGAATTTAGCAATTCAGACCAAAATGACTCAAAACATCAAGGTAACACTAGCACAAGATGGCTCTGGATCAAGAGGTTCTTTTTTCTTACATATGTATTTTGGCTTTCCACTTCCTCAAAACAAAACTCTGATCATTTTCATTTATAACATGTGTTTAATTAGACATCTTCAGAACAGTTTCAAGAAGTTTTCATATGGACCAGAGCTTTCAAAATACTGAAGGATTTATTTACTTATTTTTAAACTTTTAATGTTTTCTTTCAGAAAAACTGCAATTACAAGGCTTGCAAAAACAATATACAAACATCCTCCCCTTCCTGTTGCACCATGAAATCCAACCTGTCTCACTGATGCGAAGAGCAGGTTTTCTCAATTATGCTTCAAGACCAGCATTTTAAAAAATTGCTTTTAGCCCCTTCAATACGCACTTTAAGTTAAATTAGTTTAAGTTCACAGCTACCATTACCACCACTCTGCAGTAATATTGGGGAGCACTAATTCAGAGGACATGTTTAAACCCATGCTTTCCTCAACAGAATTTAGTGATGAGATGTCCACTCGTACTGCTCTGTTACCAGCTTCGAAGTCTTAAAACCAAAACCAGCTGCTGCAGCAAGCCCCAAGCCCAACAAAGCAGCATTCATCTGTTTATATTATCAGTGTCTCTGGAAAGATTGGCAGACAGTTCTTCTGGTGATAGATGCATACTGAAACCTGATCAAGGCTTGGGTTATTTTTCTCCATCCAGCAATGCTGCAATTCTAGCCAAGCAACAAACGCCGAGATTCCAATTAGGATGAAGAGAGAAGCAATGAAAGCCCCAATCCCACTGTCGTACCAAACATTAACAAATCATCCATCTCATCAACTCTAAGCAAAATTCACAATAATTTCCATGTGGTCCCCAAACACTGGCCAAACAAGTTTTGTAACAGAAATAAATACATTGTGGTCTGGTGCATCAAAAAAGAAGCTTCAATTGCAATGTTAACATGAGCTTTAAGATGCAATCAAGCCCAGACAGAGCTAAACATGAAGCCCCAAAGGACAAAACAACCACTGTCCACTGACACCTCTGGTCCCGGTGTTACAAGGTCATCAGTTGCCTCAAGAGAAGAAATTCTGAGACCAACGCTTACAGGGTTACAAGGACCTTCACCTCCATCAAAGACAGAGCTTGACAGAGGTTTCTCACAGTTATTATTTAACTCTCTAATCCTCCTGTCCCCCCATTTTGGACCCCATCCCATGGCTTGGTGCCCCAACAGCTTGGGTTGTCACCCAGAGTTCTCAGCCTGAGTAGTGGAACCAGGGAAACCACTTGAGAAATTCCTTTAATTTGCTTGCACGCCTGCTGCTTCCTTCCCTAGAAAAACCCAGTGCAAACATACCTGGGCAGACTGGTCACCAATGTCTGGCACACCACCATCTGACAGCCGGCACCGGTACTGTCCTCCGGTGCACTGAAGTTGCTCTTCCCCATTGCTTTCTGCTTCGGAGGTCTCTAGCTGAGCAACCTCCACCTCCATTGGGGTACAGTGCCCGTTCCCGTGCTCTGAGCCCGGCTTTTCTTTGCTGTCCTTGCTGCCTGGCGTTCTGGTGATGACCCCAAACTTCCTGGTCCTCTTCCCATTTTGAACAGCTCTGTCGCTGGGTTCGTGGCTGGGCTTGGCTTTGGGGTCACAGCTGTTGCTGTTGTTGCCGTTGGAAGGAGGAAGAGGGGCTTTGCGCTTGATGCGGCGCAACATGATCAGGTAGACAAAGCCGCCATTCCAGCACTGCTCAGCCAGGTAACTGCAAGGAAAGGGATGCGTGAGGATTATTGAGTGCTCACCCCACAGTGCCTGCATCCCACCCTGGAACTCCAACGCACTGTGCCCCGAGATGTTCGTGCACTTTCTCGGGCAGCTGATTACCCGGTGTGTGGATATGTCGGGACACCTCGAGGCATCAGCAAATGCTCTCTTACTTCAATATGAGAGGGAGGTAATACCAGGAATAATACTGGGAATAATAATAGCCCTACCAGCCATCTAGACAGATCCCACCGCAATGTACTATGACAACTGGTAAATGCTACCAAACAGGTTCCCAGCACCCTGACCTCCAGACCTGCAGCGTATCAACATGGAAAGGTGGAGCAAGCAAAGCAAAGCAGAGAGTGTTTCCAGTGGGGCATTAAAATAAATAAATAAAATTTTAAAAAATTAAAAATCAGGTAGGCTTCATTTGTGCAGCAGCCCGCAGAGCATTTGCATCTGAAGTGAGCCTCCTTAGTGAAACTAATCTTCTGCTTCGGTGTATGTACACGCTTTGAAGGCCTCAGGGAAAAAGAAAATCAGCTTAGTGCCAATGGCCTCAGTATAGCAAAGCGTGGCACTATAAGGCATCCCAGGTCCTGTAAAGGGACATGAAAATAAGGTGGATTTCCTTTACAGCAAGCATATTCCAATCAAAATAAGAGCCAAGTCATCTCAGCTGTGCAAGGAGCAGCCACCAGGTTCCCCTACCAGAGCAACGCATTGCCTCCCCTCCCAAAGTCTCTAGACATCCCTTGAAGGAATTGACATTTCTGCTGCAAGCAAATACTCGGTGACCTTACCGAAAATGTACCTATTGATGCAAAAAGGAATCTAGCTTCATGCCTCTTTGGGGAAAGCATATACCTCAACCCAAATTCTTGAAATATTTGGGTTCTGAGCCAAGGGTGTAACCAACTGAGAGTACAAACAAGCTGGAATTTGTATTAAGCAGGTTTGTATATGCCCTTTCACACTCATTTAGGCCCCAAAAATATATTGCCTTCCTCACCAGTGAAAGCAGCAAGAATTTCCCAGAGCATCAAATAAGCCTCATTGCAGCTGCAATGAACTAATCACTAATACGAAGCAGCTGGTGAACCTACAGCTATCAGAGGAGATGAGAAGCTAGGTGTGGAGTTGAACCATAGAAGACGCTAAGAGAAAATAACACAGCACTTGTGGTTGAGAGATGAACCACAGAATCACTCGGTTGGAAAGGACCTTCAAGATCATCAAGTCCAACCATTAATCCAGTGCCAACATCTTCCCTAAACCATGTCCCGAAGCGCCACATCCACACGTTTTTTGAACACTTCCAGAGATGGCAACTCCACCACCTCCCTGGGCAGCCTGTTCCAATGCCTGACCACCCTCTCAGTAAAGAAATTTTTCCTAATATCCAAACTAAGCCTCCCCTGGCGCAACTTGAGGCCATTTCCTCTTGTCCTATCACTAGTTACTTGGGAGAAGAGACCAACACCCTCGTCGCCACAACCCCCTTTCAGGTAGTTGTAGAGAGCGATAAGGTCTCCTCTCAGCCTCCTCTTTTCCAGACTAAACAACCCCAGTTCCCTCAGCCACTCCTCATCAGACTTGTGCTCCAGACCCCTCACCAGCTTCGTTGCCCTTCTCTGGACACGCTCCAGCACCTCAGCATCCTTCTTGTAGTGAGGGGCCCAAAACTGAACACAGGATTCAAGCTGCAGCCTCACCAGTGTCGAGTACAGGGGCACGATCACTTCCCTACTCCTGCTGGCCACACTATTGCTGATACAGGCCAGGACGCTGTTGGCCTTCTTGGCCACCTGGGCATACTGATGGCTCATGTTCAGCCGGCTGTCAACCAGCACCCCCAGGTCCTTTTCCGCCGGGCAGCTCTCCAGCCACTCCTCCCCAAGCCTGTAGCGTTGCACGGGGTTGTTGTGGCCCAAGTGCAGGATCTGGCACTTGGCCTTATTAAACCTCATACAGTTGACCTCTGCCCAGCGATCCAGCCTGTCCAGATCCCTCTGCAGCGCCCTCCCACCCTCCAGCAGATCAACACTCCCACCCAACTTGGAGGAGCAACTTGGGCTGGAGCAGCTCGTGAAGAACTGCAGCCCATGGGAAGGACTCACGCTGGAGAAGCTCATGGAGGACTGTCTCCTGTGGGAGGGACCCCATCCTGGAGCAGGGGCAGAGTGTGAGGAGTCCTCCCCCTGAGGAGGAAGGAGCGACAGAGACAGCGTGTGATCAGTTGACCACAACCCCCATTCCTCATCCCCCTGCGCCGCTGGTGGGAAGGAGGGAGAGAAATAGGAGTGAAGTTGAGCCTGGGAAGAAGGGAGGAGTGGGGGGAAAGTGTTTTTAGGGTTTACTTTTATTTCTCATTACCCTACTCTGATTTGATTGGTAATAAATTAAATTAATTTCCCCAAGTCTAGTCTGTTTTGCCCGTGACGGTAATTGGTGAGACATCTCTCCCTGTTCTTATCTTGACCCATGAGCCTTTTGTTATATTTTCTCTCCCTTGTCCAGCTGAGGAGGGCAGTGATTGAGCGGCTTTGGTGGGCACCTGGAGTCCAGCCAGGGTCAGCCCACCACACAATCCTTCAAAGTTATTCCTGCGTAGAGGTGACTTAATGGCAGAACAGGAAAAGCTGCTATGATAACCCCTGAAGGAAACTTCTGCACAGGAGTGAGGAAAGATCTCTCAATTACTCAAAGTAACCTGGACCAGCCTGGCAGTGTCTGGAAATAACATCATGGGTGTGTGTTTCTGTCCAGGGACATGAGCTCGTAGTTTCAGTCTACTTGTTCCCAAAGCTTAGATGTCCCCCTCAGACAACATCAGCATTCAAATCACTTATATTTAATTAGGAAGACCGGTGCCCAAGTGAACACGGCAACTACATAACCTTAAAAGCAGCCCTGAAGCAACAGGGGGAAGGACAAGTGTGTTGGCTGTGGCAAACTTCCCCTACGAATATACACCAGACTCCAACTCCATGGACAGTCCACTCAGCGGTTTTCACCAGACAAGTTGCTGTTTGTTTTTTTTTAAACTTAAGACTATTTAAATAAAGCCCTAAAACTGTCTTTTTTAAAACAACTGAAAGCAGCCAGCCAACAAGCCCTGTTGGCTAGAATGTCTGTAGCCAAGGTCAGCCATCTGGGTGGCCAGTAGGTGACACTCAGCTCAGGGAGGCACCCAGGGCTCGCAGGACCTGAAGAGTTAGCCTAAAAAAAATTCTAGAACTAAGATGGAAGTATTTTTTATTATCAAGTTAAAAGAAAAATTCTTTTAATCAACAGAAAAGAGGCAGTTTTGTTCCAGAAACAATATAGGCTGCCTGTTTTTCACATTTATCTTTCAACTCAAATTTCAAGGCAGCCAGTAAAGTTGATTAAAATTCATGACTTTTGCTTGCAGCAATACCACTGCACTCTGATCCATCATACACAAGCCTGATAGCATTGCTTCTCCTGGCACACGGAAACAGAAAAGCAGCTCCTCTTCCCATAGTCCTGTGGCTTACATGGGTGCTGCCCACCACGTTTTTATGCAGAGTGAGTTCTGCCTGACTTGTTTCTGTGCAGGTGCATGTATGTGGGTTTGTGTTTTGTTTTGTTTTTTTTAAAACACCGATCTCTATCGCTGAACTAATCATTGATGTATTTTTGAATGCCAGTAACCAAGTGCACACATTAATCAACTACTTGATTTAGGAACTAGAGGGGAATGAGAGGAAACTTAGCACATGTCCAAATAAAGTAATTTTACAGAGGCAAAAATAATTTACCATTTCACTTCCACTTGTGGCACAATTATTCTGTTCATAAAGTGCAAAGCTATGAAAAGGGAAGAAAGAAGGGTGGGGGTTTTTTGTATCCAGTGTCCACAGACAATCATCCCCACAATCTGGAGCAGGGTTACAGTGAGCGGTTAATAGATGCAGCTGCACTGAAGTCAGCAGAGCCATGCTGATTTACTCCATATGTTGAGATGGCCTGCATATTCCAGGCGTGCAGCCTGTAGTAACTCATGGGTTTATGTCTTCTTGAGTACTTCTCGGCAGTTCAAAGCACACAATAAGTTTCCAAGGAAAAAGAAAAAAAGAAATGTCTTCTCTGGGTCAGTGAACAATTACCTTTGCATGGCAGCAAGTGATTGCATACACCAAATAATGTCAGGTATTTCCGGACAGGGTGAATCCCACTGGTACCAGTGATGCACTAAGTGGCATTATTATCTCAGTTTGTTTCAAACCAAAGACCAGGCATCCCGTGCTGGAAAACCAGCACTGGTGTAATTCCAAACCCATAAAACAAGATAAGAAACTAATATACCAAGAATTTGTGGTCATTTGCTGTATTGTCCGCCCAAGACAGGGCTGTTAACCAAGGAGCCTGAACCACCATTAAGTTCTTCTAAGTACATGCTGCCTACTCAGCTGGCTTCCTTTTCCTTTGCCATTTCTTCCCCTGTTTAAGTAAGAAGCCAAAAAACTGCATGGAAGCACAGCAAGCTCAGAACACGGGACAAAAGACAGGAAAGGTTGTATTAAATGACTGAGAACCTTCAGATTTTTAATTACTTTCTATCAATCCAGGAGCATCCCATGCCAGAAGGGAATAACAGGATGGATTCAATAAAATGTAATTATACAGCCTCTAGACTGCAGAAAACTGCAAAAGCTAGACAGGACCCAAAATCCTACTTCTCGGGGGGTTTAATGTGCGCAACACAGACGTGCCTTTTTTTAGATTTGGTCCCTATAGAGCACTCTCAGAGACTTTAGCACTCAATACACCAACCATGTCTCAGAGCTGATGAGCATAGGCGGTGCTCAGCACAGATGTGGGGAATCAGCTGCAACCTCCGAGCTGTCACTTAGTTTGAACATGGTCTTCAGCTTGGATGGAGAAGGTACATGGAGCAAAAATATTCCTAATGGATCTCTGATTGGTCCAAATTTATTGAAAACTGAGACTCTAAAACTTCCTATTTCCCATTTTGGTTGGCAGGGAATGGCATAGGATTCAGTGTAAGCCCTGGATCTCGTAGACCACCTAAGAAACCTTGGGCAGCTACTTCTAGTGCCAGCGAATGGCAACATGTAGCAAATCTGATTTTAACAAATTACCAATTTTAAGAATACAAGAGATTTTACCAGCTGAAGATACATCTACTAATATTAGTTACTGAAACAAAACATTTCACCAGCAAAATGCCCATCCACACTCTCCGTATTTGTCAGTCTTTGCAAGGTAGTGTCAAGTCCCCTCAGCACAGCTGGCAGTCCCCTCAGATGCCGCAGCATCATCTCCCCAAGCAGGGTCTAAAACATCACTGAAACATTGGCTTGAACACATTTCCCGCCGGCGTGCTCAAAAGGAAGGACCACCCAGCTGCTCCTGCTGCTTTGATCTCACCCTGGCACCAGCTCTGGTAAAACCCCAGCCCATATAAAGTGCCACCCTTATGCAGCAGGGCAGACTTGCTCTCCTCTGTAGGAGAGAAACCATGAAAATATTAACAATCCTTAAATCCAGGGGAACATTTTTTTTACACTTGAAACATCACTGGAAAGTTACCTCTTACAAAGCTCAACCACAAGTTACAAAACGCAACTGGTGGCTGGTATCAGGGAGCATTTAATGTTCTTTTCGTACCAGAGCTGTGGAGAGACGGACAGGACCACTTCTTTTGGCGACTATTTTGAGTTATGCAGCCAAATCCCGTTTCTCCCCTACACAGCTGAACTGATTGCTGTGATCATAAAAACTGATGATCACTGAGTTTATTCCGAGTTCCTTGGCATGCATGTGAAGTGTCAGACTCGGAAATGGTGTCTTCCAGTAAGCTAGTAATTGTTTCATTTTTATATATATTTTTTTGTGTGAGTGTGTATAAGTATAAAGGTTTACAGACTTGACAAAAGCATGCTGTGGCAAGAGCTCTACCACATCCCATCTCACTTGAAGAAATACAGGCGGTCACACTGAGCTGCAGAAAAAACAAAGCAGACCCAGCAGCCATAAGAAAGCATCTGGATCCACTTTAGGATCAGAAATATTAAGAAGTATGTTTGCTTTACACTAATAATACTATTTAGCATTTCTCAAGAACCTTTCATCGTGATATATCAGAAAGTGCTTTGGAAATGATACACACAGAGCATCACTGACATCCCAGTCTGTCAGGCAGCTCTCCAGGGCATGGAGAAGAAACCTCAGCCAAGACAGCCACTTTCAGAGCCCCCACCTGGCCCCCCCGGGACCTGTGATGTCCTTAGCAGGACAGACAAATCACTAGTTTTTATGCTCTTTTCTGAAAAAGCATGGCGTGGTTAAAACATATTGAAATTTACTCTTCTTTTGGCTGGAGAAGGGCAGTGCAGATCGTTGCAGAACTGAAACCTCCAGCCCCAAGGGGTATTTAAAAACTAAAATTAACAAACCATCTCTCCATGACACTGGCAAATGTGCTAACTTGCTTTTCAGGTAAGACAGGGCAAATTAATGACTAACAGATAGCGACTGATAGAAGAGCACACAGATCCTCATGAAACCCTCACCTCGCTGCCCTCACTGTGTGAGGACACCCAGCCCACTACGGACAGGTGTTGGAAAGCACCGACGGGTACGTTTCACAGATTGCCATGCCTTCAGGCAGGATTCAAGTCTGCTTTAACACATGCAGTCAAAGGAGAACGCCAAGCTACGAAAAATCTTGCTGCAGCCGAGCTTGCAAGAGGTTTCACCTCCTTGGGGCTGCAGGCGCACTCCATGGCCAGCCCTCTCCTCCATCTTCCCAGAGCACTAAGCTCTCCAACCACAATTTATGTCAGCAGAAAGCAAGGGCATTGGTAAACCCGGCTGCTACTTCAACATAGTCTTGTGGGCACAGAGCTACAGCACACCAGGAACAAGCTCGATCCATCATCTCGTCACCGACAAGCCCTTTCCTGCCCCGGGCTCTGTGGGCGATGGCACACACAAGGGACGCGATGTTCTCTGCCTGCCGTAATAAACAGGGAAAAAGGCAGAAAGGGCAAAGGAAAAGTCAGTCATGGAGCAGAGAGGCTAATAACACCCAGGGAGTGCAGTCAAATAGCCCTGGGTATGCAAGAGCTACCATCTCCCTTTCGAGGACAAGCAACCCTCGGCTTGCGGCCAAGGTTAAGAAGCACCTCCCCAAGTCTCACACAGGCTGTGGCTCTCTACGCCATGCCAGGTTTTTTGCAGTGTAGCCAAAGTGGTGGCTTTCTGGACAACAAAACTCTGAATCCAATTTTTTTTGTCTGTGGCACATTTTTCACGATTAAATTTATAGCAAGGAATGCAATAAGGCCTGCTGAAATCTTGAGGGAAAAACAAATTTGGAAGTTAAATTTCAAGGTACGTTTCTGTGGCCTTTTATAAGCCAGTACAAGTGTGTTTGGTGCTGCTTAGACTCAACCCTCCACTGGATTAAAACTGCCTGTAGCTCTGAGCATCACACCATTCGTCCTGTCCGCAGCTATGCTCCAGCTGCTTGCAGGCTGCCTGCTGTCAGGCTGTGCGACACGACACACACACCACACCACACCACCATCTCGGAGAAGCAACGGTAGCAGCAAACAGGTGGGGCAAGGCCTAATCGCCACTGTTCATCAGAGAAACCAAACCCACAAGAATATAAGACGAACAGGAACAAACGCTCCCGTGATGAAGTCTGCAAGAGCCCCTCTGCAAACACACCTCTGGCAAGGCTGGCAGGAGGCCCTGGGCAAGACAACTTTGCCCACCGTGAAATCCTGAACTCTCAGGAAAGGTGAAAAGGGAGCGGAGTGAGGATTGCTGCTGTGTTTTTTGTGAACTCACTGCCTGCTCGTGGCTTTTCCTGTGCAATGAGATTCTGCTCAGCCTTGCGACACAGGACCATGACTAAAGCCTGGTGAGACACCTCACTCTACCTGGTATCGATGCAATGATGTGGCTTTGAGCTTGGGAGAACTGAATTCCTTTTCCCTTGCTGTGTTACATATCCCTCACAGCACTCCAGGCAAGTCTTTCCACGAAAAAAACAGGGCCAACAACATGTCTTACCCCACAGAATTGCTGCAAGGTCTAAGGTGGTGAAGCCATCGACTTTATGTACCACAGTTTCACAAACACCTTAAATCTGGGATCAGGCAATTCCAAACAACATCACAGCTTTCCTCCCACCCCGTATCCTGTTCAGGTGCTGGCACAGTCATTTGGGCAACAGTGCAAATGAACCCAGTGAGGGAACCGATCCAGCTTTAAATTAACCCAACCAAAAGCAAACATTCAAAAACTCAGATCTCAAGTTGGGGACCTTAAACCCAACCCACTGCTTTGATCTGGTCACAGCGGCGCAGAGGCAAGAGAAGAGGCTGATGGTGGCAGGGGACCACGCTTCTGCTCCCACCAGCAGCCCCCACCTACATTCGGCTGAGAGACACGTGTGGCCGCAGCCCAAGGGAAGGGAGTTGCACACATGGTGCAGACAGAAGCACTGGCCGGCTTCAGCTGAATGGCATTCCTACCTCCAGCTTCAAAAATTGAAAGGACAGGCGTCCTCGCTGCAGACAATGAAGCCCAGCTCAATCACATCCCCCTTGCGGGTGTGGAAAGACGACAGCCTGGATCATTACTGCTATGCTGGTACAGCGCAAAAACACACTTCTACCCTGGACACTGTAGAGACACCTCAGAAGCATGTGCAAGGCTTTGGGAAAGTGACAAGCAGAGCAAGGACCTTCAAAACACTCAGTACATGAAGTATGAGAATAGCCACACTGAGTCTCCTCCCCACCCAGAACAAACATCTCAAGAGGATGACTTGAGGAGCTGCACAGCTTCTCCATGCCTAGGGAACCCCCCGAGATCTGACAGACATCCTAGACCTAATAGATTATGCAACTGCAGTCATCTCCCCCAAGGGACAACATAAAATCCCTTGGGATTTGCTGATTTATTGGCTGTGCTAGCAGAACAGAGGAGTGATGTTGCATTTAGTCTGCAGAGATTTTGGACTCCAATTCCCACAACTGCATCTGAAAGTCCTGAGAGACACGTATACATGGTGCTTTTTGGCTTTGGGTGCTAGAGACAGACTAATGGGTATTAAGGAGACGAATTCTGTTTGTTCCTTGGTTAGTGGCAGAGCGTACAAACAGAAGTGGTCTAATCCCATCAAACCATCAGGGCACTGAATGTTCCAATTTGTTAGTTCATAGATCTGCTGCAGACATTTAGCTGGATACATGGCCTTGCTCACAAATACCATTTTCAGTCATGAGAAAACTGTGCAATTTAAAATGACTAGTTATCAGTTTAAAAATCACAGAATCACAGAATCACTAAGGTTGGAAAGGACCTTCAAGACATCAAGTCCAACCATTAATCCAGCGCCAACACCTTCCCTAAACCATGTCCCGAAGCGCCACATCCACACGTTTTTTGAACACTTCCAGAGATGGCAACTCCACCACCTCCCTGGGCAGCCTGTTCCAATGCCTGACCACCCTCTCAGTGAAGAAATTTTTCCTAATATCCAATCTAAACCTCCCCTGGCGCAACTTGAGGCCATTTCCTCTCGTCCTATCGCTGGTTACTGGGGAGAAGAGACCAATACCCACCTCACCACAACCCCCTTTCAGGTAGTTGTAGAGAGCGATGAGGTCTCCCCTCAGCCTCCTCTTCTCCAGACTGAACAACCCCAGTTCCCTCAGCCACTCCTCATCAGACTTGTGCTCCAGACCCCTCACCAGTTTCGTTGCCCTTCTCTGGACACGCTCCAGCACCTCAGCATCCTTCTTGTAGTGAGGGGCCCAAAACTGAACACAGGATTCAAGCTGCGGCCTCACCAGTGCCGAGTACAGGGGCACAATCACTTCCCTACTCCTGCTGGCCACACTATTGCTGATACAGGCCAGGATGCCCTTGGCCACCTGGGCACACTGATGGCTCATGTTCAGCCGGCTGTCAACCAGCACCCCCAGGTCCTTTTCCACCGGGCAGCTCTCCAGCCACTCCTCCCCAAGCCTGTAGTGTTGCATGGGGTTGTTGTGACCCAAGTGCAGAACCTGGCACTTGGCCTTATTAAACCTCATACAGTTGATTTCGGCCCATCAATCCAGCCTGTCCTGATCCCTCTGCAGAGCCCTCCCACCCTCCAGCAGATCAACACTCCCACCCAGCTTGGTGTCATCTGCAAACTTACTGAGGGAGCACTCGATCCCCTCATCCAGGTCATCAATAAAGATACTGAATAAGACTGGCCCCAGAACCGAGCCCTGGGGAACACCGCTTGTGACCGGCCACCAACTGGATTTAACACCATTCACCACAACTCTCTGGGCTTGGCTGTCCAGCCAGTTCTTCACCCAGCGAATAGTAAACCCATCCAAGCCACGAGTCACCAGTTTCTCTAGGAGAATGCTGTGGGAGATGCTGTCAAAGGCTTTACTAAAGTCCAGGGAGACAACATCCACAGCCTTTCCCTCATCCACTAGGTGGATCACCTGGTCATAGAAGGAGATCAGGTTGGTCAAGCAGGACTTGCCTTTCATGAACCCGTGTTGGCTGGGCCTGATCCCTTGGTTGTCCTGCACATGCCCTGTGAGCACTCTCAAGACCAACCGCTCCATGATCTTCCCCGGCACGGAGGTCAGGCTGACAGGCCTGTAGTTCCCAGGATCCTCCTTCCGGCCTTTCCTGTAGATGGGCGTCACATTGGCAAGCCTCCAGTCTTCTGGGACCTCCCCTGTTAACCACGACTGCTGATAAATGATGGAGAGTGGCTTGGCAAGCTCCTCCGCCAGCTCTCTCAGTACTCTCGGGTGGATTCCACCAGGCCCCATAGACTTGTGGGTGTCCAGGTGGCTTAACAGGTCCTTAACTGTTTCTTCCTGGATTATGGGTGGGTTATTGTGCTCTCCATCCCCATCTTCCAGCTCAGGGGGCTGAATATCCTGCGAATACCTGGACTGCCTGAGGCAAAGGTGGCATTAAGTACCTCAGCCTTTTCCTCATCCTTGGAGACAATGTTCCCCGCCATATCCAGTAAGGGATGGAGATTCTCCTTGCCTCTCTTTTTTTTTTGTTAATATATTTGTAGAAGCATTTTTTATTATCCTTTACAACTGTGGCCAGACTGAGCTCTAGCTGGGCTTTTGCCTTTCTAATTTTGTCCCTGCTTGACCTAACGAGATCCTTGTACTCTTCGTGAGTGGCCTGCCCCTTCTTCCAGAGGTGATAAACTCTCCTCTTTTCCCTGAGTCCCAGCAAAATCTCCCTGTTCCGCCAGGCCGGTCGCCTTCCCCCCCAGCTCTTCTTAGGGCACATGGGGACCGCCTGCTCCTGCGCCTTTAAGATTTCCTTCTTGAAGGCTGTCCAGCCTTCCTGGACCCCTTTGTCCTTCAGGACTGTGTCCCAAGGGAGTCTCTCAACCAATGACCTGAACAGGCCAAAGTCTGCCCTCCGGAAGTCCATGGTAGCAGTTTTGCTGACCCCTCTCCTTACTTCACTCACAACTGAGAATTCTATCACGTCATGGTCGCTAAGCCCAAGACGGCCTCCAACCACCACATCTCTCACCAGTGATAATGATAAATGCCAGCTTTCTACCTTTGTTGCAACAGGCCAAAATTATATCAAGTATAATTAAACATTAGCACCCACAGTTACTCCTTGATCCATGCTGTGTTACTGCCGTTCAGGTGCGGTCTCTCCCACCACGATGATTTCCTGCCTTTCTGAAGACACTCACACTGTTGAGGCTCCAGGTGATACAAGCACAAGCTTTTTGTTTGGTGTGCCGTGCGATTGCTCTTCATTCCCCATTGCTCTCCATGCAATTGCTCTCTTCTTGAAGACTTAAGGGAGGTCAAGTTTTACATCTCCTCTATGCTTTTCCCAAAGAAGGCATCCACTCATCTCTCTCTTGGAGCCCGGAGGTGGACATGCCCTCCCCTCGAGGACAGGGCAAGGCTAGACAGAGTCAGTTGCTTCACAGCTCTTGGTAATGCAGCTGCAACACACAGGTGAGTAAGTGCAGTCATCCCCCTAAAGCCACAGCCATATCCAAACACCACAATGGAAAAACTTTCCCCTTACTCCATTTTTAGAAATATATTTTCCAAAATGTCTTTATTTGGGTTTGCCTGCCCTCCTCAAGCAAGGCTTTACCGGAGTCTAATGTGGCATGGGGCCACGCTACAGCCTCATTACTGCTGGACGGAGGGAGGGGAAAAAATGCCCCAAAAGTGCAAATGAAGGTGGATGCTCAATCTGCAGGGAGCCTGCTAGCCACTGTCCCTCCCAATGCCTCCATGGTCAAGGGCTACCATCAGCAGGGTTCAGTGTACCACTTCAGTACAAGTGAAGAGCGCAGTTTTGAAGCAAACCTCATTTTCCCCATTACTGTGCTTTGGTTTGCGTACTCAGGCAGCCTCCGAAATCCCACTCTGGTTGCTGTGCCGTATGCTCGAGCTGAATGACCATCAGCATTTGGTCCCTGGGACCGCACTAGAGCTAATCCAAAGTAACCCCAAAAATAACCATAGTGTGGAGGTTAGGTCTCAGCATTTTCATCCTCCAGATCCCCTCCTCTTTGGGCTACACTACTGCCCAACACAGACATGGGCTAATTGCTCCATGTCCCTAATGAGAGTATTCCCCAGTGTATTCACCCGATGGAGGTTTACGAAGTCCAGGGCTATCATCTATTGGGTTCATGCATGATTTTCTGCTTCACAAGAAGCACAAGGACCCAATCAGACAAGACCTGCTTGCCGAGCATGCCCAGTGCTCAGAATACAAATAAAAAAAAAACTGGAATACAAATAAATTCCTGTTGACTTTTTGCAGTCATTGCACTAAGTTACAGAGCAGTGCTCAGAGTGTTTTCACTGCTACTGTTAATTGCAGAGATGCAGCTTGTTATCTTTAGTTCAGATGTTTGGCTTTTTTAAAAAGAGTACTTCTGAATTAGACAACAAATCTGAGAAATGGGAGTGAAGAGGCACTGGAACTTGGAGTTTCAAACCGAAAGAATACGACAAAATAAAGATTTTACTTCACTGCAGATTGAGTGCTACTTGTTTGAAAATCTTCAGTCTTGCATGGCAGCGACCTTCCTTCTCCGCACTGTTCCTCCTGAGGTGTAAGACTCCCTCCATACCCAGAAGCCCAAACAAGTTCACATTTGTAAAGCATTAAATAAATCACCCAACTCTCTCACATGAAGAGACCAGGAGGGTGTCAAAAGCCATCGACGGGTGACCCATGTACAAAGTATATACAGCATGTAACGCTTCTCCCACTTCACCCTGAGCGCCCAAATCTTGTCACTGTGTTTCACACCTTGCCACCCTATTTCCAGGGCTCTCCACCTTTCATCCAGGTTATTTTAGGATCACCTCTCTTAACTTCTTCCTAAGCATCCAGCTCACATCCTTCTTCTTCCTCTCTGCAAATCTCTTCTAATCCTGTCCCCAGTTTCCAATCACACCCGGCAGCAGTGACAGCCAGGAGTACATTTAAGCTGAGAGAAACGGTTTGTACTCAAAATTGGATGAAAAGTTCAGCATGTGAGATACTCTTTATCAAAACCCCAGCTTTTTGCGCAGATGCAACACCCGGGCAGGGTGCCACAAAAAACTCCACGGGTCACCGCGACGACCCCTTGGTGCAAAGCTGCCCAGTGCGGGGGCCCGCGAGCCCACGGGAGCTGGATCGTGTCCCTGGCCAGCGCCGATGCCGCAGCACAGGGCAGTGCTAGCGGCAGGCCCAGGCTATTCCTGGGCGGTGAGGTCGCCCCTTTGGGATAAAACTTCCTATTCTTCCCCAGTGCAGGAATTATCAAAAATGCCCAAAAGGGAGGAGAAAAAACTGAAAGAGCTTTGCTTCCAACAAGCAAGGTTTTGCAATATTTTAAATTAAAAAAAAAAAAACAACCCAAAACCCTCTGCAACTTTGTTTTGGCAAACCACATTCTTTAGGTTTCAGCGTTAGCTGTAATTCCCGAAGTGCCTCTTTCCACTGAGAAGTGAAGGGTTTGGATGTCTGCGAGTAATGAAAGGGAGAGCCAGAGAATTTAATCAAGTCTATTTTACAGCAGGAAGTGGTACGCTGTGATGGAAGAGACTTATTTCCAATGCTTTTGCAAGCTTGCTTGAGCTCCTGAGAGGAGCCCTGTTAACAGAGGGAGGCCAGGCTTCAAATAACCCCGCAACTGCTGGGGGGCAGACAGGGAAGGAACAAATTCACGGCTCTCAGATTTATTTAAGGGGCCAATTTTAGCAGGAAGAGCTATTTGCCTTCAAAAGACCACTTGGATTTGCGTACTTTCCAGGGTTCTTCCTAATACTGAACACGGTGGCAGCTTCATCAGCTGCTCCCTCCTTACCAAGGGGGAGCAACACCTGTCATTCAGCATCCTCGGGTCTTGTGATTTGACCATGAAGCTCACAAAGCCAGAAACACATATTTGAGATGAGAAATTCAGCTCTCTACTAACAGCAAAAAAGAAACCCTAACCTTCTGTCGGAGCAAGGGGCAAGTCTGAAAGTGTGACCTGACAACACTGGAAAAAACCTTAATAAAGGGAAAAAAGAGCCTAAACTTGTACATACAAATGCATCCCCTCTTGTGACTTTAGGACAGATGTCAGGCTGCGAGGAGGCCCGAAGAAGAAGGGGAAAGAACTGAGTTTTGCACAAGTGTGTTCATCGTGGCGAGGCCCTCAACGTGCCCCACGCGACACCGTTACCCATCGCTGTGCTCATGGACTGCACAGGACAAAGCCAACACATCCTCCAGCCCCCTGCCCCTCCCAGCGAGACCATCAGCGCTTCACTTCACTTGCAGCCACTCCTGCAAAGCACGTTTTTGTCTTTTGAGGACCATCGCCTGCGGGGACAGGAGGTTTATGTAGCTATTTAACATGGCCACTTTGTTCTTGGCCCTGATGACAGGCTGCGCATACAGTAAATCCCAGGGATGAACTGCCTTCGGCTCCGACTATGGGCTTGCTGAACCGTGCTTCCTCTGCATGCTGCGACAGGTCTCTAACCATAATAACCCCGCACAAAGCACTGTCTCTCTTGCGCAACAGTTTCCGTCAGTCACACCAAACCCTTCCTCTCCCACTGCCTAAACACATCTTTGATATTCCTGACATTCGGCCAGAATAAAGGACTCACCCTCCCTAAAACAAGCAAATTGTGCCGATACTCATTCACTTTTGCAGTTCCCCACGAGCACAAACATTTCCCATCCGAGCTCCCTGGCGACGGGGCTGGGGTTATTTTTGCCCAGGCAAGTGCATTGCTTTGAATTCAAGCACTTCACTCACGGGTGCTCCGGATTCCCAGGCGGACGCCGATCACCAGCAAAACAAGAGCAACCACCAACGTGCTGAGGCTGGCACCAACCCGGGCGGAGAAAATCACCCCTGCCCGGGTGACAACTGCCCCCAGGACTACACCCCCACCTACACCACATGCCCCCAAACCCCACCACTCAAGTAAATTTAGGAACTACAGCCAGGACTCTGCAAGAAAAAGAGTTTGCAAAGGCAGGAGTTGGGCAATGCCAGACATACGTGTGCCTGTCTGTAGCACATTTGCCTCTTTCCTTGGATGCTCACATTATAAACCAGCTTCTAATTACATCCTCACTTTCTGTTTTTACCACAGCAAGCTTGGACGAGGCCAAAAGGGAGAGGAGTTAACAAACACGCATGGCAGCAACCATAAACATTTCCGAACTTTCACTCGGTTTTGCAACACAAACAAGACAGACATGCCCCCCTCAGAGGGCCAACGGATTAGTGCTTGCAGATGATTTCAGCTTCACAACAAATGCTTTGCACACAGTGAGGTTTCTGGATTTAAAACAGATTTTGCAGTCTGCTGTAACTACTCTGCCAGCTACAAAAGATATGAGCACCCCTATGGCAGGCTCAACCCCAGAACTACCTCAGGTGGGCAGGACAGCCCCCAGCAACATCCCCGAAAGCGAGTATTATTTTAACAGTCAGGAGAGAGGATGGGACTCTGCCTTCTGCCCCTATTCACATAACCAGCTCTTCCCAGCAGCAAATCAGCCCTCCAAGTTGCTGCTGCAGCCAAAATTTGTCAGGATTTGCCCCAAGTTGCAGCTTCATTAGATGTTTCCAAAAGTAACACAGATGCAATCCAACTTGGGTCATGACTTAAAAAATACATACTCTTTTTTTTTTTTAAAAATTAAAAAACAAATGGAAGATTGCAAGCTCTCACCCTCCATCCCATGTCAGCATTGCACCCCACAACTCTTCTGCCTACGGATGTCCCTGAGACCCTTCACAACTCCATCACGCCATGACAACGGTGAGGGTTATCCACTGATTTCTCCTCCTTGTGGGCTCAGGAAGGAGCTTCCTGCAGCCCTGACCCAGCCTCCAAGCAGGAATTGATGCTGCCACCCAAAAGGTGACCACGGGTACCCCAGCCCAGTGACCAGTCAGGACTGAACCTATGGACACAGAAGGAGGGAAGGGCACGCACTGCCCCGGTCGAGAGGAGTCCCTGGCACAAACACTGGGACACCCTCCTGCCGAGGGTGGGATGGTCCCGCAGGAGGGGCATGTTGGGGAAAGGATCCCACTCCACCACCCAGGGCTACAGAGTCCGTCGGGGCTGCTGCCAGCAGCTCCCAGCTTGCAGGAGGCACTTGATGCTGTGGCCCCAGGGCCTTTGCAGGTTGAAAACACCCCTGGGAGCAAAGCAGAGTGTGTGCCCCAGTGAACAGCCGTGCTGGATGGTGAGGACGTGCAGCACCAGCCCTGCTCACCTTGCCTGGTGCAGAAGAGAAGACTGCCACAGGCATCCCTTCCCCTTTCCCTGCCAGCCCCTGGGGCTCGGAGGTGCCTGCTCACAGTCGGGGCACTGCCAGCACAGGAGAAAGGGGGAAATAAGGAGGAGGAGCCAGGGGAATTAAGCACAACGTTGCTTTGCACTGTGGCTGTACTCCCCAATACGTCACAGCACTGACTCCATTTCCCAGAGCAACACAAAATATGGAACCATTATCCTCCTTTTTTTTTTTTTTTATTTTTATTTCTAGGATCCACCCAGAAATCTCCAGCTCTGGCATCAGACAGAACAGCACCAAGTCACAAGAAATCCCCTCTAAGCCTTTTGATAACTTTCATCTATTATTCACTTACCGCAAATCCTTGCCATTAACAAACTGCACTAAGGGAATCTGAACTTTTGAAGCCACAAATCTCCTAATAACTATGGCCGCTTTATACACGCTTCAGGATTAGCCATGTCATCTGGTTAGAAACTCAAAGCTGCTCTTCATTATTGGATTGAACCTGCCTGCAAACAGAGAAGGAATTGATAATACTCCCACTGATTTCAATGGTGCAGGAGCATTCATTACATGACATTCTCCTCCAGGACACATCGAGCCCAGTGGCACAAATTTATGCTGTGCTGCTGTGCTACTGTGCCAAAGACCCAGAAACCTCCCTCAAGCACACTAACACCAATCCTAGCAGACAGCGTTGGAGTCAACTTGACTGCAAGCATGCTCAGGCTTCACACTGACTCCTAGCATGCAAACCAAAGGCAGTTTTACAACTATCTGCTCTGTAAATTAAGAGTGCTTTTAGTTGCTTTGAAAAATAAAATTACTTAGTCAGTACATTGGCTTCTTCAAAGAGCCTTCAAACTAATTAGCCATACTGAGTTACTATTAAAACACAGAGCTTCCATGCAATACTCTTGACGATAAAAGAGCTACTGCTTTGGTACCGAAGCTACGGAATTAGCACAAAACTTCATCAGATGCATTTTCCTATAGGCTCCAAATTCTATTTGAAACTGAGTATTTTCCTTTCCTGCGGTGGATGTGGGAATTCACTTAATTCTTTTGTAAGTTCAAAGCAATAATAATTTTTAGCCCATCTGCAGATCAAGAGTTTGAATATTCAACAGTGAAAGATAGCAAGAGGGGATGGAAGAGAGACACACAAGAGAAGATGCTGAAAACAAAAACAAAAGCTGCACTAAAAAAATAAAGAAGGTAAAAAAACCAGTTGCTGTGCTACTGACAAGCCATACAGCTGTTCCGGATCAACTTTTAGGGAGGGGGGTGGGGAGGCGGGTGTTTGCTTAATTTAATGCAAAGGGCACACTAGCCAGAGGCAAACCCTCCCTCGTAGATGCAGATAGGCTGTCAAGCAAAACAAAGTTTACAAACCCCCACAAGATATGCAAAGTCCAGAGAAACAGACTGCAAGGCTCACAAATTTTAATTCCAAGAATTTCTGCCCTTCCCTGCTTCCTTCAGAGCGGGTTTATTTTGCAGAAAAGCCTTTGCTACTTTAAAAAAAAAAAAAAAAAATCAAAGGCAACAGCATCACAGGAAAAGAAATTTGCTTTCCCCTTTTGACTTCCATTCATCTGCTCTACGTGCAGGTTTACTTACAGAGGAAACCAGCAGGTATGCGTCCGAGGGCTCAGCGCCGCTGCCGCTCCCTCCAAACCGGCTCCCTCTTCCTCTTCTCCTCCTCCTCCTCCATCGCCTGCCCCACCCACAGCACCCCAGCTCATCCACCAGCTCTTCTAGCTCACGTCCCTCCCCAAGGCAATCGCCATCTCTTGCTCCAAAGGTGTTAGAAATCACGTTTCTGAATTTCTGAGCAGAACCTGGCAATGACTGCAGGAAAAAAGATGCAAGTCCCAGCAAAGGGGGGAAACTAAAAATTCCCATTACAAATCATCACACCTACTTCATTATTAGCTTATACCATGGCATGTAGCTAATTTCCTTCCCCTCCCCTTGCTAAACTTTCACTGAAGGTATTGATGGGACTTTTCAGCATATTATCACGTAAGACTGAATTCAGTTAAATGAAACGCAACCAACAAGATAGCAGGTATTGGATGTCTGCTATAAAATAACAGGTAGCAACATGCACAGGCAGTCAGTACAACCCAAAAGGAGGATACTCGTGGTGTATTTTGTAGCTGCTATCTGCACAGAAAAAGCCAGAAGCAGACTTTAACCAGCAACTGTCTGCAAGTAGCAGGACAGCAGCAGAGCACGAGAACTAGTGAATCTTATTTCACGCGCCGGATCAGTTTAATCTGAGCAGAAGCCACATAAATCCAGAGGGGGTCCATTAAAAACCAGGGCAGCGACTCATCCTATGGAGAGAAGCATAAATTCAGGCTCTGGGCATCTATATACTCCTTAAGAAAGCCTCTTCTTTAGTGAGAAGAATTTCTTCGTTGGACAAGCAGGGGGCTGGATTGCATCTCTGTGGCAGGACATTTCTGCCCCTCTAGCAACGCAGAAGGGTGTTCGACAGCCCGCGTGCCATGCCAGAGAAATATTAGCTATACGTGTGTATGCCAAGCAACTCTGCCATGGGCACTGTAATGTAGTGCTATTTTCCATCTCCCCAAAACAGCCATTGCAACCCACCATACCCTAGAGCAGCCCTAAGGCTAAGCCCGACAGATCCAGAAACGCCACCGGCAAAATCCTGAGACATCCCCACCCCCCTCAAAAAAAAAAAAAAAAAAAAAAAAAAAAAAAAAAAAAAATCAATGGGCACTTTGCCACCTGCCCTGCAAGACCGGGATTTCCTTGGAGTGCAGGGATGGCTCAGAGCCACGGCTGCTCCTTCACAGCCCTTTGGGGAGCTTTGCCAAGAAGAGCACAGGGTGCTCTTTTTTCGGACACGCGCCGCCGTTCACCGGGAGGCACAAGACTGTCCTCGCTGCCAGCCAGCACAGGCATCCTCAGCCACCACAGCCAGCACAGCAACAACTGCCCTGGGGACTTCCAGCTTCCCCTTGCTTCTCACTAAATATCAATCTTCTGCCGCGAAGAGGCTTTTTTACTTCCCACCCGTGCCAAATTAAAGCAATTCATCACAACAGTAAATTTTTGGTGGACAGAAATACCCACCCCCAACTCTACCTAGAGGCCCTTGTGTTCGAAGATAAGGCCAATCTGTGGATCCTATTTGCTGGCGCTTACTCAGATGAAAAGCGTCAAAACACATGGTCTCCATTTGCCATGCTCATGGAAGTGGCAGACAGCAGATAATCTCAACAAATTGCCGCCGAGCACAACAATAACAGACACTTCAGCAGCCACATGCACCCCAGAAACAAAAGACCCACATCCATCTTAATCACCATTGTGCCCCGTTTCCATGACAATGATGACACCCCCAACATTATGCATTAGGACTGAAGTATTAAAAACAAAACCAGAAAAATGTCAAAACCACAGGGCACCTGTTGATTTTCTCTTTTTTATTTGGTGCTATCTTGATGCCAAGGCACTATTAACAGCTTCATCTGCTATATGCAAAACCTTAAAATTAGTCTGCTACAGCCTTTACTCTGAAATATGGTAGCACTTATTCTTCCATGAATAATTTTTTTTTTGGCTGGGATATCTGCTCTCACACCAATGCAATATAGAAAAACATACAGAAACAATGCATAAACTCTCCTCATATGGATGCCATACAAGCACCATATGTTTTACGCATTAGACCAGGATGAAGTCATAAACATGACTGAGATACTACAGCGCCCACACATATGTAACATACATTAAAAACAAACGCTATGTTATATTAATGGACAAAATTCTGAGAAGTGCTGGGGGACTGTTTTTGGTTACCTATGAGTTCGGGTGCCAGGTCAAAGTCTGGGGTCTGGAGATGCTTAACAGAATAGCTATTAAATCAAAGATACTAGAGGATATAAGACTTGGCATTTAAGGCAGGGTAACGATATAGATATTAATAGAAGTTATAGTGTAGTTAAAAATCCAACAAAATGGCTATCAAAAGCCAAAAGATTGATTAAATCTCTTGCATCCTACTGGATTTTGCACCTATCCTTTACATATATAAAATGTGTATAATCCATGCAGTAAAACACAAAGCCTTTCATCACCTCAATGGGACTGAGCCAGTACCAGATCCGTTGTCTTGCCAATGTGGTTTGCAAACTCTTGTTCCATTTGACCAAGCAGAATTGCCCCACTAATGCAGTTACTGTGTTTTTCATGCAAGACACTACATGTTCCCAAAAACAGAGCTGGCCTAAGCTGCCTGTGTCACCAGAAGCCAAGAGGGGACAAGGGGCAGCACTGTCCTCACAAAGCCCTCCTTGTAGTGACTCTGACTAAAGCACCTCACTGTGGGGAAGTTTTTGGCAAGGACCCCAAAGGAATGTGCTGGCAAACAGCAGAGGAAGATATTGTCAGCTGTCCAGATGTTTCTGCCCCTTGAAAATCCCAGCATATCTTCCAGTTTAGAGGTTACCATTCCCATCCAAACTTTTTTCCCTCAATCCCCCCAGCATTGTCACGTTTTTTTCAGGGGAAGATAGTTCTTCTCTCCTTCTCTGTTTCACCTAAATACATCAGTGGACATCAAGGAAGCAAGACAGCTCCTTGTTCAAGCGAGGAGAACGCAAAGCCAAAGCATGAAGCCAACTATTTGATCAATACTCTTTGATTTAATTAGCTTTGGACAATGCTCAAAGTTGATGCCTTAGAAGAGTGGCCACAGGCAAAATTCAGTTTACAGGAGGGATTACTTTCACCCTTTGAGAAATACAAAAAAGACATAAACCCTGGAGGGACTGAGGATGAATTTACCACCTAGACAGACTTGCCTTCAGCAAAGCAACAGTTGGCTAATTTACCTAACAGTTGAACTCCTATAAAGAAAACAGCTATGACACCAAATTTATTGATATATTTTGTGCCATTTCGGTTTCATGTTTCAACTGAGTTAATATATTCTTCTTATTTTCCTTCTGTACCCTCCTAAGTCAATTCTTTGGATAAGAAGGCAGAGACGGGGACTCAGCAGTACTGCCCAATAGCTCACAGCATAAGCTTTCCAGCCATCTCTGAAATGGATCACAGAAGCCATTTGCTGCATAAAAAAAGCTTGCTACCTCCTCTGGTTTATTAAATTTTATCTAAAAATTGAGATGTCTAAGCATATATATGAAATCAAGCTGTTAACAAAACACACCAATATCTCACTAGAATCTACCATATTTTAAGATCTATTTAGCCTCGCCAATATACATATATTAATCCTAACGTATTGGATCCGGACCAGAAGCTAAAAGCCAGGACATGAGGCTTGAAGTAGCAGTCTGGCTACAAGTCCAAACTTGGCAGCTTAAACTCATATATAATCATCATGACTCAAACTCAATGAAGGGAGGGCAGACCCTAAATCCCTATTAGATTTACTGACTTAATAATTTACTCAGTTTACTAATTTCTTTAGTCCATTTACTGACCTCGTCACAAAAGATTTAAAAAGGAGGTCTTTAACCTACGGAAATGATGACTGCAGTTGAATACTTGCTCTATATCATTGATGACACCTCCAAGAGGGGTCAACCATCCCCGCAGACTTGTGTGCCAGACCCTGCATTTCATCCCCAAATGAGCGGTGAAGCCTGTGGTGGAAACTCAGTGGAAGTTAGGAGCTGGCAAGGGTCTCCCCATTCATCCCATCATACCCTGTTAAGCGCTACTCAACATCTGCTAACACATCCTTGGCACCGACATCACAGAGGTTTCTCACTGCTGGTCAAAAATATGCATGACAGAGAGCACTTAATGAGTTCGATGTGGAATAAATTAATCCAAATCACAACCTCACAGCACCAACAGGGAGTTAAATCTCTTACACCAAAGCAGTGCAAGGAGGATAGAGCTAGAAAACCAGAGCCTCTCCGGGCACTTGCTGATGAGTGCCCCACTGGAGACACTGAGGGCAAGCCCAGCTTTTGGACATGCTCCACCCCACAGCAGCTGGGACCACGCACAACCTGCATCCCTGAAATCCAGCTCCAATTTCCAGCTTTGACACTGTCTGAGGAGCACCAGGAGCAGGACCTGCAGCTCCCAGGGCTGCCCTTTAATCCCCTCGTGGGAGGACAAGCGAGGTGTGAGTATGGCACCGGAGAGCTCGGGTCTCAAAGGGCCGCTGGAGGGACGTGACACAAGAACTGCCAGCTCTGCTCCCAAGTGAGCAATGGGAAAACCCCCAGATCCGCATGCTACATGAAGTGTTACTGGAAGTACCTGCCAGTTTTGCTTAGCCCAACCTTTTCAGTGTTCAGAAAATGAGAAGTTCTTAAGCGTCTCCAGATCATCCGACCAAGGCTGATGTAGGTAGGCTATGGATTAACAGGCAGTACCAGCAGCAGGAGAGCTCTGGAAAGCAGCCGATGCTGACTGCAGGCAGGAGACCCACCATGTCCACTGCTGCCTAAACCTGCCTGTACAAGAGGGGACAAGGAAAGAATAAATCATCTTTTATTTTCAGGCTCACACATCATCTTTACTTCCTAGCAGGTGGTAAGGTTGAACTATAACTAGGCAAAAGACAGAGGACAGAAAAAAAAAAAAAGAGACACCATCTCTGGTAACAAAATGAAGGTAATAAAAGCAATACCGGATTCATAAAGTGAGAGATGTGACCATCTGGGGGAGGGTAATCACAGCCAACCTCTAAAGTCCAGAGAGTGTGGGAAAACCCAACTATTTCAAACTTGCCTAGCACATAAGAATTGCTGTTTTCTGCTTTAAAAGCTGCATTGCTTTCACCACCAACGTGACCAGCAGTTACAAAAGGAGAAATCTCAACAAGAAAATGCTGACCTATGCCATGTCAAAATGCTGCTGTCCCACGCCAGCAATATTCAGAGCTGGACCGTGCTGCCCATCCCCAGCGGCTGCTCGCAGGACAGAACAAAAGCCGTGTCCCTACCGTGTATGCAGAAGGAGAGACAATAGCACTCATAAAAGCCCCTGTAAAGCTTTTTAGTGAGACTTCTGGTCTGGGACCTGATCTGAGCAGCCCCTTAAAGTCAGGCTTTAACCAGCTGCGCAGGTTGTTGGCATATCATTTTAGTATTAACTCTCTACCCATTGGAGCATGCTTGCTGCATTCCCCCCCCTCCCCACACCCCAAGGCAGAGGGGCACTGACCCCATGCTCTGCCCCATATATGTACACAACACCAACACGCCAGAAATCAGCAGAAACTGTCCTCACCTCATCTGTTGAGGCTTTTCCATGAGTCTGTTTTTACTCAGTCTCTTCACAGCCTTGTTAGTGGCCAAGAAAGCTGCCTGACCATAGCAGCTGGGCACGATGAGTCAGGGCACATGAATGTCTTTTAACCCCCTTCCACCTGCACACCAGCAGTATCGGCTGCTCAGCTCAACGCAGCTGGGACTAGGTCTCCCCTGTGGAGGAAAACTCCGGCATTCCCAGCAGGGTCAAAACTTCCCAATTCCCAACACCCTTCAGCAGGGTTTTTTTTTTTTTTAAAAAAAAGGAAGACAAATAAAGACAGACAAGCCCCAAACACAAAGTAGACTTTCCAAATGACTGACAAAGAAATGCAGCCATCAGAGCACAAAACGTGTTGTGATAGCGCAGCACATAATACGATACAAATCAAGCACACACCAGAGCCTTAGCCAGCTTTACGCTTTGCAGAGCCCACAATTTTTGAATTCAATAAAATAATAAGCACTCTGACATTAATGCAGTCATCGACGCTAAATAAAGCCAAGCACAGTTGTGGTCCTTTGATCAGTCTTTTCATAAAGGCAGCATAACTAGTACTGCTGCTTTTCCATATCTTAAGAGGCTTTTACATTTGGGAAGTGTTACAGGGTCACATCAGGAAAATAAGTAGTGTTCTGTTTCTTTTTCCTTTTGGGCTTTTTTTTGTTGTTGCTGTTTTTCAAACTGTAGAGAGACAAGTTAAACAATCGACTCCAAATGATCCAAACAATGCTGCTGCATAAGCGTTTATAAAATGAAAAAGCAAGTTACTCCACATTCAGATATTCTGTGCTCCTGCCAAGTGTCTCAACAGACCAATGACCTCGGAGATACAGACTCACACTATAATGTTTCCGTCCAAAGCATTTGAACTTTAAAAGCCAAATACAAAGCTGGCTGCACAGCAGCGATCCCTGGTCGGAAGCAACGCGCAGGGTTCGGGTTTCTTGGGTCAACGTTGCTGCTTCCGTGACAGCAGCACGAAGGCAGGTATCGCCTGAGCCGTTCCTGCACCCCCAAGGCTTTTAGCAGCTTGCACCGCTACCTGGCCCACGTGAACCCCGAGAGCGCCCGGCGGGACCCCGCAGCCATCGGCCGGGCAGGGCTCCCACCTCGCCTGGTCGCCCGGCTGCGCACAGCACAGCCCCTGCAACGCCAGCTCCTTCAGAAACATCAACGCCAGCGATGCGGGCCGGCTTGGGTCCTCGAGCCATGCCGCTCTCTTTTGACACGATCTTTCCACAGGTTTTCACCATCCCCCAGTAATTCAATTAGCACTGGGCAAAAATTCAACAGAGCATCGACTTCTAGTTTTGCATCTCAAAACTAGATGCGCACGTGTCTGCATTTTATACCGGGGGTTATTGCTCAGCGTCACCCACGCTATGCCGTAGTCTGACCCGGCTTTATCTCGTTAAACCCATTTCTGCCAATTAGTGAAAAAACATCTCCTTCTGTAACAATTAATACTTACAGCTGTTACCCTTTCAGTTCACAATGCTCTCCGGGCATCCTTAAATCCTTATGTCCTGAGGCACACGTGCTCCTGAGAGAAGCTGTTTTCACAAAGGTGGTATTTTAAAATCCTACCATAAACAGAAATCAATTTAATCACAAAATGGAGATATTTTACAGTTACCGTGACTAAATACATCAGCCCTTACCAGGGAGCACCGGAGCCTCTGACACTGCTTCGTACTTTGATCCAAGTCAAACAGGGGCTACTCTGCCAGAGAGACCCAAAGGAGCCCAACAGTGAAAAACCCTCAGATGCCTCAATACCATTGATTTTTGGAAAGTCAGGCCTCAAATGATCCTAGGTAAACCACACAAAAAGGCCTCAAAAAGGCAAGGAAACAAATATGGGTATCCCTATCTCACCTAAGTGCCACTTTGCTACTTTGGCTAGCACTTTACAGCACACCAAGTTCAATGCACGGGAGCACAGAAAGGGTCTGACACAAGCATCCAAGTCCCATCCTGACCCCCAATCCATCCTTGGGGATTCCTTGGGGAATTCTCCCCCAGGGCAGCATTGTGGAAAAATAGAGAGAAAGATGTTATTTCATCTCATTCTTCAAATGCCTCCAAGTTTCCATATTCTCCACCCCTTCTTCCCACTTCTCCCCCCCAGCCACGAGTCCTCTGTCCCCAGCCCCCACCTTGAGGCAGCCTGGCCTCCCCTCCAGCTGCCAAAAAAACCTCCGAGCCTCAAGAAGGATGGAAGGGGAGACCTTTTTGCATAAAGCATGAGGGTCCAAAACACAATAATAACAAAACAAACAACCCACAAAGTGCTAAAGTCCCTGGTCTCAGCCTGAGCCCAGGGGGACTACATGGCTGCAGGGGGTCCTGAGAGCAGCCCCACACCACAGCACCTCAGCCTCCGGTTCAGCTGAGCAAACCTCTCTCAGGAGCAATGTTTCAGAGAGACACAGCACTGAGAGCTGCCAGCCATGCCTTTCGGGAGCTCGCTTCACCCTGTACTTGTGGGGAACCATCCGTTCACAACGCAAGTCCCAAGAGCTTTTATACCCCAAGAGCGGCTTTTCCATTGTCAGTCCTCTAACAATGCTTTTTTTTTTCCCCCCTATTATCTTTTACAAAAGCTTTATAATCCTCTGCTTTTTCGTCTGAGTGGAAACCACTATATGACAGCTTTAAACTTTTCTTTCTTTAAACCCAGCATTCCCTCCTCAGCTCTAATCCTCCTATTGGAAAGATCAGTTTGCTAGTCCCTGCCTCCAGGCAGCAACATCACAGCAGCGATTACAGACCCCAAAATCCAATCAAACATCCTCATCTTTTAGCTCAATGGCCATGACTTTAATTGCATGACAATAACAAGAAAATTAAGTGACAATTTGCAGTTATAAACTACTCCCAACCCACACCATTCCCTGGTTCAGCCTGCTTCATTTGTAGCTCTGGGGTCCTTTGAAGTCTGGGGATGGCACATCTGAAAGCACCAAAGTGACTTTGACATGTGTCCCATTTTTAAACTCTCTCAGGCACACGGGCTTCTGAGACCTTTTGGACTTTTGATCATCCTCCGGCTTGGATGGTTTGATCCTCCTCCTCCTCTGGCTCTTCCTCCTCCCTCCAATTTTATTCACAATGGCAAATGTTTAGTAACTACAGGGACACGCTCAGTTTCTTGCATTTTCCTTGTAGCATGACATGAACAGCACTGAAATGGTAGAATTTTAGCTCTAAAAATTAGAACTAATTTTTACCTCTAATTCTTTAAAATCAGAACTCGAGAATCCTTTGTGGAGGAATAAAAAGAGAGCAAGTTACCAGTGCCTGAATTAAAGAAAAGTCGGATTAGTCTGCTCCTCAATGAAAATCAGGGAAGGATATTCAGTGATGATACAGTCAACACATTTTTGCCACAGATGAAAAACTCCCTCCCTACGCTTTTTCAAAAACAGCAGTGAAGTCAGAGGAACTGCCACATCCAGAACGAATCAATGACACGCCCTGAATTCAGGCAAATCCCAGAGCAGAGCTTTGGACGGTCTGCGGCAGATGTAGGGCAAAGCTGAAAAGTTCAGTGCAGGACCCCGTTAGTCCCAGCTATGCTTCGGGTCTGCCTTTCTCTCGCAAAAAATACAGGGAGAAAAGGCCCTGTGGAGTTCCCTGCCTTCTCCCTCCTCCGCGGTACAGTCCAGCCCCAGGTATTTTCCTTTCTGTAACCCAAATAATCCCTCGTCGGTGCAGCATCACTTCTAGGCAGCACCTGGTTCGGCTGCGCTGCGCGACGGCAGCAGCCCACATACAGACACGGCTTTCCCAGGCGCCCTCCTCCATATGTCCCTGAATGACCAAGGCATCAGCGCTTCCCGCCCCTGGAGGACCACGACATCTCCAAGCTGTACCCCCAGCCCACAAAAGCTCTGAAATCACCATAGGTGGGAAGCAAAAACTAATCCCCAATACACACTCCCTTATGTTATGGTTTGGTTTTTTTTTTTGAGCTACTGATTTGCACCACAGTTTTTCCTCACAGAAAAGAGTTAATAAATGGAGAGGGAGAAGACAGCATTTCTTTTTAAAAAAAAAAATCTGGATAGGAACAGCATGAGATACCAACGCAGTTGCTTGAAATCTCTTTCCCAATACACACAACAGGGGAGCCAACTCTTACTTTAACAGTACTGCCCATTTGGAACAATGTCCTAAAAACTGGGGGATTTCTTGGCTTTCTTGTTTGTACTTCTCTTCCTTGCTCTAAACTCTCATTTTTTTTCCTTTACTAGACAAGAAGCCTCACTCTGTACTGTTGACCTGACCTTATTCTTAACTACATGGCAGACAGCTGCATCCCTTGTTGAATCTCTTCCAGATGTGATAGCAACCAGCACCACTCCCTACACACACCCTCTCTCTAGCAATTTGTTGTGCTAATTAATAATCTGTCTTCAGAGCAGACAGTAATCAATGAGACCTAATAAACATACACAAACCCCGTACATCACAGCCATTGTCATATTGATGTGGCAAAAGGGCTCCTGATGACACAAATGGGAGCTGGGAACGCTGCAATACAGAGACTGCAGATGCACCTATGTTGCAGGCTGAAATGTTCAAGCTGGCTTTGTACACTCCAACCACAAGTGTATGGACTTGCCCACAGCAAAATTTACTTTGCTCCTCAGGCCGCAGTTTAGCCAGAAAGGAAATCTAGTGATAGACCCCATAAAAACGGGGTTAAAATTGCACCAACTACATGATGGAAAGGGCAAAGCCACTGAAGCTCCTGACAGGTTAATGTCCAAAAAAAAAAAAAAAAGCTGAAGTGTTAGCTATATGGTGAGTGATGTAAGGCCATGATGTCAGGTATCATCTGTCCTTCTGTGTAAGGTATGAATCCAGCATAAATTATGTGCACTGGCTAGTCTAACAAATGTCCATGCCTGATCTGCATCACATTGGAAGTGTGAGGTGAAGGCATGCACAGACCCAGTATTAGTGATCAGCAATACCTGCCCACAGACAGGTCTCCCACAGCCTTCATGTGAGGATTCACACATCTACCAAAGCATTTTCGCAGCACAACTAACAGTAACTCCAGATGAGGTCTCCAGATGCTCCAGGAATGACGTAAATGCTGGAGGTTACACCTAACAATCCAACACAAGAGAAAGAACCACCGCTGTTCAAAAACGTGTCCTCCCGACAGCGCTATAGCTTTCACACAGACATGGAAAAATCCTACCAACATCGTTTATTCACGGCCTTGGTTTGACCTGAGCAAAGAGCTTGAGTAAGAACTAAGGAATCTGAGTCTTCATTTTCAAGTGTTAGAAAGCAATCCAAATATTGCATGGCTTTTTTTGCACATCTCCATTTAACTAGTCTCTTGTGTACAGCTTTGTCCCTCTCACACAGCAAATTCAGCTGAAAATGACACTAGTAAAAGAACTATTTGAATCTAGCTCCAAAAGCAGCTTCCATAAGGAGATGCTATAGGTACGGAGAAGGAAACAGTCCAGAAGTCCTCACGCTTCCCCATTTCTGTATCAGAGTTCAAGGCAAACATTCAAATGGGAAAAGATATATGTAATTTTTTTTAACCTCCGAAGTGAAAGATTATTTGTAGCGCCTTCAAATTTTGTTTGGTGTATCAAAGTCATTAAGCATCACCATGAAAAGCCCCACAGAGGTGCAACTTGTTCACCTCAGCTCCTTCTCACATCATTCCCAGCACCTACACTCAGCAACTGCAAAACATCCTTCAGATAAGACGCAATGGCTGATTTAAAAGCTTCCACCATCAAACAAAGGACATGCAATGAATGCAGAAGCGAGGAACCGATTAGTATTGCTGAAGAGATCTTGCCATTTCACTCCTGAAACCTCCAGCTTTTTATTTGATTTCAAATTGGGTCTAGGCAGCTTCAGCCAAAACATGCTTTGTGCTTGTACTCTAAATATCAAGTATACGTAACTAAATCTTAACGCTTAAAAAAAAACCCTCCCTATACTTTGAGCTAAAAGTATAATCACAGTGCATCTACCATTTAAATAAAATAACCATTAGCACAGGAAACACCCAGCATAAAAGTACCAGGTCAAGAAAAGACAGATTAATGCAGAGAAGCAGCATGGGATTGGATTTAATGCCATGTTTACTAGGAATCCGCTGTGTTGAGAAATGCAGAGAACTTCCTTTGGCATGCCAAGCTCAGTTACAGGACTAAAAATGCAGGCTATGACTAAAAAGGGAGATTTAATTATCTAGTTTAATTGGACAAGGAGGAAAACCAGCTCCAGTATAAGCTGTGTGCTTTGAGAAGGCAGCAGAGTACTTTAGCAACAGCCAGGACACTTACAGAGCTGTTACGTGTTGAAGAGTTTTTCATATTTCCTGTTACAACGTGGAGGTATTTGTTAAAATAGAGCAGGAATGGAAACGGGCACTGGAATCAACATGTCACTTGAGATGAATTGGATTAAACTACACCAAGTCTACAGATTAGCATGAATTAGCCTCTGCTGTCAGCAAGTCCTGGCAACACTCCGACCTACCATCAGTGAACAACTCCATAAAATTTCAAGTCATGTTCACAATTATTAACCAAATCACATACACAACTGGCACCGGCTGACACAAACCAATCGTACAAAAATTATCCTCCTCAAAGCAGGCATTATGCCCAACACTACCATTGACTCATGAAATGCCCTGCAGCAGGTCATTTGATGTCTTTGCACCCCAATAAAATAAGAATAATACTTTCTTGCGTTCATACTAATTGCCACTTAAGATCTATAGATGAGAAACACTATGGAAGTGATTACTAATAAACCACATTGTGATATTCACAGGCCAGAATTCACTTTGCTCATTACTCAGCAGTGAATAAGAGCAGTTTTCCCTTAAGTTTAATCCAATTTGTTTTTGGTATTTTCACAACAGCCACACTTACTTTCACAGTCACGTAGGGTTTCTGTGATGTCCTCACCAGTGCAGACCATTCAAACAAGCCCGCACCCTTGGTCCCCCACAGGGATGTCATTCACAGCCCAAGCTGCTCCATGTTTCATCGGTCCCTACACCGGGAAGCGATGCGAGTGCATACCCCACAGGTACACAGGCTCTCCGATGGGCCCGCAGCCACGAGGAGATGAGAAACAAACAAGTATTTCGCCAACAAATTGGGCTCGGCTTGCATGCTTTTGTTAATCCACACGCTAAACTGGATTACGCAGAGCTCAGTGCATCCCCATGTGCCACACAGGTCACCAGCATTATCCCTGTTGTGCCATGGAGAAACCTGAGATGGGATTGAAGTACCTGCCTGAGGCTGCACAGCAAATCCATGGACCAGCTGAGAGCAGAAGTAGGATTAGGACAACTTCAATCCGTGCCACCACGGTGCTGTGCCTACATGCTTTTGCACTCCCATCCACGTGCCAGGACTGGCGCACACAGCCACTCCATCAGCAAACCAGAGAAGTGATGCAATTAAAAATTACATCCTCCGCAGGGACGTGGTGGTGTGTCTCTCTCTGGAGGCTTTCAAGAAGCAACGGGGCAGGGAGCTAGATAATCTCTTCTAGGCTCCCTTTCCTACAAAAGGTTGGACCAGATGATCTTTTGAGGTCCCTTCCAGCCTGGGCTATTCTATGAAAAACCAACCTGGGAGTGTAGCACGGATCATTTGTGTTCAGTGGTATTGCACCCTTGACCTGTTTGACCATGTGCCCACACAAACACTGGTGGCAGCACTAAAGCAGAAAGCACAGAAAGCATGGCCGCAACCAAGGGAAAGGGAGGAGAAACATGACATTCCTGTTTTCCTATGAAAGGGTTCTCTGGAGGCTTCAGGAGAAACACCATGTACTAATCCATTCCTGAGTTTCTACAAGAAAAAAAATCAGTGTGCAAACAGGCCTGAATATTGCTTTCGCCAAACAAGTGTTCTCCCGCTTGTTGTTCTTGCAAAGATGAATCATTGCCTCCTGCAAGCTGTAATTTACTGGGAGGACATCAACTGGCTCTTTGTGGTAGGCAGGTGAAACCAATGCCTCCCCACTTAATTGCCTGTTTTTCTTCAAACTCAAACCTGGTTGACTAGTAGGATCTCACAAGGATTACCAAACCCAAAAGACAGATTTAGTAACACAACACCTGGCTAAGACATCACCTAATGTAAAACAAGACAGCTTTGGAGTTCCTTAAATTCAGAAGCTTTGGTTTGCTCCCTTTCCTGGCTGATCCAAGTGACCCGATTCCCAAGAAGTAAGATCTTGTCTTTGCCAAGAAATCTTTCTTGCCAAAAGTCTCAACATGGGCTGAGGACACATGAGTCAGATCAGATGCACCAAAGGAACATCAACAGCTAATTAATAGGCTGCATCTAGCTTCCCTCTTGTAAAAATGCAGAATCTATGCTATGAAATAGAAAGCATTTGGATTCAGGCTTTAGCAACATCCTCCCATGCTATTGTCCATGAGCAAGTGCCCCAACCACAGAGCTACTACACAGAAACGCAGGCGTGACCTCCTCCTACCAATTTTTTTTTTTCTTTTTTTAATTAAAGAGTGGCCAGGAGATCTCACCTGCACACACAGCCCCTGTTGCGCATATGTGCTTGACTGCGCGGCACACCCAGAGATCACCTCACCGATCAGACCTGCAGGGAATCAGGTCTAAGAACACGCAGTTCGCGAATTACAACAGCAGGTCCAGGCATGAGATCAGCACCGAGCTTCCCAACGCAACCACGAGGGCACCGAGCGTGTCGCTGCAAAGCGGCCAAGATGCCCGGGAAAACACAGAGTATATCCCAGTCGTGCAGGGAAGTCACACTGAGATGTGCCCAGTGCTAGGACGGGACAGACCTCCGTGCTGGCGGAGCAGATAAGCACTTTTGGGTGCTTCCACGTGCTTTAACGCAATTCTTGCGCAAACGAAGTAGTTTCCATGGACGGGGGAGGCAAGGGACACTGCGCCTTATTTCCTAGGTTGTAAAGCAGATCAAAAGCACTTCCTCAGTTTAATTTCTACATCTTGTTAATCTGCCATGAACAATCAGGTACTGGATGCTGAGAACCACACAGATGATATCTGAGCTGCTTATGGTGTTTGAACTAAGGGAGAACAAAATCCCACCCCAAAGCTTGGGCTAAGTGATTACATGCTTCAAATGTCATTCAAGAAGGTCTACAGCTCCTCTTTATACACAAGGTCAGACTAAATGGAAACAACTGCCCTTCAGACCTGATAATCTCTCTTTTTGCATACCCTGTAATTTCTACCCCTTTCTCCTTACAGTTCTCCTCTGTTTCTGCTACTGGTTCAGACATTAGAAATAATCAGGATATTTAGGACAATTCCGCTTAGAACAGCTAATTCCTTGTGTCCTCCGGGCTACAGGAATCACTAAGGACTAGCAAATTCAGAGATGTCATTTGTCAAAGGCATTTCGACTGTATTTATTATATTGATACAATAAGCTTATCGGGTGTTTCCTGACGGAGAGGCTATCTATGGAGATCCATTTTCCTGTTACAATACAATGTCATTTAACCTAAGTATATAGACTGTCTATGTCACATCATCACACTTTCACCGAAGGAAATTAAGGGCACAAAGGAGAGAGGAGATGTGAATTCTCCAAACGCAGTGCTGTCCAGACAGTAGGAAACACTGAAAATACTGTCTCATATATTTGGAGCTGAGCCTTTCTGAATAAATTAGCATTCATCCAGTGAGGACACATGGAAGGAAACTTTGCAAAATGCCAAAAACGACTTATCTGAAAAGAATTCAAGTAAATAGATTCCAGCGTCTGACAAGTGTAAGCTGCACTGAATATTATCAGAGACAGCAATATCTCTTAATCACATGAACTGCTTTTTAAAATGGTAGCTCCTACCAGCTGAAGTCCAAAAAAGATCATCTGAAGGGTCCCAACAAGACGAGACAGAAATAGTCACAGTGACAGATGAGGATGAGGCAAAGGCTGTGGATGTTGTCTGCCTGGACTTCAGTAAAACCTTTGACAGCATCTCCCACAGCATTCTCCTGGAGAAACTGGCAGCTCGTGGCTTGGACAGGTTTACTCTTCACTGGGTAAAGAGCCAGCTGGATAGCCGAGCCCAGAGAGTTGTGGTGAACGGTGTTAAATCCAGTTGGTGGCCGGTCACAAGCGGTGTTCCCCAGGGCTCGGTTCTGGGGCTGGTCTTGTTCAATATCTTTATTGATGACCTGGATGAGGGAATCGAGTGCTCCCTAGTAAGTTTGCAGATGACACCAAGCTGGGTGGGAGTGTTGATCTGCTGGAGGGTAGGAGGGCTCTGCAGAGGGATCTGGACAGGCTGGATCGATGGGCAGAGGTCAACTGTATGAGGTTTAATAAGGCCAAGTGCCAGGTCCTGCACTTGGGTCACAGCAACCCCATGCAACACTACAGGCTTGGGGAGGAGTGGCTGGAGAGCTGCCCGGCGGAAAGGGACCTGGGGGTGCTGGTTGACACCCAGCTGAATATGACCCGGCAGTGTGCCCAGGTGGCCAAGAAGGCCAACAGTGTCCTGGCCTGTATCAGCAATAGTGTGGCCAGCAGGAGTAGGGAAGTGATTGTGCCCCTGTACTCGGCACTGGTGAGGCCGCAGCTTGAATCCTGTGTTCAGTTTTGGGCCCCTCACTACAAGAAGGATGCTGAGGTGCTGGAGCGTGTCCAGAGAAGGGCAACGAAGCTGGTGAGGGGTCTGGAGCACAAGTCTGATGAGGAGCAGCTGAGGGAACTGGGGTTGTTCAGTCTGGAGAAGAGGAGGCTGAGGGGAGACCTTATCGCTCTCTACCACTACCTGAAAGGGGGTTGTGGTGAGGTGGGTATTGGTCTTTTCTCCCCAGTAACCAGCGATAGGACGAGAGGAAATGGCCTCAAATTGCGCCAGGGGAGGTTTAGATTGGGTATTAGGAAAAATTTCTTCACCAAGAGGGTGGTCAGGCATTGGAACAGGCTGCCCAGGGAGGTGGTGGAGTCGCCATCTCTGGAAGTGTTCAAAAAATGAGTGGATGTGGCACTTCAGGACATGGTTTAGGGGACATGGTGGCGTTGGGTTAATGGTTGGACTTGATCATCTTGAAGGTCCTTTCCAACCTAGTGATTCTGTGATTCTGTGTGATTCTGTGACACATGCTGCCGAGCTAGCGTACTCAGAAGTCGTTGACTGAATCTTATCAACGTGTTATTTATTTTCACAGACTCATTCCAGATTGTATTTCTGGCACAAGGGGTAAGATCAAGTGCGTTTCTTTCAAGAAATGAAGCTAATGAGGATAATTAATGCAGCTCCTAAATACACAGACCATGCAGATAACGAGTCTCATTTGAATTTTGCTTTTCTAGCAAAAAGCAGTTGGATTCATCCGACCAGCTTCATGGGACTTTCGCCTTGCCAAAAAAGGCAAACGCTCTCCCTATAGCTAAGGATCAATAACCAGGCCAACAGCCTTCTCCAGTGCTCTAAGGACAATTTAGGCCTTGCTTTGGCTTGCTCCTTGACAACTTCTTCTGCCAAGCATCTGGCAGCCAGAGAAGGGCACCCCTTGTCACTCTCGCTGTTCAGCATCCTCCTCACCATGTACTCGCCTCAGGTCTCACCAAAACACAGGTTCCAACACGTGCATAAGGGAGCAATGCAATGGGACCTTGATCCAAAATTCTGGATTAAGACCAAGGTAGCACTTCAACCATGAGGTCTTTCAGAGCACAGGACTTTCAAAGATCCGCAGATACTAGATAACCCTACTGTCCATTGCAATGAGGGGAAAAAACATGAATAATGCAGTATTTCATTTCTTTGAATAGGTGAAAAAATGATCTGGGTAAACAATTTAGTACTTCTAATTCTGGAGCACAAGTCTTATGAGGAGCGGCTGAGGGAACTGGGGTTGTTTAGTCTGGAGAAGAGGAGGCTGAGGGGAGACCTTATCGCTCTCTACAACTACCTGAAAGGGGGTTGTGGCGATGAGGGTGTTGGCCTCTTCTCCCAAGAAACCAGCGATAGGACGAGAGGAAATGGCCTCAAGTTGCGCCAGGGGAGGTTTAGATTGGATATTAGGAAAAATTTCTTCACCGAGAGAGTGGTCAGGAATTGGAACAGGCTGCCCAGGGAGGTGGTGGAGTTGCCATCTCTGGAAGTGTTCAAAAAACGTGTGGATGTGGCACTTCAGGACATGGTTTAGGGGACATGGTGGCGCTGGATTAATGGTTGGACTTGATCATCTTGAAGGTCCTTTCCAACCTAGTGATTCTGTGATACTTTTGACCAACAGTGGCTGGAATTTAATCAATTTTGGTACAGGCCAACAACCAAATAAATGCTGTGTGGATAAGGTCCCTCTCATGGTGCCAACATGCAGCAAGAGGAGAGCAGCCAAAAAGTCACAGCACAGATCACACAACTTTTGATCCCAATGATTCACCTCCACTGGAGACTGTTACTGAAGACACAAGGCAGACCTCATATACCACCATCAGGAGCTATTTACCTAAACCTCCTCTGCCTGCACATACATGTACGTTTCTGGAGTGGTTTCTCATGAGAATTTGCTAAGTGGCCCAACATCCTCGCTTCTTTGGTGTCTGAAAATTATTTTCTGGCCATCGCCCCATGGAGCTCTCACCAGCCTTCTGTCACAGTCACAGAGCCCACGCCCACTCACTCCTAGCCATCCCTGTAACTTCTTCCATCTCTGCAAGTCACCCACAGCCAGCAGGTCTTCAACACCTGGAGGAGAAAGGAGCCGGGGGGAGGCATGCCTGTGTTACTGCTCAACTCTTCAAGTTAAAGCAATCCATCCCTCTGCAAGTGTGAGAGATTTACAGCACCCGGAGGAATCGCACATCCTGTGTCGTAAGGCAGAAACCACTCTGAAGCCCCTGACCGCTGAGAAGATACCCAAAAGCCTCGTCTGCTAACAAATTTTGGCATTTGATGGGAGGCAGCAAATGGCATGCTCCCAAAGTCTCCTTTCTCTGCTCTCAATACTTTTCAAAAATGCATCCATACAGTTAAATTAATATGGATGATATTTTAAACTGGTTTTAAAATGCTTTCACTGCACATGGAAAAAAGAATCTATCACATGGCATCTCTGCCATTTAAAAGATACTTTAAACAGAACAATATAGACTGCAGCTACAAAGCAGGTACCGATTCACGCACACCTGCAGCAGCACACGCTGGCAGGAGACAGAAGGCATACCAGCATTAAATGCACTACTCACACTTAGCGGCTGTCGTAAGAGATTTTGAATCACTTAGAAGAGGCCATGTATTTTCCTCCGTTTACATCCTTAAAATTAAAATGGATTGAGATGTAATTGCTTTGAATGGAGATTCCGAGAGTTGGCTGCCACAGCCTAAGTTTGGGGCCACAACCTCAGGTGCTTAGGCTCGAAACAGCTGAAAAACCAGTCCCTAACCCACTTCCATTCCCAGGGCACACAGTTACCCCTTCCATCTTTTCCCCTTGCTAACAAATAAGAGGACTTTTGTACCTGCAGGGTCTGAACCCACACTTAGCCCTGCCTGTAGGAGCTGGACCGAAGCTCAGTGTCGTCACCAGCCTGGGTACCAGACACGATGGAACCATGAACACCTTCGGGTGCAAATAACTCTCACTCACCAGCCTTGCCTTGAAAGCCCAGATGGAGTAAGTCCTATTCAAGGTCCAAGCTGCCTTTATTCATTTCCTCCCCTCCACCAGCGAGGACACCAACTGGCCCATCCTCGTTTTCTCCATTCCCCTCTTCTCTCAACGTATAAAACACCTTCTATCGTTTTTCCTTCTATGCACCATTCCACCCATTCAAAGTCCTCCTCTCTGCTCATTTCTTACACAATGCCCAGAGGTTATATATCTTCAGTGCTCTCTCAAAAAGTACATTTTCTCAAACAACCACATCCCAGTCATTTCCTCTTCGGCGTTCTCTGGCGCATCCTGTTTATTCTGTATCTATCTTGTTTGGATTGCAAGCTCTTCAGAATAAAGACTTTCCACATTTTGTGTCCTATACTGCTGGAAACACATGGTTTCGGGCACTACCCGATTCATAGCTTTTAAGGCCAGAAGAGACCACTACAATTATCTAGTCTGACCTTTTGCCTACCACACAACAAATTTCGTCAAGTGATTGCATTAAGCCCCGATAATCCTCGTGGAGGTACACTGCTAATGGATGATGACAACCACACCTTTTTTTATTTTGCATTTTCCTGAATTTAGCTGCATATTTAGAGTTTCTCTCCTTCATATTAAAATCCTTCCAATACTTTCAGCAATTAGTCCATGCTCAAATTTAGGAGACATTCTAAAATACACCATAACTTATTTCTGTGATGTCTGCACTAAAACAGTTGTCGTTAATTACTTATTATACTTTCCATTTGCCCAGTTTATATTTAACGTACTTGTGCTGAGATAAGATTTGTTCAAGAAAATAGAATGATAATATAAACCATAGACCAAAATCCGGTTTTTAAGAAAGTATGTCTGTAAAAGATTAAAGAACTGAAATGATCTGAGAACAAAGCAAAGGGAGAGAATGAGCTGATGGCATTGTTGGCATGCAAGGTATTTTTGTGTTAAAAATGTATACACAAAAAACCTTTCATACACTCCGAATACCTGTATTAACTTTGATGTACCACATGCTATAAAATGATCATCTTCTGCAGAAAAAAAAAAAGATTAAATTCCTTTGAGCCAAGTATTAAAAGCATTCTTAAAGCGAACAGACACAAGAAGAATTCTCAAAAAAAAAAATCTGTTTTTCATCTGTCCAAAAAATGTACTGGCTTCAGCTAAAAGTCAATCAATCAATACACAAAGAATAGTAACAAAAAAAAGCTCTATCCAATTATAATTTTTTTTTTTTAACTACAATCATCTGGCATCGGAGCACCACTGACCTAACTTCACGAGCATCTGTCAGCTGGCGATGGCCAGGTGCTGTCAGGAGAAGAATACAGTGACTCTTTGCTCATTTACTGCACGGCAATCAGAGAGACTAGGAGTGACTCACCACAATCACACAGCAAGTAGCACAGTCTGCAGGGGGAGTAAAAAAAGAACAAAAAAACCCAAGTGTACAAGGAAACCTCGGAGCCTGCCCTGCCCTGCACGATGCACCCAGAGCTCTTGGAGGCTGCAAGGTACCAAAAGGCTGCAAATACGAGGTGCAACGATTTTACTCTATCACCACTAGGTGGTCATCCACCAAACCCAGATTTCAGTATTTCTTAAAAAAATTGTATTATCCCACCCATAGCATAAATTTCTATGAACATGGCATCATACACGGCAGTATACACGAACAACAAAAGCGCTTCCCTGCTTTTCTTTTAATTGCCATGACAACTCTGTTTATTTGGATTTAGACATCATCCTGGGGTGTTTATAACGCAAACAGCGTTGTATTGAGGCCGAACGGGAAAGGGAGAGCCAGCAAAGGACTCACTCGGCTAACTCTTGTCCAAACCAAGCAACGCAAAAACCCGCAGTCAGCAGCTGCAATGAAAAATACAGGGGGATTAAGAATCAGACCAAAACAAACATTTCTTGCCATTTGCATTTTTTAGCAGGGGCGGCAATCATCTCACAACTCCAGCGGCTCAAGGAGCCAGGGAGAGCTCTACCAACCCGCCCAGCTGTGCCTCTGCATCCCCACCTGCCTTCGAAAGCCGGACTGTAATTTGCGTCATCGCCCGCTCTGCACGCGCGCTTCCAGAGCTCGCTGAAGGCGTGCTGATTAACCGAAGATCCACGGCGCTTACGGTAACAATAGCGCTTCCAGTCGTGCTCATAAATACCAATTATTAAACAGCTTCACAGGACACTGGCGGTACTTGCGGCGTTATTTAAAACCCCGGGTTCCCTGCCAGGTTAGGCTAAAATGATATAAGCAACTCTCAGATCATCGTGAAACTCTGCATAGCTGTTACTGCCTGAACTGCTGGGAGCTCGGGGTGCTGTGTACTTGTGGGTTGTGTTACACTTGTGTGTGTGGAGAGACACGCACTCCGCAGCAGCAGCACCCTATAATTTACGAAACGCCTGCAAGTACGTGCGAACTCTAGCAAGCGCAAGTTGAAGTGCACAAAGACTCGGTGTCCTCACTGTCATCCCATGCCGCTGGAATTTGTTGGATCTCGCGTGAGCGGACAAGCACGTTCACGTCACCCCATCGCACCCTCACTGCCCTGCCAGCCGACGTCACCAGACTGATGCTAACCCGCATCGCCACGTTCCCAAACCCAACACAGATGCAAATGCAGGATCTCAAGCCCAGCAAGGGGAGGCAGAACTGCCAGCTTCCACCAGATTTAAGATGCAGCAATGCAGAAAAAGAAAGAAAAAAGTAGCCTAATTTACAATCCTGCCATGGTTAAGATGAAGAACTGAGCAATTGTTTTCAGACACAATAGGCAATTGTTGAAAGAAATAAAGAGAAGATGACCCTGCTCCCCATCTCAGAGACTACCCAGCAGCTTGGAAAATGGTCCGTGGCTTCATCCATCAGGAATTTCTACTGCCCAACTGGCAACAACATGACCCCAGCTGGCAGACATGGTGACTGGGACTGACGCCTCCATTTTCTGTGAATCGAACAGCTTCACCCCTCCAAATCGGACCAATTTACCTTCCCTGGAGGGTTTATTACCAGTTTTAGCACTGGATTCCTTGATCACAAATGCAGTAGAAGAGTAGGAAAGGCTGTTTTCCAAAATTACCATTACAAGCAGACCACTTTCAGTTAAACACTCCGTGGGCATAAAGAGTTTTGCTCTGTTTTGTTTTCTCCAGAGCAGCACAGAGAACTGGTGGAGCAAAGATTAGCTAATTAGCTAATTGCCCCAGGTGTGCTGCTTCCTCTGCCCCCGGGGCTGGCTACTACCCTACCTTCAACTTCTCCAAGTTTCCAGTGAAGGATGTCTGTCCTGCCCACACTGGTGATTTTTACTGCCTTGGAAGAGCTGAAGAACTTTTTTGTAAGCACCACCATCACACACACCGCATGGGGAATACGGCAGAGGTACGGTGGGGTCCAGTCTGCAGTGAGCACACTCTCATCCAGCCTCTGTATTAGGATTGAGAAATGCAGAGTTTAGATGCCTCCACATAAACCCCACAGATGCTATCCCCTCAAAAAAAAAAAAAAAACAACAAAACCCTCCCCCAAAAATGCCAAGCAAAGTCTTTTCAAGGGACCCTCCCACCCTCAGTGCAGCAGACAGGACTCTGGATAGTCTCCAAAGAAGCCAACAAACATGGGAAGCCCCAAACCTGCAACTACAGCAGCCCATGGGGACAGAGAGACAGCATTATTCCAGGTAGATCAGAAACCACAGACGAGCTCTAGCACAGCCCCGCAGTGTACCCAGGGACACGAAATCCATCCTCACAACTGCTATGTCTTACTTGCTTAACTACCCGCACAAACCCAGTTTTGTTAGGACTTCATGGAGAGAGGAGTCATACAGGCCAAAGGCAAATGTCTAAAAACAGCAGCAGGGTGGGGATTATTTTTTTATTATTATTTTGGAAACTGAAGCGCTGCAACAAGCCTCTTTGACACAGAAAAAATGTTTTCCTCAGAATACACTTAAAAGGGTCTGCACAACTAACGTAACATCTACGGGTGCATAAAAAATACCATTAGCTTCCAAAGTGAGCTTTTGGGGACTGGTCAGGCTTGGACTTATCAATAAGCAGTCCTTTCTTAAGGAAGAAACCACCTCCAGCTGCATCTGTGAAACAAATGCATAGACGTCAGACCTGCATGGAAAACCACTTCTCCAAAAAAACACCCCCAAGATTTTGAATACAGTGCATTTCATTTTAGTACCATCTCCGCAGAACATGGTTACTTAATCTCACATTTAACCCTCTGTGCCAACTTTTGTATAGTTTCCGTTGCCGCGCTGGAATCTGCACATAATGTGATCTGGCTCAGTGCTCGTGGTGCTCCCGGGATCAATTACCATTTCATACATCAGTGTTTCATTACTGAGCTGTGAATGTCCTCCAGCAGTCATAACCTCAGCTCTGCGCTTCAGGACTCTAATCTTTGAAAATTAGGTATTTGGCATGATTTACTGTAAGAAAGGAAAATTGCCCAACTCATACTGTTTTGAATACAACCAGCTTCCATTCACAAATACTGCCATTGCAGTGGCCGCTAGATGTTTTCAGTGATGTGATTAAAAAGAAAGAGCGATGGTAATTGTGCAGTGGAAAAGTGCTCTCATCTGTCACTTCTCTTGGAAAATAATGAGCTCTCTTTCTTGTTACATTCACTGGAATATATCTTCAGAAAAGTCTTACAGAGATTAATGCTCAATTACTGTAAATGAGCTTAGCTTTATTTATTCTAGGAGAGGATCTGGCCGCAAAGTCCCGATAAGCCATTGCTCCACCATCCTTATTAAAGGAAAATCCTACATGGGAGCTAGGACAGGACTTCCGCCCTGTGTGTCACCGGTAAATTCAGTGAGGGAAATTTTGGCATGCTTTATATCAACAAGCCATGCCTAAGTGTGTACTTTAAACGAGGCTAAGATACAAGACAGCAAACACCATCAATCTTAGCACGGTAAGACAAATTCGATGTCTCCACTGCTCATGTTCAGTTTTGCGGCTCCTGCCCCGTGCGCTGCAACGGGACCGTTAACCTCACCCATGCTCAGGCTAACGACACGGGAAACTCCTTTGCAGCAATGTAAATATTCGAAATACTCGATTCCTGAGCGGCAGCTCTGCAGCAGAGACCCCCGGGAGCGGAGGCACCGCACGCGCAGAGAGACTGTCTGGGTCTCGGCGGGATCGGAGGCACCAGGGAAGGGAACCGAGTCGCGAGGAGGAAGACCTCGGGGAGAAAGCAAGTGTGCTCTTAAAAACAACCGCCATTTCAGTCATCTGTTTTGAAACTGCAAGTGCTGTAAAGTGACGACAGGCGAGCCACAACCACGTGTTAAGAGAGTTTGTTTTAAATCACGGGGTCAAAATAAGAATCCGTTATAACTCCGCTTAATGTTCCCAGGCTGGTATGCAACTATGCAACCCACGCAACACCACAGCTGTGGTAGCGAGCTCTTGAAAATCTGCTCCAATGGATAGAAGAAAGCACCAGAACCAAAAATTAGGACAATGCCAGAGGTCTGACACAGGCTGGTGCAATCATCCCCACCCAGCCTTTCCGCTTCCCCTCGCCGTTTACACCCCAGCTGCATCCAGGCGGCAGGGCAAAAACTGGCTCGCTGCTTGGGAAGGACTTTTTGCACAAGCTTCACGGTTCAGCAGGTCTAAGGCTGTGGCTCAAAGCCTCTTACGACACGCGTTCCCTTAAATAACCCTTGTTGAGAACTGGGGCTTTCCACACCTTTGTGCAACGTAACTGGACTTCAAGCAGGAAATTTTTTTAACTAAGTGATAAAAACCCTCTACCATGTGAACTAAATGGATCAGCTTCTGCAGATCCAAGATAAAAAAGAAAACCACTCACTGAAAGACTGATACACAAATGGCTGAATAGTAATTACCCAACAATATGGCTCTTCCATGACTTTAACAGAGACTGTGAACTCAACACTGGCATCCCAATGAGCAAAGATGTGCAGATCAGCAGCAGCGAGCAGATGCCAGGCATTAAAAAAAAAAAAAAATCCTACCTTTAGATGGTTCTTCAACAGAAAAAGATAAGTTGAATAGTTGAATACAGACTCCTCCTCCACATGTTAATACAAGGACAAAAATTGAAATTGCCTCTTCAAGCACACACACAGAGAGCAAATTGTCACATGGATTTTTGTGGCTGAACAGCAAATGCTGTTCATTTTCAAACCAGCATAGTTTGGACTCTCACTGCCTCAGCTGAACATCTTGCAGATGCCACCGAGTTTCTAATCCCCCACCGAGCCATCAGGAATAGCTTGCTTGCTCATTTTACCTGCCAGAATTCTCCAGGTGAGCTTTAAAGCTACTGAACACAGGAAACATAGCAGTTAAAGAGTGGATTTGGAGCACTTTGCCTCCCTAAAACACTGATTTCAGTGAACATCATACAAGTACAGCCTTCTCTCTCTGACACACATATGTGTGTTCATGAAATGTATAAAGCTAACGCCCTAGATCTGTCAGGTTCTCCATTAATAATTCAGATTATAGGCCATTTTAGGCATATACAGTGTATGCTTCAAAACTTAGCCTTTTTAAAAAATTATTTTAATGACCAACTTGGTGTATTTGCTGTTTTTAGAAAGGGTTGTGCTGCTTGTTCAAGGCTCTAGGAGACCACAGTACTTCTCTCCCAACTGGAACTGGGCTTGGACAAGGCCCACAGAGATGACCTATTCTGGTCTTTTGGCACTAGCCATAGAGGAGATCACAGATGAAGATCTTCAAGACCAGGTAACATTTCTGCCAGATAACACACTCAGATAAGTAAGTGACACAGTGACAATACAATTTCAGTGATGCCTTCAATGCTTAGAGCTGACAGAATTGGTAATTTTCAGCTCCAGTCATTCCTACAGCTAATAAGACTATAAATTAAAAATGCCATCCTCACTTTACATTCAAATCACTGGTTTCATGTATCTATAGTTTCTCTCTAATTTTTTTTTTTTTAACAAACAAAAACCTTCTCCAGAAACTCCTAAGTGTTGATAATAACAGACCAGAATACAAAGCCATTTTTCACCCTCCAGGAGTAAATATTTAACATCACGGCTCTCACACACGTATGCTTGTTGCCAACACCCTGCACATGCAGTGCTAGCCTGCCTGTGGATCACCCACCAGCCCAGCTCCACGATCCATCCTGTTTACTATTTGGGACAGATGTTAGAGCCAAACCAAGCTCCACCTCCCAAAAGCCAGAAGAGCAGCTTGTGCAGATGTTGAAATTCTGGTGAGAATGACAAACTATAAACAGATTTCCTAAAAAATCTGCCTTGGGACAGTCTTATCTAGCAATTCTGCTAATTCCCTTGGTAGGGAAAGTAGAGGAGCGCGAATAAAATCTGCAGACAACAGATAGCTGGGAAAGTCTGTCAACTCAGAGGATGAGCAGAAGTTTACTCATAACATTTGAGGACTAAAACAACTGACAGGAGGTACAGCTTGTAACAAAGCCAAGTGCAGTCATGCACTTTGGGATTAAAGAAATATGTTGTGCAGCTTGGGACCTCTACAGTTGGAAGTGATGTAGAAGGAGAAAGACTTTGGTGGTTTAGTGGCTCATGGCAAGCGTGTAAAAAAGCCAGATGTTGCTCGAGGTCTCAGTGATGAACAGGAAAACATACAAGACACCAGTAAGGTCTTAGCTGGAACAATGTGCAATTTCAGGTTATTGAGTTCAAGAAAGGTTAAGTGAAACTGGAATAGTGCAAGAAAAGGTCAGCAGGACAACCTCTCTCATGAGACAAAAAACCACTGGCTTTGCTACTGGAGCAAAACGAAGGATCTCTTTGGAGGGGAAATGGAAAGATAAAGCAGTATGAACCAGCCATGAAGAGGTTTAGGCTGGAACTTGAAAGGAGGCTTATATCCACCAAAATAATACTGTTCGAGCAGAGCTTTACAAAAGAAAAAATTAGGCAGGAGGCTGATTGTTTAGTGCATGAAAATCTACAGCATGGTTGCTTGAGATAGACCAAAACACAGCCAACCATGCGGGAGGTTCAAAGCTGGTTGTGATAACACACCTCCTCACCAAACACAGCCCAATGAGCCCACCAGCCAAGGTGCAGGAGCTGCATCGCTACCCCAGAACCTCCCAGACCTTCCCTCACCTGCCACCAGGTCTTGTGCTGTCACCAGAAGGTCATGGTGTTTAACTGTATGGAGAGCCCAGACACATGCAACTGATACACACTAAAAGCTACTTTGGATACAGATAGGCTTCCTCAGACACTACACAGTGAAAAGGCAATGACTTCTCCCCAGAAAGCTTGAGGTTATGCCCAAACCAAGTCCAAGGGAGATGGCAAAGGGAGGCTGGTGAGGAGCATGGCAGTTCACTCAAAATGACTGGGTGTAGAACAGAAACGCTACTGAGGGAAAGGAGAAGGCTGATGCTTCAGAGAGAAGAGATGAGATACAGCTGAAGGCTTTAGAAACCATCAGCGTGATAGCAAGCGATTTGCTGTCACGGCTGAATCCCCCCACTATTCCCCAGCATTGCCCAATAAAATTAACAGTGCAGGCAGGTTCAAACAAGGGCAGTTTACAGTCTTGCTCCTCCAAATTAATCTCTGTTTCAAAGTAAAAACATTGTTAAAAAAGGGAAGGAGGGGGAGAGAAGGAAAACATAGAGGCTAATTAATGTCAATCACTATAAAACCCCATGACTGATGCTTTTGACAGGACCCTTTGAGACTGCTTCTGCAGACAGCCGGGCGAGCGTGAGACGAGTGCGAGAGTGCCGCATCAGAACTGGGGTTCGGCAGAGGGTGCCTGGAAACCCGCTCAACACAAAACCATCTCGTTCAGATATTTACATTCAAGTACCTCTTGCAGATGTTGTAGCAGAGACCTATGGATGTCTATGCCTTCTGTACCACCTCAACAGCAAAGGCTTAAAATGCCTGTGTAGCACGATCAATAGAAACTAGACTCCAAATCACTTCCATGCACAACTGCTACTAATACAGTGCAAGGAAGGAGGACTACCCCTACGAGCTTTTCTTCAGTGAATCCACCATCCCGCTGCCACCTTAGATTTAGAAAAGCTACAAACAGCACTATTAGCTCGTTCCAGGCTTTCTCCCCCTTCCCTCCAATTGTTTTGCCCACAGAGGGGCTTCATGTGTACGTTCTTTTGCGGTTGCTGTACTGCACTCAAGCTTCAAACCTTAGAATAAAATGTACAGTATTTTTTGGCCATTACGTATGACTTAAACTCTCTAGCCATGAGAAGAAAAGGAGTCAGTAGTCTAAAGGTCACAGAAACAGAAATGTTCAGTTTCCCCCTATTCCTTGACCCCGATCTGGGACTAGTATACCCAACATCCCCTTCATCAGGTAAAATTCAGAAAGTCTTCATTGCAACACCAAGGACAACCATTTCCTACCCTTAACTAAGCACTGGCAGAGGGATTTGCTAGGCAATGGGATCACATAGCGGAAACTGCTCTTATATTACAGCTTTCAAGCTCTGAATTAAATTATAAGCAGTTCTATGAAGTGTCCTTAAAATTACCAGCATGTGCCTCCACATCCCCCAAGTGCTCTCTTGTAATTCACCTGCAACACAAACAACTGCCTTTGGCCGACTTTGTGTTTGTTTTTAAAGGGCAGCTGAGCTCACGGAAGACAATATAAAACATTTTTTTCTCTGTTCCTCCAGGAGTGCCCTGACTGCTTAAGCCAGCTGCTGCACTTTGCAGGTGGCTGGACTCTCTTAAATTTTAGTTTTAATGGCAAAAATAACTTTTCAGCCATGAAACAGATTCCAGTTCATCTTTCTGCATCCCCAACAGCTGTTTCTGGAAGGCTGCTCAAGTACTGCAGCTGAGTAGCGGCTTCTTTAGAAGTTTCTTCCCTCCAGAAGAGGGAAGAAACTCCAGAAACCGTCTTGGCTGGTCTAAACTTTTGCTTTAGAAGCTGCACTGGAAGGCGCTTCATGGTTTTTAGGTGAAAGCAACACTTTAAAGGATTGCAGCAGCTGGACTCAAGAAGACATGAGACACTGTCTGCCTTTATCCAAAGTTTAAAACGGAGCCTACAGCTTGGAGAGGACAGTCACATTCCTGTAGACTGGCGTAAATCACAAATAATTTCATGTAAGTTCAGCTGGAGAGAGCGGCCTGAAGAGAGATTTACCTTTGAAACCCCGTAACTTCAGAGGTCCCTTGAAAGAGCCCAGTGACACCTCAAGCACCCAGAAGATGCTGCTGCATGGACACACACACCCTTCCTCTACAAGACGCAACCTACCTACCTCGGCTCACTTCCCCTTCCAGCAGGCACTTTGCAAAGTTCTTCCTTTGCTGCCTCTCACAGATGCATCCACCTCCCTAGAGAAGCCCCTTCTAACTCTTTCCTCCCTTCTCTGCTATTCAGGTGCCAGCACGTGGAATTCAACAACGCAGCACGGTTTTAAGTCTTCAAGACCTCTTGCATCATTGCTGGGTCTTCTTAGGCAGGGAGTGCCTTATTTCACAAACAAGATGAAAAAGCTGAGATGACTCCACACAGAAAGCATTTCTACATCCTTCACAGCCTTCTTCCCAGGATAACTGCATGGAATAACTTCCCTTTGCTGAAGAAAGCAACTTTCCCCAATTTCTTATCAGTTGGCTCATCATCAACCAAGCAATGGAGGATTGATACCGGAGATGCCACTTAGTCAACAAACAAATCTATTCTGTTCTCCAAACCAAAAAGGCATGAGGATCAGCTCAGCAAATCACACTTACCCCTAGGTCACTGGTCAAGAAACACAGAATCAAGAAGTCACTTTCAATAAATATTTTCACATTAAAGAATCTGGGAAGGAGCCAGAAACCAGCCAGTTGGATGAATATCCAGTACAAGCCAAGCAGTCCCTTATGGTTACCCTGTCTCTGGAAGCTGGCCTCTTCACAAGGCATTTACATCTTGTGCTCATTCATATTTTAAACAGCTCTTTTAAAAGCTGTTTCCTACTTGTCAGTGTGTTTAAGGATGTCCATAACTTTTTGCTTCGGCTGCTTCATCCTACTCCCCTCTGCTCTTTCAGCTCTGACCTAGACGAGCACAAGAGCTATAACTGGATCAGCCCACATCGCAAAACATCCTGTCCCAAAAAGAGGAAGGTCAGTGTTCAAAGACATAGGACAAAGATCTTTTGCCTGGTATCAATACTCCCTCCTCAGACTGTGAGATAGTCTGTGAACAACCAGCACAGAAGTTTGACCCCACCAAGGCATTCTTGACCATCCTGGATTACGGACAAGAACTTGAAAATGTGTTTCCTTCCTGTTCACTAGGGTGAGATTCCTGCTCCTCTCTGCAGCTCCTGTGTCAGCAACATTGACGCTGCCCTGCTGCTCTCCCAGCTCACCAGCAGCTGCAGGGATTTACAGATACACTCCCTGTCTATTTTGCACATACTCACAGTAGTACTTGGAAGCCATGCCACAGTTTCTTGAGACAAAAGGTCAAATTCTGCAAGTTACTGCAAATCTTTAGCTCCAGCAGAATTCATCTGGAGCCAAGAGCTTTTCCATGCTGTGGGAAGTGCTTGAGATGTTGTAGGACAAACCAAGTGAACTATGCCAATGTGAACCTACATCTTCAAAAAGCAATGCTGGCAGCTATGCAAACAGCCTTCCCCTTGCAGTGTTCAAGTCACGTTTCAGATTTACATTAGATTTACATAAAATCAGATTTAGTCCATCTCCCATTGTCAGGAAGAGAGTTGTGTATGAACTACTAAAACATGGCATGGGTATGACATGCACCAAAGCCAGCATGTCTGGGCCAGCTGACTCCAGCACAGGGCTATGCAAACACAGCCACGCTGCATCCCATGCAGGTCTAGAAGCAGCAGAGCCCCAGTCTCCTAATGCTGTAGGGATCTGCTTGACCTAAGCTGGCCCTGTACTGAGACAACCCAGAGTGCTACAACCACCTTCCCACAACCAGAAGCCCTGGAGATGGATGTCTGGGACACCAGATGGACTGAGGCTGGGTCCTGAAGCCAAAGTATTTCTCTGCACCCCAGTTCTCTACAACTCCGGAAAATGGACCTGGACCTGTGCCAGCTTTTAGCTCAAGTGACAAGTGACTTCAATCGTTGATCACTACCAATGCTCATGAAGCACTCTGCAGAAATGCATTTTCCCTGAATCCTGGGTTAAGCTCTCACTCATTTACTACATTTTGGCCTACAATAATGGAATTCCACTGTGTATTTTAACTGAACGTATTATTCCTCATCAGCAGTCTCAGGCTGTTGCAAGTCTTTAGCCTAGCAAAATACCGAGTGCATTTGCTCCAGAAGTGACGGCATTCCTAAAATGAGCAAAACGTTTCCCGTCCATCAGGTAGAGCAGAGGTACCGAATCCTGCACCGCAGGTTGTGCACCACCTCGCAGGCAGCGCAGGCTTCGCTGTGAACCGAACCTCTCCACCGGAGTAACAGATGCCACGGGGCAAGGTCTGGAGAAGGAGGAAGAACAGGGAAGAAGAAAAGTGACGGGACTCTGAAGAAACGTGTTCTCAGCCTACAGTAAATGAAAGCGCGTATGCATGAGCTTGTGTGTGAAATTGGGGCATATTCGGGTAACTCAAACTTCTCTAGGGTCCTTGCAGCCAGCATTTTCACAAGGCTGGCTGTGGGCAGCTCCCCAGTTAAATCCTGCGAAGCCTTTTTCAAGGGCTGTTATTCTCCCTGTCCTTCGTGAACACACAGTACCCACACGAGTACCCATTGCTACCCAGATGTGTCAGTGAGCTACTGCCTCAAGTTCTCTGCAATCACAGCTCTACCAGGGCTGTGGACTGTAACTTAACTTACAAAAACAGCCAGAGAGAACACAACTTGCCTATTGTGTCCCAGGGCTAGGGGGAAGGAAAAAAATGCATAACCCAAACCAGCCAACAACTCTTTATGCCAAATGAGCAATTTTATTAAGGAAATAACATCTGAACAAGACACGCCGCACACACACGTTCTGCAGCTGGAATCTCTTGTAGCTGATGCGTCTCTTGGTGATACGTAAGTCAGAAAATAATTCAGCTCAGCCTCGGAGGGCTGGTGGTAGTGGCTCTGCGGTTGCAGCAGGCACAAAGCATGGTAAAAAAAGCTAGGTGCAGACTTCAGTAGATATACAGGGCAAATCTGCTGAGAAGCATCTTTTTTTTCCTCTGCAGTGGACTCTGTGGACATAACATGCTTTCAGAGACTCACCAATGTTCAGCCTCAATGGAGAGAGGTTCTGCATGACCACAAAGATGGTGGGGCACCACAGCCCACCAGAGGCTGTCCTCTTCCCAGGGCTCCCTGGCTGCCAGACTGCACGTGTAAGGAAGAACACCTCTGCACACAAACAGGGGACATTCCGCACTAGGGCATAAAAAACTGGTGTCCACAGAGAGGGCTATACACACTTCGACTGAGAGTGCCATGCAAGTGAAAAAAAAGAAGTAACACCCACATCACACCATGCTTTGTCAGTTTACCCTAAACCCACATGATTTATCATACTTTAAACAGTAATAATGAAGCATTAAATGGCACTGACGTATGTAAGCCTGTTTGGCATTTACTGGAATACACAGGACTTCTATAAAACCTGTCAGGTTCAGAGAGTTATACCTTATTGCTTTGCTCCCCCCAACAGCATCTCAAGGACTGATAATCAGTGTCAGAACAAGGTCTGACACCTTCTTTCGTTTTGGGGTACAGTGGGTAGATACAGGAGTCTGGCTGTCACAGGCAGGACAGGTACTCTGGTTCTACAGCCTGGTTAAGGCTCTTCTCCTCCTGTTTTTAGCACTCAAAGAAAGTTTTCTCCACTAAAGACAGGGCGTACAGAAGATCCTCCAGGAAGGAAGGATCCTGCCATCGCACTGTGCTTGCAGAATAGGATTCCCTCTGCTCACCCTCAAAGTCCATGCATAGTCACACATCTGCTAAACCACAGCAAGATCCTCCCATACTGACACAGGTTTTGTTTCAAGTGGATTAATAATTTGCAGTCAACACACTTTCCTGACCACAAAGAAAAATCATGACATAAGGATATACCATTAACACATTTCCACCAAAAGATTATGCACAGAGATATATCAGGCAAGATGACTAACCCTTCCAGCAGATCCATGCGAGGAATGAAATACTAAATTATGGTTTTCTAAATACCATGATAATATTTAGTCACTACATCAAAAATCTTTCCAAGATATAAGAAAAAGTACCATAAGAAACACGCTCTCTTCCCATGGAAGAAAGTGAGGACCTAATTCCCACTGCAGTCGGAAGCTGGAGGGACCCTGCTGTAACAGGTCCCAAGATCACAGTTCAAGTCCAGGAAAAAGGCTCCATCACCCTTTTCTCCCACCTTTGACCAAAACCACACAGAGGCTTCCCATCTCTCCATACCCCTTCCATGAAGGGGGATCCTCTTTTTGAGCCAGGAGATGGAGCCAAAGAGACGCTCCCTATCGTGAAGAAAGGGTGAGATGTGGGGGTAAAGAAATTAGGGTAAAGAACCTCAGTTTCTACTGTCAAGGGTGGTACTATCAGTCTGTTACTATCAGTCAGTGTGAAATGGCAATCCACAATAATGCTTTAGGATGCAAGAGACAGCTGCATAACTCACAAAAAGTTAAGACACCACTCACCTGAGCCATGAAACACCAGTTACTGTTCTTATTCAACAACTGGAGAATATTTTGGAATGAAAACCTTAGGACACATACACACTTCTAACAAACATGCAGACCAGAGGCGTCAGGCATCAAAGGTACTGTTGGGAGAGAGAGGAATTAACCTTTCTCATCAGAACTGCTGGTGTTCCAGTCATTAATGCACGATATTTCTGAACAGCGCAGTTCAGATCCAGTTCAGATTGTGGATGCATTCATAGAACCTGGAGTTTTGTGAGCTGAAGGGCACACACAGGGAGCGCACTGTTGTGCAACACAATACTTAAGGCACTTCCCATCTGCACTCCATTTCAAAGCATATTTTACTTGTTAGCTTCATTTAGAAGGTCCCCCCAGTTCCGCTGCAAAGAGGACCCTGCCAAAATGCAGGGCTGAGCAGAAGCATTGAATTTGTATCAACATAAAGTAAATATGAAGTAAGAATGAAGTATGCCCTATGTCCTACACATACAAAACCCACTAAACACCAACAGACTTTTGTTTGCTTGCGGATTAGGAGATATTTAGAGAACATGATGGCCGTGGCACTTGAATGCCACCAGAAGCTCCACTCACTGAAAGCCAGAAATCATGATAGATTTAGGAAGTGATAATTCAGATCTATTTTTTGCATCCACTTGGAAGACAATATATTTCCTTTATTAAAGGCCCTCAGTACGCAAGCTTGCCAAGCGAAGCTCCTCTGCAAGGCTTTCAGCAGCACTTTCATTTTAAAAATCTGGTATTCATGTGTCCTACAGGAAAGCATTCTGCGACTCGAGTTGTAAAGGTTTTCTCCAAACGAACTGTTCAGCGGTTTTGGACGGCGTCCTGTCCCCAGGGGAAAGCGCACCCTCGTGCCAGACCGTAACTAAAGTTTCTGCCCGGCCCCGGGACAGGAGCCCCCAGCCCAGCCCGGGCGGGGGGGAGCCCTGCACCCCTCGCCCCCGCGCAGGCACGGGCCCGGTGACTGCCCAGCGCCGGCGCTGCGGCAGCGGGGCCGCGGCCGGTCCCGCGGGGCCGCTCCGGCACCCGCCGCCTGGCCGGACACCCCATTTAGGGCCGCCCCGGCACCCACCGCCCGGCCGGACTCGCCGCCCAGGGCCGCCCCGGCACCCGCCGCCCGGCCGGACCCCCGCGGCCCCGGGGCCGCCCGGCAGCCACAGCGCGGTCCCCCCCGGGGCCGCCCCACACCCGCCCCGCTCCCGCCGCCGACTCAACTTGCGGCTCCGGCCGCCGCGCCCCGCGCACCTCTCCGCGTCTCCCGTCCCTCCGCCGGGCGCAGCCTCTCCGCGGCAGCTGGCGGCCGCGGCTAATCCCTGCCGGCCGCCCGCCGCAGCCCGCGCACCCGCTTAATCACCTGCCGGCACCGAGCCGCGGAGCCGCTGCGCGCCGGCGGTGGCGGCGGCTGCTGCTGCTGCCGCGCTGCTGCTGCTGCTGCTGCCGCTACTGCTGCTGCCGCCGGCGGGAGGCACCTTCGCCGGCGCCACCGCCTCCCGGGCGCGGGGCGCGGCTGCAGGCGGCCACGCACGGCCCCCGCCTCGCCGCCCCGCCCCGCTCCGCGCCCCGCGCCCCGCCGCGCAACCGGCCTCCGCGCCGCGCAGGCGGCAGCTCTGACCTCGGGGCGCGCAAGGTCCCGCAGCGCTGAGGAGGGCAGAGACCGCAGGCGCGTGCAGCCGGGGACTTCACCGGAGTGTCGTGGGGGGGTGTCCCCGCCAGCCGGTGCCCGGTGCCCAGTGCCAGCCCCGGCCCCGCGGCACTGCGCCCCAGCCCGGTGCCCACCCCCACCCCGGCGCTCCCGTGCACAAGGCGTCCCCGCCGGGGGTGAGCAGGGCAGTCCTGCTCCGCCGTAGGGCACCTGCTCCGGACAAGGTGTTTTTTTCCCTTCTACACGCTTGCTGCATCCCAACAATGCTCCTGCTGAAAGGCATCTTGCGTACTTTTCTTCTCTTTGAAAATGTTTCTGCTCTGGGCATCCAAATTAAGATCCCCACTGCTGACTCCACATAACAACCAGGGGTTGTTTTCTTTCCTGCAGTGTGGCCTGATGCGCCGAAGCCAAGTGTCTTTACTGCAGGCTGTCATTTAACGTCTTACAGCCATTTTTCAGGTGCATGGCAGCCAGTTCCCAGCAAGCCTAACAGCCGCGTCTATGCCCAGTGTTGCATTTTTTACTTCTACAGTCTCAACTCTACAACTACGGTCACACTCGGTTTTGATGACAGAAGTTTGGGCCTTAACAGCAGGAACAACACACCGCTGTAAGTGCATTAAAAAAAAAAAAAAATTTACTGTATTTGCCCAAGGAGTCAGCAGATCGGGCTGTAATCAAGATAGACAGGGATGAAAAACTTCCACTGAGGCCCATGCTGTATTCAAGCAGTCTTTTAACAGCTTAGCGTTGCTGACAGGAGTCCTGGCTCTCATATACAGCACCACCCTACTCAGAAAGAATCATCCCTCCTGTTTTTCAGGATTTTAAGCATAATTTTCAGACTTCCAGGAGTTTAGAGGGACACGGGAGTTCAGAGAGAGACAGAAGATACCCTGAGCTTTGTTTCTTGGAGCAAAATGCATAGCCGGGTGTCAGTGCCTCAGCTCCTAGGCAACATAGGTAGTTAATTAGGTGCCAAAATTGAACACACCAATAGTTAACATACCTAAAGCTAACCTGAAGGGAAGCTTTCAATCCTTGGGATGTGCCTCTTTCTGGGGCTCAATGCTGCTAACCAGGAAATGCCTCCCTTCCAACCATGATTCATGGCCTGACATCTCCTGAGAAAAAAATTCATAAGCCCCTTCATTTAAAAAGCAAAAAAGATTTTGAGCAGTGAGAGGAGGGTGTGATGGCTGCATCTGTCCTCTGAGCAGCGCAGGGGCTGGGGTGTTCATCCAGGATACGGACAGCATGTTCAGCAGCCTGTGCGCAAGAGGAGAGAAATGCATACCAGCGTTATTTTCCTAGCATTCTTTTCCTAGGAAAAGAAGTAGCCTCCAGGCAGCTCCTGCCTAAGCCCTCTCCATCACCTCTTCTTTTAACTGTATTCCTCTGTGCAAAAGAGAATCCAAAAGTCACAACATTTGCGTGGGAGGAGAGGTTGTCCTGAGTCTCTGCCCTAAAAACTGTTTGTGTTGTGCCCACAACCTGGTTATTATAATAATACAAAAAGTTTTGAAGCGGCAATCGCACCCTGGGATACCTCCTTTTTTCTCCCTAACTCGTTAGCTTACAGTCATAAACAGAAAAGAGACGACCGGGGTTGTCCCGCGCAGTGTCCTATGATACTGGCAGTCCAGAAAGCTGCACAAAATGTTTATCCTATGGGCCACAAAATATGACCTAACTTCCTAGTCAAATGCAAAGTCAAATGCAAAGTCCTACCTGGAAAAATCTAGGCAGAAGCAGCCAGAGAGTGTGAGAAGGTGGTTTCTCCTCACAGCTGGCCTGAGGAGGCACGGTGGGGAGGGAAACAGCGCAGGGGGTCCCCATGGGACGAGGAGACAGACGAGCTGCTCCGGCCCAGGCAACACCTGGACGAGAGCACAGAAACGGGCTCTTGGGCATCGGGAAAGTCCAAAACTGTTGGGCACTTCCCAGCTCAGTGACAGCTGTGCAGGACTTTTCTAGATCTATGTAGCAGCCAACATCCTGTTGAAATTTTGGGGGATTTGGCCCTAAACCTTCTCAGCTCTTTATTTCGGAGAATATTGATAGCTTGTAGATATTTTACACACACACATGCAGCTGTGCATTTCAAAGTAATCTGTTGTGATATAAGCCAAAACAGGATTTGAGTCATATAGTTTTTTACAGGTAAAGCATTGATTTATAAACGTGTAGAGCAAGTCTATCCAAAAGAAAACGCCACATACATATGCATAAAACAAGGAGAACTACTTAGACCAGACTGTCTTCTACTGCCTGACAGAATAGCGCATCGAATTCCTTTCTAGCTTGAATTTTGGGAGTACAAAGTTAAGGATGGAGAAAATTAAGGGTGGAGAAACTGTGGACTGGTGAAACTATTTCAGGTTGCAGTTAAAAGAAGGCTGCAGAAAAAACAGTTTGTTACTTAGCTAATAAAGTTGCAGTTGCATCCCATGCCACTGCACAGGAAAAAATCCTACATGGCATTGTTTGGACTACCATTATTTTTGGTTCTTTACCATTATTTTTGGTTCTTTACACATCATCTTGTGCATGCAAGTTCTTGATTTACATTCAGAAAAACAACAGCAAACACAAATGACCTCAGAGCCGCATTCGTACAAACTACATGTCACTGAAATCAGCTCCACTAATGTGTTTGTAATAGAAGTTAACACTTCGAGGAAGCAACTGAGAGTTCGTAAGTGCTAGGTCTGTTCACGAGTACCTAAAACTGCACTGCGTGCCTCATCTCAGACGTTACCTCCAGCAGCTGGAAGCTCTAGAAATTTGCTCTTTACAACAGACACTGACATTTACATTCTCTCAATGCTGCTGCATCCTGGTATCTGACACCCCTGACACACAACACATACAGATAAAGTCAATTATATGGTACATGTTTCCAGGATCCAAGACTTTTGTGGATCTGATGGGCAGCAAAAATGAATACACAGATTTTCATGAAGTTCCTCTGAAAACACAATAAGCATCTACATCCAGGACCGCGTACAACCCAGAACAATAATACGATGTTCCATTTTTTCCTAAAAGAAAACAGCAAACTTCAGAACTCAGCCAGAAACCACAAAAATGACACAAAAGAGAGTTAACACTGCATAGGAGTCCAACGCGCCAAGGCAGAGCCAAGCACTGCAAAGGCCGTATTTTGCTCCCAGCCATGCCAGCGTAAATACAAAAATCCCTTCCCTGACCTCTGCGTGGATGTCCCCACAGTTTACTCGGTCGCTTCAGTGCATTCAAGCCATCGAGTTCCCTAAGTCTCCACAAAAGCCACCTCCAGAAAGCTCCATTTCTGCACCACGTTATTGCACTATGAGATGAATGCCGCAGAGAAAACATTTTTCTTACCATTTCTTCCACACGCAAGTACAACAAAAGTAATTTAAAAAAAAAATGCAAGTTTAATAGCTCCAACACACAACTACTATAAACAGCCCTGGAGAGCCGAATACCACAGCCCACAGCCAGCATCCCCCCAGGACCACCCCCGGCTCAGCTAAGAGTTACACCCTCACCCTTTTGTGCTGGCTGCAAACCCATCGCAAGTTCATGGGGTGTACAGAAAAATGCCAATGACCACAACAATTTAAAACAGCTCCAGGTCTGGCTGAAAACACCCCAGCCCTTAATCTTTAGCGGGGTTTTACACACAAATTGCAGGCAGACAGGCCCGCGCGAAGAGCTATACTAGAATTGTTTGTAAGCACTCGCTTGTTACTCTCACCATACAAATATTGGGAAATGAGAAGTTTTTCAGTGATTTTTGGTGAGGGTTCTGATGTCTTGTCCCCGTGTGTCAGCAAGCTCTTTGGCTATGCTCCTTACTTACATGGGCTATAGTCAGAGATGTTTTCTCCTATTACAGAAGGCAGGATTTCTTGGGCAAAATATGAAAAGCAAATCGTTCGAAGCAGTATTGAGAGCTGTTGCAAAATTGAACCTCTCAATGTTATTAATCTATTACTTTATCCATAATTATTATTTTTACAGCACACAAAATACACTCAATAATTTGTAATGAAAATACAGACGTAGGGCCTTTGTTGCAGAGACCTTACATTGTACCTTCCTATGTAAGGCTAACTGATGTTTAAAATATGAAAGCTCACTAGTCTTCAACACAGAAATTTTAACGAAATTTCTCCAATGGACTGGTTTTGGCAGGGTTTTTTTGTTTGCTTGGGGGGTGAGGTAAGACTGACTACTGATAATCCTCTCCCATTGCTCCCTACAAGCCCTTTTCTGGAATACGTCTTCTAAATATATCCCACTAGCCAGAGGTTGAGCTGTATAGGCAGAGACCTGTTTGTGAAACATTTATAACGTTTGGTAAGCAACCATATTAGAGCTGATTTACTCATTTACTGTTTATTTAAAGGACCTGGGGGTGCTGGTTGACAGCCGGCTGAACATGAGCTGGCAGTGTGCCCAGGTGGCCAAGAAGGCCAACAGCGTCCTGGCCTGTATCAGCACTAGTGTGGCCAGCAGGAGTGGGGAAGTGATCGTGCCCCTGTACTCGGCACTGGTGAGGCCGCAGCTTGAATCCTGTGTTCAGTTTTGGGCCCCTCACTACAGGAAGGACATTGAGGTGCTGGAGCGTGTCCAGAGAAGGGCAACGAAGCTGGTGAGGGGTCTGGAGCACAAGTCTGATGAGGAGCAGCTGAGGGAACTGGGGTTGTTCAGTCTGGAGAAGAGGAGGCTGAGGGGAGACCTTATTGCTCTCTACAACTACCTGAAAGGGGGTTGTGGTGAGGTGGGTGTTGGTCTCTTCTCCCAAGAAACCAGCGATAGGACGAGAGGAAACGGCCTCAAGTTGTGCCAGGGGAGGTTTAGACTGGATATCAGGAAAAATTTCTTCACTGAGAGGGTCATCAAACACTGGAACAGGCTGCCCAGGGAGGTGGTGGAGTCACTATCACTGGAGGTGTTCAAAAAATGTGTGGATGTGGCGCTTCAGGACATGGTTTAGTGGGCATAAGGATGTTGGGTTGATGGTTGGACTTGATGATCTTAACAGTCTTTTGCAACCTTAATGATTCTGTGATTCTGTGGCTCTAAAAATCAATTATATACATGGAAAAATTCCCAGTTTTAGAGGATATTCCATGAAACCCCAAACTGTGATGCAATGTATGTACATTTTATAGCTCTGACCTCACTTTCTATTTAATTTCTTTATGTGCTCATAGAATTTATTTAAAGGTTACTACAAAGCTATAGGGGATAAAGCCTTCTCACCCAGCATTTCTCTAATTCAGGTAAATATGTATTACCAGAAAGATATGATATCAACTAGTACCCAACAGTGGAGTTTCACATGGCATTAAGTATACTGTATTTAACCTTTGAATACAAAGCAGTAACTCAAGACTGGAGAGCAGGAAATAGATTAAGGAAATGTACTAGTACTGCTGAAATAAAACAGAAAGTAATAACTTAAAAATCACACGGTCTTAAAGCAATTTGCCTTATCTGCTACATTTAACACCAGCTACAGTTATTAAAATGAAAAAAATTATCACGCCATCTTTCACATCTCAATCTTTCTTTACTGTTTACATTTCTCTCGGTAATGTCCTCTGTTTAATTTTAATTTCTGTTCACATAATACATTCATTTCATTACAGTGTATGGCCCAGGTTTGAGACTCTACATAGGAACATGCATTTTCTCAAAACAATCTGTTACCACTGAGATTATTTTTTTTTCCAGGGTGGAAACACTTATCTAAACTTGTTTTTAGAAATTATAACTTGGGGGCCAAATTCAGAATTTACATTACCTTTAAAAAAAAAAAAAAAGTGAAAGGCCAGATTTTACCCTGCCTTGAATTCAATGACTCCCAGAAAGACCTCCATCCACTACACGGAGCCAGACATTTTCTCCCAGATAATCTTTCAGGCACCAAGGGAAAAATACTTGACAAAGATATAATATCTCATGTTATGTACTCACCCTTAGATCTCTATTTAAATTCCATTCTTTCCCTCCCCAAGGTGATGCCAGTTTTCTCTGCTCTTAACCTTTCTCCCGTATTGTGCAATTAAGACAATCCTTTTTTTTTTTGCAATGTTGAAGACTATGTTCTGATGTTTTCTTACCCTGTTTGGTCCAAAGGTTACCATTTCACAAAGTATCCTAAAGACATTTTTACTACCAAGACATATTTTGACAACAAGAACTATTTTTAACTCTGCTAAGCTCTGCTGAGTGTAAAATGTTGCACAGGATGCTCAGCAGCCTAGGGGAACGCAGCTATCAACGGGGTTTGTTTTCTTTGCATGAGAACAGCCATCTGAATCTTCCAGCAACAAGACTCTGTACACACAGTACGTGATGTACATCTCATTATAAACCTAAAGGGCCAACAGACAGGGCAAAAACGTGGTTAAGACCCGCCAGCCGCTAGCTAGAGGCAGCAAGGCTGGTCTTTCTAGAATTCCATGGTTCTATGGCGCTGCTGCCTGTTGGGAGGGGTCTGCACACCCGCTACTGCCCATGTCTTGCACTGGGATTTCCAAATCTACCAGAGAGCATTAATTTGGCCAAGAGATCAACTACTTCATCAGGATGTTGCTGGCAATCTGCTCCAGGATGGTGCCTCCAGGTGCTCTCCCTGCCTTCCCCCACATGCAGTACTGGAAGTGACACGAAATGGGACAAGACCACGCATCCCAGAAAAAGCATGGGGGAGATAAGGTAAAGACGGGAAAGGCAAGGGCCAGGGGTTGTTCCCAGCCACAACCTCAGCGGCACGGTGATGCTGGGACAGGGGAGCAAGGCCAGCTCTGCTGATGAAGGCTGCCAGGAGCACACCGACACTTAAACACACTCCACGGGGAGTAATGCAAGCTCTGGCATGGTGTGTTTTCAGAGCAGCCAAGGGAACAGAACATTTTACTGCTCTGCAAACACCCAGCAGGATGCTTAGGCACTACTTGCGTTGCCAGCACCCCAGCGAGCGGGACTTGCGTAGCAGGTCTCTGCTCAAGGGTTAACCCCTGCCCCGGCAAATGCGCTGCCCGTATGTGCCTGCTCACTGGGATCTCCCATCAAAGCAACATCTTTCCCTTCTCTCCAACTACAAAAAAAATGTAGGTTACAGCAGAGGCCCCCTCCAGCAACCTGTGCTCCACCCTGGAGTCATTTTATATTACTCTCCCCGGTGTCCTAAACCAGGGCCGCAGATATTGTTCCAAATGTGGCTTTCATTTTATGCTAGAATAGCCTCCATTAACACAATATGCTGTGCTCCATACGTTACGATATTCAAAACGGAAGCCCAGATCCTGTTTGCTTTTTAAACATCGCCAACTATCCTGCATTTTATCTGTGCATACTGCCCAGCGTGTGTCAGAACGTGCCATCCACTCACTACTTATTAATGTTTCAAAAGTCTCGCTTAAAACATACATGAGATTTAGGGAGCATTTTGTTCCAGGAGTCTTCTGACTGTTCTGTGCAGTCAGAGAGAGCAGTTTTATTTCACAGGCTGGATTTAATATACAGAAACATACTGCATCTGTTTCCAAATATTTTCTTTCTAAAACCGTTACAAAAACCAGTGCCAAAATGCGCTCGTTTCTCTTTAAGGAGAAAACCTAATTTGGATTTCTTGATCCAGATCATCTTAACACCCAGGCTCAATTTTGCTTGTTAAAGCAATCTACAGGCTCCAGCTAATACAATTTTTATCTGCAAGGCTTCTGCCTTGGGCTGGAGGGGTCCAGCATGTCTTTGTTATAGGCTCCACACCATGTATCAGTAGCATCTGGTACTGATTGCAGATCTCAGGCATTGTGCTTATGGGTCCATGGGCAGGATCTTTCTTGGATTTCTGATCTGTTTCAGATTTTTCACTAGGATATCCTGCATCCTAGGACACTCCTGCCCCTGGGTCAAGGCAACCCCCGGTATCAATCCAGGCTGGGGGATGAAGGGATGGAGAGCAGCCCTGCCCAGAAGGACTTGGGGTACTGGGGGATGAAAAGCTGGACATGAGCCGGCAATGGGCGCTCACAGCCCAGAAGGCCAAGTGTGTCCTGGGCTGCATCCAAAGCAGCGTGGCCAGCAGGTCGAGGGAGGAGATCCTGCCCCTCTGCTCTGCTCTGCTGAGACCCCACCTGGAGTCCTGCATCCAGCTCTGGAGCCCTCAGCACAGGAAAGACATGGACCTGTTGGAGTGGGTCCAGAGGGCTGGAACAGCTCTGCTGTGAGGACAGGCTGAGAGAGTTGGGATTGTTCAGCCTGGAGAAGAGAAGGCTCTGGGGAGACCTTATTGCAGCCTGCCAGGACTTAAAGGGGTCTTATAGGAAAGATGGGGACAAACTTTTTAGCGATAGGACAAGGGGTAACGGCTTTAAACTAAAAGAGGGCAGATTCAGACTAGATCTAAGGAAGCAATGAGGGTGGCGAAACACTGGCTCAGGTTGCCCAGAGAGGTGATAGATGCCCCATCCCTGGAAGTGTTCAAGGTGAGGTTGGACGGGGCTCTGAGCAACCTGCTCTAGTTGAAGCTGTGCCTGCTCATTGCAGGGGGGTTAGACTAGATGACCTATAAAGGTCCCTTCCAACCCAAAGATTCTATGATGCTATGATTCTATGATATCCCCGTATCTTGTTGGATTGCAGAGTCATGACTGGCCCTTAGCTTCATGTTAATTTTTTGGAGCTCTGATGTTTTCTTATGGACCAATCGGTGGCAGCTGACCATATTTAAGAACACATCCTGCAGGCCAAATTCTCCTTCTACATGGTCATAAACCAAGAGTAACCTCTTTAGTTAATTGAGTAGCCCTGGCATAATGCTTACACATACGGAAATCAGGAACCACTCCTCTATTCCCTAATATTTGGGATTCATCTCCTTCCCCCTCAATGATGATGTAAAATGTCGGGGAAAAAAAGTGAAGTAATTTTATAAGGGGTGAAAAATAATTTGCCTTGTGATTGTACCCAAAGAGAAGGGGTATTATGAACAACAAATGCTCTTCTGTGGGTTCAGGCTTTCATTTGGTAAGGTCCCACACCTTCCTCCAAGTCAGGAGACGATTTTGCCACCAATTGAAAGAAAGAAAAAATCAGGCCTCAGTAACTACACAGGAACATTTTGATCAATTGGCACAATATAAAGGTTAAAAGTTCTAATATGCAGCTGACCTGGGGAAAAAGAAGAGTGACAGTAAGTTTAAAATTTAAATATTCAATCAAGCTATTTCTTCAGGACACAATTTTTAGGCTACTTCGATGAATGCTGCTGAGAGAGCAGGCAGCAAAACATGACCAAGATGGAAACCCTCAGCCTCACCTCATGTTCACTTTTTTTTGTCCCATTCCCTGCACGAAGTTAGTCCTCAGAAGAGGAGTCTGGGGAACCCCAGAAACAGAAGTCCTGGACAATGTGAATGGCAGCACAACTCTCCTCCCTGTGTCCACACCTGAAACCCCCACACCGCCCCTGAACATCTCCCACGGGCTCCCTGACTGCCAAACTGGGGACTATAAAACAAGGCGGACGTGTGTGAAGTGAGCATGCGAGAGGGTTATTTTTGCAGGCTGGGGTAGGGGGATGCTCCCAGCATTACCATGCTGTTCCCGGTATGTGGCCATGTAGCCATGAGATGAATTATACGGTTATATTTAATCCTGGTTTTGTTTTTCTCATGTGCTGATACTGATATTGATACTGGTTCCTCCTCAGCTAAGTTGCTTCCCAAGGAACCTGTTTACACTTGCAAGGAAGTTCTCACCAAGTAAGAGTTGCATTGAACAGGAAACCATTTCATCACATTTTCCCCAATAAAGCCCCAAAGATGCTCGTTTTTCCTCAATAAACACATATCCCACATCTTCAGCTGCCCTGCTAGACTTTTGCACTGTTTCAGTTCTAAAAGATAACCCAGTGAAGGTACAATAATCTAAAAAGTTTTATAAACTGGAGCCACTGCTCCAACCAGAAAACTGGCAGCTTCAGCGGGCTTGGCTTTGGACCTTCTCACTTCACAACCAACCTCAGATACCATATCTGGAAATCAGACTTCAGCTGCATGTTGGCTGGAGCACCACGACAAAAACAAGGTTGGGTTTTTTTCTCAAAGCCTGCACTAGGTGCAGGAAAGGACAGTGTTTTGGCTTCAAGGCCTCGGAAAAACAGGATTCAGTTTTTCCATTCTGTCATTATTCTAGCAAAACCCTACAGGTAAATAAGTCTCACTTGTTTACACTGACGCCTCTTGGAGACACTTGGAAAGACTGGATAATGGCTAAATTCATAGCCAGGCAGGTATCTCATAAGCTAGGGCTTATTTGTATCGCCCAAATGTACTTCTGCAGAAACAAGTATTTCAAAGGATTTTAGTCCTTATGAAGCTGCTCTGACTTTATAACCCTCCAACAGATAGGCAGGTGCCTGGAAAGAAATGCTCCACAGTAAACCCCGGCATTTAATAAAGTGCTTTTCCCCCGGAGAGCTCAAGCACCTGCAGAAAGTGATCTGCTGTCATCACCTCCCTGTCACTGGTGCCGTGACTTGTTCGCAGTGGGGGGAAAAGGCTTGACCAGAACCCAACACTTCGTAAGTCCACACATGCTATCCATTAGTCTGTAAGACCCTGACAGGAGTTAGATACATAGCTCTAAGTCATATGCAGTTTATGCAAACATAACTTACAAGTAAATGATTTAATATAGCAGCATGCAGAAGAGAAACGGAAGGTAAAGCAGGCAACCAGCACCGGCTTGCTACAGAAAGCAACACGAACTACAAGCAAGTAGCAAATGCCACTAATATGAGAAGAAAGCATAACTTTACATGGAATTTAAACTAGTTCTTTACATTGGGTTCACGCTGGATTCTTACACCAGCTTATGACTCAGTATATAGCAAGGTATATGACATTTTTCTATCTAAAGGAGATCTTGACTTGGCTTCACCAAGCCACGCATGGTTCCTTTAATGTAGAACATGGCTAGTGGACCCCAAGCACGCTGCTGTGCATGTTGAGGATTATATAAAAAGGGAGAATATGCCTCCTCATATTCTTTGAAAATATTATTGTTACTATCATTAAACCAGAGCATATCCTTGAGGTTGGAAAACCTCAGGGAATATGGGAGCTGACACCTGGACTCAGGATTGGTTTCCTCGGTTATTCGAGCTGGCTGAACTCTTTTAACAGATAATGGTATCCTATCTAATTACGTATTAGACAAAACACTTGATTATTATTCAGCCAGACAGAATTAATGAATTTCTAAGTGCTTCTACCATCTTGAATGTTTTGTACCTTCTTGTCTTTTACCACTTTTGTTTTCAAGCTCTTCTGAGATCCACCTATTTTAAGACAGATGGTTACTTCTCTACTAACGTGTATGGGTTTTTTAAACGATGATGCCCCTTAAACTCATTTCCATGGTTTATAATTTTATTCTTGGGTCATCAGAGGAAGCATTTGAGTCACAAAATAATTCTAATAAAGCACTGAGATTCTGCCTTTTTCATACACTATTTAAAACAGAGTCCATTTAGGCAGAGCCTTGCAGTAAACCCTTGTTGACTTTGAATTCTACACACCAGCTATTAACTTCTGATCCATTTGGCATCCATACATCTATTTTAACTATTATTATTTCTTTCTCCACAGCGTAACTGGTGAATTATTGAACTCTGATTTATTTTAACCACATAGTTCATCCTGATGAAATTGGCTAGTTTACTAAATAATTTTCTGCTCTGCTGTACATACTGCTTGCTTTCCAAATGCAGGCAATGATCAGAAAACATACCAGAGAGGAGACAATTTGTGTATTGCTGGGTCAGATACGGAGTGGCGGGAGGAAATTTGGAAGGCAGTTTCCCCATTTCTATGGAAGCAAATGGGAAGCAATTCCACCAAAGCCCACAGTGTTACAGTATTGTCAGAGACCTCAGGCATAGATTTGTTCTTCTGTTCAAGAAAGCTGAACTTCAGACCACTTGCCAACCAGGAAGGCAGAGAGAGTGAGCAAGAGGAGACAAAGTTATGAACCTTGGTGGTTCCTTCAGTACCTGCAGCCATGCAAGCGTGACATTCCCAGGGCTACCCACGTACAGAGATCCCAGCTCAGGGTGAATCAACCTCCCCGCACACCTACAGTCCCAAATATAGCTCCTTCCAGCCGAAGGCGAAGAATAATCCCCCATGATTAAGCATTAAGCTGTCAGATACCTTAGAGCCAGCGAGATTCAAACATGAGCCCTAAACCAAGGTGGTGATGAATATATGGTTCAAACCCAAAGCTGTTAATCAGATCCATGCAGCATAAGAAATGAAACTAAGAATATTTAGTTGCTGCTAGTGTCTTGAAAAAATTTTCCCAGCAACTTAAAATTTCCAAACTCCTTATCGTTTATCTGTTAAGACATGGTTTAAGAGAAAGTCCTGCCTGGCCAAGCAGCAGTAATTAAAAAGCAGTTCTCTGTTTAACTTGTAAAGGCTACAGAAGAGCTGTGTCCTCAGATTTTTATTTTTTTTTTTACTCAAAAGTGAAGGGCAAATCCTGCTTTGCTATCTCATGCCTGCTGGCTTTGAAGTCCATGCAACTACTGCTCTTTTATTCACAGGCCCGTGTTTTCAAATAGAGCACGTTTTGGAATAAGTGTTTTGCTTGAATTAATTGCTTTTCCTGTTTGGAGAAAAACAAACAAACAAACAGGTTTATTCATTTAGAGAACTTGGCAACTGCAGATTGCCCATAACTTTTTTGGAAGAGGTATTTTACAAAGAAACTTAACCCACAAATTCAGTAAACATATGGGATTTGCAAGTTAATCCAATAAGGCCATTATGGTGATGCTCCAGAGGACTAGTCACCATCAGGAGGGGAAAGGAGACTAATTCTAAAAGGATTTCCCTAAAGCTATTTTCATGTTGGGAAGTCAGGAGCAAATTTCCCTTTTAGAAATGTTGGTTTGGGGGAAGGGAGGAAGATAATGATAGAGACAAAAAAAAAAAAAAAAAGTTTGCGACCATGTAAGCGTGTTTCAAATTATACATTTGAGCTTTAAGGAAAACAAAACAGCCTTTATCCATATTTGCCATTTTTTACACTACAGTGACTGAAAACAGGAGACAATATCCCTTAAGTTCAATCGTTAAGGTCCAGAGTGGCCACCTTTGACTCATACTAATTTTAGCAGCTGTTTATGTGGACAATTAATTTGAAAATTGCATTGTTACTAGCATTCATCAAAGAAGCAATTGAGTTAAAGAATTTGGGAATACCTAAATCCTTAGAGAAATAAGTAGTAACACAAAACCCTTCTGTTTCCTAGGTCCTGTGGACCACTTAGACTTCGTATTTAGACTTATCCTCTGCACTGAAGTTCCAGCTACCAACGTAAACTACAGCAACTGGTAACTTCATGCTCAGAGGACTAGATTATAATCTCTTTTACAATAGTTTAAATAAGGAGTAGCTGTTGAAAGTCCTTGCAGCTGCACAGGTATAAGAGAGTGTCAGGTCTTCATGAGCAGTTCCTTCTCTGCATTCTGGCATAGGCAAATCTGCCCAAAATGCATAACATATTTCTGTGCTCCTTAAAGGGATTAGCTACTGCACTGAACAAGCCCAAGAAACAATTAGACTAATTATACTACATATATACACATCCCAAAAAGCATGTAAAGAAACACTTTTCACTGCTGTCTTATGAATTCTTAGATAAGGCAGGCTAAATTCCCGGTGGACATAACCCAAAAATTGCTTAAAATATTTATATGACATTGCCCTCTAGAGGAAACTGAGAATAATCTCTGTTTTAGTAGAACTTTTCTACAGATGAAAATATGAAATGTCATTTTGAGCAGAACAATAGTGTGTTTGTTAAAAGCCATTTTCAGTGAGAACATGACACACTGGTTTAGATCCATTTATCATCCGTGAGTTTTCAAAAAGCAACTCCCCAGCCTCTACCCTATTTTCCTCATCTGGGCCCTGTGTTCAGATATATGGTACCACAAAAAGTTTACTGGTTACCACATGTCTGTGTTTTTCTCTTCATTACCAGAAGAAAAATAGCTCAGGCTATGGAAAATTGTCAAGCACTTAGTAATTTTTCAGTTACCCTGGCACAAAGAGCCACTGGTCAATGTGTATGAGGATAAGAAGGAGGATGTCACTGACTTTTGTTTCATCATATAGCTACTCTGCTAGCCTGAGCCCATTCCAATGATCAAGTAATGGACTAGGAAAACACAGTCAAAACAATTGCTCTATTAATCAATTCTTTGTTTTTCCAGGTTTTTTTTAGAAGATCATCCAGGTATCTACAATACCTACTTTGGAGAAGGGAAAAAACAGACCTTTTTGAACAATAAAAAAGAGTCTTAGGCATCAGCAGAAACAATAATCTCCTTCAGTCACATTTCAATAATCCTGTTTCATTTTGAAAAAGCTTGAATCCATTTTCCATCAACCTCTAGTTTTTTACAGTCTCGTGAAAGACTCTTCAGTCTGTCTGAAGTCTTGGATGCTCTAGGGTGAAGTTGGCTGCTAATAATCATATTTGCCCTACTCTTGCCCGGTCTTAGTAGGTACCAGTCTTCCTGAGCTGCCCCAAACCTTCTGGTAATGCCTGCCGACTTACCTCGTTACTGGTACCGGTTTGTTAAAAGCGTTTCCCGTTGGAGGCCCGGATGATCTTGCTGAGTGCCATGCATTTCATCCGGGGAGAGCAGCAAGAACAGAGAGCGATGCTGCAGAGCCCGTGAGGGATACGTAAGCCCTTCCCGTCTTAGCCTACACCTGATAGACAGCAGACATTAAAATAAGTTTCAAGGAGCATGTGATACTGCTTGGAGCTGAGGGAAGTGTCACATCGGATAAGAAAAGCAATGAGTTTTCCATGGGAAAAAAAAAAGCCAGGCCCAAAAGCCACCCACTGCAGTAGCTGTCTCGGGAGTTATATACCTGCCTCTCTGCTGACCACACCGACGTTTCTTATATTTATCCTCTCACTTGTGTCCGTAGGTGGCAGGTTCATGCTGACAAGCCATCTCTGAGGCTGATGTCAAGCACAGCCTCTGCCTGTGGAACCATCCATCATCTATCAACCCCCCCACACCTTGTCCTTTCCAAGCCAGGCCCGACTCCCAGCGACAGGGGATAAGCAGGTTTTAAGCTGCCGCCACTGTTAATGCTTTTACCTCTGGAGGGTTATGGCTCAGTCTAGCGCATCTTCCAGGACAGCAACCATCACACCCAAAGGTACACAAGCTTGGCAAGAGGATGTGACCATCGCCTCCCCGCAGAGCAGCCCCGAAACCCTTCTCAGAATGGGAATGCTGCTTGCTTAGCCCAATGGTATGAGAAAAAACATGCAATGAAGACTGGAGAAGCTAGGACTTGTGGCACTTCAGTCAGTATGGGTGGGAAAGGACAACCTGCCATGTATCTCACTGCAACCCAATAACCTGCCTCCAGTCACCTCCTCCTCCTGCAGCAGCTCAGTGCTCCTGTCTCATGGAAATCAGTTTTTAGGACACAGCCTGCTTTGTGCAAAACTTTGGAATCCCACAATACGAAAAGAAATTCACATTTACGGATCAGAAGAGACACTGTGAATGACTGCACATTGCAAATTGGTGTGTAAGGGCACAAGCGTTATAGAAAGAGCAAGAATAATGGGCACAAAATGTTCCGTGCTTGTGTTTTTGAACATCTCTATTTTTAATTATTGATGGCTAAAACACTGTTCTGTGCTAGGAAATGCACTGCTGGAGAGGCTGTGAAAATAACTGCTGCTGTGGCTGAAGGCCTCGCCTGCTCCTTGGCTGGGTGGTGGAAAAAAGTGACCCTACTTCGTGCGTTCCAGCAGTTTGCCAATTAGTTAAGTTCTGCTGCATCCTGACTGTGCTTCCAGATGACCCGAGAGCATGGGATGCTTGCTGCGTGCAAGGCTGAAAGTCCCACTCAGGATGGAAAAGGGCTCTTTGCTGGCGCTTTGGCGTCAGGGATAAATGATGAGGCTGATTCACCAAACCAGGCTGTTCCCACAATAGATGAGTGGAGAGGGCAGAGAGCCCTCGCAAACAGTGGGCTTGTTCTCTTGTAATTACAGCGCGGTCAGAACAGCAAATTAAATGGAGATGCACAGCCATACATTTGGCAACAAGGTACAGCCTTCCAAGCGGGGCTCTCACAGTTCAAGGGAACAGAACAAAAGCACACAAAAAAGTTCAGGACAACCCACTCTGTAACCTCTGAAGCTTTTATGCCTCCTAAGGCAACACCACCAACCTCTGTCCAAGTCTTTTCAAGCCTGATGCAATCCCTCTGAAAAGAAAGCATGGAGAGCCGGGGCTGGGGACCTTTCTCTGCGCGACCCTGGGGACGTTGCCTAATTATACATGTATCCCCTCTGGGGATCACGCTTTCTACTGAGAGAGGCCAGCTCTGTTGTTCAGCTGCAACAGTGTGTAGAAGGCAACAATGAGCTTATCGCTCCCAAAATTTTGGGACAAACATGCAAACACATACAGGATATGAACTGTTTAAATCAGTGGGAGTCTTTCCACCATCTTTTACAGGTTTTAGATAAAACTGAGCTGAGCAACAAGGTAAGATGCAAAGTTGAGGAGTATCAGGGTTTTGCAAAGCCTATTGAGGAGGCAGTTATAGCGGTGGGATGTTGCAAATGAGCATCGCTACATGGGAATGGGTTTTGCCTCCGCAGAAGCTGGGTTCAGCACGGGGAGGTTGAGAGGGAAGGCAGGAACCAGAAGGTGTAGAGGGGAAACTGAGCGAACCCGTGCTCAGAGTAATAAAGCAGAGGACAAACAAGCTAAATTATCTCTGCTGAGTCTGGGGATTAATGACCTTCTGCTTAAGTCTTTGGCTCCTGAGAGAGGATTTGGGATAAAGCTCATTTATTCAGAGCAATTTATTTCTCAACACGTGTGGCTAAGTCTGCTCATACCTTTCCTGAAGACATAAAAGAAGGGAAGAATAACATCTCTTTCTTAGTTTCTTAGTCCTGTTATATTTCAAGGGGGAAATTAATAGCCACTATCAGCGTAAAATACAGCAGTTGTGCTTCAGAGAGGGGTCCATACAAGGTTGTAGGAGCACAGTGACACGCTGTGTCTGAGAGATGTTAGACATCCATGGGCTTCCTCTCTTTTTGCACAGATCGAGCACACATTCACTGTCTCCCTGCTCACAGCAGCTCAACTGCAGGAGAAAACCCTTAGCCAAAATCTCTACATGCTGCTTATTTTCCATCCTTGGGGCTCATGCACCAAACAGCTCACAGGACATGTCAGCGTACGCTTCCCATCCATGCCTGTGATAATGAGCCCCAGGTCTCAGCCTCTGTGCCCTGATCCATCACTTAGCAGCATGAAGATTGGTCTATGACATTAAAAAAGGAAAGGAATTCAACTCCACAGTAAGTTTGGGGTACTTTTTAGGTCAGTTATGAGAAATCTACTCCCTGAGATTGTATGTGGAGGCTGCAGTCTCCAGGACCACTGTGTTTGTTTTAATCTGTGTAGTCAGCACTGTTAATATTTTAACAAGGAGCTCCCACAGAAATGTTTGCCCCTTGGCCAAGGGCAAAGGGCCAGGATACATTTCCATTTGTTTTGCTATTAAAACAAAAATATTTTCTTATGATCATAACCAAGAGAAGGCCCTACTAACACCAGGCAAAGCAGCTGCTTGTAGTGAGCAGCACTTTGTGTTGGCAGCACTTTTGCTTTAGGAAGGAGGTGAGGAAACACAGTAAAGAGCAATAAATCCACGCAACTTGACAGCCCAGGCGGTGGGGGTGTAGTGAGACAAAGCTTTCTGCGATGACCAGGGATAGTTTTCTTGGGATGATCTTTTCCCAAAGAAAAAGGATGTATAAAGGGGACTGCTCTGCCAAGTGGAAAATAAATCCACAACAACTTCCAGAGAAACAGAGCCCATCACAGCCACAGAAACCTGAAAACCTCCCCTTCCACCATAACAGGCATTCATACACCCCAACGCTCCACCCTACTAAAGAATGGATTTGTTACCAAAAACTTAAACTGAGGGCCCCAGCTGATGAGCAGAGGGAGCACAGCCCTTGCTCCCCATTCCCACAACGTGCCATCCCCACATGCCAGTCCGAGCACCCAGGAGCGTTTGGAACACACTGCTGCGTACCACAGTGCTACAACATCCTGCGGATGCTCCAGAGACAGCCAGGGCCACCAGCGCCGGGATAAAGTGGCCGTGGGGAGGACAGCCAGCCTTCTGCAGTGGCAGTGCCTCACCACAGCGTGGCAGGAAGCAGTGCCCCATGGAAAATGCAGAATTGGAGCATTGCACTTCAATATCAAAGAGTGACCGCAGGGACGGGACTGTTCTTCCCAACAGGAAAATCTTTCTGTTGCAGGGACGAAGCAGTTTATGATAAAAAATCATTCAGTTCAAACTTCTGAGGAAGGGAGAGCTCAATAAAAAGTGCCTTGAAAGGTGTGCTCTTCTGAAACATCAGTTTTCAAACCATGCTGTCGGATTTTTTAACAGCTCTACTCAGACACAGCAAAGGTCCCTGTTCTCCGATCTCACTCCCTCAGCAGGTACGCTGCTCTGCATCTCCTTGCACGCACGGGTCCCAACAAGGAGGTAAAGAAGAAGAGAACCCTCCTGAAGACCACTGTTCAGAGCAGAATTTGGCTCCACATACAGCCAGGGACTGCATATTTTCTTTCCAGCAATAGCAAGGACTCTTTTGTTACAGAACCTCAAGATTTCATCCAGCTGAGCCCAAGACTGTTATTGACTGCCGCAGGCAAGCAGCACAAAGTGCTTTGCACGTTTTGAGACCTGTAATTTGGTTAGATGTTCAGTATTGTGCTCTGTAATCAGCTGCTAGCACTTAGAGAGAAGCAGGACTGTGTTTATAACGTCCATATATCACAGAACTACTAATAGCATTGACCTGTTAGGAGGACCAGGACGTTACCTTCATACTTCCAGCTACCCTGGAGCATGTAGATGTGATGTGCAGTAGCAGCAAGCACTCAGGAAAGACCTTCGCTTTGCTGGAAACCCCCAGCTTCAGGTGAGGTCAAAGCCTTGCCTTCAGTAGTGGCACTTGAAGCTCGCTCTCCATTTCACATCGGATTTCTGAAGGTCTTTCTTAGCATCTTTGAAAATAAAATGATTTCCCTGACATTTGGCATGCCATATCTTGTGCTGGGGAAGAGCCCTAGCAACTCTCCCAGGACACTGGATGAAGAGGAGAGACTAAGAAAATGCTGTGCAAAGGTATGGCTATCAAAACACTTCTCTGTTCATTTTTTGGAAGAGACTCCAGGTTGTGGGTTAAAAAGAAGCCAGCCAGTTCTCTGACTGTATTCCCACACATGGCGATGTTTGGTCATTTTTGGCAATGAGGAACACAGTATTTTGAAGCAGTGGTTTGGTTTTGTCAATGACAAAATTATAATAATATCTCATGTTTATACCACACTGTCATCACTTGTAATGTATCTTACTCTGCTTTCTTCAAAAACAGTTTGAATTTGGAAATCTATTCAGCACTGATTTTAAAGATTTGATGTATATGGTAGCTGTGTCCAAGCACTGCAGCTATGCTTGATGAAATTTGTAATCAAATATTTCAAACTGAATGATATCCATGACAAAATAATTCTTTTGCAATCCTCCCAGGACTTGCTCAATGAAGCCCCATTCAGTCATGCCCAAGAAATGAAGGATTCATCTGTCATCTGCAGGAATACTAACAGCCTCCCTCCAGTAAATGAGTAATAGCCCAAAATGAGAGGAATAATTCCAAAATACATAGGAAGTTGTTGTCTGGGGGAACATAACCCATGTGTTTTGGAGATACAGTTGTAGAGACAGAAGATAAATAAACATGCAGAGTTTTAACTAACCTTTATTCAGTACTCCAATACAGCTCATTTCCCTGCAATTGTGTTTGATAGACACACACAATTTGCTAACTCTGAAGAGAGCAATAATTTTCCCTCAGTCACTAACCACCAAAAATGCCACCACCTACATCATTCTTCTCTAATGTAATAATACCCTGTTAAGCAAAGAGCTTTGATGATTATATTACCGCATAACGTTTCTTTAAATGAAAAGAAAGAAAAAAAAAAGAAACAAGCTCAGCAATAATCAACCTGTTTCTGCTGTTTACATGGCAATCAGGTGGAGTTTGAATAAATAACTTTTCTTTAAAGAAGCCACATTCAGCTTCCCTAGCAGGGAGAGACAGGTGAGCGATACCCACAGCCAGCTCCTCCGAGAAGCGGCATGGTGGTCTTCTGCACTGTGTTTGACCCCATCACCTCTTTGAGACCTAAGAACCTGTAGGCACAGAACCGACACCAGGCAGGTGCTGAAAGATCACAATCTGTCAAGGGCTGCCCAATCTGTTATGGCTCCAGCTGTCTGCCCCTGCGTCCTCGAGAAGCTGACCACATCCATAGGACAGCCAGCAGAAGGGACCGCGTGCCCCTACCTCTCGTCTCCTGTTGCCCGGTCTATTGACTTAGCCCCTTGGAACAGGGAGGGTTTGCACGGTGGGATGGAGCTGGAGGTGAGGTGACATGAAGCCCAGGGTATGTGAGCACACTTCTGCCTGCCCTGCTGCAGAAGTGGTAACCTCCAGGAAAGTGACCTGCCAAATTCCCCACTGTTACGGAAATAAATCAGGAGATTCCCTAAAACACCAGTGTGGACAACACGCCCACTAGGCAAGATGGGGCTGCCCTGGCACACTTGGCAGGTGAGAAATAAACATGCAAACTGTGATTTTGCCTGCCCAGTCCAGCCTCATGCTACAGGAGCTAAGGCAGTATTTTTATTTCATTGACTGTGCGCAGGCTACACTAAGAACATCACACTGCAAATCACAGCACTCACACCCCTTTGTATCGACCTGGAAGAGTTTCTCGCCCAGCCAGAGAATAATGAATAATTAGGGAGACAGAAATCCAGCCAGGACTACTATTCAGTGTGCTGTCCTGCCCCAACACCTTGAGGAGCCAAGGGGAAAGGGCTCTGCTACTGCTGCCATAGCAGCAACATGGAAATACTCTAGGAAAGCTTCTTCTTTGAAACAGTCTTCCCAGAAGGCAACTTGATGTTGCCTTTCAGCCTATTATAAACCTAGACAGAATGATGTCCTTTCTGACCAGCCCAATGGAGAAACCTACTGAAGGACTCTCAAAGCATCCTGGAGCAGATCAGGTGAACAAGGTGGTAACATGGGGTTGGAGCTACCAACCAACTCCCTGAAAGGCAAAACCAAGCACTCCAAACTGAGAGTGTCCTCAAGGTCCCAAACTGTCATCCATCAACACCGCCTTTGTCAAACAGCAGTTGACAGTGAGTTAGGCAAGGATGCTTTGGGTGCTGAAAATAAATCAGGTTTTGACTAAGAGATGTCCTAAATTTTGGCCTAAATTGAATGTAGAATATTCCAAAACAGGATCTTATGAACAACACCACTGGCCCCACACCACCAAAACTCTGCCTTCATAATGGCCAAAAGAAAAATCTCAACTAGGGAAAACAGAGCACTTGGTTCTCATTAGCAGCAGTCACAACTTGCTGGTCTAATAACAGAGCTTTCATAAAGGAACAAGCCCAAAATGAAGCCTTCAGGGATAGAACAAAAAGTGCAGACATCCAAACATTTTGGACTCCGTATCTTTCATTTTGCATTAGTAATAAGATAACATTATTGCTGGCCATTGCAAGCAATTCCCTTGGATTTTAGGAACAGTGACATCTGGCAAAGGGAAAACAGCAAACTAACTGCTTTTTGTCACAAAACCTCTCAAATTTGGGGCTGCCACTGATTGATACTGCCACAGTACCAATATTTATACAGTCATTGAACTACAAGCTTGAAATTACAGAGGGTTGTTATCACACCTGCAAAACCACAGGCAGGTTGATTTTCCCAGCACTCGCAGATTGAAGAGTCACTGCTTTTATTCCGCCACATGGCAGAATCAGGGGTGATGGGTCACCCCAAACCGCTGCCGCATTCACTGCCTGCTGGGAGCAAAGGTCATGCACTTTGCAGGATTCTAACTTGCAAGTGTTACCCCCAATGAGGCCCATTGCCTTTGCAGCCCAATAACTAAAGTAGCAGATAAATAACCAAGGAGTCTTCCCATCAATGCTGTATTCTTACTGGATGAATCCATAAAGATTCAACTCTTTTTTTTTTTTTTTCCCCCCCAGTATGCAGCTTATTTCAGTTAAAACTTATTATTTGCCCCTGTTGCAAATCTCACTTGCTGGAGCACTTTCTTAGATGGTCTTGCTCCCAAGTCCTAAAAAACATGCTGGATTACCCAGGCTGCAGATCAACAGAATTTCCTTTTAAAGAAGGGCAACTTCACCAGTATTTTGTTTCCAAAACAGTCCATCCCCAAGATGAACCCCCTTTGGCAAGAGGAGGAGGATTTAATGTACTCCAGTACATTGCAACCTCAGGTATGAATGCACATCTGCATCCTCATCTTTAGCAGAGAAAGGTCTTTGCCTTTGCAAAGGGAAATGTGAGCAAGTCTGCTGGCCCACAAAGAGCACAGCTGAGCCAATAACTGATTTTACAGCATGCAGCAGCTGAAATAAAAAAGCAAGAATAGTCTATATCATTGCAAGAACCTTCATTTCTGGTTTGAACTCTTAAAGGTTTCAAGTTTTCTGGGACAGGAGACAGCAACAGAGAGCAAATGCCATAAAATCAAAGGGAAGTTATTAAAATGAAGTTGTTCTAATCTGGAAAACACAAAAATGTCTTGCTTTGAAAAAGTCTCAGACAACATTTAGCTGTCAAAGAAGTTTCCCTCGACTAAACTCATTCAACAAAAATAAGATGCACCTATAAAAAATCTTCCAGTGCTGCTGAGTCTGCGTTCATTTTTACCCAAGAAAAGGGTTTTATCCAAACCCAGGAAGACTCCTGTCTTAGTGGAGACCCTCCGATGCTTACAACATACTATTTTTTGACGCAATGACTCCTGAAATTTTTCCAGTGGATGTGCGAGTAGCAAACATAGCCTAGTTCTCAATTTGCTTTTGTTACTTATTTTTTACAGACCTTAAGAAGGAACCCAGAGCTCTCCCAGGGCCTTGAAAGCAGAGATCAAAACCTTTGCTCTTGGACATAAATCAGTACCACCATGTGCCGTGAGAGGCAGTCGCCGACAGCTGCTCTTCCATCCTTACCTCGCACCGGTGACATCCACGCCAACCATCAACTGGCCGTTCAAAGAAAGGATCTCGTCTTTCAGGCGCACTCTCCCACACTTCCCAGCTGGGCTGTTTTTCTTCAAGTCTGTCACCCAGATGCATCCGACGTCAAGCACCGGCCCCTTATGCCCCTTCCTCTTCTTCCCTCCCCGGCGCTTCTCCCCGTAGTCCCCCAGAGCAGGGATGTTTCCAAAGCTCAACCCAAGAACCTCGTTCTTTCGCATCTCCTGGGCCAGGTACATGGTGCAGATCTCTGTATCCAAAGCCCCGCAGCTCCCTGGCTGCAGGTTGCTCTCGTCCACAGAGAAGTTCAGCTGGATATACTCGCTCAGCTTCTGGACGGCGGAGCGGCAGAGCTGCTGCTCGGCACCCTCGGCCCCCTCCCGACGGCTGTTCTGCAGCCACTGGCACAGGAGGGGGAGGAAGACCCCTGCGTTGTCCTGCGTGATGGGCATCGTACATCCGCTCACAGCAGCAGCTCCGGCCCCGATCAGCTCCCCGGACCTTGGCTCCGCCGCCCACCGCGGCTGCCTGCAGCCCCTGGGGCCATGCTGGAGTGGGGCTGCGGGTCCGAAGCAAGCCCCATCGAATCTCACAGGGACTTTTTTGCGCTCCAACTGACCAAAAACACAGTCAAGACAGGGTGTTTGGTGTGAAACCGCTGCAGCTGGCTCCACAGGTCAGCCAGTGGGTGAAGCGGTGGGGAGCGTCTGTGGCTGTCCGGGTACGCCTGCCGTCGGGGTCCCCACTCTGCTGGGAACAATGTCTCCTTCCCACCACGGTCACCACACCGTTTTGTCCTGCAAGGGGGAAACAACATGGTTAGAAATGCTAAAAGCATCGCAGGCATCCAACAGCTCGAGGCCAGCATCTCCCCCGGGGCAGGAGCCCAAAGCCGGGCTTGCACGGCCGGAGCCGCTCCTCTTCTGCGATTTACCACTTGAGGGCACCAGCCGCTCTTCTCAGCAAGGGAATAAAAGGTCACGATTAGCGGCTGACCTCCCCGATAAAAAGGGGAACTGATGAGCCGTGGGCATGCTCTTGCCGCAGCCCCAGGCCGGTCACCCGAGCAGAGGAGACGCTCCAGCCGCGCCCACTGCAAGGCCCACTGGCGGGGCACGGCACCACACTGGTCTCACCAGCGACTGATGCTGGTCGATGCTGCTGCTGAAGGCAGCTCTGCCCTCCTCCACGCCAGGGTTTTGGGGCTGGAACAGGCTTAATCCAGTCACTTCTCCGACTTAGCTCCCCACCAAGGTGCACGAGGGACGGGCAGCAGCAACCACGAAGAGCAAGGGCAGGCAACGGGGTCCCTCGTACTGGCCGCGGTAACTTACAGTACGAATTCCCCCGTTTCCTGCCGTTTGGAGAGGCCAGCACGCAGGCAGCCCGGAGGCAGCGAGAGCTGGGGGTTAGCAAGCAAGAGGTTAAGAACGGCTTTTTTTCTAGGATCATTAGGATCTATGAAACAAAGGAAAACCCTGATGTGAGTGAAGTCTGGTTGATGGGTTTCTTTTTGGGAGTTATCTTCTAGCAGTTGATGCTGCTCAGTGAGCGGTGCACCAGGAAGGCAGAAGAAGGCAGCAGCTTTGAGCTTGCAGCCTGCACATCTGCTCCTATATATGGACCAGCAGAGAAAAAATAGAGGCAGCATCTCTTGGTATACCAAGGATGATGCATATAATTGCTCTGAGGGCCAGAACACAGAGGAGGAAGACCTGCTAAATTCTTGGTTAACAATAAAAGGAGAAAAAAAAAACCCAAACAAACCGGTGGCGGGGGGGGGGGGGGGGGGGGCACAACACATCTCAAACCAAGAAGATTAAATGGATCAGGCTACCTGATAACAACTGACTCAATGATAATGGCAGAGTACAAGTATGAGATATCTGCTAGGAAAGGAAAGCAGCAGGAGACAGAGAATCCTGGTGCCTTTGGAGCAATATTATCACATAACTGGCAGGTCAAGTAATCAGTAGGGAAGTGCCTCCAGAGGGGGATGCTTTGGGGGTAAAAAGGTGGAAGGAAACACGCGTAAAGAGTGCCTGTGAAATGATGAAATCTGCCACATGCAAGGGATTTGGGACAGCAAAACTGAAATGTCTGGCTTCATTAAAAAAACCTGCTAGGCAAGAATTCATGGAGGAGAGTTTAAAGGAAAAATAAAATCAAGGTGAGATGTAGTTTCTCGAAGAAATAATATTTTGTGCTTAAAAAGCACAAGCACAATAACATCTCAATGCAGAAGAAGAACCAGGACACAAGCTTTTCATTTACCTCAAAGACAAGAAAAAAGAATGCTAAAAGGTTACTGAGCAGGAGTTTAAAAAATAGTGTGAACACACAGGCAGAAATATTAGAAACATCATGGCATGAAAATGAAATGAAACTTGCAGGAAAAAAAAATTGTTACCCTTTATATGTATATTAATAGCAAGAAGACAGTCTGAAAAAGTGTTGCTCAAATAGAGAGAAAGTTATTGAAAAATGACACCAAAAGAGGCAATGCTCGTTTGACTTTTTGCTTTAGTCCTTGTTAAAATTGCCTATGATGCACAGGGAATGAGTACAGTTAATACTATGACACATTATCATTACAAAGGTATGCTATCCTCTTCTGTGCCCATTCCAGGGCGAAATCAGTCCTCTGTCCAAGTCAGGTATTTCCAGACCAGCAGGGTCGGACAAACCACCTTTTAAATGCCCTACAAAACCAGCTGGAGCCAGCTGAGATACCTCCCTCCTGGTCACTTGTGAGACCTCAGACAGGTAAGGAGCCAGAAGTCAGGACAAAGGCAAGTGCAGTGCCTGAATTCAAGGGTAGAAAGAGAAACAGCAAAAGGATGCTGCATCAGTCAGTCTAGCTTCAATCTTCTGAAAAACTCTAAAAGAAACAAAGAAACAGTTTGCATGTATGTGAAAGATAACAAAAATACAAGCAGCAGATACAGAAGAGACAAGAAAAAAATCCTATCAAATCAAATTAATTTCTTTTCATAAAGGAGAAGTTGTTAGATGTCATTTATCTGGGCTTTATTATAGCTTTTGACACCATCTCAAACAACTTTCTCATAAATAAACTAGGGAAACATGATTAAATGAGACTACTATAAAGCCATACCTAGGGAGTAGTTATTAATGATATTCTGTGAAAACAGAAGGACACTGTGAGCAGAGCCCTGCTGGATCTATATAGTCTAGTTCTGCTCAGCACATTCATTAGTGACCTGGACGATGAAAGAGAACATTTATTAAATCTGCAGATTACACGAAGCTGGGAGTGACTGCAGACACGCTGGAGAACAGGATTAGCATCTAAAATCATCTTGGCAAAAATCAAAAAACATTGTCTAAAAATTAGGATAAAGTTCAGCAAGGACAAGTGCTGAGTACTACAGAAGGAAAATCACACATAGATAGGGCTGGCTAGGTAGAAAATCGTCAGAAAGAAATGCAGGGTTTGTCGTGAATCGTTCATGACAATAAAGTTTAGCTGTTGGGGGAAAACAGGGTTCTTGTCCCAAGATGTGTCAAGAGGGACAAAGCCTACCAGGCATGTGTTGGATCTCTGTAGCCTCACGCAGGGCTGGGAAGGTCTCAGCAGCAAAACTGCCCAGTTGGAGCAGAGCTCTGACACAACTACCAGTCTAGAAAATGTGACTTATTAGGAAATGCTCAAGAAATGAGGGCTTGCCAGGCTAAAAAGAAGAAGACATTGCAGGAAGGGTGTGAGAACACAAGTTAAAGGTCCTCATGTACTTAAAAATGTCCTGTAGTTACCAGCAGGAAAACAGCAGTCTGTTCCCCTTGCTCATGGTGGCGTAATGGATGTGAATCACATCAGGGTAGGTTTAGGTTAGCGGTTAGGTAACACTAATAAGGATAAAGAATAACAAAGCACTGGAGGACACTGTCTGAGGTGACTGGAGTCTCCAACACTCATGGTCTCTGCAGTGAGTTATGACAAAGACACCCTTATCATTGCTTCAACAGCAAACGTCAGTAGGGCTCCCAGTAACCACACAGGATTCAAAATAATTCAAGCTCTAGAGATGATCAGACCAGATCACCTTTTGAGGCCTTTTTTGGCCTAATAATTTAAGGAGTTTTGCTCTTAGCTGGTTGATTTTGACATTGGGTAGACATGTTACAGGCTGCTCTTTGCAAACTATCCCCAGAGCAAACACACTGCCTCAGTCTCCAGCCTGGAGAACTTGGGGTTCCTTGAGAGCAGCTCACAGTTTTAGCTCCAGAATCTCCAGATCTTCTCTGTATTAGCCAAGGGCACAACTTGATGTTGACTTCAGCTTCAATACTGCAGTTAGCTGTGCAGCATGTGGCGTTCAGAGGCATCTGCATCCCACACAAAACTCATCCATCATTCATTTAGCTGCATTGCTGGGGGGCTCTCCCCCTGCATGCACACACTTCCCTCCAGACACAGAGAATGATGGCCTGCTGCACCCCGCCGGAGGCAGGCAGCCTTCAAAACCCCATTCCTCCTCCCCACAGGAAAAACTGCGGGTGTCGATATGCTGCAAGTTGCCTGTCTACGCCCCTGAGCTCACTGCAGAGCCATGGTAGACACTTAAGATAATCGTGTAGATAATTACACAGTACTTTCAAGGGATTTGATTTTCTCAAACAAAACCTTCTGGCTTCAGAAAAAAGACTCTTGACAAGCATCAATAGGAAATACTCCTTCCTACGATGAAACAGGCGGCGCAGCACTGAGCTGCACACCTCTGTGCTGGTGAGAAGAGGAGCTCAGGCTGTCTGATGCCAATGGGAGCAAAAAAAAGAAAGGTGGTAAATTGTTCATCAAGGGAAAAAACAGATCTGCTTAATAAAAATGGCAAACAACACTAAGATGAAATTGATTTTTGCTCTTCACTTCCACCAAAATAGACTCGAGACCCACGTGAGAAAATTTACTGGAGTCACCACTGCCTTGCTTACTTTCTGTAGGTAACAGATCTGCCAAACCATTCCACAGTCTCACATTAAGTACAAGACTTATGTACAAAAGACTCTGATTTTATGCCCACCCTGGCATTGACACTTGCCTGGAATAAAATTCCAGCTCTTCAGGGAGGTAATCAGTAGGACCCCCTGGGAAACTGCCCTCAGGGGCAAGGGAGCAGAACAGAGCTGGCAGATCTTTAAGGACACTTTCCACAGAGTGCAAGAGCTCTCGATCCCCAGGTGTAAGAAATCAGGAAAGGAAGGAAAGAGACCGGCATGGCTGAGTGGAGACCTGATGGTAAACTAAAGAGCAAGAAGGAAACGCGCAGCCAGTGGAAGCAGGGACAGGTATCCTGGGAGGAGTACAGGGATGCTGCCTGGTTGTGTACGAATGAGGTCAGGAGGGCCAAGTCCTGGCAGTCAGGCAAAGTGCCTGGAGACTGGAAAAAGGGAAATATTGCACCAATTTTTAAAAAAGGTAGCAAGGAGGACCCTGGGAACTATCGACCTGTCAGCCTCACCTCTGTGCCTGGGAAGATCATGGAACAGATCCTCCTAGAAGCTATGCTAAGGCACACGGAAGACAGGGGGGTGATTCGAGACAACCAGGATGGCTTCACCAAGGGCAGGTCCTGCCTGACCAACCTAGTGGCCTTCTATGATCCACATCAGTATACAAGGGAAGAGCTGCTGATGTCGTCTATCTGGACTTCTCTAAGGCCTTTGACATGGCCACCCACAACATCCTTCTGTCTACACTAGAGAGATATGGATTTGATGGGAGGACTGTTTGGTGGGTGAAGAATTGGTTGGGTGGTCACATCCAGAGGGTAGTGGTCAACAGCTCAATGTCCAGATGGAGATCAGTGACGAGTGCTGTCCCTCAGGGGTCCGTACTGGGACCAGTACTCTTTAATATCTTCATCAGTGACATAGACAGTGGGATCAACTGCACCCTCAGCAAGTTTGCAGGTCACACCAAGCTGAGTGGTGCGGTTGACACGCCTGAGGGACGGGATGCCATCCAGAGGGTCCTGGACGCCATCCAGAGGGTCCTGGACAAGTTCGAGGAATGGGCCCGTGTGAACATCATGAGGTTCAACAAGGGCAAGTGCAGGGTCCTGCACCTGGGTCGGGACAACCCCCGCTATCAATCCAGGCTGAGGGATGAAGGGTTGGAGAGCAGCCCTGCCCAGAAGGTCTTGGCGGTACTGGGGGATGAAAAGCTGGACATGAGCCGGCAATGTGCACTCACAGCCCAGAAGGCCAAGTGTGTCCTGGGCTGCACCCAAAGCACCGTGGCCAGCAGGTCAAGGGAGGGGATTTTGCCCCTCTGCTCTGCTCTGCTGAGACCTCACCTGGAGTCCTGCATCCATCTCTGGAGCCCTCAGCACAGGAAAGACATGGACCTGTTGGAGCGGGTCCAGAGGAGGCCACAACAATGGTCAGAGGGATGGAACAGCTCTGCTGTGAGGACAGGCTGAGAGAGTTGGGGTTGTTCAGCCTGGAGAAGAGAAGGCTCCGGGGAGACCTTCTTGCAGCTTTCCAGGACTTAAAGGGGGCCTATAATGGATGGGGACAGACTTTTTAGCAGGTTCTCTTGCAATAGGACAAAGGGTAATGGTTTTAAACTAAAAGAGGGCAGATTTAGACTAGATCTAAAGAAGCAACTTTTGATGATGAGGGTGGTGAAACACTGGCCCAGGTTGCCCAGAGAGCCTGGTCCCTCGCTGACCAACCAGCAGCCACAAGGATCTTGCTGAGCATCATCAAATCTGGTCCCCAGCTATCACAGCAACTCTTTCACCCTCTACTCAGTAAAACTCATCAAATTTTAACTTGAAGTAAAGCGGATTTATGTCTCTCTTATTTTGCTGGAAAGCTGTCTCACCACACCATATAACTGGAAATGGTCTGTATTCCAGCTTAAATGTATTCATAATCAGTTTATAACCACAGACATGTAGCTTCTACAGCTCTCTGCTCTTCTTGCTGTTTATCAGCTCTTCTCACCTTCATCCCTGGAGTATTTACAGCCAGAAAAACCAGCCTTTACCTGCTGTTCTTCTACACATCACTCTCACATAAGATGTGCTTCTCAAAGGCTGAAATACCAGCCATGTAAAAGAGCTGGGTATCTTCTTCTCCCTTCCCCAGTGAAAGTTTTTAGTTATGGCTCAGGAATTAACACACTTTTTTCTTCATCTCCAGCCTTTTAGTTCAAAATGCCGCGTTAAACATAAGTGATGTCGGTGAAGACATGTTGCTTCTTTTAGGCTTTCTTAGGGAAGAGCTATCTTAAATGATTGCTTATGGAAGAATAAGAGTATTTTCTTTAAATGAGATGAGACTGGAACTCTCAGAAAGCATATATGGATATTCAGGGCATAAACAACTTTTTTTTTCTGACAAGCTGAGCTTTTTCTTCCTACATCATCCTCAAAGAAGTGATGTAAAGAGCGCAAATAATCACTTTCTCAAGGGGGAAAAGGAAATATAGAGGGTCATTAAAATGTCCCATTACCAATATTTAAAAGGTGATTTGTGCAAACAGCCAACACGCAATCCTCCAGGATAACCCCTCTGGCATTTCCAGCCTAGTCTAAATCTCCAGAAAAACATACATACAGTTATTCCAAAAATTCCTTTCATCCCCTGAGTGAGATCACTTTATAATTGCTTTAAAGGTTATGTTTGACAGACACTGTTAATCTTTTATATATAGATGAAGGCATTGTACTTATTTTCCTGAAGTCATCTGGGCATTTGGGCACCAGAGAAATAAATCCACTACCAGCAAAAGATGTTCATTTACTAATTTATATTCAAGTGTATCTTTCATTTCTTCTACTTTTTAGTTAGCCACTAATAGCAAAAAAGTAACAATGGGAAAAAAAACACCTAGGAACTGAACTGAGGTTTTTCATTAAAAGATATGCCATTGCTGAAAGACGGTTTTGCTGTAACAGTCCAAGGTCTGAAATCCTTCAGGACAGTAGCAAATCTGTTTTATTCTGGATTACCCAGTGGTACAAATCAGATCCAGGCACATGGTTATGTTTCTGCTGAATTAGCCAGAGTGCACATTTACAGGTCAGCTTTATGCCAGACACAGGAAGACTAGTGATATTTGACCTGGCAATAAATATTTAAAACTTACGCTGGCAGGCTTTGAGAGGGTTTGAACAAATTTGAATTGACAGTGAGTTTTATAGCAGTCAGCATTTTATATCTCATGGTCTCAATGCTTTTAATCCAACTGTAGGAGCCCTAAAGCTGGATTTACTGCACAGTCAAACCACAGCCTCAGGTTTGACCTCAACACAAGTAACCAACAGGAATACAGGGACATGAAAATTGGGATTTCTGTTCCTTCATATCAGCTGAATCCCCATCTGAGACAGTCACCATGGGCTCCCTTTCTGGCCAAAGAAGAGGAACAGGCACTCTTAGGAAATGGTTATCTATCTGACCTGTTGTAGATCTTTATTTTCAGACTAGATGCATAACATCTTTCAAATGCACTTTCTGCTCCATTGCCTGAAAAATGTGTGGCTAAGTCAAATAGAAATATCGGAATATGATCAGATGAATCCTACTCTAAAACATGTAGTTAACCAGACAAATTAAGCACAGGAAAAAAATCTAATATAGCATAAATAAAGGCAGTGGCAAACTATCAACTCTTGCAGAACGGTTCCCTGCCATGCTTTCTTAACTGCTTTGATTTTCAAGTATTTATGTTGACTACATCAAAAATCAAAAGACCTGTGCAAACATCTAGAGTTCCTAAAAATCTAGTAACTGCCAGGATGTTTACAGTATCAGCCCAAGGAAGCCCTGAGAACAAAGAGTAGTTCACCAAGAGGACACTGAAATGGCCAAGTGTAGAAATGCAAAATTTGTGCAGGAAATGTTATACAATAAAAGGGGCAGAACAGTTAAGTAAAAACCTAGCCTTATACTTGGATTGGTTTTGAAAACCTCACCAGTACAATAATGCACACAAATGGCTCTCTATAGGAGGTGTTTATTTACCAGGTGCTCTCCTGGCATCCGAACTGCTGGCAATTAGTAAAATCTTTAGTTAAGGAAAAGGGATTGTACCCATTTTTATAAAGAGGGAATAGAGCTACAAAAAGTATGCATCCCATACAGCCTTATCTGAAGTCTTCCTGCAGCCACAATACCACAGGAAAATTTTGTAAGCAGGTGCCCCTGCCAGGCACTGCATGGAGGACCGTGTCTTCACATTAGGCACCAACACTGGCAAAAGACACACCGCACAAGGATGAGCAGCCCTCCTTCCCTTTCACCACTGCCGTCCTACCCACTGCCTGTCCTGCTCGGCTGTGCACAGGGCAGGCAGGGTGAGGCCATCCTTCCCAGGACGGTGGGAAGGGAGCAAGGCTCCCCTAATTCCTTCTACCCTTGCTCCGGATCATCTGAGCGCAAGGTGACAGCACCACAACACCAGATGGCTCAGTCCAAGAACAGTTGGTTTAACACCACTGTAAGGTCTACAGAGGCTTTCACCACCAGTATGACCTCAAAGGCCATCGTGTAAGTTCTCTTTAGCAGTGCTGCTCAGGGGAAGCTGCCTCAGTTCTCACAGAACCAACCATTGCCCCTTGGTAGGAGGTGCTCCTGCAGCCCCGAAGCCATCCACTGCTGCCTTTGTCTTTATTTCTATGTCCATACAACATAAATGAGCTCATACAAAGAGACACATTTCCAAAACATATTGTGTGAAATGATACCAGAAATCAGAGTTCGTGATATCCTGGAAAGTAGTCCCACTGGACCAGGAATATGATGAGGTTTTACTGATATTACTAAAATACTATGAATAGGTGAATGCCGAAAAAAAATATTTGCTGTATGTCTGCAGGTAATAGTAAAATTTGGAAGTGTGGTGCTTCTCAAAGGCTCCAGCTACCACACCAAGGTCAGGCAACGCGAGTCCTTCCCTCGCTCCGTGTCGCTGCCTGTGCTCAAACGGCTGATGTCCTCTGGGGACAGCAAGTGCGATGCCTTTTGGGACAGTCCGGCGATCAGGCAGCCAGCCCCGGCCGGAAAGCAGGGAAAGCCAAAGCCAGCTGCATTGCACATGGTAAGAAAATGCTGAGCCAGGGCAGTGATGGTGCAGCTTCACGGTTTTAGGTCTTTCGCGCATTAAACAACAACTAGGTTGTCTGACCAGCTCAGGAAGTGAGGAAACCTTCTGAGCATACTTTTCAACCTGCCAAAACTGCTGTGGTGCGAGAGGAGATTTGGGGACAGACACAGAGAGCTTTTAAACTGGAGAGACTGCCTGGCTCTAACCGATGACTGTATCCATGACGCAGACGAACTGAAAAAATAAATGGCAGGGAAAGAAGCATCCGTCTGGCCACCCATTATTAACAAGAGGTTCAAATCTAGAACTCTTTCTGACACCACTAAAGAAGCCCTTTAGTATGATCAAATTATTCTTTCTAGTCCTCACACACTTTTTGCACAAACTCTCTCCAGCAGCCAGCCTCTTCTCCAACTCCAGGTCAGGTGTGACGATGGAAAAGCTTTACAAATTCTAAATGTCTTTTTAAATCTTTCCAGTATTCTTTTATGCTGAGTGTACTTTGAGTACTGAACGAAGATAAGCTTGCCGTCTTGCATTAATTTAAACCAGAATGAAATTATTTATTTCAAAGACAGGACTTAAAATCAGCTAATTCTCATGCGATCTAATGTCCCGGACTATATCAAAGCAAACTTCTATAGCTGTCAGGTAGTTAAAAATATCTCTCTACCTATGAGCCCTTAAAGACTACTCAATTTTGTGGCAGAACAGAGAAAGCTTGCTTAAGGGAACAAGAGCTGTATTTAAAGAGTTTCTTGAAGAATGGTGCTCATATAATTCTGCAATTTTTCAGCATCCTCTGTACGCCAACATGCCTAATCACCCTTTGGATCTCTTCCACTTGCTGAACGGTTCAGAGCTGGTGCTGGGAAGCACCACTGTGAATTTTCAGAGTATTCAGAATTCGTTTCTGACATAATTTATAGAAGCGAAAACCTGGAGTAGCATAATTAAACTCAGTGATGCTTTTCTGGATTTACTTTACAGTTGTGTAACCACAGCGGAAATGTAATTTTAAGTATGCAGATTCCTAGAAACATCCCTTACCAAGTTTTAAAATAGCACAGCTCTCTCATACACACACACGCACACAGAGAACTAGTCAAAACTGCAGACATAAGTAACAGAGTTAGGCTTCAAATTTACATTTAGGCATCTAAAAAAGTGACCCAGTTTTCAAAAGCCCTCACTAATGTCACCTGCTCCTGCATGACCTCCAAGTATGCACTCATCTACCTCCACCTTGATAGCCACAACGCCAAATTTCTCAGTTGAAAAGCTTTCTTCAGAAAAGGACTGGGCTTCCATGTAACATTTTGAACACTCCTATGGGAATTTACTGCACACTCCAGTGCTTTCTGAAAACAACACTTACATCAAATAAGAGACAAAAAAGGCTTTGTAGATCTGTAATTATTTTTAAATGCTTCCACTCTTCTCAAGACCTTCCTGTGGGAAAGACCTCTGCAATAATTATTCATAAAACAAGAAAATGCAAATAACATGTTAAGTTTGGACCACATTGTCTGCAGGAGTCATGAATCCAGAATTACAAACAAACCACAAACATCTGATGTTCTAATAATGTAACTCTATATTAAAAAAACAAATGCACCTAACAAATTGTTTAAATTAAATTTTGATAAGCACCAAGAAAACATAGAGCTTAAAACCCTTTAAACTGGACACAACTGGAAGGTGGACGGATGTGATTTTACTGTGTTACTGGAAAGGCCACATTAAAAAAAAAAAAAAAATCTGTTTTCTATTATCTCTTAACTCTGAATTAAGACAGCAAAATTGTTGCTATTATTACTGGATTTAACAAGTCATATTCCATATCACTATTCCCAAAATCCATTAAGTAGCTCTAATCCAACCTGAGCATTGGAAATAATTATCAGCGTACCGTGACTGCTCCCAACCAACCTAGTAGAGCTTAAGAAGGGACTTTTGGAGAAGATCCTTCCTATCTCGGCTTTGCCAGATCTCGTAACATTGCTCACTTACTTACCATCACCAATGTTCTCTTTCACTTCCCAGTAAACTGCATCTCCTTTAAAAATCATCCTTAAGGATGTTCAGATAACAGTCTACAACTCTATCACCAATATCTGCATGGAGGCAATAACTGCATTTGCTTTCAACACTACATAGTCACACTTCACTCATTCTCCATGAAGGGTTGATTTAGCTGTGTGAAGCACTTTGACACGTTGGCAGAGCTCAGCTTTCCCCCAAACAGCCCTGTCAGGCAACAAAAAGCACAAATGAAGCCAACTACCCACTACTATCTTAGGGAGTGCATCTCTGAAATCAGGACGTTGCTTAGACCACAACCAGCAGCATGGTGCACCTGAAATGCAGGGTTTCCACCTTCCAGGTTGCATCAGTCTCTGCACTCTGCAGTTTTAGGTTAGCTCCTATTCCCTCTCTCAAGTCAATCCAAAGGTTTTTGTGGCAACGAGGGCTCATCTGTGACCTCTGAAGGACACAAGCCATTGAACGATAACCCTGCCATTCCTGCCTCTGGCTTCTCAAACTCCAGCTGAACTACAGCGGTCTCCCAAAGCATGTGCGCCAGACTGCATTTTTCTTTCCCAAATTGAAGGTTAACACTGCTGGTAGAAACTCGCTGGAAGCAACGAGCTGTCACCGCTCAGAGACAAGATGCTGCTGATGCTGACCACAGCATCTATTTCCTTCCGCGGCCAGACCTCTCAGAGCTGGGATTCAGGAGCCTCAAACCACCGCATGGTCATTGGGAGCAAACACACTACGTTCAGCTGCCTTAACACCGAGGACATAAGCAGTGCTCACCAAGAAAGCCTGTGTGAGAGCAGCCCAAGCCTTCTCTGACCTTCCTCAGGCAATGTGCGACTGTGCTTTTGGAGGTGGCCGAATTTTATAACTGCTTCTGAGGTTTCACACAACCAAGCCCAGGATGGTCCTCTGGTTCCAGCAATAGCTGGACAGGGTAAAACACTGCAGCCTTTGGTCCAGTGCCTCTCCAACAGTTTTTCTGGCTGACTGAAAATTACCTGTTAATAAAAAGGAGGGGAGAGTGCAGGCTAGAGATAGAGCAAGATCAGCTTGTTAGAATCTAAGGGGTTTTTTTCATGTTTTTGGCAATTATTAAGTATTTTCTGCGAGGACTGTAGAACCTACACCCAACCAGTAGAGCGGGCACTCTCAGGATAACTTCAGGAGACTCTTGCCTCCTGGAAGTCTCCACACAAGCTTCCGCAGAGTCCAGATGCCGCAACCCAGATACACACTGTGCAGACATCAGTATCACTCCTCAGGGACCCATGTTACCACCACATACTGGTTAGGAGACTCATTTTTTAACTATTCACACTACATATGATCTCACTAAATCTTCACACAGTCTGGGGCAGAGGTTTCAAGCACAGAAGTCCCCATCATGGTAGTTCTCATGTATCTCTTTGGTGCTCTAAAAGATTTCAGTGCTGAATTGAGCCCAAATTTAAAATACATAAATAAATGTTGTAGTCTATAAATAATGATTCAATGCTTTAACTAATCACGTGTTTTTATGCAGTCATCGTCTCTGCAAAGACAAGGAGCAACGCCTGGAAGGTCTTGCCTTCGGGCATTTTAAATATTCAAGTTTCTGAGACAATGTTTTTATTGGACTGAAAGAACAAAAGAGTGACTCCATTCAGAGCAAACAGACATAATAATCTTTCCCATCCTATACACTATCTGTATATTAACCATACACTAGCCTTACAGAAACATTATATGCACTTTCATGTATTATGGTGTTCAGATGTGTGTAAAAGCAGGTCATATTTAAAAGAAGCCAGGTGGGCTTTCAGAAACATGCCAAAGATTTAAGAACCTGCAACAAGCTGACTCCCCCACGTAAGCTCTCATCATAATCATTCTCTGTAACAGGATATAACCACTAAAAGAAAAAGACACAAAACAGAACCACCACACACCCCTGTTTTCCCCTCAAAACTTCTACCATTAAGCTCGAGCTTCAAAGTCAGCCTCATTTAAACCAAACAATCTTTTTTAAAACTAAAAAAGTGCTACTGAAATGTTGGCCTCGAATATTATAAGTTAAATACATATTTTTGTTTATTTAAGAAAAAAGCAAGAGCAGCATACTGATACTGAAAACTAAAGATACTGAAAACTAAAGTAGTAATCCTTCAAACACTTAAGCAGCTATGTAATACTGCTTATATCAACTGACTTACAATGCATCTGTTCTATCATGTGCTTAGAAATACACTTGGGATCAGGAGCTAAAATATATGTATGTTGTCACAAGAATATTCCAAAAGACTGTATGATGTATAATATTCAACATGTATTTCATCACAAGAAAATCCAACCCACCTCTTTATATTTGAAAACCCTTTTCTTAAACACTTGCAGCTTCAAAGTCATCACAGCATCCCAAGCAAGATACTAAGATGCTGCCAAAGAGAGGGATTTGATAGCCTCACTGCACTATGTATCTAAGCAAAAAAATCAGTTTTAGTGCTGTGGTGATTAATGTTTCATTATGAACAACCCCCAGGCAGGGAAGACCCAGCGCCAACAAGAAAAACAACAGAGAGAAGCAAATACTCTGAAATTGCAGCAAGAACCGCTCTTCCCGAGCAGGAAAGCTCAGGAGGAGTTGCCAGCAAGCACTGACAACCCAGCAGCCAGGAAATCCAGAGCATGACGAAGTGTTGTTCTTTCTACCCAGCACCAGGCAGGGCACGTACACCTTTCCCTGCCTTGCTAGCCTCACCTTCTCCCGTTCTGGCAACAAGCAAGCATGGACCTGATTAAACATCAGCTTTTTTCAAATAGTGGCTAGCGTGGTCCAGGTTGGGCAGGGCAGGTAAGGAAAGGAGGATCAGGGTGTCACTCAACTTTAAAAAGACCCCATAAAACCTAAGCAACACCCTCATCCGAAACAAAAAATAGGAGGACTGGTGACAAACTCAGAAAGAATCATGTGCCATCATGTGCACATTGATGGCAGCTGGTGGCAGAAAAGAATTTGCCCCTCTGAGCGTGATCCACCCTTGGAGGTGCAGATGGAAGGCATAGCAACCTCTGTCCCTCACTGGATTATTCAGTCACCTTCAAAGTCTTCCTAAACTGGCTGAAAACCCAGAGGAGATCCCGATGTGTGGAGGGGTTTCCCGAGGGAGGAGCAGTGAGAGCACCGTGGAGGCCCCGCGCCATCCCTGCTCTCACATCTGCAGCCGTCGGAGATCGGTCTGTCTCAGAGCTCCAGCCAGGCACTAAAGCAGGACTGTAACACCTCAAACTCAAACTAATGATGTGGCAACACCAAGAAACCATGTGGCAACAGCAGCTTTTTCAGCAACCTCAAAATGTCCTGCCCTGAGCCCTCCAATGCCAACCTGAGGAAGGCAAGGTCTTCTTCTGTCTGTCATCTACTTTTCTTCCATTAATTCTACTAAGACATGCAAGCCTCCCTTCAGATTACTGCATTGCTTCATATTTTGGCTGACAACTTAGGTGATACCCAGGGCAGGAGCCATCCTGTGTCTCTGCTGCATGGAGAGGGGCAGAGACACGCCACAATACAAACTTCACCCCTGAAATGATTTCGTAGGAAAACAAGCTAAATAGGACCACAAAAGACAAATCAGAAATTATAATTGCAAATTACAATTAGAACAGCACTCTTGTTACCTGGAAAAGAGAATTCTCCTTTTTTATTTTTATTTTTACCAGTGCCAGAAGAGCTTCTGTATGAACTTCTGTTGTTGCAAACATAGAAACTCATTTAATTATCTTCATATCATCTGGAAAACAGCAATACAACAGTCTTGTACTCTGGGCTTTATGAGGTGAAGCAATTCAGTATCATAGCATCTATTTATAGCACTTATAGCACAATAGTTTGTAACTTTGCTTTCACTTTCTTTGTCCTGTCCCATGATGAAACGCTGGGCAAGTATGTATATGTCAGCATGGCACTTTGTTTCTAAAAGCTAATTAAAAATACATTCTTTAAAAAGGAAATATATCAAAGTGACTTTGGAGGCCTAGATTTGAGGCTTCTTTCATTTTTTTGACATCTGTTTGCTGAGCGCATATAATTTCTCCCTTGAATTATTTAAATGCCCCAGTGCTTTTCTCAGAAAAGGAAAACTGAAGCCAGATTCCCAGCCTCAAGATGGAAAACCCTAAAAATACAATAAAGTAGAGTTATTGGAATTCTCATCCACTGGGAAAACCCAGTATTTTAAAAAGACATATTCACTGGTAAATTGGATTAAAACATCTGTACAGCTCTGAAAGTACCAGAGAACTATACTAAGAAATCTCAAAATATTTCCTTTTCTTTTGCCCCTCTCCCTGCCTTCGGCCTTAAAAAGCTGAAGAATTTGGGTGTCCAATACTGTTCCTGCAGACAAGACTGATGATCCACACATCCTCATCCTGCCAGCCCTCGCTCCAGTGGAAAAAGCCCAGCGTGCCTCGCAGGAGGCAAGCCAGAACAGGAGGTGTTGCCTGTTGTGAGAAACAACACCCCGTACGAATTGCCAGTGCAGGCTTTCCTGTGAGGAATAGCTGTTTTACGGACTCTCTATTCTTCACCGACAAAACACACCGATAGAAATTTCTCACCACTTCTACAAAAAGCGTGCAAGTCCAAACTGTAACAGGAATCCAATAAGGAAAGAAGCAGAATTAAAATAGGTTTTCTTAAAGCCATAATCTGCCAAGAGATATTTTGGATTACTTTTCTTCGAACAGGCTTGATACACTAGGTAACAATATTAAAAAAAAAAAAAATTAAGCCCTTGTTTAACCCATCTCAGCTACTCATCCGTGGGGTTTCCAACCTTGCAGCCCTGCCAAGTCCTCCTGGGGATAGGCAGGTTGCTCACGATTTCTCCTCGTGCATCGAAGCACCATATTTGTACTTTTGCATCTTAAAACTGCTCACCTTTCATTAAAAATTAATTTTATTTCACACACACAAAAAATAAAAAAAGAGGATGCCAGCAAGTTTGTGGGACTGTCATACCAGAGGGATAAAAATAAAGCAGACCAGCTTCCAAAGCAGAAGTACAATGCCTGGAGAGGAAGAGGGGAAAAAAATGCCAAAAATAAGGTTGCCCAGATACATGATGTTGCCGTCCATAATTTTAAGATGTAAGAAGATATGCAGGGTTTAGTTTTAGCCTTGTTATCCACATGGCCACAGCTCATTAGGACACCAACCCACCCCATGGGCCCCAACCAGCCCCCAGGGGTGGTTGCAGACTCCTTCCCAAACCTGCCAAGGACTCTCAGACCTCAACTCGGGGACTCAGGACCCCAAACGAGGGACAACAGCTTGGTCGCAGCCCAAAGCAGCTACAGTGCATTCAGGCAAAATCACTGCAATGCACCTTAATGAAGATCAAGTGAGCGGGCACCGGTCTGCCACTGCTTCAGACACCTCGGGAGTCTGAACTGCAATGCTGATCTTCACATTTAACGCAGAAAAGGCTTTGGAGAGCAGAGATTTATTTAAGAGAGCAGACAGAAATCCGGCCAGGCTGCCCTTTTCAACCGGCATGCAATGAATCAAGAGCAGGACCGTGCCCTCAGAGAGGGGTTTTGCTTTCTTCCTCCAGCAAACGAGTCCCAGCACACACCAGACACCAGCTTCCCAGCCATCTCCCTGCTTGCCTTCCCTCGTCCACCCTCTCTTCCTACCATCATTACTTTGGGATGTTGTGATCGAATCCTACCCTGCTCCAAACACTTTCCATGTCTGAAAAGCCCCACCTTTCTGAACCACAGCATCAATCTGGGAGGCTGAATGCAGGATTTTCAACCCTCTCAAAAGAGCATTTAGAAACCAAGAACCTCACTTTAAAAGCCATAGTTTCTAAAAAACCATAGGCAGCCCCAGCAAATTTCAGATTTGTGAGTCACTAGACTAAAAGTAAACCTCATCTGACACTGGGAAGCAATTTTTTTTTTCTTGGAAGCTGCACAAAACATTCATTGTCATGAGTTGGTGAGAAAGTAGAAATTCAAAATCTGACAATCTACCTATAAAAATAGTTGAGAGTCCAACCAGGTCATCATGGCTGAGCAAGCTCCTTGCTGCAGCTTTGGGGATGCACGATGTCCTCATGAGCTTTCTCACTCCAAGGATGCAGATGGTGGCTTGGCAGAGGCCAGTCCCCTTCCACTGCTCCGGGGGATGGAGAGCTGGTGGGTGCACATAGACAGGCTGGAGACCCGGCCATGCACATGTTTGCGCTTGCGAAATGGGAAGTGCAGGACCACAGCAGCAAGCGAGACAGAAGCCCTCCAATAGGCTGGTTTTTGACTTCTCTTGTACCATCAGAGGCAACCACTGAGCCCCAGTTATCACAGCTCAGCTGACCTGCATGAAACCCAAGGCAAACTCTGCTGTGTGCCCGAGCCTGAATTTCCCCTCCAAACGTATTATAATGGCTCGCTCTCAAGTCACCTCTAATTTTATTGCCTGCTGCAAACCAGGTTTCATGCAGTGCTGTGAACCGTCTGTTGGGGATATTAGGTTTCAAGGTCTCACTAATCAGCTTTCCATTGAATAATCAGTGGAAAAAATCTTCCTTAGTGTTACTTACATATATATATCACTCCTTGAATGAGAGCAACTGAACAGCACAAGGAAATCTCTTATATATGGATCCGTGCAAACATGCAAGACCAGGTGCTGAAGAGTATGATACCTCAAAAATCATCCTTATTTTGGAGAGAAGAGACATCTTGGGCACTAACAAATAGCAAATCTTCCCAAAGGACCAAACATAAAGCTTTTGTTCACATTCTAGGGAACTATAAAGTCTTACAAAGCTAAAGAATACATGCTATTTTAACATCATGCAAAACAGTTACTTTTTGAAGCTTATGACCTGTTAAGAGTGAGGGCATTTCATGATTGTGTTATCATGATTACTCCATGTCTTCCAAGGAAATTTTGTGGATTTACATTCAGCAAGATCAAGACCTGCCAGCTTCAGACTTCCCATTCTCTGAAAAGCCTTTAGGCAGGGAACTTGCTGCTAAGAAACCCAAAGGTCTGGAAAAAAATCAAAGCGACTTTTTGCAGCCAGGGGGATCTGGACCTTATTCTGCTCTGGTTGTACATAATCTTTTAATGTCAAATATTCTTTGCATTAACATGCTTTTCTGTCTTGGGCAAGGACAAAGGGAGGTAAGACTTTTGCTTTCTTGATTTTAACCTAGTACAACCATCTTCAAAGGCTGACTGCCCTTTTTCTGTCAGAGAAAGCATACTAACCTAGTTTGGAAGGTACCTCAACGGGCCTCTGCTCGATCTCCCTGCTTGAAACAGAGTTCAACAGAGCCAGCACATCCCTGCGGATTCCTCCATAACAAATTTTTTTAAATCTCCACTGCTGTGGATTCTCCAGGCTCTCTAGGTAACTTCTCCCAGTGATCCCACTCTTATGGTCAGAATTTTCTTCTCTAATATCTGAATTATTCCTCCTTTGCCGCAAACCTATGTCCACAGGCCATTTTCTAGCTGGTGTTGGAAGAGGAGGGGTATGAGAGCTTGCATCTGTCTCATCTTCAAAATTATTGGAAAATCACAGATACAGGGCAAAGGAGAGAGAGGACCAAAAGATGCAGACTGGGCAGAATTCCTGTGTTAGTTTCATTCTCACATTAGATAAATTTGTCATTTTTATTTTATTCTAAATGCTAATGTGTGGCAACACCAGCTGCCAATTTAGTGAGACATACTTGTCATGCCAAGATTTATGTCACTAAGATTCACATCCCTTACTTAATTCTTCTGATAGTCGCCAGCCCTTCCAGAAAGACAAATTTACTTGGCACTCTTCAAAAAACACTTACTTGATGAATGATGCTACCTCAAATCATAAGCCTCCCAAACTCAAAGCTCTTTGTCTAATGAAAACTATTACTGCTTTTTAATAAGTTCTTCAGCATTTAAAAATAGCACTCCTAATTTCCTGCTCTTTCTTTAACTTCAAGTCAAATTATTCACAAGCTCTTCTCCACCAGCCCTGGGGGATAAAAGTCTTGCATTTTGGGGCAAAGTACTTCTCCCAACAGCTGTGAGAAGCTCTCTGAAGCAGGAAAGAGCAACTCACTCCTAACAGTATCAGACATCAAAGCTAAGCCACCCTGTTCTTCCTACTACTTCAACCCAAATGTTGTAGGTAACAAGCAGCAACACCAGCAGGATTTTTTTAAAGCAACTTATATTCAACTGCGTTATATTGTGAGAGCGAGAGCGTTAATTCAAGAGTCCACGAAAGAGATTAAAAATACCACACAAGCAAGATTTAGCACTTTTAGCTTGCTCTAGTTCTCACCAGGCACGTTTCTCCCAGGAAAACACCAGATGCAAAATACTCACCTACAACATAAAACCAAACACAAGTGTGTCGTACTGTGCCACAGGGTCACAAGCCTTGGCACTAATACTTACAGCAGCTGTTTCATCTACGGAACTAGTACGTGGGTCCTGCGCAGAGCCCTGCAGAGAACATTGGATCTCCTTGCATCACCCTAAAATCCGGGCATGCAAATGCTCCAAGAAATAGCAGAGCCTTCACATAGGTTGAAAATTCACCCTTCACCCCAGCACTAGCAGCATAAGGACCCACGGGGCACAAACATCACCAAGACCAAAGATCTTTGTATTCTGTTGCCTTACCCTTCTTCAGAAGTTGTCGTTAAACAATTCTTCCACTGCTTCATTATTTTTTTCAGACCTCCAAACCCACTAAATTTCTTCACACATTTTAGTAGATGACTTTTCAGGTTACCTTATTCTTTCTTATTGACACTTCATGCATTTAAATATTCTTACAGGGAGTTGAATCTCTTAAAAATCTGGTCCTTTGCCTAACTGCCCAACATCCTGGAAACCTGACATTCATCAAATGCTTTTACAAATCTCCCTGTTAATTGTTTCATTAAAATAATTCCTTCTATGATTACATTTTTGTTTTTAAGCCACAAAAAAAGCCAGTGCAACCTAGTGTGTCCTTCTTTTGTGTAGAACTAGAAAAGATGTTTTTAACAAACATGGGGAATAAATTCTGCACAATATCTGCCTTTTTAAGTTCAAACAGAACTTTTCTAAGGATGTGAGGGAAAACAGTGATTTTCTGACAAAATGCTGTAACCGAGGCCTTGGTCGAACAGTAAATATCGAACACCAAGAGAGCTCCCCAGCTTTGTCCTAATGGTCTTACATTATTTTTGATTCTGCAACCTATACAATAGGAGAAAAACCACTCAAGCACAAGCTGCCTGTATTTTGGCATTCAGTTATGCAACGTCTCAGGTAAGACTTTGCGCTCCAATGCCATGGATCTACGAAACAAATACCAGCAAGTTCTTTCTCTGCAAAATTTTGTTTGGGCTATTGACCCATTTAGTTCACACAAACTGCTTTTCCCTGAGTGCACAAGCTGTGCATCTCAAGGAAAAAAACAAAATCCAAACCCAACCCCTGGTTTGCCATGTGGATAAAACTCAAGCTGACTCCAAGGGAACTACTTGCAAAGCTTGTAACTGCAAAGGTAAAACAACATCCAGAGGACACTGCAGAAAGAGGGCACGTGAACGTATGTGTGGGAGCACATACTCATAAAACATGAAAAGGTCCCTTTGCAGTATTTAATGCTGACCCTCAAAATACATTAAAAAGTCCATTAGAAGCTTTTATTCCAAAAGTTAATTACTCCATCAAATTAAATGGCAGCGTTTATCCAAAGCTTCCAGCAAACTCAATAGCAGCTTCTCCTTAATTTTCCCATTTGCAAACAGAGACAACATTCACTTCACATGTGTGCGTGACTTTCCTGTGCTAAGGACACAAGTGATGCAAACATGAAATGATTTTCTATAAAATAAAGAGGACATAAGCATGCAATGCCTAGGACACAGCAGGTCCTGCCTCGATTCTCCTGTGTTACAAACCTTCCCTAAGGATTATTTTTCCTTATTGCTATAAACAGTCTTGCTGGACACAGATTGCTGAAAAAAAAAGACTGTTGCCTTTTTTTTTTCTTGTTCAGAAGAAGAAACATTCCTTCAGATATTTCTTCAGCATATCTTTTGGTAGATGATAGATGGATTTGGGGATGGGAAAATTTTAGTCTATATTCTAAGCGTAGTATGAAGAAACAGCCTCAGGCAGCCAGTTAAAAAAAAAACTTTTGACAGTGTGCCTAAATATATGTATATATATGAAGAGAAACCACACACAGGACAACCTATTCACCTAAAGAAAAACTATGAAAAGAAGTAATGGTTCCAAAATAAGGCTAAAATTGTAAGTGTAGGACAATTTTTTTTTTTAATAGCACTGCTTGCGAAATGAATTCTAATAATAATTACAGGTATGTGAATTCCTTAAGTAAACAGCATATTCCCTAACTTTTTACACTAACACTGCCTTAGGCTTATTACATATGCAAAAGAATCTGGACTTTGGCAACAGAGCATTTTTGCACTGCCTTCAACGAGAGTTTTCTGAAATCAATAGCATCCATATGCTCCAGTGCATCAAGCTTGTTCCTTCGGGGTCAAGGAAGAGGCCCAGTTTAATATGCACTTAATTCAATTAAGAGCTACACAGCAGCAGCCTCCAGTAAATTTTAACCTCTCCTCCATGCATCGTTTACTAACCTGCCATTAATTAAACACAGTTATTAAACTAGCGTGTTTATAATTACTGTACTTTCCATGAATGAACAAAAGCTATTTATGGGACCCAACCAAACAGCGTGGGACTGAATGCGGGTGCCCGAAACCAGCTGGCATTTCGACAGCACAAACAGCCGTCAGTAGACGCACAGAGGCAGGTCAGTGCAAATATCTTCTGCTCAGAAGAAAACACCATACTGGAATATTTAAAATTCCTGCTTTGAACATTTACTGCTGAAAAAGGCACCGCTGACAGGTGCCTGGATACCCAGAGGAGCCAGTGCATGCATTAATAAGCCCAACTCACAGGTATAACCCTTCTGCAGACCTAACAGGTTGCAATCCATCACCTTTACAAATGCATTTGAAATACCTTGGCACAAAGTGCCATTAGATGTTAGGAAATACTAAATACTACTGCTACCACCACCCTCAAACATATGTCTCCCACCAAACAAACTTCTGGAAAGAACCTGCTTTGGGTGGTGAGTGACAGAGAGACGTGGCCACAGATGGTTGACTGACAACTCCTCTGCGTAACCAGTGGCATGATGTCATGAAACACCCAAACCTGCGCAAGTGGGTGGGGATACAGGTCGTGCAATCCACACTTTCCCACTAAATCACGTTCTGCACCTTCAGGTAAAAAGATTAAGGTACTTCAGATGAAGCAGCAGATCACTCAGCACCAAGGTTTCACATTGCATGCGGTCTAAGGCAGCTGCAACACTCAGATTAGCCACAGGTTTATCATCATGCATTATCAAATTTAAACAAATTAGTCAAGTGACAGCAAAGCCAGAGAAGCAAAGGTTTTCTCACACGACTAATGCAGAAATGTGTAACAAACACATGAAAACTCACATACAGATTTAAACTAAAAAAAAAAAGAAATAGGGGGTTTTGTCTGTCTTTGCCAAAATAAAATACCAAAAAGTTTTCTACATGTGGTTTTTCATTCATGTGTAAATATATGACCCGAAACCCCACATTGTTTTTACCTAGGAATGCTTTCAGCATAAGCAGAGCAATGGGAAAGGAAGACTGGGTTTAGATTTAGTTCATAAAATCAGTAGGAAAATTGACAGTCTTTCACCTAGAAGTGTAGTGAATAGGGCCATTCTTAAGATGCAACATGACATGTTTGTCATACTGGTTTCCAGTCCCTCACAGGGAAGGGAATTGCACCCCGGCCACCTGACTTTTGGATAGACCCCATTAACATCTTCCATTTCATGTCAGATACTTTCAATATTCAGCATGGATGACTGCGAGGCACGTGAAGGCGAGACCTGGGCTGCAGGTCTCTGCTGCACTGAATGCCGACGCACACTATAGAAAAGAAGAGAACCTTCAACATTGAAAAAACCATCATAATTCTGCCCACTTGGGGGATGGCATCCTTCTCCCCCAAGGTGGGAGAGACCTTACACGGAGAGGAGGAAACTGGGTGAACGGTCTCACCACAGGCTCAGTGGGCAGAGGCTGCTGATACCATCTGATGACGTGCTGCAGATCCTCCACCGTGAATTCAGGAGGATGGTTTAGCAAACTGAGAAGCAGCTCTTGCTACAAAGTCACCTCTTGCAACAGATAAATGGCTCAATGTCCAGATGGAGATCAGTGACGAGCGGTGTCCCTCAGGGGTCCGTACTGGGGCAAGTGCTCTTTAATATCTTCATCAGTGACATAGACAGTGGGATCAAATGCACCCTCAGCAGGTTTGCAGGTGACACCAAGCTGAGCGGTGCAGTTGACACACCTGAGGGACGGGATGCCATCCAGAGGGACCTGGACAAGCTCGGGGAATGGGCCCATGTGAACATCATGAGGTTCAACAAAGCCAAGTGCAGGGTCCTGCACCTGGGTTGGGGCAACCCCCGCTATCAATCCAGGCTGGGGGATGAAGGGATGGAGAGCAGCCCTGCTGAGAAGTACTTGGGGGTACTGGTGGATGAAAAGCTGGACATGAGCTGGCAATGGGCGCTTGCAGCCCAGAAGGCCAAGTGTGTCCTGGGCTGCACCCAAAGCACCGTGGCCAGCAGGTTGAGGGAGGGGATTCTGCCCCTCTGCTCCGCTCTGCTGAGACCCCACCTGGAGTCCTGCATCCATCTCTGGAGCCCTCAGCACAGGAAAGACATGGACCTGTTGGAGTGGGTCCAGAGGAGGCCACAACAATGATCAGAGGGATGGAACAGCTCTGCTGTGAGGACAGGCTGAGAGAGCTGGGGTTGTTCAGCCTGGAGAAGAGAAGGCTCCAAGGAGACCTTATTGCAGCCTGCCAGGACTTAAAGGGAGCTCATAGGAAAGATGGGGACAGACTTGTTAGCAGAGCCTGCAGTGATAGGACAAGGGGTAATGGTTTTAAACTAAAAGAGGGCAGATTTAGACTAGATTTAAGGAAGCAATTTTTGATGATGAGAGTGGTGAAACCCTGGCCCAGGTTGCCCAGAGAGGTGGTAGATGCCCCATCCTTGGAAACATTCCAGGACAGGTTGGACGGGGCTCTGAGCAACCTGGTCTAGTTGAAGATGTCCCTGCTCATTGCAGGGGGGTTGGACTAGATGACCTTTAAAGCTCCCTTCCAACCCAAACTGTTCTATCATTGTGTGATTTGCCAAACAGCAAAAAGGCAGCTACATGGAACAGCACCATCACAGCTGTAGACCCCATACTTGGGTCTTTGGTTTTACAAATGGGAACAGTTCAGAAAAAGATAGGTTAGATAAGAAGCACAAAAACTTTCTTCTTACCTCTTGTTTTTAAATTATTATGAAATCATTGCCTTATTTTGCTTCATGGTCAGAAAGAAGCACCATTCTGCTTTGCCATCAGCATTAAGAAGCTTTCGTAAGTGTTCCCAACAGCGTTGCTACACAGCCCCTACTCACTGAACACATCTGCAACTCGGGAGCAATTACCCGTGGAGCATATTGCATTTTGGCCTGCTCATTTGTCTTCCAACAATTATTCTGCTTTTCAAAGGACAAACTCCTCTCATTTCATGAGCAGATGGGGAAATGTCATCTCTTGTTCTTAGAGGAGCTTTGACCAATGTTGTGACTTGGGCATTAAATAGAGCAGAAGTCTGCAGAGCTACCTATGCTTTATGGCATATTTTTTTTTATGCATGAGCTCTGCTGTCAACAACGTCAGCAGGAATATGCATGATGTTACACGCAGTGTTTGTCAGCTGGTTGCTTACTATGCAGCAAGGCCCTCGGAGCAGCGAAGAGTGGAAAATCAGAGCCCCCTTCATTGAAATCTATAATCTGCAAAATCAGGACGAGGAAGGAAAACAGCAGAAATTGGCCTAAGTAGTAACATTTAGACCCAGATTCAAGATGCTGAAGGTGCAGGAGAGCTCTGGGAGCACTGGTGATGACTCAGCCTGTTAAAACCTGTGAGAGGCATGCGACTGGCACAGCTGCGGGAATACACACAACATGGAAAGCCATCAGGTGGCAGAGCCTGCCCGGACCAGGGGAGGACATAAGCAGCTGAGTGACACGGAGCACAGGGGAAGGGGCAGCCTGCGAGGCACCTCTGCTCAGCCAGAGCCGCAGGAAGATGAGCGGCAGTGGTGGGGACTTGCTCCTGGGAGAGCTGGAGGGCGTGTCCCCGCTCCGAGCAGGGTGTGAGGGGATGCACTTGGCACCATTCATAGCATCGCTGGAGGCAACAGTGGGCTCCCAACGGGGGGACACAATAGCACTTTATTGCAGCCAACAGCTGGCGATGCCCGCTACGCTCAAAGGTTGCAAATCAGTTTGCGTTATAATCTCCTGGGTTTGCATGCTCATAACATATCATAATTGGTCTCCAATGAAAGACCTACCAGTATTTTGGTGTGGGTTTTTTTTTTTTTTTTTTGAGTAGGGATAAAAAGTTCATAAAAAACTCTTGACTTTTGTATTGCTGGTGAAGATGAGTGGGAAAAGTGTAGTTTCCAAAACAACGAAGAAATATAATTGCATTTCAGCTGAACAAATGCCCCTAAAACCTGGGAAAGGTGTGATCCTCTGCAAGGAAGGGCGTCTGTGGCAGTTGGGAAGGGGGATGCAAGCAGCTATGGGAGAGGTGAGCTGACTCCCAGTTGAAGGACATACCTGTGCATACCATGCATAACTCTCCAAAGCAATACCTATCAGTAAAAACAAGCATTAAAAAGAATTTTCTTAATCACGTGATTCTCTGAGCTCACCATCAGTATCTACACAACACTTTCAATTTTAAGCTGCTCTTTATAACCAAGGTTACCAACAGCGCTTAAGACTGTGTCCAACAGTAGTTGGAAACAGAGCGGAGCAGCTAGATTTAGCTCCAATATACTGCATATCTGCAAATTTTCCTCTTCCTACCTATTTGTTAAAGATGTATGTTATAAACTCCATACATCAGAAGGCAAACTGTGGCATACAGGTCACTATTGTTACTTACAAACTTTGCTATCCCATTTACAGGTTGGATGGGTTTATCTAGTTTTGACATCAAGCATCAAACAACAGGGGTAAACAAACAGCACAAAGCAGTCAGTCATCCAAGTTTCAGTGCCTCAGATGGGACCCAAGAAGGAATCTCAATGATGTGCTTTGTCTCTCAAACTAGACTACTGGGAGCATAAGAGAAATGGTAAAATACTGAGTAACTGTGCATAACAATGACTGAAGGGTGCAGTTGCAGATGCAGCTGCAAACACATCATTTAACTTTTGTCTTGTTGGCAAAATAGGTGCTTAGAAAAAGTAAAAATTACTGATAACTCCAGGAAGCTTGGGCTGCACATCGTTCCTTGCCTCCACAGAGGAATGAAGCCCTATGTGTTGGTATAGTTCAAGTCCCTTCTTGGGTGTATTTTTGTTTTTCCTCCAAGTTGTTCTTGTAGTGTAACTGTTCTCCGCATACACTAAGGGCCAATTGAGGTTATAGTCCACCTTTCTGGAAGAGAGATCAGAAGTCTGGTTGGAAACTTGACCTCTTTCTGCCCTCTTCTGAGCTGTGAGGGCCTATATATGCAACTCTTTCTCCCCTTGTTTCCAGCCCTTCATTCAGGGACCTGCTTAGAGACTGCCTCGCAACTCAATCACACGTCTTCAAGAGAGTGTTTATGTTGCCGTTGTTGCCTGTACTGGGTTTGGATGCCCCAGGTCCCTTCTTTTACTGGGATTTGGGCACTTTGAGATTTTACTTTTGAAAATGAAAGGGCCAAAAGGATTTAATTGTGCCAGCATCCTCACTCATTCAGCACAAAAGCTGGGTTGCTCTGCATCCCCTCCAGCAGCGTCCCACCAAGCCTGGGCACTGGGTTGCACTCTCAACAGCAGGAGCTTAGAAGAAGGCACTAGAGCAAGGCTGGACTTGGCCCCTGAAACTCCCATCTCTGTTCCTCCATCCTAACCTGGCTGATAGCATCACCCTCCCTCCCAGGGCACTGAGACTACCATGGCCCATGAGAACCTGCCTGCAGGGCAGAGAGGCTTCAGCTGAGCAAAGAGCACAGCTGGGGAACAAAAACATCTCCATCAGTCCAGCAGCCGAGTCCTGCCAGTGAGGGGAACATCCCAGCCACCTCTCTGCCTGCAGGACTGCATCCTCAGTCCCAGGGCAAGCTGCCCAGGGCAGAAATTCAGACCTCCAAAGCCAAAAACCTTTTTGGCTGTTTTCAGTAGCATACCAAGCATTACTCCTGATGCAAAGGAGGGAACAGATCTGTGCAGCCCAGGGAGGACAAGAATGTGCCACTAGTCATTGCAGGGCTCAGCTGCATCATGAGACGGCACATGAAATGCCAACAAGACCCAGTGTATGCCACCAAAGGGCTCTCGCAGCAGAAAAAGCAAGAAGCTGTTCAGAGAGGTTATAACCACTCTCATCCCCAAAGAGTTGGAGCTGAAAAGATATTCTTGTATCAGTCAAGAGTAAGAGACTCTGTAGGGAGGTTAGGGAGAGAGAGACAGACTTAATTTGTGAAGTTAAGCCAGTTCATTCATGGAGCTGCTCTCCAGCACTTGCAGTATTGACATGAGCCTACAGTAATTGCCAGGATTGTTTTCTGCTGAGCTCTCACTTTCCAAAAAGTCCTTACCCAATCAGTACAGAAAGTCATTAGCTAATCCCCTTAAGATCATATTGTTAACAGTTTGGTGGACTGCCTGGACACTGGCCGAAAACACTATATATGAACACACAAATGAAGGAAACGTCTTAAGCATTACTTAGTGGGGTCCTCAGCTGCACTAGGCAGAGACCCATGCCCATATACTGGGTGCTTTTCTGTGCAAAGTTCAACCCAACCAATTTCACAACACAATTTTTGAGAATTTCTGAACTGTCCTAAATTGCACCAGTCTATAATTACCCATAGTTGCTGCTGCATTTCTAACAGCATGTCCCCTGTGCCAAGAAGAAGAGCTGCAAGAGGTGGCTCTGCACCGTGGAGAAGACAACCATCAGTGGGCATCTCAGGGCATGTTGGCTGCCAGAGCAGAGCGCACAGGAGCTGTCCTACCTCAGACTGCCAGAGAACAACTTACATAGCCTCTGTGCTAATTCATCAGAAGCAACAATACCACTCACTCTTGCGCCAAATTAAAATCATACTGCAAGATAAAGCAGTCATGAGCAGAACCCAGATTAACTAATGCAAGACCACAGGCTAGAGAAAAACCAGCCTCAGGATTAAAGATTAGAGTGTAGGGAATTGGTTGAGGCACAGGGAAGACATAACAGGCAGATGATATGAAGGATACCTGGATTTAGCAAAATCAGGGAAACTAGGGAAAGAGAAAATTGCAATTTGAGACGAGGATTTGCAAGGATTACTGCTTAAGAAAACAAATTCCAGGCAGAGTCCTGGGATTTGGTGGGAGACCATTGCTGGCCAGGGTGAAGGCAGCCTGTGTACCAGCTTGAATAAACAACTTCTCTAGAAGTAGTGATTTAGTTAAGGCACATCTTGTCTCTAAATGCACAGCAGCTCTGATTTTTTTCCATAAAGATGTGTCTTTGTACGAAAGACACTGATTTGCACTGAGTTAGTTGACAGAAACTGGTGGTTACCATAGGAGGGAAAACAAACTTCAACTCTCAGTAGGCCTGCAAAACCCAAGTACTTCCCTAAATGAGCTGCAGGCTTCTGAAACATCCCCCTTGGGCCCCAGACACACAGGAGGGTGCACTGCTGCACAGACGATGATGTGATGGTAGTTTGATGATCACCTGCACCTGGAGGCATCCATGATATGATGGTGACGGGAACAGTTAGAGGTAGGAAGGAAAAAAACCCACCCTGATTTATAAAGTACAATTTCACATTTCTAAAGAGGTGGGAATGCAAAGCTAAGTAAAATGCACTAAGCACTTCTCAGTAGATATTCAGGGTTTTCTGTTTTTATTATCCAGAGTTCAGAGCTTATATAAGAGAAGCCCTCACCCAAAACTATGAACACTCCACCTGTTACCAAGCTTCCTCCCAGCACCTTAGCTCAGATGCAGATACATTACTCTCTGCCTATAAGCTGTTATCCCAGATGTATTGCTCTGATAGGCACTTGTGTCAAGCAAGGCAGTGCCTATGAGCCTTCTTCAACTACGTATTTATTGTCTGCAACAAAGCACTTAAAAGGTTTGAGGGAAGTGATTAAAAAAGAAAAAAAAAAAAAATTTGTCCCTGCCCTCTACACATCCACATCCTTAGGTTAGTCTTCACTTCATACTACCCAAGCCAGTTAAACCTCTCCTAGCTGGAGGAGTAGACCCTGCCTGTGCACCTTTGCAATGGCCAGACCCAGAGTCCTTGCTCTTGCATGGCAGCTCAGAGCATTTCCACCCTGCTGACACAGGCACCCGTGAGGGTCGCGATGATCCTTCCATGGTGGTGCCCAGACCCGCTCCACGGGTAGCAGCACCCCAGACAGGCAGATGCCCACCCCGTATTTTTCATACCGGCAGCCCAAATGGCCAGGAAGCCATCGAGCTGGCATCGCACTTGCAATTACAGAATCACTAAGGTTGGAAAGGACCTTCAAGGTCATCAAGTCCAACCATTAATCCAGCGCCACCATGTTCCCTAAACCATGTCCTGAAGTGCCACATCCACACGTTTTTTGAACACAATTAACTTTGACTGTCTATAATTTGAAGTGACGATCACACAGCACAAATATCCCTCCATGTGGTACCAACTGCCCTTTTTATAAACTAAGTACCAGTGTCTACTGCAAAGTTTCTCCCAAGAAACTAAAGCAGAGTGAAAAATAATGCCTGGAAAATGCTGATTTTGTACATATGGAGAACCAGGACAGATACATCATAATATTTTGCTGGAGTGAAATATTAATTGCAGGTCTGTGGCACTTTCTTTGCTGGAAATATTAGTGAGATAGTGTGTATCCATGGTACGGAATCTGTAATCCGTTGAATAAATTTGGAACTAGAATTTAGTTAGTGGGTTTTTTTCCCCCTCTTTTTATATTGCTTTTAGGAGAGAGTAACTAGAAAACCCACCCACACAGACAAAAATTCAGCTGCAAGGAAATAGCCTGAAGTCATTCAAATCCATAGGGCAATCCCAGCTCTGGTTGCCCCAATATTTAGAAAGTTGTTCTGTGGTATTCTGGAAGATACACAATTTCTGCAGCAGGAATTTGAGGTAAGATGGGAGAAAAAATGTCCACAATTCCCCGTATCTTTACATTCAAGACTTTAAAAGGAGGCAAGAAGACCTTTAATTGTTATTGTATGAGAAGGATCTTCAGTAATGTTTTGTCTTAGAGAAGATTTTTTTTTTTGCTTACATGTGTACTCATAGCTGGTAAAGTCATCTTTACAGAGAGGTTGAGGAATAAAGGTAGCCATCATAGATTATAACCAGCATTTTTCCATGAATCATCTCCACCGTATATGGTAAGATAGCTTCCAAGACAACCTACTAAGTGACCAACAGAAATATTCCAGATTTTGGATATTTTACTGTAAGGCTGTGTGTCCCTCTGAAGAAACGCTAGAAGAAAAAAAATTATTCTCAGAAAGAGAGGTTTGAACATAGTAACAGTCTTCAAAGTTGTATAAGGTTATAAAAAGGACAGCAGTCAATTGTACTTCATGCCCATTGAGAGTAACACAAAAATTAATCGGCTTAATTGCCAGCAAGGAACATCTAAGCTATGCATTAGAAAAAAGCTGCAAGGGCAGGGCACATAGGAACAAGCTAGTAAAAGATGTTGTGTAATGTTCTCCCCTTAGATTTTTAAAAGAACAGGCCAAGTAAGCTAGGATCCATCCATCAGAGATGGCCTAAGTATATTGTTCCTGTGGCAGGATGGGCAGCTGGATCCCCCAATTCCCGATATCCCCTGGTCCTATAATTTGCTGGCTTTCTAGTCCATATGCCTCCTTAGAGCAAAAATAGATACCCAGCAGAAAACAGACCCAATTCCCCGCAGCGGCTGAGAGCACTCCTATTGAATGCCGTGTCCTCACCGAGAACACAGGCGCATTTTTTCTACACTGACCCCAAAGCCCAATGCAGGAAAACAGACACTCAGGTAGTTGCACTCAATACCCATCTTCAGGCAGATAGGCACGGGTAAAACCAACATCATTGGAAGAGAAGTTTCTGCTCGGACTTCAAGAGCAAAGCAGACACTTCCAATCCCCAAACAAACAGGCTTGGGAAGGATCATATTGTTCCGCCAGAGACAACCGTTCCCATAGTACCATAGGAAGCGAGAAAATCCACAAGTGAAACACGACAGCCAGCACCACCAGTGACTACGAGTGCCATTACCTTGGTTACAGACCCACATCGAACTCGAATCCTTTGTAGCAGCAACGCACTGGTGCCTCAGAGACCCGGCTGGTCCTGGAGCTCCAAATCAAGTTCCCATCTGGCTTCCTACCAAGTGCCTGACGTGTACGAGCACCGGCTCAGCAACCACAGGCAGCACGTATGTTTGGGACCCATGTAAGTTTCTGCCATTTGTACAGCAGCAGATTGCACCAGAAGAGTGAGTATTTTCAAATAAATTCCCTGAGGCAGAGGAAAACGTCTGGCAGCCCCTCCAAAGTCTTCCCTGCCACCCACACATAGGCTGGACACCACATTGTGCTGTCAAAAACCTCAATCTGTTTTTAACAACTAAGGAAAAACATTTCCAGCAAAATTAAACTTAACCTAAATGTTCCTTTGCCAAATGATGCTGCCTCCTTTCTGGTTACATTTTTAGGGGGAGGAAACTCATGAGTTAGGTAAACAAATGAATAAATCACTGGTCACTCCCATCCCATAAAAGGTCTTCTATCCCTGAGAAAAAGAGATTTTAAATGCTAAACCAGACCGTTAAAGATCAGCAATGCACCCTGACATAATCTCTCAAATGAACCTAAGATATACCTTGTCTTGGTTTCTCATTGTTCTAAAACTTACAAACCTCTCATGTAAAATGCCAGCAAGGCAAGGCTCAAAGCAGGACACCGAGTACTACCCGTCCCCAGGACACACAAACACACGCAAGGCAATGGCAGCAGCCTATTTTCAGCCAACCCCCAGAGAAACCAGCCATGAGAATGAGCAGCTCTTCCCCTAAAGAACTGCACAGCAAAAGCCACTGAGTCCCAGTCACAGCCAGACTTTAATTTTCAGGGCTGAGCTCAGTAAGCCAGAGTTTAAAGCAGAGGCTTATTCTTTTCTCGCTGCTGGGGAAAGTCAACTAATTCACAAAGAGGAAAGAAAAGTTTAAGTGCCTTTGAGGAGGCAACGGTCCTGGTGCGCTGGCCAACTGATGGGGTTTGTCGGGCTCAGCACTATTTGCTCTTTGCAGTCTTTTATTGCAATCCTGTCCTGTAAGTCTCCTGTGCCTACATGCTGCATCTAACATCATATCCAAATGCACACTGTTATGTATTCCCTGGGTACGTTGCTGGATGGGGTTATCTGCTACTTGTTGCAGCTCCTCAGTGTCCCTATCCCTGCTAAACATACTTCTGGAGTTTGAGGATGCAAAGCTGAACCATTCCTCCCCTCAAGTCCTTCCCCCAACACCAACACTGTTGCTGGCCTCAGTGCCTCTCCGTTAAGCCTCTCCTTTCCGTTCTACCATTGGCACATACTTCCCCATAATATTTAAGAAAAATGAAGATAAACAGTACACAATGTATCCCTGATGCTACAGTACGCTCCTTGCCAAAACAAGGATCCAGGATTGTAGCACAGAAAATCATGCAGGCATCTTAATCTCAGGTAAGGGTTCCCAATACTTACCCCGGCCGTGGGAAATCAGGCTGGTTTGGAGAGTACCTGACACCCCACCTTCCTGTCCTACTTTTTACAGTTATCTGACAAGAATTTAATTAAGTGCTTCAAAAAGACATAAGAAGCACATACTCACATAAGCAGCTCACAAACGAACACGCAAATTACGGCTTTTCTGTTTGTCATACTTAGATGACAGTCGAAGATACATGGACAAGCATGAAAAGGAAGGTCAGTGCACAAATCCCACAGTCCATGCAGGTGCATGTTAACACCAGGCACATGGTACCGCTCTGAGTGTTAACCTCCCCATCAAACAACAGGATGAAAGCACGTTCATATATAACATCACAAATAGTTAGAAAGTCTCGTCATTCCAAATAAATGCATCCCCAGCTATAATACTTCCTGTACCTCAGAGAGGGATCTCTGCACATCTGATGCCACAGATACAATCTGATACTGCAGATCTTCTTTGCATTAATTCCCTGTTATTGAAAGGATCTGACATTGTTAATCTTTATATCCATTCGATTTCATATGCTTTTGCTGACAAACACTTTTAAGACAAAAGAATTAAAAAATCACTACAGTTAAATCCTTTGTGATGGCTTCCATTTAAAAAAAACCCAACAAAATCAAAGCCATGAAAGAGAGGCAGACATTAATTAATAAACTCATTCACAAAGCCAGCTCAAAACCTCTAACAAAACTTTGCCAGAAATACTCAATAGCCAGGAGTTTCTGATGAAAGCCACATTAAGTCAGCTTGTAAATCAATTCCAGGTTTTCCTCTGTAACTCAAGAAAGTCTTGAGTACTTACAGAAATTAAAGAATTTGGAGAGCGGGAAGGGCAGACCGAGGCCACAAAGCAGAGGAGTCTCACACCAGATTTCCTTGGAGCTATTACAAGTGTCTGTCATCATTTAGCTTAAAAACCCTTCACAATATAGGCCAGCTCAACAATAATCATCATCATCATCAGTCCTTTTGTAGGAATGCTGCTTGTCAAAGCAAAAGCAAATGGAGACTAGTTTGCTCATGGCTAGAAACAAGCCTTTTCAAGTCTAACAAGGGTCAAGCCAAGACCACTCTATGACCTGCTGTGTTCCTAGCTGGTTTTCTGTTTGGCCTGATCAGATGGTGGTGGCTCCTCTAGATGAATACCTTGGCTAGATACATTGAACACCATACTTCAGATCACACCACTTCAGTCATCAGGGCCCAAACATGGCCTCCACCAGGGGCTGGACGATGGGGCTAAGGACCGGCACAGAGCCCAGCCACCACCAGCAGTCCCCATCCCCAAGCATCCAGGAGGAGGGCAAGTTTTTCTAATGACCCAAAGCATCACACTGACACCCCTGCAACACTGGTGAATATAGAGTAGGCACCGAGAGACTTCAAAGTAAGGAAAGAAGGGAGTATTTCATAGGAGATATTTTCAAGTGAGACAAAAGTTTGCAGACAACACCAAGCTGGGTAGGAGTGTTCATCTGCTGGAGGGTAGGAAGGCTCTGCAGAGGGATCTGGACAGGCTGGATCGGTGGGCCGAGATCAACTGTATGAGGTTTAACAAGGCCAAGTGCCAGGTCCTGCACTTGGGCCACAACAACCCCGTGCAACGCTACAGACTTGGGGAGGAGTGGCTGGAGAGCTGCCCGGCGGAAAGGGACCTGGGGGTGCTGGTTGACACCCGGCTGAATATGAGCCGGCAGTGTGCCCAGGTGGCCAAGAAGGCCAACAGCGTCCTGGCCTGTATCAGCACTAGTGTGGCCAGCAGGAGTAGGGAAGTGATTGTGCCCCTGTACTCGGCACTGGTGAGGCCGCACCTTGAATACTGTGTTCAGTTTTGGGCCCCTCACTACAAGAAGGACGTTGAGGTGCTGGAGCGTGTCCAGAGAAGGGCAACGAAGCTGGTGAGGGAGCTGGAGCACAAGTCTTATGGGGAGTGGCTGAGGGAACTGGGGTTGTTCAGTCTGGGGAAGAGGAGGCTGAGGGGAGACCTTATCGCTCTCTACAACTACCTGAAAGGGGGTTGTGGTGAGGTGGGTGTTGGTCTCTTCTCCCAAGTAACCAGCAATAGGATGAGAGGAAATGGCCTCAAGTTGCACCAAGGGAGGTTTAGATTCGATATTACGAAGAATTTCTTCACTGAGAAAGTGGTCAAGCATTGCAACAGGCTGCCCGGGGAGGTGGTGGAGTCACCATCACTGGAAGTGTTCAAAAAACGTGCAGACATGGAACTTCAGGACATGGTTTAGGGGGCATGGTGGTTTTGGTTGACGATTGGCCTTGATGATCTTAAAGATGTTTTCCAACCTTAATGATTCTGTGAAAAAAAAGAAGTTTCTCTTTTACTTATGTTATAAGCAAAAATTTAGTTCCCATCCATCTCACTTTCCTTTTTTGTTAGTAACTTTTCTGCAGATGCTCTCTCCAGTTAAAAACAACAGGCTTAATTGTCCTGTTGCACACTCAGCTTTTAAAGCCAACAGTTCATTGTATCAAGGCAGAAAATATATTTTTATGACCACTATTAAGTAAATCACTTAAGAAATCATCCAGTTTGAATAGGTTTTTCACAATTACGATAAATTATAGAAGTGACTTGTTGGCATATTAGTTACAGACGCATGTGTACTGGTCTGCTGGCCAAGACACTTCAAGATCAAAGGAGAAGCTGAAAGCAGACGAGTATTTATTATCTTGATGAACATGACATTCAAGAAGTTGTCACCACGGCTGTGGGCTGTACAAGTACAGAACAAACTGATACTGTCCTCAAAAGCTCAGAGCTGAAGCACAGGCCATGAAACAGATCCAGGCAGGCGGTACAAGTCAGGGATGAATGAAGACATCAACACCTCACTTTTTAATTTCAGTGTATTAAAAAAGGTATACTTAAATCTCTATCACTTCATCATGCTGCCTCTGTCATCATGTAACCATTATGTAAGGCAGTATAATTAAAAATAAACTTTCACTCCCCAGCAGCAGTTATGCAATAACTTTTAATTAACTGAGATCCTTCGTGTTTAAGAGAACATTTAAGGAGCTTAAGTTATAAGTCAATGCCTTTCCTCATAGCTTCATATTAAAATCCTCCAACAGAAACTATCTGCATCTTTCTTCTCATCTCTCCGGTACAGAGATGGTTTGTCAGGTTTTATTTGGCTTTATCTTTGGCAAGATGCTGTCTTGGGGTCCTAAAAATGCAGAGACATATTTTGTGCAATCTGTCAGCAACTGTCTTCAGACGCAAGGCTACAGGGAGCTGATCAGCTCTTTTCTTATCAGAATGAGTCACAAAAATGGATTATCCACACTTAATCTTCCTCACACTGGTGAATTTCCTGATTTTTTGTTCAATAAAAATAAAATAGAATGAAAATTGGCCTGATGAAACCTGATAAGAACAGTTTTCCCTTGGGATGACCTAGCAGAAAAGAAATACCACTCTGCCATTTTAGAGGACCACAGAGCTTCCAGCCCATGCCCTTCTTCTCCAAAAGCAAGTATCTCCCTGCTGCCAGCACTCATTCCCAACATTGTGGATGGATTCACCCATCACCTTTATTTTTTTGGTCACATCATGTGTCCCGACATGATGTAGCCATATTTTGGGGCGTTCTTTTGGGTTTTTTTGCAAAGACCTCCTCTCCCCACAAACTAAACAAACAAGAAATAACTTAACCTGTTTTCTTCACAAAACATTTTCACCATAAAAAGTCTTACTAATCTACATTTGCTTGAAATGCAAATATTTTTTGCAAAATTGTTCTGCTAATTTTCATGAAAGCCAGTACCTTGCATGATTGGAACCCTCTCACTGAAACTCTCTTTCAGTTAAATCTCAAAAGAACAAAACCTGAGCTTGGGCAACATCCCTTCCATTTTGAACAGGGATTTAGAAAGAGAAGTTTAAGTTTTGCTGCTGTTTGCTAATCCCAGCAGAAAGAAAAAGGAATCAAAACTGCCTGAAAGCTCATCCCTGAAAATAATGTGATTTTCCTATAAGATTAAAAAAATGCATTTATTCATAGATTTGAGCTTAAAGAGAAAAAAAGAAGTCTTCATACTTCTAACATATGGTCCACAGCCAACTTTCAGTGCAAAGCTGCCCCATCAGGCAGCGAGCTGACGGACAGAATGGAAACCAGGGCTTCATCTTTATGGTTATTTCCTTGCTTATTGGATTTGGGTTTTTAGCTTCACTCTGAAATGCTGCCACGCTACATTTAGTACATAGTAGCTGGCATCGCTTTAAAGGCCCCAGCAGAGCTCAGTCAGCAAACCAGATTAGTTACACCGCACAAGGAGGAGGGCTTGTGTGTTTTCGGGAGCAGCGGGGAAGCAGGGAGACATCCCATTGCGGTGGTGGAAGCAGCAGTGGTGAAGGGAGAGGGAGGGGGGGAAAACAAGTCTGCACTTAAATTTGACTTTCATCTCAAACGGCGTGCTCTACTTAACTGCACCAGGCCATTACGCACGGATACGACTCCGCCGTCCTGAGAGACTTCTGCAGGCTGCGCTGCACGTGAGGGGTCTCGCTGCTGGAGCAGAAGCTGGTGTCTTGTCATGCCACATCAAATTTCAGGTTAATGCGCCCTGCCGAAGCTGCGGAGCAACGCAATCAGCGTCCGCATCAGAGCAGCCAGCGTCCGCGGGGTGACACGAGGAGGCAGAGGTGGGCGAGCATCCCGGGCAAACCAACGGCACGCAGGAGAGCAGCAGCACCTCTGGCTGACGTCCCTTCTCCTCCAGAAAAGGGTCTGCCGTTCGGGGTTTCATCTTCCACCCATGTGAAGAAGGCTGCAGCAGGATCCACCTCCACATGCCTGCACCATACCTAATTTGCCAGCCACTTGGGAAAGGGTTTGGGGCCAAGTGTTTCCTGTAAGTTACTCCTTTCTCTGCGAAACCCGCTTAATGGAATTAAACGAGAGATCTATTTGGCCCAGGGAGTATGTGAAGTGCAGAATTAGGTTTTATCTCATTCCATTACAGAAAGTTCCACAACGGAGAAAGATTTTCAGTCGCAGGCTGATAAAAGTTATAAAAATACAATGCAAAAATAGGAAGGTTTTTCTCCTTCTACAAACCGTTTTGAAACATAAGGTTTATTCAAAGCATGTACATCATTAAAGAATTATAGATGACAGCTAGAGAGAGAGTGGATAAGGAGAAAAGTTTAATTATATTAAAATTTTCTTTTTCAGTTTTCCAGCCAGACGAGAAAAATCATTAAAGCAGAATCATGAAGATTACTCCGCAAGGAGAAAAAAAGCCCCTCACATGCAACTTAAGACACCAAAATAAGTTAAACACATATTTGACAATCTTCTATTCATTAAAATATACATTTGGTTAATCCCCTTGGGCTTCAGAATTTCCAAAATGTATCTGTAACGTAAAGTTAGGGTACCACATTTTTCCCTCTAACCTGTCACTTTTTTGAGTATTTCAGCATTTTTTCCTCTAACACAAGAAGAGGAAGGTTTTTATTATTTTGGACCTACCCCTTGGAAACTCTGCTTCCTCGGCAGTCAGATTTTGCTTAGGGTGCGACTCCCTTCTCTGTCGGAGGAGTATACCCTGCATGGCTAATCTTTCTGGGAGGAGATAAAGGAATAGCAAAACAATTGCATAAAATATTATGACTATCTGGGAATTACACCACCTTATCAATACCAAAAGCATGCCAAAGGACAAAAACATATTCGGTCATGTTTTGGGCACCAACCAGTAGTTCGCTTTCAGCCATGAACGTCCTAGCTTTGCCTTGTGTCACCTCTGACAACGCTCTTGCTGCCCTCATTGACCATCACTCAAGGGCATTGTAGCAACACTCACATCCATGCCCATCACCTCTGGCTTACTCCTTCACCTCCCCAGGAGAAGTATGCAGTGTTTATATAGCAAAGATGGTCTTTTGCAACCGTAATATTGCGTTAGCATGATGTGCACGCAGAGTGCCATCTTGGGGCAACCTGGTATGGAGTTATCTAGATATTTTGTCACTATAGCAAGTACAGGCTGGATTAATTTCAGCTCACTTCCATTGCCTGTATTATATATCTGAATGCACGTTTTAGCCACTAGAGAAAAGCTGGCTTTTTTAAGGAACAATTAATCAGATTTTTCTCGGCATCTACTTGAAGGCTACCGGAACTGCCCAAAGGACTGACAGTTTTTATGCATTGAATGCAAGAGCAAAAGCTCTGTGAGCATTTGGTCAGATGAGCCCAAACCTGGACACCTGTATACTGAGTAAATTAATAAAACCACAAAAAACCACACTCTGCAAGAAATCTAGGCTCTGCCTCCAACAAGTCAGCTATTGCACAGGGTAAAAAATATACACAGCTAATTCTTGGAGAAATTACTAAGAATTAAACCACTATATTACTGGCATAAACGCTGAGCTGCTCCTACTATTCTCTTCCTGCTGTGAAGGCAGTGCAAAGCGCCTACTCTCATGGCTTGGCTCTGCCGGAGTTAACCCAGGATCAGTCCAAAGACGATGCAATGTCTTACCTCCGATGTTCAGCCTTAGCCCCACACAGCAAGCACAAACTCTCAAACTGATGCCCAAGAAACACAAAACCCACTGACAATCCTGCAAACACAGCAACATGATGGTGCAGAGGGGTTTCCAGGATCTGTGCCTAACTCACAGGAGTACGACGATCCAAAAATGACTGGCCAATCTCAGCATCACACAGAGTTATCAGACAGCAGAAGAGAGGAAGAACTGCATTTCACTAAGTCTTCTACCCTTCTTCCAATAATTTAATACCAACAGAAAAAAATACCAGCCCTTTAGAATGAACATGTATTACTACCATGTGTGTGGAGAAGGGGTTTTGTACTTGCCTTCGCTGCAGAACTTAAATCCTGGAGCGATCTCAAGAGGAAAACGACAGCAGGGGTCTGCGGCAGAGCCTGCGTGTGGGCACCATGAACCGCCAGGCACCCCGGCACAGCTCAGCCCCAGCGGCAGCTCTGCTCCAGAGAGCCGGGAGCAAAACAACCGGGGTGGGAAAACTTCCAGAGCCATTACCTACACACTTTTACTCTACCAAATACAACTCATACTAATTTTCAGAAGTTCCCTGAACTTCTTCAGTTTTCTTCAGTAAATAAAAAAGCTACATGAGGAAACCAGCAATGGCATTTAGAGGAAAGAGGTTCAGTGCTAAGAGTAGCCCCCATGAAGATGTACAAAGAGAAAAGGGATAGACAACAAGAGAGGTTACAAAAATAAAAATACATCTTATCTGTAGAACAGATACTGAAGGACTTTTTGCTTTAATACACAGTGATGGCATCTCCTACAGGGCAAAACCTGCATACAACTGTCCTTACACAGAGACTGAACAGCAAAACTGGGAAATGCCTCCAGGTTGGAATGAGCTGGTCTCTAGCTGCCTACCAGCAGGCAGCTAATCCATAAAAAAAAAATCCATCTTTCTGCGCCCTTCCTTATAGGGTTGTGTGGTTGGACCTAAAGAAGCATTTAGGAGAAGGGGCTATGAACGTCTCTGCATTACAACCACAGACCAAGCAACACCGTGCAGAAGGCTGAGACCACGCGTATTATCAGAAGGGCAGCTCCAAGGAGTCCCCATCTGGGTGGCCTCCTGCCCACATGGCTGAATTTACCAGCCATGCAGAAGTCGTACGTATGGCAATGAAACACAAGCTACTGTCTCCTGTGCTGAAGGGTCAGGGAGAGTCAGTCAAAGGTGGCTTTGCTGCCACAGCACCGGCCCAGCTTTGCACAGACACAGGTCCCCTGACACCCCAGAGCATGTCTACACAAGAGGATTCATCCAGGTTAAAGTAAATTTGGATGCAAAACAAAATTGCTGTTCTTGGTTAAAGGGGCCATCCTTCCTTATGGAAGGAAATAAAAACAATTTGTAATAGAAGTTCCCAAAGGCCAGCTGACAGGGAATCCATCATGAACAGCATCTCATGAAGACATCCTTAGTTTTCCTCTACACCACCCGAGATCCTCCAGTCTGGCAGGAAATCACCAAATACCAACAAAAACAGTGAAAATAAATGGTCTCACACCTCTTCTGGAGACCTTTGCTGTGGGAAGCAGGGCCAGTGCCAAGCAGCGAGAATGGAGACTCGCAACCTTGGGGCAAATCATTCCCCGACGTAGACACCGGCTTTTCAGAGGGATGTTCCTGCAGCCTGCAAAGAGAAAGTCAGGCCCCAGACTCGTGTCATCCCGCCCCGAGTCATCTCACCACGCAGCTCCTCTCCCCCGCCATCCCTCCTCGGCTGGGCTCACGTAATTACTACCGCAGAACTGCAATCATCCCTGCGCAGCCGGAGCAAAGCTGGCCGCCCCACCCACACACTGGGAAAGAGCTGTGGCTCACCCCAAATTCATCAGTTGAACGTGAAACTGAGACCCCCGGACAAGATGGGGAGGTGGGGAGGGCTCCCCCGGGGCTCCTGGAGGGATTCAGGCGGGCGATGCCCTACATACAGGGGACGGGAGCGGGGCAGAGCGGCGGTGGGGGATGGAGGATCTGCGCCTCGCTCATGCCCGTGACCAGGTTATGTCAGGTGCTATTAAGGCATGAAGCGTGAGCGCGTGTGTCTGAAACCCAGCTGCAGACTGCTCCAGCAGCCTTGAAATAAAGCCTCCTTTAAAAAAAAGAGCTTTTTTTTTTCTTTTCTCTTTTTTTTTTTTTGAAAACACACCCTAGGCAGCAGTTAAGAGAGAAAAACATGCAATCAAATACAGGGGAGCAAACCAAGGAGGGCTGCACCTCCAAAACCACCCTCCTCCCGTGGGTTTTGGGAGTGCCGCTGCCATTTCGTCCGCTCAGCTCCACCGCCCGTCCGCGTCCCCTGAAAGGCAGAGCTGCAGCCACCGGGGAGCTCCGCAGCGCCTTCAAAGAGCCTAAAAGTGGGTCAGCAGAACAGAGAGAGAAAATCTGATTTCAGCATGAAGAAAGCGGGCAGACCTGCTGGCTGAGAGACAGCAGAAGGCAGGGAAAGGCACTCCCAGGCTCCACATGTCCGTGGAGGCACAGAAGGGCACGGATCGCTGGTTCCCTCTCCTGAAATCGCAGGGAGGGAACTGCGCTCCCCCCAGTCTGTAACGGCATGCAGGCAATAGAAGCACATTTGAGGATGGGGGAGTATGAGGAGATAAGTGCGTCCCTCTGTCCTCCATACGGCAGTCCACCTAAGACCACCCTCACCCACCCTCCCAGTCAATTTATTTCAGCTAAAACAGAGTGAGACAATTTTAATCAGTCCAAATTTAAAACCTTCAACAAGCCTGATGGCCACGTCTTGCACCCTCCTTCCTTGTGCCTGAGCAAACCCAGACGCCAGAGGAAGAGCCCCAACAACAGCCAAACTCAGGCAGCATCTTTTGGAAGCAACTAAAGGTGCTGAACAGGATGAACAGGCGAGCATGAGGAAGAAGCTTTGTTTTCTCGACTACTCTGATGGAGACTTTTGACCTTAAAGCAAAACAAGCCAAAACCACTTCTGCATTTGTAGGCAGAGCGCAGCAAACGGGTTTGGGGGCTGCCAAGTTCCGGGGGTGAGGTGGACCCTTAAGAAACACTTGACTGCCAAAACTGTAATCGGGGTGACATTTGAAAACTAGAAGAGTTTTCCAAACCATGAAACTCAGAGCAGCTGAGAGCTCTGGCAGGAACCAAGGCTTTGCTGATGTCCAGAGCAGGTGACCGTGGCTAATTGAGACCTCGTTATCCCCCGGTGCCACCAAAAACCCAAGAACTGTGCACATCCTCTCCCCACTTGGGCTTTCTGAAACCTAGCATAAATCTGACCTCGCTCTTGGCAAAACACCAACCCAAGCCACAGCGCTGGAAGCCGAGCAGGTTTTTCTCCACAGGTCCTGGGTAGACCAGCTCAGATCCCTCTAGACCAGCTGAAGACCCATCAGTGTGGTCTGTGGGCCCACACAAAACCATCACACCCTCGTCCTGACTGCTGGCTCCAGGGTGGGCTATATATTTGCTTAAAGACATCCAATGAAAATATCAGCTCAAAAAATCACAGTAACAAGGGATGGGTGGGGAGAACACTCCCCGCAAGAAAGAATCTGAGCTCTGTAATTGCACGTATCCCATCTAGATATTGTTGTAAAGAGCTCTGCCTACAAAAGGAATAGGAGATTTGATCTAACACGCAAATAAAAATCAGAAATCTCTCCTGCCAGCCATAAAAAAGGCTATCAATAATTCATTTTAACAAAAAAGGAGATCAAAGAAAAATGCTGTTAGTTTGACATTTTGATAAGTTGGTTCGGGATTCTTGTTTAATGTAATATGTAATAAACAGCAGAGTTCATCTATAAATGCCAGACACACTTGTAAATTGTTGAATATAACAGGTCCTATTAATATTCACTTAAGACTTTTTAATTAATTCACTTTGACTGCCTTTACACCTCTTTTATTGCCTTTATCCAAAGGTGGTACGTCAAGTGGAGCTCTCAGAAATGCTACACAGAGTTTCCAAATATAAAGTTTCAAATTCGTAACCATACTTCCATCTATTTCTTCATGTTACCCACCACATAGCCTCAGGTCCAACCCAATTAGTGTGAGTATTGCGTACTTGCTGTGAATTGCTTCTGAAAATTGTACAGTCAAGAGCCAGAATGAGGTGCTTGTGTCCTAAATCAACTGTCTGTGCAAGTTCACTCTCATACATAGTGTTTTAATTTCACTTACAATTTCCTTATGGGCATTTGGTGGAGTGGACAAAGTATATTACACTCCAGAAAGCACAGGCTTGCAATCCACAGATTTCAGTGTTATGTTGCAAGAGGTATTTATTGCAGTAGAGAACTGTTGGCAAATTTAACATGTATTGCTCAAGCTCAGCCTGTGTTCCCTTTGGTACACAGGAGACACAAGAGCACTTGTGTCTTCTAAACTTAGGAAGGGTAGGGCAAATTTCTTCCAAGATAAAATCCTTTCTAAAATGCAGAGAATGGTTAGTTATCCGTGACTTATCAGTTCCAGGGTCGAGTAGAAAAGTACATACTCCTGTTGTTACATCACTTTGATTAAGGATTCTCTTTAAAGTACATTTTTAGGCAATATTCAAACAGTTCTTTAAAAATCTATTTCCCTAGGGGAAAGTCCTTGACGGTAAGAACCATTGTTAGAGGCTGACACTGCATGTGCTATCTTTGAAGGGAAAGGAGTTGTCACTCAGGTCCTGAGCATGGCTGCATCCTACAGCCCCCTGGTTAAAGATTTGTAGATCCATTGGTTTTCTAGGTGTTGTAGTTTTTAAATGACTATTTACATTGGCTGTTCTATCTAGAAAAGAACTGTAGTTTGACGGAGGTGGTAACAGTTACTGAACGTGATGATGGTCCAGATGGTAAAGCTGTTATCTAATCCAGATGACGAAGTCATACCATCTTTGTTACATGCAGTCAGTTGTGAACAGAAAGAGACAAAAGGATTATTTTAATTTTTTTTTTTTTTTTTTTAACCAACTGTTTGCAGAGCCTGATGCTGACACTTGCACCTACTGGAATCCTATGGCACTGCCCGCTGTCTGAAAATAGTGCTCACAAAACTCTGCATCCCTTGGTGGACTGCTTTTACCCATGCTGCCAAAGAGGGTGGGTCATATTCCCTGCCAGAGCGCGAGTTGCCAAAGGGGAACTTTCTCCCACACACACTTCAACTCCAAGAAATCCCATCCCCAAGAAAGCCCGTCCCCACATACAGTGTCTCTTGGCTCAGCGCTATTTCTAGGGAAGCAGCTCCAAGGACGAGGTCTTCACGCCTGGGTCACCCACACTCCCCAGTCCACCCGGGTGTCCCTTGGGCACCCCCCAGACCTCGCAGGTGTTGCACCATGCTGAGGAGAGCAAGTCCTGCCATGCTTACGGATGGCATACCTGCAGCTGGCACCGACTGGTCCCAAAGGTGACCCTGGGTCTTCCCTTAACCACATGGGGATGAGAAAAAACATTCAAGCTAAAGACGGCTCTCAAGTCCCTCTAAAAGCCAGATTGTAGTCTTTTTTTGCAGGCGACAATAAATTCATCAAATCGCTTGTACGCTTTTGAAAACTTTAGTCACTGTCGGAATAATCCCAAAAGAAAAAGGGAAAAAAAAGCCATTGCCACTCACTCAAAGGGCTACGCTGCAAACTGCAAATCTCTGACTCCTATTTAAAAAAAAGCTGCTCCGGAGCAAGAGGTGAAGAACTGCCACAGCCGGCCCGTGCACGACAGACTGACGTGCAGCAGGGTCCCATCTGGCAGCACAGATTTTATTTCTGATTATGAAAAACCCACCCCAGAGGCATGGCGGCTGGACGAGGAGCGGGCAGCTCAGGCTGCAGCCCCCCACCAACACAACCGCTCCCAGTGCTGGGGTGGGCGGCTGAAGCAGGTTCCCTGCCGGGGTCCCGGCAACACCACCAGGTGAAAAGCCAGAGCACTGCGCTGTATTTACGGGGGTTTAAAGAACAAGACCTGACTTTACATAAGCCTGTCCACTCTCAGATCTTTACTTGTATCATGAAGATCAGGAGGGGGGGAAAAAATGTTTCCCAGACACGCAGTACGAGCACAAACATGTTATTATTTGAAAAGCTGTACAAAGGTTAAGTCTTTAATCCCTTTCATCCAGATGACAAACAAACAAAACCCCAAGAATGGGATCCCAGAGCACAGCTGAGCGCTGCCAGGTCTCTTGCAGGGCTTCTCCAGCCTCCAGCTAAAAAGTTGCCACAAAGGAAATAGATGCATGCATGGTTTTATTCCCAGTTCTTTAAAGCTTATCATGGGCTATTTGGCAGTCTGGGCTCACGTTTCAGTGAGAAGGGTTTAATCCTCAGGTCAGTGGTACCAGGGTTACTGGATTTCCAGGTCTGGCTGCCATTGCCCTCTTACCGACACCAGAGCTCTCGAGTGCAGTGACTCCTCTTACCTGCTACTCATGCACAGAGAAAATGCAGTTTCTCCTAAATAAAATCAAGAGCGGTTGAGGCAGAGGAGTATTCAGGTAGTAACCTAGAGCAGCATCAGAAGATAAACTGCATAGCGTGTGGGGCCCAGGAGAGCTCCTCTTCCAGGACAGCATACAGAAAGCATTTTGGTCAACGCAGTACATGCCAATATTTGTACCGCTCACAGACCACGGTACCATGGTAACTAGACATCAGTGCAGGTGTCCGAAGAGTTAATTGGATTTAGGACCTGACCTGGGTTTATCAGAATAGTGGGAATTTCTTCCACCTATTTCAACAGGAATTGGGTCATGCTGCAACCATGCATCTTAAATGAACCACAGGAAGAGCATCATTAATTTCAGTAGTAGTATTCACGCAATTCAAACTAGATGTGTGGTTATGTACATTGCTAAATGAAGTCTACGGGAAAAGTCTAAGCCAGCCGTATCAGCAGCACAATTAAAATGCCACTACCCTTTCTGCCATATCGCCAATGACAAACTGGTGAGCTACCACAGGTGAGGTGCAAGAGGCAGTAATTAAAATCCACATTTCCTCTCAAACTATTTCTTGTCTTTTCTGTATCTGTCTTACCAAGTATGAGCCATTCAGTGCAGATTCTGTCAATTTAAGGAGGAGCTGGTAGACATGATCTAAACGGCCACTACTTCAGCAGTCCACAGAGAAACCAGCAGAAGAGTTAACAGCATTGATGCAACCCAAACCTCAAAAAGAATTTGTGACAGTCTTTTAGGAACCAAAAAGTCCTCTTTCTCTTCATTTTGGATAGTCTCCGGGATGCTGCAGCAGCTCCCTAAGCCTCACCCTGCTTTGCTACAAGACGAACTGGACCTAATCTCTCACCCTGAGTGGAGGTCAGGCCAGAGTCTTGCTGGCAAGAGCACGTGAAAGCTGCAGGGCTGCGAGAGGTCCTCTGGTTATTAGGGCAGTTGCCCTGGTGTGTATCAGGCACACCAGATCCACATCAATAATTCTCACGGTAGTACAGGGCATCACCGCAGTCACGCTCACTGTGTCCCCACTGCAGCCACAGCTACCGATCGCACGCCGAGAGGAAAATGCAAAACGCAGTGGAAAGACGCAGACACAAATTATGTGATCCAGCCTGCACATCTTGGCACACAGGGGTAGAAAAGGAGAATGCAAAGGCTCCTTCCCCAGCTGGTGGGACTAACACTAACCAAGTTCAAAGGGATGTGCAATGGCACAGGCAGCTGCTGCTCTGCACAAGCCTCCATCTGCCTCTGGTCTCAGCAAGTTCCGCTAAGGCATGTTATCAGTTTGGCATGATATGTGCAGTGAAGGGAAAAAATAGATAGGGGAAAAAAAAGGAAAAAACCAAACACGCAACACACATCCCCATTTGTAACTGGGCCCTGAATTACTACTAGAACGATGCTCCCTCTGCCATGAGGATGGCAGGTGTCTGATCTCACTTTGTAAAGCAGCAAAGCTGACTGCAAAATTACACCTCATTTCTGGTTTTATTGAAAGTGAAAAAGATTCCATGGTCCATTTAGATCGTTTTGGGAGCAGTCACCTCTTTCCCAACTCCCAACACTGAAGTCCCACCTCCCCCGTTTTTCATCCCATTTCCGCAGAGCCCAACAGTTGTGGTTTAAGATTTGTTATAAAATCAGAAGAAAAGGGGCAACAACTGTAGCAGCCTAGAGAGGGTGAGAAGAACTACAAAGGCCAATAAAACCCCCTACTTAGGCATCCTACACGAAGGCCGCTAGTGCCATACGCTATCGGGCTGCCAAGCTGCCCGCCTGCCTGAGCGCTGACAGCCTTTGCATCCCTGGCAGTTCACAAGGTCATGGTCCCTGCAGACACTTCATTCCACTTACCCGCCTGGTTTTCCTTAGCCCCATCCATTTCACCTCTGTTCTCGCAGCCAGTAGCTCAAGAATACGACAATTAAAGATTAATGTTATAAATGCACGGAAAGTTGAAAAATCCAGGTTTTTTTAATGTCACGCCAGACGTATTCATTTTTAAACCTTACCCTTGTGGTTTAAGACACCCGGCCAGGAGTGTCACTTTTCCCCAGCAGACTGCAAATGCTTTCTTCCTTTCAGCTGCCAGCTAGGTTTGTGGGCTTAGATATTTTTCTTTATTTAATTATTCACTGTAACGCATGAAACATTAAGCAGCTTCTTTCCATGAAGAAATGCGTGCTGCTTCCCAATGTCAACATGCTAAATATCCTTAATAGCAGGAATAAGGAAATGAGTTTCCTAGAACAAAGAGGAAAAGGGCAGGGAAAATGAGAGAAGCTCTGAGTGGCTAGAATTTACTAACACAAAAAAGCTGAGGCTTCATTTTGAGTAAAATAGTCATGATCAGCTGGCCTGGAAAATAAAAGCAAAAAGAAGCAGACTTTTAAAGCGTAAAAAGATAACGTTTTCTGATATGACTTTTTGGCTAGAATTTTTTTTCTTTCTCAACATTGATGGAGATTGGTCGGTGAGGAAGAAGCCACAGATGCAATGTTAAGATATGTAACAGCTGTATTTTCTTAATGGTACTAAACCCTTGATAGCTGTGAGAAACGTCTGCTCTTCAGAAGAACAGAAAGTTAAAAGCTGAAGTCATTAAAGCAAGCCATTCCAAGCCACAGTTTTTCCTGTAAAAGCAGGACTGCATACACAACGTTCAGTGTATGCTCTACTCATTTAATATCTTCTGCAGGAGCAGCAGGAGATGGTCTCATCGTGTTATGGAGCATCGCAACCTCCTGACAGCACCCCGCACCACCGCACGGCCGTATCTCACCATCAACCCAAGGTGATGGTGACCTTGTCACTGCCACTGGTTTTGATGAAACTCTTCACCCTGTCCTTGAAAACCTGGGTAGGATTGTGTGGGCGAGAGGATTTTTCCTGATTCTGGTGTTTATTTGTTGGGTCACAGAGGTAAAATTATCTCTGTTTGATTACTTAAAGCTGTTGGCTGTGGAGATAATCTGTGCATTAGCAGCTGTACAGTGGGTGGTTAGCAGTTTTGAATCTGTAGTTGGAAGCAAAAAAGTCATTTTGCACAGCACTTTAAAGCAGAAAACAGAGCACACAGGACAAAAAACCCATCATAGCCCCAAGCAGAAGTTGCTTTCTGCAATGAGAAATCCTCGTATTTGCTGGCGAGTTGGAGCATGAGTCCCCAGCCATGTCCTCCTGCGCTCCCCCACCTCCCATGGCTGTACCCAGGGAGAAGGAAGACCCCGAGCAAACACCCAACAAAGGCTGAACTCCTGTAGATGTAACTTTTGTCTCTTTACACCTTCCCAAAAGGAGACTGATTACCAGAAGCACAGCCTAAGACAGCAGCTCCCAGCAACTTTGTTTGAGAGCCACTAACTTGCTATCATGAACCTAAATCCCATTAACCTTGGGGGCAAAGAGGGCTCAAAGCTCCTATCTGGGCATGACTTCTCTAGGAAAGGTGGAACAATGTGCCTACTCACTATGGATAAATATTTAGAGTACAAATACTGCTGGAAACAACCCTCTATCTAAACTGCCAATCTGCGAGTTCACCAGACAGAAACTCCTTGCCCATTTGCATCTGTAGGAGAGCCACAGCAAGCTGCTCCTTCCCAAGCCAGGACAACTCTGGTTTGCACATTTTGCTCTGGAGATTTGCAATTTTTCTCCTCCTACCTTCACTTTGTCTGCAGCTGCTGAGCAAAGAGGCTGGGAGCTGGGGTGGGGTCAGTGCTGGGAAGATTTTGGGCTGGAAGGTTTATAAAGAACAGACATCAGGAGCAGAGAGCAGGAAACAGAAGATAGCGAGGGATGCAAAACATCCCAGGGGGTAGCAGCGACAAGAAGCAGAGATTTTTTTTATTAAAAAAATTTTTTAATAAAAGATTTAATAATAAGATAATAATAATAATAGATTATTAAGATAAGATAATAATAAGATGATAATAATAATAAGATTTAATAAAAGATTTAATAAAGTAAACGTACTTTTCTTGTTAAAAATCTGCATATGAAAGCAGAGGGGAGCATCCTCACACACGACAGACCTGCCCCGTGCTCTCTCTTCCCTTCGGTGTGGCCTGAGACACAGCAGAGACACACAGCTTATGCTACCATCTAAAATATCTTCTGTGGGGTTTTTTTTGGTGGTTTGGGGTTTTTTTTTAACAGTTTTGCCACCACTGTATGTGCAAGTGCCTTAACATGGTGCATGACCGCACAGACACTGGCACATGTCCACACAGCCGTAGCTGCACAAAAGATCTGTAGGCACAGTTGATAGTATCTGGAACACAGTAAAAAATTAGAATATATAGTTCCCTCAGCAGCTGTACTACTTTTCTCACAGTCTTCACTAATTAACATACATTGAGGAGGTACAAACAATCGCAGACCCAAGGTCGTGTTTAGCTTCCTTTTTAAACAAGGCACAGACGAGTATCTTCAGCGTTGACAACGCTGCAGTCTCAAGTGTCACAGAACTAAAACTTCAAAGAGTTTTTTTGCCACACACACCCCCTTTTTTTTTTCTTTTTTTTGAATCCCAGAAATTAATCAAATATGGCATCCTTGTGGAGGGGTCTATCTGATCCACTTGGCCACCCCTCTGGTTTCCCAACCCCATCAGTGCAAATCTTTCCTGGGTTTGGGAGCTGCAAACCTGAGCGGCTTCTCGCCCCGGCTGCCTGCCTGCCCTCCGTTCCCACCCCTCTCGTGGAAACAAGTGGTCTGTTGGCTGCCTTCCTTGATGTGCATTTCTCAGGGCGGTAATTCGCTCAACCTAAGTTTTGCTCCCAAAGGCAAGCATTAGAAATCATTCTGAGGCGCTCCCAACATTCCCACTGCCATCTTCCCCACTCTTTAAAAGCCATCTCCACTGTGCAACCCATTTTTATATTTTTTAGTAAATCATTTAGGACAGCTTTCTCTGCTCATTACTTTAAAGAGTTAAAGGTTACATGGTCTGTATTGCTTCACGATGAGAAAAAAGACAGACAAGGCAAATGTTTTATTTACGCTTTAAAACTGGATGCAGAAAGATTTATAAATGGATTAATTTTAATTAGTGTCCTCATTTCCTTTTAAAAAAAATAAAAAGCATGCCTTAAAATTAATGCACTGCTATCCTGCATATTAACAAATACGTCAAGTCTTTGCTTGTTTTAAAGCCCCTTTGCTGCTTAGAGTTTTTTTATAATACATCAAAACTGACTAGTTATTTTCAGAAACCATTCTGGAATAAAGCACGGGACAAACATTTTTCTTGCTGCTTAACAAGGCTTCCCCCCATAAGCATAATCCTACAGGGTGAGTGTTTGTACCGTGGCCTTTGTGTCCCATCTTGCAGCACGGTGGAGGCAGCTTCTCCCTCCAAACTCATCCCAAAGAACCTCTTTGCTGTTTGGTAAGTTAAAACTAGGTATCAGCCCCAGACCAGAAGCATCTGAATAATGGCTTTAACACTAGTCTCTTCTTGAACTGGTTCTCTAGCAGCTGCAGAAATTAGATTCCTTGCAGATAAAGAGCAGGTGCACTACCTAGGAAGACTTTTAAAGGACCATATTTGATGTCTTGATATTATATTTCATTAGCAAAAGTGGAATCACTAAAATCCAGCAAGGCCAAAAAATACCAAATTTCACAGAATCACAGAATCACAGAATGGTAGGGGTTGGAAGGGACCTCTGAAGATCATCTGGTTCAACCCCCCTGCCAAGGCAGGATCACCTAGGGCAGGTTGCACAGGAACGCGTCCGGTTGGGTTTTGAAGGTCTCCAGAGAAAGAGATTCCACAACCTCTCTGGGCAGCCTGTTCCAGTGCTCCGTCACCCTCACAGTAAAGTTTTTCCCCATATTCAGGTGGAACTTCCTGTGCTGCAGTTCATGCCCATTGCCCCTCGTCCTATCACTGGGCACTGCTGAAAAGAGACTGGTTCCATCCTCCTGACAGCCACCCTGCAGATATTGATAGACATTGATAAGGTTCCCTCTCAGCCTTCTCTTCTTCTTCTTCTCCAGAATTTATCTTTCTGGAGCTCAGTAATCCAGATCCTGGATATCAAAGTTTATTTTACAGATGCCACGACCCCAGACAGGAGAGTTACCAACCACTGGCCTTCATCCCCATCTTCTCTGCACTGACTCGTGACAAACACAGAGAAACGTCTGCCTCAGAGGTTTTACTTACAGTACAAAACATGCAAGAAAATCTCAAGCCATTTGCCATTTCAAGACCCCAAGAATCAACCCCCTGATACACAAGTTTACTTCCTGCCTCTTAATATTGTTGACATTTTAGGACCGTGTCTGAAGACATCCTCTCTCCCAAACATAGGCTCCCAGGAATAAGCTCTCTCATTTCAGCTGCTTCTTCCTGCATAAGCGCGCTGAGATTCAGCCTTCCCCCACCACCCACACCACCAGCACCCGCCATCGCGGTTCTCCTCGTCTCCCACCTCAGTCACTGCAGCCTCTTCCCTCCTCACAGTTAGCCTGACTGCCTTTCACTCCCGCCAGCGCCACAACTGAAATAATAAACTTCAAAAATTAACATGGCTGTATTCCTGCTTTTTTCTTCTTCAACTCTTTGCTGCAAACATCTCCCAGTGTTGACCTTGACATATATTTACATGCACTTTGACTTTACACTGCATACAAGCAGGGCTTGGCCCTGCAATCACAGCTGCCCACATATCCCATTTCCTAATCAAGCCCCTGCTATTCTTTCCTGTGCCGGGAAGAGCTGGAGAGGAGCTCCCTCCAAACGCTCCTGCAGCTCCAATGCCCAGAGGCACCACGGCCACCACGTGCTCCCTATGCCCACATCATGTGGAGGGCACCAACAGCAGACATGATGCCCACACCTACACAAACTGGGGTGTGTGGCACCTCCAGAGGGAGGACAGGACCTCTAGCTACTACCACATCCCCCTCATTGCCTTCTCCTCCTCCACAGCCTTCCTGTGAGCACCTTGTCCTCTCTGCACACGAACATGACTACTCTTTAGCTCCTGGCCACTTGACTTCAGCCTTCTGCTCCTACCCCAGCAGGCATGCAAGGAGTCCAGGTAGGCACGAAATGAAATCTCTGGTCATTTCAGAGGGTTCATTGCTGTTGTGACATCTTCAACACAACCCGCCTGGGCATTTTAGGATATCACAGCTGTGAATGATGGACTTGTGTCGGATGAAGTCTGGCACCTTTCTGTGCTTCAGCCAAAGCAAAGAGGGGAGAGAGAGAGAGAAGTGACACTTCCCCCTCCACTTGATGAAAGCAAAATGTGATGGAAGCAGGAGGGGAGAAACAGACTGGGCACTAAGCCCCTTATTAATTAATGCATGTTTTGAAAAAAGAAATGCAACTGTGCACTCATTTCTGCTGGTTTCTAGGAGCTTTTGTGACCTTAATAATTCATGTTTATGCAAGCTGCTTATAATGTTAAGCAGTTGTTTTGTGTAGATTTTATCCACTGCATTTAACTGAGATGAATATATCTAGCTGTGAAATGAGGTTGGCCATAATACACAACGGGAAGCTTTAAAAAAAATTACGATGTTTTTATACGGACAAACAAAATTAAGAGCTTTGAAATAATTTTCCATCCATTTCTGATACACACAATGCAAGAAATGGAAAAATATTTTTTTTTCCCTAGATTCATCCTTTCCCTTTCCTTTTCTTGTTTTGGCAGCATTTCCAATATCATAAACTTTCATTGTTTCTCAAGCACGTAATCGGTGTCTCCTGCCTGTTTTGCTTTTCTTCATAGCAACAGGAGAGTAAGGGGGGGATTACAAATACCAAAGTGATCAGCAAAACTAAGAAGCAGGTAGGTCCTGAGACCACCTTTAAACTCATATTTTGGATAGCAGTTTGGGCTCCTGCAATGCACAGCATGACACAGCCAGAGGACTGCTAGCACAGGGAGAGGGTTCATTCTTCCAGGCTTGTGCCCATCACCCATGGACAGACAAGTCCACTAGGACATCACTTCAGACAGTGGCCTGGACTAAGCAGTAGCTTATACCTGAGCCACCAGGTAGCCAGAAGAAAACATGCCAGCAGCCAGATGAAGCAGCTGCTTATTTTCCTGAATGCTTTTATAAGCCTTTCCTGACACACAGATCAGACGAACCCCACGTGTTCTTCATTGAAACAAACAGGTCTTGGAAAAATCTACATTCACTTTTTATGAACACAAGCTAGACCACTTTTTCTCACTCTCGCTTCAAAATATGGCCAGATTTATGGGGAACTGAGAACGTGCTCTTTCCTGGGCAGGTTTGGGAAGGACACAGGGATGCCGTTGTGAAGGGTCACCCCTCCCAAATGCTGGCAAGCTTGTGCACATCCCTGCCAGGCCATGTATAAAGTGGAAGCTCTTCCATAAAGACTCTTAGTTGGTTTTTAACCAGATTCCATTTTTAAGAGTTCTTATTTAAGAAAAACAGTTCATTTCAACTGGAATTGCAGTTTGGTCCCCAATATAAGCTGCCAAATACAGGCTGCAGCTGCACCTCCCTGCAAACAGAAAGTTTCCGTCTGTGGCAGAGGAAGAGCAAAATATTCCTGCAGTGCCAGCAGCTTCATAAAATAAATAGAAGTGGGAGCTGAAAGAAAAAGATGACTGTAAAAGCCATGGGTTTTTGTTCCAGGTTTGCTCTGGCTCTAGCAGAAATGGGCCCCAATGGATAATTTTTTTCCCCACAAATAAGGGATGTTGACACATAACACAACCTACACAAGCATTGACACTCAGAGTGTACACAATGGACTTGATATACCAACCACTTCTGGCAGTCCGTGCAGCCAGGCAAACTCCGGAGAAGTACAGACCAAAATTAAACCAGGTGTTTTTAAGGCAAACATTAGGACTTCCATAGAAAAAGTCAAATTCAGTTTTGACAGACTAATAGTAATTTGTGTTATGTTCCAGACTTCATCGAGTTAAAGTTGCAATTAGCAATTAAAAAAAAAAGGTAATTGGTCTTAGCAGCTTGCAGTAGTTTTTAGAACAAGCTGCAACCCCCTCTTTCCCTCCCACCCACAACAGAAATCAATGGATTCAGACATAGCTCTATGAGTACAAGCCCATGACAGTATCATTGCCAGCAGCTAAAATAACATCCACAGCCATGACTATCCAACAGTACATAAAGTTCAAAAAGTCTTCTAACTTTTTTCTGTATTGCTTTGTGTGCTTACAAGATCCAAGTTAATAGTTTTACTCACCATAGATTAGGTACCTAAATCAGTTGGCATCTAATCCAAGCTCCATCAGATTTAAGGCCATCCCTACCTCAAAATAGGACAATCCCCAATGAACATTGAGGAGAGACATGAAGAGATGCCACATCATATCTTCCAGCCAGGAACACTTCCTGCATCCCATCAGAGCAATTACCTCTGAGCTATGATCCCATCTACAGGAGGTATTAAAAGGCTACAGATAAAATCGTTAATGACAAAGCAGGCTGTTCAAGGCAAGAGTTCCTACTCACAGACTTAATTTTTCCAGCGTCTCTGTACACACTGAAAAGCCGCCATAGTATTAGAGGACCACTCCAAACAAGAAATATCAATTCTAAAGAGTTTCCCTGTGTTTCTCAAGCTGAGCTACCGTATTTGGTGCTTGCCCGCATCCACGAAAGAACCATGTAGGAGACATGGGGTTTAGGACCAACAAATAAACTTCAAAAAATAGTTCATCTGGGAAACTTGCAGCTGTGATACCTAAACCTTTCCCTACCTTACTCCCCAAGACGCACATTGCAAGAAGGCCGTTGTTGCCTCTTTGGCAGTGTACAGCTGGTGATTTTACATCCATCATGCTGCATCCATGCTGGGAGCACCACAGCCAGCCATAAGGCTCTGAAGATGAATGCTCTTTACTGCAGTTGTAACTACAGGCCATTACCTTTCACTTGGAATACATTTAAAAGTAAATAAATGTATAAAGTACCAACTGATTTAGTGGAACAGTCTCCAGACAAACACTAATATCTCACCCCCCAGAATCAGTGTTAATTGGAGGAGGAAGAATATTTTAATCAATATATCTCAATATTGTAAAAAGGCATTTGTGTGACAGACAATTACACATCAATTAGGTAGTATATAGTAGAACAGACACAGCAGGAAGGAGAAAAAAACCAAGGCTAAATAGGCCAAGAAATAAAATTTGTGTGCACGGTCTGCATGATCAATGCAAACATAACCACAAACATTTGCATTAGAATAGTGCAGTAAATAACCACCCTACAGCTGAGACATTTAAAGCCGCATTAGTAAATACACTTTCACTTCTCGCAGGGAGGATGGTAATTTATTAAACCAACCAACCAAACAAGACATCTTGCAATCACCAGTCATGCTTTAATTAGGAAGGATCATTCTGAAAGCAAAGCAGAGGGCTAGGTGACCCAGCAGGTCCTTTCCATCCTGCCCATCCAGGAGCTGTGATTCACCGCACTTCGGACTACTCACTGTATAGAGGTTTAAATCTTTTGATGAGCAGGTGGACATGGACTGAAAGACAAGGCTGTGGGCCAAGACAAGCCCATCACACCCAGCTCTCCACAGGCCTGCACCTACCAGCAGCGACAGCGCACCAGCTGGAACAACTGTGCGTTTTGGAGCCGTGCCACCCATTTGTTTGTTGCATTTATTTATTTCCAGCTGAGCTATGGGACAGATTTCCCATATAGAAATGCTTGTAGTTTTATTCAGAAGAGGAAGATGTCTGTTACTCCATACAAGAGGGGAGATGGATTGCTGCTGGAATAGGATGTGCCACATCTCATCCCGCAGCCCAAGCCCCATCATAGCAAGGAAGACATTGCTCTGCTCTGCTCCTCACCCAAGACCTGGAGGATCCAAATACAACCCATATGGAGGAAGGTTGCTCAGTGGTGTGAATGAGGTGCTTTGCTTTTCTGCTGCAAAGACTAGAAGAGTAAAGGATGGGGAAGAATATTAAGGGAAGGGGAATATAACCTGTGCTGCTGGGAGCCTGGAAGGCAAAGTGAAAGCTGACCTGAAGTCAGCCCACCCACATGTTTGTATTCCCAGATAAGCACAGCGAGCATGTTCCTAACAGAAATACCTGTGAGGAGGGCCCAAAAGCTGGAAACTGGCATGGCAGATCTGGGATATGGATGATCACAAGATAGGTAGTCATCACTCATTAAAGTCTCAAGCCCTTCAAACCCAGGCACGCTGGGAAGACAGGTAAGAGCATAAAACTAGGATTAATATTTTAAAGATGAACAGCTGGTTAATGTTTAATACCTGTCCCACTCATCATCTGACATCCTTCATGATGGGAACTGAGTTCAGATGAGACAGGGACTTTAGTCTTTAATATGAAGTCAGTTGCCATCAGAGCTCCTGCCAGCCTCAATTAAAGCTGATGGGTTGACAGCCGGGCATTACAACGAGCAGAGGTTGGCTGCCACGGGTCCCCTCCACCCTCCTCCACCAGTGCAGGGGACACCATGGAGCTGCTGGGGCTGCACCATTTGCATCAGAGCATTAGGGTTACATTAACTAAGCAAAGCCTTTGGGGTTTGTGTTTTTGGTGCAGACTTTGGACAGAAGCTCTCTCAAAACCCACACCATTTTGAAGTCTCTTTTTGATCTTGGATTGTATTGAGAAATACATAAATATCCCAACAGATCTTGGTCATCCCAAGACCAGCACAACCAGTAAAATACACAGCTCAATATTAAAGCTAGAGTTTCATCACACTGCTGGACAATTGCTTTTGCTCTGGGAGCAGAGAGAGAAGCGGCAGTGTTAACCCCTTCCTTCGGCCAGATGACAATTAGTGACTTATACAACTGTTAACATTTGCACACAACTGGAGGTTTGGGAAAACCCTGCTCCAGCAGGGAACAGGCTGCCTTTTACCCATCTGGGAAGACGAGAGCATTACTAAACTCACAGACAACTTGCAATGGGATGGTGACACTGGTAAGATGAAGTCCAAAGTATTTACAGAAGACCAAGCAGCTGGGGTGCTGTTGTGCAGATGTGTAACACCCAGGAGGCAACAGCAGGATGTTTTCCCTGGAAGGCAACAAAGAAGAGAGTGGGTTTGGCATCTGTTTTAATAGGTCCTACCTCTGTCAAACCTCTGGGCAAAGTCTGTTTGAGAGTTTGCGAAGAGCGAAGCGAGCATCAAAGCTCTCCTTCGTTTTGTAGGTCAGGAGGGCTTTGGGGTTGGTGCAGTGTCAGCCCACATGTATTCTGCAAAGTGAGCTTTAATTTTTCATTGTAACAGCACCTACAGACTTTGATTGAAATAAATAAGGAACCAAGAGTCACTCTCTTCTGGTAGTCATCACGGAGAGGATTTTCTTCCCAGTGACAAGTGTTAATGCATTTATGCCCTGGTTTCCCACAGTGGGAAAGTCACTACTGAAGTGCCAGGAAGGAAGGTTAGAGCTGCTTTTTCATACCACTCCCGTCAGCCTCAGCAGGCTGTTTTGGATGAAAACATCCCGGCAGAACACAGGCTGAAAGAAGGCTGGATTTTAAACAGCACAGCAAAAGTCTTTGTGTTGTATATGATTAAAATTGTAACACTGAATAGGTCTTTTTCCCAGTCTGAGTCAGGGAGGATGGCTCCACTCTGTAAAATTACAGTATTTTTTTGCAGAATGGCAGAAGTTTCACAAGCCTTTAATGTAGTTAGAGACCATTTTCTACACTTTTCTCATTTTTCAGTGCTGTTCTTTCTGGTAACTCCCCCAGCACAAACCCTGACGGGTAACCACGCCATTTCTGAGAGCTGACAGAGGACAGCTGGCCGTTCATTGTAGTGAAAGCGGTGCCTACCTTCACTTCTCACGAGGCAAAAACAGCCAACACCAAAACCCGGTGGGATCCAGACACTCTGTTTGATTTGAACCATTCTGACTGTGTGAATCCTGATAATTTTAATAAGCACAGTTACTTGGGAAAAAAAAAATCAATTATCAAAGGCAGCCTTACTGTAACTTCAAAGTTTTGCCAAATTAGTTTAATACAATTCCATTTCAAGAGGAATTTAGATTAAGCACACACAATAAATGCTGTAACCCACCCAGGTACTAATCCCCTTTGCAAACTGTCTAATGCTGCAGAGAAAGTTAATAAAATGCTGGCCAAATCAAACAGTAATGAAATTAAAGCACAGTTGGCATGGCTAACCACAATGCTCTAGCAGCGTCTTTGGGAGGCTGCACTGAAGAGGAGCTGTTGCAATTAGGCAGGTATAACAGAAGAAGTGCTAGATTGCGGAATGAGAGCTGCTCCCATCTCCCTTGCAAAGATTTACAATGTCAAAGCAAGGCAGCAATATCAGTGTGTTGATACTAGACTAGGAGCCCTTTTCAAACAGAAAAGGATAATTATTTTCTCCTGGAGAGTAACCATAAATTAATTTTATTCACCTCAACCACCTTTGTCATTGCTGGAAGCTGCTGCTGAAGGACCACAGACTCTGCCCTAGATGACACCCCATCACATGCAAACCTCCAGTTCTCAGTATAGTGGTAACTGCACGAGATATAATGTCTTGTGATATGGTGAAGGTCAGATTAGACTATTCGACCTTCAGGCTGAATTTATCAATTTAGTGAAATATATTAATAACACAGTTTTTAATTAAGACAACATAATACAAAGAGCAATAGTGCTGGGCCCATTTGCAGATCTGTATTAAAATACAATATTGATGTAATCACTTTTGTACATGATGCAGTTAAAATTAGCCAGGAGAGCTGTTCCTGTAACACATGGGTAATACAAGCAGAAAGCTGGGACTTGCCAAAGCGAAGCCACTGCACTTCATTACAGCCCCAGCAGCCTCGGCAGGGCCAGACACGCCAGTTGGGAATAAAGAAAGAGGGAACGCTTAAGGACCATACATAGCACAACTCCCTGACCTTAAGGAACAAAATGCAGTTTATTACAATGGTATTGTTTCGACAGAAACAAAACCCGAATTACTCACTCGCTGCTGTTATTTTTACTCCATCAGCACTTGGAGCCGGTGCTGGACGCGCTGCCCAGCACAGCGTAAGGCAGTGCCAGGCTTTCCCCGGCTCTACACAAGAGCCAGCTGTCACATGCACAAGGGGGTCAAATTCAGAAAAATACTCTTTTCTGTTCTTTCTGCATACATTACTCTACATGCTTATTCCTGTTTACGTTATGAGATGTATGCCATAAAAGAGCTTACAGGATGTGTATCGCAGCCAAGTTAATATTGCTGTTGGAGCCTCAGCCTCTGCATTTCCTGACTTAACATTGCCCAGTTAAAACTTTTTTTTTTTTTTAATTCTACATCTGTCTAATGGAGTTTATTAGTGGTTTGAACCCATTTAAGGTAAGAATGCCACATAGAGCACCTATTAACACCTGCAGGAAACCCAGCAAAAGAACAAGCCCTATACTGAAGACAGTAACAACATTCAGAATTATGATTTAGTATAGAAATGCATACAAATACAGCAATGAAAGGTACTTTTAGTAATAACATTCAGAAACAAATTAGAATGTGCCTGCATTATAAGACCTTTTCATATATTACTCAAGTAAAATCCACAGCTTTTCATTTAGGGCAACTCAACTGACCTTTCCAAAGACAGAGTATGCTGTGTACAAGAACTATAGTTAAAACAGTAACAAAAAAACCCTCAGTTAATTTTCACAGATGTCACAACTTGGATTTTAAAGGCAGGAAGTGGAGAAGAGTTTTACTTAAGTTGAACAAAACATTTCACAATGCTTGTGCAGATGAGCTAAGGCACATGGACCTTACTTTAATAGAAGAGGCTTTAATGCCTCTTCCTACATCTCAACGCACACCGTGCACTCTTGCACCCAGCTGGACTCCTGCCTACAGCCGTTTCTTTATTTCATAAAGCTACTGAAAAGCTAGCAAGACACCCACGGCAGTATCATGAAGACACCAGCACCTTTTAAATTTGGCCCTTATGACATGCAGTTTTGATGTCACCATCATTGCCCAATGAGCCCTGCAGTAGGTACCTGCCACACGAGATAGCTGCAGCTCTCTGCATTCCTAGGAAAGCCTTTACAGCGTCACTTGGACTCTGACCTTCTCTCCCTACTTCGTCTCAGTTGAGAGAACCAGTGTCTTGATTTCTTGCCCCGGGACTCCTGAGCATCCCTGGATGGACTCAGCCTTGCTGTGCCCCTGGCAGAGCTGCCTTGCCTTTGCCAGCTCAGGAGCTGGTAAACAAGACTAAACATCTACCCCTACATCAAGTTCTTTAGACTAGCAATCCCCTGTCAACATTGTAAAGGGAATACAAAAAAGACCTCACATCTTGAAAATGGAGACTTGCAGGTCTTCTTTTAAATAAAATGAAAGAAAAAAATTCACATCCCCCTTCTGTAAAATGTTCATGAGCTTTATAAAAGTGAAAAAATAGGTTTCCTCCAGGCTAAGCACTGAATAATTTTAAAGAAAAAAGACTTCAAAGACACGTTTTACATTCTATTTGCATTCAGGCATTTTGTTTTTCAGAAAATTATTACCTCGGTAATATTGCAGGCTACTCTCCCAAGCACTGTGAGCTTTGGCTACCCAGAAGATAATTCGTCCAGTGCAAGACCCATGCAAGAGAAGGGGGAGCCACCCTACAAATGGCAGAGTTTGTGAGTCATCTTGAGGCATTAGCACAGCATTTGCAAGGATGTGCATCCTGGACGTGAAGGTGAGGGTTGCAGAGGGCATCGCAGTTTGCCTTAAAACGAAGGCAGAGGAACTTAGAGCAAAGCGGACGAGTGCTCTGACAAGATCTGCTCGCAGCCGTTGCTGCTGCCCCTTTGCCAGGAGCAAAATGAAGCCCTGAGGGCTCCACTAAAATCAAGAGGCTAACGCAGCGGTGCTGGGGACAGTGCTTGAACCCGCTGCCATCGCGTTGACCAGAGCGCACCACTCCCTCATGCCAGTCCCCCACCAACTCGCCCACCCCCAGGGACAAGGGAACCAAGGTGGCTCGGGGACATCTCCTCCCGCACGGCCCCGCCGCGCTCTCTCCAGACAGAAGCAAAGAAGATCTGACAGCCCGCTGAGAGAAATTCATGAGCATTGCAGTTCATTAAAAGGCTACCCAGGGAAGGCACGGAGGTTAGCGGGACAGGCTATATTAAGCCCATTTATAGCTTTACAGCACCGTCAAAGGTGCATCACAGCTTTCTGCAGCCAAGTGTAATGGTCAGATAGTTACGAACCAAGATGGGTTTAAGAGAGTACCCCAGGCCACACGAAGGCGAGGCAGCACAGTTAACTTCAGAGTTTGAAGTCAGCTCTTGATGTTTGCCTCTTACGTATCTCATCCACAGCTGCTCCTGGGCTTATAACACTGCATGTATCACAGCCTGCTTGGTGCGGACAACAGTATTTAATGACACAGAGAACTACTTTGTGGTGATTAGGGGGAAAAAAATCAGCCAGATGTTTCATGCTGTCTGATTTTATTAGACTGCTGCAGACCGGGAAGGGGGGTGGTTGCTGTTTTTCTGTGACTGTCACCCCTCTTCTTCATATCCCCAGGCCCTGCTGCAGTGCAGGACAGTAACACGCATTGTCACAACATGACCTAATCCACAGCACAAGGAGATAGCACAAAGTGTCACAACAGGCGACGGAGCTGCCCCTTGCCTTTCATGTGGGCACACTGGGCTCCGCAGAGCAGGTCAGGGCAGAGACCCTGCCAGCACCTCCAGACCCTCAGGGGAATGAAATCGCACCGACTCCACAGACACCTGCCCCGTTGACCTACGAAGGGATGCACTGGCCATGGTGTCCTGCTGATCCCTGGGGGATGCACCCCACCAGCCCCCTGGGGATGGAGCCCCCAGGATGATGGGGTAGGCATCCCACTGACCCCCTGCAGGGGGCATGAAGCCCCGAGGGTCATGGGGGAGGTATGCCACTGACACCTGGAGTGGGGGCGTGTTGCACCCCACCAATCCCCGAGGGGAGATGAAGGGCCCCAGCCCCAGAGTTGGGGAGATGGACCCTGCCGACCCCCAGGAGACGGTGCCCCCAGGGCAATGGGGGAGGCACCCACCGACTTCCGGGAGATGGAGCCTCGCTGGCACCGGCGTGGAGGCTGCACCTCACCGACCGCCGGGGAATGAAGCCCCCGGCGCCGGTGACGGGGGGGTTGACTTCCACCGACCGCCGGGGGACGCAGCCCCCGCTCCGCCCCGGCCCGCTGCGGCAGCGCGCGGGGGGGGGGCCGCAGAGCCCAGCCCAGCCCCGCCGCCCCCGTCCCCGCGGGACTGAAGCCGCCAGCGGAGCAGGCACCGGCCGCCCCCCGCCGCCCGCCCCGGCCGCCGCCGCGCTCCCCACTCACCTCGGCGGGGACGGGGGAGCCCGGCGCCCCGGCACCTGCCCGGCTTCCCCGGGGCACGGCGGCCCCCGGCCCGGCGCCGCTCCGACGCCGCCTGCTGCGCTGCCCGCCCGGCCCGGCCCGGCCCGGCGAGCGGCGGGGGCGGCCCCGACGGGGCGGGCGGCGCGGGATCCCGCGAGGGGCGGCCCGACGGGGCGGGCGGCGCGGAAGCCCGGTGCGGGGCGGCGCCCGGGCGGGGTTCCCCCCCCAAGGACCCGGCGGGACCCCTCGGGCGGCACCGGCAGCGCCCGATCGCACCTCGGGATGATGGCGTGGCGGGGGACGCCGGTGACCGTGCTGCGGGGGTCGCCGGCGCTCCGAGAGTTAAGTGAAACCTGCGGCCCCGGAGGAGCAGGCGTTGTTCTGTGCAGGTTTTTAATATTTTCGGGCGCGTCGGGATTTTTTAAAGTCCTTTAAATATTTTCCTTGTATCGCTTTTATCTTCTGTTCTCGCTCAGCAGGCAATGCTAGCTCCAAAGAGGTTTTAAATGAACAGTGATTTACCCATTTTTTTAAAAAAAAAAGTGCTAAAAGAATACTTTTTTAAATGTAAAAAAACACTTTCTAACTACAAACTTAAGATTATTAAAATGAAAGTACATTCTAAAATGTTTGGTTGCTTTTTCAGGATCACTTTCCTAGGCACTGCAAAAGAAAATGGTCAGCAGCTCTGTTTTCTCTCAAGCCAGAGTCTCTTCCTGACTCGTACCGCCGTGCAAGGGTCAGGGAGTGCGTTTCCAGTACTGCTGTTCTAAAATTAAATCTAAAAATGAAAAAAAAAAAATTCAGATCAACCAAAGTGTCTCTAAAGTATTGTCTTCATTAAAGACTCTGTCAGGTAATCATGTTACAATTTGGCCCAGATGCTGTGCCTTATCACTCCTTTGAAGATGATTGCAATGTCTGGGCTGATAACTAAATCAAGCCCAGTGTTTAAGGCAGAGGGTTGTCTAGAGGCACTTGTTGCAGTGACTTGCTGGGCACAAGGTAACAGGCAGTGCCTTAGGTCTCTTCAACACGTGAAGGATGCTGTTAGTTGAGCTGAATTGTTCTGCGAGTGCAGAATACTTCCATGCACACAAAACAGTATTGCAGAGCGCACTCTCGACCACTCTCCATGCAGAGCAGGGAGGTGTTCAGTGGTGTTGGCCAGGCCAGAGCATGCAATGAGAAAAAGAAAATCCAGCCCCTTCCACACTGCTGAACTCTGGGGTGAGGCACAAAAATTAGGTGTATGATTCCTGCCGGTGACCTTGTTTCAGTGAGGAAATCCCAGGCACACAGAGTAAGTAATAACTGCTGGGACTGGCAGCAGAGCTGCTCCCGGCAAGCAGCGCGCCGAGTTTTCCATCAGCGCTGTCGGCAAACGCGCTGACACCACGCCAGGTCACGGTTAACCAAGCAGCGCTGAGGAGGACCATGTCCCACCGTGTTTGTCCCTGCATATCCATGCTGAAGTGCGAGACCGTTCGTTAGGTGGTTACCTGCAGGGCAGGGGTTAATCCAGCACACAATTCAATGAAATTTCAATGAAAACAGATTTGGGGGGTTGCGAAATTCTGCCACCACTCAAGACACCGTGTGGCTAACGCTGCCCTTGCCAGTGCCAGGTCACAGGGGATCAAGGCCCCTCCAAAAGTACTGCAATATCAGACTAATTCAGCCTCTGTCTGTGATTTTTCCACCTTGTTTTATGTACCCGCCTGAACAATGCTATTTGTTATTTATCCGCATGAGAACAGCTGTGCTTGCAAGTGATTCCTCTGTGCTGCCAGGTAGCTCACAGCAGCAAGATGGATGATGGGGCAAAGCAGGAAAAACTCTGAGAATTATTCCCTTTGACTCCCACGTTCAAAATGTGATTATCTCCCGGTAGGACCTGAAAAATCCCCAGCGGTCCCACAGCACCACGGGATAGCAGCCCAGAGTGCTAAGCCCTTATTTCAGAGCACGGCTGTCCCCAGTGATCAATTCTGGTAGGAAATAATAGCTGATAGCCATGCAAATGTGACGATTAACACCATCAGCAGCATCATATGGGTCAGAATCACCAAAATATACATGTGCTAACCTCTGATTATTTGTTGTCTTAGTTTTTAAAGGTCCACACAGCCTATTTATACAGCTAGTGGCTAAGACAAGGGAGCCCATTATGCCTGAACCACTTCTCATTCAAATCAGAGCAATTCTGTTAGTTTCAGGGGTTACACCAGTGTAGTAGTGACATGAAAAGGGACTTCCTTTATCTTTCTTATCCCCCCACATAACGGTATCACTTAAATCTCTCTAAAGTCGGTCATACGCACTTCACCCATTTGCTGCATCAATTGTAAGATAATGTTATAAAGCGCTGAGGGTTTGGTGCTCCTGCTGCAGAGCGTTCGGCTTCTGGCAGGATTATACCACAGAAGCAAAGCTGGTGCTCGTAAACAATGTCTTTTGCTAAGTACTTTCATAGGCAGCTGTTGGCATTCAATTTTGTAATGTAAGTCAGTCGCTGCTTATATCTTCTGATTTCAGGCCAAAAGGTGGAAAAGATACTGTGTTGTATGTGTTGGTTTTATTCTGCAGCTCTCCATGGAAAGGTGGACTTTAACTACAACTGGAATCAGTAATTCTGGAGGCTGCCAGCAATACTTTACGTTCTTCATTTACTTACATATCTGAGAAATACTATTTTTCTGCTGCTCTTCCTAAAGCTTATACACTTCTTCCGCAATATGAACATCAAAATCCTAATTAAACGTGATTTCATGAGTATGGATCTCCCAACATTGACATACAGGATTTGCAATACTTGTATTTTGCAACCTGGTCAGATGGCAATAGCATCAGTCGCATTCTGTGTTTTTCTCGGACGCCAGCTGAGTAGAGATCAGGTATATCCCTTAGTGTTTTCCACACTTCACCTCCCAGAGATGGCCCAAAATCTCTTTTTATTTTGCTGTAGATAAGGCAAGGATACTGTGAGTAAATCTGGACCCCAGAGGAACTGGGAGGAAGACCTGGAGCCCAAGAAAAAAGGAGAAATCAGAAAGCAAAGGGAAGGATCAGATTAAGCTGATGGAGTAATATTCAGCTTTTGGGATTCAAACGCTGGTCAGATCGTATAACCTCATGTGGCTGTCTCAGCAGGACCGAGTTTCAGCAGCATATTTTCAGAAACCTGGAGTACTTTCAGAGTTGCTACACAGCAGATTTTAGTCACCCTGACAACATTTTATCCCAATGCCAGCTTCAGCAATCTGTAGTTTTGTCACATTTTCCAAGCACAAGCAGGATTTTCTGCCCTGACCTGTGCCACCGTGACAGCGTCCATCTTCTGCTGCGCGCTGGGGACAGCTGGACAACATCCAGTGACCCAGGCAGATCTGCTGAGCTATCACTTGCCCTCAGCTCTCCCTGAAATCCCCAGATGTGGGGCTTCACGTTATTCTGAAGTTTTTCTGTAGCTGGTTTGATGACTCTTGGGTCTTGTTTAGTGGCTTGGGGACAGAGAGTCTGTCAGTAGGTAGTGAAGAAAGTGCAAATGAAAAAACACAACGTCTCTTCATATGCAGATGGGGGATACCTAATGCTGCCAGTACTGGCAGCAAAAAGCGGGGCAGTAAGTATCTATCTGGGGCTGATTAACCTGAATTGTGACTTTCACCCAGCAGCTTCAAAAATTAAGGCTGTGATTTAAAAACCGCAGCATGACTCCCGACATGTTGTGAGCTCCACTAGCAAGATTTGTGCTTTCCTCTGTCTGTGGAACAAAACTGGGACCCTTCATCTTTAATATTGCTCCTCTCCTCATCTCTGCCCTTTACACAGACACACACATTCTCCCATGTATATAGCTTGTATAAAATAGACCAAGGACAAGCCACCACTGTCTGTGCTATTGTAACTTCCATCCGCAAGGAGACTAAAATGAACTATTCTGTTGATTTCCTTGTCTGTCTGTGTAGAAAAATTAACCAGCATGATTACTGTAATAACCTAGAGTTATCATGGTCCTCAGGTGGGCATGCTGTTCCAATTTTATTTCAATAATTACTTCAAAAGCACAGCAATTTTTCCAGGATAGTGTCTTACTCTGAAAGAGCATATCCGTACGGCTTCCACTGCAGCAGCAGGGACAGTGATTTGCTTTGCATAAGCAAAGCCCAAGAGAAGGAACACATTACATATGTCTCCTCCATAATGTGCTGCAGTAAATATGAGCCTAAAAGGGCTGAATAAGAGAAATCTTGGAAGTTGGATGGATCCGCGCACAGAAAGTGAACAGTAACGCCAGGCCCAGAGCCACAGTCACGATTTGGCCCTGCACAGCCTTGTGTCATCTGTAACAATGACACTTCACTTTGTGCCCAGCTTTAATTTGCATCACCAGCTGCAAATGGACAACAGCAACAACAGAAAAATAATTATTCTGATCCAATACTTTTTTACTGCCTTTTGAAATGCTGCTACATCTTTACAGCAAGGGGGGCAAAAAACTAATAGCTATGAAGCCATCAGCAGGGATTTCTTTCCATTTATGTCCTGAATTTCCATAGACTAGCTGCCAACCATACTAGGATGTAAAGTTCTCCAGATGCATTGGGTTTTCCCCAGAGCACAAAAGTGGGCAACCCTTAAGAAGTATTTAGTTTAAATTAGCACGAACCATGGGAATGTAACTGACTCCAACATACAGGTGGGTGAAGGCAGGGAGCAAAAATGACACTGTCAACAAGATCTAAATTTTACAGTGAGAAAATATACACTTAGGTACATTTATTATAAATTGTTTGTGGATACCACCAATTAAATTATTAATTTCCTGCAAAAGTCTAAGATATGTATTCTGTATAAACACTATAACCGACCAAAATAAATCAATAGTAAGGCTCAAAGCTTCTCAGATTCAAACACTCAGCTACAAATCTTCATAGAAACATTTGTTTTCCAAGATCTTGAGAGTAAAAGATTATTTTTCAATAAATATAAGATACAGCTCTTTAAAGAACTCCCTTCCATATAATTCCAAGATCAACACTTGTTTCGATTTCAGTGGTATAAGATATCAAAGGTCAAATTCATCCATTGGATGAACTTGGCTGTACATAGAGTATTTGCAGAGACCAAAGAAATAGATACAAAAAGTCTAAGGTTAAAAAAAATCAGTCACTAAAGGTCATCTTAGAGCTTCACATCAAGATAAGATTTTTTGCAAATTTCTTTAGCAAGTTAATCATCCTCCTCTTTATATTGTGTAGTGTTTATCAAGCCTGTTCCGATGCTGTGTTTGTTTTTCTTTGAAGTAATAAAGTTTGGATTTCTTTGATTTCTTTATTAGGTCATCAATTCCTCCCTTTGTCTACAACAGTGCTCCTGTGTGTTTTAGGATTTATTAGATTTCATTCTTAAGTATGTGGGCATATCCAGAGTCATCTGCTGTTTCAAATCACCTTCTTCAGTCTGAACATCATCTTTGCACAAAAATTCATATCTGCACATACCTGTTGGAGACACCAAAATGTTTTTTTCACAATAATTGTTGAGTGTTTACTGTCTTGACAGGATAGTAAGAGAAGAACAGAACTGGCACCACAGAGTTGTAAAATAATCGTGCAACAGATACCAAGTCCTGCTGAAGCATTGCAAAGCAATCTGTTGCCAGGGAAATGTCCACATATTTAATGCACAGATAGCAGAGTCAGTGCCTAATCAGTATTGCGTTAATCAGGGACTGCGAAGAGAAGTGTTTTAAGAGATTAGCCAGGTTTTGCAGATGCATTGCACCGTTCCCAGGTACTGGCATTGCTCCTGCTTTCCCCAACACAGCCACATTCATGGTCCACTCAAACCATGGGGATGAGCCTGATTTCATAACACAAACCACCAGTCTGATGTCCTCTCCTCGCAGGAGCAGGAGGCACGTGCCATGGACAAAGCCCTTAAACAGTCTATTTGTTGGTCAATAAAATACTTGTCACACATGTTAATTGTTATAATCTTTAGCAGTCAGATAGTACCATTCATCTGATGAGCTCAGCCTACAAATTTAGCTTGAATCTGGTCTGGCATCTGCCTTGAAGTATGCTTTGATTTGAAAATTAGGTTAAAAGTCTGCCTAGAATTGTTTCTGTATGTGCATGTGGGTCTGTGTGTGCCTAGACACATGGACAGAAATTCCTAATATTTCAGTACTGCTTGAATGAGCGCTGAGCACCACAGGCCATCTGCCGGTAACTGTATTTTTAAACTTGGAAAAAAAGAAAGGAAGAGATATTTTAATCCTTTTGCTCATAACAGCAGTGATTTCTCTGGAAATTCAAGCAGCTCTGAAAGGGATGTACTGTTTCCAAAGGCAGCTCTCACTCAACAGGTTTTTGAATTCTCCATAACTCAATGTCTTAATATTCTAGCATGTCAAATAAGGACAAACAATACATCTTCATCTAGCCAGGGTCCATATGGCAGGTGCTTTCCAAGACATTTGGAATCTCAGATTTAAAGTGCTAAAAAAAGGCAAAATAATCTTGTTAAATGAGTGCAAGGCAGAAATGAAGTGCACTGTCAGAATGTCTTTGCGGCTCATGAAGGTCTCTGTAATACTGCATGCAGAGATTTGATATTCAGGAGAGAATTCTTAGTTTAACCTGTCAGTTTTTACCACTATGGTATATGCAGCATCCTTTTTTTTTACCCCTAGAATTGCCCAGGATTCTCCCCAAATTGTATTTGTTACAGTTGCAAATTCTGCATCAGAAGATTTTTCTGGAAAAACCAAGCCTATCACTAACTGCCTGGGCTGCAGTTAGTATTTCTTTATCACGCTCCTATTGCACAACCACAGCAGGCTCTTCTGAACATCTTTTCATTTAGGCTTTTGCATTGTAATACTTTCTTTTGTATTTCTTGTACTTACTCATAAAAAAAAAAAAAGACCATCCAATGCTAACAAAACACAAACTGGCTAATGGAAAAAATGCACACTTGAGTTTTTGTAGTCCTCAGAGCATGTGATGTGAAGTCTTGTGAAGCAGCAGAAGTCTCATAAGTGCTCCCAGATCTTCCTTCAGTGGCCATTTCAAGCAACCAATATCTGGTTTCCTTTTTTAAGTAAAACATGCTGTTATTCAGCCTGAACTACCTGGGGTCTAGAATTCTGAAAAAGCTAATAAAAAAAGTTTTCTACACTGTTCTATTTTTGTATCAAATCCAAAGCACTGCAAGCCAGAGCTGTTACTTCAAACGAACAGTTTTCTGTGTCATTGAGATACAGGTGTGTTGTAACAAGGATAAGAAATCCAAAGGAGCAGTGAATCAAATAAATCACCAGAAATCCTGATAGAGAGGGAGAGACGAAGAGACAAACCCGGAAAATTAAATTGCTACACTGCTCTTGAAGAATTGCAGTTTACAGCGATAAAAAATGTCCTTGCAAATAACATCACCGAAAACTTCCAAGAGCTGAAATGTCAAATACTAATGCAATTCCACTAATAACCCCCATATAAATCCCGTTACAGTGACATTAAAGAGTCAGTACACAGAGAATTACCATCCGGGGAGCCGAGCAGGGGAGGAATGGAGATATGCCTGAAGAGAGGAGGATCCAGCTAAGGGCCAGAATTAGCAGCCCATTAGGCTCTCCAGCCTAGTGAATTCGCACATGGAAATGAGTCAGCACAATAACTGTTTATGCTCCTATTTCTTTCCGAGAGTGGTAAATGCACGAGCCTTCTCCTTATCATGACTTTGTCAGGTTTAATTGAAAGCCTAAAAGTGCCCGTAAACACCGTGAATATCAAAGGCGTCTAAGTGATGCTTGTGGAATACAAGGGGTTGTTGTGCAGGCAGCCAAAGGCTTTTGCCTCTTTTTTTTTTTTTTTTTTTTTAAAATAGTTTATTGCCAATTTGCACCCGGTACTCGGGGCCAAGGGGCCGCAGGGGCACCCAGGTGCAAACCCACCACTCCCCACCGGCCCGGTGCTGCTCAGCACGCAGCCGCTTTTGCTTCACTCCTCTAGGGATGTGCCCGCAGGAGAAGAAGAGGCAACAGAGCAATGTACGCTCCCAGGCTACGTCCCACATACCTGCTTTGTGAGCTGGGGATGGAGCAGGGCCGCGAGAGCAGAGAAACGGTCCCCGTCAGGTCTTTATTGCAAGGGGTCAGATCTGCACGGGAGCATCTACAGGCTGGTAAGGCCATGGCCTTTGGGGTCTTGTGTGACAGCCTGGGCTCTGCAAAGTCTTTGTCTTTGCCAAGCAGACAGGTTCCTGCCTGCGTGGAGGCCACTGGACCACGGTTTGTTTCTGGGTGCAGATGCAGCACTTGATAACGATATTGGTTGCAGTATTTTTGAGGTCGTAATTACAGGGTTGTTAGAAGGTCATTGAGCAAATGCTATTTCTGATGGTGCCAGATTATGTATTAGTAGGCCCATTTCTGACACCTTCCATCAGTCACATTGGTATTTCTCCCCTTGATGTACTTTAGTGCAGAGCAATCTGCAAAGTGCCATAGTCCTTCTTCACATCCCTTCTTACCCTGGCATCCCATCTGCTGCAGGGTGCCTGTGTGGCCAGGCATGCTGAGCACCCATGTCTGCCCAGCCTTGTCTCATCCTTTCCCTGTACAGTCACTCCTGCCTGTACCCATCCGAGCGGTGGTGGAGAAAGCACGCGTGGCCCCAAGACCGTGATTCATCAGCTTAGATTGACACAGATATGGTGATGAGGTCAGCTGGCATTCATTTAAATATTATACATGTGGACATGAACTTGCAAAGTTAGTAAGTTGAGTTGCAAACATCTGGCTGGGAGAGTAAGGGGGCTTTTCTGCCCTGTGTTTCTGGAGGACCCCAGCCAAAGGCAAGTGGTCTGCTTTTGGACCACCACCCTGACCAAAACACCATACTGACTGTGAGTCAGTTCTCCCTCTGGTTCAGCTGTGATGAAAAAGCCATCCTTTTGCAGAGAAAATGTCATCGAGAGCAATACCAAAACTATTGCTGTGGGCAGATCCGTCGGTTGCGGCATGTACGTAGCTACCCAGCGCGGCTGAAGCAGAGGAGCCCGCATCTGCTGCGCTGTTCTCTACAGCTTAGTTCCCAGTAATGCAAAAAGCGAGAAGATACCAGGGTGCTTCTCAGATGGAGAACGTCAAGAGGAATTCACTGCTCGACAGCCTAACTCTGCCTGTCCTCCCTCTCTCCCAGCAGCGCTCCTGCCCTCATCTCTTTGAGATGCTGCAGCTCTGTATAGAGTAAGTGGTGACTGTGAAACCCTGACAAAGGAGAGGGAACTAATGGGATATTTCTATTTCTGGAATTGCCCATTAGAGAAGCTATTCTGTGGTACACAGCATGCCAGCACACTTAAAAAAATAAATAGGAACAAGAATTTTAACAGAGGAAGCATATGTGGCCCCAAGACCATGACTCATCAGGTTAAATCGACCAGCTGAGGTCAGTGCTTCTATTTATCAGCTTTTAGTTGCAAATATGGCAATGGGGACAGTGATTCTATTACTTAAATTTTACATGCTGTGTAAAATACGGCAGTGATTAATGTCTGTAACTAAGGCAGCTAGCTAGCTAGATGTGCTGCTATTAGAATTTGGAAGCTATTTCAAGGTCAAGAGTTTTAGTTTTCTTCCTAAAGTGGGTTTTCAGCTGGTAAAGTGGGCTTTCTACAGATTTCAGGGTCTGTACTTATAGGCAATAAAGGTATTTTGTGCTCTCATCAGCATCCAAAACCAGAGCTGAACCGCAGCTTGATGAGAAAAGCCCCACTAATTGCACTTCCAGTCACCCATCCTTTGTGCATTGCGGGACCATGAAAGCATTAACTGTAAGCTGATGCCAAACATGAGGAATAATATAGGAAACATTTCTATAATTTGTTGTTCATTTTCCTTTTGGTGTCCCAGATTTTGGATATAAAGCATCCCCCTCTTTAGCCAGTCTGTACCCTGGTCATTTATACCATCAGTGTGTGGAGGTTTGGGCTACATGCTGCAGGTGAGGGACACTCATCCTCAGTTTGCTCACGGGCTGCTGTATCAGGGCACATTGAAGCTCAGGCTCAAACAGATGGTGGGACACTGTCTCTGAGGAAGGTCCACTTCTGTTGCCAAGACATTGCATGCAGAAGCTTGCAACAAGTGCAAATAACCTCACATCCCTGATGTCTTATATGTAAGTTGTTACCAGTTTCATTGTGAAATTATTCCATTCTGGTTTTTGCTGTCAATTACCAAAAAAAAAAAAAAAAAATCAGGGGTAGTATTGGTGGGAGGAGGGTATTCCTTTCTGTCAAACACCCAGAAGCCCGTAAAGATGCCCAGGTACAATGCACAGGTACAGGAGGAGAGATACTCTTCTCTCCTCTCTTTCACCAGGAAACCACAGGATCACTATGACAGGGCAAGCCCAGAGCAGAAGAGTACCTGCATTATCTCCAGTTATCTCCGTTTCCCAGCAGAGAAATTCTGCAGAAATTCTCTTCCAGCAGAGAAGCAGAGGTAAGTTAAAACCGAGCAGAGGTAACTCAAAATCACCACTCTGATGGAGATCCCACTGCTGTTATCCTTCATCCCACTGCTGCACAGGTAAACAGGGGCTCAGCAGGTCTGCTAAGAGAAAACCAAACCCTGCTCAAGCAGAGAAGCTCACTCCAGAGGCTGATGGGGCAGGCAGAGCCCAGATCGACCGCTATGGCACAACCCCATCTCTGCTGGTCAAAACTAAGAGCAGTAATGCAGGGAAGTCCCAAGCCAAGAGCTGTACTGCAACATAACAGCTGGAGGCAGCTGGTCCCCCCCGCCCTGGGCAGCGTGGCTGAGGAAAATACCCATGGGGGGACCACAGGCATCTGCAGGGCAAACCAGTTAGAAAGGCAGCATAAGGAAAGGGTGCAAGGCTGGGCCAGGCATGCCAAGGGTTTACCAGCTGCCATCTCCAGCAAGGAGAAGGCTGAAGGGTCTGTTAGCATAGGAGCAGGCTGCCTCGTACCTCCCAGCCAGCCTCCTCCTTCATGCCCGACTCCTGCAGGCAGACGTGCTCGGGGGCCGAATCCCCATCCTTCCACGCTGCTCAGCCTCACGCACCCATGGCTGTCTGCCTGCCTGCAGCCTCTTAACAGTCAGACCCCGTCGCCAGGATATGTAAAACTTCCTGTAGGAACCCCGTAGGCCCGTGGTAATTACAGACAGACTGCGGTGCTGGTGGGGGCTGTGCAGCAAAGACAAAACCCCTGAGCAGGCTCTATTTAGACTAAAACTCCGCTCAGCTTAGTGCTGTCTGCAGCAGCATCCTTCTTTCAGCACCGTCAGCTGGTCACTGTGCAGGGTTTCATGCAGTTTTACCTGCTCGCCAGTTCTTCAAGTTTTATGTTTGTTTGAGGGTTTGTTTGGGCTTTTTTGTGTGGTGTTTTTTTTTTTTTTAAGACCAGCTTCTGTATGAAGTATTTTGGTAAGTTTTTCTCCCCTAAAGCCCTCACTACACACTGCTTCCAAGGTTCATACTCATTAATTTCATCATTTCCGATGGAAATTGCATGCATCCCAGGTCCCTGGAGCATTGAAGGGAGTTGATTTAACTACTAATGTCAATCTGATAATTTTGAACCTAGGTTTGGAGGCATCTTCCGTGGCTGTTTCTCCACTAAGTGCTTGGTGTCTTGAATTTTTCATGGCTAAGAGATCTATGACTAAGGCAGCCAAAAAGATTATTATTTTTAAATACAGGTTAGCTACTCTTTTATTTCATTTGTGTGGGTGTTATTTCACTCAGCGCTTCAGTGTCTTGTGACCCACTTACAGGCTGAAACAGGCTCCAGTGAACTTTCATGCCTTTATATTCAGGTTGCTCTTAACTTACAAAGAAATAAAAACCTCTAAGGCAATCTATACTTCAGTTTTAAATAGGAAACAGCTGTTCTGTATAAGTGGTTGTAAAAATGTTGTATCAGTTCAATTCATAAGTCTCGTGGGATATGACGGCCAAGTGGGGTCTCAGCAGGGCTTGGGGTGCTGGGCTTGCCTAGAAGGATAAGAAGTGCCAGGGACTGTTGTGAGCTTTTGTCAGCCCTCGTGAAAGCCTGTATCCCACATCCAAGAGGGTCGTGGGCCCAGGATACCTCCTGATTTACACCTGGCAGTTGGGGTGAAGCTGCTGCAAAGGCTCAGGTGCTCCTCGCCCACCTCCAAACCAGCCCCCAGGGCAGGAGAGGCCACTGGGACACCTTCCAAGATCCCTTTGGAAGGAGTTGAAAAGAAAAGGAAAAGAAAACCTACATCTATCCCAAAACAACAGTGTCCTTGTGGGGAGCTCTGTTGGTACCTGGCACTTTATTTTACTGGTATAATTGTGCCAGGAGAACGTGTGTGCCCTTAAGGAGTTCAAGCTGTTCAGTCTGTCTTTGAAGATGTTGTGAGGTGACTTATTACAATGTAAATGCATCTTCAGAGGGAAAATATCACAATATAATGGCTGGGAGTTACAGTCAGGATACTAGCCTTAGAAATGTAGGATACTTGCACAGTATCAGCACCAGGTTAACCTTATGCAAACAAAGATAGTGAAGCATGAAAAAGAAGCATAAGGCTTCCAGTCTCTTGTTATCCTCACATCAAGGCAGGATGTCTTACCAGAAAACTTGATTTAGTTAAAACCCATGATGCACAGTGGGAAGCATGATACAGCTTTTGGTCAGGAGACTGGACCAGACTTACTAGCAGTCTCTCCTGACCTTCAATGTCACCTGCATTAACAGCCACTTCACAGGGTCCTGCAAGGTCAAGGAGAAACGTAGCCATTTCAGAGCAAGGCAAGTGAAGATGTAGATATGCAGGAATATCCCAATGACTCTCCACAAATTGGAATATTTGACTTGCATGGTATTCTATGCATTTTAGTGCTTTTTTAGAACTGTGCAATATAACACGTCATGAAGGAAAGCTAACAAGAAAGCAAAGATGCTTATTTAGAGGAAACACAGGCAGGACACCAAGAATTGTCCCTTCAGTCCTAGAAGTAAGAAGCACCAAAGTGATGTATATTTTATGTAAAAACTTAAGAAGTCCAGGTCATGCATTAGAGAAGTCAGCAACTTAAATGTTAGGTGCTTACTGAAACACACACGTGGTCAGTCCTGTGACGAAAGCTAGCCAGTTATGAGACCTCACATCCACATCAACAAAAGCAGTAAAAGAACAAACTGACTTCCAACGGCAACAAGCGCTTGCAGAGCCGTTGATTTCCCTGGGCACTGGGGTTGGTCTGTGCTTTCAGCTCACAGCTCCATCCCTTCCTTTCTGCTCCGTCCTCTCTCTGGTGCATCCCAGCGTGTGCCCAGAGACCCAGTTTCTAGTAGCAGCCGTAAATCATTCTTTACGTTAACATGGGACACCTGTTTTAAAATTTCCCCTTTCTTTTTCCAAAGATTTTAATGCTCTTCACAAAGGTTGCTTCACATCCCCTGTGGCTCAAAGCAGACAGATAGCAAGACTGAAAGTGGTGGGTAGTTTCTAAAGAAGTCTAGAACGCCCACGTGCTTTTTAATTACATAGCTATGTGCACACTTAATTAAATTAAAAAACAATTACCACAATTTATGATATGAATCCAAGTCTTTAGCAAACTGGGATTGCAGCTGGGTTTGTTCTTTGACTCCTTTTTTTGTTGATTTTCTGTAAACTATCCTGGCTGATGTTTCTCTCTATGGTGGAATAACAAAAGGCAGCTTTTGGTAGGTGCTTTGGCTCTTCATTTCAGGAGTGACATTAGTCTTTTTCTCTTCCTGAGGGAGGTTGGATGGTGGTGGCAATTTGTTTATTGGACTTAAATGAGGTTGAATTGAAAAATAAGAGATGACAAGAACCTATGCTGAGCACCACTTGTAAATGAGAGTTTCTTACTGTACAGACTGGTATAGTAGGAGACATCCCTGCAGGGAATACATGTTCACGCTGCACCACTAAGTTCCTTGATATCCATTCATAAATATGGATGGGTATTAATTAGGAAAGACAAGTATTTCATCGGTGCAGATAGTAATCCTGTCTTTGAAGAAAGTGACAGCTGTATGTATTTGCTGAAAATATCCCAGAAATTCATGCTTTTGCAAAATAGTTTCTCACCTCCTTTTGTTTAAACAGAAGTATCCGTAATAAGGATCTTTTCCTTAATGCTTGAAGTAGTGAAACAACTTTGTAAATAACACCCATGGATTTGCACAGCTTTGCAAAAGCTCAAAAAACTTCTCAGCCCACGTTATTTTGACAGCAGTGGACTGAGGTGCAGAGTTTCTCCCGCTCAGAAGCAGGTCTGGTGCCTTGCTTGGGGTTTGCTGCCTGGGTGAGACCACCTTGGTGCATTATCTGCCTGATGTCGACATCATCTTGCAGAAGAAATGTTGGTTCTGGCAGTTTGTCCGGCAGTATCTCCAGTCTGTCAGTCAAATTAGCCATTAAAAATCTGCATCTAAATCTAGTCCCATGAAAGAACTGAATAATGTTTCTAGCATGTGTAAAATTTTGGGGCATTCAGGAGAAAGCTGAATAATATTGTGAGGACTGTTCTTCTCCTGCTCAAATAAAAAGAGCAGACCACCCTCTATTTCCCAGTCTCTCCCTCTTGTATTTGACCAGCCTGTTGAGCAGGAAGCTTGTTGGAGTATCCAGCTTAGCAATCACAAATTGATGAATCTGATCACAGGATTACAGAACTGTTATCTGAGAAGGACCTTTGGAGGTCATCCAGCTCAACCTCCCACTTGGAGCAGGGTTTTTGCCAACACTGGATCCGGTCAGCTGTGGCTTTGTCTAGACAAGTGTGTAAGACCTCCAAGGATGGAGATACCACAATGCCTCTTGTTAGTCTGTCCCAGGGCTGCACCTCCCTCCTAGTGAAGAAATTTTCCTAGAAGTCCAGTTTGAAACTCCAAAGGTGCAGTTTGATGCTATCACCCACTGGTATATTATCTGCTGCTACTGAGATCATGTGGCCCCTGTTATTCTTTTAACTCCCCCTCAAGTAGCAGTGGACCCCCAGGCCTCCTTTTCCCTAGATTAAACAATCCCAGCTCCCTCTACCTCTTCTTGTAGGCCATGTCCCCCAAGCCCATGACCATCCTGATAGCCCTTTGCTGGACCCTATTTCCTCAACATCCCTTTTGAACCAGGGGACTTGAAGCTGGACATTGTATTGCTGATGTTGATGAGATCACCAGTGGGCAGAAGAGGGGGCTAACATCTTCCCTCAAACTGCTGCCCACCGTCTTCATATTGTGATGAGAGTGTCCTGGTGGCTCATATTCAACATGGTCCATGTCCATTCCAGCAGTACCACTCCCACTTGGCTCCCAGCCTGCACCAGTACATTGGCTTTTTTCCTTTCCCAGGCACAGGACTCTGCAATTCTTGCTGAATTTCCTAAAGTGTCTCTCGTCCCCGTATCAAGCTTCTCTGTGTCCCTCTGAATTAAAACTTCTCCATTTGGCATGTCAACCACTCTCCCCTAACTTATTATCATCCATAATGAGGGTGCACCTTTTCTCTTCATGCAGGTGGCTGATAATGCTATTGAACAATATTTGCTCCAGTCTACTACTGGAGCCCAATGGTCCAGCCAATTTTCATCTCACCTAACAGTCCAGTCTTCCAGCCCATACTTCCACAGCTTCTTTCCAAAAGTGCTGTAGAGATGGTGTTGAAAGCCTTCCTGAAGCCAAGTAGTCTTATATCCACTGCCCACCCCATAGCCAGGCATTTCATCACAGAAGGCAGTTTTGTTGGTCAGGCCCAATTTGCGCTTCATAAATCTTTGACCATGCCCTAGTATCTTTCTGCCCTGTTATGTGTTTGGCGTGGACTCAAGAGGTTGTGCTTCCTGCACTTGTCCGGGACTTGAGACAAGGCTGACTACCACATTCTCCATCTCAAAGACAGGCGTAACACAGGCCCAGTCCCCAAGGACTTCCTGATGCTGACACCACGATTTTTCCTAGGTGAAGCTCACTATCACTCTCGGCCCCTTGTGCTGAATCCCTTTCAGTCCTATGGATCTCTGTACATCCAACCACTCTGAACAGTCCCTGCTGCTGGCCTCCACCCCAAGCTGTCAGGGCACACATCAAGCTCTGGTGCAGGCAAAGAAGAGTGCATCAGCGTTATCCCATGTTACATGTCACTTAGCTGTCTCCCTCATTTGTTGATGGACCCATGGCGTTCACTATGGGCTCTGCCTTATTTGTAAACAGCATACATGCAGCTGCCTTGCAAACCCTCTAGATCTCCAGTGTCAAGTGTGGGAAGCCTATGGGCACAGTGCTCCTGCCCTTTGCAGAGGAGACGAGTCTGGGAGGAGAATAGCTTGCAGGGGAGCCTTGATAGTTGGCTGCACATTTGAAACAGGCAAGTGGCAAATCTGCAAAGCCCTGAGCAGCTCAGAGACACCGATGTGGGAGATCTGGGACTCATTTGACTGCACAACTGAAAAGCTGAGGACCAAGCAGGCTTGAAACCTGTTCATTACTGTAATTCCACAGGGTGAACTCTCAGCTTTCTGAACTCCTTTCTGATGAACATAACCTGCAAGACATGCTAAGAGCAGGATAGTCAACAACCTGCTCATACCTCTAGTTATCCTCTAAGCAATTAACTTCTGAAGATACACTTAATTAAAGCTGCAGTAATGGTCACTTCTCTCCATCGCTCTGCAGAGTAAATGAAAACGTGCCAGACATTTCTGCTGTTCATGGCTCACAAATCCTTAACCCTTGTGCTGACTGTCAGCCATATGTGATCTTGGCAGCAGGTCCTGTCCATCCTCTGTAGAGGAAAGAAGGGGAAAAAAAAAGAATACTTTAGTACGATCAAAAGACAACTTGAGCTCCATTTGAAGGAAAACATAGGAAGTTTAAGTGCCCATTACTGCTGTGTACCAATCCTCCTTCATGTCAGTTCTACTCATACAGAAGGGATTCTGCATGTCTTTGGCTGAGTATCTCAGATTTAGGTATATTAAAATGCATGTGAATCTTCAGCTAGATCTCAGAGGGAAGCTCTCAATAGCTAGGGCCTAACATCAGGCAACATATTTGCACCAAGGCATTTATTAATGCAGTGAATTTAGCTCCATTTCCTGCTTGCCACATATCCAACAAACAGACCTCGGTTGTTTTTCCAAATGTGTTTATAATTGCATCTGATTGCAGGCCTGTTTTATTTGTACGTATTCCAGTTTAAGGAAGGTCACACGCACTCCCTTGTTTCAAGTACAACCGCTCACCCACATGACATGGTGTTTTCCTAGATGACCGAAACCTTTGTGAACAAGAGTTGTAGTTCCTCTCCCACACAGGCACAAGCATAGCCCCAAACACATCTGCAGTATGTGGGCATGAGCCAGACCCCTCAACACACAGCTCTCCAGTCCCCTCTGCCATGCTCAAAGAAACTCTTCAACCCCAAAAGTCTCCTTGGCACATATGGGGTGGGACCACTGGGAGAGCAACCTCCAGGGGAAGATCATGGCCTTGGCAGTTCATGGCCTGCCTGGGTGGAGAGCAGCTCCCACATCACCCAAGAGGCAGGACATCTTCCAAGCCTCTGGCCCACAGCCAACTCCACTTTCACTGGATCAGGAAGGGGGGTGGGGGAGGAGAGTAATGAAGCATGTATCCATACAAGATCTTTTCAAAATGTCATTAGGAACATTGCATAAGATTAACGACCACCTCAGACGTTCCAGGTGAGGAGGCTCCCTCAGACCAATTTTTGTTCAGGCACCAGCATGACTTCTCCACCAATGGCTCTGCTTACTGTCACAGCTGAGGTGGGTTACCATAAGATTGCTGTTTGGAGAAACAATGTTTTTGCTAAATTCCTTCTGCAAGTCCTCTGAATACAGGGTCCAAGACTTTTAATAGTGTGTAGGTGTTTAGCATTGCAAAACTTATACATGACTTAGCTAAATCTTATTTTCAGAAGTGACTGAAGTCCTCAGAAGCTCAAGGAGTCAGAGCAAAATTTTAAAAGCTGGTTGAGACATGAAGGGGAGGTTCCTTGAGGCATCAGCACGGAATCAAAGTGGGCAGGAAGTGGCTCCAAGGTCTGGGTAATGCAGCATCAAGCTCAAGTTGACAGTAAAACTGAGAGGGGAAAAAAGGGTTAATAGCAAAAAAGCAAGAGTGGAAACACCCAAGGTTGGAAATCAGTACAATACATTCACAAGTATGGAAGAGGAAGTCACCAAGCAACAAGGAAAAAGAGAAGAAGGAGAAGATCGGGGCCAAAGAGAGTAAAAAGCCAAAAAAGCAAATTGCTTGGAAGTACACTAAGGTCTGAGGGGAAGACAAAGGCTACTACTCATCAGTATTTCTTTCCCTATTCTTTTCTGCTGTCTTAGGAACCAGCTTTTCTTATCACTGTTTCTACACAAACTTTTTCTCCTCCTGAGTCAGAAGGCCTTTCTTATCATCAGCTTTTCACAAGGTTTTGTGCTCCTGCTCTGCAGGTAGGGGAAAACAAGACCCAGTGGCAGGAACCTCCAGAGCTTATTCAGATTAACATGGGCAGCAGCTCTGACCATGCTTCTGCCCCATCCTAAGATCCTCCCCTTACCCAAGGAGGCCACCTCCTACACACATCCAAAAACCACACTTTGTATTTGACACTTACAAAGCACTTGACAGCATCTCATTTCCCCGAGTAATTAAACTGTTGTATGCATGAAGCATTACCACAGCATAAATTACTTACTTTTCAAGAAATTTGTACTTCTCTGAAGCTGGAAACCCCCTTCCATGTGAGAAGGTAGATGGACAATAGGGGAAACTAGGACATAACAGGCTTTGATTACCTGAAGTACCTGAAGCCCAGTTGAGGCAGAACTGAAGCTTTGATGGAAGTCTTAAAAGTTCTGTTTCCCCAACTGCTGAAGATGAGAGCCTCAGGAAAAACTGGAAATTACTTAGCACATGAAAAAAAATATCCTTTAGGTATTACATGCAATACACAGTAATCATTTGCGGCTCGTAGCTTGAAAGGGTGCTTTATTTTGTTTCAGTACAGATTCAGTCCAGTTCACAGAGAACACAGTTAATACATATCTTCACTTTGTAGGAGAAATGGGCATGAACACATGAGCACTCAGTCACCAGCCTGTTATAGCCAATTTATGCAACTTTTGCCTCGAAAACATTATGTATGGCACACAGACTTCACTAGCATCCCATACAGGAGCACTGTAACATCATGTCTAGAAGCACGAGAGGAGGATGTAAATCTCAAGGACTGTAAAACTGTATCTACACCCCACCCACCCCCTCCCCCGGGTTGGGGATTTAACTCTAAAAATCCTGGTTTTGACATTAACTTGAAAGTTTCTTTTAAGAGAATGTGTCCCTGAATAATAGATGTTCTTCCTTGCGGCACACATTCAAGTTCAGGTGATACAGATAGCAGTCTCCACTGCCATGGACAGCTGAGGACTCGGAGCAGACAAAACTGTCTTAAAAACAGGTCTCCATGAGCTGCAATAGCAGCTAATAGGAGGAAAGGTACCTGAATCTCAGCAGAACAAAGCAGTCTCCCACGTTTAACCATTTTAATAGAACCTGAAATAGCAACAAAAGCTAGGATGTTAGCTAAATCAGTCCCTGTTAACAAGGAAGGTAAGTTTAGTAGGTTAAAGACACAAGGTCTGGTAGAGCTCATGAGGCTTTGTGTTTTTAAACTACAATGTAGGACTCAAGACTCCAAAAGCTCATCTACTTCCCCAGCACATCCAGGGTTATACCAGGTGGTTTAGCAAAAGACAGTGTTGCTCTTCACAAAACCTTCATTACTTACATCCAAATTCTTTGATACAGCCAGTACAAAGGTTCTATGTTCTATCTTAAGAAGCTCTTAAAGATGGTTTTTAAATCACAATAAAGCTGATAAACACTATAGGCAGTTATCTTCTATGTGAAAAACAAACAAAAACCCAACAACCTAATCCTTTTTCTGAGGGGGGATTAAAGAGTGGCTTTCTTTTAAACCGTATTGGCTCTAAGGGTGACAAAACCCCAATATCCTCCACAATCTAACAGGAAACCAATAGGAACATGGAAAATACTCACAGAAAGAAGACGAGACAACAGAAAAGAGCCTATGAAATACACTTTCAGACCGAAGCATGTTTCAAGTAGCTTAGATTTTCAAAGCCATTTTAAAAGTTGCACTTAACTTGCTCCTGAATACGCCTCAATTTTTCTGACCTTTCCACCTAATTACTTCTCTCTTCTCTCAAAGACAGATCACAGCAGTAAGAGACAATGAAAGCAGTGAGTTAGCATATACTATCAAGTACAGAAAGTATTCTATAAGCTGTCAAATATAAGAGCAACACAGCAACTTTCATTATTCCTCCACTTAAAGCAATCATGTTTTGAAATGTGATTTCACAAAAATGTCCAGAGTTCATGCCCAAGCTCCTCAAAGTTTTAAACACAGCATCTTACAACTGAGAGAACACTGTCTTTTTATTTGTAAACCAAAGTCTGAAATATCTTACAATATACTTTTAATTTCATTTTTCTAAAGAAACATCACTTAAGAATTGAAAGAACAGTGTGGCATTAAATGTTAAGGACCATATTTTAAAAACCTTTATTAAAAAAGGTTATATAGGTACGCTGAATTTAAGTTGTACTTTGAAATCAACTACATAAGCATGTAAATGACTGAAAATGAAGTGCAAAGTTGGAAGTCCAGTAACAAATGAGGCTGTAGAGTTGTGCTCAAGATAGAAGAGGTCTACCCATGGCAGGCACAGCTGCACACTCACAGGCTAACTCTGTCTCAGCCATGAATCTTGCAGATATGAGTGACACCACTGATTAGGTCAGTTTGATCTACGTAATATAAACTCTCCCTTTCTAATAAGAAGGATATATTAACTAAAGCTTTCAGTTAAGCAGTAAAACCCTTCTAATTAGCAACAAAAAGAAAAAATGACATGCTTGCTCTGTTTCAGGCACTTTCAAGATCAGAGTTTATTTACTGTAGGTAAAAAGCTAGTATACAGATTAAGGGATCCCTTAAATTTCAACTCTATAGTTATACACCATCTAGTATTCTTGCTCTGAATATTAACCAAAAAAGTTTCTAAACACCTGTAAGCCCCACTATAAATCTGCATTGTTATGAGGAAAAAATAGTAAGTCAATGCTTGATTTTTTCAATGCATAATATTTACACTGTGAAACCAATGGGAGATAACAAGCAATGGCAAAGAGGCAATAATTTTAAAAAGCCAAAGTTTTATATATTTTTTTACAATAGTGTGCTAATCAGCATAACTGTATATAAAAAATCAAAATATAGCAGAAGGTCCCATTACAGAAATCTTTATCATCTGAACCGCAGTCATTACTTGCTAATCATTTACATGCAACACCTGCTAAGGCTGACTTTTTAAAGTGTAAAATAGATTATGAGGTTTAAGAGACAAACATTAATTTGTGTATGAAATTGAAAACTGCACTCAAGAACTGTACTGGTCACGAGTCTCTTCCATACAGGAGGGGGAAAAAAACCCAGAAAAGTACAATGATAGAAAGTGGTCTCTTTACATACACTAATTACCAAAGGCAATGCATAGACTGAGAATACCTGGATGGCAAACTCTGTAGACACTGGAAACAAACAGCTTTCACATACATGCTCTTTACAGGGGGCCTTTCTTTCCAGCAAATGGCAACGGATGACAGCAAATAAGGGGCACCAGGTGTACAACTAAGTAGAACTTGCAAAATACTAATATGGGGCAGTTGTTAATATACAATTTGAACTATATATACAAGATAATGGAATGTATCCCATCCCCAAACTGTTTATGAAACAATTGGACCTTTCTATACTAGCCTTATGACTCAGCTATCATCCTAATGAAAATATAAGTACACAAGAGACTTGCATGAAAAGTAAAATTTGTGGGGCATTTTACAGGAACTATTGACAAAGCTGCTTAATGGCATTTCTGCTTTTAAAGTAATTTTGTTAGATATAATTGAAACAACATCTGCATATAAAATGTCCTGATAGACACATCAAAATGGAGCTTTGGTGATTTAAAAAGGCCCTTTTTAATCGTTCTGCAGAAGTATTGATGCATGCACACATCTGTGTCAGCTGAGACTAGTGATCCAACTGCATGCACATTTCCTCTTTGAGGTGCTTTCCATGTTAAACCACTTCAATAACAATAAGGTGAAAAACAGATTAAACATAGTATTTCAGGTAACTCAAACTGAATACGAAATGGAATGCCAATATGGCAGGAAAACCTTTTTCTGTTGTTTTTAAACAGGAAGGTCTCTTGTACCAGCAGAATCCTGTATACAGATACACAGAGAAGGAGGGAATACACCACTTATAGTTCCCATTAAACTAGAGCTGATTCATCATGTGAGAAGGTACAAATTACAGAAAACATGAATAGTCAATAGAAGAGAAACAACTGGTTTACATGAAAGAAGAGAGAACACTTCAGTCTGAATGCAGTTATTTTGTGAAAGCTGCTACAACAGCCCACAGAACCTCATTTGTGTTGGCTTTCATACATTCAACCTCAGGGTCTAAATCCAGAAGCTGCCGCACTCTCTTTGTGGCTAAATCATACTGCTCATCCAGAAGGGGGGCAAAAGCGTTCTCCAGAACATCTGAAGCGTGAGCTAAATAAACAAGTGCCAGCAAGCGCTTGTCCATGCGGTGAGGGTCATTCACCCATTTGTCAAGAACTGCTTCTTGAACCTTCTTGATGAGACGCTGTTTGATATTGTTGTTGGTGAGAGGGTGAGTAGTCATGTCAAAAAGAAGGAAGTTCTGTTTCTCTGTTGTCAGTACACCTTTTTCCACTAGATTTTTAGCTAACCGTTCACGAACGTTTCGTAGCTGGTAGTGCAACTTCAATGGGTTCCATGTTTCACCTAAAAAAGCAAGGAAAAAACCCAACAGTCAGGCAAAGTTTAGGCTGTACTATTACAGCAATTTCCCCACTCTGTGGTGCAGAATGAGCTGTCAAATTTGTATAGTTGACTATTACACTAAGCTGTTGTGCTAACATCAGCATTCCCCTGATCTCTGACCTACCCAGATATAGGCATACAGACAGAGACCATGAAAGCCTCCTTGGAGGAGCTTCTGTGTACATTTGAAGTTTGGATGAAATGCTAGCTAAGCCATGTCTTGATTAAAGACACAGTAAATAAGTAGTCTTGTACTGAAGAAAAAAAAAATCATGAAGAGTGAATATTACTATTTTTAATAATAAAAATAGGCACCTCCTCCAATCTTGTCCATTTGCCTGTTTCCAGCCTTTTACAATTTCAGAGACTAGAAGAAGCATCATTGCCTTTCCTTCTGCCACAGAGATAAACTAATGCACATGTACCCTGCGCATTTCTCTATTTCTTCACATTTTCATTCTTCTCTCCCTTCCTAACCCCACCAGGTGAAGCAGTGACCATGCACTGTCTGCATGTGTGTGTGTACACAAGAGCACATACTGGGCTTTAATGTTTCTATAAAAATTACTTCCAACGTTTTTTATTGAGGCAGAAGTGTGCCCTTGTGTCTATGACTGTGTGTGCATAGAGGACTGAATTTAAAAAGCACAAAAATCAGCATCAGCACCAACAGCTACTGATAAAGCTAAAATTGTTAAGCACTGAGAAATGCACCTTTGCTAAAGAGTTTATTTAATAAGCTAAAACTACCTAAGTATTTATCATAAGTATTAAAATCCCCTCCCAATATAAGAGAGTCTATGTGTTTTAGGAGGTGAGAGAAGAAACAGCATTAAGTATTTCTTACATAGATAGGGGTTTCCTGTAAGTGACACAGAACTTCTGTATCAATTTGTTTCTGTAACAGAAAGCTTTTTAAAAATTCACTGGTTAACATACAATAGCAATAATAACACAAACTACAAATGACTTTAAGGTTTCTCCCACTGTGATGGAGATACATAAACTGTATCCAACTAGTAGCCAAGTTAAGTAAACAACAACTGAAACATGGGGTGACACCAGCTGCATAGTGAAAGGCTGAAAACCCACCCAGGCCTGAACTACACAAATCCCTACAGGTCCCACACATTGCTGAATGCAATTCCCCAGCTTGACCATGAATGAAGCTATCACACACAAAAGAATAGTCTCCTTACAGCATTTCACAGGGAAAAGGCTATTTCCTAGATTTCTCTGCATTTATTAGGTGGATGTGGCTATACTGTAACAAAAATCAGTAGTGTGGTGACACCTTGTGACCAGTCTCCTCAATTACACAGGCACTTGCTCACATCTACAGGAGGACCTGACACTTTCTGTACTCCCTACACTTGCTTCCCTTAGAGGCTATCTTATAAACAACATCAGCCTGGCAAACATCACCTTACACGTCAATATAGATGTTTCCATGATGGCTTAGAACTCATATGTACTGTAACATCAAGCACCATTCTTCGCATTGCTGATATTATGGATAGAGTAGCTATTTTCCAGGATCAGGCCCAAAAGCAAAATTCTAAAAGAATTTATTAAAAAAACCACCCATAACAAAAAAAACCCACAAAATATTTTTCTTCGAAGGGCATTCCTCTAAGCCAAGGGAAATGCAAAGAACCCTAATGTTGTCCAAGAACTAGTCATTAATATGTGCAAGTAAAAAATGATCGATCCAGGTCTTAGCCACAGCACTGATAACTATCTTCCCAGAGCCAAAGCTCCACAATAACATTGTTCATTCATTAGTTGACCTTTTCTGAATCAGTACGAACTTGATGTGCTCTGCACTGGAAGAGAAGGTGAAATGACAGCACAAATTATATATTTAGGACAAGAAAAATGAATTCTTTTTGCAGGCTGTAAAAGTGAAGGAGAGCTGAGCAAGAACTGAACTGCAAGGTTATACAGCAGCCACGTCCCCTACTGACCAGGGCTGGTTTGCTCTCCTCTCTCCCACCTCTGCCCAACAGTTTAGGAGCAAGAGGGGAGGGATGGCAAGGACAGGAATATGAACTGATATGCAAGGAAGGCTGTTGCAGGTGGTACAGGACGAATGGGAAGAATATAATGAAAACAAGGCAGCAGAGAAAGCTAGAGAGATTTTGCTCATTGTTGAAACTCCTACTCATGGTTGTTACAAGTAACAAATAGATTTAGATAGCTTCAAGTCTCATTGCCTCCTATCTCCCAGAGTCATGTTGACAAAATGGTGAGGATTTTTCCTGCACTGTTTGCGCAATTGAAGTACAGCTGTGATCTACCCCAGAGAAGCTGCATTTTATGTGTTTTGTAAAAACAAACCCTGGTGATAAATTCTGGCTACAGGGAAAAAAAAATACCAAAACAATAAAAACACTACATGTTAAACGATGGTCATTGTTAATTTCAGCTTGATTTATGCATCTTGAGGATAAAACTGTTGGCAAGGTATATGAAAAACATTAACTGCAATTGTAAAGATGAAATCTAATTGTTATTTCTTTTTTTTTGGGCAATAACTTACTAGCTTCACAGGAAGAGCTGTGTGCAAAGTACTCATCTTGAAGACTTTGCTTTGAACAAGAAGTATCTAACATTTGAAAATATTTATTACATTTCCCCAGTTAAAGGAAAAATAGCACTCCTGACTGTTTATTGTTTCTTTATGATTAATGGTCAAATTATCGTCAATTTTTACATCTTGAGCAGTGAGATCCTGAACTCTCTTTATCAAATGAATACTGAATCCATACACCTACACTCCAGACTTCCACCAACCCTCATTTCCCATTACAGAGAAAGGCAGTTATATCTCCAGAGTGCAGTCCTGATTTACTTTAGAGTCAGCAGAAAGAGCTTCTGCCAGAGTTGAGATGTCCTCTGACACTTTCAACTATATCCCTTCTGTACAAAGTTAAGTCAAAAGCAAGTTACTTACACTTGATTAAAGGCTACAATCAACAAGAGACTACCCCAGAGGACTGACTAATTAACTTTTTTGCATACTTTCTCCCCAAAAAACTTACAATATAATCTCTAGTGATGCCAGATAATTAGCTTTATTGGGGGGGAAAAAGCAAATACATTATGTCCAAGGCTTACCACTAAGCAGCTCAATCCAATTTTGTACTGTTTCAGGAGGTTGGGTCTCTTTTATGTGTTTCAGAGCTTCATCAAGCAGAACATCCCCTGTAGGAGCATCTGACTTGCAAATCACCTAGGACAGAATAAAACGCAGTCAGTATTTTGGTTGAATTCATATACCATAAACATCCACCAATAAAAACTGGAAAAATCTACCTGTTATCTAAACCAAGGAAATTCTACAAAAATAAGGAACCATCTTTAAGAATATGCAAGTTTAAAAAAAATACCTTGTTGTTAAAAAAAAAAAATCTATCTAGGATTTTAATTACAAAGCTGTGTTAAGTCTTAGGTTATCTATAACTTAAACTAATCTTAATTGACTAAAATGATAGTATTAGTAACATGCTTAATACCTCGTTTTTTAAGGAGGTCAGTCCACTAACCCACCCAGGTCCTTTGCTTCCTCCCCAAAACAAAGTATATTCCAGAGTTAAATTACTCTGATGGAAGCCAATTTTACTGCTTCAAGGCAATTTATTCAAAATACTGCAGTTAAACAATTAGACCACGTGAAAGTGGGAAATCAATTACAAACTGAAAGAGCAGGAAAATTGGTTTTCTTCTTCCATATATTGAAGGATAAAAATAGGTTCAAGACAAGTTTTACAGCTTTGAAGAACATGTTGACCATCTATGTTCCATTCACTAACAGTTAACACACATCTTAGGCAATATATGTGTAATAACAAATCCCTTAATATGTAATAATAAATGCAGTATCATTAAAGTTTGTTATTGAGTAACTTTTAAAATTATGAGTTCTTCCCTCAAGAGAGGGCAGCAGAACAAGAACAAAATCATTCATAGTAACATTAAAAAATTTAAGAATTTAATAGTACCAGCAGTTATATAAACCATGAACAAATTCTATTTTTTCTAGTTAGAAAAACAAGAGCATCAAACAAAAACATACAGATTAAACCAACCCAAGTCAATATGCTTGAACAAAAACAAAATAGCAATAAAAATCTATCTTCCTTTAGGAAAGGAGTAACTACAGTTTCACAGCTAGGTTTATGAAAATAACAATTAAAACTGTCAATTTTAATAGTTTTACAAGTCAGCACTTCAAACACATCAGGTAAAAAGGTAAGAGGCAATTGACAGAAAAAGTAACACCAACACAATTAACACATATACAAGAAAAGCAGCAAGTCAAAGCTTTTATTTCTCATAAAGCTTCACAACAATCAGAAAGTGTCCTGGAAAAGCTTTAAGTGTCCTATTGAAATACACCTCAAGTTTAGGTCTGTTCCATAGTTCTCATAAACCTTATAACAATAGAGGAATACCATACACTTTCACAGGGCCTGTAGATGACACTGAAATGAGCTGCAATGGTAAGAGAACTTCAATACTGGCAAGATGATCCCAAACTAGAGGTGTGTACAAAGTCAATGAGATGAAAAGGAAAATTACTGGAGAGATCTTTGTGAATACCTAACAGGTCATAGCTGGAATACTATTTTGTATTTAGATGGTATATATAAAGCACAGAAATCAAGATTTTTAATGAAATTAGCAAGAATGTACCAGTCCGCAATGCAAGGCTAAAAAGAACAAACTTTGTTTAGATCTGAAAAGAAAGCACATAAGATATTTTCACAAAGAGGGTTATGAAACAGTAGTTTAGGGTGCCTACTTTGGGAAAAATAAAAATACACCAGTTTATTCTGAAAATATAAAAGATGCAGGATTTATTGTCAAAAACTTCAACTGACAAATTGAACACCCAGGGAGCTGCTCAATTACATTCAGTGGAGAATTTTAAGACTAAACATCTGCCAGGGAGGGACCAGAGAAACCATTATCTGTTACTGCATCAAGATTAAATGGTCTCTTGAGATACTATCCAGGTTTCCATTTTTGGGAGCTGGAGATCACGCCAACCATTAAACTTGGACATTAAAACTACATTTTAATCCAGACAATTGCTATTTGAAACTAAACAGAGAACAATGCGTATTTCTTTCTGATTTACAAACTTGTACCACAGCATCACTCAAAACCTTTATTAACCACACATAATTATATTGCATATATTCCAGTTTTGTATCAACATTCTGAATTTTTGGAAGTTTCTGTTCTTTAATTATACAGCAGCATACTTCAAGCTGGGCTTTTAAGCTGCTAGGTTGCAGCTATTAATAGCCACCTTTCAGAAATTCCTTTAATAATTAGCCTAAAAACACCCAACTTATTTATCTTTACTTCTTTTTAAAACTGACATTCCAGCAGTATTTTAGTTTCTTTGAAGTGTTCCATATGATTAGCTTCCCTGGTTCACTCCAGCCTGTTGCAGCTGGTAGCCTGCTACTCACCATCTCATTTTAACAGGTAAGATGTGAAGTCATCTTTTTGACCTGCTTTATTACAAAAAAACCCAGAACCAAATAAACCTCACTGAAGAGATGAAAAAAAATGCTTTTAAGTCTAGGATATACATAAGGTAGGGTTTTTTTAAGTTTAGAAAACAGCTTTCCTTGCTTATTAGTGGTTAAGCTACTTTTTTCTACCATTGCAAAGAAGTTTAAGAAGTTAGCCTGAATATGATGCACCATGACAGTACGAGCCTAAACATAACAGGTATTCAGAGAAAAGAGCTGTAAGGAGCATAGACTTCTCCATTCAACTCAGTCAGGACTCCATAATTTCTTCTCTTGTGAAGCCACAATGGACAGCAATTCTGTTTCCAGGTTCACCATTCTCTGCAGCCAGGCATACAGCACTGTTTCTTCTCACTTCTCTGCTACACTGAATATTGACTACACAGATTCTTCTGATTATCCTGCCCTCAAAAGTATTTTGTTTCACACTTCCATGATATTTCTCTTCCCCTCCCCTTCCCAGCATATGGAAACAGGCAACAGCAGAAACCCAGCCACCCCTCTATCTTCATAAATCTGCTCTTTCTTGAAGGATTTATTCATGAAGGCTTCTTGGCTAACTCTCTTCAGAGTCGTAACAGCAAAAGACAAGTGAGAAGTTGAGCGGATTGGGGATCTTGTGAACTGAATTATCACAGAAGATTAAGCACCCACAAGTGGGAATTTTTTTCTTCTCTTTAATAGAGGAGCTAAGGTAGAGAAAGAAGCTAAGATCCTGGTTCTTCAGAGATGATGGTCCTTAGCCTTACTGCATAAAATCTTTCTTTATTCCAATTTTTCAGTGATTTATCAGGTACTAGATTGGCCTTGTATCCAACTTCTGAGGAAGTTCCAATTATACAGAATATTTAATTTGCATTTTCCACAATGCAGCTTTGCAATTATGCAGTGCTAAAGATTAAGCACTTCTTGCACTGATTTTTAAGTAAACGTCATTATTTACTTTTAATACAAAAATTCACTTGTGCATGAATCACTCAGAATTACCAGCTATAAAATACTGAAGCTAATCCACCAATGATTTGTTGGAACTTCTTTTGATTCTAAGAACTCTAATGATTTGATTTGCCTTCTGAGGCTGTAAAGCAGCATACAGTACCATTTTCTATATTCAATAACCACTAGTCTTAGAAATTATTTATATATAAACCTCAATACTAAATTGTTTCTTGTCGTGGTTTAGCCCCAGCTGGCGACTAAGCACCACGCAGCCACTCGCTCACTCTCCCTCCCACAGTGGGATGGGGGAGAGAATTAGGAAAAACCTCGTGGGTTGAGATAAACACGGTTTAATAGGACAGAAAGAAAGAAGGGAACAATAATGATAATACCAACAAAGGAATGTACAAGAACAAGTGATGCCCAATACAGAAATTGCTCACCACCCAGTGATCGACAGCCCGTCCCCGAGCAGCGATTTCCACCCCCCGGCCAACTCCAGTTTATGTACTGGGCATGATGTTGGATGGTAGGGAATATCTCTTTGGCCAGTCTGGGTCAGCTGTCCTGGCTGTGTCCCCTCGCAGCTTCCCGTGCACCCCCCCAGCCTGCTCGCTGGTAGGCCAGCACAAGAAGCTGGACTGTCCTTGACTGCTCAGCAACAACCCAAACCTAAAATTGGATACCAGCAGATAGAAGTCCACAATGATGCAACGATTACATACTCTTAAGCCAAATCCACGAGGATGTTGCAACATAAAATACGTCATATCGACTTTCAAAGTTTCACTAACGTCCATCAAGTCCTGCCTGCCAGTTTCTCAGTCTTACTTGTCTGTGGCATTCAAGCATAAAGCATCTTGATCCATTCCAAGTTCTGTCTTAGAAACTGCAAAAAATTATCAGCAAAGATCCACCTGATTTAAGTCTTGAAGACCATTGTAGCGAGCAATCTTTTAAGTCAGCTGTATGACCAAGGCCACAGTTAGCTGGTTATAAATCCATACCACTGCCCAAAGAACTAGTTCTGCCACCTTCTTATTCTCACGTTATTGCTTGTGCCAGCAGTCTCACTTGTGTACCACCTGATGACAAGATCTAGAAAGTAGAACTAGTAAAGATTCAAGTAAAAATTAAACTGATCAAAGTCGTAAATTAGTTTTCAGACAGTTTTCAGTTTCAGTTACTTGACAAGGCTGTACAGACACTAGTTAACAACCCAGGAGAGACTCCAATAAACCTCTTCTCAAAGACAGGACTACCATTTTCAGGGGCAAGACAGGCTGAAGTGACTGAAGCCTTAACTCCTGTCTTTAAACCATGGCTTGAAGATACATGGTTTGATTCACAAATCAAAGCTTTAGGGAGGTTTTACCTTCTCACAAAACCCAATGATGGACCTAGGGCAAGGAGGAAGAACTAGCTTGAGAGGCAGAAGCTACAGAAAATGGTATTGCCACTGAATCACAGCCTTGGATGCAACTAGACAGCTCATCCCACCCACTAAACACAGTATTTGATTCACAGTGAAAGCTGAGGGCAAGGGGAGCAAAGCTCACAAAAGGGGGACAAGGAAGACCCTTGGTAGAGTTGAGACACTTAAATCTAGCCAACACAGAAACAAGACTGAAATTCGGCATTAATGCAAAACTTCAAATAAGGTACAAACCAACACAAATCATTCATGAGAAAGATTTCTAAATTGAGAGAGGTGGACACAGGGAGAGAGGAAAAAACCTCATACACATCAACAGTTAGGGATTCCATTTGCAAGAAATCACTTAAGTAGAAACCAATCTTTATGTGAATTTTAAGTTAAAGCATTTCTCATAGAACCCTCCTGCCTCCAAAACGAAATCTCTCTATTGCCTTACAATTGCAGAAAGAACAAAACTGTTAATACTGGGTAGGCTTTTAGATCTCCTTAAACAAAGGGCGGGTGGGAGAGGAGGAAGAAACAAATCACACCTGCCCACCCCCAAAACCATATGATAAAATTTAACAAAAACACCCCCCCTAACCAACCAACCAAAAAAACCCCCAAGTCACAAAACAAACCACCACAAAAGATAACACTAATTTTGCTTGTATTCTTTACTGAAGATATGCAAAAGTTATTTTTCCTTTAAAAAAAAAAAAGGAAAAGACCACCCCCCATAGTTAAAATTTCAGGTAGATGGAGCTGACAAGGTTTGCACAGAATTAAAATAACTGCTAAAGAACATTCCTGAATGCCTAAGGAGCCAAAAACTTTGGAGAAAAAAAAAATGCTGCAAATTAATCAATGCTGAATATGCTTAAATGAAGCTAAAAAACAGAAGCTGTTTGCCTGAACATAGGTTCGATTCTTCAGAAGAGGAAAAAGCTGGGAGAAGGTTGGGGAATTCTTCCTTCAAAAAATTTAGCAAAAGATAATATTGACAGGGAAATGTGCCATAAAAGAGAATTCATTTGTGGTGGATAGACAACATTGGACCATGTTTTCAAGATTTTACAAGTATCCTCTAATGCTGATGAAGTAAAAATTCTTCCAACAGTATGCCTTTGCACATTTTGTACTAAGGAAAAACTCCAGCAACAAAAGTAACAAAGGCCTCAAATTTTCAGTCTAAGTCAATAAAGGACCTTAAAAATTTGCCCATCTTTATGGTCAGTGAGTACAACAAATTTAACACACCAGTCACAGGCTTAAACTAGGTAGAGTTTTGTGTTCTCAGTGGCCCAAGCTATAAGGATCCTTTCCCTTCCATGCACTGCAAACACAAACTGCAATGCTGCGTACTCCAGAATTAAACTTGTGGCTTGCAGGATACATCTGGCAGGCTCTCAGTTAACCATTCCTTTCAAGCCTCAGCCCATGTCTCAACAACATTGCAAAACCCAGTTCCTTCAGCAGATTACAACTGCTGCTACTGGCTCTCAGCAGTAACTGCTGCCATGGCCAACTATTTGTGCAAGGTTCCCAACAGCAGCAGGAACACAAGTGAAAAAACAGGAGCAAAGAACTAGTACGGAAGATTTATCAGCTTGTCATTTAAACACTTTTAACTTTGTGCATCTAACTTAGGTCACTACTCAGAATCCCTATCCCCATGTAAAGAAAAAAATTTAAAAAGAGTCTTTCTTATGACCAGTTGTAATTTATAGCTACTGTATTACGTGGAGCATTACACAAAAGTAAATGTGACCATTTTCCTCCACTTACCTTTCTTGCTAACAGACTTTTGCGCCTCATCCCACAAGCCTCTAGCTGAAGACGCCCTCGCAATGCCAATTCGATTAACATACAGCCACGCAAACCTGAAGAGATGCAATCATTCCAGAACGATGTGTAACCCTGTGAAGAATGAAAGACAGTAAGATATCTCCATCTCTACCTGACAGCAAATAGAAGAAGAGTCTTACTGTACTCTCTACACAGTTCTCCTGCCTTCACTAGTCAACTACCATTCTTGTACTGAAAATATGAAAGACTCATCCCCTATTAGTTTTCACACTTAGTCTCTGCTCTTTGTACAGGGAAACCTCAAGAAGGTGATACAAAATGAAACAGCAAGATCAAGAACTGTGAGAGCTGAAGTTTAGTTTACATGTAGTCAAAATAAACTCACTAAATCTTTAAGAGATGAAATATTTGACATTACCAACATCATACAAACTTACCTGAGTTTCCTGACAAGTATTAACATGATTTTACATCCATAAACAATGTGACACTGATGAAGTAATAACCACCTGAAAATCAATATTAAGTAAAATATGGAGTATACTGGAAACACAAATATGGCAATCAGCACAAATCACAGAACAGATTTTTTTTTCAGCTTGAATATAATAAAGCACAGGACAAAAGTTTTCAAGCAAATATTTGGAACAGGTATCATTCTGTCATTTAAGTCCTTTCAAAACATGTATTTTTAAAGCTTGATGCATATTCTTATAAGGACTGAAAAACTGCAAACCACATTTGGTCTATGAACTACATCACATCTACCACACTTTTTCATCTCGATTTCTGCATTGATAGCTGTCTGCTTAAATGTCAGAACGGAGTATTTGACCCAATACATTTACTCAATATCTAGAAATACACATACTGACTTTTGTACTCCACTGCTCAACAATTATGACCCAAAAAAATCTTCTAAAAAAGGTTTTATTTTACCTACAGACAAACCAACACAGTTTTTGCATATTTTTAAGTATACAAAACAAAATCATTTTGAGAAATGCTTTGTCTTTTACGAAATGACTTGTGGCTTGCAGGATACATCTGGCAGGCTCTCAGTTAACCATTCCTTTCAAGCCTCAGCCCATGTCTCAACAACATTGCAAAACCCACTTGGTATGATCTAGAAAGACCTTCCAAAACTCCTTTAGTGCATCTCTGAAAATAACCACTTTGGGATGCTTTATAGAAAAGTGCTGGAAACGAGAGACATTAAAAAAAAAGAGCACTCCATTTTATAAAATTCATCTTAATCAATAAGAATAGCTTAAATCAAGAGCAATTCAATTTTATTCTATTTGCAAATAAAAGCTGCCAATGTGGAGAGATACAAGATGCATACATCTGAAGTCCACTAAACTTACAAACCAGTCCCTAACTAATGCATGCCATTAAACATAGACTTCCAGGAACATTATAATTGTTTCCATTCAGCACTTAGCTATTTTCAAGAGCTGTATTATGAAGATGACCCGTACTTCCAAAAAAGTCTACAAAAGCCCTGAATTTCTATAAAGTAATTACTGAAATATGTCACATATATTTATTTAAAAGGTCATAAATTAAGGTTGGAAAGGCATTTAAGAAGTTACCTAATCAGCCTCCTACTCAGAGCTGACACAATTGTGAGTTATCAGCTACTCTCATAAGCCAGCCATTCTGTGAATTAAGATTTTGGTTGGCACCGGACATTTATTTGCCAAAAACATGCCAGATAAGGCGCAGTATTTGCTTGACTGCAGGGGAGAAGAGAGATAATTCCTACATTCTACTATTCCCAATCAAATAGCCTCTTTACATCATAACTCTTTAAATCAGACAACACATACACAAGCTAAAAATCTATTGCACAAACTTATAGCTGTGGCACAATAAATTCTTCCTATTCACAAAAATGGTTATATTATTATGCAAATGCTTAAAGTGCTAAATTCTTCTTCCCTTTGTTTAGTAATGAAAAATGAAATTAGTTTTAAAGTGAGTATTCTTCAATGAGCTGACACTAATACACCACTCCTTGCAGCCATAAACAGCTGTTAACTCCTCTGCTCTAGCAGTTATTCAACATATATGGCCATAGGCTGTGGGCAGTGTAGAAATACAGGATCATAAGATAACTCAGGTTGGAAGAAACCACAGGAAGTTTCTAGTCCAACTTCCTGCTGAAAACAGGTTCACCTATGAAGCCAGATCAAGTTGCTCAGCCTTCTATACAGGCAAGTCTTGAAAACCTCCAAGAATGGAGACTGCACAGCCAGCACGGCTTCACCAAGGGCAAGTCCTGCCTGACCAACCTAGTGGCCTTCTATGATGAAGTAACTACATCAGTGGGGAGGGAAAAGCTATCAGTGTCATCTACTTGGACCTCTCTAAGGTCCTGGACACAGTCCCCCACAACATCCTTCTCTCTAAATTGGAGAGATATGGATTTGGTGGGGGGACTGTTGAGTGGATGAGGAATTGGTTGGATGGTCACATCCAGAGGGTAGTGGTCAACAGCTCAATGTCCAGATGGAGATCAGTGAGGAGCAGCGTCCCTCAGAGGTTCGTACTGGGACCACTACTGTTTAATATCTTCATCAGTGAGGTAGACAGTGGGATCAAGTGCACCCTCAGCAAGTTTGCAGAGGATGCCAAGCTGAGTGGTGCGGTTGACACACGTGAGTGGTGCCATCCAGAGGGACCTGGACAAGGTTGAGGAATGGGCCCATGAGGCTCAACAAGGTCAAGTGCAGGGTCCTGCCCCGGGCTGGGGCAACCCCTGCCACCAGTACATGCTGGGGGATGAAGGGATGGAGAGCAGTCCTGCCGAGAAGGACTTGGGGGTACTGGTGGACAAAAAGCTGGACATCAGCCAGCAATGGGTGCTTGCAAGCGTGTTCTGGGCTGCATTCAAAGCAGCGTGGCCAGCAGCTCGAGGGAGGGATTCTGCCCCTCTGCTCTGCTGAGACCCCACCTGGAGACCCCACCTGGTGTCCTGCATCCAGCCCTGGAGCCCTCAGCACAGGAGAAACATGGACCTCTTGGAGCGGGTCCAGACGAAGGCCACAACAATGATCAGAGGGATGAAACACCTCTGCTATGCAGACGGGCTGAGACAGTTGGTGTTGTTCAGCCTCGAGAAGGCTATGAGGAAACCTTATAGCAGCCTTCCAGTACTGAAAGGGGGCCTATAAGAAAGATGGGGACAGACTTTTTAGCAAGGCCTGTTGCGACAGGACCAGGGGTAATGGTTTTAAACTAGAAGACAGTAGATTTAGACTAGATGTAAGGAAGAAATGTTTCACACTGAGGGTGGTGAAACTCTGGCCCAGGTTGCCCAGAGGTAGATGCCCCATCTCTTGAAGTGTTCAAGGTGAGGCTGGATGAGGCTCTGAGCAACCTGATCTAATTGAAGCTGTCCCTGCTCATTGCAGGGGAGTTGGACTAGATGACCTTTAAAGGTCCCTTCCAAACCAAACTATTCTATGAACCTGTGATCCGGCAGTTTTTAATCAAGTGATCCTGAAAGGCAGCTCAAAAAGATTATATTCTTCATAAATGGAACTGCTTGCTCTAGTGGGTTTGAGGACATTAGTCATTAGAACATATACAGCACCACCACCTTTTCTCTCTTTCTTCACTCCCTGCCAGGCTCAGAGTTTGCAAGTGATCCACTAGAGACGGAACATCGTATTTCGATATACAGAGGTTATAATGCTATTAACACAGTGAGGAAAGAGATATTTTAGAACAGTCAGTGTCATCCAGCACATTTTTCAATCCATTAAACTGATCTTTCCAGATAGTTCAGGCAGATGGACTGATTGTTTTTGGCACTTACTGCAAAGACCTCAGACAATTGAAGGAACCTTCACAGAAGGCCAGTTTAGCACACAAGTGTCTTACTAAATCATCCTTTAAATTAACTCAAACCTCCCAGTGTAACTGAAAATGAGTAGAAGCAGACATTTATCTTCTACACTGCAAAAAACTTCTTAACAGCCACTTTAAATGGCATAGCCATATCTAGAAAAGGTGCAAAAAAAGAAACAATAATGCTCAGCATTACAGAACTACTGCCTGTTCAAAAGGCTATAGATGGACAGTGAAGAAAAGGGAGTGAAAGGGTAGACAATAATATACAGAGAGGAAGAATAGCAATATAGAATAATGTACTATTTGCACAGAAAACTTTTTTTTTTCCACAGACAAGGACTAAAAGGTGGTAAATGAAGCTAGCTCACAGGTTAGAAAGTCAAATACTTTTCTGTATTTCAATTCAACTGCTTTTACAGGAAGGCAAAAGTTTTTTAAAAAATCAGTTAAATTCAAAGAAGATTGATAACAAAGTTCTTTGGGATGTGATTTAGTAGGCATGATGGTGTTGGATTGACGGCTGGACTTCATGATCTTAGAGGTCTTTTGCAACCTTAGAATAGAATCATAGAATCATTAAGTTTGACAGACAGCAATGGATCTGTAAACCACACATGGCCTGGGAAGCTCCCACCCAGTTTAAGTCAGTGTATACTGGAGGAGTTATCATGATTGTGCACATACTCATTCCCTCAACATGGCCTGGCCATTGCTTGTTACAGGCTATGAAACAAGAAAGGGATTTGATCTGACCTTTTAACACTGTTCTCACTGTTATTCCAAATACCTAACAGTCTCAAAACACTTTAGATGGAAGACCAAAGACTACTATTTACAGGCACAAGTCATTCCAATGCTCTTGAACAGCGCTAGTTTTCTCAAATACAACGCCAAATATTTTTACTTTATCTGTCTTCCTACAAGTCTTTTATAATTTTATAAACAACACAACTCAATGAAATATTTATTTCATTAAAGTTGCTAAGCAGAGTGAAAAAAGGTCTTACAAAGTAGGGAATTCTTTTTTCTGACAGCAATCACACTAGAATAGCACTTCAAGCTATGAATAGCTCAAGACAAAATTTTAAATCTACACTGATTCAAAGATCAAAAGAATGTTTACAACTGTCATGTTTATTTATATAAACACAGCACAAAAGCATTTTTCTTCACAGCTGACATACAAATTTTCAGGTTCAAACTAGTTTTGCTAGACAAGCATAAAGGGAATTGAAAGTAGTTTATAACAGAAACTTCATACCATATGAACTCTGGAAGTTCACACTTTCCACCCAGGTATGGTAAAGCACAGAGCTAAGACTAAGATCCACTTTCTGATTAAAGAGTAAGTTATGCAAAATCCATGTTCATTACAACATTTCTTTCCAACCACCTCCTGCAGCATTTATTCATCCTGCAGCATTTGTTCGCTTTCTCCTCTTCCCATGCCCCTTGCCCAATTTCCAGCTCACACACAGGTCTTCCTGTTTAGTCATCATCGGAAACTCTCGTTTATTAAATAGTCCATCTCCTAGTGACGGTCTTGTGCTACCCAACCTACCTTATCTTCAACTCCCTGCTTTTACCTTGCCTGTTTAGCTGCACTTCCCCATCACTGAAGTCTTGACACCCTCTCTTCTACAGTGGCCCTCTTCGCCACCTCATCTTACTGTGACATGTAATACACTAACAGATCACTTGCAGGTTTATAAAGATCTGAATTTCTGTGACACTCATGGATTTCCTTAGATATGTTCACAGAGATGTTGCAGAAAAGATAGCAAAGTATTTACACTATATATGCTGAGCAGCCATCTTATTCCCGTCTCTGTTCTGAGAGGGGCACGAAGCCACATGATTATATTAGCAGATGTACAAACAAGTAAACTGTATCAATAGCTCTTGCAGCTTCTTCCTACTTAATGAAGGAATACCCCAGCTCAGATCTGCATGCGAAACAGCGTAAACATATACTAGGACCCAGTGTCTACCGATCCTGGCATGCAAAGCGCAACAGAAGGCAGGGTTCATATGCATATCCCACAGAGAAGGAAGAGACAGAGAAGAGACCCTGAGTAGAAATATCCTACCAGTGTCCCTTAAAATTTTAACGTACATCATTCCCTAACATCATCTTTTCCCAGTTTGCTGACAAGATCTCTGACTCTGAAGCTTCACAAAGCTATACTTGAAGTGGAACAGGGTCCTAAATGCAAGAAAGCATTTATAAGGATTGCTAGGAATTATAAGAACTCCTCCATAGACAAAGAAAAAATATTGTTCTGCAGTTCAAACGTTATAAGCTCAGCTGTGAAAAACCTAACAGGATCATCTGTTTATGCTGTAACAAAGCCATAGCTAAATGGGCCAACTATACACACAGAGAAAACATGTACATACTAGCTTTGAAAACACCATAGTATTCTAAATTTGATGGCTATTTAGATATTTTGTTGAAGCACTCGGTACTAAGTATTACAGAATAAGAGCTGTTGCAGAAGTATTAAAAGTACACTTCTGCAGAACGTATTGACTTCCAATCATTATCTAGAAAGGATAATGAGAGTACCTGGTTTATTATAAATTATGGTTTAGCATAGAATTTCAATCCTTTCTGTTGACCCAAAAGCTTCATTTAATGAATTCCAAATGCATCTATCATCAATATTTTTCTACAACAGAAACACTACGCCCTCTTGGACACTCATGTAAAGTTATACAATTAAATGGAGATAACGAGAGACAGCAATAGGAGAGGGCAAAGAAGAATAAGTGAACATCAAATCATGTAAGTCACCCTTACATGATTCTGTCATTCCTATCCTTTTAGCTGAAAGTAAAATTGCTGATTAGAAAGAAAGAAAAAATGCCTGTTATTGTTGCAGGGAAGTAAAACTCTTCTTTGTGATAACGTAACTAAGCAGAAATCTTAGGAAGATCAAAGTCAATACCTGAGACAATAACCAAGTTACTGTTACAAGTTTACGGATTCTTTAGATATAAAAAACTCTTTAAAGTATTCTATTTAGGAACATCATCATTCTATAACGAAGAACTAATACAATTTCTGAGTCTCCTGAAGGAGGAGGAAGTCAGCAAGATTGATGCATTATGCTTAATACTAAATTCAGCCTATTTTATAAAAGTATTTGTCCAACAAATCTGATACCTGACCTTTTCAGTCAAACCTAAAAACTTCAACCACATCCTTTTTCAGAAAAGGAAATTCTTATATTAGATACAAGGCACACTTTAAAAACAGTTTATCTAAGTTTTTTTCTTCCAGCACACTGCTGCAAGACACTTCTCAACATAAAAATAAGCAAATAGGTCTTGTAAAAATGAACACAAACTTTTCTGAGTTCTCAATGACAAACAGAAAGCTGGTCAATAGTAGGGGAGCTAACTGTATATTTATTCTGATGATTTGAAGCCCTTACATCTTCGTGCGTAGCCAACCAGCATTTGTTTCTCTTCAGCTAGGTCCTTTGTATATACAGATTTCTATAAAGCTCTGATTCAGTTATTCAAGTAACCTTACTTAGGCAGTCTGTAAACATATAAAGCACAGTGAGAACCAATTAAGTCTTTTCACCAGCATAACTAAACATACATGTAAGAAGCTGGGGGAGAAAGCAAGCAATAGAAAATAATGATGGAAGAAGAGAAAAAGGAAAAGCTTCAGGGCAACATTCATCGAACACAGGTTGGAATGTCCAAGATTATTTGAACCCTCAAGGTGTAATCAGGCTGCTCTCACCACAGGCATCTTATTACGTGAATTGATCCATTTTCAGGATTCATCCTTCAGAGGATCAAAAAGATCTATTATTTTCTTTCCAGTACAGGTTATTTGTAATGTCATCTACTTGAAGATGAGCAGCACAGGAGCTGCAGCTGACAGTGAGTAAATCTCAAACAAGAAAAGCTGACATGGTCAAATTATGCATGTGCTCTGTTACTTTCTAATATTTACTCAATACGCATATACTAATCTATTAAGTCTAATAGCTATTGACTTGTTACCTCTAAGAAAATCTTATATTCCACGACACTACAGTACTGTGCAATGCCAGACAGATTAACACACAAAACCAAATTCAGCTTCTGTGGCAGCATTCTCTGGCAAGACCCAAATCAATCTCCTCTGGCAAGGAATTGTGTGGTTCTACCCCAGCCTACTGATACTCAGTTGAAAATACAATGTACAGGGTTAGGAACTTGCTTAAATAACTCTTATTAATAGTTTCAATCTCTTCCCTCCTCTATGGACCTGTAAGACAAGAGAGAAGAAAAGCCCTCACAATTCTGGAATACAAGAATGACGGTAAGCTGAGAACATGCTCAAAATTTTTTTCTTATGTTCAGGTTCCAAGACAAGCAACCCTGAAATGCAAAATTGATTTTTGCTTTTGACAGCAGTAAGATTCAATAAAATTTATGATTATCTAGAAAATTAGAAAAAAGACAAACCCTCCAGTTCTCTTACAGAATTGTTTTCACATCTACTGTCTGACAGATTTTGATTTGCACTGCTTCTCTACACCAATTTGTTTTAAAACATGTGTGGTTAAAGACATGACCCAGCTTCACCTGACAGGAATGCATTCAGAGAAAGCTACTTTGTACACATTATATAGACAAATAATGTATGTAATAACAAAAACTGAGAGATTCATTCTTCAGGTAGCTCTTAAATGGGTATAAAGGAATTTCATATCCAATAAAAGAAATACAGTTGTATCTATCTACACAGCTGGAAAAAATAAAAATGCATTTCTGAAGACAGAACAATAAATTTTAGGAGACATTCACCCCTCTTGCCAGTCATACCTCAAAAATAACAAGATAAAAATAACATCCTCAGAACTTGTGAATATTCAAAATATTCAATTAAGACACCTGCTAGAGGAATACTCTGGATTTTCTCATGTGTGAAAGGTAAACTAGTCAAACTTCAAGCCACTTGCTATTACAATGAGCTGGATTCCTCTTCATCCTCTTCACACTAGATTAAGGGTCTATGCCAACCTATACCTAGCTAGCTCTTTGCTGCAAATATTACCTAGAAGGTAAGATTAATCTAGAAGGTTGCAAGAAGATCTAATGATACATCCTGACCTACAGAACTTTTGAAAATAGTTTCTGTTTAAGAAATGAAAGCAAGCCAAAGTGCAGAAGTGTTTATTATTGGAATACTACAATGTGGGGACTTTGATGTCTCACTGTGTTACCTCTTGATTTCCTCTTTTGATGAAAATTAAATTAGCCATTTTACTGGAACGTAAGTTGTACCCTAGTTGTAAACAGAAGGTAAGGTAGTGAGGAGAATCTCTGAAATGTTCTGAAAGCCAAACACTAGAAATACTTTAGGAAAGCAAGCATACACATTCTACAAAGCACAGTATTGTTGACAAGAAACTTGTCAGGTATTTGATTAACCTGCCACTGCATTTAGGAATAAACAACAAACAGCAACTGCTGTTGACTATTGAAAGCAGTAAAGCCAAATGCTATTGCCCAGCTTTTCAAGCACTTAGACATGAATACATTACATAAACACACCTCTTCACTAAGATGAAAATAATACAGAAAACATAACTTTGCCAAAGAGGAGGCAACTAACACATGCACACTACTGAACCTTTTAAGAGCCCCTGAATAAAGCAACACTTAAAGAGTCTGACTATTCCTTTAGGAATGAAAGGGCAAACTTAGAAGTCTAACTTTCATCATGATTAAGTGTATACACATGCAGATAATGACTTCAAATATTTGCATGGCTCTCGCAAAGCCACCTTCCATCAGGGTCCAATCTCTATTTTCCATACTTTGTGCAAAATAAAAACGTAATTAATTTGTTCCATAACCTACAAACTGATTTCTACACTACCAGCTATTGTCAATGAGCATAAAATCTGACATTCATTTGAAATAAATGTTTAATTAGAACTGGAGCTTAAATCCTCCACATCAGATATTTCACTTGAAAAAAAAGAGTCTTCTCACGGCAGCAAGCAAATATAGCAGGATCAGAAAAATAGCTTGCGTGCTGCCTAGATATAACAACCAAAAGCTTAGAACACAAAACGTGCTCATTTAGTGTCTCCTAGGGGTGGGTTGACCCCAGCTGGCAGCTAAGTCCCACATAACCACTCTCCCAATCCCCTACAGCAGGATGTGGGAGAGAATAAAGAAGGACAAAAGTTAAAAAAAAATCAAACCAAAACAAAGTGATGCAAAACACTCACTCACCACCTCCCACAAGCAGACTGATGCCCAGCCAGTCCCCGAGCAATGGCCACCTACCTCCCCCCCCTTTTTATTCCTGACCATGACACTATACAGCATGAGATAACCCTCTGGTCAGCTGGGGTCAGCTGTCCTGGCTGTTGCCCCTCCCAGCCACCCCAACCTACTCACTGAGAAGTGGGCAGAGTGAGAAACAAAGGCAGCCTTGATGCTGTGCGAATTACTGTTCTGCAAGAGATAAAACGTGGGTGTGTTACCAACACTGTTTTGATCAAAAAGCGAAAACATACCACCATATTGGCTGCAATGAAGAAAATTAACTCTATCCCAGCCAGGTGGAGTATGCTTCACTTAAAAAGAGCAGGAAAAACCTAAATCTGGTATGTCTTTCTAACACAGACAAAGCAGGTCTAATACTGGCTAACTAAATAATAGGTGGAAGTTTCACTAACTTTGACTAACTAGGCCACACTAAAACTACAATTCTCTCCTTGAGGCTTATAAATATACTGTATCTGTCACCAAATACAACAGCTACAGTGGTCACAATTTGAAATACTATGTAAAGCACTGTGTTATTTCAAACTCAGGAGCTGTACAATGTTTCATTTTGAGGGATTTGCACCCGGTTATTAATGTGGATGAATTTCTAGAGTCATGTTTTCGGTGTTTAAAAAAAAAAAGTCTACATAAAGTATATGGATTCCTCTCTTCTTTGTCTAAACTTCCCCTAGTTTCCTTTCAGTTCGCTCTCTTCAGAACAGGACTCTTACTTGTTTCACTTATCCAGATGCAAACAATTTTCAAGCAACAGACTCTCTCATAATGCTGCTATGTCAACATTTTCATTATGGGTTAAAAAAATTCCACTCATCACACTGCTCTTGCATTAAAAGGAACAAGTTCTTCCATTCAATACTTAACATGTACTAACTGTAAACCGACTGTCTCAGCCACAGACTGCAGATGCTGCTAAAGCAGAAGTCCCATTTAAATACCCAGCACAGGCAACGTAGTTGTAATTAGTGCTTCCTAAGTGATCAGTATAGACTGAACATCCGTCTGGCATTTACCTCAACCTGACCAATACATGTTATACCTGCCTCCTCCACTGTGCGATGCAGAAGACATACTAAAATGGCAACATAATACGCATGGAATGCTTCTCTTCTGGTAGAGACTGTTGAATGTGGAAGTGCCAAAGTAAAATCAAGTGACTACTGAAGAAAAAAAATGGAAGTGCAATGTGCTGTGCTGTACAATAATGATTGGCTAAATAGAAACCTCATGGTACAGCCCATATACAAAAGACACCTAGTTTGGCAGTTAAGGACTCTGTAAATAATACAATCACATGATGCTGTCTAGTAAGACCATAAAGGCAGATAACTATAGAGTGTATAGCAATGAGCAGCTTACAAGTGCTTAAAAGAGTATCAGCTACAGAAAGCTATGCAAAAAGCTTGACAGACTAATTTCACACAGTGATGAATAAATCCACAAAAAGTAAGAGAACTATACATGTAACATCTCTCCAATTACAAAGATCTAGCTTACAAGGCATACTATTTTTATAATCTTAATAGTCCATCACAAACAGGGAAAAAAAAGGGGGTTGAAATGCAGTAAGGGAAGGTGGGAAAGGCTTGGCGTACTTAAGACTGGTTTGCACTCAGACTAACAGCTTAGTCATTGTACCATACACCTATGCGCTCCTACTCATCCAGGCTTACACACAGTGCACTTAGAGGAAGAGAACAGTTGTGTACTACTTTATGTGTAACCTTGTAATTTTGAAGTCTGAGAAGTGGACGTGAAATCATTTTGAAGTAACCTTTTATGAATACTTCCGAAAGAAAATAAATCACTGACATTTATTTAAGACCTGTTTGCAAGCTGAGGAAAAACCAGTTAAAAGTGGCACATGATTAAGTTGATATTATTTTTTCTTTCTTTAATAAAAGTTATGAGAAAACGGATTGAGAATGTTGTCTACACATGGAAAACAGAGCCACGCATTTACTCCAGACTAGCGTCCCTTTCTCCCAGTAATGCAACACAGAAGTATGTGCTGTACTAATTATTTGCTCTGTGAGTAAGAAAGTCATTCTTTAATATACTGTCTGCAACACTGAGACTGGTCAATTTAGCCTTGCAAAGAAGGCCCGTTACATGTAGCTTAACTAATTGAGATAAACGCTGCAGTACTTGAACTACTTTAGGATCAAAGAACACCTGAAATAATATCACTTTAACATAAAATGTTATTTTCCAGTTCCATAATCACTTCCGTTATAGCAATTAACAGCAACACTTTCTCATACATACTTCATGCAAATTTTTTAATAAAAACAGCTTGCTACAGGGAGAGGAAGAAGACGTGCAGCTTTGTTTTTTTAAGAGCACTTAAAAAAACTGAGAAGCATCATTAGAAAGGCTTTGACAATGTTTTTTTTCTTTGTCCTAACTCTAGACAGCTTGACATGAAAGGACTACACTACAAAGTTATCCCTACATAATCTATAATATAGATCACAGATTAGCTCTGCTATAAGAGTAGGGATAACCACACTAGCTGCAAAATATAAACACCGTTTCAACCCATAAAGTCAATTTGTAGCCAAAATGCTGCTACCAAATTAGCATATCCTCCAAAGAGCCCCAAAGCAGGATTTACTCAGCAGTGCAGTAAGGAGGCACTTCACTGCATCTTGTAGCACACAGAGTTTGGATACTCCTCCCACACCTCCTATCTATTCCTAGCCTGTAATTTATGTATGGACATGACATTAAAAAAGGACTAAAAAGGTAGGCAACTATGAAAGAAAGAATTTTTCATCACAGACATTACAACCTTTGTTGTTATTAGGCCATGACCATTTGATAAAAAGCACATCTTTGTCAAGGTTTCAATACCATCATTCTTCAACTGAAATGCGAATTCCCAGTAGACACCTCTTCATGTTTCACTCATTTGTCTCACAAATTTTACAGCAAAACTTGTGAGCTTTTGAGCTGACATTGAGGCTGTTGCTGAAACTTTTTTAACTGGAGGGTGGGGGTAGGGAAATGACACAAAACAGCTCATCTGAAGCAGGCAAACTAGCTCCCTAATAACTCATTTCAATACAACAAAAAATATAAGCTGGAAGCCTTCACATGAACTATCTGGACAAAAAGCTATGCCACAAAACTAAATCTTCAGCAATGAAGTTTCTGAAGGCTAAACATGAGCTAATTTCTGTTCCTAACAAAGTGATTTAACATTATTTCACTCTCACAAATGACATTTTAGTCTTGACCAAAGAAAGGGTAAACAAACCCACAAATAATTATTCTTGCACATACATTACAATTATTGCAGCATACTTTACAGAAGTATTCTTTCAGCAAATAAGGAATTAGTTACATATCAAATAAATATTTTATCTTAGTCAGTGCCATGTGTCTATAGCTGTTGCGATTTGGTTCATTGTAGCACATCGTATAGAGGATAGGAGCAGCTGTGTGCATTGGTGTGTTTGAATAGATTCCCAACAAGTACTGAGACATAACTCCAAAAAGGAAAAGAAAAAAAATGAAAAAACTCCCCTACATGTTCAAAAAAACTTAAATGAGCTCAAATGGAGCAACACTAGAGCACAGCCACCTAGAAACCTCTCAGTTTTCTATGAGACTGAGTTGCAAGATGTCTAGAACAGCCATAATGAACAAACTGGCCTGTACTCATATCTCAGCTGTCATTTTTACATAAGCTAACTTTTCACGTTTATCGCTCCCTTCTTTTGGGAGAGATGACCTCAGATATTTCAGCAGTTCTACACAATATCCTCCCGTTTTCTGTGGCTTTGACCTATCCTACCACAATACTATTTTTAACCTAATACAGCAAAGTATTTTATCTCAGTGAGTATTTTTCATTCCTATAGCAACAGGCTATTGCTCTACTCTAAATGGATGAACACAACTCCCTTTCCCAGTCATGTTTCTGAAAGGTTTCCAAACAAATATAAGTGTTCTTGTGATGCTCCCCAAAGACTTCTAGTAATGTATTTTATCCCAGTATATTACCTGCTCCCCCAAGAACACCACATCTGTCATGGTATGCAAGCATGCACATATTCAGCACACATCCCTTATAATCTATGTTGACCTTGGAATACAGAAATAGTTATGTATACACAGAATATACAAACAGAAGAGGAACCATTGCTGGAAAAAAGCAACCAGTACACATACATTGAGTACAATTCAATTAGGCCAAATGGGGAAAAAAATTCAAAGGCCATGTCCAGGAAGCATGTCTGAATGCAGTTAATTGTGTTCAAGCATTAAGAATGGTATCTAGGCATCCTATGTTTGTTTTAGAGCAGCCAGACATTCCCATCACTAAATCCATACTGCAGCAACAACCAGGCAGCAACACAGAAGTTTTGCTGTGGTTGTTACTATCACACTGTACTGGAGGCAGGATTCACATAAATATCTAACAATCTCCTAGAAACATTGAACTCATCGATCCATCACTGCCTGGGTCCTCCTGAAAAACTCTCTCCTAAAAGTAAAGACTGTGGCACCTACACCTACAAATTATAAATGGTAGGTCCATACATGCAAGGCATTTTGTATATAATTCACATGGTGTTAAGCCATATTTGCCAGTGTTTAACATTAGGGAAAAAAAAAACCAAAAAAAACTGAAAGCAAATTTATCAATGCAGTTATCAGTGACTTTTCTGAGATAGAAGCTATTTTTAGGGAAACATGTTGCTTGGCCAATTCAAACTCCTTTTTTAAAACTCATTTTAAACTCAACATTAAGTTATTTTATCCTGTTGGAATAACCAGGAAGGATGTTCTCAGCTTGAAATTTACAGGCTTTCAACTAAGCTTATAGCTCACACGTCTGCCTCTGCCTTTCCCTTATACTTTGTGTAGTTTCACAACTATACTTTACAGACCCTATATTGCTTTTCTCTGCTTGCTGTCATGAAAGTCTCACACAAATGTCATGGGAAATCAATTCTATTAGACATAAAAACCTTTACAAAAAGCACTTCCAGATGCATAAAATAAATTTTGCTTACTTATTAGAACAATAAAGAACAAAAAAAAATTTGAAAATTAGTCTGTAGTTTTATTTCCAGTTTTAAAAGAGAAAAAAGTGACGAAGTGGTTTACATAGTGTAGCTTGTACACAAGGATATAAGCAGACCCAAAACCAAAATACGAACCCTAGTGATTCATGTCTAACAAAGCTCAGAAACTGTGTATGCTACAGTTTCTGCACATAAGCCCCCTACCCTAGCAATGACATTACCATTCTTTTTGTCTGACGTCTCAACTGCAAAATCACAAGGGAGTTATGGATATCCATGCCACTGTAATCACTCACTTCCTTTTTCCATACCAAGGAATATTAGATTATCTGCAGTGTGTGCCACTGTGGCAGTTAGCAAAGTTAGATTTATAGTTCTGATACACACTGGTGCAAAACTGGATTTTTAGGCCCAATGTTAACTATTAACTTTTGATATATTAGAAAGACTTGGAACATATATTCTTTCTAGGCAGACTTTCAAGGCTCACTACCTTGAAATCTTTACAGCCTAAGGCCCACAAATTCAGTAGATTTAGCACACGACCCTGGGGGAGGGGCGGGAAAAAAAAGAGCTGAAAGATCACCCAGTTTATCCCACCTCCTAGGCAATCCTGCCAGATTATCTGTCTTGTCACACCTAACTGACTTTCCTGCAACTATTCCGGTGTGTGGAAAGAGAAATGCGCATATGTACAAGTCTTCAATTCAACAGGTGAAAGCACACATCACTGTGAATATCTACTGAGTTTATCAGGACACTGTGGCAAGGTCCACCTGAAAAAATGGGATTACAAGAATATGGCCTAAAATACACAGTCTAAGAAAAATAAAATGTTATTGTATCAGGCATATATACAGATATACCCACAAGCATTAAAAGAGTGTTAACCAGGAAAACTACTCTTTAACCTACTCATTATCAACCGGCTAATTTATTTTAGATGCAACACACTGCCAACGAACATAAATTTATCAGCTTCCCTCCCCTATTAGTCTGTCCTCATGAACACGCACAGTTTTAAGAGACTTCCACCCAAATCAATGAGCTGTCTTAATCAATTTACTTACTACTAAAAAAACCCAAGCAGGTTGCCTAATTAAATTCATATTATAACTCATATCTAAAATAAAGGTGTACTGCACTTCACCATACACCACATCAAACTAAACTGTTTCCCCGGTTTCACACTGACTTTCTGCAGCATGCATGCTTTTTATATTGATTACCTCTTTCAAATGAAACAAAAATCTGACACGTTGATAGAAGTATACCTTCCTCAATGACTATTATTCACAGTATCATGACAAACAATTAAGCTATAAATTTAGTAAAAACACAGACTTATATAATAATGCAATTTCCTCATTTTGACACACTTCTCATTACTCAAGGCCCATTCTGTCACAATTTTAAGACATTTTTGATATGCATTAGTCTAGAAAGTCTTAGTAGAAAGGGCTGCTAAGCATCCTAAAGCACTGGAGAAGCCTGTTAAGTACCACAGAATTGTGTCTGACAAAATACACAGGAGTAGACAAGTCTTCCACATTAGAGCTACAAGTAAGTTGTAGAAGGAGTATGAGTATCACAGGTCTCCCCAGGCCTCCAAGTCAACCACCTGGCCCTTATCTCCAGGCCTCATCCTGCCTCAATCCCTACAGTTCCTTCCTTGAGACGCTATAAATATTAAAGGCCCTCTGTGAACCCCGCATGCAAAGAGCAATCCAAACTCTGCCAGGCTCCCTCTCACCCAACATCCAAGCACCTTCCCCACCTCCTCCAAAACACCAGGCCTGTTCCAGTAGGCACACCCCTACCCCCAGAAACATCACTGTCCTCGACCCCACCAACGCCCCAAACCCGCAGCAACACTCACCCAGCAGCGTCCTTGCCCCCATCCCACCCACACCTTAGCACCACTTAGGCTCCCCTTTCCCATCAACAGCCTCCATAAGCCCCCGAATAACCGCTGTTCCCTCAGGCATCCCTTCCCCAGCGCCCCCCACCCCCAGCGCCACTAGGCCTCCTCAGCCAGCCCCTGCCCAGCGCCCCTCACCTCGTCCCGCCCCAGCCCCGCCGCCACGGCCCCGGCCGCACCTCACGGTCCTTAAGGCCCAGGAGCAGCACCTCCTCCATGAGAGTGAGCCGCGTTTCCTTGGAGTCGCCCTTCTCGTCGTCGCCGGACTCGTCCCGGCGGCCTTCATCTTCCGGGCCGCCCCCCGCCCCCCGCTCCTTATCGGCGGCGGCGCTGCGGGAGGCCTCGGTCCGGCGCTGCACCAGGCCGGAGCTGCGCTGGGTTAGGGAAGTCATGGCTGGAGGAGGCGGGAGGGCAGAGGCCCGCCGCGGTGAGAGGGGCTCGGCGACAGCTCGGGAAGGGGGGAGGAGAAGGGACGGGAGCCTCTCAGCCAAGCGCCCTATCCGCACCGGGGCAGCGGCCGTCCGGGGGGAGTCATGAGGAGCGGGGCTTGGCCACGGCGGGGTAGGCGGAGGCAGTGGGGGCCGGCGTCCCCCCCTCCCCCCTGCGGCAGCCGAGCTGGCGGATGCAGCTTCTCCTCCAATATGGCGGCGCGGACTGATGTCAGCGGAGGATGTGGCAGCGCCGGGAGTGGGGGCACCGGAAATGGCCGCGGGCGGGAGGGGCCCCCGCGGGGCGGAGGGCGGAGACGAGGTGCCTGAGGGCACCGCCCCTCCGACACGGGGAGCGCGGGAGGCACCGGCCGTTGGTGGCCGTTACCCGGGGCTGTGGAGAACGGTTATCCCAACGCTCCGGGAGAGGAGGTGGCCGGTGCCCGCCATGCCATAATCCAGAGGCGGGGTATTGCACTGTCTTAACTTAATGTGTTTTTTTTTTTCTTTAAAAAGTGCCTTATTTACAACCTTAAGTCTACTTGATTTCATATTTAGCCACAAGATCATGTCCAATTGCTAGTGCAGCCTCTCAGGACTATGTCTCCGTGTATATATATACATATGTGTATATATATAACTAGATAATAGATACATATGCACACATATATATACTCATAACTGAGCTCAGGTGAGCTGTGACCAGTCACTTCAAACTGAGGAGATTGAGTCCCTCAGCTATGCTGTCAATGAGCGCCTTTTTCAAACCTTTACCCCTTCTAAACATGCCACACCGAAAACTCAAAAAAGCACTTATCAAGGATAAATCCCATATGTGTTTCCAGGTAGCAAATTTTATTGCAGAATAAAGGTGCTTATGATGCAAGAATGGCCCATACTTTTTAGTCCACAATTAGGATATTGCATTTGGCCATACTGAGATACATAGATACAAACATACATGAAATTTATAGCTTAAATAGAAATAAAATATGTATGCAAATACACAATTATTTTTTACAGTTATTTTTTAGGTGCACCCCGTTTACCAAGAGCCCCGAGTCACTTTGTAAGTGATTTTAGCCTCCTTTGTTTCCAATTCTCCAATCACCTGCAATTGTGACTTGGTAATAATTCAGTATAGCTTTTTAAAGACCACTGATATAAAAGAATAGCAGACGGACAAAACTGATCCCCAGAGGACCTGAATCGCTCACACAACTGTTTGCTGGTCTTTCCTTTTCTGTGTTTTGAGGCCTGCTAATTATTCACGGTCCACCTACTCCATGACATTCTAATTTTTTTATCTTCCTGGTTTTTTTAATTAAAATGTTTTGCTGTACCAGATCAAACCAAAGCTTAAGGATAAAACATCACTGTTACTTTTATCAAATAAACATTTGCATAAAGAAGAGATACCACAATAGGATTACAAGATCTGCATTCTGGCAATGTCTTTCCTGCGTAGTAATTATACTCAAATATTTATTAATTTAGTCCTATGTGAGCCACTTGGATATTTTGCTGAGGATTACAATCAAGATGACAGGCATGTAATTAACCTGTGTCATCCCTTTTACCTTCTTTTAACATAGTTACTATATACGCTTTCTTCCTGTTCTTTTGAACTCCCAAGATTTATTGAGAATCATAATTAGACATCAAAAAGACGTTCCAAAAAGCTCTTTTAAAAACCTGTATGCAAATTATCCTGGCTTACTGATACAAATTACCTAGCTTTGCTATTTCTGTTTAAATTTTTCTTGAAGTATACTGTTAGTGGAAAGTATTTCATCTTTGTCCTGTATGGTAACATTTACCTATTTCCCCAGAAAACAAAGCTATTTATTGTACACATTTTTTAAAGCACTGTTAACAATTCTTATTTTTCTCTTTACCAATATCATTGTTAGAATTTGCCTTGTACTTACATTCAGTTCCCTCTTTCTTTCTGTTGGTAAAACTTTTCTCAACATCACTTACGTTTTCTTTAATTCTGGGATTTAGTTAACAAAGCAATGCTATCTTCTCCTTTCTTATCAAAGGAATGCACTGGTTGGCCTGTTACTATTATTTTCACTTTCCCATTACATTAGTGAGGCATTTTAACTACATTTGGGGCTTGCCCTGATTGCATTTTAAGGGTTGATTAAAATGATTGAATTAACTGATTAAATGTTCAAATTTTTTTTTGTTTGCTTCCTTTCCTCAAGGATCTCAAAGGACACATCGTTATATTCAGTTTTGTGAAAATCACTTTTTAAAAGTAGTGGCTAATTATATTATTGATTTGCCCACTTTTCTGTTTTTTATTACAGAAGTGATCAGATTAGGATCACTTGTAGGTTAATATGAATTTTTAATTTTGTTGATCGATTTCATTTTTATTAGGATGAGGTATACTGTGAAGTTCCTTATATCTGACAGTCACTTTTCTGACTTAGAAACTCAGGTATTTGCACAAATTGAATGGTGTAATTTCAAACAAATATATTTTTTCATTACTAAATTCAGTTCTGATACTTTATCTAATGAACATAAACTAATAAGCTCAGTGTGAATGCATATAATTGAATTTTGAGCCAATTCTTTTTTTTATACTCATGCAATGCTGATAGACAAAGCCAAAATTTGCATGAAGAGGATAGCAAACAAGACACATTCCAGCATGTGCGTTCGTTGGTGTTGATCCCTTTTACATGACTGAGAGCTGTTAGGGGAGGTTGCTCGGCTTATTGGATTTCCACCTAGGAGATCCTAATGTACCACGTCATGACCTTCTTACCTGCAATTTATTTTATAGTACCAAACTGCATTTGAAAAATACTTCTGAGTCATATGTAGCTTTATCAGGAGTCTAGAAGGCTGACACCGTGTTTGGTACTGGCTCGTGCAACATGTGGTTCATGTCATTTGGGTTGTCACTGGGCATCTCACTGGGTACAGGCTCTCCTTCCTCCCCCCACCCCAATGCCAGTGGCCTCCAGCCTGAGGCCCTAAATCTTTGAAACGTCCTGTTAAGAAGTAATAATGCAAAAGCACAGGCTGTAGTCTATAATTAATTTTGTTTGGCTTGCAGTAAATTGACCTTGTAATGCATTCTTGTTTATTCTCAAGCCTGTATATGGCAGATATTCTATTAACAGTTGCTGATGAGTCTAAGTTATCTCACTAAATGCAGATTACTTCAAAAGTAGCTAGGTTTTCTGAACTGCTGCTAGCCCATTGGGAAGTTGAAATAAAAGGGAAATAGCAAGGGCATGAATCTTAGACTCTTGTGTTGTTCTAGTTGCAGCTGCGGTGAGTTACTTCACCACGGGAGCAGGGCTTACCTCCATGATGCAGCAGAAAAAGTGATTGACAAATCAAGTGCAAATGTCTGTTGGAACAGCAGGTCAAGCAAAGAGTAACTTTATTTAACACCTGAAGCAGGAGGTTGCATGGTATTAACAAGTGTAACTTGAACGTCACAAGCATGACATACAGCTGGTTAAAGCAAGAAGTTGTTGAAGTTTCAACCTGACAGATGTGCCAGGCTCGGAAACTTAATGTGTAGTGAGCGAATCCTAGTGCTACTCTCTCAGCATCATAACAAGCTGCTGCTGGGCAGATTTTTCTCTTGAAGGATCACTAGATTAATAGCACATGCATGTTTTGGAGTTGACAGCAAGAATACAAGAGTTGTTTTCTAGAAGGTGGCTGCTGGGTCTGGTACGGTTTCACCATGAAGTGGTTTCAGCAGTCAAGCTTGTTTACATTCCTGCCTGTGTCTTCCTTTCCCTCCCAGTGAAAGTTTGCCACTCCCAATTATGCCACTGAAAACAAGCATCAGGTGGAGCTGTGGCCTGAATCCCTGTAAGGATCTGACTTAAGAAGGTCATGTTTACCTGTATCATTTCAGGGATCTATTGACAGGGCAGTCTCACAAATAGGCATCGTATTATTACTGAAGGGGCACTGAGCTGGAGTAGAAAATATGGAAAACCAATGGCCAGGACCACAGGGTAACAAGAATTTCTTAAGGCCAAACCATCTTTAAAACCGTGCTGATTACAAACACGCTGCTTGAGTGCTAGAGTAGATATTAATGCCAGAAAGCAACTGGAAGGAACAAACTATCTTGAGATTTGTTCCATCCAATACTACCCATGTGATCTCCAAGAACAGGATTTTCACTTCCAGTAAGAATCCAGATGCTGAAAGGTAAAGAGTGAAGAGAGAAGGAGGAGCTCACAGGTGTAGGAGAACTGAGTGGACTAATGTGTGATACTGTAAGTGGGAAGAAATTAGAGTCAGTGACCAACTGGCCATAGAAATCATGTCTAGTACACAGTGGTCGTGCAACATTCATTCTTCTGGTTTCATCTGCACCTGTTTTACTCATACTGTTGTTCCACTTACTAAATAAATTCTTCATTAGCCATTGCAGACCAGCTGGGATTTTCTCATTGGTTTTAGGAATGAACTTTCCAACACCAGCAGCAAATTTGTCTAAGTAAAAAGCACTTACTGATATGGCATTTTCTGTCCATACAAAGAAACCCTTGCTTTGACAGTTTTTAATGCCCAATAGTTAGACATTGCTTAAACTATCAGTTGACAAAATCAAAAGTTGCCAATATATCTTTTCCAGCAAGCCTCTTTTTAAGGTTCTCCCTTGGGATGATTTAAGGATGATGTTTTACGCTTCCCAAAAATATGAAGAATTCCTACTTTCAGTGGCATAGGTCCAGCTGTTAACACCTAGATGATATAAAGTCAGATGCAGCCAGTGAGTTAGTAATAAGATTTAACTTCAAGGGGCTTTGAGTTAAAAATTTAGTGCTGCTTTTAATTTTTGTATGTAGAGAAACAATAAATTGTGTTCTTTTAGAGATAGAGTGATAGGCATTTTAAGAAGACCAAAGGCAGGCATGCAACGTGTTATTCACATTTGCTCATTTCAAAAAGGTTTTCTTTATTTCAAGTACTTTCAGATCCTCTCATTTTCTCGTCTCCCGCAGGGTTCAACTGATTGCTAGTTCCTGAAACCTTTGTATTGTAATAGCATCTTGCTCTTTGTGTGTGAGTGATATTGTTCAGTAGCAAGAATCTGTACTGGTTATTTTAATATTACAATTACAGTACTGGAATCATAAGGTCGAAAGTATGTCAAGGTGCTGTTTGTAATGAAGATGTGCTTTCATTTCTACGCAGGGTGAGTTCAACCAGCATCACTAGGAGAAATGTGCAGCTTTCTTTATATGTTCACGGAGTAAAATGAATCCCATGAAGCCTCCACCAAAACTGTCATTGGTATTTTGGCAAAATTTAAAAAATTTAATTTAAAAAGTGAATTTTATACAAATTAAGTTTTGAAAAATCGTTATTTCATTTCCTAATGTAACAAATGCTTTACTAGCTGTTTCTTGTAAAGTGTATAAATACTCATCAACTCATTAAAAACTTAAGTAAAGCCAGATGGTGCAAAGACAGTGTTCCCATGGAGTTGTAATTTACAAGATAAATAGTGATTAGAACAGTATTCTTGTTGTCTAATTAAAGAGTACTTGTATTCATTCAGAAGTATGTGTAGTATAAATGTGGATTACTTGTGGTAGGTTTACACCCTCTCGTTATGACTGAAGACCCATGCAAAGAGAATCAAATAACGAGTGGTGATTTTAGAACAGTAAACATGAGGCAAACAGAGCCATAGGGTCAGTCAGGGAGAAGAACAAGGATTTGAGGAACTAGTGGTCGTATCGACTCAGCAAAGGTGTGTGAGCAGCTGGGACAGGGGAAATGGAAGAAAAATCTAGAAATATTTGGCAGCAGACATCTCTGAGCCTCTATAAAGACTGTTGTAAAGGAGATAAAGCTGCATTTTCAAGTTACCTTGTTCCTGAGAAATAAGCCAAATGCATTGCAATGCCTCTTCTGCTCCTGGCAGAGGTTGCATACCCTGCTTGTGCTGGATGGTTTGTCTTCTGATGGCAGCCAGGAGGCTGTGATCAAAGTCAACGCCAGAAGGTTTTTAAGTTTGGCCATATAGTACCATAATACCCAGTGAGCAAAAAACATTGATAAACTTTGTAGATTAAATATGCAGACATCTCTGGGTTACACTTCTCCCCGATTCATTCAAGAGTCAAGCCAGGATGGAAGCATATCTAATTAGTTTGTTATATTTAAAGTTGGCTTTGAAAACACAGAAAAATAAATTCTTCTGCAAGTCAAGTCTTAGAGAGCACTATGTCTCCCTGACTTGCTGTGAACTTCTTTACACAGTTTTTGCCGTCACAACCTGCTAGACGCCAAACATGGATTTGATTATGATGGGGAGAAAATTCCAGAAGATGTTTTTTGGAAGCGATGCACTTGCTCTTAACTGGGAGAGTTCAAAAATGAGACTGCTCACTCAGCAGCAGAGCACACTACCGACACTTCCATTTATCTGTTTTGACCTGTATTCCAGGCACCTCCATTGACTGCAAGGCAGAAAGCTTGAGAATATCATCCTGTGAATATTTTCCCATAGGGTTAAAACAAGCCAAATATGGACTGATTTTTTGGAGGTTAATTCTGCACTGTATTTTATCTGTGTAACAACATCTATCTTTGAAATCTCTTCATAGGGGATACACAAGGAATTTTTTATTTAATTCTACACTGCAGACCACATTCTTAGTTCAAATTAAAATCATTCTTAGTTCAAATTAAAATAATAATTTGAATGGTTGGGGCAAAAGCCATGTAGGACATTACCTCTATAGTATAATCGACAAGCATTTAACACAACATTGTCTCTGTGGTTAGCCAGTTATTTAAAAACTTGTTACTGTCCAGTTAATAAGTACATTTTCATAAGTACTGATTGCATTTAGGATTTCACTAATGATCTGTAAGTATGTAAGAGCTCCTGCTAGGTAGTCATGTAGCACCAAACACGACTACCTGCGCATGACTAAGGTCATGTACATGTACAGTACCTAACCATGAGACACAGAGCAGTGTGATTCTTGAATGTTTTCAGGTTTTTTGATCCTAGGATTTGTAGCAATCACAGTGGATTCAAACAGAGCAGAGAAAGAACTAGTAGTCAGGAACTATCAGAAAACTCATGATAAAGCAGTAAGTTTACAATCAGCCTTGTACATCTATAGCATGCTCATGTTTCTGCCTTTTAGTGGATTTTTTTCTCCCTGAAGACTAGATTGAGGAAGAAGACAGGGGATTTGGGGCTTCACTGTTGAAGTCAAAAAGAGCTAAAACAGCACCAGAAATACACAGTTTAGCTGCAAAGCTTATATGACTTTTTTCCCAGGGATCCTGGAATGGGGAAGGGGGACTCACTAGACAAATGCCTCACTGACTCCAGAGGGAACCACCAGCGGAGTACATTTCTCTGCATGCCTAGACATGCAACAGCACTAGAAGAGAGCCAGTGCGCCTGACGAAAATAGCATCAAAAAACTTGGCATGAGAAGAGTTCCCCAAAATACTTTTCTATACCTGGGAGGAAAAGGAATTAAAGTGTAAAAAAAGTGCTTGTATCTCTTGTTCAGTTACATGAACCCTCGTCTTGCTAGTGGTCTCTTACTTTTGCATTATCATCTTTTTTCTTTTTTTTTTTAAAGTCACTAAGTTGTTGCAAAAGTTATCTTTCAACAGGGCAGAAGCTTTCCTTTTCTCTTGAATCCATTTAGTGTTAAATTATAACTTCAAGCTAGGACATTGATACCTGCCTGCCTCAAAACCTCACACTTAGACTAACAGCAACTTGTGGCACGTGACCATTGGATCACTTTCCCGCGCTGATGCCAGGCAGTTGCAGGACCTGCTACAATACATAGCCTACCTTTTGCACCTCCCAAAAATCTGCCTTCCACAGATACCAGAGGTGGTCTGATGCTCACAGCAGCAAGCTATGTCACTGAAGCCAGGGTTAGACCTTTAGGACTCCAATGACTTTCCCAGGGGGGAAAGAAAAAAAAGGGTTAGCAGCTAAATTATCAGCAGTCACAAAATAAGATGGAAGTTAGAAAAAAGACTTAGTGGAGGAACCCAGCTGGTGACTGGTAATAGAAATGCACCAGGCAGCCCAAGAAGGTGGCCCTGGCATGGTCCAGGAACTTCCAAACCACAAGGATGCATCTGCAAGGGAGGCCCTTGGCTGCAGCGGGGAATGAGAGAGGCTGCACAGCGTATCAGTATTTTCACCTGCATAGACAGTAAGTCAAGATCTCTGTCGGTTTATAAGTCATCTTTGGAAGAAAAAATAAATCTCTTTCTGCTCTTGCTGAGATACAACAAATGACATCTGAGCTTTCCATATTTAACACAGAATATGTCACACTGATGAGTCAGCCATCTGTATCAAGGTGTCCTACTTTGGTATGTATGGTCTTTTCTCACTAAATGTTTTCCCTCATGTTTATGTAGGCACCAGCTTAATTCTCTTTGCAAAGGATAAAACAACGATTTTACTTAACAGTTATTTACTACACAGTTAAGTCCTTCAAAGAGAAAAAAAAAAAAAAATCCTAAAAAATGACCCAAAACTAAAACTAGTGTCATTGTTTATAGCCTAAGTTATGGAGCAGCAAATGCAACTCTTTTTTTTCTGCAGAACAAATATACAAGCAGAAGACACTTAAGATTTTACTGGCCTTAAGCGTCAAAACGCACCTGTGGCTGAAATCCAGCGAGGTGACCTCTCACTGCTGGCAGCAGGAGAGCAAGACCAGGCACTATGCCAAAGCAAAGAAAGCACTCCCTATCCTGGAATCATGGTCCTGCTCTGAAACACAGCTCTGTAAAAAACAAATTTAGGACTTTCCCTTTTCTTTGAATTCAACGGGCTCTGTTTTCCTAGCTGCAAACTCAGCTTGGAACTGGAGAACCAACTTGGCACTTCACCATCAGTCATAAACATCCTGCAGCCAAACGCAAACTATCACTTACACCTGCACGACACCAGGATTGTAAAAAACTGGCCTCAGATATGAATGTCGTGTTTGAATATGTGTTCACTAGTCATTGTTAATGTAAGGTTAATACAAGGTGTTAAGTGTTTCTAACATCCTGGTTTATGAGAGGAGCTGTTTCTGGTGCTTCACAAGGCCACATTGCTCTTAGGTATACAATTGCAATGGAATTAAAACCTTCAACACATAATATTTATGAAGATGTAATCCAAGCTGACTTAGTAGGGACTTCATTGCGATTAGCATCAGGAAATCCAGCATAGAATATATTGGAGGACCAAAACTGTTTAAGGAAGAAGATGCCATTTTTACCACTTTCCATTGGCAAGATCATATTGGAAAGATACTGTTGCACAAAAGTAAGTCTGAGATTTGAAAATACATAGATAGATGAAACTATTTAGAATCATAGTATAGTTTAGGTTGGAAGGGACCTTTAAAGGTCATCTAGTCCAACCCCCTGCAATAAGCAGAGACATCTTCAACTAGACCAGGTTGCTCAGAGCCCCGTCCACCCTGACCTGGAATGTTTGCAGGGGTGGGACATCTTACCTCCTCTCTGGGCAACCTGGGCCAGGGTTACACCACCCTCACTGTCAACAAGTTTTCTTTATAGCTAGTCTGAATCTACCCTCTTTTAGCTTAAAACCATTACCTTTGTCCTATCACAACAGGCCCTGCTAAAATGTCTGTCCCCATCTTTCTTCTAATCCCTATTTAAGTACTGGAAGGCTGCAATAAGGTCTCCCCAGGATATGGTTGACCTTCTGGGCTGTGAGCACACATTGCCAGCTCATGTCCAGCTTTTCGTCCACCAGTACCCCCAAGTCCTTCTTGGCAGAGCTGCTCTCCATCCCTTCATCCTCCAGCCTGGATTGATACTGGGAGTTGCCCCAACCTGGGTGCAGGACCCTGCACTTGCCCTTGTTGAACCTCATGAGGTTCACACAGGCCCATTCCTCGAGCTTGCCCAGGTCCCTCTGGATGGCATCCCATCCCTCAGGCATGTCAACTGCACCATTCAGCTTGGCATCATCTGCAAACTTGCTGAGGCTGCACTCGATCCCACTGTCTATGTCCTGGATGAAGATACTAAAGAGTACTGGTCCCAATATGGACCCCTGAGGGACACTGCTCCTCACCGATCTCCATCTGCACATTGAGTCGTTGATCACTACCCTCTGGATGCGACCATCCAACCAATTCCTCATTCACTCAACAGTCCCTCCATCGAATCCATCTCTCTCCCAATTTAGAGAGAAGGATGTTGTGGCAGACCGTGTCAAAGGCCTTACAGAACTCCAGATAGATGACATTCCATAGCTCGAAGTCTACTTCAAAGCAGACTTTTTACTTTGTCTCTTTAGCACAGCTCACAAAAATAAAAAAATTACCAAGATTCCTAATTCTGCTCCATCTTTTCTTTTGTTTGCCTTCTGCAGGAAGAGAACTTTCTTGATCTGGGCAGTTGGCCAGCTCAGAGTCTGATAGGTTACTCCAGTTAGAAAGTAAACATCTTTGATGCAATTTGGTTTTTTTACAAAAATATACAGCCCTGATTCTTTGAGCACAGTATATATCAAACAGCTGGAGACAATGTCTTTAAACATAGCTCTTTCAGCCAGCACCTGGCTGGTTCCACCTTTCACCTGACCTCAGCAGCACCAGGAGATGTTTACAAGGCTTCTCCTACCCATTCTCCATAGGGCAATATATTTCATGCTCCTCAACACTACAGAATACATCTCAAAAATCTGATCTGACACACCAAAGTTACTGATGCGTGGTTACACAGCTATTGCCTGCCCTAACATGGGACAGACTGCTTAGACTTCCATCGCTCAGCAGTGAGGATGTAGTGATAGCTGGACCAAGACTACTCGCCTACTAATGCAACACACACCTTCTCACAGCAGGCCCAGGGACGTGTTCAGGAGACACAGGAAATTCGAATCAGTGGGTGATTTTAACTGGCCAAGATCTTCATTCAAGTGTAGCTATCTGAGTGGTACCTACTGGCAAACCAATAGTTAAATGAATTGAACAAAAGCTAATATAGATGCATGAAATAAATTTTCTACACCTCTAAAACTCAGCCATAGAGTCATAGAACAGTTTGGGTTGGAAGGGAGCTTTAAAGGTCATCTAGTCCAACACCCCTGCACTGAGCAGGGACAGCTTCAACCAGATCAGGTCGCTCAGAGCCCCGTCCAACCTGAATGTTTCCAGGGATGGGGCACCTACCACCTCTCTGGGCAACCTGGGCCAGGGTTTCACCACTCTCATCATCAAAAATTGCTTCTTTATATCCAGTCTAAATCTGCCCTCTTCTAGTTTAAAACCATTACCCCTTGTCCTATTGCAAGAGGACCTGCTAAAAAGTCTGTCCCCATCTTTCTTCTAAGCTCCCTTTAAGGATGCAGTAAGGTCTCCTTGGAGCCTTCTCTTCCCCAGGCTGAACAACCCCAACTCTCTCAGCCTGTCCCCACAGCAGAGCTGTTCCAACCCTCTGATAATTGCTGTGGCCTCCTCTGGACCCGCTCCAACAGGTCCATGTCTTTGCTGTGCTGAGGGCTCCGGAGCTGGATGCAGGACTCCAGGTGGGGGCTCAGCAACGTGGAGTAGAGGGGCAGAATCCCCTGCCTTGACCTGCTGGCCACGCTGCTTTGGATGCAGCCCATACCTAAAGGGAGTGAACATCCCACCATCAAAGCTTTTCAAAAAATGCACACAACCAAACAGATGCTGTTAAAGGGTGCACCTGTTCATATTTGTGGTGGGTTGACCTTGGCTGGTTGCCAGGTGCCCACCAAGCCACTCCATCACTCCCTTCCTCAACAGAGCAGGGGGAAAAATATGATGAAAGGCTTGTGGGTCAAGATAAGGACAGGGAGATCACTCACCAGTTACCATCACAGGCAAAACAGACTCGTCTTAGAGAAATTAATTTCTCGTCAATTAACATCAGAGTAGGTTAATGAGAAAAAAGAACAAATCTTAGAACACCTTCCCCTCACTCCTCCCTTCTTCCCCAGGCTCAACTTCACTCCCAATTTTCTCTGCCTCCTCACCCTGACCAGTGCAGGGGGACAGGGAATGGAGGCCGTGGTCAGTTGATCACACATTGTCTCTGTCGCCCCTTCCTCCTCAGGGGGAGGACTCCTCACACTCTTCCCCTGCTCCAGTGTGGGGTCCCTCCCATGGGAGACAGTCCCCCACAAACTTCTCCAATGTGAGTTTTTCCCACAGGCTGCAGTTCTTCAGAAACTGCTCCATCCTGGGTCCCCGCGGGGTCCCAGGTCCTGCCAGCAAACCTGCTCCAGCCAAGGCTCCTCTCTCTCCCCACGGAGCCGGCCCCAGCACGGGCTGCCCACGGGGTCACGGCCTCCTTCGGGCATCCCCCTGCTCTGAGGTGGGGTCCTCCCCGGGTGCGGGTGGAGATCTGCTCCCCTGTGGAGCTCCATGGCTGCAGGCAGACAATCTGCCTGACCCAATACAGCGTTTCTTTCCCTCCACATATCCATGGGAAGTTGATCCTCTTTTCCTCACTTAAAAGAGTTCAGGTGTATTAAAGAATTCCTTTTCAGTCCTGTAATTAAATTTACCTTTTCAACTCCAGCTAGGTACACTCAAATGTTATTTAACTAACTAAATGTAACTTTTCAAAAGAAATTCCTTGGCGGGGGAACAGCCACGTACAGTGCTCATCTGACAAACGCAAAGATAGCAAGTCAACTTTTCCCTCTGCGTCTGCATTGCAGCTGGGGAGACATTTGCCTCGTTAGGGTGAGCTGGTAGGGAGCAGGTTGTATATTAATAACCAGAGGGAAAATGTTCAAGAAGGGAAAAGATACCTATCAGCTTAGGCAGAATATTCTTGTCAGCAGCCAGCACCAGTAGGGCTATTATTACTTTAATAAAATCCAGAGATTTTGAAGAAACATTTATGTTCAATGTTTCCTGCTGCCTAAGTGAGTCTGGGTCTCTGGTAATTGTATTTCAGCTGTTTCCAGCATCCGTTATTACCTGCAGAACTCCAGAAGCTTTGCATATTCATGCAGCCTCTACTTAATACCAAGACATTAAGTAATGGTTTTACTATTACTGTATTTTTCATTTCATTAACTGGCCCTTTTTATCATTATCTCTGCCAGATAGATATTCAGCAGCAATTTGAATTATAAGAAGGGCCACTGCCCTAGAAACTACACTAGGTGGATAAACTTCCTCGGAAAATTAGGGTCTCTCAGAGTGGCAAGAGCTCCATCCTCCACCTGAGACAGATAATGGGCTGCATATGGACAAATCACATCACCCACATTAAATCTAAATAAAAACAGTAAGTAAATAAGTAAAACATGGTGAAAAAAGGGGAGGGGGAAGTAACCAATGAGCTTAGCTAGGCATGGCTGAAACTTAGAAAAGAAGGAATGCATCAGGAATCCAAAATCACTTCCCAAGTGATGGTTGTTTTCAGATTACAAGTCAGAACATGATTTTTGCTTTTCAACAGCTGCACTCCATCACTGCTTAATCACAGCCTGGGCAGCACAATGATTATTTAAAACCTCTGCTGCGCCAAACCAAAGCACACCCTAAGGAACTACAGGCCTGAAGAGCAAAGTATGTTTGATGGCCAGGGATTGAATTAACTGTTTTTGTTTACCTTACCTTTTTACTGTAGCAAATGGGTCAGATCCAATGCAACTATTCTTCAAATCACCCTGTAAGGCTCCTACAGGCAACCTCAAGCCTAAGCTGTTTTGCGTTGTGGTTTTTTAGCCTTTTTTTTTTTCCCTTCTCAGAAGTGTTAAGTAGCTGGAATTAGCTGTGCATGTTATTTACAACGTTTCAGCTAGCCGCACATTAGATGTGGTTCCCAGGATTTATCTCTTTTTCAACAACATGGCAGCTCAAGAGCTAGATTTACTGCACTTGTGGTTCCACCTTTCACCTTGTTTGCTCTAACTGGGGGTTGCCTATTGAAAAGGGCATCTGCAAACATTCCACTCCTGTTGTTTCCCCTTGCATGCCCATGGGGTGGTTTGGATCAACAAGCTGATCTAATAGAAAACTAATCCACAAAAGCAAAATATGCATTTCCAATAAAAATCAGCTACATGAAAGCAAAGGTGGTTGGAGTGCGTCACTGGGCAGTGCACAGCAGGACCCCCTTTGGCAGCCATCTGCGGCTGCCCCACATTGGGTGTAACCCAAACCCTGCTGGGAGAACACGGTTCCCTGCAGAGGAAGCATCATTCCCTGGTTGCTTGTGACTCTCCACTGCAGGCATCAGTACAGCAAAATACTCAAAGTTACAGGAGATACACTGCATTAAGAAAACACTTGGCTTGGCATTATCACCCTGCTTCTTCTTTGATGCAGTTTTTGTTTGTGAAAAATGCTCTGCAGGAGCAGAATTTAAATTATATATAAAAATTATATATAAATATATATAATAAATTATTAAATTATAATTTAATAATAATTATTTATTATTCTAAATAATTATGTATTATTAGTACAGGACAACTTCCAGAGCTGCCATGCTCTGTATTGGCAGGGAAATGCGGGACATTGCAATTTGAAAAGACTGGTGAAGTCAGCCATAGTACTTCATGTCTGGCTTTCAGGTATTCCCACCACCTCAGGAGAATGCAACAGGACAAACTAAGTATAGATGGCAGGTATAAAACTAATCTTTTCCAAACTTCAACAAACAGCCATCAGAAAAGCATGTGAAGAAAGGTTTTTTTAAGGAGTGAACCTATAGTAGAGAGTATGGGATAAGAAACTGGTAAATGCAAAGTGGCTTGTACGAAACGAACTAGGTTAATCCGTGCAGGGAACTTAAGCAGCTTGGTAAGGAGCATCCTGTTTTGATTTATGAATGGACGTCATAGTGAAAGTTGAAGTATCTTCTTGCATCATCACCAAAACATGATGCAATGAGCACTTCCGCCCTCTGCATAAAATTTCCTTGTTATCACATTCATGCATAAACATACTGCATTTGGCTTGCCTAGCAAGTTAGTAGCTATGACAAACCTATTAACTGCTGACACAGCATGTGACATAAGAAGAGGAGATGGATGGAGGGATGACCGAAGGTGCTATGGTATGAGCAAGGGTAGGAAATGCCAGAAGGACAAAGTTGAAGGAACTGGTAGTATGGCCAGACAACGTCACAGGAAATTGGTCTTCATAGTTCTGCCATTCACAAAATAAATCAACAAATGCACTTCCCAGGCAAATCTTACCTGCCTGCTTTAAGCATCCAGGCATAACATTAAGGGAAGTACTCATTTCTGGATTGCTGAAATAAAAAAACTGAGAAACCCAACGCTTGCTGGAAGTAACATGCTGCAATCGAGCAATGGCATTTACTGTTCCATAGGGTTTCCACATGAGGACAAGGCTTCACAGCAGTCCAAAACAGGGCAAATCCCTCACCCATAGAAACACTGTCAAAGATGTTAGCAGTCCTCTGTTAACCTCTTCTCAGCCCCCACAATGTTTGAAGCTGATACTCTTGACAGTCAAACTTACCTCCAAAGCAGGCCTCTCCAGGCCTGAGAACTGTCTGCAGTCTCTGCCCTGTTCTTCTAACACAGACTGAAAAACCCCATTTCTACTCTATCTGTATTCAATGTGGAGGTGCCCGCTCCACTAAATTGTTTCTCCAGCTCAAGTACCAGCTATCCTTACCTTCTGTGTCCACTCCTTTCCAAGGTAACTCTACTATCCCACTACGTAAGAGTCCTGTCATCTTGCAAAGGCTGACAAAAAGCATTTGTCACAAGCTAACTTTACTATAAACCAAGATAAAGGCCCTGAGACCATGAGAAGGTTTTTGCTCCTCCAACCCCCGCAACCACTGAATTAACCCTGGAAGAGCATATGTCATTCTGTATGTAGAATGCCCTTTTTAGACTTGAAAGAGTTCATTAATCTCCTACCTGTCCCAGAAAACGAAGTACATCCCACATGATTTCTAAGTAAAGTTTTATGCAAAATCTATCTCCGAGAGTGCACCAGGCAGTAAATACTGAAGTTTCCAGCTAAAGATTAGAATGAAGGTAACCTCTGGTGTGACAAAACTAATCCACTGTAAGACATCTACAGCAGAAAGTATTCTACTACCTCCTGAAGAAGTTATTCTGCCATGCTTTAAGCATGAATGGAAAAAGCTTTAATTGGAGCATGAGATGAGGAGGCCAAGTTGGCTTAAATACCTTTATGAAGTACATGTTTGCATTCCAGTATGATGTGCATCAACAGCCGAGCATTTTCACTAGTGAACGCAGCCTTAAATCAAAGCCAAGCGGTTGAAGTGCACGTACTGATATTTAGAAGATGTGGGTGAGGCAGAGGCACACCTTGTGTTACAATGTGACCCGGCACATCACAGCTGCTGCATAAGCTATTACTGTATGCGACTTCAAGAACAAGTCTGTCTCAGGCTTGTTGCATTCTCATTAGGAAACAGCCAACATACAGAAGCTAGCAATTTGTAATCTCTGGAAAAAGTCTTAAGTTTTGAATTTTTACTCCTCGGCTCACTGTGACCACCCCCCAATCCATGCTCAGTACACATTTGGTTTGAGAAATACCCCGCTGTAGCAATTTCATAGAAGTCAGTTAGTTTAACATTGTAAGAACAATGTTCCCTCTTGAAATAGCAATATACTTGTCTTTCCCTATGACTGAAATACACAAGTGTTTAATAAACCCCCTAATACTGACATTCAGCAGACACTTTCTAGACCACCTTAGTAACTTTTTGTAGTCATCCTACTGCACTGAACTTTCCTATTTCCTGAGCTGACAGCACCTCTCCAAGTAAGTACAACCAGGTCAAAGCTGCACAGCTTCCTCCCTCTAAGAGTCTGTAAAAACCCAACATATGACAAGAAAAGCCTTGTGACTGCAGATTGTCAAGTTTGCTATGATTTAAAGCATCATTTGCTAAATATGACCTTAAACATACATTATAATTTCAGGACAAATACATCAAAGTATATTTTATTAATACTCTCCAAACAGCCCACTAGAGAGAAATGACAGTATGAAAAAAAACAAAACTGTAAAGCTTCTAGGTTGCATTCAGTGTAAAAACTTGGGAGGTATAAACAGAAGCCTGGAGTAAAAATATTAAGTGCATTTCCAATCCCACAGTGCAGAAAATCAGTAACAATGGTATTTACATTAGAAGTGTTCCCATGTTCAATTCCACATATATGTTTCTCTTCTATATAAACTTCTGATAACTTATGTACAAATAAGATGTCCAACATCTGTTCTTTAATATAAATATGTAATCTCCATGACTGAAACATTACAACAGTTTGATCAAAAGTATAGAAAAACCCATTTAATATTTTTTCTAATGGCAGCGTTTAAAAAAAAAACACTCTTGAACCCAAATGACCTTAGAATGATCGTTATTTCTTTGCCATAAAAATGCATTGTTCATTCAACATGCGAAGTATTATTGCATACATGAATCACAAACTACCATAATACAGTCTGAAGGACATGTGCTGAACAGTCCATTCTAGCAAGTTCTAGCTGAAAGATCATATGTATCACTGAAGAAAGCGTAAGTACTAATGTATTAAAAAAACGCTACAAACTCAAGTATTGTCATCGCACTACTAAGACTTAAGGCAATCAAGAGTTGGGAAGCTTCAGTTTGGCATAGTTGCATTAAGCTCTCCCCTTTTCCCCATCAATATAGTTAACAAATCAAAAATTATTTTTAGAGGTCTGCTGATGTTGTTGCTATAAATATTAATACAATTCAGTGTGAAGTCATTGACCAGTAACACAGTTTAATATCCCCGACTGCACTGAGATGATCCAATTTAAGCAATGGTTTCTCCACCAGCTAAGTTTTCCAGCATGAATCTCTAAACTGGTATGAGAATAGAGAAAATATTCAATGTCCTCCCTCTCAGTGGAATTGATTCTATGACTTGCATCCATTCTTGGGGTATTCTAGAATTTAAGGGTTCAAAATAGATTTGACAGTCAAATAATATTCAGCTTTACAAAGGACAATTATTTGCAGTAAAAATACTTTCTATATAAACATACACACAGCAGATCAAAGTCAACAGGCATTTCTTTATGGCTTTTTTCACTGAGGTACTGTTATAACATCCAGCAACAGGATGCAAGTATTCATACAGTATGAACACCACATTCATAAGCTGTGCCACCAACTCATGACAAGTGGCAACAGACTGCAAATCCAGCATCACTGCAGGATTACAGAAAAAGTCTTCCCTGCTATGTGGAGGGTCTCAGTGCAAGCTACAGAAAGCCTCAAAGGCAACTGGCATAATGGGGAAAGTCAAAATGAAAGTCTCACTCTATTAAAAGGAGAAAAAACAGTCATGGCAAATTAGAGCCTCACAGTCAGGCCATTTCTTACAATTAACAGCAAACATTTGGGACATCATATTCCAAGGCAGCAAGGGCATATAACAGAGCAGCCACACAGATTTGAAATGTGTAGTTAAGCTCTTATATCTGATCCTTAAGCTAAGTGCACACACAGTCAAGCTACTATTATAATACCACAAAAGGTGAAGTGCTGCAAGCCAAAGATGAACACTATCAGAAAAAATGAGGTTGACAAGCACATGACTTCAGTTGACGTCACAGTAGACAGAAAACCCCAGCTGAGCATAAGTTTATTCCTCAGCTGTAAAAAGCTTATTTGTGAATGCACATTTAGTTGCCCCTTCTCCTTTTTTTTTGGGGGGGATGCAATTTCTAGTCATAGTACTTCCAATCCTAGTATTTCTTTAGCGTAAGTGGAAGAGGTGTTATATTAAAAATGATTGTTGCTGTATATATTTAGTATTCCACCTTCACATCAGAAAATAACGGGTGTGTTTAGTTTTTTTTTTAACAAAGTGGCTATAGAGCTACTCTAGCCTAGACTTCTGGTTTTATTACACCTATCTTAAAAATGTGTTTCTGTAATAAATACTGTTAAGAGTGAAATGGAAGTTCAAAATAAGATTATTAATCATGGTAACTAGTTCTTTCCAACAAAGTTTGTTGTTGGTTTTTTTTTTTTTAAAACCCCACAAACCCATAAAACAGGCTGCAGATGCTTGAGTGAGTTCCTTATATGAGGATACAGCACAACATGTAAAACTTGGGAGCTTAGCCACATACAATTCATACTTGAGTTTATACACACTTTAGGACATATCACCACTTAGATCAACAAATTCATCATCCCTCTTGACCAAGTCATCTTCATCTTCCAAGTCTTTCCAGGTGCTGGTGGGTAAAGCTGGTTTGAAAGACTGTCTCTGAAGTAAAGCAAATGGAAACAAGGATGACAAACGGGCAGAATTTCTCTGCATTGGAACAGAATGTACACCTCCAGAAATAACTTGACTATGTTCTTCATCCATTTTTACCTGCAAGCTTTGCACTTCCTCCATCAAGTCCAAAATCTTGGCAGCTGTAGCTATTGTGCCTCCACCATGAAGCTGGGCTTCAGGTATCCATCGTAAATACCGTTGTGCCCAGACCTTGATTTCAGGACCATCGATGCAAGGTAACAGAAGACCATGATAGTCAACAGGTTTCCTACGCCAGCTATCATAAAATTCCCTGAAGCTATTAGGAGGTTCATCTGAAGAATTTATGAACTTGCCAATTCTTTTACCCAGAAGGTTTTTAATTAAATGATCCGTTTCCTCCCTGAAAAATCCTCTCTTCGTGGAAGATTTTGTTTGTGTCAATGGCAAAGAAAGTTGCCTTTGATGCTTTAAGAGGAAAGAAAAGAAAAATATACAGAGATAAATATTGATGGGACTTTAGAAAACATCTTAAGAGGAAGAAAAAAAGAACTGGTATTGAGAAAATACAAGCAAAGTCACTTAAACACAGACACTGCTTTCCTATAGTCTACGACTGTTACTCTTAAATGGCTACAACCAAATACTTCACACAGCATACTTAGTATTCCCAGATACCTTCCCTGCACTGTAACTATACCAATGAAGTAGCACTAAATACAGCATTTTCTTTTGAAAAAGGAGAATTCTTTGCATACATTCAAGTATTAGGCTTCCATGTTTAGTTTCAGCTAGCCACACAAATCAAAGTGCACTTGATTGAGAAGTTTTTATCTAGTGGTTCCGAATTGCATCCCACCACATAGGAGTTCTCTAGCTAATGCTGTGGATCATACTGACACTGTCTCACTTGAGAATGCAGATTCTACAGAACAGAATTTAACTAACAGGGATATTACAATTGAAAGAGGCTACTCCAAACAAACTTTTCTTACTGAATCTGTGCTACTTTCCAGTAATGAGGTGGTCCACCCACAATCCTCCATACCCCAGACAGTTTTTGTTGTTGGTCCCCCTCCAAGGGCACGCACATGCTCCAATTACACTCAGACAAAATTATATAGGCAATTATAAACTTGTTATGTATTTCAGTGACATACTCCATGGAACAACAAAATAAACTGACTTCAAACATGTCAGTGTAACTCAGCTGGATGTTAAGTCCCACAAGTTATCACTACACTTGCACAAAGGTATGAAGAAAAAACTTAGAAGTTCACAGCTATGCACAGGAACCATAAAACAGTGATTTATAACTGCGGTGGGTGCAAACTGTATTCTTAAGATCCAGGTGAGCCTGAGGTGTACATGTATTTTGTCAAGTAAAAAAAACTTTGCACCAATACTTCCCCTGTAAGTACATTTGAAGCATGAGTTGTGCAAGTATTTTTATAATTTAAAAAAATAGTTAAGCAACACATATCTTACTTTGAATCGTGCAGTCTTCCGTTGACTTTTTTCTGGTTTTGGCTTCTCTGCATAAAGAGGGTTGTTCAGGAAAGCCTGGGCCTTGGGGTCAAACTGCACAGACCAGTCCCACACAGTAAGAAATCTGAAAGGACCGCTTTCTGTCTTGAGGCTTTCACCACTCTGCCAAAGCAAACAGGTCACAATTAATACTGCTAGAAAGGAATTCTGACCAAGTCAAGGTGAAATGAAGAAACTGGTTTTTCATAGAAGAGGCCACAGAGTTGCAACAACACTCGTAACTTCTATGTATTTAATAGCTGAACATTATTAGATGCGAGTATAGCAACAAAAGGCTATCTATATATTATTCTCTAACTTCAGAGAGTATGTCATTTCAACAGAGCAGTTAGCACCAAGAAAGTGTCTTTTCACAGTTGAAAATAAGATTAAATGATCTGAGGGAAAAAAGTTTTTAAAATTAGGTAGGAGATAGACACTTGGAATTCTTCAAATGCAGGGGGCATGTTAGGACAGTGGAATAAACCTCTCCAACCTTCAAAAGTTAACTGCAGTTATGCAGCTCTACCAGTTTAAGTTTTATAATTAATGCATTATTTATATGCAAGACAATGATATTCACTTTTTTTAGTCTCTGTACAGCCTTGCAGAGGATACTTCCATTGCTTCCAGCTTCTTAGGCTAGAGAAAAGCACTAACCAAACATAAATTGACATTCAGGAAATACTGATTTTGGAATAGAACAGAATATACTGTACAATAGTTTTGTAGATAACTTATTCTGAAGGTAAGCAGGATATTCCTCTTAGGTTAAGAAGCTCCATTTTCATTGGAAAGCAATAAACATGAACCCATAGCCACACACTAGAAGTAATATATTCCTGAGTTACTTTCCTTTTGTCATCATGAACTCCTAAGTCTGGAACTTGACTCCTTACACCCAAAGTTGCACTCATTCACGTTTTAAGGCACCACCCTTCAAGTCAGTATGGAAAAATGTGCTGCTAGGGAACCTTTTTTTTGAGTGTTCCTCATTTGTTGGTCAAACCTTTTCTCCAAAGCATTGCATCCACAAAAAACCAAACCCTTACCATATTAGTGTCTTTTTGATGTTGTGAGTTGAAGAAGAAAGTGCTAAAAATAGGCACATAGAGGCTGTCAGACAAGACAGTTAAGTAAGTTTCTGTGAATTCAAATGCTGGAGGATACTGTTGTACCAACTGCCAAACACAATTTAACAGGAGCAGAAAAACAGGAGCCTAAGTAAAGAAAATAGTGCATCAGTTTCAGAAAAATATACGTTCCACCATGCAGCCAATTTATTTTATACTATTTAGTGTCTCCAAATACAAATCTTAAAGAAAGATTAACTACAGAATGATTGCATATAACTTTGGCTGAACTCTGAAGCATCATCTGAGCCAACTGTTGACAGAAGAGATGAACGGTTTCTAAACTGACTTTGCACATATTAACTTGCTATGAAAGTTGCTGCTATGCAGCCTGTTAAAGCTAGCAAAGCAAAACTAGTTTATAACAGTTCTTGATCAGAATGAGTTTGTTTACACTTATGACTCCCATTCTGTACAGGAATCTGATCTATTCCCAAATTATAAACAAAAATGGAGATGATGTGAGACTGCAACATTTACCAAGACAGTATAAAATTAAGCTCTAGATGTGACAAGAACATACAATTCACTTGAGTTATTTCTATGGACACTACTACCATTTATCAGAGTTTAAGAGGACATGAGATACATGTCTTTCAAAAGAATCCAAGATTGAATGGGAAATTCTGTATTTACTCCTTTTAGTTATAAAGACATTGCTGAACTCTGAACAGCAAACATAGCAACACTGTACAAAACATCAACCCATAGAACAAAATATAAAACTAAAGATCCACAGAGTAATTAGAACTTCTGGACTGACATCTAAATCCCTTATGCTGAGGAAACTTTTAAATAGCAAGTAAGGAAAGTAATAAAAAAAAAATCATACCTCCTCTTTGTCACTTTTGTGTAAGTGGTTACAACGATCCAAAAAACAATGTCCTCCAATTACCCACTCCTTCTGAATAAGGCTCTGAAACCCTGACTTTGTTCTGCTGTAAGAATCCATCATCACTTGAACCAGACTAGAGATTACACAGCACAGATCAGTAGCACTCTCTTCTACAGAAGAGAACAGAAACCACATTGTCTACTAAGCCATTCCTAAAACTCTGGGTAAGAAAGCAAAGTATGGCTAGCTTCACATAAATAACCAAAACTGTATTTCAAGATCAGAGAAGCACACAATTTCTTGCACATGTTATACCATCAGACAGAAGTTAATCCATGTTTCCAGTACTTCCCTTTGTAAAAAGGTGAGGTTTCTTTTACACTTGTACTAGGGTAATACTTTGACAATAAAACCTACACAACCCAAGCTTTTAATACTGTAACTTTGATGCCTACATCCTTCAGTCTCCCACAATGCACACACTGTCCCTCCTGTCCTATGTTACCAGGCCAGATATCTGCCCTTACCCTTCCTATAATGCATGCATCTTTTTTACAAAGTGTGAAATTGCCTCCTGCTGCAACAGGCATTCTTCACCCTTCAGGTGCCTTCTAGAAACATCTCTTCCCCATGCTAGGTTTCTCAAATGAAGTGTGTGGAAAAAAACAATTAAATTACTAATCCAAAAATAGCTTAATGGTTAACATTGAGTTTGGGTTTACATGTCACTACTTTACTCAACTTAGGAAAACAAAGTGCTCAAGGTGTGTACAACAAGCATAGTCTTTCATGTACCTTTATTAAAGAGACTCCATAGTATTCAGTGTGTATCTAGAACATAAAAACATCCTTTTCGACAGTTTTCATGCTCCACGTTCTTTGTGTAGGTGCCCCACCACCCCCATTCCCCCTTCCCCTTAAAGCAGAGCAAAAAGTCTGGGCGATCTTTAATAAAATCAGTTAGGAAACAGGAACATATAAACAAGAGGTAGCACAACTCATGCCAATTATCAGCAGCTTTCTCATTCACAACATCTTTCTCTTAGCCTGGAACTATGCTTACCATGTCTTTTTTAACTACAGGAAGCACTTCCAGGCTTGAGAGATTTAGGTTTCTGGTACTTTGAGTACTCTATGAATTTTATCTGCCTCTACAGTAATTGTAAACTTACAGCTTAAGCTACATCTAAAGAAATTAAAAAGAAATTTTAAAAAACATAAAATAATCTCATTAAATTCTTACCTATAAGGAGAACATTTGTGTGCTGTCTTTCCAGACACTCAGCAACTTCTATTGCTTTCTTCAAGACTCGCCTGTTGTGGTACAGGAAAAGATAAGTGAACATTTTCATAACATTTTTATAATTAAGTTTCTTATATTAGTTTCCCCTAAAAGGGGTTAGAATATCATACTACTGAAACTTGGCTAGTCCTTTAACACAACAAAAACCATGCTCAACTTGTGTAAAAGAAGTATTTAGCCTCAAGAGTAAGCTTTCAAGAGGCCATCTTTATTTGGCCACTGGTCATGCATTTCCAGTTATCATCTTTGTGTATCTGCAATACAATACTTTATTCTGGATCAATAGCAGCTATCACTCACACACATACTAACTAACTAAAGTATTACAATTGCTGAGAGCCAGATCTTTACCCTGGAAAGAGTCATCACCACACTTATGTTCTGATCTACTACACACTACATTTCTCCCAGAATCTGGTTGTAAGAGGCAGAGGGAAGGATCAGTAATCAGATCTTGTTAACATGCAGACAAAACTTATTCACGATTATCATTACACAAGGAAAACTGAGTGGAATTAAAAGATCACATAAAACCAGATGCAATGCTGTTGGCTTCTAGACCCAACTCTTCATAGAGTTGGTTATTTTCAGCGAAAGTTTACACACAAATTAGGATTCTTGCAACTGCTTACATCACTAATAGAAGCTGACAGTTTATTTTGTAAGTGTGGAGTTCTCAGATTCTTTGTTCTAGCATCTGGAATAGCTGAGAAGACATTCCTAACCACAAGAGCCAAGAACAGGCTGATCTAGGAAGCAACTGGATCCAAGAATGGAAATGACCAGTCTTAAAACAATGTAAGGGTAAGAGCTTGGGCTGGCACTTACTTTAAACTACTTGTAATCTTGGTTATATCAATGCATTTCTCAACATATGATCTTCACTAGATCCTCTCATTAAGCATACATTTAAATTCTGAATTAAGGAATTGATAACTATCAATATTTATTGATTGTTATTAAGACTAGAAAGAACTGAAGCTCACTGCAGAAGACTGCAGAAACACTTCATGGTAACAAGCTGATCACAGAATAAACTGGCAGACAATAGAGCTAGTACAAAATAACACTGAAAACAAAATCCCTCAGCATTGCACTGTAACAAGCCTTAAGGTAGCCAACACCATTCCAACACTTACTCACTGTGGACTGCTGAGAGAAGAAAAAAGAACTTGAGGAACAATCAGGAGAGGAAGGGGACAAAACTGAGAACAACTGTCATTTTATAAATCTTTGGTGGGCTAACATCTTGAATACTGCAGTTCATCCCGTCCTAAAGGATATTACAGAAGTAGAGAGTACAGAGAAGAACGGCAAGGCTAGTCAGAGACATGGAATAGGTTTCATGCAAGAAACAAATAGGATTCTTCAGTTTGGAAAGGAGGTGACTAAGTGAAGGAGGGAATTTACTGGATCTTTAAGTTTTAATAGGTTTGCTGGAAGAGTTGTAATTGGAATGATCTGCTGCTTCTCACATCCTTTAACGTGGGAGACTTAACACAAGCCTGCACTGTAAAAATACAGTCTCAAATTACAAAAATAAGGAGACCATAAGTCTGTCTTAATTTTCTTTCCTACTGGAGATGAAGAATGTAGTCATATCTCAAAAAAAACTAGCTAGAAAACCCACTACAAATGGACTTAACAACAGTTTGAAACCCAGAAAGTTACAGATATAGCAAACCTGATTATCTCTAGCCAGTTTGTGCTCTCCAGTAATGAAAACCATTTCACATCAGTTGCCCAGAAGTCTGTACTGTTATCTGCAAAAACAAAACAAAACAAAAAATTGTTCTGTTCACATATATGTAGAGCTAATTAACAGCCATCCTTTGTATTACTCTTCAGTTATGAACTGTTATAAAAGAACTGATACTAAGGAGTCAGTAAATTCTAATCACTGTCAAAGTCAACACCCTATACTAAATGAGGAAATAAAGTAATCCTACAATCACCGGTGAAGTTTTACAGCACCATAGGCTTTTAGAAAAAAACGCTGTAGGTTCATAGTAACCAAACCAAGTAAATAAACCTGTTGACAAAATGGGAAAAGAAAAGAAAAGAAGTTTAATTCAGAGATGGTTCTTCCAACTTCCAGTTGCCTTGACTTTAAAGCATGATCTACATAAAACTTAACATAAGGAGGCTGGGTTTTGAAAGTCATTACCATTAGAGCCAGAAACACAAATGGGTTTTAGAAGGGGATTACACAAATTTATGGGATGTAAGACTACCTGAAAAAGGTTGTAAACAGTTTTCACTGTTTAGGCATTAAAATACATGAAAAAGGGAATAGCTAAGATAATTCAGGAGGCCAAGCGCAATACCACAAATTCTTTAAACTCGATGAATTTCATTAGGATTTCTGTAGCTGGTTAAATACAACCTAAACCTCTATTGCTTTTATTTCTACCAAAGCCAACATTCAGAAACTGGAAAGCTCTCAAGGTGAGAGCATTCAATTCAATTAAAACCAGAAGAGATTACCTTTCCTGCATAAGACACAAACCTTGAGGCCCAAGGTCTATGACAGTTCTACTACTGAGAAACAACTGAGATACATCACACTTCCTCCCTTCCTTACTCTCCCCCCAAAAGCTTCAGTTTTGCATGTTTCTGTATAACTGCTTTTCACCTCCCAAAGTCTCTCCAATATGCTTCCCATGTTTACTTCCAATTCATACTCACTTCTGTCTTGTTTCCTGCAGCTTGCATCTATGATCCTCAAGTACACAGGCATTTATCTACTTTGTTCCTGTAGCTGTTATGCCTCCATGCCTGCTTGTGCCTCTCATTCTGTTCATTACACATTAAAAACAATTTTAAAATCTTTCTTTCCCTAATGCATTTCACCCTAGCCATAGAAACTAGTTCGCCACAAAATAAGCATTAGCATGCATCCTCAAAGCTCCCTAGTCAGTTCTGTTCACATTAGATGTAGGTTTCTCCAGTCTTTTCTGATTAACATCTTCAAATTCAATTCCAAACTTTAAGTATGATGCCCTTTTAAGTATGTCATTACAGTACTTCAAGTAAGGTACCTTTTACTCCTCAGTTCACCCTCTTTCCATCTGAGTTTTAGAATATTCCCTTGCACTCAAATCTCATGTTTCATTTAGCCTGACATTGCTATTTGAAAAACCTGCCCATTCTGAATCAAGGCAAAATTATAGTACCAATTTCTAGTCCTTCAAAACCACAAAAAAGATGATGCCAAGAAAAAGGGACTTCTGTCTTTTTCCTGTACAGTAATGGGCTTTCATCAATAGCGATAACATTTATATTCCATACTGAAGTCTTCTTTAGTTCTTTTACATTATGGATAGTGTAGAAGACTTTCTCCAAAAACCTGAGTAGCCATATTAAGTGTGGCTGTTTGTTTTGTTCAGTCACACTCAACCACAGTTAGACTTGACCACCTGTATGCAGGCCTCTGCAAACAATTGCTTGGTCTGGCAGTTCTCCCCCAAAGTCATCTCCAAGTCAAAACAGGAACTTCTTTTTAAAGGCACAAGAAAACATTTGCAGCTTGTTTCTCCCCTTAATCAAGGTATTTTGCTTAGTAACATCACAATAGTGAGCAAGCTTTCTCTTCCTCCCTATATTCTAGGACAATGAGAAATACTCCTCTGGGACTTGAGAACTGAAGTGTTCAAAGTCTCATTTATGGTACATGGGGAAGTGCCATAAAACAAGATTTGTGAGCAGTCTAGTAAAGCCAGCATCTACCTTTGCAACATTTCCAATAAGACAACCAGTTTAAGAGGATCCAAGCTTTCCCCGTCAAAATCTTCTTTCAAGCAGCTACCTACTACTGTGGTTTCTGCTTTGCTTAATTAGGATTTTTATAACTGAAACTTTAGTTTTAGCATGTGTTCAGGAAATTTACCCAAATTTCAGGAATTTACCCCAATCAATTTAACTAGGCACATACGAACAAAAATAATGGTTAATGTGTTAAGACTTTGAAAAACAGTACTAAGATAGTAAATTCCTGTAAGATGAAGAAAGGCTGAGAGAGTTGGGGTTGTTCAGCCTGGAGAAGAGAAGGCTCTGGGGAGACCTTATTGCAGCCTGCCAGTACTGAAAGGGAGCTTAGAAGAAAGATGGGGACAGACTTTTTAGCAGGGCCTGTAGCGACAGGACAAGGGGTAATGGTTTTAAACTAAAAGAGGGTAGATTTAGACTGGATATAAGGAAGCAATTTTTGACAATGAGGCTGGTGAAACACCGGCCCAGGTTGCCCAGAGAGGTGGTAGATGCCCCATCCCTGGAAATATTCAGGTCATGGATAGGGCTCTGAGCAACCTGACCTAGGTGAAGCTGTTCCTGCTCATTGCAGGGGGGTTGGACTAGATGACCTTTAATGTTCCCTTCCAACCCAAACTCTTCTATGATTTTAAAGAAATGTAAGACAATGCTACAATGACACTACTGAAATATGCAATATTTCCTGAGGGATGTTGTATGACTTAAATTCAAGCTTTGGCCTTTTTCCTATAGGAGGGTAAATTACCAGAAACTACCTGAAAATATAGGTAATTATTTTTAGCTCCTAAGTAGTATGAAAGATCCACTGTGGATTTGACAGTGTATTCTAAACAAAATCTTCAACGTGAAACTCTGCCAAATACCTCACACCTTAAGCTTTTCTTCAGAATATCACTGAAATCTTTACTACATATTTATCAGAAACCATTCATACTAATTTGTAATCAATAACAATTTACCAGCTAAATTCCATGTATAAAACCAAGAGGACTTGGATACTGTCTGTAGGCTACACTGCAAATACACAGCTCCTCAGTGGTTATCAGATCCATCATGTCCAACATCAATAGCCATATGTGAATGGCCCCAGTGTTCAGCAAGTCACCAGACAGAGGTTATTGCAACATTTACCCTCCTTATCTTGTAGAAGACCCACTGTCCAAAATGGTCCAATGGCACACTGAACAGTTTTTCATGCCAAGAGGTGAGGTCGAAGTACTGTTTCATGACAGCAAAATAGTTAAGGAGCCCCAGTAAAGAGTCTGAAAGCCTAGATTATACTTTCACATGGCTCCCATTTTTACTCCTTTCAAGTGGACTTACTATCTACAGTAATCACATATAGACCTACAGCCAGAGTGGCAGAATTTTAAGCAAGCTCACACTTAATGTTCTGAGGTGTGACTAGTTTGTAACAAAAGCTAAGGCAAAAATTAATTAGCATTTCGTTTCAACTCTTGACATAGCACAAAGGCTTAAAAGGTTAGCATTTAACGTTCAATTTCAATGGACCACAGAAGATTCTAAAATCTCTCCCACAACTTTGAATCCAACTAACATTTAAACTCTACAGTCACTCTTTAAAAGTAATTTTCAGATAATGAGACTGCTTAACAAGAGGTAGCAAGTCTAAGAACTACAAATATCCATTAACACAGTCATAAGCACAGTCTTCAGTTACATGTTTAAAAGTCTGCTTCTAACCACTGTCAAAAGCAAGACACCAATCAAGAAAAGGACTGTATTGATGAGATGTAAAACAGCACTGTCATGCTTTGCAGCTCAGTCACTTCAGAGAAAAAAGACTAAAATTCGACTTACCTATCAAAAACAGCTGTTTAAATCTTGTGTATGCAGTCTGGATATCTTGCAGAGATGGAAGGCTGCTTGACAAGTCGTCCGTCTTCAGGAGTTCATACGGAGGTTTGCTAATTGTCTTATAGATTCTAAATCAAATCATCAAGAGATTAAAGCCTTCTGCTTCACAAGTCAAATAATGCACCAGCTTTTATCACTGAAGACAAAGTTAATAGGCATGGTTTGGGAAACAGCTGTAAGATGAAAAGATACACGCCCTGGAAAGCTAATGGCCTCCATGCATTTTTAAATACTGGCTGGAAGCTGGCTTACAAGCTTATGACTAGTTTTGCTTCTCTCAACTGTTACACTCATAAATTGGTATTTGTGCAGTTATGAAAATTACAAGCATTGCTTGATTTCTCCTACTGCTTCTGTAGTATTGTCTTCACTAGACACACCAAAATTACTCTACTAGCAGGCTATTTAGAGGTGAATCCAGAAAGAGGAGATGCATAGAAATACCCAAACCTTCCAGACACCATTCTTCCTGACTTTTACCAACCAAATTACATTCTGATACTTAGCTGCCATGTCTGCTCATGAAACACATAAGTAAAAGATGAAACAGTTTGGACTCAAACCAGATAGTATACCTGCCTTGTACTTTTCTACGTATCTGCCAATTTTTTCTCTAGGAGGAGACAAAAAAATACCAGGCCAGATGAAGCTTTGGTTTTGTCCTGGTTTCAGCCAGGGTAGAGTTAAGTTGGGACGAAGAAGGAAGGTGTGGAGAGACATTCGGAGTTATGGCATCTGTCTTCCCAAGAAACCATTACACGTGATGGAGCCTTGCTTCCCTGGGGACGGCTGAACACCTGCCTGCCCATGGGGAGTGGTGAATGGAGTCCTTGTTTTGCTCTGCTTGCGTGCGCGGCTTTTGCTTTACTTATTAAACTGTCTTTATCTCAAACCATGAATTTCCTCACTTTTACTTTTCTGATTCTCTCCCCCATCCCACCGTGGGAGATTGAGCGAGCGGCTGCGTGGGGCTTAGTTGCTGGCTGGGGCTAAACCATGACAGGTTTGGACCCAAAGTATCACCTCTCATTCAGGCTCCAGAGCCCACATGAATATCAGCTTAGTAAATACCTCTGTGGTCAAGATTGGGGAAAGCTGCTCTAGCTTATACTTCAGAAGTGAAGCCTTGCAGGCATTTGCCCAGAGAGGACAAGATTACTTTGCTTCCTTTATGTTGTAGCACAGAAGCCTGCTTTAAGTGACAACTACAGGAGTCCACATCAGAAATGCCAGTTACTAGACCTACTGAAAGATGCATCAGCTGAACGATTTGAGGTAAAGCAATCATTGGTCAATTACAATACTTCTTCCAAATTGAAGTAAACAATTTGCGCTAGAAGATTTGGCTGTAAACAACTTTGAGTAAAAGAAGCTGTGAATTGTAAATATCTGCTGTGTGCTTGAGTTCAGACAACTATTACAATGGCATGTTAACACACCCTTATGAACAATTTGTAGGTATTTTTAAGTATTAGTGTTTAACCACCAGTACTTCATAGCAAAGAAAACCACCAATGCTGCCCCAAGTTCAGATGGCCACAGAGAAGAGGTGAGACAATATCAGTTGATGCATTATTACAGCTTACTGCTAGTTCTACTTACTGTCACACTATGAAACAGCATTACAAAGAGCTGTAAGTCATGTAAACTTCCCCATTTCAGGGGAAAAACACTAGAGGATCTGCAGGAAGGGTCAAAAGCCTTTCCCATGCAAGTATAATTAATTTTAAAAACAAAAGAGGTTTTAAGAGCCTTATCAAGCTATTTTCTGTTAGTTCTGTGTGATTAACAGGTTCTCCATCTATGACGAGAAAGGAGCTAGTGGTGAAGCTACGAATGGTATATATTAGCCTGATCTAACAGCTGGCCACTAAGAGAGAAGTTCTCTCCAGGACACCCAGCAGGTTAAAAAAAGCCAGAAAAAAACAAAAGAGCAACAAGCCATTGCCATAACTCTCAGCCAGGCAGCTGTGATCTTCCCCTTATGTTAACTTTGCCATTTTTCAGACTCTGAGCTAATTCAGTTCCCTAACTCTGCTGATGCAAAGCGCTGCCTGCCATCACATCTGAAAGGAGCAGTAGTGAACTGCTAGATTGTCTCAGGCATTTTCGATCACTTTAGATAGTCATTTAAGAACACAAATCTTGTTCTGAGAAGACAACAATAAACTTCAGAGGTTTAAAACTCAGCTTGCAAATTCACATTTAGAGATGGAGTCTAGACTTCACTTACTTCCAAACACAATTGAGCCCATCAACTAACGAATCTTTAACTGTACTTAAGACCTACAGGCTTTGGTGCTGCTATACCTAATAACAAGCCACACTGTACAGAGATTTATCTGATCTATATATGTATTTCCACAAATAAGCCTTCAGTGATATTACAGTCCCACACAACTGACCGATGCTGTTAGGCCAAGGGCTTAAACCCATTCCACTACAGAAAACTACTTTTAGATCTAGAACTTGTTTCCTGATGTGTGCAAGCCTAAAGATATAGCATATATGGAAAAAAGAGAAGCAAGGTCCATACCAAGCAAAGTGTTGTGGACAGAATAGCTATTACTGACCCATCCAAGAAGGCTTTTTGCGTTTGTGAAGTGCTGTCATCCTGTTCTTTGGGAAATGCAGACATTTTGAGAAGAGCAGCACCATTATGGCAAGACCAACACCAAATCTGCAGAAAGACATTTACCAGGTGATAAAATTGGTAAACTGTCCGATACAACGTATTTGCTTAAGTGACTGAGTGATTACCAGAAATTTCTCCATGCTGTGCTTTATTGAATTTTTGGTGTATTCAGCAAACCCATCAGTAAAAGCAAACTTCTACAATCTCACCAAAACTACATGCCTCAAGACACTGTTATCACTTGCAAGTTTTAAGTTAAGCTTCATACAGGCACAGGGAAATATAAAATGTCAGATTACATAACAACATTACTTTCTCAACAGTGGTCACAGGTGAAAAAAATTGATCAAAATGTCTATGGCCAAATTATGTTGGAAGATATGCCACAGCAAGATGGCTCTTGTAAGTAACTTTTATATGTTAACCATCAGTTTCTCCATACAGATAATAGCAGTGTTTTTCTTGTAATTCAACCTTGAGATAACTCACAATAGATAGTCATGCCTCTCCATGTGAGCTACACATAAAGAGTCATCTAGGCATATGAAATAAGATATTAAACAAGAACTCCACAACTAAATCAGATCACATAGTTACAAGTATTCCTTATATCAAGTCAGTCCTCAAAGCTTCTTACTTCCCTTTACACATAATTTATTGACTCACACTTACTGCTTGAACCTCTCAAGTTGATCTTTAAACTCACTCTGAAACTGGGAGTCAGAATCATTTTCATCAGGAATATTACTCAAGTCAAATCAGGAAATTAAGAGTTCTGCTACCAATTTACAGTAGCCAAGAGGTGCACCTCAGAAGGATGCAGAAACCTCACGATCATGAAGATTGCCATCTCAAACTGATTTAATGTGGTCAAGTTGTTTTGACAGTAGCTCTCCAAAAAGGATTTGGAAATAATTGGAAGAGTTCTACAAGGCCTCTGTACAATGCAAGATGCAATTAAAAAATAATTTATGTTTCTGTGTAACAGCCACTGTAATTTGTCTGGTTGACAATCTGAGAAAAAGAGAACCAAATTATTTTGATCTTCACTACCTGAAAGGACAAACTGGGCAGGACAGTACAGCACTGTCTCCTCCATGGACTAAATCTCAGAGCATGAAGTGAATATGGTTTTTCTTGGCAAACTTGATGGATATGCAGCAGCTAAGGCAAGACCTCGTAAGTGAGGTTACTTTGCGCCTTGTTTCTATCTACGCTGTCTTACTGGTTCTTGAACTCTGGTATGAGGTAGGAAGCCAAACCCAGCTTGCTACAGGGCACAAAACAGTATCTTTAACTTCGTTTTCTGCTGAGACTGGTAGGACTAGTTTTTCAGCTAGGCTGCTTGGATTTGAAAAAATGCTGCATCATCATGGGCATACTACTCACCAGTAGTCAAGCTAGGCAACTGAAGGTATTCAACTGTATCTGCACATTCATGGTCTTCACTTCAATATCCAAATAGCATTTCAAACCCTATATCCTGCCCCAGCTAGATGCCAGTCAGTACTCAATCTAATGAAAAACAGGCTGGTGTATAGACAGACTAGTAGTATATGAAGACTACAGGACATTAGACATCTGATATAAGTAAATGAGGGCTGTGAACCCCCATTTTGCTTCACACTGTTTAAGGGGAATGCTGAACACTTTGAGCACCTCTCCTTCCAGCATCTATTTCTCTTCCTATTGATGACTAGGTGTGTGAGCTGTTAAAAACAAGTTCTAAAAATATGCAGTAACATCTGAAATGCTTGTTGAAATTATGTCTTTTCCATAAGATTTCTTACCCTCAGCCATATAAATATACTCACAGGAATGCCTCTGCCTTCATATTTCAAGATACTCTCTTCAGAAACGCATATGGGAACAACAAAATACAAAGGCAGCCTAGGATAACAAAAAAGAGTTTCTTGCACTTAAACTGAACAAAGAACAATCTCCAATCTCCTTTTGATGATGGTTTGTGTTCTAGCCCACATGCTAATTTTATATTCACTCTTACACTTACAATAATCCTTCCTAATAGATAATTATATTGTCCTCAACACCCTCCCTCTATTTTTGGCTGGATAAGGTATTTTCCTCCAATCCTGAGGTGTTCATTATTTTACTGCAACATTACCCTACCTTTCCAAGGCTGCAGTTAAATACTGCATTTAATTGCAACATAAGACTGATTGTTAAGACTGCCTTGGTTCTCTCACTCTTTGTTGTTTCAAAAGATACTCTTGTACTATTAGATAACTAGTCCTGTTTCCATGCTTTATAATCTGTTTGCATCACAATTCAAGGATATCATTTAATACAGCATGAATTTCCAGTATCGGCCAACATTATTTACATTTAAGGCCCACAGAAGCAACAAATAACTAACCTGAGCTTGGGTCTCTCAAGACAGCTCTAGAATAAATAGTTAAGACTTCTTTGAAAATTGGTGTTTGTTTCCAAGGCCTGTAAAACCTTTCAGGATTTGACTATTAAACAACAGTAGTACACAAAGCTTTGTACACAACCTAAGGGGTTCACCGATAGATACTACTTAGCTAAACGGGTAGAAGCGTACATCTCTAACCTTCCGCTAAAGGCAATGCAACTTACCTTCCATCACCACATTTTGCAGATACACTTTAAACCAGTTACTCTTCAGCCACCCAGTCCTCTCCAACCAAAACAGAGAATCTCAAGTGCGTGTAACTTGAAATTTTAACAGAGTAAAGGTACATGACTGAAAAAATGTCTCCCTAACCAGTAAGTATGACAAAAGCGTAGGTACCAGAACTACATATTTTCTATTCCATTTTAAGGTGGTATTCTCCGCACCTACAGCTACTCAGAGCTTGACTGAGCAAGGTCCTGAGTAGCCTGTCCTAATGTTGATGATAACCCTGCTTGAGCAGGGGTTGTGTAAGATGACCTCCTGAGGTCCTGAGTCAAAGTATCCCATAAATCAAAGTGGAAACCAGATCCTAAAAAAATCCTAAACAACTGTGTAGAGCTCACAAACAAAGGTCACACTAATTTTTGAAGATCTTAATGAGGTGTATACCCAAACTTCATTATTAACCAGGGCAAGCTTACTTTTCAGAGACTCTGTAGCCTTCATTGATAGTCACTGCTTTGTATTTCACATTCCCTTTGGTCCGCTCCAACTCACCACGCCAGTCCTCAAGAGTATCAAACATCATAGTTTGCTTTCTTCCATCTGTCAGACATCAATAATGTTAACTTTACAGATCATCAGGAATGCTAACATGAAAGCATTCCTAAATGAAGTAGTTAGTTTTCACTAAGGTAAGCATGCAAAACCTCTTGTGTACAGAAAGTCTTGAGTCAAAGATAAAATGCCTTTGTACAACACACTGCATCTGCCTGATCTTTAACAAATCATCTGTCAAATATTGCTTTAACTAAGAACTTCAGGAATAGTTTGTTACAGAAACTGATCAGTTCTTATGGAATTTCCATACCGTTGAGGCTATCCTCACATCCAGCCTAAAACCCAGGATGCTGTGCAGCAAATATCATTGTATACTAGTGCAACTGACTGGCACCTAGTAATACAGACTTAAATGTAGAATTAACAATCATACCAAAAGCCTTTCTGCAATTCGGATATTGTATTTCTTTTAAAGTTCATTCTTTCATCATGGATAGGAGTTTTGCACTGAATGGAGCATTTCAGGCACTTGATGAGAGCAGAAGATTTATTACACCAATTCAGTCTCAATCATTTCAACTAAGAATGTTTCCTGTATTTCTATTTAACCACCTCAGCAACAGTTACAACAGCAGGTTGACTTAGCCTCAGATCCTGTATAATAACTATATGATTTATGGACTAAAGCCAATTGTTTTAGACACTTGTCATAATTAAGTATCCTGCAACAATCAGCTAACACTGAGACACCAAACAGAGCTCCACAGAAGAGACAATGGCAAGATGAAACTCTTGACTGTAAGAGGATAAGGTAGATGAAATATTTACAGCTGGAAAAAGAACATTATTTATGAGCTCTAAGGGAGAAGTTAAGATTTTAAGAGTATAAGACCATATGAGGCATAAAACCCTATTTCTAAAGTCTACCCAGTTTATACTGTAACAACTTCATAAAGAATTAGACCTAGGCATTTATTATTGCATATAGTTATTAAAATATGAAAGAATTCTGGCACAGTACTTCCAAGTTGCTATAAAGACTAGGCTTCTCCCACATTTGCTCAGTCTCTACCTGGAAAAGCTCACAATCTTTCTGATGTTTGCAGTTCAAATTAAACACCAGTTACAGATGAAGCCTGCAGAAACTACCTGAGCCAGCAATGTGCCCTTGCGGCAAAGGTGGACAACGTGTTCTTGTGATGCATTAGGAAAACTATTGCCTACAGGTTGAATGAGGTGATCGTTATTCTCAGCTCAGCACTGCTGAGGCCATGCCTGCAGTTGTGTCCACTGCTGGGCTCCCCAGTACCAGACAGTCACAGGCCCCTGCTGGACCAAGTCCAGTGAACACCCATTAAGAACATTAAAGGTCTTTAAGCACCTGGTATGAGGAGAGACTGAGAGCTGGGATCATTTCAGTCTGGAGAAAGAAGATTGACCTAGACTCAGAGGTATCCAGTGACATGACAAAAGGCAATGCGCAGAAGCTGAACTACAGCAAATCCCTTTTAAACATAATAAACTCTTTCACTATGGGGACGGTCCAATAATAAAACAGGCTATCCAGAAAGGCTGTGGAGTCTCAATCCTTGAGATATTAAAAACCAAACTGGACATGACCCTGGTAAGCCTTCTGTAGTTAACCCTACTCTAAACATGGGGAGATGGACAAGAACACCACTAAATGATCTCCAGAAGCTTCTAACCTCAATGATACTTAATTCCATGACATATTTTGGTAAGTGTCCGATTAATACATTGGACACATCAAAACTTTTCTCTGTGAAAGGAATGGGTGTTCCTGGTGCATTAAGAATCAGCTTCACAATTCAAAACAGCGCTATTACTTCAGTTGAAGTCTGAACTATTGAATGCTAGAAAGTGCACTATTCAACTTATGTTGAATTTCACAGCTTACTGTATTAGTCAGCCAAGTTTGATCAAGTGGGAAGATTATGTAGCAAGTTAGCTACAAGAGGAAGTCAGATGTCCACTGGAATCTTGCTATGCAAACCTATGCTTTTTTCACAGTTGCCTGGAAGAAGCAGACTGCTTGCAAATAAGAGGAAAAAGGGAAACACTTTCTGTCAGATGCCACTGAAAGTGTATTAATTTAAGAATTTAGGGCAGGAAGTTTGGTTCACTGCAATAGTACAGAAAAAGCACATTGATAAAATAAGCACAGTATTTTCTAGATGACAGCACTCTAGTCAGAAGCACATGAAAAGCATTTGCATGTATTGATCACAGTAAGTTTTCAATATGGTGCTGCTACCCTTGCTTGGAAAATTTCTGTGCAACTCCATTGAGGGACACAGAAACCACTAGTAGACAATTGGGAGATTTTTAACAACAAGTCCAAAAATGCATAACAAGAGAAAAATGAATCTGAGAAAAATGAGGCTATCTGCCAGCAGGGCAGAGTCATAAGATGAGCATAAACTCAGCTACTAAGTGTTCCGGACTGGTTAAAAAACTAACAGTATACAATAAATACAACACAAAAATAGAAAAACATTTACCTGTGTTGTTTGGGGCAGCTGATGCATAAGAGAACAGAAACAAGCGTTTAAGCAGCTTAGGAGTCTGGCTATGATGAACTATACCACTGACGATCTAGGAAAGGACCAAAAATTAACACCCAAACACAGACTAAGACTGTCAGTGTAAAAAACATGATTCCTTTTTTAACCGCCTCTTCCAAGTTTTAAACAGGACTGTTCAATAGGTTCTAACCACAACAGCTGAAAATTGACTTTTAGAAAGCCTTCTCTTGTCTGCAAGACACTATACCTACTTGGCTTAATGAAAAGTACTGTATCTGTTCAACTTCCAAGATTACTCTTATTATATAAATAAAGGTAGAAGACTCCTAGTTCAGATTAACCTGTCAAAAGCACCAAAGTTATCAGGAAAATAACTGCTTTCATATGAAAAAGGCTGAAGTCTAAAATGTAATAAAATTGTTTCACAAACAGAACAGCTTCACAAGTTGACCTGCGCTGAAGCTAATTTCATGTAGTACTCTCAAGCTCCAGTTTTATTCAAAACACCAGTGCACCTGATCTTTAACTGCTATACATAATGATGTTTAATGCATAAAGTTAGCTAGAAATCAAAGTCTTACCTTCTCTCTCAGTTGGGAATGATCAGAAAACACTTCAACTTTAAGGCATTTCTCAGGGTGAATTTCATCCTTCCCTCATCCCCACAACTAAACACCCAAGACCAAGCTTAAAGAAAAACAAATTAAGTTACTATACTTACTCTTTTCACTTCCTCTTCTTTTGTGTATCTCAGGCAGAAATGAAATACTCTAAGGTCTTTACAGTAGATAATTAGCTTCTCTGGGTATTTTCTCAGTTGTCCTGTTAGAAGTTTCTTTTTCTCATCATAAACTGCAAAATTAAGAAGTCTAAGTAAATATAAAAAACCCGTTGTCCATCAGTTGATAAAGCTATCCCTGCTTGACATTCCAAAATTCTCAAGAAACTAGTTCAAGCCAAACTTTTAGCAAGTCAAAACAATGACCCTACAATACTCTGGCAAGCTCTTATGCTAATACACTTTTTTTTTAAACCCACTCAAACTACTTCCTGCAAGGTAGAAACTGAACCTGCAGCAAACCAGCTGCTCAGTGATTATTTCTGTTCTCATTCTGACTGTGTAGTAAGTTCAAGGTTTTGAGATGCATAAAGAATATAATTTAGTAGTTTTGCCTGAGGGAAAACCCCTAAACAACTGAGATCATTCTAAGTTCCTAAAAAAAAGTGGGTTTTTTTAACCACCATAAATTCCCCAAGAGAGCACTTTGTTCACTTCTGTTTGAGGATGTATCATTTCACAACTTCAAGTGCCACCAGCTAGGCTATTATGTACAAAACTAAACAGCATTTCATAAACAGACTCCACTAGTCTTCCACTAGTCTTCCCCTAGTCCTCTCCCTCACGAATCCACACCACCATTCACAAACACTCCAAATACTCTAACACTAGTCCAAAGTAAGGGTTCTCAACAAAGCCTTCCCGCTACTTACAAATTACCAGCCTCATTCTCATTTACCTTTTTCAGCAATACAGGCACACCTGTAAGATCTGCTGCAAAACACTTAGCGATTTACTTGTAAATTAAAACCTCCTTTTCTATCTCCTTTGATATTTTGAAGACATCATGAATCTCACAAGACAAAGTCACCTTAGACAAACAAAAGGTATTGTTTGGGAATTTGGTACCTGTACTACTCTGCAGTGCTATTGCTCAAATGAAGTGAATACCTCCATATTTATAGAAATAGTTGATACACTGGAAGATCCTCCTGCACCACTCTTGGCGACTTTTCACAGTGCACTCTTTGCTTTGAATCATGGCATTTTGAAGGAATTGTTTCATCTGGCCCAGCAAGATAATTGATCAAAACATAGCTTTAACAAGCTTGAGGGATAGGACAGGATTCTCATAGATCTCTTATTTGTCATTTCATTATTAAATATAACTGCAACTGTTTTACAGACTACACAATCCTAGTTTCCAAAGTGACAACTCTATCAGTTTTCTAAAAAGGATGTACATGTACAAAGAGCACCAGCACTGTAACACACAGTGTGAGGCATGTTAAATGACGAGAAAGCTGACCTACCTCCATAGATTTGATCTACACACTGCAGGGTTATGTCATTTTCTCCTACGATCTTATTCTTAAATTGTGGCTCCTAGAACATGAAAACAGTTCTTAGAAATCTCACACTACTAAGCAGTAGCATCTTCTCACAAGTAAAGGATGTATTCAGTACCTATTTTAATATCAGCATTACTTCTTATTCTTACAAGCTGCGTAAGGCAGAACACTGAAGAACAGTTATTAAAATATAGACAGATGCAGGTTACACAGACATAGTTTACAAATTAAATGTGCTGTTTTATTTAAGTCTCAGCCATGCTTGAAATGTAGATAGAATTTTTACTTTTCAAATAGCTTCAAAGCATGCAGTTCTATTGAGAGACCCTTTTCAAACTAGAATCATTGCAGTAAACAGGAAATACAGTAACTTCATATAATCCAAGCCCTTTTATGACAAATTTCTTTGCTAGGGGAACCTGGCAGGAAGTACAAAAGTCTCTTAACAGAACAAGAATCCCAAGAATATTCCAACATAACAGCCAGATTTATCACTGGGTAAAATGAAGACACAGAACCCAGTTCTCTTACCTACTGTTCTGCCAACCCTGAAATTATTCGGGGGTCCTTGCGTTTTCATCATTCCATGAGTTCGGAGTTAAAAATTACAATTGAGTGATGCCACAATTAAGTATTGTTATGTTAAATATTATTACCAGAAGGCTGATGTACACTACATCAGCAAATTACATTTTATATGAAGAGAGCTTTGAACAGAGTTAACCTCATTCAAGTTATTTCCAGGTCTGTACTACTCTGAATCAGGTGGCTAATACTGAACTTCTGTTAAGAGAAATACAGTTGACTTGGCATGTTATAAACCCAAGACTCAAAGTTACTGATGGAACAGAAATTAGCATGATCACTACCAACTTTAGCATAAACCTCATGTGATCTGTGGAAAGGGCTCTGCAGCTTTGTCCCAATTAATTCCAGAAGGTCCAAAAATCCGTATTTGGCTGCAGAAGCCTTAGTTTAACATTTAAACTCCCTGAAATTTTACCTCAAGAAATTTCCAGCTACAATCAATGTGTGTCAAATCATATTCTTCTCATTATTCTTCACTGTCAAGATCACCTTGCACTCAGGAGCCATATACTAGTGTCTCACTCACTTTTATCACCTAATGGACCAGACTGTTTCAAATGCTTAAGCACATCAAAAAAGGTGTGGCATTACCATTCCCCTCTGACTGCTCAATTTGAGCAAAGGGAACAAAATTCAACTAATTTCTATGATTTGGGGACTTTTTACCTTTTTTAATGTTTGCCAGATCAACAGTACCTGGTTTTTAAATCTTTGCAGTCAACACCTGACTTTGAATGGAGTAATTCAGAGCTTTACTGAGCCAAACAATTATCTAGAGTATTTCCACTGAATTATCAGCTTACTCAGTCTTGTGCAGCCCTGAAATCCTGCTGCATAGCTCCAAGTCAAGATGGACATTATACAACATTAGAAGCACGTTTGACATTCACAATTTTCCAATTGCTACTAGATAAGCAGTCCGAAATCAGGTTTAAAGAAACTGTTGATTTAATTTTCAAAACAATTCACGCTTAACTTAAGCTTCACAAAATTACCAACTCACAAGTTATAATGTTATAAACTATGTCTAAGGAAAGAGACCACTTACAGGCTTGCACCATTTTTATTCAAATAGGCATTAGAGCTTGAAGAAGGATCTGCGCAGACCAAGCAGATGCAGACTGATTAGAATTAGTCTGCAGCCATTGAAACTTTTTATAACTATATTCATTCTGTATCCCTATATAAGGGATAGATATGATTAGTCAGAGACAGTAAAGGTCTCCACAGCCTGTTTGGTCATAATTAGAAGACTTGTCTGCCTACATTATCATCTGAAGCACAATCATCATCAAGGAAAGCAATCTTGAAGTTTGTGCATATAAGTTTCCCATAGGTGCCACGATTTGATCCGTCTTCTTGTATATACTTGTATACTGTGTTCGCCTCACAAAGCAGCAGTTCACCTGTATAAAAGAAACACTGACTTGCAACATAACTGACATTTATAATTAAATTATTTCAACTGTTACCTTAAACTTAGCATTAACTTCCTGGCAGCTTCTCATCACTATATGCCTGAAGATACTTCATCACTGTTACATGAAAAGACTAAGAAGCAGTTCCTGGAATCAGTACACTGAGAACCTTCCAGGTTATTAACATTACTCAAGATGGACTGAACACTGTTCAGCTGCATACATTTAGGAATCCTGTAACCAGAGGTACCTGTATTATGGCCTACTCTAAGTGGTAGGAGAACAACGTGTGGAGTTGTAAAGAGCAACCATATGAATGTGTACTTTAAAAAAGCCTGCTGAAGAGTAATTAATACAGCCAATAAACAAGTTGAAAACTCTTCCAATTTTCCTTATTCCTAAACTCTAAGAATGCCAAAACATTTCAGTTGATTATTATAGGTTCATCATAGTTAATTTTTCATAGCTTTGACTGGACATGTTGCTTATTTTACAAGTCCCAGGGCTATTTTGAAGTTCTCAAACACAAGTTTGCATAAATAATGGCCAATGAAGCTCTAATCTTAAAATTAGCAGAAACTGAACTTCAAGAAAGTAAAACCAGTTTTTAATAGGTATAATCAGACACACTCTTGGCTTTTCCTATAAAGTACAGAAAACCCAACAGACCAATGCTAGTTTATTCTAAGCTTTTACTTGTATTTTATCTTAGTAATGTCACCTTTCCTGATCTTGGAAAACACTTTTTTAAAAAGAAAGAATTGTAAATTAAAAAAATCTTAAGAGTGAATGAGGCATCAAAATGCCTAAGTAACTCATAGTAGAAGCAAAGCAACTAGAAAGTAAGTTTCCACTAGTTCTTGGTCTTCAGCTCCCAAACAACAAAAAAACCACGCAAATTTATATCTTAAGAAACAGGGCAAATTGAAGTATACACAGTTGTCTACATCATGTTTACCTGAAGATACTGTACTCTAGAAAAATTTCAATTTTTATAATTTTTTCAACAACCCATGGAGATACAGATATTTAAAACTTTTTAATCTGTGTGGGTTGCTACACTAAAACCTCTATTTTACTACTTGGGACACTGACATCCCATAAGTATACGCTGCAGATATGGGAACATTTAAAAAATTAATAATGTAAACAGTATTTATTACTTATTTCTAACAATAGAATATACAAGAGTTACCTGGTAATAGGCGAGGATTTACTTCCTTTTCTATGGGTTCTTTTATGTGTATCTCCTGAAGAAAGAAAGAGTAATTATTACTTTGCAAAGATTGTACCTTCAACACATGCTGCAAATAACAGCACCCATCCTTTTAAATTCCTCACATTCTATCAAACTGGCAAATTAAAATTAAGGAAAAAACTTCCAAAATTACAGAGAATAAGTTTGCAGTGTGGTCCTTCCACTAAAGGTCAGTTGTCTACTAGCTAAATAATTAAGTCAGTGGCTTCACACCCACAGTGTTACTAACATGCAGTTGTGAACACAAAAAAGGAAATGCGTTATTTGTATAAGTAACAGACAGAAATAAAGCATTACTTTTTAAGTTCTCTCAGCACATGTAAATGGATAAGCATAAACTTAATATTACACCACCATCTCCGAGAGTTCATTCATAAGCTTTTCCACATTTTTCCACATGTGTTCAGTTTTGGGCCCCTCACTACAAGAAGGATGTTGAGGTGCTGGAGCGTGTCCAGAGAAGGGCAACAAAGATGGTGAGGGGTTTGGAGAACAAGTCTTATGAGGAGCGGCTGAGGGAACTGGGGTTGTTTAGTCTGAAGAAGAAGAGGCTGAGAGGAGACCTTATCGCTCTCTACAACTACCTGAAAGGGGGTTGTGGTGACGAGGGTGTTGGTCTCTTCTTCCAAGTAACTAGTGATAGGACAAGAGGAAATGGCCTCAAGTTGCGCCAGGGGAGGTTTAGATTGGATATTAGGAAAAATTTCTTCACTGAGAGGGTGGTCAGGCATTGGAACAGGCTGCCCAGGGAGGTGGAGTCGCCATCCCTGGAAGTGTTCAAAAAACATGTGGATGCGGCGCTTCAGGACATGGTTTAGGGGCGCTGGATTAATGGTTGGACTTGATGATCTTGAAGGTCCTTTCCAACCTTAGTGATTCTGTGATATGACTCAGTATATGTTTCTAATGTACCCTTCACAGTTTTTCAAACTTCATCATTCACTATCTGTTTCATACTTTCTTACATTTATTATTGCAATCAAAGTACAAAAGTTACTTAAACAGTACTACCAAGATTACAGGGAAAGTGATTTCAGAATCTCAGAGCCAAGAGGTAAAACCAACCACAGGATATCCTTTAGTTTGGACCCAAATTGCACGAAACAAACCTATTAAATTCTCAGTGTCACTTATTCTATCCTTGAGGCATTGATAGCTGGGCTAAAATCTCCAGCTGAAAGACTATTAATCTAGAGGACATGCTACACCCTTCCTGCTCAGCCAGTTCAGAACTTCCTCCTCCGAGATCGAATCACTTCGCATGCATAGGAGTCTTTGTGGAAAACCATTAGTTAACTGGACACCCCCCCCCCCCCGGGCCACAGCAGTAAGCAAGCTAATTTTAGTTTGTCACCAGCATCCAGAGTCAGATATTGCAAATCAAGGCAAGCAATCAAAAGGAGATATAAGCAATAACAGTTTTGCTGGATTAAGTACAGAGAAACAAGAGCCCCTGAGAGCATAAAAATAATCGCCCTTTGCCATTCATATGAACATTTGCTCTCAACACTCAGAAGACACAAATCAAAGCCTGAAAGCTGCACAGAAGAACTAAAACCACAAGGAAACCATGTCATGAGAACAGCAGAGACATTCAAGACAGGTTGAAAAGAGGCAAAGGTTATAAAAAGAAAGTGGTGGTATGAAGAAATACATCTGTAACTACAGCTGGCAGCTAATGCAAAAAGCAAAACACAATTTGCTTCCTTTGACTTCTAAGTCTGGATGTTGTACAAGTAAATTTTAACCAAAGTTCATGCTTGTCAGCTAAATAAGGTACTATGCAAACATGGCTTTAACCTGAACACTGCTGCATTCAGAGAATACATACACACACTTTTTCCAAATGTCTCTTGACCATTGGTAGCTCTAAGCTAAACTTTGCCTTCATAGCTGTGCCTTCTAATACCACTACTCGTGTGAAACTAAATGTGACACTGTTTGCTCAAATAGTACGCCAACAATCATTACTACAGCTTAGTAAAGCAGTATACTAAGTAGGTGTTTTCCCAGTAACTTTTACTTTGGGAAATATCATAAGGCATGTAATAACTACTGCGTATGTATACACACTGCTTGAATGTTCGTACTTACTGCTATGAGTACCAGCTTATGCTAGTGTTGGCAGACACTGCACAAAAAAAAATTGACCACAAAGAACTACTTTGAGCTTACATCCATTTGTTAAAATGCAATAAAGCCTCCATAACAGGTGTATAGAGGCAAATAATTTTGAACAAGTATTTTTGAACAAGGTTTTGTTGACAAGTTAATTGGTTATCTTCTGAAAAGAATTAGATTTTTAATTAAATAGCATCACAGCAGAATAGAGATCTCAGTTAAACAGAGACTGGTTTGTAAAGTCCAGTTTCACTCTTTATTGACAGAAACCCACAGACACCTAAGTGCTTACTATAGGCAGAACTCCTCTTACATACAACAGCTTCCAAGAGCTGAGCCTCCACAAGAGTTCTATTTGGAAGTCAATATTTAAATTATTACAGGAGTATAAAGACAGTTTTCATTCATACACACTAGGGATAGCTGGAATGCAAGCCATGAAGAATCTGCTGAAGAATCCACAAAACTGAAAGACCCAGAAACTGCTGAAGAATCCATACTGCTGCGCTCATATTCCAAGGGAGGATATTAAAACACATTATGTTATATTAATGCCACGTTTTGTATTTGCTCTTTTAAGAGAGAAGGCAAAGACCTTTATGAAGAAAAGTTATTAACCCACCATGAATCAGTGCACATTGTGTAGGAACCCGCAAGTTCAGCTAGTATCTCTGCTCTGTTTCACACTTAATTTTTCTAATGGATTTCAGTTTGGGGGCAACACAGATCTCTGGACTAGCTTAAGAGCCTGCTGACACTAAAATGCATGCTCCTCAGCACCCCTTTAATCAGTCATACAGTTTGTACTCACTCCTTTTATCCTGACTTACATGGTGAGGTAATTTGGTTCATAAGATCAGCTGTAAAGTCTTTACTTGTGCTACATTTGGTTTTGTTGTTACTGCCTATTGTTAGCAGAATTGGCTCATCAACAGGTCAGATGAGCACAGAAACAAAAGAAACAGAAGCAGCAGAAGCAAGGCTCTCCCCTTGCACAAGCTACTAAATCCACTCAGACCTCAGGGAACTTCACCCTCTGACCATATATTGAAGTTAAGCACACAAGCACTTTCCACGTATGACCACTGAAAGCCACGCACACCTCTAGATAGATACTTCTTCACCTGTACCTTCCCTGTTCCGAATGCCCCAAGCAGCATCTTAAGCACTCCTTACTCAAGATACAACACAGGAAAACCTACTACCAGCAAGACCTAAAAGCAGATACCCACAGGACACCATGCAAATGAAGAAAATTAACTTTGGATTGCCTCAGAAATTATAGAAACAAAAACCTCAGCTTTGCTGAAGGTTTTAGGAACTTCTTACTCTGAGATGCTTCCCACCTGTGTGCTTACCTTGTGCTACACTCCTTTTTCCAGGTTATCAGAGTAAACAGTGGTACAGCAACACCAAAAATTATCAATTATAACAGTACAGAGTACAAAACCATACCAAAACTGCAGGCTGACACGTCACACCATACTAATTCATAATGTATCATCCTTGTTAGTTCAAACCAACTTCAGCTGAGCACTATGAAACCATGAAGTGCCAGGGAAAGGAGACACCATGCTCCTTGCAGATTCTCTGCTTCAACAGGGGTGAGACAACACAAAAAACCTGTTTTTCTTAAGGCTCACCTCCTCCCCTTCATAATTTTTACCCAAGAAGAGGAAACAACTGTGAGTCTGCAACACCCAGGGATTACATTCAGCAATCCCCCAAAAAATGTATTTAAAGGGGCTAAAATATACTCCCCAAGTCTGTCTGGGGAGACATCTCTTTCCCAAGTGTGGAAACACAGAAGAGCCACCATGTGTGAGGCAACATCGAGTTAAGGCAGTAAAATCAAGTAGCAATTACGCTATATTAACAGGGTCCTAACAGTTAGGGCAGGAGAGGGATCCCAAATGATTCCTGCTCTTTGTCCTAGAGCCTGCACGCAACTGAGAGCAATTCCTCACCTTCTACTCCACAGGGAGGTAAATGATGTGGACAAAAAATGAGTAGAAAATGAAAAATATTCCCTGCATGCTAGCATCCAGATTATTCTGTTCTTGTCAGAGAAATTTGATTTTTTTTTTCCCCCTCAATATTGCAAAATATGTATACAGGCCTATTGATACTGGATGTTGCTCATCACTCTCAGCACAGACCACATACACAGGCTGCTGCTGTAAGTTACATGCTGTAAGCTCTGAACCTACCTTACCCCACAGTAATGCTTCCATTTATCTATGGACAGATATTTGTGCTACAGGTAATTCCAACAATGAAAAACAAGATTTTCAGTGAATATACTCAGAAAACATTGTTTATTAATTAGATTCAAGTAATGAAGGAACCAGTTACCACTGCCAGGGTTTCAAGAGCACTGGCTGAAACATACATCCTTTCAAGGCTGGCAGCAAACAGTAGTGCTCTAAGAACACAGGATATTCTAATGTTATTATATAGTTTTCCACGAGTAGTATCTCCACAGGAAAGCTCTACATCATGGTGAGGCTTGCTGTGAATGTCAATTTTTTCTTATTTACCTATACTTCACTGAAAGACTAACAGCGCTGAGATAGCTTTCTTAACTACACATTTGTCTTTATCAGTTGTGAAAGTCAAACTGTATTCTGAAATATTTGCAATTTCGTTGTGGTGCTCCAGCAAGTGAACACAGTATTCCTGAACAAAATAAATCAAACTTATGCTTGACTGGAATTTCATGGAAAAGAGGAAATACCTGTGCACATGCTTAGCATGTCAGAAACGAACCACAGTACATACTTGGTATTTTCTGACACACTACTTCTTGGTCAAACAAGCCTAATCCCATGTTGTATGCCACACAATCCAGAGGAGATACTTACGACACTTCAGTAACAGTGCTGAAAATAATCTGTAAATGCTCGTTTTCCTTCCTTTCACAGCTGCATTATCCAGTAGCCGATTAGATCATAGCGCATGTTTTCCATGTCCTTTTCATCTTTTATCCTTTCCTCTTTCCTTACATTGTCCTGTTCATGTCCTCTGACTTCAACGCCTGGCTTCCCCCACGTCAGTCCAGAGCCCAGCTGTCTGCTTTGGTAACTCCTATTCCTTATGTCGCTTCAATTCCATCACTCCAATTCAGATGGAGCACCATACTACTTTAAAAGTGACCACTACAGAACGCACTATATTGTACCATGATTTACAAGCAACAAGTATTCATGGTGGTTATGAGCTAACAGCAGTGCATGATTTGAGAAACAAAGCACAAGAGGTATGAAAGTTACCCTCATAACTCCACAGCCTGACGTGCACTCCAGATTTCAGGGACAAGCAGCATGAAGCATAACAGACTCTTTGCAAATTTAAGGGCTAATACAAAACCTAATATTCTGTAAGAATTAACATGAAGGATTTAACTTTTAAGAATGCACACACAAAAAGCAACATTAAGCTTCAAATCAAGTTTAATATCTACATTTTAATTAAAATTAAGATTTTAAAGGAAAATATAATCCATCTTGTTAGCCTTGTAAATGTTTCCAGTTTTGAAATATTAGTTAGGTATCATGAAGTAATTCACTGATTCTTGTTTCTATGTCTCCATAGACAAATATTCCTAGTCTATGATCAGACATATCAAAACATTGACTTTTATACCCTAGTATTCACCCCACTTCCTGCAGGGTAGCCAAGTCTGTCCTGAGGGGAAGTGTGTCACTAGTATCAACATCCTATGGTCTCGCTCTCAACAGACCATTGATTGATCTGTGGTCCCATATAGCAGACCATAACTAGGTTATATTTAGTCAGATGTCAAAATGCTGCTTTTCCAGACATTCTGGGGTTTCACAGCGGAAATCACTTCTGCTCCTTTAATAAACTGCGTTTTCTGTTTACTCCTTACTTCTGTCTTGCCATATATTAACATGAATAGAGTTCCTGTTTCTTTTCATATTTAAATAAACCCCAAAAGCAGTCAAAAGCTAACATTTTTCAGAACACTACCTAGTATGTTCCTGCAGCATTTGAGGATGGACTAAACAAGATGGAAGTAGAACAAAATTCAGCTCTGCCTGTTGCATTTTCATATTGTAGGGTTCCCCTAACCTAGAAGCAGAAGCTTAAGGTTTCTCAACTTTCCAGGTGAACAAGGAGAAGCCCAATGAATCTGGAGGTTGCAAGCAAGGAGTACTACAGCATTAGACTACTATATTGCTCTGTATTGCATAGCAGTTGCCAGAAAGTCCTGCTGCAAGTCAGAGGTATAAGCCCTTCAAGGCAAGGCTCCATAACTTCACAGACAAGTCCACCATTAACTCAAATGCTATCTGAATGTAACCTCAAGCTTATGAAGTCCCTGAACTACTGTCTCCCACCTTCTGACAGGGTCTAACAGAAGAAGCATACTACTAAACATACTCTTCCCCAAGCATCTGGCAGTTCACCATCTTGATGAAGGAAAGTTTCCACTTGATCAAACTATGTTCCACATAAGAGGGACTTAAGTATTTCCACTGTTGTATCAGTTTAACCCCAATTTTAAAATGCATTTACGTGACAGTTAACGTGTACAGGGAACTTGTGTTATTTTTCTCATGTACACACAGAATATGGTTCCTTGAGAGATGCTCATTTCTGCTTATTTTAGGATATCTAATGAACATACTCTTTCCTGATGCCCAAATAGCCTCACAGGTTTCATCATATACCTAAAGTTGTTTTTTTGTTCCTCATAAAAGCCACTAAAGTCTTCAGTTTCCTGTGTAACCAACCTATTAAGGCAGTCATAGGCTGTCAAAAAGAAAGCAATATTCAGAATGAAGAGTTAAACTTGCTTTACTTACTACTGCCATCAGACCTCAGTTTCACTGAGCTTTTGAAGGGAGACACTATGTCAGAAGTCAGGCCTATATTTCAAAGCTTCTGCTGCAAGAGCCCATGAAATTCTTAAATTTAAGTGCATAAAGGAGATGGTTAAAAGCAGCATGAATACATAAAGAATTAACAACTGCAAGCTCTACTGCATCAGGGTATTTCATTAAGAGCTTCATCTTCCAATATTAAGTATCTTCGTTATTCTTCCTGAAGCCATCAGGTTCACATTTGAAGAGTTACATTACTGTACTTATAATCAAGTTAAAATACTCTGTATTATTTGGTATGTTACTGCACTACATATAATTGACTTGCGCCTTTTCCCACTGGCCATTTTTTCCAGCAAGCTTTAATCATCCAGCATGCTCATTTAAATGTTGTTGACTTTCAGTAAGTCCAACAAGTGAAGTTCTTACCTTCACAAAATTCAGTTCCTTAAGTACACACTTTTTTGTGTATTTGTATAACATACTTTCCTAAGGTGAAAGATTGACTTCACATATAGATATATTTGCTGACTCCAGAAATATTTGTAGCTATCATTTACATCCATTTTCACTGGGAAATACAGGGAAGATAGAAAACTTTTGAAGTAAACTTATAAAACTACAAGTCATCGGGACTGAACAACTTATAGAACCAGTTGCTACCACAAAATAAGTATATCAGTTTTAAACAGCATAGCTGACAAGCAGTAATAACTCTGCATTGTTATTTCAGATCCAGTGAAAAATAAAACCAGTTGATTCTCCAAGGTCCTGTCAGTGACAAACTCTGTACTAATTAACAATATAGACAAAAACTTCTTCCTGAATCGGCTCTCAAGAGAATGGAGCAATTAAGAACAACCAGTTTGACACAGATTACAAAGAACTACGGAGGGGGGAAAAAACCACAACCCCACACATGGCTAGTTTTCATGAAGATTGGTCTTCCTAGAAAACAAGCTGTTTACCAGGAATAAGAATGAAGGAATACTGAATAACAATATTGATCTAACACCATCTGCTAACAACATGACCTCAGTAAACCGAGTCTAAATCCACTTCAACCGAACTGCCAACATAACTTTCAATAAATAAGTGAAAGGACAACAGGAAGAACAGTATGAAAGATATGCACAGCCAAGAGTTCAACATCAAGCTGTTAAGAAAAGGGTTCCAGGCCTTTGCAGCGACAGAACTGAAAAAAAGGAGCGTACAAAGACAGAGCACACATTGGGAGTGATGGTAAGGGACATTAAGAAAAACAGGTTTGGAAAGTCACACCTTACAAGCTGAACAGTCACAGTGACAGCCTGACATCTGGTCATTGCTTACAAAAAACAATTCAAGTGAAGTACCAGAAAAATAATCAGCTTAAAACTGACCAGCCAACTACACTTTTTAAGCCTTCTCAAGAAGCAACAAGCAAGATGCCTGCCCCTCGTTCTCGGGGAAGCTCCTTCGACAGGCAACCCAGAAACAACCCAGCACCAGAGGGGCAAGCCCCGAAGCAGTACACCTGACACACTCCCACCGGCCCTGCTCCAGCCACGCTCCCGCCCCCGTCCCCCAGACGCACCACGAAAAAACGTGGAACAACTCCCCGCGGAAAACGCCCGCTGCGGAACCCGAGAGAGGCGCGAGGGGAACGGCAGCACGGCAGCTGCCCGCGCAGCCCTCCCCGCCGCCCGCCCCGGCCGCGCACGGCGGCTCCCGCGGCTCTGACAAGACCCCCCCGGCGGGGCCAGCGCCGGGGCGCGGAAGGCTGCCCGCCGCTGCGGCAGCCTGACAGCTCCCCGCCCGCGCCCCCTTCCCTCCTGGTACCCCCCCGCAGCCCTCTCAGGGGCCACCGCCGCCCCGTCTCACAGAGCGGCCGCGCCCGCCCCGCACCTCCGGGCTGATGTAGGACACGAAGGAGGGCTTCGCCGCCTTGGCCCCACTGCCCAACATGGCTCCGGCCGCCTCTCGGGTGCCCCCGGAGCCCGCCGCGGCAGCGGCCGGCGGCGGCAGCAGCAGCACCCAGGGCTCCTCCTCAGGGGGCGCACGGCTGCTGCGAGCCCGCGGCGGCGACAGCAGCTCATGAAACAGTATCCGGCGCACGTAATTCATCCCGCCCCTAGGCCACTGCCCGCCCACCCCGCCGCCGGCCATTTCTAGGCCACAGCCTCCCCACCGCGCCCGTCCTCACTGGGCAGAGCCGCTGTCAGTCATAAGCGCGCCATCCTCCTATTGGCCGCGAGGGGGTGTGCCTGGAGGAGGCGGGGCGGTGGCCGGAGGAGAGGGAGCCTGACCGGTGCGCGGCCCGGGCCGCCGGGGGGCGCCCCTCCCCGTGCCCCGCCGGGAGGGCGGTGGCGGCGGGCGCGTCTCGGCCAATCCGGCCCGCCGGGGCGGCTGCCGGAGGGCCGGGGGTAGCGCGCCACGGCACCAGGTGCCATGGCAGCTCCTGTGCCTGTCCAGGTGATGAGCGGCGGAGGGGGTGCAGCCACATCCTTGGGTTTCTCCCAGGGGGTCTCCCCACGGCTGTGCATCCTGCCGGCCGCCCTTGCCCGGCCGGCCTATCTCCCGCGCGGGTCTTCGTGTGGCGTGTTGTGCCCGGCCCGAGCTAACGGGGTTCCCACTGAATTTTTTCATCTCGGGGTACCCACGTCTTTTCTGCATCACGGCGAAGACGGCTCGCTCTTCCCGGTTCTTCGGTCAAGTTGTCACTTTGATGAAGTCGCCCACCACAACGTTTCAGCTCCAAAATGCCCGTGTTGTATCCATGCATACCCGAAAGAAAACGCCGTGTTGAGTAAAACCTAAGCAAAGCGTTGGGATGCGGAGTTTTCCTTACAGCAGGAGATGTGCAAGGAAAATGATGTGAAACAGGTCCTCCATTAACGTAACCCTCTAAAAATCCTCCAAATTTTTCGAGGATTTTATAGAAATCCTCTAAATTTTTCGAGGATTTTTAGCAATCCTCTAAAAGCTGACCGCTGACACACCCCAAGAAGTCCTCTGCTCAATGTCTGTTAAAGTGTTACAGCCGTGGCCTCCCTGGAATTTTGTCTTTGGGCACTGTATAATCAGAGCTGTAAATAAACACCAGGTTTACCTGGTATCTAGGTTACTTTTAAAAGCTTAACTTTTATGTGGGTACAGAGCAATGCAAATATTGCAAACTGCCGGTGGCAATGCAGCAGGACTACCCAGCAATTCAAATGATGAATGGTAACCCAGGTGACAATTGGAATACAGAGGAGACTTTATGGAAATATTTTTACAAAAAATAAAACATACTTCAATAGACCATAGGACATGAAAATCGATAGCTCCTTCAAACATTAGAGATAAGCACTTTTCATATCACCCCCACCCCTCTTTTTGTTGTAATACTTCACTTTATTTACGTTGCTCCAAACTCAGACCTAGGAAAACTAAAGGAGAAAGAAAAAGAGTCACATGGAGTTATAAGACAGCGTTTATAAAAGTAAAATGGAGTGACTGGATTAATTCAGAAATAAATTAATTTCCCTATTTTCAGTCTCAAACTCAAGGAATGAGAAGTGTTTTGTATTTAATCACCTTCTGCTTGAAAAAAAGAAAACTCAGAGATTAGGTATCTGCAGTAGGTTTACAACAAAGGCTATTCTGGTGTGGGATCCCATGCAGAATAGCTCTCACCTTTCGCTCCACAGCTGCTTCCACGTCATTCCTTTACATTGCATCTGACCTCAGCTGCATAGGTCAAAAGCACAGCCGTAAGATTACATTGGTGTAAATCTAGGGTGAGGGGAAAATGGGGCTGCACTTCCATGCTCTCTAGTTTATTAAAATACACAAAGAAAAAGAAGACTACTATTAAAAAACACACCTTTTAAAATATCTGAATTTACATTGGCAATACCAGGATTACCTCTGAGCACGCCCTGAATTTTACAGCAGACTAAGGCAAAGATCAGCTACTTACTGACATAGCATGTATCAAAGAGGAAGGGATGTTTTGACACCAGGCCAGAGTCTTAACTCTGACGGGAAGTGCAAAAGGAGATTTAATTCCCACATAGCACATGGGAATTCATTCTTCAACATCTCATCAAAAAAAGCCCTACATCTCAAAAATCGGGATGTAACTGCTGTTCTGCAGAAGCAAAATATCTACACAGCCCCATGTCCTGTCCCTGGAAATGGAGAGTTCTCCTTCCTGGGGTTTCTCCCCAGGCTTCCATATGTGCCAGGCTGAACCCATGGCGAAAGGGATGTGAAGTTTTTTTCCGGGAATTTGAGGGCCAGATTCAGATCCCCACTTCATCGGTCGGTGTGTTCATCTTTTCTGGAATGGAGAAAATAAAGCTATCACACATGCAAGTTAACTTACCTCAGATAAATACATTTGCATCTGAAAACCCACAGATACTGCCCAACAGATTACAGAGCACCACGTGCTTTGGTTATCTTCCCTTGCCCCAGAAAGACTTCTGTGCAGTCTTGCCCCTTTCTTTTTTAAAATCTTGAGTGCTGTGAGGAAGACTCACAAAAGCCAGCTTCAGCCCAGCCACCTAATCTCTGTAGATTGTCTCCCTGCAGACAGTGGAGGGAAACAGGCTCCTCCTGAAGGAGGTGTGGGGATACACAAATAAACTCCTTGTTCAGAAACAGCCTCAAGAGACTGCCTGGTGCTCAGGGCACCTCGGGAAATCAGCTTGGCCAGGCTGAAGTTGGGCCTTCTGAGTGTCCTCCTTCCCTGCCTCGTCTTTACTCCCATAGTCATCTACTGCCTTTCTTGTGTGTATTTATATATTAAGTTTTCTGTTATTTTCTTGTGCTCCCTCCCTCCAGCATTTTCACTCTGTAGTGTTTTTCTGAATCACCCCCTCCCTGTGAGGAAATAAGACAGTTCAGTGTTGTATCATTTGGGATTGTTCTCTTCACTAATGAATACTTAAAAAAAATCATTTCTGCATCAAATTGAAGTTCCTGGGATGATGCCTTAATAGGATCTGTCTTCCCACGTTACTTCTAAATAGGAAGTCTTGTTCTACGCTGCCAATTAAAAAAAAAAGTGGGCTTATAAAAATCCTGTCATTTAATTTTGTCCGTTTTAGATGTATGTTAATGACAGTCATGCAAATGTAGAAGAGTAAAACTTTAAAAAAATCAAGTTCTAGTTTGTCTGTGATGGGTGAAAAACATATGGCCTTTCACTACCCCATTTTATCATGATATTTTGCATTCTTTCTAAAAATATAATTGCAGTAATTACCTTTAAAGCTGTCTGCAGGAGAGAAACTCACAGATCATCTCTGCTCTTCCCATGAACAGAGGTTGCTTTGTTTAAAAAACTTACATGCCATTTATTTGAGTAATACTTTGGGTTGAATTCTCAGCTGTGCCCAGGCTCAGCGGGAACAGCTGATGGAGGGGAGACACAAAGGAGCTGTGGGCAGCTTTCCTGTCAGTTTTCTTTCAGGGATCCTCTTAACTATAAGTTGTATCTCATATTTTCCTTTGTGGCACTCCTTCCTGTCAGGGTTGCCTTGGCTCTGGAAGTGAATAGCCTGGATAAGGCATTATCCTAGGCAATATCTGGAGCACAGCTGGCAAAGATCACTGAATACAGCTTTATACCACATTCCAGCTTTTCTGAGCCTTGGGCTTTGTAAGCCTTGGTGCCTTGGGGAGTCCCAAGGGTGCTCACATGAGCAGGGGTGCAGGTCACTGTGTTGTAGGCACTTTGGTGTAGGATGGGCAGGTGTAACGAATTAAGTGTTAAAAGACATTCCTGGGTGTTGAGCAAACTTGCATGACTACATCTGAATTTCTACTCCCTACTTCCTCTTTTGGAAGAAAATAAATCATAGAATCATAGAGTCATAGAACAATTTTGGTTGGTTGGTTGTGTTTGCCTTTTTCCAGTCACCAGGGACTTCACCTGACTGCCAGGACTTTTCAAATATCACGGAGAGTGGCTTGGCAACTACATCAGCCAATTCCCTCAGGACTCTGGGGTGCATCTCGTCTGGTCCCATAGACTTGTGCATGTTCAGGTTCCTCAGGTGGTCATGAATCTGATCTTCTCTTACAGTGGGAGGGACTTTGCTCCTCCACTCCCCTCCACTTTGCAGTCCATCCCCTCAAGAGGTGTGGGAAGAGACACTGCCAGTGAAGTCTGAGGCAAAGAAGTCATTGAGTACCCCAGCCTTCTCCTCATCCATTGTTACCAGTCTGCCAGTCTTGCTCATCACGGGGGGTACGCTTTCTTTGACCTTCCCTAAAGAGAGGCTTTGCCCTGCCGTAGACCTGCAAAGGTACAGGTGTGTGCACAGCTTCCACTCCAGAGTGGTAAATCACTGGCAGGACTCGGCACTGGCTGTGCTCCCCCTTGGACGCTGCACTACGCTGGATCCAGGCCTGGAGACCGCTTTTAGTAAATGCACTTCCAGTGCTGACACAGGTAAAGATTTTGAAGTATCAGCTTGAAAGAGAATCCCACAAAGTTACCATTTGTCAAGGTTTCCCAATCCTCTTTTTATATCCAGAAAAGCTACCTGGGTAGAGGTTGAAAAATTTTTCTTTATTACACTTGTCTGGGCGTTACCAGAATATTTACCCTTAGGTGGTAGAAATCTGGATATTTTGATAGTTTATGCATAATTAATCTGACACTTCCCAGAGCCTTACAGATGGCCATGAATGCTCAGAAGGTAGGAGGTGTCCCAAAAGCATAGGATTTACCCTGAATATACAGAGATAGGCCATGCATGCTGAGTCTGATAGTCCCTATTTGTATTGTTCAGTTAAATCACTCAGTTTAGGGCTTAGTATATTAAACAGCATGAGACCACATTAAAGTAGCTGAAATCAATATGCAAGAAATGTAGTAGACTCAAGACTAAGCTGGAAGTCAGATTACTGGAAACTATCAAAGAAAAAATTGGAAATGAGGAATGTACTGTGATGTCCTTCGGGGAAAGGTCAGCAAATCAATCTGCCTATAAATAGCCAGCAGCTATCTCTGCTTTACACAGGTTAAGATTATTTCCTACTAAAAGTCATGGATGTTAGCTTTATGCAAATTAAGACACTTCTATATACGAAAAAGAAGATAAAAGAAGGGCTCTACTCTAAGACGATGCTTTTAGCAGTGGTTTCGCGTTGACATTTTCATCTGCTGGTAATTTAAGTTGTCTTTTTGGGAGTGAGTTTCTAAACTTGGTTCATATTTCATCCTTTAGGCTGGCACCTTCATAGTGAGCTCCAAAGTAATACTTAGAGCTGTGGAATATAACCATTTGTTTTCATTCTCATTTACTAAGTATATGGTCAGAGATTGTGTAATGCTGTCCTATATGAATTCTCTATCTTTTATCTTTGTTGCAGCGTTCTGTCTTTACTGACTGTATTGTGTGTTTCAATTTTTTAAGTAGAGTTTTCTATTCATTGGTGTGAGAACCTAATTTCCTTGGGGAGAGTTGTGTGAATCTCCCCCAGTACAGGGAAGGCAGCTCTGTACCTTATTCCCTCAGCTCCGACTCCTGCACCATCCCATGTCTCAGTCCTAGGTCATGATGTACTCAGTTCCTCCCTGAAGGTGGTTGAAGAGATGCATTTTACTTCTTAAGTAAAGCTGTCTGGGAGGTACCACATGGCCATTTCATGACTCAGATGGCAAACAGCAGTTCCTTCAGCTGTAGCAATTCAGACCATTGCAATTTTGTGTCCATGCCCTAATTATTGAATGGTTGGGTTCTTTTTTTTTTTACAAGGGCCTTCCAGAACTCACGAGCAAACTGAAATATTAAGTCTCAGTTAAGTGATAATCTAGATATTAAAAGGCTGTGGAGAGGGACCATGGGGGCATCCCACTACTTACCAGGAAGGTTCATCTGCCATTTGGGGTATATACTGCCAAAACACAAATGCGGAAGAGTGCAAGACTAAATTAACAAGTGCATAATGAAGAGCAGGACAGAGGCATAAACTGCTGAGAACACACCCTGGCCCAGAGTGTTTACTTTAGTCATAGAGATGCATCTGGGAATTACATGTTTTGAACTGGAGGATGGAAAAGAAAGAGAGAACAAACAAACTATGCGAGCTGTGAAAATTGAGGGAACAAAGCATGTCACATCTAATAGCAAAACCACCTCCTTTTCTTAGCTACAAATGGGAGAATAGGAAGTGAGTAACCAAAAACTCTACTCACCCAAGGAAGCATGAGTATCAGAATCAAAGAATCACAGAATCATTAAGGTTGGAAAAGACCTTTAAGATCATCAAGTCCAACCATCAACCCAACACCACCATGCCCACTAAACCATGTCCTGAAGTACCACATCCACACATTTTTTGAACACCTCCAGTGATGGTGACGCCACCACCTCCCTGGGCAGCCTGTTCCTATGCTTGACCACTCCATAAAGAAATTTTTCCTAATATCCAATCTAAACCTCCCCTGGTGCATCTTAAGGCCATTTCCTCTCATCCTATCACTAGTTACTTGGGAGTAGAGACCAACACCCCCCTCACCACAACCCCCTTTCAGGTAGTTGTAGAGAGCGATAAGGTCTCCCCTCAGCCTCCCAGTTCCCTCAGCTGCTCCTCATAAGACTTGTTCTCCAGATCCCTCATCAGCTTCATTGCCCTTCTCTGGACACGCTCCACCACCTCAATGTAATTCTTGTAGGGAGGGGCCCAAAACTGAACACAGTATTCAAGCTGCGGCCTCACCAGTGCCCAGTACAGGGGCACAATCACTTCCCTACTCCTGCTGGCCACACTAGTGCTGATACAGGCCAGGACGCTGTTGGCCACCTTGGCCACCTGGGCACACTGCCGGCTCATGTTCAGCCAGCTGTCAACCAGCACCCCCAGGTCCTTTTCCGCCGGGCAGCTCTCCAGCCACTCCTCCCCAAGCCTGTAGTGTTGCATGGGGTTGTTGTGGCCAAAGTGCAGAACCCGGCACTTGGCCTTATTAAACCTCATACAGTTGACCTCGGCCCATTGATCCAGCCTGTCCAGATCCCTCTGCAGAGCCCTCCTACCCTCCAGCAGATCAACATTCCCTCCCAGCTTGGTGTCATCTGCAAACTTACTGAGGGAGCACTCGATCCCCTCATCCAGGTCATCGATAAAGCTACAAGAACAAGAACAAGACCGGCCCCAGAACCGAGCCCTGGGGAACACCGCTTGTGACCGGCTGCCAGCCAGATTTAACGCCGTTCACCACAACTCTCTGGGCTCGGCCATCCAGCCAGTTCTTTACCCAGAACTGTCTAAACCTGTCTAAAGCCAATCAGAAACTAGAATACAGGATCTAGCGAGTTCCCCACCTTTTTTTAGCTCTCTTGAAAGCAAACAGAATTACTTTTTCATGGGAACACACAGACTTTTTGTTGTGTGGTGGACCTCTTCCTTTTATTTTCCAAAAGGCTGTGAATATAAATTACTTCAGGCTGGAAACTTGTCCTTAACAGTACCCAAAGGGTGAGCCAAAGCCCATCCATATCAGGAGAAAGCTTACACCACAGCTAGATGTGAGGCTGAATTAGATCAGGGCTCACGTCTCACCCTCAGTTCTTCTTAACCTGCAGTCCAAAGGGAGGATGCTAAGGATCATGAGCTCTTGGAAAACAAGAACAATAAGTAACTATATGGTTATTTTAAATCTCTATTCTTTCCTGATGTGTGGGTGACATTTGTAGAGGGACTGTTCCTCAGGGAGAATATACAAACCAGCAGAGGGTTGATGGTTTCTTGTGGACTTTGTTCCAAGCCCTTGGCTTTAAGGCTTGTTTTCTCTCACTTTGCTTCACTGCTCCTTGGGAAACACTTCAGCGCTGGCTACTCCTGTAATAGGAGCTCTGAACTGGTCACGCAGCTTGTAAATTGGCACATCCTGTGCCTTTGGCTATGCTGCAGAACATGCTGGGGTCATTACTTAAAGCATTCAGAATCCTGGTTTATGATTTATCAGTGCCATATGAGGAATGCTTATCCTGAATCTATTGCCCTGAAATCACCCCTGGCAGCAGCTGCAAGAAGTTTCTTAAGAAATGGATGCAAGAAAGTGAAAACGCACACTATTTCCTCACACAGGAGTTGCAACTGAAATGTCCCTCTCCTCCTGTTCTCAACAATTTGCCAGATATACTCTTCTGACACACATTTTATCAAGTCTTCCTTTACAACCTCTTTCTGAGGTCACCTTCCTCAGTGGGAAGAGAACTCATTTCTTTGCTGTCTCCCAGTGACTCTGGACAAATTGAATCTCTCTCCTCCCCTCTCCTATGCCTACTCTGTAATGTTTCATGTCTTTACCCCCAAAAGCATTTATTTCTAATATGTCCATGACATAGTCCTGATTGTGCTTCTAACCACTGCTCTCTTTTTATGCACTAGCGGAGATTTTATATCAGATTTTGCTGCCATGGCAGTTTTGTTTTATTTTTTTTTTTAAATGTATTTGAAAATTCTTTTAAGATGCATTCTTTGGCAATAGACAGGAATGCCAGAGTAGCTGAAACATCACAGTTTCGCTTCATGCTTGTCACAGCAAGCTGAAAATTAACTCTGCCTTTCCGAATGGAAGCTGCTGCTAATGACACAGCGCTCTCTGCTGCTGTGAGCACACAAGAGACATTTCACATATTAGCCCAGCTGAGCCTGGTGATTTGCTATGTAAAACTGCGTATTTTTTTGGCTGTGCAGCATTCAATTTGACTTCCAAGTATTTGGAGAAGTGTGCTCAGACACTCTCCAACGCTCTCCTTTTCATTCACAGGTTGGGGAGCAAGGCACAGGGACCAAATGTACAGTTCCATCTGTGAAGCAGGATAGATGCACAAAAGGTCAGCCACTCTCTTCGTCTTTCCCTTCACCTTTCCTCCCAGCTCATTGGCAATGACATTTCATGTAACATTTATTAACACCTCAGCTCAGCTGGCCTAAACCATGTCAGTCTCAACCTCCTCAGTCACCTGGCACTTCTTTTTTTCTTCCGTGTTTTTGCGGAGCGCTGCAGTTGCTGCATGGGTGGCAAATCACGGACTGGACTAGGTCCTTCCTCTGCACAAAATAGAACCTTTCTCTTGGTTTCTTCATTTTCCCTCACAATTTTTGTAGTTTGTAGTTGACTGTTTTACTACTTAATGTAATTTTTCATTCATTTTTAATTTAGCTTTGATTTTTAAGTCTCTAATGGCCTTCCTCATTTTATTTCTTCAGTTGGATCCATTTAATCAGTTCTGTTCCTCATTCTGATACCATTTTTCTTGGGTTTTTTCCCCTGTCTTCTCTCTTCTTAAAGTCATGATTCACTCAAAGACTGCTTTTCAGCTGGAAAAATGCAGCAGTTGAGGTGATTGACCATCAAAGGGAAAAAGGCTGGGGAGAGCAGACATCTTTCTGCTAAAATGCATATGCCCATGGTTCTGGAAAAGACCACCAAAACAATAACGAACTGGAAACAGGATACATTATCAGAAACAGTACATTTCAGAATGAAAATGTGTTGGGTGACATTCTTGATACTTCGGCCACAGAAAGCTGGTTGCTCCATGTGAGAAATAAGGGGAAAGTCATGTACACATTGTTCTGTTCAATATTTTTATCAATCATCTGGAAGCAGGAGTTGAAGGCACCATTAGCAAGTTTGCTGACGATACCAAACTGGGAGGTGCTGTTGGCTCTCTCAAGGGACAGGATAGATTGGAGCATTGGGCTATGATTAATGGGATGAAATTTAACAAGAACAAATGCCAGATTGTGCAGCTGGGGTAATGCCGGCACAAGCACAGCCTGGGAGAGCAGCGGCTGGGGGGCAGCCCTGCCGAAAGGGATCTGGAGGTGCGGGTCGGCAGCAGCCTGGACAGGAGCCAGCAGTGTGCCCGGGCGGCCAAGACGGCAAACTGCATCCTGGGGTGCATCAAACACAGACAACCGGCGGGTCCAGAGGGGTCGTTATCCCGCTGTGTTCAGCGTTGGTGCGGCCTCACCTCGGGTGCTGTGTGCAGTTCTGGGCGCCCAGTTTAAGAAGGGTGTGAAGGGACTTCAGTGCATCCAGAGGCGGCAACAAAGCCAGTGGGAGGCTGGAAGGCATGTCATGTGAGGAGCGGCTGAGGACTTTGGGCTGGTCTAGTTTGGAGAAAAGGAGGCTGTGGGGCAACCTCACTGCTCTGTATGGCTTCCTGAGGAGGGGATGTGGAGAGGGAGATGCCGAGCTTTTCTCCCTGGTATCCAGTGACAGGATGTGTGGGGATGGCTCAAAGCTGCACCAGAGGAGGTTCAGACTGGACATAGGAAGCATTTATTTCCAGAGACAGTGGTCAAACACTGGAACAGGCTTCCTAGAGAGATGGTTGATGCCCCAAGCCTGTCAGTGTCTCAGAGGAATTTGGACATCCTGAAATAGGATTGATGTAGAATATATGAGAAAGTATTTAAGCTAGCCTGAGACTCTAAAAGCTGATAGGCTTTAAACTACCCTGCAATAAATAAATCACTGGCTTCAGAGCAAACATTAATGGCCATGGCTTTGCAAAATAGTTTAAGAAAAACACACGTATTAAAGATAGCTCTTAATGATGACCCTTGCTAATGCAGGTATGTTAAGGCTACACTAAATGGGAAAGTGTGCACCGTGCAGGATAAAAATCCCCAGCAACAGCTGCCAATTGTGTACCCATGAAAAACAACTGCCTTTACTCTGTCAGGAACTTTACACTTGCCAAGTATTATTAGGGTAGCAGTTCTTAAAATGCAAAATGTAAAACATCAGAAAGCAGTTCAATAAACAACAGCAAACTTCTCTCAGTACTAGGAATATGTATGCACATTTTCATGATCCAAATGAGAAAGAACAACAAAATGGGAGAATACAAATTAACAGATATTTACAGAATGAAGCCTGGGTTTTATTTGGGTGTAAATCAAAACCACTGGGATAGCTCTGTAGATGACACTCCTTGGATCTTTTTTCCCTCCCCAAAAGACTAGATAGACATCTAGTCTTTCATTTTAAAAAGGCTGAGAAATACCACACTGAAGGAGAAAAAAGGACTCTGGAAAAGATTTATAAAAGAATCTCTTGGGAGAAATTTAATTTGATAGTCTTTTTTTGCTAGAAAGCTCTTTGGTTTGCAGCTTTCAGGTTAAAAAAAAAAAACACAAACAGAAGGAAAACAAATGTTTTTGTTGACTCTATCACTGTACTTTGTAAACCTACAATGTAAGTGGAAAAAAACAGATTGCAAATTGTGCCTACTACTTTTTTCCCCCTCCAAGCTATGCTACTAAAATCCATTTGGGTAGCCCAACAAGCCTTAATTGTTTAATAAAGAAATGAATTCGGCATTGTGTGAACACTTAATCAGCAGATATTCAACCAGCAACAAGAATGTTAAATATGCATACAAATTGTTGTAGGAATACTTAAAGTGAATTCCAACTCTCAGAAATGTGATAGGTACAACAATTTTAAGCACATTAAATCACTTCTGGTTAGTGAAATAGGTCTAAAAATAGAAGCAGCAAATGAACCCATCACACTCAATACCTGTGTAAGATTGACAGTTCATCTAGAATTTCATAATCGAGCAAGAAGTTGACGGACTATGTCAAACAGACTTTAATTTCTAGCAATGTCTCTATACAGGAATCCATGTGAAACCACACTACTCATGGACAGGACACACCTATAAACTAGGCACACAAGTCAAAGTTTGAAAAAGCTTCAGAGCAGAACAGCTCATGTTTTCACAAACTGTTCCTCTAAGGTAAGCACTGAGGGGAAAATTCTTGCTCTGCAAATTTTTCTTTTGTGTATGGTGACTATGGTGCCTTGGATTTTGAGATTTAACACACAGTGTTGCTGAATAAAAAGGCAAACACTTGTTATTAGTAAACTGCTAGCATTACCAAAACACATGCTATTAAACTGATTACTTGTTCATAAATTGATTACTTTGTCTGTTTTGTCTTCCTAAGTGCATCGTGTAATAATTAAAGTCAAAGCTAGCTCTGTACCTTTCAAAACCTTGTTTTTCCTCTCTTCTTAGATGAAGAGTCATAAGTTACCAAAAATAGCCCATTAAAATGGGCAAGAAAACCAGAAACAAACTGCAAATTCACTCTTCACGACACAGCACAAAAATCATGGTCACAGCTTCATATTTAATGTGGAATCACTTTTAAGTATACAGTATTTCAAAAGATCCAGAAACTGGTTAAGAGTTAAAAGCCAGGAGAACAAAAATACAGGAAATACAAAATAAATCTTTGACCTTTTAAATCCTAAATTTTAGGGTCACATGCCTGAATAGACAAGTTTGATTTATGAGGAAAAAAACTTTGGTATGGAGTTGAACTAGCCACATGAATAGCACCTGTAGCTTTCAAAATAAATAGTAATGGCTAACTGGACACCATGGCAGCAAGATACCTCTTAAAAAAAGACTAAGAACAAGCACATGCTTGGAGCTATGCATCAAGGCTGGACAACAGAAACTAGTGTAGTCTTTTTTTAAAGCATATTCCTGATGCTGGAATTAGTAAGAAATCTTTCCTATCATGAGAAAGCTTTCCTTTTATTTGCTAACCACTAATAATTACTCCCTTAAAAATTGCACTCAGATGTTTGAAGAACACTGTACTAATTTTTTTTAAGTCTTTAGACTCCCTTCATTTTTCTAAAATAATTGTATTTTTATTCCATAGGCCCATGCTGTTAGCAGGTGTTGCAAACAGAAACATTGCCCTACTCCAAGAGTTACTTATTAAAAAGATCAAAGATAAGTTCGACCTCAATATGGAACAAAAGGTTTTTTTAATAAATGGTACCAGAAATAACAAAAAAATCTTTCTAATGTGTGATACTCTCCTACAGCCATCGAGAAAATACTTACCAGAATGTTAGTCTATGTTAATCTGTGTTTTATGGGTTTGCAACAAAGCATAATACACATTGAGCAGAATGAGTGAAACTTCAGTTTCCAGTGTATAATATATTTTAGTAATTTAATAGATTTTAGTTTTCATTTGTGTATTCCACTGTAGTGCTGTGACAACAAATCACACCTGTGTACCAGAGCATACATCAACAGTATGATGTAACTTTACTTACATCACTGCTATATTTAGCTTTTTGAAAGAGACATAAGCATACACTATGGCCACATCAAATAATTTTCTGGGTTTTTTTCTTTGATAACCTTCACTTTTTCAGTAATACTTCACTTTTAGAGTTTGAATTATTGGGAAAAAAAAAAATCACAGAAAGTTTATACAGGAATAGCTATAAGGAATAACCTCACAGGCACTGATATGACAAACATTTATTTTAAGGGCTGAGAGGCATTAACATCATATTGACAAAGTTGACTGAAAAGAACGACTAACTTTGTCTAAATGGGAAATGCCTGCTTTTGCTTGTATATTGAGAAAAGAAAATCAGAAAGTTATTTTTTGGCCTTGCTATGTCACAAAGTCAATCTTACAAAGACCTACGCTTTAATCTAAGATGGTAGTTTTAAAAGCCCTTCTATTAAGAACAAAAACATCATGCAAAACTTGATCAATTATGTAGCTGCTTTAAAACTGCTGCAAGACCATACTGTATATATTAGCTTTTATACTGCTAATGCACAACTAACAGCAAACTTGATTAGATTAACACAAATTTGTCTTAATTACACCGTTATATCACACTAAGGAGACAAATGCCACGAGATTGGCAAAAACATTTAATTCTGAGCACTCGTACGGCAGGATAATTATGTGTTGTAACCCCTTCACATTTAGAAAAAAAAACATAATCCTGCAGCCTCACTTTACAAAAAAAAGTTCTGTGAAATATTAATTGGGAGGGGAACAGTTTATACTATCTAACACAAAGTAACTTATACAACTAGTGTCAAAGGCAAACAAAAAAACTTCTAAATAAAAAGTCAAAATACACATAGCAACAGAAGCACAAATGCTGTATTAAATACAGTCAAGATAAGACAACAACACACTTGTTAATAAAAAAGACCAAAAAAAAGAAGAAAAGTTACTAAAGTTAGCAACACATTTAAAGAAAATGCAATAAGGGAAAACTATTTTTTCATTTGACAATAGAGTTTCCATTTGCAGTCTTTCCATCCATAATTTGTCTGGTACAGTACATCCATTAAAATATTCAGAATCTTCCAGAAGAGCTAGGTTGTTCTCTTCCAAATCTAATTCCCAAGTTGGTTTTGGATGTTTTAAACAGACATTATTATGAATGAAGTAAAAGCAAGGCAACAAATGGACTTTTTATCACCTTTGATCTTAGCATTGATGACAAACATTTTTAAAAGTTATCATAATCTTTTTTGTCTTTTTTTCCCTCTGCTTCAAATCCATCAACCCCATCACTGTCCCTTCTCCTTTTACGATTATTATGGATGTTGAAGCGTTGATTCATCTGTGGTAACGGATCCATTCCTAAAACTTTGTGTATTTGACGGAATGCAAGGAGCCTCAGTGCAAACTAGAAAAAGGGTAGAAAGAGGATATTCTGTTAGAAACAAATGTCAATTTTGCGTACTTTGTCAAGCAATTAATGAAGAATATTAGCAGTGTATGATATTATCCTGAGCTCTCATTATCCCCTCCTCCTTCCCTCAACTAAGTCAACACAATAAAATGTGTTACGTCACATTTGCCGCTTCCGTACAACATGTATCATCTTAGCTTAAAAATAATGTACATGTGTTTTAGCTGCTGTACTTAGACTGCAACAGCCAAGGCTTGTCACACGTCCCATTATGCATTAGTAATCTTTAGCAAAAGGATCAAATTAAGTGTAGGGGCAGTAACCTCTCAAGCTGCATGCGTGCATGGTTAATGCTGTAAGTGGATACAATAAATATTAAAAATAAACTTACACAGATTTATTTATAAAATATTAAATGCCAATGTAATTTTAAATCTAATAACATAGTGCTATAGAGTATCTTTATGGATATATGTAGATGGGAGTGCTTCAAACTTTTCAGGAAAATATGTTCATTTTAGTGCAAATATGAACACTATTATACATCCTCTGTTGTGACATTTTTATTGCCTAGCTTAAAATTGATAATCTGAAAGACTGAACAATATTCTTAAGAACGGAAAACTCATGTCCACTACATAGCTTCATTTAAAAAAAAGAACAAAACAAAACCCCAAACCAAAACAAAAAAAGCCCCCAAAACTAGCCAATTCATTTAGTTACTTCACGCATACGTTTCCTTACCTGTGCACTCGAAGTAATATCCTCTCGCTGCTGATCTGTCATTACAGCAAGTGTATCAAAAGGATCTTTTTCACAAGGGTCCAGAAGACCAGGACCACCTACAATGGTTAGGCTAATTAGTAGCATATTTCTGCCTTATTTCAACCAAGATTACAGATTTTACATTAGTTAAGCATAAGTATACAGACGCTGATCAAATGCAACTTGCCTTTAAGGATGATTCCTGAAGATATACACTCAAAAACTCTTCTTAGCGCATCCCCAGGACTCTGTGGTCCAGTAGCGCTGCTAATTGCTTTTTCCACAAGTAACTCCATAGCCTAGAACAACAATAAGAAAACACAGCCAATTTAGAAGATGGATTAAAACCAAAAAAAGCTGCTACTGTTGTTCAATACGGAACTTTTGAGTCTGGAATTTTGCAGAACATTACACGAACAACACTTTCAGTTAAAATATTAAAAAAAAAATTATCAGATATTCTAAAAAGATGAATAAAAAGAAAACTGATACAAGATTAATATTGAGTACTGTACTGATACGCTTCTTCTCATCACAAGTTCTTCAAAAGTCTTGTAGAAATTTATACAGTAGTAGCCTACATATGCAAGTAGACATCTTGTCCAGCCATTTTTTGAGTATGAAACATGGCATGTCACCTGAATCTGTCAGCCACATGAATAAACAGCACACAGTATATGTAATAAAATTAAGAGGATGCTATAGAAAAATAAACATTTTCTACAGGAGGACAGAACCTTAAACATTAAAAGACCTTTTCTGATGCTTTAAGTGATTACTAGTTCTTCAGTTTAGCAAAACTGAAGTTCATAGAAAGTTTTCTCCTGCATATAGGCTAACACTAACTCAGATGTTAAACAAGTATAAAAACGCCTTGATGATAAACAGGTTTTCTAAAGTTTATACAATATTTGATATGAGTTAAAAAGGTTTAAATGATTAGCTCTATTTTAAATAGTTTTTTCCTGTGAATTATTTCCATTGTTTACTTTTATTAGCCACTATTTTTTCCAGAAAAAGCTACAAAAGGTATTTGCAAAAGTGAAGAATAGCTTTCCTTGGGGTTTTTTTCAGCACTAAATGGATGTTTCAATACAACCTCTCTGGCAAGTTTAATTCTCAAACAATGTGTCTCTTCTTTTTTGAGGGATTTGTTTTTTGGTCCTTGACTCCCCCACTGAGTTTACTATTGTTCAAATGCTGCCTTTTATTTTTACTTACCAGGACTAAATCCCTATTCTGATGCATGCAAGTAACTACAGGCAGTGTTGATTACAATCCTTTACTAAGGGTGCCCATTCCTTTCTATTTTAGTTTCATTTAACTGACAAATACCACTTCTTGAGCATGGTATTTCCATACTCCCACTGCATCACTCAGGATTTAGCAACAGTAATTTAGTTGTTTTCAAGTATGAAGCAAAATACAGCAGGAAAGAAAAAAAACAAATAACGTTTTTGCATTTATTCAAGCCTAGCTCTTTTGGATCCTCATACAATAGAGTCTGCAACTTAATCCTAGAAAAATGTGAATTATGATGCCCCGGTCGTATGTGCATGAAAGGCTGGATTTCAAGTTTGAAGAATCAACCTTAAATAATAGCTCCTTCTAACTTGTAGGACCTTGACAAAATTCTTCTAATTTAGTTTTTATTTTTAGGTGTATAAAGAGGGTGCTACTAATGTCCATATTTAGACTTCCTAATATCTTCTATTTTTACAACTACTTTTTTTTTTTTTTTTAAGCTCTGGCATCTCTTTTTTCTGTAACAGGCTTCTAGCATATAGATTAGGAGAAGTTCTGTATGCAGAAAACCACATTTCTTCAATCTATGAAATGCCACCGGTGACTGGCAGGAATTACATATATTTAAAATCACCATTTTCATTCTGTCATTGTTTTTATCAGTAAGACTGCCAACAGGCCAAAAGAACAGCTGACTACACAGACTTCAATGTTGATCACTGACAATGCATCAAGGACCAGGAGCAAATCACTTTTGGAGAGAACTGACACACAGCTAAGCCTGACAGACTGTTTCACACCTCTCTTCCCTTCTGGATGTGACTTAGAAGAGATAATGTGAGAAATATGAAACAACATTCCTTGTTCTTCATCTCTGTGCCTGCTGTGTGCTGCAACAGTTCTAAGGATGTTTTTCTGAAAGTATGCCAGGGTTTATTCTTTGGCAACTCAGTATCATAGTGATATTAAGAGGGCACTTACATACTTCTTAGCTTCTTTTAAGCTATATTTGTGCATTGTGCCTTTCATTAAATGTAGCACAGAAACTGGCACTATTTTACTTAAATATTTTAAAACTTAATATTTAAAAAATTAATAACTGCTCCACATTTTTCCAGAAGCAATAATACTATCAGAAGTAATTTGATAGAATTGTCTGCAAGCTTAATACAGTTGTAAAACATTTCTCATTGAAATAATGCCAACTGCTCAAACTGTCTTGACAATGTTAGTGCTCTTCCTGCCAAAACTCGGCACAGCACAACAGAATTTTGTCTGTGAAAGAAAACAGTGGGAGCTAAGTTTATATCCAGACCATACATATTTGAGAGACGCTGTTTCAGACTAACTTTGTCCGATCCACAGATTGAACATCTGTTAATATTTAGAGCACAATTTCCACTCCTGGAGAGCATCATTTAAGATAGCCAAAGCAAAAGGAATGCTCCAAGAACACTCAGCTGCAAGAATTAAGAGAGGTAACCCGGTAGAACCTAGAGATCTAAGTGACACTGATTAAAATGCTAATGGTGACACATCTGCAGACTGTACTGAAGTACTGTGGTATTTCATCTTGCGGAAGGGACATATGATTGATCACAGGAATTTCTGTGACTTACTCTTTCAAGTAGCCCTTCTGTTGTCACAGAACTATCTGGGCACAGCTGACATTATTTTAAATAAGCTTCAGTAAACTCCAAGCAGTTCAGAGTAGGTAGTTAGAAAAAATGAGATTCTTTTATACAGAGTAAAGGAAAAAATGCTAAAATCCAGAATCGGAATGCTACCCACAAAGCATACAAAAGAACAAGAAAATCCCTTTTGAGGGAAAAAAGAAATTCCATCTCCAAATGACAAAACCTCAGAAAATTAATTTTTTAGAGAGAATCGGGATCATTTGTTGCAGGGGGGGGATCAAAAACCCAAACAAAATCTTGCATTACTTCTTGAAAAAGTCTACATTTAAAAATTGTAGTAACATCTTGCTATGCTTTACTTGCAGTACCATGTGTATTAAAAGGATGCACTCAAAAGAACATTACTCACCCAGCTTGGAAAATCAGACCAAGTTGGAACCCGCTGACAAAGGTCACGAAGGATACGTATGATAATCACACAGGACTGCAGACCATTAGCTCTAGCCTTGAGACCAATACAAAATCAAATTAATTAATCCCAGCACCTACAGCAAATAGGACTTGTTGAAAGACTAAAATACCACTGTTCAATGGAAGCTCAGATACAAGATTGAAACAAATCATTCTACAGCTTTATTCCATGAGCTGCCATTTACAGCAGTATTTTATACAGGGTTAGTAATTTAAGGTGGTAGAAGTCAAAGTGCACAGGTTATACAAGAATAACATTTCTTGATCCCCTGTACACTTTGACCTGTGTTCACTTGTAACAATAAATACAGTATCTTTCTATATTAGAAATGAAAAGGATAAAGTAAAGATCTAAGAAATAGGTATAGAGACTGAAAGGTCAAGGGAATCTGTTTGGTTTCTTTATCGTGCCTTTGCCAGAATGCAAAGTCACTAAACCAAACAGTTGCTTCTCACCTTTCATTCCCTACACTTAATGCACTTAAAGAAATAGGAAAAAAAGTCTTAAATCTAAACACAAAGCTTTAAACACATATTCCATTATTTAAAGCAAAGTTACTCTGCAGCCTTATGGAATATATAACAAATATACAACATATAATTACCCCAAGCGAGTCAAACTTTCAACATCGCCTCCTCAATGACCAGAAAAAAAAAATCATGTCAAATGAGCAATAACTGCGTAAAGCAGTTCCTCCATACTCAACCTTCTACATTTAAATTTAGGAACCAGAAAAATATGAAGTATTATTAGCATGAACAACGCTGCGTGTTTTCACACAATTAAACATTTATATTGCAACTGAACTAATCTCTCATAAGGCTACAAGAAGAAAGTAAAATGATGTTCCGAACCTGGAACCACTTAGCGTGGCGTAGAGCAGCCAGAGCGTCAAGGCATTTTTGCCTGTCCAAGACGTCCGGTGGGTCTTTCACCATACCCGAGGTTACATCTAAAATGGATTGAATTGGCAAAATGCAGTGAGGAATGGGTGTTTGACCAGGTGAGCAAGACACTTCCTTAAAGTAGCTTCAATGTCACACATGCCATTTAAAGTTTAAACCCTTGAACAACAAATGTAAATGTTCAATAAAAGCCATTAAATTAGGATTAGGGCATCAGCCCAGTGTGAAGATCAAGAGCATGTTATACTTTAGCTCTGCGATTATTTTCAAGTGCATTGCAGATTATGCAATGCATAGTACTTCATTATTTAAGCTAACACTGGAAAAACATATATCCCCTAAAATTAAATACTGAAGGAAGGATGGTTGGACACAGTGCACCAGCACAGAGAACACAAGACAGAAGGAACACAAAAATCCACTTTAACCAAGTAGAAACATTCAAACTTAGTTTCTCGTAAATTTTAATGGTCGCATGTTATTTGGAACCTATTCTTTAAAACAAAAACTAAGTATAACAAATCTTAGAAGTACTAGATGTTTAGTAATGATGTTATCTGTCTCATACCTTGAACTTGAAATTATTTTGCTTTAAAAACCTGACTAAAGGAAAGTGAAATACTACAGAGTTCCATTATTTTCTAGTACCCTCTCTTTCTTCTACTCTTAGAAATAAAATTCTTCAGCCCATTATATCTGTGCTTCAATATCATTTAGGATTCAAGGAAGGATCTGAAAAGGGACTGCTTTACTTAAGATTCAACAGGAAAAAGAAAAGCAAGGAATAGTTTAAAAAACAAAGCAGAATGTCTGAAAGATAAAGAAAATATAGTAGATCTTGTACATTTAAATGTTCAGAAAAGGATTTAATCACCAAGCCGATTGCTTTGTTACCAAAAAGGAAGAGACCACAGGCCTTTTTGGAAGTGGTTTAATCAATGAAACTGGAACCACTGAACAATGTGAAATGGTATCCTCAGGTTACTTAAAAAGTGTACAGATATAATGCAGTGATCAGCTTTAAAAGTTCTCTGTTTTACTAATCATGCAAATGGCTATTGTGACTAGCAACCAGAATAACTGGTGTTACACCAGGTAAGATGAAACAAAAAGCCCTCATTCAGTGGCACTCATTTCACAGGAGCTGGCTGGATGTAACAATGTAGTTTACTCCAGCAAGATATAAGTTTACGTAAGCCGGAGAATAAAATTTAAAAAGAGAGATACATTGAGACTCATGAAACATGCCTGCAGGAAGAAGCTTTTAAGAATGCTGCAGAAAGAAAGACAGCTCTGAAACCACCTATTTTACACAGATTTAAAATAAATAATAGGATACTTTACTGTACAGAGATCTAAAAAGCCATGAATGAACATGGTGGTACAACTTTGCAATATAATAATTAACTTTAATCTGAAGTACTATATTCAGATTTGATAATTTTTGTAAGATAGTCCCATTGCTCTGCAGAGGGTTAAAAGAGGGAGGACTTCAAAATAAGAACGAAGCTGAGAAGAACATAGGTATCTTCTCACATGGATACTCAAACTTATGGACTCTATGTTAAAGTGGAAAGATGAAAATCTGCACTAACAAGGCATTTACAGAGCAAATGAAGACATTTAAAGCGGTATTTCCTTTAAAATAAAACAAAAAAAAAGGAAAAAAAGCCCCAAACCTATACAAGTGCCAGGTAAGGTAACTGATGAAATGAGTACAATCTAGATATAAGAGACAAGGAGTACATTTAGAGAAAACCCACAGCAGGAAAAAAGTGGCAAAGTAAGGTTGATAAACTAAAAAAAACCAAACCCCAAACCAAAAATGGGTTGTTGGCCCTAGTAGTCTAAGTCAAGTTTACATTCTTCTAAAACTAATATGCAAATAGGTGACACTGTGCAAACTTTTAGCACAATAACTCATTACATAATTTGAAACTCCAATTACTTCTAGCTCTAAAAAACTTCAATTTGGAAAATAATTTTACTAAGAAGAATTACAGTTGTAAGTGCACAGAAGACAATCTTACCCAGTACTGGAAATGTCAGTCTAAACTGTGCTACTAATAGATATCATATGGATACCCTTGAAACTTAAAAAGACTCTGAAAGTCAGAAGTTGCCAAGGCACCTATTGCACTGAGAACACATTGACTGAAAAACATGTATCAAGGAAACTCCTGTAATATTTAATGTGTGGATTTTTGCTTCTGTTTCACATTTCAGGATTAACCCCTTAAAGACTATTTAACTAAATTCAGATGCCTAACCTACTACCCCGTTAAGCTAAGACAAAAAACAGAATTAATTTACAAAACACAAGCACAAATTCTCACCCTATATAACTTAATTATTACTAGCCTAAATATAAGGGGTTAATCAGTTAGACATGCCGTGTCCACACTACCTCTTCATTGAAAGTTAACAGGTATATAAATTTTGGTAAATTTTATTATGGGAAATACATTTTACCCAGTCAACTATTTCAGGACTAGTGTGAACACTGCTTAATTCTAGGAGAGAGACAAAGACGAAAAGAAAAAAAAAAAAAAAAACAAACCACAAAGTAACAGTAGATGCCAGGACTATGCATCCAAACCCCCTCCTTTGTAAAGCATGGCAGGTGTGACACTGAGCTTTAGAAAACCTTGGTCAAAAATCCTTCCGATGTCTTGGCAGGAACCCCTGATAGGAATCAAGTCCCTCTGCTAGCAGGCTTTAGACCGGGGCGGTTAGCTAAGGATAAAAGAGACACACGCGCACACATGTATGTGTTTATAAATATGTACACTTTGTTTGCTGAAGGAAAGATTCCACAGCAGGGGTTAGAGCACTTTGAATATATCAGATTCGGTAAACTGTCAAACGCATAATACTGTAAGAAACAGTTGCTATGCGGTTAACAATTTTATTGCACTGTATTTTTTTTTAGCCTTTTATCATGTAATGGAATTATTACACATCAAACGTGATTCTACTCCATGTGCAAGTCTTAGTCTCATCTTGACTCAAACGGGTTCTTCCAGTAAAGCCTTTCTTATCATCTGAACTAGGTCCCCAAGCGGGCCAAGAAAAATGAAAACTTTAAATCATTGTAAGACACAGAGCATAAGAAGCTGCAGTAAGAAAAAACATAAACACATACTGTTACTCTGCAGCAAATAAGCAGCAGTCTTCGTAATAAGGCCTTCTTCACTGCAATTATTTGCAATTCAGTCTTCTATTTGCTCTAGTTTCAAAAGTGAACTTTTCTGCACATCCATTTTATACTGCTCAGTGTCTTGAAGAGAAATCTAACTTGATTTTGCTTGCCTAGCAGCAGTACTGCATTCAGCAGTGAATAAAGACACAGTGATATTTTAACTCAAGTGTGGGTCAGACAAAAATACAGATTTGTTTCCTTTAGGTGGCATAAATTAAGGGATTGATGGTAGTAATTTGAAATTCATTTTATTTTTAGTCCACATTATAGAATTTTAGGCCAGAAACCACTTAATTGAAATTGAGTATTGTGGCAGGAATCAGTATTACACTTTTGCACAGTACGGTAAGAAATAAACATGGTGTTTAAGGTTAACTTCATTTAATGGTTAATCTAATTTAATAATCAAATCTTTTAAGTTAAAGTATTCTTTATGAACTTAAATAATATGTGAAATCTGATTCAGCACAGACAAACCAAGAGTAATGCTACACTTAGCTTGTCAAAAAAAGTAGAATTGGTTGGGTGTGACAGTACATGTACAAAGCCTTTATAGCTAGGAACAATATGCACAGCTTAAAATTAATGTTCAAAACACTCTTAAAGACTCTTCAGAAGTCATCCAAACCAGTGAACACATCTTGAAATTTTTCTTTCTGGTTATGTAGGATGACTGTGTTAACACAGCTTGCTTACAATGCACTAGTCACAGCTACAGAACACTTACTAATGCAATATAAAAACCTCAAGTATTTTAGAGGACATGTAATGATGAGCTGAAATAAAAAAAACCTCCGTGGTTTATATCAATACGTATATACACAAGCACATGTATACATACACACATACAATTTTTTTCAACCTGCATATAAGATGTGTTAAGATAGCCTCAGATTTCCTATTTGTAGGTTCACTGTCAAACACCAGAACCCTGTTTGCCATGATCTCTTTCAACTATGAAAATAGAGGATTAAAAGGAAACAAAGTTAATTTTATCTGACCCATAAACAAAAAGAACCAATGTACTGCAGACAATTAATCATGCTTGTTGGCTTAAAAGCTTTTGGAGCTTTGAAAGTGTTACAGAACAGACCCTAAAGCAACGCTGCTGGCACCAGAGAAACTGTGGACTTCAGAAACATAAATCGATTTACAAGCTCCACCTTCTGCTTCAGCTCAATGACAAAGCCATTTCTTATTGTACTCGTCTGGGTTTGCCAGTTGGATAGAAGACTGATTGTAATACCAGGAGCCTAAAATATACTAAAAAAGCACTCCAGACCAAAAAGCAACCTCAGAGAGCTGGAAAAAATCACGTCGTCTTTTAAAGTTAGAAGTACTGTTACCACAAAAAGTATTATAAAAGTGCATTTTAAGTGGCGCTGCTATTTGGAATGTGTAAGTAATGGTAATATTGATCCAGTTAAACCCAAAAACCTGTGATTTGATTTTCTAAAACCACACAAATCTTTCTCTTAGGGCAATAGTGCTCTAGAAAGCCAGTTTATAGCCACTTACTATAAAATACTTATTTTTCCACATAATTTTAAAAGACGGCAAAAAAATAGTCAAGTTTGTACCTTTTCCAGAAAGCTGAGGTTGAACATAAAGTTAGAACTTTTAAAAATTAAATAAACCCGTCATATAAGCATTTATTTTAACCAACTGCTCTCTACCGAGACTGGTTGTTGAAAAATAAGGTTTCGATCAAATACATGTGCCAGCATGTTGCCTTCCAGGACCTTAATGCCATCTTAAGCAGAAAAGATAAACATAAAAAAAACAGGTGAGAAAGAAGTAACATCTTTAACAACTTCCCAACCTCCATCCCTCATGTTCTCCTCCCGAATGACTGGAGATGTCAGTGTGATAGTAACTTGCATTTTGGGTTCCACACATGAATTTAAAATTATTGCTGCTTCTGCGACTGCACACTTGATATCGTATTTCTCAGGACTTATTACCTAAATATCGAGAAACAGAAATTTCCATTAGCATGTGGCCAATAAAAGTATGGGGAAGAAAACTGATTTCAACACAGTATTTTTAACAGAAAGACAGAAATGCAATAGAATAATGTGAAGTAGATACCTCTATATTCAAAGAAACCACAGTATACACAATTAAGAGATATATATGGACTTGCATACAGTTTCCGAATCATTAATCAAAATCCGCAGCAGTCACCAAGCATGCAAAAGAAAAAAAACTACCCAGGAAGGAAATTCATATACAAGTAAGTTACATAACAAGAATCTTGGCAATGTTTGAGATAAAGAAAAGCCTCAGTGCCTCTTATAATGTCAGCTGGATATGTTTCTCATTTGAACACAGGAGCCTTTAGAAAGCACAAAGATGCAGGGGTGGTTCTTCAGGCTTGCAGTTACAGTATGGGTACTGCTAGGTACGTTCTGTATTTGGTTGTCACAACATGTTAAGAACAAAGGGCAGGATAAACACCAGGGAAAAAAATGTAAACAACATTTAACTAACTAACAAGTAACTAACAAGGTGGTTTTTCTGAATTCCTTCTTGCAACTACATTTAATAATTCTAAATATCCCCAAAGGGAAGCTGTAAGCACCTGTCACTTTCTTCCACAAACTAGTGGGACGTGACTTTTCCACAAAGCCAGATCAAGATGTGCAGTTTTTAAATTTTCTTCTGTTCTGTTACTTCAAACAAGAGCAAACTCAAGATTATTTTCTAATTAATCTAATCCCGCTAAAGCTTGTGCCATGCCAGTATTTCTGCATAACATTTTACCAGACAGTATTGAAATACTAATGCTGTGACAAGCATTCTTGGTGGACAGGCTTTGCTCAGCAGAGAGCAGACTATACTGAGAGCTCTATACTTTCACTTCGTGTGGAAATACAGCAAACGGTTTGTATGAATTCCATTGATGGTCTAAGACTACATGAACTTTTTTTTTTTAAAGAAGAAATACCGCGCACTCCCCGCCCCCCGTACGTAATTGTGGAACTACAAAGCACTGACACATACAAATTGGAAACAAGATGTAAGTACAAACAGATTGGCATTAATGGAGAACTTTGACCTTCAGGCAGCAAACTTCTTATAACACAGCACAAATTACCTCTGTCGCTGCTGGTAACTGAGTAATAGTCTGTCTTCTGTTCATTTCTATTTCCCAATGAAATGAAATCTATTAAATGACGATTAGCAGTGAAGTATCAGTGTAAACAGACTCTTGTATGGACACAATATACAGAAAACAAAACATGCAGCATAGTCCCTGAATTCAGATGGAAACACTCAGAAAATGGAAAGAAACTGAACCTGAGCTATGAAATGTGGCACAGTGAGCCCTGCAGACGTTTGACTTGAGGACAGATTTTTACAGTATTTTTACCAAAATTCAAATCCAAAAATCTAAATTCTACTTACTGCAAGTTGTTTGGGAAGACTTTCAGCAATACGACCGAGTAATGTTTTTGAGGGCTTCTCAGCACATAACAAAACAAGATTGACATTTCGGTCTCCACGGAGAAGCAAACCTTTAGCCAAAACGCCTACCCGTAAAACTCCTTTCAAAGCTCTGTGAATGATAGTTAAAAGTTGCATTTAAAATAATATGAAAACCTTAAAACTAATCCAGAAGACAGAAAAGTGAAATAAAATAGGAGTATTTCACATACTTTTGAGGCCATAGTGACATATACCATATCAAAACCCAAAGAGAAGGGAATCCCTAGAAGCATTGATAAGAGTTTAAGGAAAAATTTCAGAAACAAATGATGAAATTCTTGAAAAGTAATTAAAAAATTACCTGTCTTTACTTCCATCTTTTTTGTCATCTCCCTCTTTGTTCTTGCTTTTTTCATGCTCAGTCATGTTGTCAGAAACAAGTTTCAAAGCACGCTCAGTAATAGAAACAATTTTTTGGACTGCTTGAAGTTCCTCCTCTGTTGGATATATAGCGGCATGTTTGGTCATCACATAGCGATCATCAGAGGAGTCAGGGCGGCGTAGAGGCTAAACAGACAAAAAAGCATGTTTATGAAATTTGGGTACACTACCAAGTTTACAAGTGGTAAGTGACCAAAAACCAAACATGTAGCTAAACAACAGAACATTCAAACCCGTAATTGCTGCAATGTAACAGAACATGAAGTGTCCCTAACAACTTACACTGGTCACAATGAATCATGTCTGAAAAAACATGAAATGTATTAAAATTAAACAAATTATGGATTCCCAGGACCCAAAGTATCTCCCCTGCCTATATAAAAATCTACTGTCTTTCTATCAACTGGAAAATACTTTCATATAGCTGCAAAATAAAGTATCCATAATTGCTTTCATAGAATCACAGGAGAATTCAAATAGGAAGGGACCTCAAGAGGTCCTCTAGTCCAACCTCCTGTGCAAACCATTGTCAGCTATAATGCCCTATCATGGTGCCCAGGGCTTTTATCCAGTTGGTTCTTGAAAACCGCCAAAGATGGAGGCTGCACAACATCTATGTGAAAAAATTATTTCTTGTATTCAGTCTGAACCTCTTTTGTTTCACCTTAAGCTGGTTGTATCTTGCTCTCTCATGACTCCAAAAAGCCTGGCTCTGTTACCTTTATAATGCACAAGTAGTAGAAGGCTATTAAGTGCCACTGAAACACTCTCTTCCCCAGGCTGAACAAGCCCAGATCCCTCAGTCTCTCCTCACAGGGCTTGTATTACAGACCCCTGATCATCCTGGTAGCCCCACACTGAAGCTGCTGTAGTGTATAGTATCTTTTTTTGTACTGGAAAGCCCAAAACTGAATGTAATATTGCAGTTTGGGTCTAATGAAAGCTGATCACTTCTCTTCATCTACTGATTATGCTCCTGTTAATATAAACCCAGGATGCTGTTGGCATTAATTGCTGCCAGGGGACACTGTTGACTCATGTTCAAGCTTGCTGTCTGCCAAGATCCCCAGGTCCCTTTCAGCAGGCTGCTACTCAGCCTTTCACTCCCCAGCCTATATCAGTGTACCATCTTACTCCTTCCCAAGTGCACCATTAGGCATTTGTCCCTGCAGAATTCCATCAAGCTCCTGTTGGTCCATTCCTCCAGCCTGCCTAGGTGCCTCTGGATGGCAGCCCTGCCCTCAAAGGTATCAACTATTGTCCCCAACCCAAACTGATTCAGTTTCATGCCAGGTGCAAATCTTATGAGTGTGCACTCACTCCATCACCTTTCAGATCATTGATAAGGTGCTAATGAAACAAATCCTAGGATGAACCCCTGTGGTACTGCACTTGTTACTGACCCCAAGGTAAAGTATGACCATTATCCTAACCATTGGCCTTTGGGACTAACGATCCAATCACTTTTTATCCATACATTTGTCCACAATTAAATAATGTTGTATAATGCAACTAAATAAAGTAAAAAGTAGCACACAAATCCAGAGTGACTTGTATTTCAGAAGAAACAATGTATGTCTTTAAGGCATCCTCATTTCAGTGGACTTATTTGGACGACAGGTCTACCTACATAGTTTCATTAGCGTATCATTTCTTCACTTTTCCAAATCCTTTATTATGAAACATTGGAGACAACTGAAGTAGCGCTGCATAATGTATAGTTCTTAACTGTGCCTCCTAGTAAGTATGATTTAATTTTTTTTTTTTTCCAAGTTAAGAAACTCACAGCTGGTCCTTGGGGCTGAGGCGGCATTCCTGGTCTAACTCCCAGCAGGCCTAGAGGTCCTGGAGGACCATGAGGATATCCTCCATCTGGTATTCTGCGACGGTCATCCCAGTGATGCTGCTCTTCCTCCATTCTCCTCCAGTACATGTCCTCTTCATATCGCCTGAAGTGCACCAACCAAAGTGCTCTCTTTATATAGCAGTTAATAATTGCAACCATTCTAAATAAATTTTTGTATGCCCTCATTTACTCATTTCTAGTACTCATAAGCAAATACCAGTGAACTCCAGAAGGTAACTAAAATGAATTGCTATTTTGAAAGTGTGTCTGAATTTACAGCAAAATAATTCTAGTAAGTCTACATTCCTCAGAGGGATTGAATGCTAACAAAGACCCCAGAGGGATGGTAACAACTTAATTTAAAACAAGACAGTACAGAGTTCCCAAAACAAGTATTCAAAATAAGTAACTACAGAAGCAGAGTTAGTTTTAGATAATCTGACTGTAGCTTTGTCTCATTCATTGATAGAACACAATGCATTACCTCATTTCCATCCTCCATCGTTCTTCCTCTTCTCGCCTTCTCCAGTATTCTTCTTTCTGCATCTGTTTCCTCATCTTCTCTTCCTGAATTTTTCTTGCTCGAATACTGGGCTTTACTTCTACTTGTAAGTCTGGGTTTACTTTTTTCTAGTTCAGAAAAATAATGAATGAAATGTTGTTTTTCCCTTTTTTCATCTCAAGGCTACAGAGTTCTTCTGACATATTTACCACACATTACTGGTCTATGATAAAATCAAGGGGAGTAAAGTGGAGTTTTAGAACTGCACTGAATCAGTAGTTGAAGAAGAAAAATCTGTGTCCAGTATTTTAAAGGAAAGAAATAGCAATATATTACAAATAGCATGAATTGCCTCTTCACTTATAGGAGAACAAAGCTATTTAATATTAAAATGTTACATTAAATACTAAGTAATTTGCTGTTCATTCTGTAGCACGATGACTACTCTACAGCCTAAAAAAGCATTTAATCTTAACTACAGTGTGCTTCCTGATGCCCTGTTCCTGCTTTCCTCATACAGGGGCATAATCATGAGTTACTGAATAAAGTTTTCTGGCAATTTTTTCTCTACTTTCACCCCTTTCATGATTATGCAGGTCTGTTGTATGTCCTGTGACTACAATAGATTCTTCCAATACAATCTTATAATAATCAAAATGCACACCATATATCAGTACAGGTCTCTCCAGTCACGAAAAAATCTGAAACACTTGTTTCTCAAATGTCTCCACAAAGGGAGACAAATGTGATTTATCCTGCGAAAAACATTGAGCACTACTATTTTACACTATCTGAAATCCATGGTAAACAACATAAAGAACCTTACTGTTGCTAGCATACATTGCACCATATTTTAATGTTGCAAAGGTTGCCTGAAAACAAAGTTCAAAATGTTTAAAAAAAGCCAAACCAAAATAGAGTTTCACCATCCGCATTGCTTCTTTTAAGACTATACTCCCTCAGAAATATATTTCTCTGCCTTTTTTAATATACTGTTTACTCAGAGTACCTACTTTTGTCTAATCTTTAAATGTAAGAATGTGTAATCAGTCAGCTGACATCTTGTGGATTTTCAGATAGAAGCGTTAGCTTTTCTACTAACCTTATACTGAAGTCTGTGTCGCCTCCCTTTTAAGTGCATCTCCTTGGCATTAGGATCATTAAAACTGCATTCACAAAGTTTACAGTGAAAGCGGATCACTTTTCCTTCATCATTTCTTACCTGCAAAATAAAGTTAAAACACATTTGGCTTTTAAAAAAAAACAAAACAAAGATGATGTAAAAATTAATCTAATTCAGTGACACTGGATAATGTCTACCTGTCTCAAAACATGCTAAAAAGTTCACACAATAACAAAAAGAAGGCAAAGTAGAACTTTCAATTCTGACCCACACACCACTGGGCTTGGTAATGAACAAAGTTCTTCCATTCCAAAGAGTACACAGCCTGAACATACTGAGTTGAATAATTACAAACCTGCAAATCATGAAAAATTTGCATCAGACTTCATCCACATATCTCACGCCACCCACATGAAGAATGCCCCACTGAGCATGAAAGAAACATGCACAATACAAAAATATAAACATATGCACAAGCCTTTGCAGGTTCAATGCCTTGTCATTCTTATCTTCAAGGAGGACCTAAGGAATTACAGGTCAGTTAGCCTCATCTCGATCCCTGGGAAGGTGATGGAGCAGCCAATCCTGGAAACCATTTCCAGGCATATTGAGGGCAAGAAAATCATGAGGACTAGTCATCATGGCTTCACCAAGGGGAAGTCATGCTTGATCAACATGATAAACTTCCACAATGAAATGACCAGCCTGGTATATGAGGGGAGTGCAGTTGATGTTGTCTAACTGGACTTCAGCAAGGCCTTTGAGACAGTCTGGCCATAATATCCTCATACAAAAGCTGTTTATGTATGGGCTGGATAAGCATACAGTGAGGTGGATTAAAAACTGTCTCAATGGCCAGCCCGAGAGGGTGGTGATTAGTAGAATAAAGCCTAGTTGGAGGCTAGTAATTAGCAGTGTGACCCAGGGGTTGATAGTGGGTCCAGTCCTGTTTAACATCTTCATTAATGATCTGGATGATGGGGCAGTGTGCTCTCCACAGTTTTCTGATGACAGAAAACTGGGAGGAGTAGCAGATATACCAGAGGGTTTTGCTGCAATCGAGAAGAACATCAACAGGCTGGAGAAATGGGCTGAGAGGAACCTCCTGAAGTTCAACATCAGGAAATGCAAAGTTCTGTACCTGTGAAGGAACAAGCCCTTGCACCAATATATAGAATGATAGAATCATAGAATAGTTTGAGTTGGAAGGGACCTTTAAAGGTCATGTAGTCCAACCCCCCTGCACTAAGCAGGGACAGCTTCAATTAGAGCAGGTGGCTCAGAGCCCCATCCAAGCTGACCTGGAACGTTCCCAGGGATGGGGCATCTACGACCACTCTGGGCAACCTGGGCCAGGGTTTCACTGCCCTCATTGTCAAAAATTTCTTCCTTAAATCTCGTCTGAATCTCTTTTAATTTAAAACCATTAACCTTTGTTCTATCACAACAGGCCCTGCTAAAAAGTCTGTCCCCATCTTTCTTATAAGCTCTGTTTAAGTACTGGAAGGTGCAATAAGGTCCCCCTGGAGCCTTCTCCAGGATGAACCACCCCAACCCTCTCAGCCTGTCCTCACAGCAGAGCTGTTCCAGCCCTCTAATGATTGTTGTCGCCTCCTCTGGACCTGCTCCAACAGGTCCATGTCTTTGCTGTGCTGAGAGCTCCAGAGCTGGACGCAGGACTCCAGGTGGGGTCTCACCTGAATTGGGTAGAGGGGAAGGATTGTCCCCCTCAATCTGCTGGCCACGCTGCTCTGGATGCAGCCCAGGGTACATGTGCTGAGGGTCACCCAGCTGGAAAGCAGCTTAGCACAAAAGGACTTGGAGGTCCTGGTGGACACCCAAGTTGAACATGAGCCAGCAATGTGCCCTTGCAGCAAAGGCAACGAATGGCATCCTGGGCTGCATTAGACAAAGTATTGCCAGCAGGCTGGCAGGGGGTGATCGTTCCTGTGTAACTCAGCACTGGTGAGGCCATACCTGGAGTCATGTGTCCAGTTTTGGGCTCCCCCATACAAGAGAGACATGGACATACTGGAAAGAGTTGAACAATGGGCCACAAAGATGATGAAAGGACTGCAGCATCTCTTGTATGAGGAAAGGCTGAGAGAGCTGGGACTGCCTAGCCTAGGAAAGACAGGGCTGAGGGAGGGATCTTTTTCATGTATGTAAATACCTGAAGGAAGGGTGCCAAGAGGACGGAGCCAGGCTCTTTTCAGTGGTGCTCAGTGACAGGACCAGAGGCAATGGGCACAAACCAGAACATAGGAGGTTCCCTCTGAACATCAGGAAACACTGTTTTACTGGGAGGATGACTGAGCCCTGGCACAGGTTGCCCAGGGAAGTTGTGGAGTCTCCATCCTTGGAGATACTTAAAAGCCGTCTGGACATGGTCCTGGGCAATGGCTCAAAATGGCCCTGCTTCAGCAGGGGAGTTGAACCAGATGACCTCCAGAGGTCCCTGCCAACCTCTACCACTCTATGATTCTGTTTCATGTTAAACAAATTTTCACTAAAATGGTTAAAAAATAATACACATTTTCCTATCAATACCTCCTCCACGTAGTCATGGCCCACAGGCTGGACATCACTTTGCAAGGCAGCGAGAGTTGTGGGAGTCACTGGTTCAGCTGCTGTGTCTGGTTTTACTTCCTGTGTTTGTACTGTAGCAGGAGGAGTTGTTTTAACACTTTCACCTGATTTCATTTCTTCCAGTTTACTTCCTGTTGTCTGAAGCTTATTGCCACCTACAAATCAGAAAAGTTAAATCATTAACTTTCATAAAATGAGAATGTGATTACATAAGATGTGCAAACTGAAAACTATTTGGAAATACCAATGTTCTGGAAAAAGCATTATCAGTTTTTAAAAATTAGTTAAAACTAATCCATATTTTAAATACAATTAAAGATTTTTAAAGTTAAGTTTAACAGCATTCAAGTTATTTAAACACTTGGTTTTTTATTTTAGCAAGAAAAACTTTTCATTTATATAATGTCAATTTTCATTAGTCATTTTCATGCTTTTTCAAAAGAGATAGAACTGAATGGGAACAACTCAGCAAATATATTTTAATAATCTTTTTTTTGCCATCAGGTAATTTTTTTTTGCAAATGGATCAAAAAAAAGTACCTCAAAACCTTATAATGTTTGTACTAACTAAGGTAGTATGCTGTCACTGTTGCAACTGTATAGGTTTTTCCTTCAAGAGCAGGATAGCTCATTGTGGAACAGCTGCTTCCCGCCTCTAAATGTCTGTCATGCTCATTTCAAAAGCTTCCACTGTTAGATTTCCACTGTTACAAGAATGTTTCAGTTGCCCAGTTATCAACCACCAACCTACTGCAGGTTGCCTTCACAGCCCAGGCTGTAAACTGAAATTAGGACCAACTACACTATAAATTGCAATACTCCAACAGCTACTACATAACAAACCAAAAAGTAAAACAAACTACATAAACAAACCTTCTTATGAAGGTGGGAGAAGCCTCCAAGAAAGGTCAGGTGGAGACAATCAGACAGAAAACACCGCAGATTTTGAAACAAAATGTTTACATACATTCTTATTTTCACCTATCAGTAATTCTCTTAAACACAGAGTTACTCATGCATAAAATTAACTAAATACATTTGTATTTGCTGCATGAACTCTTAAAAAAATTATAGAATAGGTTAGGTTTCAAAATAAAGACTGACTTCTGTACTTGCCAACAAAGTTTATTTTCGGTGTAGATATTTTCTTTACAGCTATATTAGCAGCGGCTGAAGATGTTTTGTTGTTGGACGCAGTGTTAAGTGGTGTGTTTGCTGTGGGAGTAAGAATTTTCACTGCAGAGGATGCAACAGAGGAGTTCACAGTACTGCTGCTGGTTGCTATATTTGAAGCAGAGGCAGTTGGTTTGGAAGCAGATGTGGATGTTGAGGAAGTAGCTTGGGTAACCACATTTGGTTCAGTTGAAGGAATGGGTTTGCCAAGTTTTGTGTGCAACTTTACTACCTGTAAGAATGAAGAGAAATTCATAATATGATCTCTCTGGGATCACTATAAAACGATGTAACACAAACATCAATATAAAGATCAATATAACCCTTGTGGCTTAACCCCAGGTGGCAACTAAGCACCACAGAGCCACTCACTCCCCCCAGGGTGGGATGAGGAGAGAATCAAAAGAGTAAAAGTCAGAAAACTCATGGCTTGAGATAAAGACAGTTTAATAGGCAAAGCAAAAGACGTGCACGCAAGCAAAGCAAACCAAGGAATTCATTCACCACTTCCCATCAGCAGGCAGGTGTTCAGCCATCCCCAGGGAAGCAGGGCTGTATCACGCGTAATGGTTTCTTGGGAAGACAAACGCCGTAACTCCGAAAGTCCCTCCCTTCCTTCTTCTTCCCCCACTTTATATACCAAGCATGATGTCATATGGTATGGAATATCCCTTTGGCCACCCTGCGTCAGCTTTCCTGGCCGTGCCCCCTCCCACCTTCCTGTGTGCCCCCTGTATTCTTGCTGGCAGGCCGGAGCGTGAGAAGCTGAACAGTCCTTGACTGCTTAGCAACGACGAAAAACATCAGTGTGTTATCAACATTATTCTCACACTAAATCCAAAACACAGCACTATACTAGCTATTAGGAAGAAAATTAACTCTATCCCAGCTGAAAACAGGACAATAACTAAAAAGTTAGCTATTGCTTCTTTACAAAAAGCAATCTTGGCAAAAAAAAAAAAAAAAAAAAAAAAAGGTGGACATATAAAAGCTCTTGTTATCTTTAACAAGGAAAGTCATTTCACATTGCTTATTTCCAGGAGAAATTCAGACATTTACTCCAAAAGCTGTGTAGATGAGAACAGAAAGCTAATAAACTCACAAGCTAGTACAACTCAATGAAACATTTTATGCCAACTGTTTCAATGTGACTGTTTTGTTGCACGGTTGCTTTTTACTCTCACTCCAAAAGTGTACTACACTGAACTATTTTTGTTCCAAATAATATTTGTAAGTAAAAGTTAATTAATTCAGATTCAACAACACTGTATGTTTTAATCACTCCATTTTAAGAATATTCACATTGAAAGAATTTCTAGGTTACCTAGCAAAACTGAAGAGATTCCATGTTTGTGTTTGTTTTTGTTTTTCTTTTTTTTAAAAAAGCACATCTGCAGAGTTAGTTAAGGAGGATGCGAGTGGCATATTTCAGAGCTCTTTAGTGTCTTATAGAAAGCAAAGAGGTACATGCTTATTCTTGGAAATAATAAGCAGAGGCCTTTCCACAATATGCTTGAGATAGAATAATACTCCTTTTTGGCAAAAGCTGACCATCATCTGAAAAAGCAATGCCTGTAGTCCTTAAGAACAAAACATGCAAAATTAAAGCTAAAGACTGGGCTTTGAAAATAGTAGTAAAAAAAATACAAATCTGCGAGACATTTTAATAGGAACGATGTTACTGATGCCACTTTGTACAGTGTTCTGAGATCCAAAAAGCTATAAAAACTTTTTTTTATTGTTACTGCCATTAATCTTTCCAGACCTGTAAGAAAAATCTGTAATATCTAGACACACATTCTACACTGCCATTTCATTTACTGTTTTATGACCAAATTTAAAACATGGGTCACAGGGGCTCACAGTGCAGCCCACAGTCCTTTTTCCAGATGCCCACCTAACTGCATCCAAACAGTAGGGAAAATATGCTTACCAAAAGTCTTCCAAACATACTCATTATAAAGTCTACTACAGGATATTGTTCCTTGCTCCCATATGTCCATTTTCTTTGCAAGAGCTACGAAGGAGTGATGCACAGTAGTCCTGTCCCTTGGCACTGACTCAGTTTACAGTGTTTCAAAGTGCACTGAAAGCTTCACAGCACCAGACAAACAGGACAAATGTCACGAGAAGTTCTGAAAACTACCGCATGTCCTCATTGACTCTTTTCTCCATCTTACATCACACCTTCTTCCTACAATTGACATACTTTCCCAAATACTACTTCTTCTCACTGATGATATGGCAATTTTTTCCCCCCTTTCTCCCAACAAGGCTCTTCTAATAGTGAGCTTAAAGTCTGAAACAAAAAGCAGAATTAAATGTCTTTAAACAAAATTCAAATTATATTGTTTCTGGATATATTCTCCTCTCCAAGGAAAATGATAGGAAGAAATATATGACTGAATTGTGTAATAAGAACAACAAACAACTCTTACTTTCTGATGCTTGGCTCCACGGATATGGGCAGCATAAGCATCTGCCCCTGTACAAGACACATCACAGAGCTCACAGCGCAACTGATTCTGAGTTCCACGAGCAGAAGTGCTGCTGTTATTGGTGTTCTGGGAAGCTTTTAATGCTGCTTCTTTCTTCTTGTGTTTCTGGCCTTCTAAGTGTTCTTTGTAAGTCTGTTTAAATAAACAATACACATAATAAGCTGTCTCTGTACTGCTCATTCATCATTCATGTGAATACATGGAATATAGAACATAGCATAAAACACATGCTTTGGGTAAGAAACACTTCCTACGCAGAACATTTCTTCCATATGACATGCTCTAAGGCATTAGCAGGCCACTTCTACGACCAAGATATTTTCTTCACCATCAGGATTCCACTTTTACGTAATACAATACGGGCTTTTCTCCTCTAAGTTCTCATTTCCTTAGTCAAGTGCTGGTCAACAGATATTAACATTGAAAACTTGATATGATCAGAAAACTGCAGTTTCCTGCCTTGCATTCAATTATTCTTGATTTTGAATTTTCCTCAAACTACAAGACCACAGTGATTAAGGGTATCCAGAGAACTAAAAACATAAATTCATAAGAAGGTAGTGCATAAATAAAGCTGTGCTGAAGATGAAATACAGAAGTTGATATCTGTTCCTACACCAACACTGGCAATCTAGAAAGCAAACAGGGTGGGAAATAATGACAAGTTTACCTAAAGAGTAAGAACTGTTTAGCCAGACACACACATAAACACTCTGCATCAATCATTATCTACTTTCTATGCACTTGCAGCCACTGTGAAACTAAACTGGGATGCTGGAATACAATTAAGAATAAACTTTCAGGCTTACCATTCACAAAATTTATGTAAATTTATAGTTCAAAAAAAGTATTTTCTAACAAGTCTGCCATGTTAGAATCACAAATCAAATTCAAAGTTTAGAATATTTCTGAAGTCTAAAGCACAGCTGAAGCATCTCTGTACAAGCTCAGGGGATGTATTTTTTTGTCTCCTCATAGGAACTCTTTCTGTAATAGCAGGTATTTTCATTTAATTATTCCTTTAGCAGAAGTATAGAATCAGGTCTTTAAAAATCAACAAGTATTCTTAAAGGGGTCAGTTTTTTGGCTGAAGAAATTATGACTAAAGTGTATAGCAGAATATTACATAATACAGGTACCTGTGGTCCAGCACAGCTGATCTTACAAACATCACAGTAGTGGATCTGGGGTGGTTTGGGAGGTTGTTTTGGTTTCAGTTGCTTATTTTGGAATGGTGCCTTTTTAGTAAAGGTGGTCCCTGTCCAAGCAGCTGTTGCTGCAGCAGCAGCAGCTGCTGCCGCTGCCTGTTTCTGTTGCTGCTGCTGCTGCTGGTAATAGGACGATGCAGCTGAATACACTGCGGCTTCATAGCCAGAATAAGAGGTACCTCAAAGATCAAAATAAAATAAATGTTACATCACTGTACATCATGTATCAATTACATAATACACTAATTCAAAACATGTTGCATAATAGAGTTGTGGGGGGCAGGGCAGTATATAAACAACTGAGATCTTGTTAGGCAGTCTGAATTTTTCTTGACGTTTCACAGTACACAAATACATAGCTACCAATTGTATCAGGAATATATTTGATTTTAGACACATCTTTGGAGACACACAGTTATGTTATATCAAAGCATCCCTAAAAATATGTGAAATTTCCTGGTACATCTGGTGAGACAGAGTATGATGTAGCAAGAATTCTAGTAAAAGATTTATCAAAGGCCAGTTGAAATAAGTAGTCTTCCAGAACCAGATTTGCTGTTCAAGTTTCCAAATGGCAAGGAGGACAGACATTACATAGAGGAAGGGGAAAAAAATGAAGATAAAAGACAGAATAGCTAGTGCTATTACATTCTGTTTCATTGATTTAAGTTGGTTTACTGTGGAGAAGCTGCCTGCCTGCTAAAACCTGGCTACACAATCCTTGATTTCTACTATCAAAGTTGAATAAATCAAGGAAATTGGGCTTTCGTACCTTTGAGCCAGTTTTCTCATAAATTTTCTACATCTACTAGGTCAACTATTTTAATCCTCTGATCAGGCTCTGTCTCAAGGAAGTCTTAAAATCCCTTTTTAAACAGAAAACAAAAAGCAAAAAGTTCAAGGTAGCTATAATACGCCAGTTGATTAGCATCTGGCCATAAAGTTAACATCTTTTCATCTTTAACTACTTTTTTGGATTTCTAACGTTTCAAGGAAAGTCTTTTTTTCAGCACCCATTCTACTCCCATTTTGGGTCAAGACAGCCCAAACTTACAAGATTTAAGTTAAGATTAAGGGACTGCTCCTCCCTGTCTCTGTAACTGCTGTTTGATGGCAGCATGCTCCCAATTTCCCTGGCTAATATTTGTGTGGATGTGTTTCCTTATTTTTTCCAACCCCCATGTTCCAAACCTTAAAGTAAGTCACAAAACACTGTAGCAATGCCAACACTTTGTATACTCACATGTAACAAAATAGGCACATACAAACATCAAACCTCTTTTAAAGATACAGCAAAATATTTTGTCATTATAATTATTTAACTAGTTGATACTTCTCAGTAGACTATGATATAATTGAACACGAACTGCTAAAATTCTGAGTTTTTCAAGCCTCTCCTGGAGTCGTAATTGCAAAGATCCCAGCAACATAATATGCAAAATTCTTACCAGAGTAAGTAACCGCTGTTGTACTGTACGTTGCACTTTGAGTATAGGATGGAACAACAGTAGCTGCAGCTGCTACTGGCTGCACAGTAGAGGATACCGGATATATAGAAAACGTAGTTGTTGCTGGACTTGGGGTTGCAGGTTTTATAGCTGTCACTTGTCGTGTTTGCTGGGCTTGGGTATACTGAGTTGCCCCTTGGCTATATCCTGCTTTCGGAGCTAATTAGGATAAAAAATGTGTACAAACATGGATATGTTTTAGTTGAAGGAAATGCAAACCATATTCAGTGATATTTAATGATATGCTGGGGAATAAACGCTTAAGAGGTGGGTTTTGTTCTTTTGTTTCATTGGTTTTGGGTTTTTGTGTTGTGGGGTTTTTTTGGTTTTGTTTTGTTTTGTTTTTTGGGGGTTTTGTTTTGTTTTGGTTTTTTACAGTCATGGTTACGCTTGTATCACAAAACTGCTTAATCATGTCACAGCTCACACTAGTAAGGCTCAGATTTATTAATTAGTTGTAACTGTGCTGCCATGGTTTTAAACAACCTTCTCATGCAATGGTTTTACTAGAGTATGCTAAACCAAAGTACACCTAAACTTTCCTATTATTTCTAATTGAAGTAAAAAAAGGTAAGTAGGATTTAAGCTTTGTAGCAATCATGATATCAATAAGAACTACATACATTAAGTAACTAAAGAATTAAAAGTCTTTCTAATGAAGTTATCATCTGAACCCACCATTGACTATTTCAATCTACTTCAGCAACATGTCTAGGCAAATCAACATGATGTTTGCCTAGAAGTGTGTTTTGAATGTATTTAATAATAATCCAAACCTCGGAGATAGCTATTTATGGCAACGTCACAATAATGTTCAAGTTCTAGGTGCAACAAATTTTTCTACACACTGACAGATGTTACATGACAAAACTAAGAAAAAAAAATCTGGATAATGTGAAATATTGAAAAAAAATTTTTAAGGTATTAAAATAGTACACAGACTGTGTATAATGACAGCAGTTTGAATCATGCCACTCACCTGTCTGGTAGTACGATTCAGCTACTGAAGGCTGAGGCTGGGCAGCAGCAGCCACAGCTGCCGCAGTTGCTGTTGGCTGTTGATAGTATTGTTTGCTGTCATAAGCTACAGCTGGGGCAGTAGATCGAACATAGGAATAGGAATCCTAAAAATTCAAAAAAAGAAAAAGCAGCAAATTTTTCTTTTAAGTTTGTATCTGGAGTAATAAAAGTCATTATCAGAGTCAAAAAAACCAATGTGTTTTCTTCTGATCTACTAAAGTAGATTTAAAAAACATTTGCGGATACAATATATACAAATAACTGCATTAAATAAATTACATTTGTTTTTACAGATACTTCAGGCCTGAGAACACACCTTTTTCAGACCTAATACAGTAATTAACCTCATGCTATTAAATCACTTTCCCTACCAAGTTATTTATGTTACTGAAAAGCAATGACTCTCACTAGTTTTTCATAATGGCTGTATCAGATTACATTTCTGTAAAATATGAAGCAAGAACCCACCACAGACCTCCAGAAAATGTGTACTTCTACATATAAATTCACAAGTATACAAACATGACCCTATATTGGCTTTAAAAATGCCTTTTTAACAGTTAATTAAATTAACAAAATTAACAATAAATTAACAATATTTTTCTTGGCTGTACAAGTGATACTTTTAAAGCCTTCTTTACTTTTTTGTGTATCAACTAGTCCATTAGGGAACCCTATCTAACCTAAAATGGCAAAACAAGTAGCCCATTCGATACCTCTAGAACTCAGGAGATGGCTATTAAGCTTAGAAGGCGAGGGTCTGGAAATCACTGTAAGTATGTACATATATTCTCTCATCCTCACCATATTTATGGTAAAGTGTAAAGAGTTGATCAACGGAGAAGTAGCAAGGCATGAAACACTATAATGTACTAATGTATAAAAACTGTTTTTATTTCCAAGAAATATAACAATAAAAACTCCTTTTCATTTACCCTATGTAAACTGGAATTACTTTTATTTAGTTTAGCGGACTCTCCTTTCTGTCTGAATGCATCTAATAACTGACCTTATAATTATGATTACACATGTTACTGGAAAGCCTCCTACATTAATTCATTACATAGGGTAATGAGTTATATAGAAGCTGTACAAAAGAATTGAGAACATGCAGCAATAGTACAGTCCTTTTAAACAAACAAAAAACCTAGTAAGAATTTAGATAATGCCTTGAAAAGTTTCAGACTAAAAAGTTAAAAAAAATATTATGAGACATACTATTTCAACATCCAAGATGAAAACAGACAAACAGCTCCCTTTTGTAGAAGCCTGTAACCACACAAAGTTAGGCAGTGATCTCACAAAGGGTACCCAAAAACTACCCAAAGGGTAGCTCCTCTCCTAGGGCAATCTTTTATCCTCATATATTTGGTACTAGAACTGCTGTGGCAACCAGGAATCTGACAAGGCAACTATTTCTACCTCCACTGAAAATTCTTATTGCAACAGTTTTTTCAGCTACATCAGTTCCATGACCCAGTTTACTGCATGCCACTCAAACATTTAAGCTAGCTGAGACAAGACAGTACTGCTCTTTTCAGCAGTAGTTTCACAAAATCACTTGAAGGTAAACATCAGTTCATTGCTTATTGTGTGAATGTCTAAATCTTAGCTCCTGCAGTACTAGTGCTGATAATCCTCTGTTTGGGCCATATGAGACTGCAGTCACTTCACATTCTACCACGTTTCGCTACTGATTTGAGTTCTACTGAAACTGTGATTCACAGAATAAAAAAAATAAGTATCACCTTACCCAAACAGGCCTCCTCCTTTTAACGTATCATTTAAAAACCACACAACAGAAGTAATTTTTTTTTTGGAACCCACCTGGTAATTCTGTGTAGTGACAGGAGGTGGTGGTGGTGGAGCTTCTTGTTGCCTCTGTGTATAACCATAATCTGTAGCTGTGTGCGCTGTAGGATAGCCTCCATATGCAGCAGCTGTTGCAGCAGCTGCAACAGCTACTGGAGCTGGCCTGGCTACTGCAACTGTAGCTGCTGCTGGAGCATAGGCTGCAGTAACTGTGTGCGCAGCAACTGGTGCCTGGTGGACAGTGTAGCTAGCAACTGTAGTTGGATGGGAATAGGCTACACCCGAAGCTGGCTGCTGGCTATATTGGAAAAAGACAAAGTAAATAGATTAATCCAACATACTAGGCTAATGCCTACACATTTCAAAATCCCAGATTTGATTAATACTTGTCTGTTCTACAAACAGACCTGGAACAGTTATTTATCTATGCATACACTTTAATGGCTGTTATTACCTCTCTTCCACCCCCATTAAAAAGGCCAAATAATTTTGAAGCTTTTGTGGATGCACATGTTATCATGCAGGTGATGACTTTCTTAGCATGGGGGGCATTTGTGTTGGGTTTTTTTCAAGCAGTGGAACACAAGTCTTTCATTCAAAATAATAGAAACATCTTAAACTTATCTTTTCATGATTAACAAGTTTTTAAATGCTTTAGCAGTTCAATAAAACTGACATACATGTCAAATTAAGAAAAATACTAGTTCTGTGAGAGCTCATTAACCTGCACTTGCATGAAGTTTTTCAATAAATCATATTAAAGTAATGAGATTTTAAAGACTTCCATGAAAATTAGCTCAGAAGTCTTACATTTAAGGCAGAGACGCTTTAAATATACAGGTCCAATAGGGGACTCTGCCCACAAAAGTTTAGAATTATAAAAGCTGACCCCACTCGCTCGTATGGAAGTCCACTGCCTCACAACATGAAGCATCAAAAGAACAGACAGTCAGATGGAGCAAGAAGACTGCTACCAGAGCTCTGGCAATCTTCCAGGCACATGTTGAAACTGATTTGCATCTCTAAAATTTGCAGGTAGGACATCAATATGTGGTTATTTACTAAGAGTGAATAAATATTCACAGCAGAAATAAACCATGATGACTTCAAACATTTAATTATTTGAACAGAAACAATTATTATTGTCCCATATTGATGTATAAGTATTATGTTGTCCTATATTGTTGTGTAACTGTACATTATGATTAGAAGCTTACAATAGTTATTTTTAAATAAAATAAACCAGGCAAAATATCAACACCTGGAACAATGATATGAAATGGGGGACTGAGTGATGATTCTGATTAGTACCCTTCCTGCACTGTTGTTCAACAGTATTTAAGAATCTCTATAGGGTTTCACAGCTCTATACTCTATTAAAATATCATTCAAAACCAACTCCCTGCCTATCAAGGAGGTAGTATCCCCTACGTTTCAGAAGAAAACAGAAAAATTAAATCTCTCTTAAAGCAAACATACTCAGTGGCACAATGGAAGTGCAATAAGGTTATGCTCAAAACCAAAAGGAACAAGTCACGCTATGTTTCCTAAAGACTGCAATATTCTCTCTGACGTAACTACCAGAAACAACGCACCTTTTAACTATACATACTATTATTTTTGCAAAAGACATTTCCATAACTCCCTTGTGTTTAGTAATTTTTGTTTATTTATTTATTTTTAGGAAAAAAGATTTTGTAATTTTAATTACAGCAGAACACATTAATTTCAACATATTTAAAAAAACCCACCAACATTCTTACAGCAGAAACAGAAAATTTTATTATTATCAGACTTCCAGCCACATTCTTCCCATTGCAGACCCCTGACTGCTTAAAAGACCACTCGCATTCCATCCAAATTTATTTCAGTTGTGATGTTTCATTTTCTTTTCAGTATCTTAGCATAACAATAGAAGGAAAAGACCTAAAACACTTTGGAGGAGCTCTCACCACTGCTTGAAACAATTCCTCCTACTTGCCATGCATTGGAATATTCCCTGTTTTGTCAGTTTAAGGTGAGACATTGGTCTCCACCAGAAAATTCAGGAAGACTGTTTTATGACAGTCTATAAAATTAGGCTGCCATTATCTACATAACTAACAGTACAGAAGTGTAAAATATTCACAAATTCTGAGGTAATTATCATATATACCATTATCATATATACCTACTAAAACCACATTAAACTGAGAAAACAGCAGACTGTTTAACTCAGACTGCAGTTGAACATAACAGCAGTCCAACACTGCCAACAAGGAAAAGTCTTGCTCCACCCTATCCGCACTCTTACTCTTCCCTCCTTCCATATATCAAACCTGGCTCTGCCATCCTATTCCATCCCTGGTGCTAGTTCTGCTACTTGTCAAGCTATTCAGTCCACTGATGTAACTCATTAATCTAGCAGAAAATTGTAAGAATTTTTTTTGCTGGGCTCATTTTCTAATGCGGTAGAAATGTTAGAAACGTTGGCGCTTACAATACACGAACCCACATAAGTCATACGTAGGGAAGCAGGGAAAAAAAATGGGAGGACAAGAAAGACAGGGACCTGTCTAGGAAGCATTAACTTTGCTCTTCCAGGTTTCATGAAATTGTGCTGAAGTTATTATTACAAAATACAATACAGTGCTCACAACACACCATGAAGTAACAGTACCAGCCAGTTTATCAAAGAAAATGCTTTTTTTCTCAGAATATATATGATTAAAGCCACCTGATCGTTTTCAGTATTTACTATTGTAAAGAGATTATGTTCGTTATCAGCAAGACTACTGTCAGCAAGATTCTGGTACAGACAGTTTCATTTCTTGTGTGTCATTTTTGTACTGAAATTCCTTAGCATGGTATAGAATTAACAGTCCTAGTCATTTGATTTCTAAGGCCAATATAGTTCTATGACCATGTTTACTTTAGCTGTTTCCCTTGCTTCTGCAAAACCTTACAGAGCTAGTGATCAAGTTTGCAAGACTGCAAGAAAAATACTCTAGAATTGGCCATATCTTCCTTTTTAAAAGTTATGTTACATTGTTACACAAATTCACAAAATCTTTTCTAAATTTATGACATTCCTTTTTCTCCCCATGATCTTACTGAAAATCTTCTAACATTAAGATGACCAGACATTTTCATGTAATTAATTTACATAAAAGGTTTTTGTGCCAACTTCTTCCTTTAACTTAGAGGAGTTTTTATCCTTGTTTGGTGATTAGTGCCTCATCATTTTGCTGAGTTGAACTTACCTCCTCGTAGATTATTTTGTCAGACTCCCTATTCCACTGATCTTTCTTGCAGTTCATCTGTTTACCTATCATAGTATTATCTGTTCTTCTGTCTTGACTACAGGTGGCAAGAACTGTATGCATAATTTCAGATAAAGTTTCAGCTGGGCTACCCGCTCTGCTCCAGGCAGTACTTTCTTTCCGAAAAGTCTAGCTTCCTCAGAACAGCTTCTTGTAAAGTTACCTGTGTACTGACAATATTTTCCTTGCGTCAAATATCATGACATATCATACTAATACAAATACTAAGTAAGACTCAGAAGCAATCCCTAGGGAATTGCACTGCAATTATTCGTATTTGATAATCACTCTAACTCTACTAACCACCTCTACCAGCTCCTTCTCTACAATTCTTTTACTGATCTCTACCTTAAGTAATAATTTTCTATATTGCACCACATCAAGTATTTCAACTTAGTCCCAATAAATAAGACTCCAAAAGATTTAGGCACATGATCAAGCTATTAGAGCAACAATGAAATACAGTATGTCAGCTGAGCTATGGTAACAAATCGCACGTGTTCTTCACCACAACAAAGGAAGTCATTCAGTTTAGCTTAATCCCCCAACACAGAGGGAAAAAGTTGAACCAAATTAGTCTGTAGGTTCTATGGGCTAAGGACATGCAAACAGGTATTGAAATACAGCAGACAGAGAAGGTAATTCATTGACCTGATAACTTAGCAAGTTTTCTTTGTAGATCAATTCTGTTCTTCAGCAAAATAAATTCTTAGATCCTTATTAGCATCTTTGAGTTCAAGGAATTCCAGCTCTCTTCATATGAAAAGATACTAGTCCAACTGGCCTTATTAACTAGGTGGAGCTTAAAAAAAAAAAACAACCAAACCACAGAATAATGTAGGTTGAAACAAAGATTTGGAGGTCATCTGTTCTGACCCAGTGCTCAAAGTACAGCTAATTTCGAAGTAACATTAGGTTTCCCAGGGCTTCAGCTAGTCAGGTTCTGATCACCTCCAAGAATGAAGACTGCAAGACTGCTCTAGACAACCTGTTCCAGTGTTTGAGCACCCCGTCCAGAATTTTTTCCTCAATTTGTAAAAGCCTCTGTTACAAAAGCAAATGAGTTCTAGACCAACATTTACAGAAGGCATACCCAGTTTGTGACCATTCAATTCAATGTAATTTCATATTACAATTCTTACAGTGTTTTAATTTAATATCAAAATAAACATCATTCTTTGATTTAAAAAGTTGTGAGTGAAAGACTCGGCAGCTTCAAATCATACTCTGCCGTATTGCTGTAATATTATCGCCTCTGCCAGAAATTTTCATTCAAAAAGAAAGTATTTTACTCATACCAGACCTATTTCTTTAGCTGATCATAACAACAACAGTGCTTTCCTACTAAGCTGCCTTTAATTTAATAATCCTAATATTCTATAAAATAATCATAGCTGTTTTCTAGGAATAAAACACGTCCTTCAATGCTCATCTTCCAGCTCACATTTCTATTTCACTGTGTCTTCACTGTCCCAGTCAGAGCGAGTTTACAGTCTACCTGTTGCACTCAATTGTTCTGCTCCAGTGTTTCAGTCAACTACAGGTCATTTCCAGCACCTTATCTAATATGTTTTGTCTCTCCCTACCTGCCCTAAGCCACTACATGCCTATCCCTATTTCCACATGCTCTTTTGCTTCGTCCTTCCAAATAAGCTTGATTCTGTTAAAAAGTTTTACACCCCAGTGTATAAGTAGCTTGCTCTCATCTTCCACATCCCACCTAATTCTCTCAATCTTGAGGTTACTTAATTCTTTATTCACAATTATTGTATTACAGTACGTGAGAAAAGTAATTTTTGTAAAACACCTGTATTGGGTTTGCGTGACAAGGTTTTGGTAGTGGGGAGGGGGGCTGCAGGGGTGGCTTCTGTGGGAAACTGCTAGAAGCTTCCCCTATGTCCAACAGAGCCAGTGCCAGCTGGCTCCAAGATGGACCCACTGCTGGCCAAGGCCAAGCCCATCAGTGACGGTGGTGGCGCCTCTGGGGTAACAAAGTTAAGAAGGGGAAAAAAATAACTCGCACAACAGCAATTGCGGCCAGAGAGAAGAGCGAGAATATGCAAGAGGAACAACTCTGCAGACACCAAGGTCAGTGCAGAAGGAGGGGCAGGAGGGGCTCCAGGTGTCACAGCAGATTCCCCTGCAGCCCCTGGTCAAGCCCATGGTGAGGCCAGCTGTGCCCCTGCAGCCCATGGAGCTCCATGCTGGAGCAGATCTCCACCTGCAGCCCGGAGGACCCCATGCCAGAGCAGGGGGATGCCCAAAGGAGGCTGTGACCCCGTGGGAAGCCCACGCTGGAGCAGCATCCTGGCAGGACCTGTGACCCCATGAAGAGAGGAGCCCAGGCTGGAGCAGTCTGTTCCTGAAGGACTGCACCCTGTGGCAGGGACCCAGGATGGAGCAGTTTCTGAAGAACTGCAGCCTGTGGGAAAAACTCACGTTGGAGAAGTTTGTGGGGGACTGTCTCCCGTGGGGGGGACCCCACACTGGAGCAGGAGAAGAGTGTGAGGAGTCCTCCCCCTGAGGAGGAAGGGGCGACAGAGACAATGTGTGATCAACTGACCACAGCCCCCATTCCCTGTCCCCCTGTGCTGGTCAGGGTGAGGAGGTAGAGAAAATTGGGAGTGAAGTTGAGCCTGGGGAAGAAGGGAGGAGTGAGGGGAAGGTGTTTTAAGATTTGGGTTTAGTTCTCATTATCCTACTCTGATTTGATTCGTAATAAATCAGGTTAATTTTTCCCCAAGTTGAGTCTGTTTTGCCCATGACAGTACTTGCTGCATGATCTCTCCCTGTCCTCATCTCGACCCACGAGCTTCTTGTTGTATTTTCTCTCTCCTGTCCAGTTGAGGAGGGGAGTGATAGAGCAGCTTCAGTGGGCACCTGGCGTCCAGCTAGGGTCAACCCACCACAGCACCTTTGATTCAAATCTTTGAGTTACACCCATTCTAGTTTCTACTAATATTGAAGATGGGAAATACTAAATTTTCTGATGCATAAGCATCAGAACAAGTGATACGTATTATGAAATACCACTATGTTATTAAACCTCCTAGGTAAGACTGACTGCACTGAGCTGTGACCATGTATCTTTCTCCATACTACTCTCCAATTCCATGTCAATTTAATGTTCTGGAGGGTTAGGGGCCTGGCTCACAATCTTGCAGACTTGATCCCAGAGCAAGGCCACAGCAAAAATTGGCCTTGTCCACATTGCTGTCTGGTGTATGAAACTCCTTTCACTACGTGAAAGTATGTTTTCCAATGCTGGTTTTGTTCTGGTACTTGGCAAGCTGGACGTAAGACTAACACTGCAGCTGCTTTTATGGTATCAACATTTGATACCACTGTGTACACTCAGAACTGTGATGCTGAAACAGTATAACACACAAAAATTTTTTTCTCTTTGTAAAGTCTCCACTCCAAAACACTGAGGCATCAAAGAGTTATGAAGATCCCTCCCTGCCCAATTCTACACCACAAAAATCAACTAAGCTCTAGTGTAGCTTTTAAAAAAAGCATAATTCTAGGTAGATTACTTAGGCAGGAAAATTCCAGCCTGAACATTTACATTTGTACAAGCTGTATTAAAACATCAGCAACAAAAAGTCCACACCCTGAGAACAAGCTCTGAAAACAGAAAGTGTTAGCCATCACTACTCCGTATTAGTTATTAAAATAACTGGATTAATCTCATATTTCTGTTAGTAATTTTTAGTCTCCTTGTCAAAAAACAGAATATTCAAGAAGTAATTAAAAACTAAAATTTCCTGAACTGCACAAAGATCTTCAACAAGGAAATTAGCAGTGTTTTTGATGTTGAAAAAGAAATATGGACTTTCAAAGTGGAAAAAAAGCTGGCAGTATACTTAAAATTACTAAGTCAGAAGTTGGCTAGGAGGCAGAAATTGCCGATCAATGGTAATTCATGAAATATTGGCGTCCGCTTAGCAAGGCATTGTTCTCCAGTTCCAAAACCACACAGGTTTGTCTAACTTAAATAGCTATATAATATAGGTTTATAAATAAGCAACATCCTTCCACAAAAAAGCTTAGACGAGAACTTACAACTGTTAGATCTAATACAGAACCTCATTTTGTAGTTACTTTTATATAGCAACACTGATAGAAAGTCTGGATTCCCTGTGATATATTAGCCTAAGAATGACAGAGAATTAAGAGCAATTAAGAAACAAATATTGAATTCTCTTCTGTAGAACACTTTCTTTGTGTCCTTTTCATTTCCAGCTATTGGCCTTTCCTAGTAAAAAAGTGTTGAGGCTTTTTTTGTAAAAAAGTACATTGGAAGTAGAAAGCTTTATTAATTTTTTGCATGTTAACAAGATCAAGTAAGTACAATACTTTGATATGGTCCTATCTATTTTGCGAGGCAATAGCCTCAGATTACTTAAGACTGTAAGTATTTTATTTTCCACATCAAGATACTTGTGGAGTAATCAATGCATTAAAAAAACTTAATAAGGTATTTTTGGCAATTATTGTCAGAGGAATACACTTTCAGGAAAAGGCAGTCTATTTCCATATAAGATATATATCACGTAAAAGGTATGTATAAAGGAAGCACATAAAAGGTTCCCTATAAGCCTTGTTTTTCATCACACTGACTGATTTAATTTAAAACCAAAAATTAATTGTAATTCAACTGCATGTAAGCCAAAGAAGAACAAAAATGCTGATCTACAGTGCACCTCTGTACTAACAACCACCACAGATACATTAATACTGCTGCTATTCCATCTCTGTTTAGTGCCGAACACTGAAAACTCTCTTCCCAGAGGAAAAGAACATCTTTTCTTTTTTTGCTTAGTTTTCTGAAGAGTGCGATTTTGATATAGAATTAAGGTCAGGACTAAAAACAATTTTGTCTCTACCCAAACTACCAGCTGCCTCAAAAATTACAACTTCTAAAACGTATTTCTTGCAGGTTTTTTTTTTTCATTTAAAGAAGCGATTTTCAGGCTAGCTTAGAACAACATTTAAGCTACTCTTAAGGTAACTTTTAAAATACAAATATCTTGAACTACAAAAAATCCACTAATTAAGACTTATTTCTTGAACTCTAACTATTAAGAACGTTTGAACATTTTAGAATTAAGGAAACCATATTTCATGAGACCTAACTCCCAGATTTCTCAAAGTTTCATAGTATTCTATTAGTAGCAGAAGAGCAAAAAATACAGTTTTGCAGTTTTTCTTTCAGGGATAGGAAGACTGAAATAAGTATGACCTAATTCTACAAAAACTGAAAGCAGCATTACAATCTGTGGCTTCTTCCAATAGGAAGCTAAGAAGAGGCATTACTGAACAACTAGTCAGATGAAATTTCAGGTGTGTTAATGGAAGCTGGGCTAAGTGAAAACAAAATAATAATAACACCCCCCCCCCCCCCAACAATCAAGTGAGCTTTCTTCCTCCTAAACATACTTGACAATGAACAACATAAAATGGTAAAATTAAGTATCACACTGCAGTAAGTTGCACTTTAGAAGTGACTTCTGTTTTTCTAGAGCCTGTCACTCACTATGGGCATAAAATTTTGATGAAGACTGAATATATCTTTTTGGAACTTCAATGAAAATTGTTATTTCCTATTATTACAATTTTGTGAATTTTGTTACAAAACGTTGTTTGTAATGCAATTCACTAAGAATCCAAACACAGGCCTGAAGGCAGGCAAATGTGCAATCCCCTCTTCAATTCTGTTAAATTTCAGCAGCTCCTAGTAATGTATTCTATGGTTTAACTACACACAGCCTAAAAAAGACAGTTCTTTGTAGCAATTTTGAGATTCCCTTCCTCTTTCTTGTTTCTAAAAACATCCTTGCATCACTTCATTGCAAACAAAAAATACAGATTTATGCTAGGTAACTAAACCATATACTATCAGTAACTCACCTCAAAGATGGATGCCCCTGTGTTTTCAGTAACCCTTACTGCTTTGTTAATCTCCGCATTTAGTTTCACGACCTGATTTAAATCCAATCAAATTCTGTAATCTTTTCCGCACTGTACATGACAATTGCAAGTATCTGCAACAGTGACGTAATATATGCTCTGTATCTACCTCCCTTTTCTCAGCTGCACACAATGGATAGCTCATTGCCTATATGGCTTTCTTCATTATCAAAACATTGATTTTATTCAAGTCTAGTCAACAGCCATCTTCACAATCATAACATGCAAGACAAAAAGAACTGAGTTTGACATATTATGTCTGCCTGAAAAAGCACCAGCATTTTACTTGTCAAAATCACAGATTCAAAGAATGTCTGAGGTTGGAAGAGACCTCTGGAGGTCATCTTAGAGTCCAGTCCCACTCAAGCAAGGCTACCTAGTACCAGTCACCCAGGACCATGTCCAGACAGCTTTTAAGTATCTCCAAGGATGGAGACTCCACAACTTCCCTGGGCAACCTGTGCCAGGGCTCAGTCATCCTCCCAGTAAAACAGTGTTTCCTGATGTTCAGAGGGAACCTCCTATGTTCTGGTTTGTGCCCATTGCCTCTGGTCCTGTCACTGAGCACCACTGAAAAGAGCCTGGCTCCGTCCTCTTGGCACCCTTCCTTCAGGTATTTACATACATGAAAAAGATCCCTCCCTCAGCCCTGTCTTTCCTAGGCTAGGCAGTCCCAGCTCTCTCAGCCTTTCCTCATACAAGAGATGCTGCAGTCCTTTCATCATCTTTGTGGCCCATTGTTCAACTCTTTCCAGTATGTCCATGTCTCTCTTGTATGGGGGAGCCCAAAACTGGACACATGACTCCAGGTATGGCCTCACCAATGCTGAGTTACACAGGAAGGATCACCCCCTGCCAGCCTGCTGGCAATACTTTGTCTAATGCAGCCCAGGATGCCATTCGTTGCCTTTGCTGCAAGGACATTGCAGGACATTTTGGGTGAGGAACTGGCTGGATGGCCGAGCCCAGAGAGTTGTGGTGAACGGCGTTAAATCCAGCTGGCGGCCGGTCACAATCGGTGTTCCCCAGGGCTCGGTTCTGGGGCCGGTCTTATTCAATATCTTTATTCATGATCTGGATGAGGGAATTGAGTGCTCCCTCAGTAAGTTTGCAGATGACACCAAGTTGGGTGGGAGTGTTGATCTGCTGGAGGGCAGGAAGGCTCTGCAGAGGGATCTGGACAGGCTGGATCGATGGGCAGAGATCAACTGTATGAGGTTTAATAAGGCCAAGTGCAGGGTCCTGCACTTTGGCCACAACAACCCCATGCAACGCTACAGGCTTGGGGAGGTGTGGCTAGAGAGCAGCCCAGTGGAAAGGGACCTGGGGGTGCTGGTTGACAGCTGGCTGAACATGAGCCGGCAGTGTGCCCAGGTGGCCAAGAAGGCCAACAGCGTCCTGGCCTGTATCAGCAATAGTGTGGCCAGCAGGAGTAGGGAAGTGATTGTGCCCCTGTACTCAGCACTGGGGAGGCCGCACCTTGAATACTGTGTCCAGTTTTGGGCCCCTCACTACAAGAAGGATGTTGAGGTGCTGGAGCGTGTCCAGAGAAGGGCAACGAAGCTGGTGAGGAGTCTGGAGCACAAGTCTTATGAGGAGCGGCTGAGGGAACTGGGGTTGTTTAGTCTGGAGAAGAGGAGGCTGAGAGGAAACCTTATCGCTCTCTACAACTACCTGAAAGGGGGTTGTGGTGACGAGGGTGTTGGTCTCTTCTCCCAAGTAACTAGTGATAGGACAAGAGGAAATGGCCTCAAGTTGCACCAGGGGAGGTTTAGATTGGATATTAGGAAAAATTTCTTCACTGAGAGGGTGGTCAGGCATTGGAACAGGCTGCCCAGGGAGGTGGTGGAGTCGCCATCCCTGGAAGTGTTCAAAAAACGTGTGGATGTGGCGCTTCAGGACATGGTTTAGGGGACATGGTGGCGCTGGATTAATGGTTGGACTTGATGATCTTAAAGGTCCTTTCCAACCTAGTGATTCTGTGATTCTGTGACATATTGCTGGCTCATGTTCAACTTGGGTGTCCACCAGGACCCCCAAGTCCTTTTGTGCCAAGCTGCTTTCCAGCTGGGTGACCCCCAGCATATATTGGGGCAAGGGGTTGCTCCTTCCCAGGAGCAGGACTTCGCATTCCTGTCATCCCATTTCTCCAGAATGTTGAGGTCTCTCTGGATGGCAGCGCAACCCTCTGGGTGGCATATCAGCTACGCCTCCCAGTTTTGTTTCATCAGAAAACTTGCTGAGGGTGAAGATTTAAACAGAAAAATTTCTAAATCTGGCAAATTGTCTATGAAAGGAAAGAAACTTCACTGGTATGGAAAATTGTATTACATTCTTAAAACATTCTATACTTCCTGCCTTAAGTTACTACTTTTCTAGTACCAATAATGCGACTATTTTAACCTACCATTGTTGCATTTTAGTAGCAGACAAATTTTACACATAGTTTAACACCCCAGAGTTAAGCCTACAACCATCAATCCATTTTGAGGATACAACTACAAAGGACATAACTATACCATTAAGAGAAAAGCTTCCCCTAGTGCTTGGTTCCTAAAGACATGAGCTGCAAATTTTAGCTAGTTCGCAGACTTCCCTCCTAAACATGACAAAGGACCCTCTGAGTAGTGAGGCAACTTTCTTCCCCATCATCACCTCCTCTGTCTCCCCATCATTATTCAACTGGAATACTGGCATGCAGCCCATGTTAACAAACCCAGAGCACCTTATTGCCTTTCTAATGTTGGCATACCTCCTTTGAGAGTGGGACCTCACTGACTGGAAAATAAGTCTATCAAAATCTTTTTATAAACAGCAATAGCTTACTGAAGGCTTCTTGTGTACATTAAACAAGCTAGAACAGCACGTTCAGGAGAGCACTTAAGACTAACACTGGTTGAACAAGAGAGAATCAGAACCATGTAGCTCTATCATATTCAGTGAAGTCTTGTTTGATAAAAATGCATATGCTTTAAGATGTGATACAACTCAAGATAGCATGGGCACAAAATTCACTGAAAGAAAGCATGTGGAGTTGTTATACTATGATATAGGTAAGCTCATGATAAAACTATGATTACTTTCACTCCCCATCCATTTTCAAATAGGGTGCCTATACCACAATACTGTGAGATTAATAAATGCTTTTCCTAACACAAGTTTAAGTCTAGTAGCACATTTTCACTTCAGAATAAGCCATAAGTCCTACTCAGCATTGTGCTTATCTTCCTCTTGTCCACCAGTTCAAGCCTGAATTATGTTTAGTGGTATTTTAAGCTTGGGCTAGTAGGCCTGTGTGAATTACAACCTTAATGTCTCTAAGGGACTGAACAGTTCTGAGACTAGGATCTAGTTGAAGAATCACAGAATCACTAGGTTGGAAAGGACCTTCAAGATCATCAAGTCCAACCATTCAGCGCCACCATGTTCCCTAAACCATGTCCTGAAGCACCACATCCACACGTTTTTTGACCATTTCCAGAGATGGCGACTCCACCACCTCCCTGGGCAGCCTGTTCCAATGTCTGACCAGCCTCTCAGTGAAGAAATTTTTCCTAATATCCAATCTATACCTCCCCTGGCGCAACTTGAGGTAACTGGGGCTGAAACAGAAGACAAAATTAAAGTTAATTATCATTACTACCAAATGTGAGAAAAACATTCCACCCCCAAACAATTCTCAATAGCCAACATGCATCTGCAGCATTTCACCTTCCTTTGCTGTTCTGCACCAGCCTCAAATATGCTGTAACATCACACACTGCACTTGAATTCCAGTCCAGCTACAATTGCAAGAGTTCACCTCCATACGGCTGCCTAGAAGATTGCATCTTAACCTAAACTCAAAGGCACCGTGGTCTGCTCTGGACCTTAACTGCTAGAATTGCCTTTACCTGTGAAGGCTCACCACACTTACCAATATTCACGCTACATGAAGGCAATTCAAAGCTAACAAATCACTCTTAACTATCCAAGAATCTCCCATCTGTGTCCTGTCTCATTACAGCAGGGACACAGCATGAGTATCACTAAGATGAAACTCAGACACTTAAAGATTCTTTATCATCTTAACAGAAACCAAAATCTTAACACAAGGTCAACGAAATGAGACTACCATATTTGCATGCTTCTCTGTCCAAACATTTCTCAATGCCCCCATCTCTCCACCAGCATCCCCACATTTCAATCAGCCAACTTTAGAGTAAAAGAATAACTATGCCTCTCTCCAGCACCAAATAAACAATGCTAATATTTTTTACACATGAAAGACAAGCCAATTTTAGGCTGTTCATTTTAAACTGGATAGACACACAGTGGTTCAGGTGACCTACACAGCATATACACACAGAAAAGAGGACTAGTATCACCAAATTCCACATTTATTTCAGGCTCTTCGATTAATAGTTACTTAAATAAGTAACAGATGAAGTCTGCACTGCACACAGGTTTATAACCTTAGGGCCCTAATACCACCACTAGCAGAAAGAACAAATCTGTAAAGGTATTGCAACATTCAGAGAAATTTCCTGTATTGTTATTTGCATAACCTAGTGATTCTCTCATTAAGTAATGATATTATTACCAGGTAGTGCACACAAAGAATTTTGAATGAGTGGGGCAGCAGGAAGTTTTATGCAGTGACAACACTGAAAGGAACAAGAATGCTTCTCATCCATTATTTACAGGTTTAAAGTGTACTTAGCTCTTCTGCTACCTTTGATTAAATATGAAATGAGTTAAGATTTCAAATGTGTTATCTGAAAACTAGCATTTATGAACTAGAGACAGATATCTATCCTCTTTCTTATCTAGTAAATTCAGGGAACTATACTGCCTACACCGTTACAACAGTAAATACGTTATCAACTCCTGCACACACTACACATGAATTTCCTAAATCCAAGATCTAACATCTAAGCAGCTACCAATCTGGCCTTTATAACTGCTTCAAATATCTGTATTTAACGTTAAGACTATATTCCTTGGACAAATTTCAATTTATCTTTCATGTGAAGGATAAGAGTGTGTTTGAATGATCCGCCATGGCCACACAAAAATTAAAAGCACAGGAAGACATAGTGATTTCTATGCCAGTAACATAGAAATCGTCTTTTCATCGTCTTTTCAGTTGTTTGTTGCTTCAATTTTAAGAAGCTATTTCCTCAAATTCAACAGTTCTAATATGTTCTCTCTTCACTAATATTAAAAATACAATATTCTAATTTGCATTGAGAAACTGGAATTCCAAGAGAGTTTATATTGGTCTCCAACAGGTCTAGAAGAAAAACCTAAAGAAAACCTTCATTACAAGCACCTTTCAAATACCACTCAGTTAGTACAGCAGATTTTCTCCTTCAAGTCCTGTAAGTGGGAGGAACACAACAACAGGAACAGCAACTTTCCATTTGTGGACACTGAAATTGTAAAGGGACCAGTTGTATTAGCTGAATGTTCACAAGTCCATGGGGCGTGACAGGACTCATCACCAAATACTGAAGGAGCTGGTGGATGTTACAGCAGGACCCCTCTCAATCACTTACTAAAGGTCTTGGGAATCTGGGGACGTCCCTGCTGACTGCAAGCTAGCCAGTGTTATTCTGATTTACAAGGGTGTGAGAGAAGACCCAGGAAATTACAGACCTGTTAGTCTCACCTCAGCTCCTGGAAAAATTATGAAGATCATACTGGGTGCTACTGAAAGGCATTTAAAGAACAATGCAACTGTCAGGCACAGTCAACACAGGTTGAGAATTTTTATACATCAGAATTTTTACAGCTATTTTGTCAAGAAAGAACCCCCAAAAGTGTGACCAGTAGTGTTTTTATAATGAAATTTTTTGCTACTTGCTGTAAAAACATCAGCACTAGGACTTCTAAACAGCATGTATCAAAGAACTAAGGTCTTCAATTTCAAGTATCTGATTTGCCCTCCTAAAACAATGTGCTATTTTGAGCAACTTTTTAAAAAAAATCCATGGATTAGTCCTGTGGCCAGGAAATGTTTTTGGTAGGTTTATGAGGCTCACCTATGTATTAACTATGCAGATAAACACGCATTTGTGGCTATATTATGCTGGTTTCTAAGAATGAAAGAATTTTATTACTCTACAAACTGTTACTTCAAATACTAGTAACAGTCTTAGAGGACTTGTTCCAGTATTAAATCTTTATCCTCCCCTGCCACCAGCTTCTCTTTCTCAAATATACTGGAGTGCAATATACATTTTGTAGCATTCTAAACAAGCTGCTAAGGACCTGTCAAGTCTGATTCATGAAGGTAAACTGCCTTTTAGACATTTTAAGTGACTCCTGTGTTTTCTGTTCAAAATACTAAATTCATTCTTATGAAAGGACTGCTTTAACTTTGATTGCTGTGTATCTTCACTTTCAGATGTAGTAAATATACAAAACATCTACAGAATGTAGAGTATTTTACTGATAGCAAATTAAATAGTACCTTGCACTTGCAACAGCAAAAGAAAAGGCTTCTTTCAATCAGTTTTTTCATTTTCTCAAGAAGACATTTAAAATTAACTATGAAAACAAGTTCTGAACTTCAATGTTATTCCAATTATGTTTTTATATTGCAATTTAAAAGGAAAGTTCAGATGAGCTGTTCAGGTTCGCAAGTCTAGAGACCACCTCAGCTCCACAATAAAAGAAATAGTAATTTTTAAAATTTATCTCTACTTCAAAACTGCAAACATATGGATCTCAGTTTATTATTCACTTAAAGATAATTTGTTTACGTACAAAAAAAAATTCCTGTTCAGAAACTCCTTCACACCCCATGACAACCCAGTTTCACATTTCACTGTAACTGTCAAGTAAAATATAAACATACTGTAGGCACCAAATCTTAAAAGAACTAGAAGATGAGCTAAGTTAATCCTCTCCTTTAAGTATTAAACGTTGCAGTAAATGAAATTTAAGGTACTTTATGTCCATTTCCAGGAAAACACAGATAGAAAGAATAGACTTTGAGTCATTCAAAGACCTCCATAAAACTGCATATTCCTGAAACTATGTCAGGTATGCAATTTTTATTAGCTAATTAACAGTAACATACATCTGTATTCATTTGTTAATAACCCCTCATATATTTGCTTTATCCTTCTGGTTTTCTCACTAACCAAGACTTAGGACTCAAGGAAGGTTTTTACCACAGATTTATGAAACAAATAATGCAGATTCAAATGTGGACTTTAAGGTGCTACTCCAATACAAGCCAAAAATTTGAAGATGTTCCTCACTGTATCTGCTTTTTGCCAAATTAAGTAATCTGATTTCAGAACACGTGAGATAATAGATGCTACCAGTTACTTTTTAACACTCCGATACACAGTTTGGACGCACAGAAACTAGAAAGGTACAAAGACTTGTGGGAGTATGTCTATACAAGATGTATAGTAACAGGTCCCTGAGCCCCACTAGAAGACCTGCTCCTAGTCTTAGATATCAAGGTAGGAAATCTTTTTAAAAGGTGCCTGGCCCTGAAAGTACCTTCTCTACTCTGTTACTAACACTGATTATAACACTGCTTCAATGGAATGAAGTCCCCTGCATTTTCTGATGCTTCAGCTCTTCCCTTATACATCCAGTCTCCCTTAGGTTGGATTGACATAATTCTAACCTGTGTTAAAAAGGATTCTGTCCTCCCATGCTGACATAAGCGGGGGAAAGACTTGGGGAGCAAGACCCATCTTCTCTGAAGCTAAAGGAGGAGAATTGCCCAGGGGCGGCAGACGGTAATTGGCTGGTGGTGGTGCCTGCAAGTAGCCATTTTAATTTAAGGGCCTTGGGACCTGATGCTGCCGCTGATTCTCCTCCTCCGCGGTGCCCAGCTCCACCTCCCCATCCTCACACCACTGGGGATACAGGGAGGCCCTCACCAGGACGATAAGAAAACACACCCGCGGGCGGGACAGACCAGCAGAAGGGGCCCAGGCACAACCATCCCGGAGGAGCTGGGTGCAGAAGAGGCCCCCGCATCGGGCGGGGATAGGAGCAGTCCCGGGCCCTCACCCCGAGGGGGCGGGGAGATCCCGGCCAGGACCAGGGGGCCGGAGGCGCAGAGAGGAGCGGGGGCTGCGGGCCCGGACAGAGGGCGGGGCAGGGCAGGGAGCGGTCGCGGTGGTTACCTATACTGGGCAGCAGCCCCGCTATGGGTGAATCCAAAGTAGTTGCCGGTGGCCATTTTGGCATCTTCTCCCAGCCGGCTGGGCACTGTGGCGACGATAACCGAGAGGCGGAGGCAGCGGCGGCGGTCGGGGCCATGACAGGAGGCCCGGCAGGAGGAGGAAGAGAGGAGGCGGAGGAGGAGGGGGAAGGAAGAGACGGGGACAGACAGACACAAGAGAACAGAAAGAGCGCACGAGCGCCAGGTCAGACACAGCGTCTCAGGACAACACCCCCCCCGTCCCCCGTCCCCCGCCCCGCGCGCGGGCCGCATCCCCTCCCCCTCCGCCTCCCCGCCGCCCCCCCCTGCACGCACAGACACACATACAGACCGAGCGCCGTTACTTACCATAGGTGAAAGAAACTACCGGGCATATGGGAATCATGAGTCCGACCTGGCAGCGACAGCGGCAGCTGAACTCTCAACTCTCACCCCCCCCCTCCCTCCTCCTCCTCCTCCTCCTCCTCCTCCTCCTCCTCCTCCTCACCGCCGCGCTCGCTCCCTTCCCCCCACCCACCCACCTACGGCGACAACGGCGAGTGCGCCCGGGCCGGCGCCGTGCGCACGCGCGGGATGTTCAGGGGGCCGCTGGGAGTTGTAGGCCGGCCTGCGGCCACGCCCCCTACCCCTGCCCGCAGAAGGTTGCGCTAAATGCCGCCGAGGCGCCTTGAGGCGCGGGGGTTTCTTTGTGCGCGTGCGCGGGATGTGCAAAGGTTCTTGGGAGCTGTAGTCACCGTCCCTGAGGCCCAGGCGCGACGGAGAACCGCTCCCCGGGGAGCGGTGGGTGCACCGGCCGCCTGTCCTCATCTTCCTTCCATTATCCCGTGCTCTGCACCGACACTACACCCCTGCCTGTGGACTCATATTGCAACCATAGGGTCGGTTTCTCGTTCTTGCCTCCAAAGGCACAACAGAGCGCAGTAGGTACCTCCAGTAACAGACGTGCAGGTGAAGTGGGTCACCACCACATCTGCCACATACTGGTGTTTGTCCCCACGAGCATACCGCATGCATCAGTATTTACCGGCTTTCCCACGCAAGGACATCACCAGCTGAAGCCTGACATAGACAGCAGGTACCTAATGGGCACCCTTGCAAGGCCCCACAGAACACAGCAGCTGCAGCCCGTGCATGATTGCAGACTTCACAGCGAGACCTAGGACTTGGCTAGCTTGAAACCCATTTTAGATTCACCTTGACCCCCAGCTGCAGCACCACAAAGTGCACACATCAAGAGCAACGTTGCTGTCGTCCAACTAAAATCATGTGCATGTTGTCTGGCCTGTCCCCAAGGTGCCACAGCCGACACACTCCACAAACTCATTCTGCAGTAGTTCCCATGCACTTGTTGCTCATATGAGGTAAAGCCTCGCATATGTGGGGCCCACTCATCTGAAGTTTCTACGCACCCGCAGTGCAGCAGCAAGTTTCTAGGCACCAAGCAATCCTTCGGATTGCTCCTAAAAACTGTTGGGCAGCACATTGCAGCCAGTGCAGTGACTGAATTTGCATCTGTTCCCCTTGACTCTGTTCCACCTGTTGGCAATCCTTCCCTCTGAGCAGTGGATGCTTCTCAAAGCTCTGAACAAAACAAAACTTAAATCCTCAAATACTTGCATGCCATTGGTGTACTTTGTCTGCGCGTGGTGTGCATTTTTCATAAACTAATTAAGACTTATAAAACATTTCTGGATTAATTAAAAGTGATCATTGTAGAAGTATTTGTTTTCTGTAAGCCACACCCACTCAAGATACTCCTGCTTGGGACCCCCCACCGTTCTCACAAAAGCAGGGATGTCCTTTATCCCACAGTACCTGCGGTCATCTTAGGCAAGAAGACTTCAACAAAGAGATTGTTGTTCATAAAAGAAATGAGAAGAGAAAAGTAATTTCTCATCTAAAGCTTACGTTATTGCAGCTGCCTATGAAGTATAGCTACTTAAGACATACTTGCCAATTCACTGAACATAATTTGTTGGTAATTTTTATTAGTTTTAGGCATTTAATAGTACTGTACCTCTTGTTCTTTCTTATCCTGATCAAGCACAATAGGAAAAGGGACCTGTATGGGAAAAGGAATGAATTTCCAACCTCTGTGGTGCACTTCCACTCAGAGTGCTTTTCTGTGAAGAAAGCAGCTATTGGGTGAAGACATTTAATAGCTATTGCTTATAAAAACAAAAGCCCTGATCCTGATGTTACCTACAATAATATTTCATGAGAGGGCTCTACACAAATCTTCTATAGAAGAACTTACAGGGCATGACCTCTGCCATAAGAACCTCAGTGGACTCAGGATACAAAAGTGAGAGATAGCTATAGTCTCTTCTCATTTTTATTAAAAATTGTTCATAATTGGACCACTAGATCACAGTACTTCGACAAAAAGGAAATGGAAGTTTTCTTTGTTCCACTGTCTTTCAAGTTTTTTTCAGTTATAAACCTTCCAATATAGTGACAAATACACAGTGTTCAATACACATTTCATTAAAAATATAAGCATCTATATAAACACACAGACATTCACAGACCTTTTAACACTGTAGCACTAAACCTATATTTTGCAAGTGCATATGCCTGCAACTGCCTGTTCCTTCTTCACTGATGAGGTAAACTTGAAATATTGACCATCTTTTCAAGCTTTGACTCCGCAAGCTGAAAGGAAAAAAAAAAAAGCTTTCTTATTCACGATACAGATTTCTGTCTTAGGTTTCATAATTTATTCTATCCACATAATTTCTAGTAGTTCTAATTCAACTGTTCCACTCTATATCTTGTGATTTTAGTCCTGCATGTCTGAGCATAAGCTGCTGTTTGGCAACCTGATTCAGCTGCAATTTCAGCAGAAGTTTCAGATTACTTTTCTGGGTGAATTTGGCATATTGAATCTTGAGTGCATATATCACTTTAAAAAGATTAGAACATACTTTATGAGAAGTCACACTTACTAAATGTGGCAAAAAACCCAACCAAACAAACAAAAAAAACCCAAAAGGGTTTCCCATTTTCTTGGAAAAAAACTCCAGTGGTATTATACAAGTCTTTCCCTCAGCAGTTTCTTAGTAAGAACCTGATGCTTCCTGGTGACTTTGTGAACCATTACATAACATCTATTTATGTTACTACTAGCTCGCAGGATCAAATTCATAGTCTATACTTAAAAAACCTCGGCTGGGTTATAAAACAAGATTGCATCTTTCAGACATGTGTATCAGATTCGCTTCAAAATGAAACAGTAGTAAATTTAGATTAGATCCTTTAGGGCATTTTGGACTTTACTGATTTCTTCATCCTTAACTGGAAAGAAAACAAATGGAGTGATAAAGTGCAAATCACGTGGCAGAGGGAGAAAGGCAGAAAAGCTTTAGTGAAACGTTCAAAACTTTTTTTTTTTAATAGGAAAAAGAAACTCCTCCATCTCTCTTCCTATTAAGATTACAGAATAGCCAAGAATTTCCAGAATGAAAACATACACTGGAATGCAAAACTTTACTTTGGGATTAAATAGTACAGCTACTCTATTTGTGCAAAGTTCAATGCATCTAACAATACCACAGACACAAACGGCAAGCTAGCATTCAGAAAAACAAATCTTTGACCTTCATTTCATCTATATGAAAGATCTCCAACACATGGCGAGAAGAAGAAAGCACCATACAACATGCAGTGTCACCAATCCTACTATTTTATTTTAATGTCCAAGACGCATGTCGCTGCTGCGACCACAGAACTGCAAAACTGTAGTATAAACACAATGCGGAGAACCCTCAATCTTTTGCACCTTCTCTGTAAGCCACTAAAAGTGAGCAAACATAGAATTTTTTTGTTTGTTTGGTTGGGTTTTTTTTGTTGGTAGCACATAGTGGTAAGATTTCTCAGAGGCAACCTTCCAGTTTATTTAAAAACAGACTCTGAGCTGGCCATTGTGTGACCACCAGAGGGCAGATGTAGCAGAGGATTAAAGCTTTCCTACACAGTAGAGTACAAACCATGTTAACAAAAGCAGCATTTTTATTTCCTGAAAAGGTAATTTAATACTTAGTGCTCTCTTTGTAAAAGCCCTAGATAGGAAAAGGTTTAAAATCAGTATAAGGAGTCCAATGTTGTTTTCTCACCTGGAGATTATTTCAGATTATCTACGCAGAGACAAGACATTCATCAGTTTATCTACTTTCTTATTTTTAAGAGCAGTGAAGACAAGAACCAGATGTTTTTATCACTTAAAAACCAAGGTTTTAAGTGATTAAAGCAAAAAAGTATTGCCTTTTAACAGCAGGGTTTAGACATTGAACAGTGACCGTAACCACAGAAGTGTTAATAGAATAAATAAAAGTAATTTATTAAACCACAAATGGAAGTTATCAGTGTTTAGAATATCAAATTGCAACATAAAAAACCCAACCACCCAAACTCAAGCATAACACAAAATTGTGCAAGTGTTAATGCAAATTCAAATTACAAATCATATGCACATGAGAAACGAACCAGTTACAGTATGCAAGCAAAAATACTGCCTGGCTGTATCCCTTACTCTTTCTTTCCTGACACTTTAATGAAATGAGCGTCCATATTATAGGATAACCTTCCCTTCCTCAGTCAATTTCTTCATCCACCTTTTAAACTAGTAAGTACTGAATACTAAAACTTGAAAGAGCTGTCCCTCATTCTGCTTGCTCCAAGATGTGTTTCCTACCAGCAATATGATTTGTAACTAGAGGAGTCAACAACTGCAGTTAGTGATTCTATTGCTCTGTGATCAGAAGCATCAGCCTGTATTTTTCAGCATTTGCATTTAAACCTGCATGCTAAAATTTCACTTTGAAGGAAAAGCTTCAACATTCTTCTCAAAGACATGTGTGATAGGAAATGAAGCAATCAGGCAGTAACTAGAAGAATTTAAGACCTTTTAAGGCAGCTACAGGAGGAAAGTGTCTGATGAGGGAACAAACCCATTACAAAAATCTCTTTTAAGAGCTCAGAAAGTGAACTATACCCCTTAGGGAGATAGGTGACTCAGAAGGTAACAGAAGAAATTTACCTTGGAAAAATTAAGGCTTCTTCCCCCCTTTTCTAAAGCCAGCATCTTTTCTTAGTATCTTCTTTCTTCTTTTTAAATAGAATAACATATAATAAGAGTAATCTACCAAAAAGATCAAACAGCGACTACACTCAACCATCAGAATAATTCTCAAAGAAACATATCATTACTAGAAAACAGAACATGAACTCCCCAGTTGTAGCAAACCCTCACTTCCCCTCACTGACCTGTTATTTGGGAATTCAGCTGTAAAAATAAACTTGGTGTTTGCTTTGGAGGAAATGTTGCAGGTGGGAGAAGCTAACTCATTAAGATCCAGCAGAAAAATATCTTTCTTTTAGTCATTTTGATTTATTTCAAGGCTGAAGGACTTGATTAAAAGTGCATAAAGAATTGTTGATTTGAATGCAATGCTGCTAAAACCTTACCATTCTTTGTGTATGAGATGTTGACCTATAAGAAAGCAAAGCAGATAGGGATTACAAAGACCTGAGCTGCCATTACTATCCTAATATGAAAAGGTAATAAAAGCCTTGAAAAGAATGGCTATGCTTTTTCAAACTAATATTCCACATGTGGAAACTATCTTCTGTAAAATAAGTATTTTCTTTTTTTTTTGTTGCAGTTAGGCATTAAGTATTAAAAGATCATTTTTTCATCTTCCACAGTTATACAGCTTGACAAGCCTGATATTTGCACAGTGGTGACAATTACTATATTTGCATGCATGTTATTTAATGTGCTTTGTTTTTGTATAAACAACCATAGTTTTATTTTCCAAAGGTCAGGCATGTATATTTTTGTGTATTGTAACTGTGTCCAATATATAACTGTGTATTTTTCTATTTTTGTTTTGCAACATATATAGCAACATCATGAAAAGGCTAATTTCCAAGAATTTGTTGAAAGAGTGCACTTCTAATTTCTGGTATTAACTTCCTGTTTTCCTGCTATTAAAGTGAAAAACTGGCTAGCCAGTTTACCTCAATTCATGGTGTTGGCTGTACAGACCTCATGGATCCCTTCTAAAAATATCTTTGCCCACCTCCCTGAAGGATTTCTTTCAGAAACACTGCTTAGGACTTGCATCTGCTCCTGCTGACTTTGGGGGACTATCCCATCTTGAAACACAATGTTTATCCTTCTTGCCCATGTTAATAATAGGGATTTCTGGAATTTAAAAAAAGCCCAAGACTTTTCATTTTCAACACTTTGTTAAGAGGTATTTGTTCTTGAAACTGGAGAGGCTGATCACCCACCACCCCACTCCACTGGTATCAATAATAGCTTTATCTGGAAGCTAGGACTGGGACTGGAGTTCGCTTCCTATTTCTGATAGTTTCCTGGCACTTTTTATGAAAAGCTTGCATTGTCATGGTAACAAAAGAACAGGTCTGGAGGTAGTAATAGTGAGAAAAGAACTAAACTAAACTGAAAATGGGTATCTGAAGCACTGGCATCCTGACATGCTTACAGCACAACTACATGACTGTATTGGGTTTATGTGACAAGGTTTTGGTAGTGGGGAGGCGAATCTGAAAGAAGCTTCCCCTGATGTCCAACAGAGCCAGTGCCAGCTGCCTCCAAGACGGACTCGCTGCTGGCCAAGGCTGAGTCCAACAGCAACGGTGGTAGTGCCTCTGGGAGAGCAGAGTTAAGAAGGGGGAAAAGTAGCTGTGCAACAGCAATTGCAGCCAGAGAGAGAAGTGAAAATATGTGAGAGAAGCAACTCTGCAAGACACCAAGGTCAACGAAGAAGGAGGGGCAGGAGGTGCTCCAGGCGCCAGAGCAGAGGTTCCCCGGCAGCCCGGGGTGAAGCCCATGGTGAGGCCAGCTGTGCCCCTGCGGCCCATGGAGCTCCATGCTGGAGCAGATCTCCACCTGCAGCCTGGGGAGGGCCCCACGCCGGAGCAGTGGGATGCCCGAAGGAGGCTGTGACCACATGGGAGGTCCACACTGCAACAGGCTCCTGGCAAGACCTGTGACCCCATGGGGGACCCACTTTGGAGCAGTCTGTTCCTGAAGGACTGCACCCTGTGGCAGGGACCCAGGATGGAGCAGTTTCTGAAGAACTGCAGCCTGTGGGAAAAACTCACGTTGGAGAAGTTTGTGGGGGACTGTCTCCCGTGGGAGGGACCCCACACTGGAGCCGGGGAAGAGTGTGAGGAGTCCTCCCCCTGAGGAGGAAGAAGCGATAGAGACAATGTGTGATCAACTGACCACAGCCTCCATTCCCTGTCCCCCTGCGCTGGTCAGGGTGAGGAGGTAGAGAAAATTGGGAGTGAATTTGAGCCTGGGGAAGAAGGGAGGAGTGAGGGGAAGGTGTTTTAAGATTTGGGTTTAGTTCTCATTATCCTACTCTGATTTGATTCGTAATAAATCAGATTAATTTTTCCCCAAGTCAAGTCTCTTTTGCCCATGACAGTACTTGCTGAATGATCTCTCCCTGTACTTATCTCAACCCATGAGCTGCTTCTTGTATTTTCTCTCCTCTGTCCAGCTGAGGAGGGGAGTGATAGAGCAGCTTTTTTGGGCACCTGGCTCTTGTGACCCTGTTTGAGCCAGGGTCAACCTACCACAACGACCCGTTGGTGCAAACACTAATAAACAAACCATACCAGGCTGTTAGTCTTGTGTGAAGTTGCATTGACTACGAGAATATTTTAACATCAATAAATCTGATCATAAACTGAATGGAAGTGCAGGGTCAAATAAGTAACACAGGAAGGCACAACGTGAAACCACTAGTGCTCTGGCAGCATGCTTCATCTACTGCCATTTAGAAAGGCTGCTAAAAGTCTTCTCCTTTCACAAAGATGTGGGCAACGGATCCTTTCCCCAACTCCCCTCCAAAGAGATGTCATTTCGGTTTATCTCAGAAGCTGTTGCATACTTGTGTAGATGAACTAAGCCTGTCGCATCTCTTCAAGTCCTAACATGGTAGACAGCATTAGCAGGGCATTTCAGGATGCAGGGCTTTCTGGTGTCAACGTGCTACAGGAAACAGGCAAGATTGTCAGGTCATGTTTTGAAGGGTTCTTTTTGCTTGGAGGGCTTTTAGAAAGTAGGTGTTTAGAAGGGGAGCAGAGATTGTTTTAACTTTCAGTCTCCAGCCCTTCAGATGTGCGCTTGACCCACAGTGACTGCCAAGATGCGTGCTCTCAAGCTCACCCGCCCCACCAGCCGTAAAGCCCTCGGGAAGAAAAGGAAACCCCAGACGCCCGGTGAGCGAAAAGGGAACCGGCGCTTTCCTGAACAACGCCTCAGCTGCTGCCTAGCGCTGCGGTTTCGGTATGCAAAGCCGCGGCCTCACGGCGCTTCCTCGGGCACGGCTGCTGGCCGGGCGGCTTCGAACGAGATCGAGGAACCGCTGCGGCGTGCGAAAGAAAACAGCCATTTACGGATTTTTCTCTTTCCTTTTCAAGCCTTCCTCCCTTAACAGGGCACTAAGGGCCCTCCTCCCGCCGCCGTCCCCTCCCGCTCCCCCCGCAGCCCGTCAGCGGAAGGCAGGCGGCTGGTGATGGCCTGACTCCGGCGGCACCTCGCCTCAGCGGGGCCACAGCCCCGAGGGGTGCCGCCTCCAGGCTGGGCCGCGGAGCGAGCAGGGCTCTGCCCTCAGCCACACAGAGTTCCTGTCGGAGGGCGTGTTTCTGCCCTCCTTGGTGCTTGGCTGGCGATAGATACAGCGACCGGCCCCGGGGAAGACGAGCGCTGCCGCCCCGCCCCCTGAGGCGAGATCAACGAAAACGAGTAACAAAGGGACGCGTCCCCTTTAAGCACCTCCCCGCCCCTCCACGTGGTACACAGCAGGGGCGGGGATTCCGCGGTGTGTCACTTCCGTTCCTCTCGTGGGGTAGCAGCGCGCGGAGCACGACGTGAGTATTGGGGTTCCCCCCTCGCGCCCCACTTAAGGCTGCCGCCATTTTTTCTGTCCCCCGTCGGCGGCTGCCGGGGCATCGGCACGTGCCTGCCGGCGCGGGGGAGGCGCGCTGGGCAGCCGTGGCGAGGCTTCCCCTGTTCCTCGAGTGCCTGTTGTGCCCTGCTGGGGGGATGCCCCGCTGTGGAGCGGGCCTGGGGCAGGAGGAGGAGCCGCTGTCGAGGAAAAGCTGCCATGTTGGGGGGGCAAAGAGGATTTGAGTGAGGGAGAAAATGGCGGCGGGGAACCGCCCGGCTCCGTTCCCCCCACGCCGGGATCTGAGCCTGCCCGCTAACGACCCCCGACCCTATATCTTTTTTTTTTTTTGGTGCTGCCTTTTCTCCGCCGCCGGTGACTTGCAGCCCACTGGCTGCCACCCCGCCGCCGGAGGACCTGGGCGTTCTTGCCCGCGCCCCCCTGTTTGGGTCCTCGCTCCTTTCCCCGGGGGGCAACACGAGCCGTGGAAAAGAGGCATAGGGGAGGAAAATGGCGCCTGGGATCCGCCTGCCTGGTGCTCCTAGCTCGTCCTCGCTTGTTTTCCTCCTCTCCCTTTCTTTCGTCCTTCCGCTCACGGGTGCTTCGGTGTCTCCTCACGCTTTGCCTGCCAGCCTCTCCCGAGGGGCACCGACCACCCCCCATTTCTTTTTCCTCCAGCGTCCGCCCCCACCTTCCTCCATATTGTCACTCCCTCACCCTAGTGCGGACCCTGGGGTTGTCCCCTGCTGGTGCCCGCGGCGTTCGCGTATCAGTCTTTTTCGACTCCCCGATTTCATGCCATCGCTGTGCTTATTTTTACATTGTCCCATTACAGTTCTCCTCTGCCTCCCATCCTGCAGTGTGGCTTAAGTCTGCTTTGCCGTGCCCAGTTTCATTTTCAGTGCTGCAGCTTCCATCGTTGTGATCCAAGTTATTACGACAGAACTTACCCAACTTTAGAATCTCATTGACTCATTAGCGTTATTCGACTTCCATTTTTTGTTTGCATATGGTTTATTTCACTGTCAGTTCAAAAACACTGCTATTCCTTTTTCTTTCCTGAGATACGTTTCCTTAATCTTTTCTTAGCCTTTCCTAGTTGAAGTTTGTTTCACTCAGTTTCTCTCTGGGATTTCTTCTCAGTTTTAATTCTGAAAGAACAAATGAGCTATGTGTGTGTTACAAAGAGTTTCTAGTAGCAGGCAAGATGTGCAACTGCTATATCTAACCACACGTTTGCATACTACAGTGATGTAGAAGTACACCTGGCAGCATGCATTCAAGGAAAGTTGAATGTCCAATTGCCTAGAAAATGAATAGACTCTAGTGACTGATGTGTTGAAGCTGCAGTGGAAATATTAATTGCAATACTGTAGTTCACTGTAACTGAGGTGTTTTTCAGACTTTTGTATTATTGGTGGGAACTTTAGCTTCACTATGGTGATTATGAAGCGTGTTGCTGGCAAATGAAGCTCGGCAAAATGCCCGTATAAGAGTATAGGTAATGCTAGGGCCTTAATCCTTTATACGTGTAATAAAAAGAGTTCAACTGGAGGGCAATATTGTATTTTTTAAAGTGTGATTTCTGCCATACTTAGGGGTATATGAAATGGGTGAAACACTGTGCCTTTGTAAAGAGGTCAGAAAGTAAACTACTGCATTTAATGCAGTTGCTGCAAAAAGGAGAGAGCTAAGAGGGAGGAGTGTTTGAGATCACATCTACAACATGTATTAAATCCTATATGAAAAGGCAGAGAAGACTTTAGGAGCATTTTTAATAAGATGAGCCTTTACAGACAGGTTTGAAGATGGTTTTGCAGCCGTAATGGGACGTATTCCTTGTATAGTGTTCTCACATTATTTTTCTCTTCCTAGAATGCCTAAGTCAAAGGAACTTGTGTCTTCAAGCTCATCTGCCAGTGATTCAGATAGTGAAGTTGACAAAAAGGTGAACATTATATGCAGTTTATTGCTACTGTATTAACTCTTATATTTCAGCCTGGGGTTAAGGAATTAGGTGAGCGTTATGTCACAACATGCATGTCGTTCCATATGATTTATCAGATCAAAACACTTTCTCCCCTGCCCGCTTCCCCCAACAACTAAGACACCTCCAAAGGTTAGGGTTTAGATGGGTAGGGTGCTTTTTGCCTTGCAGTAAACTTTTTTCTTAAACTGTATTTTGCTTTCTTCAGTTTTAGATAGGATATATCTGAGGACACTCTTCCTGGAATTCTTTGCTGCTTTGTGGCACGTGATGGAAGGCTTCTCTAAGCTGCCCATGGTGGCAAAAATTTGGACTAATTTTGAGCACACTGCTCCTCATCCTTATTCCGTCCCCTCCCTCCCGCCCCCAGCATTTTGGTGTCTGGATTACTTGTCCAGAACAAAACCCTCCACTTGCCGTGTCCTCCATGTGCCACTTGCTTATCTTGTTTGTGTGTTCTTTTTCTCTGTTTCAGTTTCTTACGTTTACTGTAATACCATCTGCTAGTTTCTCATCTAAAAGCTGAGGCAACCTCAGTGTCTTTGAGTTGATTAATTTTAACATATGTTGACTGTTTCAAATGTATAAATTGAGTATGCCCATTTATTTTTAATAGTTATTTAATTTATAAGTTTGTACCAGTTATTATGAACAAAACCAGAAAAAACGCACTTATTTTATCTTTTTAATAAATGTTAGGTGATAACACAGATATCAGATATTTTAATGTAGTATGTGAAGAGACTCGGTCTGCTTTACTGCATTTGTTCAAACGTGGCTTGATTGTACTTGCAAATTAGGCGTTCTGTCAGATCTTAATATAAAAGGGAGCTGTATTCCTTAAAAGATGCAGTCTTAACAGTCTGCTTTAGTGGGCAGTAAGGTGGGGTTTTTTTCTGTTATAACCTCCCATATTTGTTTAAAAGAGGTTACCCACAATATGATTCTAGCAGGTGAGACTAATTTTTGGTGTCTTGGTATTACTCTTTTTTGGGGGTGGGCATGGTTACTATATAACCATTAGTAGTACTAGTAACTTTGTAGTATCTGCGGGTAATCTGATTCACAGGTGATAAGGTCTGAGTGTTTTAAAAACATGTTTTAAGTTGTCATACTATGGGCAGAGATTGGATGCTAATTTAAAAATAAAATTACTCTGATGGAAGTGATTTCCAGATCCTATCTTCATTATCTCATCTATGTTTTTTTTCTTTTTAAGAAGAGTTGTAAGCTGTCCTGCATTTTTTGTTGCACTGAATGCAAAGGAAGATGAAACTTCCATCAGACTTTGAAATTTTTATTAAAACTACACAACTGACAGTATTACTGCATAGAAGGAATAGGATTTTTGAAATGTATTTTGATCAGTTCAGTTCTCTTTAAAGCCAAAGTATTATGGTAAGCTTCGCTGGGAGCAGAATGAGGCTCATTTGAAGATCTATTTTTTTTAATTCCAATCTAAATTGGATTCTTGCCTTCATAGCAGGAAGGTGACAATGTGTGTTGTGTAATAGTACTTCGTGACTTCTAATGTAAACTTTTCTTTAACTTACAGAATGAGCTGTGGTTCATGCTTTTCTTTTCTTATTCTTGCTCCAAGGCAAAGCGGAAAAAGCAAGCAGCTCCAGAAAAGCCTGTAAAGAAACAAAAGACTGGTGAAAGTTCAAAAGGTGCAGCTTCTTCTAAGCAAAGCAGTAACAGAGATGAGAATATGTTTCAGGTAAAATTGATGACTCTTAGAGCCTGGTTAAGGTAACATGTTATATTATATTCAGTATAAATTTTATGAAATAATCCAAATATATTTACAGCATAGTGTTTGGTCTCTTTAAGCCTTGGCCAAAGGGAATTGCAATGCTAGCATGCAGATGAGATGCTCAGATAAAGTGTTGTCAGGTTTCAGCAGAGTAAAAGAATCTGAGTTGTAGCAATTGATCTAACCCTCATGTCTTTGCCCATGGTAACTCTGAGTAGTCATTTTGTCAGTAAATACAGCACTTACCATGAGTATACTGTAAATATTAGATCAGGACTGTCTTTACATGGAGATGTTTTTTAATCGAGGCTCTTAAAAGAAAGGTTCTTGGAAACCAAAATGTGGAGTCCTCCTTCCTATTTAACTAGGTCAAGGGCAACTTGGCTTCTGTATTGTAAGACGGTGTCTTAGAACATGTTTTGCTTGTTCCTTTGTTTTATGATGCAGGTTTTTCTTGCTAAATACCCAGAAAGATTGTGATTTTTGATATTGTCCTTGTTTTTAAGATTGGATGAATGAACATTTTTCAGTAGCAAGAGGCATTTGTGAATTCAGGGTATTGCAGTTCCTGGGGTTAGCAGAGGCAGTAGCAGTGTGCTGAAAGCTGTGCAAGAATATATGTTGCTCAGAATTACCTGTTCTAGGGGTGTGTATCAAGACTTATTAAATGTCTCTGACTAGCTGGCTGGAAAGGGACTAAATTTTTAGAGTTAAATTTTTTTGATCCTTAAATTTGTGAAAGGGTATGTGAGAGGTGCCTAATAAGAAGGCCCCAATACTGAGTAAGGCAAAAGAAATGGTTTTGGGCTGTAGCTGTACAAAGTAATAGGGGTAAAAAAACCCCAAAACTTTTCTAGAGAGACCGCTTAAGTGATATTGTAACACAGGGCAGTTATTTTTAATGTATCAGTTGTAATTTTCATCTTTGTATGTAGCTGGGAGGGAGGGCTTCTGTTGAAGGCATTGCCTGGACTTCCCCATTGAAGGAAGGATACAATATTTTTAGTTCTGCTGGGGCATGCTTTGAACTATGTAGGAGAAGTGAAATAGTGTCTTGTACACCTTAGGAGATGAACTGCAGTTAGAACTCAAAAAACCTCTGTATAAGGTTTTTGCTATGTTTGTAATAAGTTCAGAAATTCCAGCCTTGGAGGAAGCTGTTAAAATTTTTATTGCTCCCCTGATGCAAAAAACCCCCAAAACTTTCAAATAAAAGTGAAAGTATTTGTGTGCTCTGATTTCTTTTAACCTTTTTGACCTAAGATGATAATAAAGTTACTAAAAACAGACAGTAGAGGACTTCTATTAGTCTGATAAGAACAGGATTCTTCCAAAGTTCAGTATAATACAGAAAAAAGATTTAAATATCACCTTGACCTAAAACATCAGTGTTGCTTAGTCTCTGCCTGCCTTTTAGTTAATCAACAACACATTTTTTTAGATCACTTACTGTGTTACGTGAAGCATTGTGAGTTGTTTCATGCTATATCAGCTTATGTGCGTTAACTAACATGCAACTGTTTCAGCTATTTCCACATTCAGTCAATGTAGAAATACCATTATAGGTCTGAGGATACTTCCCCTCTCTTCTTCTACCCAGGAGAGCACGCTAGAAGATCTAATTGTGTGTTAATTTTTTACATATGGTTTTTGTTTGTTCTAGGACTATTAGTAATACTAGAAACTCTCCTTTCTGCTTTCCCATGATAGTAAAATGATCTGACTTGCACGTGACTTTGCAGTATAACTTAGAAGTGTGTCTTCGATTGATGGAAATCAGTCTGCAAAGCATTCATAGGATAGTCAGAAGTTCTGTGGTATCCATATTGTGTGTGGTAGTGGCAGCAAATGATGTGAAACTTAGAGGCTTGTTCTACACCCTTAGGCTGTGTTCTTAAAAGTACACAGCTTCTCTTAATACAGAGCTCATTGTGACTGCTGTATTCAGAAGATTCAGTATTTTCATAAAGATCTGCATTTTATTATTTTTGTTTTGAGAATAATGTTGGTATAATGATATTCTTGAAAGTAATGACGAAGAGTAGTATAAATGTAAGTAGAAGGGAATTCATTTAGTATAAGAGACCAAGTGTGTTTTATTTACTTACATGTCGTGATGTTTTTAGGTTTTACACTTAGCCTAGTATACTTTGGAATTTGTTAAAGGGTTTGGGTGCAGTTGGGGTGCAGAAACTTACTCCCATTTGGGATGTATTACTAGAGGCCCTACGGACAAGCGTTTTTCATGTTAATGTGGAAGGGTTTAGTATTGATACGTTAGATTCCTGTCTGTGGCTTCAAGCCAATGTGAGCTCTGCATCATGTGCTTTGGTTAGTTTGACAAATCCTGTCATCTACTGATGCCTGATTTGGATAGGTTTGTTAATGCTCTGAGTGCAATATTAATGACTACCCAGAGTGGAACCACATTGCAGGATCATGCATTTCACTGAAATTGTTACTTCGAAAGTCGTCAGCCTGTGTGTTGTCCAGCCTCCCCCCTGCCCATTTTATTTATTTTTATTTTTTAAGTTTGGGTCATATTAGCTTTTTGATTTGTGAGAACAAAGTTCTTCAGTTTCCCAATGTAATGTCTTTATCATAGGGCTCCTGAAAGTAGGTAAATATATAAGTTTATGATGCTCCGGAAAGGTGATTGGTTTAGCACATTAATTCTGAAACTTAGGTGGTCTCTGATGTGTTTAACAATCAATTTGTTGTGTTGCAGATCTCACTGTTTACAGGGCTCTCTATTGTGCTCCTTCTAATGCTACACATATAGTTATTGGCTAAGAAAGAAGGATGCTTTTTTGCTGTTTCTACTTCCACAGTGTGTATACAGTTTAATCAAGACAGACTGGAAATAGGAGGAGAAATGGTGAAGAAGGTGGTTGCTGAAACTCATACAGGAAGTCAGTTGCATAGATATGAAAAGAACCAAGACACTGTTCAGCGCATTTTATTCTAAGAAGCAGAAACCTGGAAATCATGATTTTTACATCTACTGATTTATGTAATTCAGTATAGTAGTATAATCTAAGGAGATATAATATTTAATAAAAAGCATACGAACCTATGAAGGTTGAACTGCAGTAACTACGCTGCTATAAATCAATACAATGCTTGGAACACCTCTGTGGATAGAGAGATACAAAGATGTCTTAGATCAGTTAAATTGTTCTAGGACTATCAGCTGCTGCACGAAAAAAAATATTCAGAAATTAATCGGTGCCAGAATTGCAGGTAACTGAACATCAAGAAGCATAAATTTACTTAAATAGTTAAATCTAGATTTTGGTTCAGGTTTTCAACCTTAGATGTTAGTTGAAACTGTACTTTAGAAGCCTCTTTGAAGCTTTTAGCAGTGGCAGCTTTTGCATAGAGTTCAACTAAACATTCAAAATTTAATGTGAACATCACCTGAAATCTAGACAATGATGTAAAACCTAACTTAATTTCAGCATTATCATATGGAACTGTTTCCATTTAAGGTAGACTGACTGATTGAATAAATGTGAACTTTGCATTGTTATCCCTTGCCTTACTGTAGTTGAATTAAGACATACAGTCTTATCCTTAAAATTCAAATCCTAAATCCTTTTACTGTATTTGCAGCTGTAATCTGCTCTATTCTATTAGGTTTTATTTCTTAGAGCAAATCTGGAATTACTTGGCAATGCACTAATATTCTTTGATAGCCTTGGAAAAAGTTGTTGCAGACTACTACTACTACTTGAAGCTGTTCTCAGAGGTTCTTTAGACCATAAAAATCACCGAAGCATTAAAGGGTAAAACCAAGAAATGCTTATAGGCTCTTCAGGATGTTCTTTGCCAGCAGTGCTGACGGGCTTGGGCATGGTACCAAGTTTGGTCTGAAGAAACTAAGCTACCATGACATCATACCTTATTTTTGAATGTTAAATCTGTAGTACTGTGAAAGTATTTAATAAATCAATCAAAAATACTATCTTAAACTGTAATGTCTTGTTCATTTTAAAGGATGCTTTGAAGTAGGAAAACTGCTTCAGGCTTATGGTATCTAAAGATATCCTAATTGTTTTAAAAACAATTTTGGAGTTAATCTAGCATGATCTGCATGAGAAGAAGAATTAATTTAAGCGAACATAAAGCCTTCTTTATACCTATTTTGTGAAATAGCAGCTTATGACTTAAACATCTGTGGATGATTTTAGTTGATTGGAGAGTTGTTCAACTTTTCTGGTCAGACAGAAAGCATTTCTTAATGCTAGTAAGATGTGTTTGGGCCCTCATTAAATTGTATTGAATGGCAAGATGCATGGACTGAAGAAGTTGAAAACTGAAGTTAATGTTTTCTCAGGGAGGAATATTGTATTTTAAAATCGTTTACTTTAGAATGTGTTCTTTCTTCAAAAAGTGAATCTAGGAGGCACGTACAGAATTCTAAGAATTTCTTATATGAATTGTATATGATTGCATTTTTATTATCTAATTTCTGATTCTCAAGTTCACATTATAATTCAAATTTATGTGAACAAATAGTTTTTTATCAAATTTGGAAAGACCTTTAATGAGCCTAAATATGTAGTGTAATGCATAGTTGTTAGTGTGACCACTCCGCTTCCCTTGTAACCCCCCCCCCCCCCCCCAAAAAAAAAAAACCAAACTGATGCAGAAATTGTGGAACTCCACAGTCATTTCATACTATGCTACAGGCTGGTAAACTGAAACGATTTGAATGGATTTTTGGATGACCTGGTACAGTGAGATAGTCTTTCAGCCACAGTTCCAATGAAGTGCCATGAGGACTTGGGAGCAGGCATGGGACAATTGGCAGCTAACTTTTAATTTCCACCTATATTTACTGTCTTTAAAAAAAAAAAAAGAAAACAACAGAAAATCTCCCTTTAGAAATTGTGGTTTACTCATGTGAATATCTAATTTACTTTCTGTACATATGGAATGGACTAAAATTCAGATTTCAGAGTAGAGTTCCGTTTTTCCCTGTTTGTTTACAACGCTGCAAAGATGGTTATAGTAGAGACAGTATAGTAGTTTTATTTCAGAAAACAGTAAATGAGTGACTTTTGTAAGAAGTAAGTGTGTTAAGATTGCAGGTATTTTTATTTGAAGAGAGCTACTTTTGCATTGAGCATTGGATGCTCGACTTGTTTTAAGTTGTTCATCCATTTATATTGTCATTACTTATTAGCCTACTGACTACTCTGGATTAAGCTTTTGATCCAGTTGTTTCTCTGGTGTCTAAAATAAGCTGCAGTGTGCAATGTCACATGTACAAGTCTGATACTGCTGGGAGAAGTGAATACTGTAAAATGTAAAATACCTGAAAGACCCTTATATGTGTTTTGACAGATTGGCAAAATGAGGTACGTCAGTGTTCGTGACTTTAAAGGGAAAGTCTTAATTGATATTAGAGAATATTGGATGGATCAAGAAGGTGAAATGAAACCTGGCAGAAAAGGTATTGTTCTGCTTCATGTTATCTTATATTAAAACATTGTCTACAGTTTGCTGGAGAATTTTGTATATCAGATTTTTATACTTTGTTGCTACATGATAAGAGTTAATATTTTTACTTTTTTATAATTTATATTTTAAAAAATGATTAGTTTTATCTATAGGTTATAAACAAAAGCAAAGTGTGTTTGTCAGCCTGAGTATGTTTTCCTAAATGGATCCTCCATGATTTATGGAAAACAAGGCATCAAATACAAGCAAATTTGGTCTGGGAGTTATAAACATAGCCATACATTTTCCCCCTTCATTGATTGATTAACTTAATGCAATTTCTTTCTTTTACTACAATTGGACTTCTTATTTCAAAATTCACTGAAAAGAACTAACTAATTGTGATAAGATGTTAATTTATTTAAAACGATTGTGTCCTTCAATTTATATAAAATTTTAGATAAAAATAATTTAAACACTTAATGTGACTAATTTTGGAAAAAATATGTCAAGATTTTAGTTCAGGCAGAAGTACCTGAAGTTTTCAAGTTCTGATACTGGGCTTCTAATCTGCAGCACAGCATGAGACTTTGTACTTTTAATTGCCACTCCCATACCTGCTTTTATGGCATGTCTTTGCTGAACCATTTTCAGAACTTTGCCACCTGCAAGATGAGGATGCCAGGATAGTTGCAGTAGTAGTGCTTTGCTTAATGTCCCATTGCTTCTGTTTAGAAAAGCCTACTTTTAATCTGTTTTCATAGTGTGCTAAGGAAAGAGGTAAGTATGAAACATTCTGCCATGGAGATTGGAGACATTTGCAATGTACAATCAGCATAAGGTTTGTTACATTATTCTGGTGTGTCCAGGAGCAACTCAGTGAATAGATCCCTGGAAAGCTTGAGAAGCATTTTCAACATCTCTTAAATAACCTATGAACAGGTTTGTATGAACAGCTGTACTAGTACTGTAGAGGAAAATTTCTTGTTTTGCATTTGTTGTTGCTACTTAACAAAAAAGATTACTCTGACTTCTAAGGATTTAAGTCTGCTGTGCTTTGAGGTGGAAGTCAAAAGTATATGCAGTTTGAATGGCAGACTACAATGAGATTTGATGGGTAGGCCAAGTGACAAAAATCACATGATGTTGAGAGAAATGTTTATCAATGTGGCAAAAGGGTCTGAATTTTATCCTAATAAAATTAATAATAATCTGATACACTATGTGTGTCTAATTCCATTTATGCACTTACGAACTTCCTATCTAGTTATCCTGAAAACAGTATTAGCAGTTGAAGTTGTGTAATACAAAACAGAAAAAAAAAATCTAACAATTTAAATTATTGTGTCAGATTTTTTGAAGCAGCAGGTCTGAACTGTGTGCAGTTCATCTGGTAAGTGGTTCAGGGACATTAGGAAATTAGGGATATTAGGAAAAATTTCTTCACTGAGAGGTTTGTCCAGCATTGGAACAGGCTGCCCAGGGAAGTGGTGGAGCCACCATCCCTGGAGGTATTTAAAACACCTTTAGATGTGACACTTAGAGATATGATTTAGTGGTGGTGTTAGGTTAACGGTTGGACTTGATGATCTTAAAGATCTCTTCCAACCTAAATGATTCTATGATTGTATGACATCTTGATGACGTTTGGTGCCCTAGTAATGGTTAGCACACCCGACCTAACTGTTCTCAAAAGAAACCTGCCCTCTAAAGAATGGTGGAAAACTGCTTAGAGTAGCTCCATGCTGCTCACTGTTCAGAATTATGGTGTTGCTCTGATAAAACAGTGATGGTAGAAGAAAAATGCATTGAGCCCCCAAAATGGAATTCGAAGTTTCACCCGTTTTCAGGTCCTGCTCCACCTACAGGGAGAAAGCGATGAAGGAAGCCTGATCACTGAAGTGGGGAGAGGGGGGGTAAATAGTACAAGAGCCTGGCTGGAGTATGAGAGGTGGGCCTGTGATTCTGTACTTACATAGAGTTGGCATAGAGGGGAAGAATGAGGAGACTAAAGCACAAATGAAATATGTGCCTGAACTCAAGCTTGAGGGGAGGTACCAATTTAGAACTGAGGAGATGTTTTGTGGGTCACTGAATGATTATTGAGTGTCACTAGAAACTGTAGTGAAAAAACTGTAGTGAAAAAACTTCTGTGTTGGTTTGTGAGTGCTAGGGAGTGGAATAGATTTACTTAATGTCTAAAATGTTACTTACAGTATATGTTATTACAGTGCTTTAAGAAACAGGAGAGGGGAAAAAACCCCCAGAATTATGGTACTTTAAAAGTGCACAGAAGTTCAGTCTGTTAGGGCTTTTAGGAGCCAACAGGAATACGAATGATTTCCTCCGTCTTGCCCAGGGCTTTTGTCCTGCCTTCTGCCAAGGCCAGAGCTCTGTTTCACTTCCTGTGTTTAGCCTAATACTTGTGAATAAATTTGTTACACTGTACTCATACTATTTGTCATTTAAACTTGTCCAGAAATAAGCTAAACTGAAGTGTTGCAAATGAGTAGTTCCACTTTGTAGCTGAGAAAGCTGTTGAAGTAGCTCAACCATTAATAGTTTATGACATAGATTTTGTGTATGAAACCAGCCTTGATAGAAATGATGCAAGATACTGCACCCCAATTTTCTTTATCTTAAGTGTTTATTTTCAATGCGTTTCAGGTATTTCTTTAAATCCAGAACAGTGGAACCAGCTGAAGGAACAGATTTCTGATATTGATGATGCAGTAAGAAAACTGTAAAGACAGAGCCATACAGAAACTTTATCATTTAAGTTGTTTTCAGCGGTCTTTCTACATTGGCTTTTGTTTTCTAAAATATTGTTTTCCAAGCTATTGTATATTTGAATTGCAAAACGATTTGTAAGATGAATACTTTTTTTATGTGCATTAAAAGTGTATTCTGAGTGAGGCTATTTGTGTATACTTTACTAAAAGGAAATGTGTTACTTTCACCACATAGAGTAGAATAAACAAATGAAATAATATGTAAATCATACTTGCTTGTGGCCTTTTGATTGAAGGTGTTTACTGATAAGGCTACCTGATAGCTTTAGTCTTTGTTTTAGTTTCGGTTTAGTTAACAGTTAATATAAATTTGTTTTCTGAGGAGATTTCTTAAAATGTCTCAATTTAATTTTTTCTTTGTCATACTCTTTGGTATTGCCCTTCCAGCTTTCTGTTCTAAAACTTGATACAAACAATAAATACTTGGTAAAACACATTTTTGTAGATAATTTTAAATACTGTATTTGCTAATTTACCCTATTTATTCAGATGTAAACAGTCCTGAGTATATAGACTTTTTTGCATTACTTGCATGGAGTGTTATGCTAAACAATAATACTTGAACACAAGCCACATGTTATTTCTTCCCATTTTTCTACAGCTTGCTTGACTTAGAAAATTCAGTTAGCCTTTTTTCTCAGGCCCTAGATTTTAGAATGTGATGCATAAACTTTTACAGTAATAGACATATACCTCAGAGTAAGATAGTATCTGAAGGCTCCAAGTGTGGTTATTAGTTAGGTACCCTTTTTAAACTTCACATTAAACTTATTCTTGAACACATATTAACTAACACATACTAACTAGTTATTCTATAGAAAAGAACAGTTAACCTGTCTTTGTAGGCCTTTTGTTCGTTTCAGAGTATTGCATAAACAGTGATGTTTAAACTAGACTGTAACACAGGTTAAACAGCCAAACAGGGTTAAAATTGCTTCAGACAAAATGTCTGGCTGTCATGCTTCTGCCCTGTCCACACTGCCTGCCCAAATCACTTGGCTTGCTTTGTGTAGCTTATGTGTGCACAGCTGTTTCATCTTTTGTACAGAAGATAAGTAGCGCTTACAATGGAACGCTGGTAGATAGTGGATCATGACTCTACTGAACTTTGCTTGTCAACCATTGTACTATCCTGGTAAGAGAAGCTTCTGTCCAGTGGAAGCTCTATTAGACTAGACGGTGCCCCAGTTGAAGGGCTTCTTGGTAGGTGTCACAAACAATGAAATGAGGGAGGGAGAATATGATGTTTGAGTAGAACCTGGAGAGATGAGAGGCACACCGGTATGGAAGTTAACAGTGAAAGTTCAAAGTTAGCTGACACATACTTACTGTGAAGAAATGTACATTAATGGAATTGGAGAGGAGTCATTTTGACTTAATTCAGTTAATAAAGGAAAAAGATGAAAATTTCATGAAAATGGAAATTTCAAGGCTATGTAGTGAATGTACACCTTAACTGGTTTGGCTGTAAGTTTACCATTTGATGTTAATATGTTTTAAATTTTGCATAGATAAACAGGATTTACTATTTGTTTAATTTTGGAATATCTTAATATCATTGTTTATATTGCAAACGTACATGGAAGTGCCATACATAGACTGTTCCTGTGCTGCAGCGTTCATAGTTCGACACAAATAGGTGTTTAAAGGTGAGGAAGGGTGATGTCATCAAATTAAATATACATTATTTAATTTAAATATTATGTCAGATCACAGAATCATTGAGATTGGAAAAGACCTTTAACATCATCAGGTCCAACCATCAACCCAACAATACCTCCACCTGCTTTTTAACTTACACATTGCTGACATATTACAAATAAAGTTGACGTCTGTTTTTGCGTAGCTCAGGAAATCGGAATTTTTAAGAACTGCTTGAGGTTGAATAAAAGGTTGAAGAGATGTTTTGTGGTAGCAGATGCATTTTGGGGCAGAACATTTTTTTTTGAGTGACTCTTAAAGGCATGTAGGGATATTTGGACCAAGTAGAATAAATACGAAATACCTGCTAAAATTTCACAGATGAGAGAATGAAATAAATTGCTAATCACTATGGACAGGTTCTAGGTGTTTTTTATTTGAAGTATGCATATATGATTTTTCAACTTTAAATCTGAAAGTTTGCAACTAGACTTCACCCATTTTTACCCCAAAACTTTCATTTGGCTACTTTAAAGTGTATGATTATGTTGGAGGGAACATTGTCCTCCGTCAGATTACTGTGGTAGTAGGTCATTGAATGGCAGGTGTGTATCAGAGTACAATATAATTGTGTTCAGGAAAGTGGAAAATTAAATTCATTCATTTACAGGGAGTAAGTGGAAAAGTGTTAATACAGTGATCAGTTCTCTTGTGGAAACTGCTGGTAGAGGTGTTCAAAGAAATTAGTATTTGTTAACCAAGAACTATTTGTTCCTGTTACAGATAGCCCCCTTGCTGAATTTGTGGTGATAAGTACTCAACCTGTTTATTCCATTTTACTTGATAAAACTTGTGGCAGTTTGATTTTGCTTCGCTTGCACATTTAAAAATAGTTTTCCATCTACCAGTTATTTCTGCCTGTAATAATGATAAAATACATATTTTACCTGAGCCAATCCTAACATCTGCATGAATGTCCTACAAAAAAGGTAACTAAACCAGTCAGTTTCACAAATGAACTCAAAATGGGATGAGTTGAATTGTGGGGGAACTCATTGCACCTCAGATGACTGATGTGCTTGTTACTTGATAGACACGTGACACATTCAATGTTATTTTGAAACAAATAGTTGGTAGTGATTTGTCAGGTAGTTGTCAACTACCTGATTTGAAGGGAGAATTCTGATTTTTTTGAATAAAGATTATTGCAGACAGAATGGTAGTTAGGGTACATGTAGAAGTCTCCATGGAAGAAAATTGTGCATGTATGAAAAGGCTGTGTAATACCAGATGAAAACACTGCTCCCTTTCCCATTGAAGTGGCAAAAGAAAGATGCATTTGATTCTTGAAGTTTATGCAGGGCGTATTAGCAATATGTTTTATAAAGTAAGCCTACTATGGAGCTTAGGAGGAAAATTATGTCACAGTTAGAGCTGCCAAAGTATCATGTGTGTGATAAACTGTCATGTACAATGTTGCTCTTATGTAGAGATGTTCATATTGAAATTAAACAAATGCAGTACTAAGTTTGATATTTCTGTTAAAGGAAATGCCCCAGTTACGTACTACTTATGTGATCTGTTAGCAAAAAAATCAATGATTGTAATTCTGGTAACTCAAATGTCATGTTGTTAACCATGTGGAATGTTTTATGTTTTGCTCTGGTGGTGTCTACTGCAGAAAGGCCACTGGAAATATGACCCCTCCAACTGTAATTATCTGAATGTTCAAATAAAAAATAGTTAAATGGCTTATGTGTACCAACCATTTAAACGCTTGGAAATAAATGAAGACTTCTGTTGACATAGTGTTATTTTTATTAGAAATTCAGCTGCACTAGAACTTATTTTTTCTGAAATTGTTATGGAAATTGCTCTTTGTTTCTTACAACTGTTGTAATTTGGAAATTTGAAAACTTAATCCTCTTATCTTACAACTTAGTCCATGTTTGCGGATGAGAGGTGGTGTAGCATGGAGGGACAGAATTTTTTCACTGTGATAGAAGAACAAGTGTCATGTAAATATTGAAGCAGCAGATACAGACACCCATTCAAACATCAAACAGAAGGAAAGTGCCTGATAAGTATCTGCTGTTAAGAAAATGGCTGATTGGCTTTTTCAGTGGAGTTTCTTTTTGACCTGACGATAAATGTAACCATAGATTAGATAGAAAAAAGCTTTTCATCCATCTATTTATTATCACTAGTGAGTTAGGTCAGTGTAGGCTTCATTAGGAAGGATACTTGTTCTTCACATGCTTGCTGTGACTGATTTGTAGGGAGTGGATGAACTTTGTTTGTGGCTTTGAACTGAACAGATTTTTATTCAAGTAATTTTGATTAGTTTAGAAATTTATAGCCACAGAAACAGAAATAACTCTGGCTCAGAGGGAAGAAATGGAGTTTGGGGTTGATGGAAGGTCATCGTGTCCTACCTGTTTCTCATTTACTGCCATCTGCTTGCTGATAGGATTCGTGTTTGACTGTAACTCTGGTGACTGTGTATGGAAGAGCAATCTGATAGACAATGTTTCCCCTGTTGTGAATCAAGCCTGTATGTCCCCTGTTCTCAACTAAACCTGGTTATGTGGAAGTGTGAAGACACCTGCTGAAGCACTGCAATAAATGTTCCTTGGCTTTGTGATCGTTTATCCTGGAAGCTTAAATCGTGCTGTCTTGTGAGCAGAAGGACATGCAGGTAGTCATGGGATAACTTAAAGACTTGGTGACAGCTGTTCCCTTGGTATTGTGCTTCATTTAACAAAAATATTATAATGTTAATAAGCTGCTTAATTTGTTTTTTACTGTCACATGCTTTCAATGAATCCATATACTCATTGATGGGATGGCAAATAAGGCAGGAATGGAGGTTGGGTTGAGGACTCAAGTTTTTAAAAACATTGTTATCATGTGGAAGGAGGTGGGCTCTCAATCCTAAAGGTGAAAAGAGCTTGCTGTAAAACTGCTAAAGTTGGTGGAATGAACAGACTGTTCTTGGAAATCTCTAGCTGTATTTGATAAGGCTGAATAAGAAACATATTTTATGCCTCCTTGGTGAACATGCCTAGCAGACTACTGTTAGTTATCAGTTCACTTGGGCAGCAGTTAATGAGAGAAAAACTGCTGAAGTAAAGAAGTCGTAAGTTTTTTACATAACCCTGTTACTTGTGTTGTTATCTAAAAGAACTGTTTCACACCTCAAGAGTTTAAACGTTTTATGCTTTCACTAACAGGCTAATGTGTCAGAATAGTTTTCAGGTTGTTGAAAATAGTCCATTTCGTCTTAGGAACAGAAAGACCTAAGTTGTTCTATTCACTAAAATATCACATAATATATCTGAGGGAGAGGCGAACAACATTGTCAAGAACAAACTTGAGACTGATTAAAGTAACTACTTGAAGCTGAAAGTTAGGTGGTATATAGCAATAAAACGTTGCAGTCTGTGGTGTTGATTTTATGCAGCCTTTGAAGCTTTTTGATAGGTATCTCAACATGGAATGGGCCTGAAGAGCTCTTCTGTTTCGTCTGCTTTCCGTTTGCCATACCTTACTGAAATCTGCAGCTCCCTTTGCATTTCCTCTGTTAGTTGTTTTCTGGCTGGAAGCATCCCTCCATCTCTTGGAACACAAGCATCTCTGGCTGTACTCACACTATCACAAGACAAGGAATATCTTCACAATTGGATCCGCATAATAGTTGGCAGATACATCTGCTATTGCTAACACAGGCCTATTAACAGTCATATATATATACACTTTTTTTTTTAGCATTGTAATAAAGTATGCTTGAAGTAATTTGGTTACTCTTGCCAACATGGATACTTTCCAAAGGAAGTAATGTCAACCAAGGGATCAGGCCCAGCCAGCACGGGTTCATGAAAGGCAGGTCCTGCTTGACCAACCTGATCTCCTTCTATGACCAGGTGACGCACCTAGTGGATGAGGGAAAGACTGTGGATGTTGTCTACCTGGACTTTAGTAAAGCCTTTGACAGCGTCTCCCACAGCATTCTCCTGGAGAAACTGGCGGCTCATGGCTTAGACAGGATTACTCTTCGCTGGGTGAGGAACTTGCTGGATGGCCGAGCCCAGAGAGTTGTGGTGAATGGCGTTAAATCCGGCTGGCGGCTGGTCACAAGTGTTCCCCAGGGCTCGGTTCTGGGGCCGATCTTGTTCAATATCTTTATAGATGATCTGGATGAGGGAATCGAGTGCTCCCTCAGTAAGTTTGCAGATGATACCAAGTTGGGTGGGAGTGTTGATCTGCTGGAGGGCAGGAGGGCTCTGCAGAGGGATCTGGACAGGCTGGATGGATGGGCTGAGGTCAACTGTATGAGGTTTAATAAGGCCAAGTGCAGGGTCCTGCACTTGGGTCACAACAACCCCATGCAACACTACAGGCTTGGGGAGGAGTGGCTGGAGAGCTACCCGACAGAAAGGGACCTGGGGGTGCTGGTTGACAGCCGGCTGAACATGAGCCGGCAGTGTGCCCAGGTGGCCAAGGCGGCCAACAGCGTCCTGGCCTGTATCAGCAATAGTGTGGCCAGCAGGAGCAGGGAAGTGATTGTGCCCCTGTACTCGGCACTGGTGAGGCCGCAGCTTGAATCCCCCAGTTTTGGGCCCCTCACTCCAAGAAGGATGTTGAGGTGCTGGAGCATGTCCAGAGAAGGGCAACAAAGCTGGTGAGGGGTCTGGAGCACAAGTCTGATGAGGAGCAGCTGAGGGAACTGGGGTTGTTCAGTCTGGAGAAGAGGAGGCTGAGGGGAGACCTTATCGCTCTCTACCACTACCTGAAAGGGGGTTGTGGCGATGAGGGTGTTGGTCTCTTCTCCCAAGTAACCAGCGATAGGACGAGAGGAAATGGCCTCAAGTTGTGCCAGGGGAGGTTTAGATTGGATATTAGGAAAAATTTCTTCACTGAGAGGGTGGTCAAGCATTGGAACAGGCTGCCCAGGGAGGTGGTGAAGTTGCCATCTCTGGAAGTGTTCAAAAAATGTGTGGATGTGGTGCTTCAGGACATGGTTTAGGGGACACGGTGGCACTGGATTAATGGTTGGACTTGATCTTGAAGGTCCTTTCCAACCTAGTGATTCTGTGATTCTTCACACTAGCTTGGGTTATTGTCTGCAGTGAAAATACTGGACAAATGCGTTTTTCTCTGAAGTGATTATTCACAACTTGGAAAATACCACAGTGAGACAGTTCCTGGGGTGAAAATGAATAGAGTTACCACCTGGATATCTGCTTGCCATAAGGAAGGGTATTTGTAATTGCAATGGTTTGGTTAATGGAAAGAAAACGCAGTTGCTTGGGTAGCCTGGAAAGTTCCTAAAGTGCCATGTAGCACATGAGTAGCATTTGTGATGATTTAAAGACTGCCCTCTTGTCTGTTCAAAGAAACCTTTGAACAATATTAATTTGCAGTATGCTTGTCCCTACATATATCCTACTTTTTTATCTCTTTTTTTTTTTTTTTTTTTTTTGAGGAGATTTGTTGGTGTAATTTCTGTAGTCCTGTTTCAGTGGTGGGAGAACTAGTTGCCCTGATTTACTCTCAGTCACGCTGAGATTGTGTAGGGACGGTGCATGTCTTTTTCTCATTTTCACACAGCACCTATTATGTAATATATTCTATAGTAGTGTATATTATGTAATATATTCCATAGCAGTGTGCCTTTCATGTATCAAAACGATTTGTAGTAACCGGTGGAAAATGCTTGTGAACAGACATTTTGGGTTTGGGGGAGAATTTTTTGTAAATAAGTTATCTAGGTATTTTTCCCCTCTCCTATAAATTTGTTCATGTTTTGGTATTTTAATTTTGTGTCACTGTTTTTCAGGAAACTGAAATGATTTTTTCCTGTGATCACTTAAGAGTTTTGCAGTTCCTTATTTTTAACATGATCCGGTTGCAGCTTTTGAAAATGAACTTGCAAAGGTCATGCTTAGATACATTTCTTACTAGATTTTGTTAGATTCCTAGATTGTTGTCCGGCTGAGAGTGTTTGCTCTGTAGTCTGAGCAACTGTTGAAAAGAGAAGTGTCTGTCAGGGCTATAAAATTGCAAGCTTCTGATATGCCACATGAAAAGGTGAGGAGAGGGAAGTGCACAGCTAAAGAAATTAGTTATTTTCTGAACTTTTTCAGGACATGTTCCAGAAACAGCGTTTTTCTAATTTTGAAGGCAAAAACTAAACCCCAAACTGTTAAAAAATGCTAAGCTTGAATTTGGAACTGCTTCTGTTCAAACACGAGTTCATCAGACGCGCACTATTTTATGCAATATTTTTGCAAAAGTTATAGCAATTTTTTTTCAAAAAAAGAAACCTGCCCTGATAAATGCTAAGTTTAGCACCACAAAATTTTTAAAGCTAATCGAATCTATGCCAATATACAGTTTTAAAGTGTTTTTATTTGTGCTTTGATACTTTGAAGCATTCATCTTAACTGAATAGGTAAATTTCTGTTAGGCTTTGTGAGAACTTCTATGGATGGAGGTTACATCCTTGGCTGAAGGAAGAGACCTGTTAACTTCTTGCGTGGAAGCTCTTGGAGAAAGAGGCTTCTGAGTGCTTAAGGCAATGAGTTTGATCTGCTTTAGGTCAGTATTGCCTTAAAGCCTTGGTATTAGCAGTCTGCTGTATTTAATGAAGGGCACAACTAACTTTATTTTAAGAGGTTTTGGTGTGTTTATTGAAGTGACATTTGGATGGATATTTAGCTCTATTAATTAAACATGCTATTTTGTGTGGTTTTGTCTTCAAAATGATCAAGATTAGCACATAGTCAAGAAATTTATAATTCTGCAATTGATACACAGTTTACATAATTTTCAGTTCTATTTTGCATCTGGTTACATTTCTGCTTGAGTCATTGCTAATGTACTTCCATAGGCATCATCAGTCGGTACAGCATTAAGGGTGGGAGTCCTGGTGCCAGGTAAGATAATACTGTTCTGTTGCCAAGCAGGTCTTTTTTTCACTATGGGTCATTTGAATGCAACATGTATGGAAGGTGTAAAGAAGTGGAATGAGATAACTCATTACTGCTTTTTACCTGAAAAGTATACAAGATCTGAATTGAAAACCTTCCTATAGAACAGTTTGACAACCTATTGGTAAATCTTCCAACAGTATATGCAATTTTTCAGAGAAGTGAGATTTTTTTTTTTCCTGGGTAAACCTCAACAATTACTTTTTAATAACTTATATTTTTCTCTAACATATTCAAACAGATCTCTGTGTTAAGTGGCTACTATATGCAAGTTCTGTGCTGACAACAATACTTAAGTAATAATTCAGTATAGGTTAGTGCAGTATATATGTGTACTGTAAGTTTGTAAATGGTAGTGTGGTGGATGCCCCGCTCCGTCTGAGTGACCAGCACTGTGGTTCGGGCATCACCGATGAGCAGGCCTGCCCAGTGCCAGCCCTGCCGTGCAAACCGTGAGAACCGTGCGAGGCCGCATCTTCTCAGGGACCAAGGACTCCAGGCTGTGGCTTATCGGGAGATAACAGCATCAGCCCGAGCTGGGACTAGACAAAACTAGAACTGCCACAGCTGCACAACTGTGCAGAGGAGGGGTTTGACTATGAGTCCATCACTTTACACTATAAATACCTGTCGCCGTCCCGAGCCCATCCAGCTCCCCTGTACGGCAGTGGGCTGCACAGAGATCTCCCCCTGTGAGCAGGGATACCTCTCAAGGTTGCTCCTCGAGACTGAGAGACCCTTTATCCAGCATCTGGCATCTACAGTGAGGTAAGCAGCATTTTACACTTGGCCTAAAAATATATAGTATGCTAGTGACATTTTTATGTGTATATATATCCAGCTAAGGCTTAATTATTAGAAGTGTAATAAGTAGCGGAATGTTTGCTGTCTAAATCATCGTTTAAATCATCATTTAAATCTTTGACAAATCATTGGCTAATTACCATTCAATTATCACTTTTTCACCATTTAATTTCCATTCAATCATCAACTAATTATAATTTGATAATAATTTAATCATTAATAAAACCCTTTTAGTTAACCCCATTATGACAACTTCTTTTAATAAATCATCTGTGACAGGTACTAAGTCTTAATCCATGTGCTTGGATTTCTTGGGTGTTGTAGAGTAGTAGGGTCACTGCAAGAATTTGTTGTAGAAGAACTGGAAATCTACATGTGTGTGGCCTACAATAGCACTGCATTATTGGGTTGGAATCCTTCACTCTGAAAGGGTTTCTAAACCTCCTAGATACTTTCTTGGTCTTTTAGAGGTCAACTTCCTCCATGTTTTATGGAGAAACTGTTGTGAAAAGGGTAAAGTCATCTCAGAGAGAGTATTGCATTATGACGTCAAATAGTTGTGAATAAAGCCTGTTTGAGTGCTCTGTTCTGCTGACTGACAGTAGTGCTGAGGCACTTCCAGCACTTGGAAATGAAACATCTGCTGGAGTGCTTTCCTCCACTTCTTGGCACATGAATCTTCAGTCAATACTTTGACTTTGGTAGGACAGGGATTTGAATATTTTTTTTCAAAGTAATGAGAGTTGAAATTAAAACATTGTCTTAAATAACACCCTCTTATTGTATTAATGATGGGACTGAGGATAGTAGAGAACAGTTGTCTTCATCCCTTGGGAAAAATGTGCCTGTGTCAATTTGATGACTTAACTGGCTGATGTTTTGCAGTTATATTTTTTGTCTTGGTATGACTTCTTTGAGCAATATGTTAAAACAAGACAATGTTCATTGTTCAAGATATTTAGAATAACATATGTGTTTAGTGCTGCTAAGAATTTTGTTTCAGTCTGTAGGAAAGTTGCCAGAGCAATGAGATGAAAACCAGCACAGATCACAGTGCCTCTGTTGCCTCAGGACTTTGCTATTTCAGAAAATATTTACTGCTGTAAAATATATGAAAATCTACAAAATTTGTGAATATGGATTACTGCATGTAGGCTTGGGCTCCGCTCATATCTGTTCTGCTGGTATGAAGAATGCGGTATTTTTTGTGACGTAAAGTGTGAATTAATCTTTCTAATACACACATGTTTTCCTGCATGATCAGCAATCTTGCTGTCATCCTACCTTTTGCAATTCTCCCTAAACTGTCTTTCACCTCTGTCAGCTTCTTGGTGCCAGTGGGCACCTGGGATACTGGTAGCAGCAGCAATGGCACCTATGAGGTCTTGCTGTTTGCTTTGTTGCCTGTTCTCTCCAGCAACCCTTAGCACCTGGAAAGAGAAGAATAGCGTCCCCCACCAAGTCTGCTCTGAAACTAGGCAAGGTACTGTTGTGAAGTACAGCATCAGTCTCTTTGGAATCTCCTCAGTGGAAAAAATAATGCAAGAACAGCTGTAGGAAGTGTACCTCTAGTCCAGTAACTTGTTTCCAGACGAACGTGTGCCTCTTGTCACTAGAAAAATGTCACAACTCAGTTTCCAACATGAGGAAGGCTGACTCGCTCATCTCTGGATTATCTGTTTTACTCCTGCACCAGGTAAGATGCAGGATCAGCCTATGCTCTTGTATCACCAAATGCTCTTCTAACAATGGACATTTTGAGAAAATTTCAGACTGGCTTTGCATAACTCTGAAGAGGGGGAACCATCCCACAGTTTAGTCAACATGTGAATTTATACAAAGCTTTCCGGTCTCATCTTCAGGAGCCTGATGTTTAAGTTACACTGGAAAATTTAAATGTGCTGCATAAGCAAGTGGTCTGTTCTTTCTTTTTAATACATCAGGAGGCAAATACAGTGTGGCAGAGGTGTATGGGTGATGTTCATTTGTTGGAGATGTACCTATTTATATTTTTCTAGTTTTCTGTCAGTTAAAGTGAGCAGAGCTGCAGTCTTGGGCCAAAGTGAGATCCATGTGAATGCCTTTGCAGAGCTTTCTTATAAAGGCATTTGTCATTGTATAGCTTTATTTGATTTGTAGCTTATAGGTCTCTCAAAAAAAATCTCATTGTTCATGTAAGACAGGACAAGGCACCTTGCAGCCCAGAAGGCCAAGTGTGTCCTGAGCTGCATCCAAGCAGCATGGCCAGCAGGTCGAGGGAGGGGATTCTGCCCCTCTGCTTCGCTCTGCTGAGACCCCACCTGGAGTCCTGCGTCCAGCTCTGGAGCCCTCAGCACAGGAGAGACATGGACCTGTTGGAGCGGGTCCAGAGGAGGCCACAGCAATGATCAGAGGGATGGAACAGCTCTGCTGTGAGGACAGGCTGAGAGAGTTGGGGTTGTTCAGCCTGGAGAAGAGAAGGCTCTGGAGAGACCTTATTGCAGCCTGCCAGGACTTAAACGGGCCTTATAAGAAAGATGGGGACAGATTTTTTAGCAGGGCCTGTAGCGATAGGACAAGGGGTAATGGTTATAAGTAAAAAGAGGGCAGATTTAGACCAGATGTAAGGAAGAAATGTCTCACACACTGAAGGTGGTGAAATGCTGGCACAGGTTGCCCAGAGAGGTGATAGAAGCCCCATCCCTGGAAGTGTTCAAGGTCAGGTTGGACGGGGCTCTGAGCAGCCTGATCTAGTTGAAGCTGTCCCTGCTCATTGCGGGGGGGCTGGACTAGATGGCCTTTAAAGGTCCCTTCCAACCCAAACTGTGTGATGTATGATTCTGTGATTGTTAATCTTTGCGCTGGCCACCTTTTAGTATCACAAGGTTGGGCTGCTGCTTCTGAATGTGTTCTCTTTGTGTATGGGTCACGTAGGACACTTCAATCCAGAAAATCTCCCCGCTCAGACCAGGAGCAGCAGTGCATTAGTGCAGATCCAGCCAGCATCCATGTGCCGTGAGGGAGGGCTATTAATTGGGGTAGGGTGAGTATTCAAAGTGTCTCACTCCAGCTCATCAAATCTGACAAGTTTCAAGCACCTGATATTTCTGGGAAAGTCTGGACTCCTCTTTAGTTTTCGTCAGCTCCAGCTGGCTGCATCCATCAGCTTTTAATAATCTGGCTTTGAATTTCTTTTATCCCATGGTAATTTCCATCTACAAAAGGGGAATAATAATACTTTCTTCCTCTCTTTTTTTTTCTTTGCTTGTCCTTTTTTATTTAATTTATGATGTCTGCAGAGCTAGGATGCATTTTATTTGTTTGAATAGTGCACAACTGTGAGGGACATGATACTTCCAGCTGGAGCCTCTTGCCTCCAAAGGGTAAGGAATGATGCTGGACACACGCAAATAGCTTTCAGACCTGCACAGACCTGTATGAGCGCAGTCAGCCACTAGATGTCAGCATTATTTTAAATATTAACAGCTGAGATGCCAGTTGGCCATTCCTGCTTAAAATGTGCTTGATGTAAAGTTGCTTTCTGACAACATGAGACTTGGTAACCAGTACCAAGAGGCTGCAGGCTTTTGTATTTGTGAAATACTCAGTGAAAACCATGTTTCTAGCAGCATACTAGGGAGAATTTTCCTAATAATTTCCAACATTTTAGTCCTCATGAAAAAGACATTGATACCTGCTAAAACAACTAAGAACAAAGTGAAATTTAATAATAAGACTTTTGAAGTTCAGTTCTGCTTGCACTCAAGCATGGATCCATCAAAGAGGTGACGGAGACAGCTCCCTGTCAGCAAAAATTCTTTTGCATCACGGAGCCCCTCAGCAAAGCTGAAGAGCTTTTGTGTGCACGTTAGGGCTGCACCTAGGGGGGAAGTTGGCTAAACCAAATTAGTGGCTCATTGACGCAGAAAAGATACAGTCCTCTTCCTCTCTCTATTGCTCTCCAAGTGGCTAATTTGGCAGAAAAACAACCCAACAGGAGCAAGCAACTAGTTTTCTTTTGGGGAGAAGAGGATCCTGCTCTCATCAGATGAGCGTCTGTGCCAGCACCAAGTGTGAGACCATGTAGCTGAGGGCAGGAAGGAAGAATGGCAGAGGGGCAACTCTTTTTGGCAAATGTGAGTCCTTAGTTTTTCCTCATTTCTGTTTGCTTTGTTTGCCCAGGAGGCATGATATCTACCTGTCCTGCACAAGACTTGATTTCCATCCCCTCTTGCTCCTTTTGGTATTCATGGCTATTCCATCCTGTTTCTACCTTACCAAGGATGCTGGGTGGAGCTCTACAAGTGTCTTCTGCAGTTCTCTACTCTGTGCCAGTTTTCTTGTCCTCAAGAGAGGACTTGGCTCCATTGTTTCACTAATCCATCTCTTTCCATTCACATCACTCTTAAACATTTCCTTTCTCTGTATTTCCCACAGTAAGTGATTTGTAAAAGTACAATTAACTCTTTCTATATTTCTAGCCTTGTATCATTTCTACATTGTATTTTTCTTTGCACAGTCATTGGGTTTGTGTTGGCAGACCTCTATATCTGTCTTGACATTAGGAGTTTGAGAGGACTTAAGGGTTGTCTGGAACAATGGCAGAGGACCTGCAACTGTAAATCCACTAGGACTAGGGCTCTCTGGTGAAGAACTGGATACAACATCGGTGCTTAATAAGTAATAAAGAATAACATGATAATAGCTCATCTCAGGCTCTGCTTCATCTCAGTGTTGAAACTACCTCTGCTGACTTGCAAAGGACATAAAAACTCCAATTCTCTTCCTTCTTGGTATATTGTTATGGTTCCCATGCTGCATAGTTACTACACAGCTCATAATTTTAAGTGGTTTATAGCATTTTGGATATTATGTGGGCTTTTGAATGCTTCTGCTAGGTAGATCTTTTGCTGAACTTCTATTATTCACTTGTTGTAAATCCCACTTGAGTTTCTGGAGGAAGGAAAGAAGTTAGCCCCTGTGGCTCATGATTCCCTTTGTCTCAAATGTATGAAGGTTTTGGATTGAATCCTATACTCCCTGAAGCCCTTGTATGTTTTGCAAAATTGTTATGTTTGGTAGAATCCAGTAAATACCAGACGTATACTTTATTCTGTGTTGGGAATTTCATATCCTTCTGGAACAAAATACTTTTCCCCACATGTTTTGACTACATTATATTGGCGCCATTCCTGTCACTCCACTTAAAATTGTGTCAGTATTCTCATTATAAGTTGTTTTTCAGAGGTTATAACTTGGATGTAAAAATTTGCTTCCACTTAGAAACTTGGTCTGATTCCAGAAGTAATTACAAAAAAATAAATACAGATTTTTCCATATAATTTATGTTGTTGTTTTGTGAGGGGAAGGGAGAAGGAAAAAAAAAAGCACTGAAAAATGGCAAAATATGCACTATAATTTGTTCTACTTTGACCAATTAAATGATGGAAAAATTCAGAATTTGTCAATCTTGTTAAGCTGTAGTAAGTTGCAATATCTTTTTTAGTTTTATAGGCTTGTTAGTTGGAAAGTTGGAGAGAAATAGATCTGGATAGGTACAGCAAGATGCATCTAATTCCTACCCCTATGGGTCTGCAGGTAAAATCCCTTCAGCATTTTTCAAAAGCTGGGAGGATTGGACACTTTGCAAGTCCCCAGCCCTACTCTGAACTTTAAAACCCATCCATTTGAAAGTGCCTCAGCCACTGAGTTTATTACACCTTTTACGTGTCTCAGAAGTTGTAATGCATGGACCTTTCCCTGGGGTACAGGAAGACATTATATAGAACCAAGGTACAGTACAACTAAGCAAACTCCATTTTTTGTGGTGAGTGCATGTGGAGCAGCTGCCTGGGGGAAGCAGATGGACAGAAGGGAGCTGGGGTGCCCCAGGTGGGCATCTCTCTGGGTGACTTGTAGCCAGGAGATACTGTTTGTAGGACTTCAGAGTACGTCTATTTTGTCAGTGATAACTGATTTGCTGAAGTTACAGTGATTCTTGGGTTTTGTAGGATCAAAGAAAGCAAAAAAAAGAGCAAAGGGATTGTTTTGTTGAAAAAGCCCTGCAACAGTCCAGCTAAATCAATGTACCTCTCGCCATGTATACTTACAGAAAGCTTCAGGCAAAAGGCTAGTTGTAAAATACAATGGGGAAGACAGGTGAATATTTCCTATAATAGAAGTGGGAAGGCATGTTTCTTTAATAAACCTTCTAAAGCTATTTGTTACAGTGAGAGGGGTGTCTAGGAGCAAACTTTAGCTACTTATTAGTAGGTTTATGTCAAAGTTGCATTTCAGCAAGCAAATATTCTGTGTACTTAGGAGTTTCAGCAGTGGTAATTGCTGAGAATAACTGGGCAAATACCTTTGCTGACCAACAGGGACTTTAAGATGGTTATCTTGTAACACTGAAATGTGAAAAAATAAAGCTGCCTCTCCTCACATGTAAAACCCAATGATTTTAGAGTGTTTTATGCTTTCCAACTTGTACAGAACTTATGGAGACAAAGGGAGACTTTGCACACAGTGTGAGGTCTCAGACAATATTGGGGCTTTCTTTCCAGTTTTCTAGACATAAGGAGGTGCAAAAAGAATATCTTCTAAAATTGCTAATCTGAAAAATGCACCATCAAAAAAAATTATGAAGTTAAGATTCATCCTGAATGAAAATCTGGGTATCTGTGAAACAAAAAGCTGCAGGTTCAGGAATGCAACTACTAGTGGATGGAGCTGGAGACACCGGTGTGGAAATGTGCCTGCCTTGCCTCCTATGGAGTTCTGAATTTGCTGTGCACACTCGAGTAATTTGTTATGCCAAGGTAGTTTCTCTGGATTTAAGCAATATCTGGGATTAACTGATAAATACTTCTGAGTGCCCCAGTCCAGTAAATACACTGGCAAATAACTCTGTACAGCAGGACCAGTCACTTGAGTTTTCAGTCTCAATGAGGAGAGGTGAGGAACTGAGGTCAGAGGGATGGTCAGTTATGTGGCTTTGCTCCTGATGGCAAGAGGCTTTATTTGTGATGGCAAATGGTCAAGGGAAGTGGTCCTTCCCCTTTGCCTGGCACTGGTGAAACTCCGCTGGAGAGCTGCATCCAGTGCTGGGCCCCCAGTCTGAGAGAGATGGACTTACTGAAGTGATTCCAATGAAAGGCCACAAAGATGATGAAAGGACTGTCCTGTAAGGAGAGACTGAGAGGTCTGGGTCTGCTCAGCCTGGAGGAGAAAAGGCTTGAGATGAGATTATTGAGGCATATAATCCCTGGTGAAAGGGAGTGAAGACGACAGAGGCAGACTCCTCTTAGAGAAAGGACAAGAGGCAATGGGCACAAACTTGAAATGTTGGAAATCTTGTTTAAACATATGAAACCTTTTTTATTCCAAGGGTGATCCAACACTGGAATAGGTTCTCCAGAGAATTTGTGGAGTCTTCATCCTTGGAGGTATTAAAAACCCAGCTGGGCATGACCCTGGCCAACATGCTCAATTTGCCCCCTTTGAGGAGCGCATTTGGCCTAGACAATCTCCAGAGGTCTCTTCCAACCACATCCTTTCTGTGAAAGATTGACTCATTGAGAAGTAGATTAAAAGCTGGGGCCAGACAAACATCTTGCAAAAGATTTAACAAATACAAATCTCTACTAAATATTTAGTTTCCAGCAACAGTTTTTTTGAATCAAGACAACAAACCAGCTACAGCAACAAAGGGAGTGAAAACCAGGCTCAGAAACCATGGAGGGACAAGGATCCTCAGTGTTATGGTGTCAGTTGTTTTGCAAGTTTGGCCTTGAAATAAAATGTTAAAAGTGAAGGCTATTATACCAGGCTTAAAAGGACAGTTTTTCTGATTACACTACAAATAAGCTTTCTTTAGCATGCATTTTACACAGCTTAGTACAAACAAGTTTTTTGATGTTTAAAAACAAATCCATAAGACGTTTATTCTAGAATAGAATTTGACCATAAATGTATGTCCCTGAAGAGTCAAATCCATGTCTAGGGAATCAGATATCACAGCCCTGTTCTAGTTCATGAAAATGTCAGCTGTGGTTCAGGCCTGGCTTTGTTCATCAGTGAAGGTTATGAAGAGCTGAGGCTGATCCTAAGCTGACCTGCTGGGGAGCAGACTGAGTTTTCGATGGAGGTAAAGGTGTGCCTGGTAACGAGGAAAAGAAAACACTGGTGAGTGAAGGATTTTGCCTTCTGAGTAAAAAGGTGGGGAGCATGAAGGTCTGGACTTCAGTGCAGAGAAATTTGGTATATGAGCCTTGACTGATTGACTGAGTTGAAGGGGAGGGATGTCTTAGGGGGAGCGATAGCTAAGGCCCAGCTGCAGGGAGGAGAGGAGACAGAGATGAAAATGCACTTAAGTGCAGTCTCTCAGGCTTTGATTTTGCAAACTGATCTGTTCAGGCAAACCCTTACACCCCCGCAAAGCCCTGTTGAAGATCATGGGAGTTTGTGGAGGCTCACATGCATCAGCTTGCAGGAATGGGGCCCTGAGTCCTCGAGAGTTTACACTGAGTGCAAGTAACACAAGAAACAGTTGGAAACGGCACATCTCGGCAGTTCCTGACTTCAAACCAGAAACTGAGAGAGAGCTGGTCTTATGGAGCATCCAGGAAGATAGAGTTGCATTTATGTTGTTTGCTGTCAGTGCTTCTGTTATAACCCCCTGTGGAATTTACATTTGATATTGTTCCTTCCACCCTCAAATATCTTTCAGGCTAAAATTTGGCAGATTGAGCCTCCAGCCGGGGAGACTGCTGTCTTCTGAAATGTGAGTGCAATTGGTTTAGACACTCAGCTTTGCAGGGACTCTGGGAGGGAAGAAATATCAGCTGGTTTCTCATTTGCTTTACAAAACAATATTTTACGCTAGAAAAGCTGGGTGATGTGGAGAATGTTGTTAAGGTTTGTCATTAAACTAAACTAGATTATTCCTTGCCACAGATCCTGTCAGGACATTTGTGACTTATTTTAGAAATGCTGTGGAGTTCATTACTTTGCAGTCCCTATACTGTATATTTGGGTCTCACTGACAATTCCTAGCCAGTAATTTCAGTTGGAGGGCCTTTATACATGACATTTTACTGTGATTGCATTACCTAGTGGAGCCTGGCTGTTCTGAATGCATCGTTAGGCCCAATTGCGAAGGCCTAATGTGACAAGTTGATGACTGAGGGGTCTTTATTACATGTTGATTGCTCACAGGGCAAGGCTAGTATTTGAGTATCATCATCTTTGACAGCATAACTCAGCTCCAAGTAGGAATTCAGTACTCCTGAAGGGTCTGCAGGCGACGGCTGTCCATCTGTTTTGTGATCACAGCTTTCCCAGAGTTTCTATGGAAGGTGCTCTAACCTCCTATTTTAGCTAAAATCCATCTTGTCTGTGCCTAAGAGCATAAAAGTTCTTTCAATATTGGTACATTTAGTGCAGGTCCATAATTAGGAGTGATGAATTTGTTTGTACGCTTTTTTTTTCAAAGTCTCAATGAGATCTTAAATATTTACCTTTCAAACCCTATGCCTGTCTACTCCCTCTCTGTGTTTCATCCTGAATATATGTTTACTGTAATGAATGGCAATTCCTGCCTATTTCTTTTTGCTACAAACCAAGGAGTTTACTAGTTTAATTCAAAGGCAGATGCTCTTGGACATCTAGATAGATCCATGGTGTTGTGTCTCTGTGAGGCCCCAGCAAAGACTGGGACACCCCAGTCTGTGGGGAGATGGCTGCTGAGTTTACAGTTAAATTTAGGAAATCTAGAAGGTGGTGGATAAATGAAATGGAGGATTGCGGTTCTCAGAAGTCCCACAACACAAGGACTAGGTGGCACTGAGTGAAGCTAGCTGTAGAGAGTTTTAAGACAGGAAAAGTAAAGCACTTCAGGGGCCTGCTGCTGCAGGGGGTGGTGGAGGTAGGTTAAAAAGGATGTGACAAAGGCACGTGCATAAAGGGAATCTGAAACATACAATGAAGTATGTAGTCACTAACATCCCTGGTTCTGGATGCTGGGGAAGGATGGGGAAACGGACAGCAGAAAGTAATGCACTTACGAGGTCATGCCCTAAATGGTGTTTCTTTTACCACTGCTAGATATATAATATTGGACCAAATGGACCATTGGTCTGACTCAAGAGGCAGTTTTGATAACTGGCATGTTAGTTAGAGAATCATGGCTGTTACAGATCCTGTCTCATATCTTCAGTCATTAATAAAACAGAGAAGAAAGATCCTTGTGTGTTAGAGTCAGAGAATCATTTAGGTTGGAAAAGATCCTTAAGTTCAAGTCCAACCATAAACTTAACACTGCCAAGTCCACCACTAAACCATGTCCCTAAACACCACATCTACAACTCTTTAAATACCTCCAGGGATGGTAGATACCTCCATGCATGCCCACTTCCCTGGGCAGCCTGTTTCCATGCTTGAGAACCCTCGTGGAGAAGAAATTTTTCCTAGTATGTAATCGAAACCTCCCCTGGTGCAACTTGAGGTGTTTCCTCTCGTCCCATCACTTGTTACTTGGGAGACGAGACTGATACTCACCTCACTACAACCTTCTTTCAGGTAGTTATAGAGAGCAATAAGATCTTCCCTCCAACTCCTTTTGTCCAGGCTAAACACCAGTTCCCTCAACTGCTCCTCACAGGACTTGTTCTCTAGACCTTTCACCAGCTTCATTGCTCTTCTGTTAACTGCTGGACCGGACTTATCCAGTGACAGAACCGAAGTGCAAAGTTTCCTTTTGAGTGGCTGTGAAAGCAAATGAGCTTGCAGAACAGTCGATAGTACCAAAATGTGGCTTGTTGCTTAGTTTCTGGTTTTGTAAGATGTGGATACATGGCTGGCAAAGCTGATGCAAAACTTGCCAAATGCGATTCTGTTGTGGTCAGTGTGATGGCAACAGAGATTAATTTGGCTCTGGGTATCTTTTCTTAGCTTATTGAAATATAATTCTAAAATATTTTCTTTCAGCTTTTAATAATATTTTCCTTATTTTTGGAAGATCTGCAACTTAAGCAGCATATGACTGATTGCATACAAACCTGCTGTAGCTAGAGAGCAATGTCTTAGTTCATTGTTTGACAAATATTACCAAACGAGCATTAAAATCTAACCTAAACACATAGATAGAATAAAATTTAGATGTATATTTGCCTTTCAGTGTTTTTGATTAAAGCCAGTTTCAGGTTAAATCTCTTTTCATTTGCCTGAATGTGTCTCTGACTCTTTTCAGTCTGCTTCCTGTGCAGAGCTGATACACAGATCCTGTGGAATTTGATCACTAACTTGTGTGATTTTTCTTAGATGTTTTCTCAATAAGTTTATTATCTGTGTAATAATCTGATCCATTTGGATCTTTTGTGTCCATTTTTAATGTTGAGTAATTACTTCCTCTCTTCAGTTACACAAAGTACCTTATTAAATAACTTGGGTCCTCCAGCACCACAGTAAAAAGCAGAGATTTAAGTATAAAGTTCTGTCTCTAACCCGTTACGATTTTTGTGGTGCAGCTTGTAACCCTACAGACTACGTTTACATTGCTGTTAGTGCAATTTACTGACATAGCCAGGAAAACAAAGAAGAAATAAATATTTGCTCGTGAAGGAAAGGAAAGGAAGAATGCCTTGGGGTATAATGGGTGGGAAATTGCCATGGCCTCTTGGGGCAACGTTGTCTACTTTGTGTTTTCACATGTATTATAAAAGTCCCCATATTTCTTGCTGCACTGAAGCTGGTGGACACAGAAATATTTCCCAGTCATGACCTAGAGGTGGAGCAAAGCTACTCTAGGGAAGTCCCTAAATCCCTCTCTTTTGGGAGAGGAAAATGTCATGTGGGTGTCCCGGTGCGGGGGGCCAGACCTCAGGGCACTATCAGCGTGCACCTACTCTTCACCCCAAATGCACCCAGTGCTGCAGGATTGCTTGTGTGAAATTGGGAAGGTCACAACTCTCTTCCAGGCTTTGTAAGTATGAATTTCATGGCCTTAAAAGCTGCAGGGCAAGGATGCTCTCTGACTTGGTGGTTTACAGCCAGTGTTAATGGGAAGCAAGCTTTTCTGTAAGGCAATGGTGGAGGGGGGTTGTAAGAAGAGAAAGGGCTGCTTCCCTTGCGGAGCAAAAGCTAAGTGTGCCCAGGGTAGGAGGTCTATCACAAGCATATGCAGTCAGTTGGTGGTGCTTTGTATCCAAGCACAACAGAAAAGTCATAATTCTGCAGGGCACAGGCCAATGCATAAGGGACAGCTTTCCGTGGAGTAAGGAGTCCTGTATCGCCTCCACCAGAGAGGTGTTTGAAGCAGCTGGTATTTGAGACAAGACATTGAATTAGAAGTCAACAGGCTGATCCAGGCTGGGAATTTCCTGGCACCAGAAACTAGCACTAACTGCAAGCCTGTCCAAGCTGAAAGGAAGGCAAAGAATAATTATGTGGTTAGAAAGAAAGAATATATTTTGCATGATTTTTGATTCAGGAATAAGTAATTGCAATGATAAAAGTGATAAGGAGGTCTTGTGACATCTTAAAAATGATGTTTTCTCAGGTAATGTAGACTTAGTGTGACAATGGCACAGTCAATTCTCCTCTTCCAGATTTATATGTTACTGAACATACAGTATGTGACCTTTCATGTCAATATCATATAGTGCAAGCATGACAGAGTACAGACAAGGCTGCCCATAGGGGAAATAAACTTAAAAAAACCCCTTTATTCTAAGATGTAGTTGAGATCTCTTTGATCTTTTCAGCCCTTCTTGTAACTGTTCCGCTGCTTCTTTCCCACAGGAGGTACAATGTGCTATTGTCTTTCACTCTTAAGTTTGCTGGGTAAGAGAACAGGTTTTTTTAGGTATAAAGTTGCTTTTCCCAAATGGTGGACTTGAAGTTAGGGGAAAAAGAGAAAGAATTTTGTCTAAACAGTAGTATCTTCATTATCTGTTAACAATTCAAATTATTTTCTCTTCTTCCCTGAAATCAATCAAACTGAAGGTAAAAACTCTTCTTCCAGCATAATTTTATTTATATTCCTACATTTCTTAATTAGTTAATGTTACCATCAGTCTTCGAATGCAACGAGTCAAACACTGAAGAGTATTAAATGGCAAAAGTGCTGTTGACTTCAATCTTATTGACTTGGTCAGGCCATAATCTTTATTGGCAAGATAAAGGACGATGCCACCCAGGAGAAGTGGCATCTCCTTTTCATGACACAACGGAAAATTTAATCACTAAGATATGCTCAGTGTATGTTAGTGTATACTTTTCAGGGAGCATAGAGAGAATATAATTCTCTGTCTATAAATAAATTTAATAGGTATAAAGAGCATTACTCAAGCTGAGCAATGTTAGCATATTCTCCTTCCTTCTTTGACTAGTAAACTATATCTGTTGCAAATGGGCTTTTCTGGCTCTTCCCTCTGTTGTAAGGAGTTTAGCTGGCTGCTTTTCTTCAGTTCTGTTTCTCATGCAGTCAGCAAACTGCATTTCTGTGCGTGCTGTGCATAGCGCTCTGTCTCCTTCCTTCCAGCAAGTTACCATCGTGTTCCTGCACTCACCTATGCTCCTTGTCTTTTGCACTATCTTCGATTAACACCTTGATCTCTCAATCTTTCCTTTGCTTAGCTTGTTGCATCTGGTGTGATACATATTCTCACTCATCTTCCTCACCTCTTCTGTGTTCTCTGACCTTGTCTCTGACTGTTTGGGAGTGCTGGTCCCACAGCATTGTGTCTGCACTTGCAGGGTCAATAGTGGACTCCCAGGCTGCATGTGTGACCCAGAAATCCTGTGCACAGACAAGAAAAGGATGATGGGTTAAGAGCAGCTCCAGGGGATATAAATCTATAGTGCTGAAAACTATTCTTTTTTTAATTATGAGGGGGTGAGATGGGTAGTATTCAGATTATTTCAGTGGGTATCTGCCTGTCTATAAAGCTGTGGAGGCTGAACTCAGGGGAAGAAAGAGCAGGAATGTGGATGTGGACATGGGGTGGATAGTGAGATCACCCTTTTTGGTAATGGTGTGGGCATAGTTTGACTTTATCTGATCATGAAACTACATCATGAAGTTCAATCAGCTAAAGGAATATGAAGGAGGGGTAAAATCTGGCTTCGTCATAGTATATTTTGAAAAGCTAAATGAATAAAAGCCTTTGGAAGGAACTCGGTAACCTGGAAAGTGAAATCTTTTGACTGTTTATATCTGACTGAAGTTCCGTTGTCCTGGCAAAAAAGTGTGCCTGGACATCTCACAGTCTTTTATCATGTATTTATGCTTGTGAAATACAAAAAGGCAGAGAAATAATAGTGTGCTTTCTTTTTCTCTTTCTTCCGCACAGTTGGTAACTGACCTCCAGCACACCTTAGATGTGTGGGAAGCCACTCGTGGACTCAAGCGGGGATGAGAAAGAAAACAACTGTTCTTTCAGGCAGATTGCTTTAGTGTAACATTAGCCGCATAACACCATCTACCCTGTTTTAAGAGGATGGTCTTAGGTCAATGAGGTATTTCACAGGGGCTAAAATACTAATCTTCAACTCCCTTATCCCAGGAAATTAAGGAGCTTTTTTGTCCAAATCCCCCTGGTCCTCATTGGGAAACCAGCATCCAATTCATTGCCTAGTTTGCAAATTACAACCCTCATTTGCTATTACATTTGGTAAAGTAACTGACTCATGTATGATGAGTTTTGCTTTTTCACCTGTGAGATGTGCTACCTAAACCTGGTTTCATTGCAAACAGGAATCAGGGATAGTCTTTGCCAGCTTTTTATTAAAGTCTAGAGTTTATATCACAGTGAAAAGATTTATCCTTCTCCTTATTGCACTGCAAAGAAGGGCAATTATTTTTCTTAATTTTTTCCAAAGTAAAAATTGATGGAATTAGATGCTTTTCCTAACACTAAAAAAGAATCTCCAGTTGCTTGATTTCCTGTTGATGCTCATAATATTATTCCTCCAAATAAAACAGGAAACTCAGTATACACGACTGCTGCATTGCATTCTGACTTAGATCCCACCACTCATATTCGATTCCTCACCACCTAAATGACTCAAACGCTGCACTGCTGCAACAGCTCCTCAGCGATCAGAGATATTTGTTCATCTTCTGGCAACAAGTGTTATGTTACTTACTTTGAAAATAGGTCCCATTTCAGCTGATTGTTTTACATAAACAAAGAAACCAAAAATCTGCTGTAGTTCCAGGGGGAAAGGCCAAAGCCGGTGTCTGATCAGCTATGCCAGTCAAGCAGTTTTGAAACAAGAACTTGTTTTCTCAGTTGCAGCAGTTTTTAATGTGATCTCTATTGGCTACGCGAATCTTCAGGAGTCAGTGACTGATGGGGTCTCACATGGGTTCTGATTTTATTTTCTCTGGACTTCAGTGTTGCTTTGGGCACAATAAACTAGGCTCTTTGGAAAAGTGTCTGCAAGGGTACAAGGTTGTCTGAAACGCTGCTCAAGTGGCTTTCAGCTTTCTTTAGCCAAGGTTACACTTGAACGTTAACTGTGCCCAGACTATGTTAGTTTTTTCCCAGCTGATAAAACTCAAGGTGGATTCTTATTTTGGAATCTGAGACCTAATCAGAAGATAAATTTATGCAAACTCTTTTCTTTGTTTCATGTTTATATGATAACATTTTATGCTTTCTGAAATAATGGCTGTATTGTGCCTGTCTGTGATGTGGAGATAATTAGCTATGTAGCACCTGTCTCATTGATTATAGAATACTAGTGCTAGAAAATTCGACAGAGTAACTCCTCACTTGATGGGGGACAGAAGTCCTGAAAGCTGTTTTGCCTTTGTAATGCCCTTCATACTCTACCAGACTACCTTCAGAACATGGTTTAATTCTACCTATTTAATATATATTTCCAAAAGACTATAGCTCTTTGATCTCTTGACACTGTGCTTGCTCTAACTTTTAGGCCCAGCATATGAACTACCTACATATATGAATCTGCACCAAGATGTGCATTGATCCCATATACATGCTAACACTGTTAAGGGAGGAGAATCATCATCAGACCACAGTTACTGCAATTGAAATACTAAGTCATCTAAGTTGTCGGAAGAATGTAGTTACTAATCTTCAGACTCACATCAGTATGCTGAATGGATTTGTTTGGCCCTCCTTAGCCAAGGCATTGTCTTGTAGATGGGTCTAGAGCTAATGCTCTAACTAATTGCATTGCCATGCAAGAAACCCAGACAGGTTTAATTTCCAAGCTTCTCCCTTTTATTCCTGAGCCCAGGTTTTAGGATCTTTCCTTGCTCTCCTTCTTGGGCAACGAGGCTCTCGGGTTATGTTTGGCCCAGGGAACACAGGTGCACTTTTGAACTCTGACCGACAGGAGTGTGCCTTGGTCATATCTCAAGTCTGTACTGATGTGAGACCCCAGGTTTGTGGCCAGATAACAGATGCTCCAGCCAGATCTTCAGTCTCAATGACCAAGAATGCAAAAGACTAAGACATGCTTCAATGCATGCTCCACTAGTCACTTCTGCATAGGCTACTGCACTTTCCTGGAGAGGGACAGATTGGGTAGATCAGGTTAGCAATGCATGCGCAGCAGTCCTGGCTAATGGTAGCCCACCAGCCTGCCAGCTGCAGAGACACCTTGAAAGCATTGCCAACAACTGTCATAAGTTTGCAGACACCCTGGCAGGTGTATTAACACTTGGCAGAGATTTTATTACACTATTATGGCATCCTCAGTAACTTTTAAATTCCCATTTAAGTTGCAGTGTCTATCACATATCTATTCCACTATAGATGTTTCTGTGGTGGCAGCAATGTGCAAGCCATGCCCGACAGCGTCCTGTGGCCTCATCAGGATCAGTGAATTCATTCGTGATGGAAGTGGGGATCATCTGTGCCTTAATATATCAGCTTGGGCATGTCTGTGCTTGAAATTCAGCAGGAACACAACCTCTACCAATGCACCGGTGAGTGTAAGGGGGGAATAGCAGGGCTGAGCTCCAGCTGCACTTGATGCAGCAAGTGACATTGTGCCCTAAGCAGGGAGGGCTGCCCTGTGGTGGTGGCTGTGATCCCAGAATGTGCAGAGATACAGGGATTGGTGGCCTTGAAAACCCCAGCAACTCTAAACCATGCAAATAAACTTCACAGTTGAGATTGTGTGTGCATTGTTCAGCTTCCCTTCCCTTCCCACTGATGGTGAGGGGAGAAGGATCTTCATCTCTCCAAATTCATTGAAAGAAGAAACTAGAGCAGTTGATGAAACATCTTTTTGGTGGACACTTTCCAGTAGGAAAGGTCAGGCTCTTCAACAGGTCTCCCACCATCTCCTTCTGCTGTTCCTCCTTCAGTGTCTCCTGCCACCAAGGGCGAGCAAGGAGGGAGTGCAGAAGAAGCAGAGATGAAGGAATGGTATTTGGGAGGAGAATTTAGAAGCACAGGAAACTTGCCTGGAAATCTGCAACTTCACAAATCTTCCCCTGCCCTCTCTTTTGGTGTGCCAGGCAGTTCCCACTATGTACCTTGTCTGTAGGCAGCTGAAGGGTTTTCTGAAAGAGGAGACACAGCCTGGCTTGAGTCACATTAGGGAAAGTCAGTTTTAGGGGTGGGGTAAGGCACCCGCTTCTCCCCCAGATTTATGGCTGCAGTGGAAGTTCCTGTCATCCCTCACTCTGCACCTGTGTCTCCAGCCGCTTCTCCATTGTTGTTATTTCCAAGTGACGACTGATTTAATCTGTCTCCTAATGCAGCTTGCAGGCTGGGGCTCCTCCAGGTGCGCGCTCCAGCTCTATATGTCCACTGGCCATGGAGAGAGCCTGCAGACTTAGACACGTTTGATTAAGCAGGACCTGCCAAAAAGTATATTGTTCTATATTGTTGGAGTGTTTATGTTCTATTTTTTTTCAAGAGTTCCTGCCAAATAGCAAGATAGAGGTAAGATAGCGTATGCAATGTGTTTATTACCGATGTGAAGTGGGCCAAACAGATGGAAATCTGAGTCCCAAATTCTGGCTACTGCACAGGCTGTGGAGGGGGAGGTTGTTTCTTAGCTACAGCTGGAGGTGGGAGCCTTACAGATGGTTCCCTTGTTCTGGCATAACCCTCAGTCCGAACTCGGTTAGAGAGTGTGAATTTTACTGGAACTGGGACATTGCACTAACACAGCTCTTGTGTATCTGGATATAATTACAGCTGCTTGTAATTCTGGATTAACGCAATGCTCATCACCCCGTGAAGCCTGTATCACTGTCCTATAACTCGCCAGCTAAAGCAGTTAACCCCACAGTGCAAACCAACCCCTGGTGAACCCTGTACTCAGTTCTGCTGCAGTGCAGTCATCTGCTCCAACGCGACTAATCATCACCCAGGCAAGATGCCTTTGCCCTTCGTTAGTTTTTCGAGCCCCAGAGCTCTGTCCTGTGCTGATGGGCACTGGAGAGCTACCAGCACAGCTCACGCAGCTCGATGGCCAACTTGAACTTGCGTAAGGGGGATCAAAGCCAGACTCCGAGTGCCTTGTGTCCCAGGTCAGCTTTGAGGATACACCCAGAGAAAGCCGTCACGTTCCCTGAAAGACAATTTAGTAGCAATCATATGGCAGAGCACTTGCTACTCATTTTTGTGGTTAATGAAAAGGCTACAGCTCCTTGAGACGTCTGCCACTCTCTACAGAGTCCATCTAAGTTTATAATTACCTTTTACTTTGTAATAGTATTTCCACTTCAATTTTTTTGCCACTTTATGTTAATTGTCACTTCCACCATCCAAGTAAGGGTTTAGCCAAGGCTGAGCCCCGGCACTCCAGGACAACCCAGGTGTGTAGCGGGCTGAAGTTAAGCATGCTGCTGAATCCCTTCTGTCATGCAGCAAAGAACAAATAAAAAGAGGGAGTTTGGGAACTCCACAGAGTTCAATGAACTGTTAAGACAGAATATGACAGAAATGCATTGTGCAAAGCAAAACTCTTTTCCTTACAGCCTGTGCCAAATGGCTAGGACACAGATACAAGAGGCAAAACTGAATTTTAGGAGATGATAATCCACTGACCTGAATTTTGTGTAGCTGTTAAAATCTTAACTTACCTTTAAATGTTCACTACAGTGTGCTGTAAAACCGTGGACAATGGTTCTGCTCTTGTGGTTTGGAGATCAAATAATAGATAAACTACCCTATCTGGATCCATCTAAAGTTGCTCAGTAATCTGCAGGAGGTGCTTAGTGTATCAAAAGATGAGGCATGTTAGAACCAGAGTTAGGCTTTTAAATGTTCTTAAAATAAGGGACAAAGTGTCTGATTATTTGGGCAGTGTTTGGGCTCAGCCTCATGGGAAGTTGGAGTCATACTAGCAAGAATTTCTAGTTTATGTGTGTGTTTATGTCCCGCCACACATGGAGATGTGTACTTGAACCAGGCTTGGCCGAGGAGAGAAGACTGAGCCGCGTAACCCGAGCATTATAACGTGATAACCTGCTAATTGCCCTCTGGCTGGGATGGGAGACGAGGGCTACTCTGTGCTTACCGGTGTCATCCTGGAGGCTCCCTTCCCACTGGTGACACCGTTTTTCCTCCTGGGTGAATGGTCTCTGAAGCAAACAGCACCCTGTCAGCTGCGCATGGCTGCTGGAAAACGGGCCTCGTGCTGGCGGGCAGGCACGGGCTCTTTCTCTCCAGCAAGAGAGGGCGTTTCAGAGGCATTTCCTACACAGAATAGGACAAAATATTTCTCCCATTGTGCTGGAATGTATCTAGAGCAGGGAAACTACACTTAGGATATGAAAAAAGGGGAAATAACAACATGGAGCTGTCTGCAGTGCAGTAAGGGAAACAAAAAACACCAGGAGAGGCATCCTGAAGTACGCTTCCTGCAAGTATTGAATGCTTTAAAACATGATGCTTTTCCTCTCAAAAACAGCGAACGCACTGGCGTTACAATCCCTTATTTTTTTGAGTGATACATTCCAGTCTTTGTAGGATACTTGGTTTCAGCTGAGATGGCATTTGGCTGCAGCTGCTATGACAAACAGAGAAGAACTGGCATGTGGCGTGCTTGGGTGAGTGTGTAACCAGGTATTGTGAGAAAAATATCTATAAAAATACCTATAAAAATGAATCAGGTACTGCTTTGCCATCTATTGCATGTTCAGTGGTCCATGGTACTGAAAATAAACAATGTTTATCAACATTTCATGGGTCGTTATAAAAACACACTTTGCATTTTACTTTGTAACTTTATAGGACGTTTTTCAGCTTGTGTTCCTTTACAAAAAAAAGCTTTCTTTATTAATTATTTATTTTCTTTTAGTGTGGAAAATGGTTTCAAGCTCAACAAAGATGAGAACACAATACAATATTTGATTAATATTCTTTATTATTGTATCTTGTTTCTCCAACGTGAAAAATGTACTGTTATTCCCAGAACTTGGTTAAAATAGCAAACCAGTCTCTGCAGGATAACCCTGAATAAAGCTTCTTCTTTCATATGCCCAGTCATCGGTCAAAAGGAGGGGACAAAAACAGGAGACACAGTGGGGCATATGGCATTAATGAGGTTTCTAAGGACAACTCATTATTCTATTATTCTTAGTAATAATATTTTTATTTCTTTATGTCTAGAGGCCTGAAGCTAGATGGTGGGCTGGGGGCACAGTAGGCACATTCCTTACATGAAATAAAAGACAGTCCCTGTCTGAAGAATTTTGGACTGACTAAAGGAGAAAACATGCAGGGAAGAAGAATTAAGGATCCAGAAAAAGACATGGAGTTCTGGAAGAAGTTGACCATAAGTGCCTAAGAACAAAGTTCTTTCTTAGCTTTTTTGCAGGTCTTTTGTGAAATTGTCTCTGAATCTTTTAATGGTCTGGTTTTCAGCAGAGACTGTCTATTACTATTTGATTCTAAACATTTTGCTGCTCTTTCTGTGAGCGAACAGGGATGAACTGTAGCAATGGAGACCATTGGTCTTCACGAACAGTGTAGGTCAGGGAGATGTTATGGCTGTAACCCTTCACAGGTCGCATGACTAGATGACATGCAGTAAAAACAGTGCGTCAGCATTTCACAGACAGTTATGTGGCAATTTAGTGCATCAGCAGTCATCTCAGCAACAGAAAACACTGCAGAAATGTTATATGGCGTTTTTACAGTGAGAAAAGCTGAAGGCAAATTATAGACACTTTATTCCTCCAACATTTTCAGCATGTTATTTGTTGCATTGAGAATTGTACTAATAAGGATGATGGACTGTCTGGTCCAAGTGTTTATAGCATGAGATAATGCTCTTTTATCATGATTTAATAACATGGGCAATGTCTCCTTCTAATCATTGACCTCAGCAACATAGTCACCTACTAATTGCTCCTAAATAGGATTTGAGGTATGATTCGAGGCCCCATGTATGACATGTGCAGACGGCTTCAGTATTCATTTGTGTGTGGCAGAACCAGACATCTCACTATGTCTGTCCAGATCACTTACACCTGACCTCCATGGCAAGCAGTAAGCCCCTGAGAGGTGCTCCCTCAAGGGAAGAAATGTAGGACAAAGCAATTGAAACTGCAGCCATTTCAGTGTCCACCTTTCCACATGGAAAAGGCCAGTAGGTGGGGCAAAGATGGTTTAATTCCATGATACTTTCTTGTGTTCAACTGGAAGTGTAGGTACCTGTTACTGCTGGGATCAATAAGTAGCAACCATGACTGATACCTCAAATGATGGGAAGACTGAGCAAATTAAGACTATGCAAGTGGAAGAGATAGAAAGGAGAGGAAAGCATCCTTGGAAAAATACACCAAGTAATATAGCGGTCAGGAGAGGAAAAGCAACTGCTGAAGTAAGCAAAAACATTACCAGCTTCAAGCAGAAGTCTTGAAAAAACTATGAAAAGTGAGCAAAACAAAGAACCTGTGAACACTTTGGATACATGAATTTATGAGTTGAATCTGCAGCAAGCCCTGTAGTCTCCAGCTTTCCAAGACCTGCCCCCGTCATGAGATTGCACATCACTGCCTAGTTTTGCATAGGTGTGTGTATATCCAAGGCATCTGGCTTGTTAGATGGTCTGTTTTAATCTTGGTTGCTGACTGCTGCTCAGTTGTGCCCTACCTGCACTTACCACTTTGGCAATTGCATGCCCACGTTTTGAAGGTTCCTGGTCCAGGCATCTGAGATATTGCCAAAGTGCCATCTGACATCACTGCTGCTGCTCAGAAACAGATGCAGTAATAGTGGGCGATAGCTAAAGACTTGTTTTCACTTGTGAAACCTAGATATGATCCCAGCCTGCAAACTGAACATCGTTATTAATTTGTGTCAGCGTCTGCCACATGCCAGGCATTTCATAGACAAACAAATGATAAAATTTTGTGCATGGTTAGACAGAGAAGCAGACAGCTGCAGTGGTTGGGCAATAACAACAGATTATTTCAGTGTTAAGTTAGCACAAGCCTCTTAAAGCAGAAATGTTAGAGCGGATTTTGCTATAACTACTTGGAAAAAGGTGCAGAGGTAGTGGCTGAAGAGACAGGTAAAAGAACCTGGAAAGAGAGGGAGGCCTATGGACTAGAGAGTGTTTGGGATGGCTTCAAGTGCTATGTATGCATGAAGGACGGGACCAGTCCCGCAGATTTTGGTGTTGCCAGCTACTCTAACAAGATACACCATTCAGGCTTTTACACTCCTTTGCAAGCATTCAGGCATTTGAGGTCACATCTTCTGGGACATTTGATCAGTGCTGAACATAGCCTTAAGCTAAGTTTGAATTGTAAATACAGATAAATACGGTTTGGAAGCTCTCATCCGCAGGCCTTCTCTAATGGAAACAAAATATCGTACATGAAACAGTGGTCTTACGTGATTCACTTACTTATCCCCACCCTTAGAAAAAATATGTTTTGGATGCCTCTCTTTTAACCTGACTTCAATTTTCATGAAAAAATGTCTGATAGCTTTGGAGACAATATTGGTATGTTCTGTACAGAAATTTTACAAGCTTTTTTTCTTTTTTTCCTTTGGCATTGGCTTTAAAGAATTGTTAGAAGATGATGCCTGCTGGAAACATTTATCTATTTCATTTTAAGAATGTGAGTAATTGTGTAGTGTGTGTCATGCATATTAAATGTTTCACTATGAAAACAAATTTTACTCATTATTGCTTCTTATGACATTCCAGTATGTTCTCTTAGAATACGCTTCACTTTCTGCCATCTTCCCAGTTCTGGAATTGCGTTGCAGGGTTGATCCAATACTTTGTACAAATCTCAATGGTTTTAAGATCAGGCTTTGCAAGAATGCATTCCACCAGCTCTTCGGGATGGAACCAACAACAAAATAACTATGTGGCAGCAGGAAAGGACACAGCCCTGTGGAGGTTTTGAATTGCATGATCTAGTGGCGGAAGAGCATTGCTAAGTCTATTCCCTGGCAGGCAGGTTGTCAGTGTAAGGAGCAGCTTAATCCAAAGGCTTGTCATATTGGCGTTAGGCTGGTGGAGCTACCAGTTTTTATAGACATTCTTTCCTTGAAATCTTAGATTCTTTTAGTCTCTGTGTAGATCCTGTTCTGAGCATGAGAAAGTATGCCTAAGACAGCAGAAAGGCTACGCAAAGTTATAGTTCAAAGACTGTATGATGTTATAATTCAGAGGTCCCAAATGCAGAGTGACAGAGAGAAAGCATCCTTACAGATGCTGTCTCATACAGGAATCATAGAAACAGTGGTGAGGAGAGATCTGTGGAGGTCCTGTAACCCAAAGGTCTAGTCCAGCCTCCTGCTTAGATCAAGACCGTTGCCAACCCTAAATCTTATTTCTATGCATCTGTCTAAATCTCAGGGGATGGAAAATCCACTGAGGGTAACTAACAAGGTATCAATGAACGAAAATGCTGGACATGAGGAAAAGCACATAACCACGCCAACCTGGGGGTAAACTAATAAAACAATAGTGGGTGAAACTTATAGACAACAGATGTGAAAGGAGTCATTGGGAGCTCACTTAGTTGAATGTTGAAAGATGGTAAAAGCAAAGTGGAGTTGCTGACCAAGGCCAAAAATTAAAAACAATGGTGTAAAATAAGAAAAGCTAGGACCAAAGGGGAAAGTTTAAAGCAGGGTGGGTTGTTTATTTGGGAGTGAGAGAAAGGAACGTAGGCAAAACAGCAGATTAGGGCTCTGCAGGTATATCCCCGTCATTCCCAGACATGAGCCGGCAATGGGTGCTTACAGCCCAGAAGACCAACTGCATGCTGGGCTGCATCCAAAGCAGCATGGCCAGCAGGTCAAGGGAGGGGATTCTGCCCCTCTGATGAGACCCCACCTGGAGTCCTGTGGCCAGCTCTGGAGCCCTCAGCACAGGAGAGACATGGACCTGTTGGAGTGGGGCCAGAGGAGGCCACAACAATGTGCAGAGGGATGGAACAGCTCTGCTGTGAGGACAGGCTGAGAGAGTTGGGGTTGTTCAGCCTGGAGAAGAGAAGGCTCTGGGGAGACCTTATTGCAGCCTTACAGTACTTGAAGGGGTCTTAGAAGAAAAGATGGGGACAGACTTTTTGGCAGGACTTGTTGCAATAGGACAAGGGGTAACGGTTTTAAACTAAAAGAGAGTACATTTCGACTAGATGTAAGGAAGAAATGTTTCACACTGAGGGTGGTGAAGCACTGGCACAGGTTGCCCATTGGAAACATTCCAGGTCAGGTTGGACGGGGCTCTGAGCAACCTGATCTGGTTGAAGCTGTTCCTGCTCAGTGCAGGGGGGTTGGACTAGCTGGCCTTTAAAGTCCCTTTCGACCCAAAATATTCTATGATTCTGTGATTCAGACCTGTGCATGATCACCGCTGCCTGGAGCAGGACAATCAAGTGGTTGTTCTCACTATTCGTTGTTCATCTGCCCTGCTTTGAGCCATCAAAGTACCTAGGGTGATTACTCTAGAGATGATTAAAGATAGACCCATGACATTGTTCAGAGAAGGAGGAACACAAGAAGTAGAGCCAGAGCTGGAGAAGAGGCTTTCAACATAGTTGCCAAAAGGGGAAATCGCAGCATGCAAATAAATTTTTCCTGAGTTATCATGAATGCAATTTCTATTGTAAAGAATATGGCATGTTTTGAGGCAGCTGTAGTTTTGGGAAGAGAGGAAGCTACCTTCAATGCTCCTTCTCACCCCAGTCACTCACACTTAGTGACCAGAATGGATTGAAATGTGTGAGCCCTTGAGGAAAAGAACAAAGAAATAGGAAGCTCAATTAGGGGCTTTTAATGAAGTTTCATTTCCTTGTAATCCTGTGAAAGCAATTGGAAATACACTGGGCCACAAGCAACTAAAGTGTGCATCATCCTGGTTCCCTATGTGCAGCATGCAATGCTTTGGAAGGTCTGGGATGCTTTGTACCAGGGATTTGGGGTGGACAGACATGTTCTTGCTTTATGTTCCCTGAAACAACTCCTGGAAAGGCTGATGGGGTATTAGCAGGCAACATACAAGGACTGTCAAGGTACAACCCAGAGACTAACCATTGAGTCTGGATAACTGAATACTGGAATAGCTGAGGCCTGTAGGAAGACATGCCAGCTGGACTTCCACAAGGTTGGCTTTGCTGATGACCAAGTACATGTCCTACAGTGAAGAGGTACCTGATTTCAGAGCCCCATCCCCAGTTTATACAACCATTGTATGCCTTTTCTGGGAAAACCAAGGTCCAGGAATGAATTTCAAGCATAACACTGCCACAGTTAATATATAGTGTGATTACACGAGAGCAACCTGTGAAAATAGATATCTAAAAGGTGGATGTGAAATGGGGAAGCAAAACAAATTTGTTAGCTATTACAACTAGATCTCAAAAGCATGAAAAATTTAAGTTAACAATACAATAAATCAACCAGATTCAGAGTCATCAGACTTCAAATACCATTCCCAAATCTCACCAGACATCCGCTGTGTGTGAAAAACCCCAGTTTCAGCTAATGGCAGATCTTCCATTAACTTCAATAGGAGCTGAGCGTAGTGGTATGAATGTGCAATCCTGGCTTTCTGCCTGCTTATTTCAACAAGAGTTTTGTGAATGTTGATTTTGGAAAGTAACCTGAATTGAAGTTGAAGGTCTGATGTCCCTCTCTCCATCTAAGTGCAGATGAATTAATATAGCTGTCAGTGCAGATGGTTGCTGCTTGGGATTGTAGCTTGAAATAACCTATTTCTGGATAATAATTGTCACAAGGTATATAGGTTTTATTACGTTCTTGCAGTGTTTTTTACTGATTGTTAAGCTTCTTCTTTTGACAATTCTTTGCCAAAATCCCATTTAGTGTCCAACACTAACAAGTGGCTTTAAAGGCTTATGAAAAGGGTTATAAACATGATTTCCATTTGTGGAATTACTTCTTGTTAAAAACAAAACAAAAAGCCTTCACATAAAATCTCCCTATGTCCCATGCCCAACTGGCCCTGGGAGTGTAACTCTGTACTCTTCCAATCATCGCCCATGTGTTGGTAAATTCTTTTGTAAATCTTTATTTTCTTAATGAAGTCACTCATGGGTTCTGCACCCTGTCCTCATCCAAAAATAGCATGAACCTTACCTGACCATATAATGTAAGTAGTATTTCTTTCTCTTCTAGAGTTGATAATGGCAAATGTGGGGTTGTACTTACACATTAAGGAAAGTGAGCAACTACCTTTAGTCTGTGCTGGTCGAAGTGTGAAAGAGTTAAGTCAACTATACTTAAATGCTCAGCCCCACCTGCCTAATTTTCTCCTGTGTTGAGGGGACAGACTGTGCTGTGCTTATTACATATTAGCTTCTTCCTTCTCCATAGAGTGGACTGCTGTTTTGCATCCATCCAACAAGAGCAGAGAAGTCCCAGCTCCTTACAAGTGCAGTGTTAAGCTTATAACCCATCTTGTTGATGTTAAGTGCAGTTACTAAAGATAAATTTTTCTATTCCTTTTCCCATGTCCTGCCTGCATTCATGCTCAGATGATTTCTTCAAATGCTCAGATTGCTTTTTCAGCCTCCTGCCTGATACTGATGGGCTCCACCAGACCCACCAGACCCATCATAGACTGTCGTCACCCTTCTTGGCACCAAATGGCCTGCTAAGCATCTCTCTGGTGGTTGGACCACCCAGCTGCTGATCCTCACAGTTTTTTCTTACCAGGCTTCTTGGCCTCAGGAGCGTCTCACACTCCTTTGCTGCATGATTAACCTCATCCTTGATCATCCACCTTGACTTAATGCTAGTGCTCTTGGATCTCTGTTTCAGGCACCACAATCATAGAATGATTTAGGTTCAAAGGCACCTAAGGCCATCTAGTTCAACCTCCGATCTAAGCCAATCTAATTACATCAGGTTGCTCAGGGACTTGGGTAATCAAGTCTTGAAGACCTGCAAGGGTGGAAAGGACAAGGATATATTTTCCCAGCTGGAAAATTAAGTATTCAACCCAAGCAGACAAGAACAATCACCTCGGGTAGATGCTACTGAGAAACTGTCTGAGGAGCAAGGCATAGGTGGCAAGACCAGCAAGGCTTCAAGCACCAAGGAGAAAAACTACAAGCAGATACAGATATGCCATGTACTGTAACATGGGGCTACATACTGAAGCCATATATTTCTTATCTGCACGTATACTGAATGTTGTGTCTGATTTTACATTGATGTATTTGAGGGAGAATAGCATGCACAAGAGGGTGTCAAGGACTAGAAGGGCATGGTGAAATACAGTGAAACCCACATCAGGAATAGGAAGAAATGTCTCTCCAGTTATTCCAGTGCAGGAAAAAAATTTGGCTTTAAGGGGCAGTGGGAAAAGGGGAAGCAGGTCAGGAAAAGGAAGTCTGGCTGTAACTGAGTCACTGTTTGGAAATGGCCTCTGTCGCACACATTGTGTTAACTCTATGGCTCTGAAGCCACAAGTGGCTCTACATGAGTGGTGGCTGGACCACTGAGTGGACCGCTGTGCTGGCACAGGGCTGCTGAGCAGTAGCAGTCCCCTGATACAAAAGGCAGGGAGCCAGCAAGTCTTCCCATGTCCCCATCAGCAGGTCACTTCTTGAGCCAGCTATGCAGCTGTGCAAAACCCAGATCTTGCCCTCAGGAGTTCCCCAAAGGTGGGCTTCATTGTGTTGGTCAGAGGCATCTCAGTTCTGTGAGCACTGTGCCGTGTAGTACTCAAGATCAGGAAGACTGGCTCCCTTTGGTGTTTGGGAATAGTGGCAATGAAAGGGCTGATGTTTGAGGATGGGGCCCCACTAGTTTGAAATGTGCCAGGAACCCAATCACCAGTAAATGTAATTGCCCTTTTAAAAGATTTGTCCTGAAATACAGCAGCTCCTGGAAAATGCTGGAAGCCCTGTTTGAAGCCTTGCACATACATCTTCCCCCTTTTCAGCTTGAGCCTCCAAGGTTAGTTTACTTTTTTTATTAAAGACTTGACGTTAATATGGGTGCCAACACAGGTTCTTACTTGTGAGCACCTAAGTGATGTTCTTTTTGGTTCGAGATAATTAAGATCTGTTGTGGTGTTCCTACTATAGCTGCTGTAAGCTCTTGAACACTGAGTTCCCAAAGTAAGAGAGCTGTGTCAGTATTATTATCCTGGTATTATTAGCCAGGGTGTTGCAGATGATAAGCATAGATTAAAGATAAGCAGAACTGGACAGTTTGCAGATCAGAGATGATGGTAAGGTGAGACTCTGAAAAGACTCATCACATGTAGGCTGTTTTTCTGCAGTCTCAACAACCCTTCTTGGTAGGTTGAAACTGGTTAAAGTGGTTCTTTCCTGAGGTCTTGCGTTAGAGGGAGTAACACCTAGTCTCCAGGAAAGAAAACTAGCTTGAAATCCTCTGGAGTGTCATATTCTCCCTCTGCCACATCAAGCCTTAAGTCCCTTCACATTCTGAATGCCTTTTATCTGATTCCTGAGTCTGCAAGGTCAATACCGTCTCACACCAACCTCTGGGAAAACATTTAGATGAATGGTGCCCTGAATGTCTAGGAGATGTCTACAAAACAGCATGCAAGCAATGCTTGGAACGAACATAATGAGGCAGGTTTGATCCAAATAACAACAGAAGCCTGTCACACACCTACATAACAGACGAGCATGCCAACAAACACAGTCATTTGCAGGGCGATGTGGTAGGAGTAGCATGTTACTGACTGGATTGTCAGGGCGAAGGCTCCTTAACACAAAAATGACACGAGTTTTTCTGCCAGACTCTGGTTTTATTCAGAGCACCACGTAAAAGCTGTGGCATTGCTGTCAACCCTCTTTAGACTCTCTAAGCACTGGACAAACATTGACCTCTGTCCCCTCTGCAGTGAGATACTGGATGATTTCCCATTTTGCAGGTGGAGTAAGAAAGCACAGCTATGATGGCTGCTCTGTAAACAGAGGAAAACAAACCAAAAAAATCCCAACAGCTTTAGGTTGGACATAGAGAAAAGTAGCCAGAATGAGCAGCAAGGAGTCAGTGACTCTGCCACAGCAGCTCATAGGCTGTGGGACCTCAAGCGTAGGTATGTGTTGTCTGATAGTGTCTTGTAACGCTCACTGCTCTGAGCTGGAGACTTTCCAAACAGAATGCAGCAAACACAACTCTAGGTGATTTGTAATTAGATGTATCTGCAATTCAGCTCAAGAGCAAGGAGCTGACTCCTCGCTTTGTCAGGACCTATCTGGGAGACGTTGGAAGGAAGATGCCAACTTGAACTGAAAGAAGTCAGAGAACGGTTGAAGATGAGGGCAGGGTTTGGGAGCCCAGTAGCACACAGCTAGCAGAGAGGAGCAGCCTGAAGGGAACAGGGAATTACGCCTACTAATCCCCAGTGGATCTGGTTCCTCCACAAGTCAAGGCAAAGCCTGGGAAAATCTAGTGGTAGAGTATAATTGCCAGCATTCTGTCTTGCTCCTGGGGCATATGCAGAATGTATATGCATACAGCCTTAATGATCCGTGTGCATTTGCCCTTGCCCCTGTAGCCAGTCTAGAGAAGATGAAGGTCTACTATAATCTGGGTAAAGGCCTGGCTTTTTATCACCCTTTTTTTCTCACCATGCAAAACGGGGCTTGCCTGTGTCTAGACAGCTCAAAGTCACAGAGGGATCCAAAGCAAGCCAGGAGGTCATGGTGGACCTTGGGTGGGTGTATTGGATGATGAGCAATTTCATTTGAGCTGTATAAATAAAAGAGCCAACTATAGTGAGACAGATCTGGGAAAGCAATAACATGGGATTCACCCCTAACAGCATATTTTAAATTGATTGATTAAAAACTTGTCTCTTTAAACATCAAAGTCTAATATGTTTGGTATCAGCTCAAAATCAGCTCTCATCTGCAGCTGTACATTGAGTTAAGGACTTTGCATATCATAACTCAATCTATGTCCCTGGTCAAGCAGATACAGCACCTGCATTTTAAACATGTATTTCCTGTTGTGAATTTTTGCTTCCAGCCTTATTGTCCCCTAGTTATCTCTTCTGGACTGTTTGGTAGCTGCTTGGTCCAAATACTTGGGTAGAATTTTACATACTTTTGTATCTGAGTAGAGATGATGTTCTAAGTCCAAATAACAAACCTGGAAACATTGCCTTTACGTTTGTGCTATTTAGTTACGTAGATCAAGAAGCCAGGACTTCCTAGTGATTCTGTACTGTCCTTCGGTACTCTTATTTCATCTCCGCATTCTCTCTGTTAATATATGTAATTCAACCAACACTGACTTCAGCCTTTACTCTTGAAAGGTGCTGGGCAGCCTTACTTGTGTGACAACGGCAGATCTCCAGGAAGGTGTTTCAATCAGATATGCTGAAGTGTCTTTAAAAATTTTCAGTTTTGAACAGCCAAAGCAACATGGCTACAAGAGTTATGCTTTGAAAAACACTGCATCTGCATGTCCTAAGCCCCTAGCATGGTTTTTAAGTGTTATGTCTCAAGTTAAATCAAATTAATCCTTTCAATTCCCACTACATTCATGCTACTGGGAAAATAAGCTTGTTTACCTAGCTTTTAACAACTTTTACAGGGACCATGAAATCAGGAATTTATGCAATTTTTGTGCTCCTTCAGCACCTTCCTTTTCAGGATCACAACATGTGCCCTGGCTGGGTTAAGGAAACTTCCTGTATTACTTGCATTTAATTAAATCATTTGCTCACTGTGTGCAAGTAGGAAGGCAGCCCCTGTCACTGTACTCTTGTGCTCTTACATTAGATTTAGCAACTTCAAAAAGCTTCCCAGAGCAAATTAATTTAGAAACTTTGGTGGTATATTGCTTTCATTAGTTAAAAATACTTAAATATTTAGTTTTTATTTATTATTTTAACAACTTAGAAAGAGACCTCTTTGCTGCATGTAACCATATAAAATCAACACCCCAGAATTCAAGCTCTCGGCACCTTCATGTGTCATTTCCCATTTCCCTCTGCCCATTGCCCTCTGAAGCTGTGGCTCATTTTCCCAGTGTGAAAACAGCAGAGGAATTAACCTGATGCCCTCTTTCATTTATTGTCCTTCCTATAGGGTTCTTTTTGTCCACATGAGGTTCCTCTGTGTCTCATTCCCAGCCGTGCTCCTGCCTATGTGGTATTCTGCTGCAGTTCATGATCCCTTTGAGCTTTGGACCCTGGGAGTCAGGATTTCCTGGTGCTGGCTGCAGACACAGATTCCTGACGCTGCAGCACTTGGTGTGAGAATAGGGGAAATTGATGACTTCTGAGGGATAAGTTATTGCTTTTTGTTTACTTTGGCTTTTGTTTGTAAGCCACGAAACATGCTATGTATTTCTTTAACTCTTCCATCACAAGTTTTCTGGGCAATGTGGAAGGTGCTCGTGTCTCCTCAAGTTGTCTGTTCATCATGCTTGACAAGATGCTTGCTACAGTGCCGCTGTCGATCTGCCTGCAGGTGAAGGCTCTGCTGCCAGCCTCTCGGTCCCCAACCTGGGCATGCACATGAGACCAAACCTCCCCAGCCTGGTACTCAGTGCATCTGCCTGTTGTCTCAAGCCCGAGAAAGGCCCTAGAAGAGAGCCAAGGTTGCGTGGTGCTATCCTACCCACAGCCCTCTTTGCAATCCCCGCCATGCTCGTTGGCCCTCTGAACCCCAGAATAACGGACATCCCATACGAATCACACACGTTCCCCCCACCTCTCTCCGCAAATCTCTTATCTGTATAAACACTTCCTGGACTGCCCAAGTTCTCATACTGCCCAAGAGCTTGAACACAATTCGGCTGAACAGACTACTGAACTGGGAGATTTATGATTTTTGTGAGAGAGGCTGCAGGTTGTTTTTGTTCCGATTAAACAATGGAAAAAAGGAAAAACAAATGTTGCCGTTAAAATAATCACAGAATCCATGTGATGTGGGGGACAGAAATGAAGTTCACTACTACTTTGCATGTGTGTGCATACTCCACATCTCTTTATGTAGATGCATTACCCATGACAAAAAATAAAAGGTACTGTTTAATTATCAAATACCTGGGGTTGCACTACTTGCTTAGACTTTAATCTAAGTTTTAAATCCCAGCTTTTAAAAGAGAACTTGAACACTGTGATGTTGTTTTAAATTTTATTGTAGTGCTTAAAAGTGCACAGGACTATCCTGGGTTTTGGGAAAAAAAAATCAAGGCCATATTGTGCTGCAGTGCAATAATGGCTTTCACTTACAATTAAATGAAAGCTGGGCCAAGCTTTGAATGTTCATTTAATACTTGTATTTCCCCTCACTTTGTTGCCTTGCCTGTGTGTGGCTGTGAGTGCGTGCTTGTGAGATTGGTTTTTTTTTCTAGCTGTTTTGCAGACACCTTTTGATGTCTTCTGGCTGACTGGGTGCAGAAAGCTCCAGCTGGGACATGCTGTGCTGGGCCATTTGTAGAGAGATTTTTAAATGCTTGCGACTTTGTTTTGCCAGTGCCTAATGAGGTTTGTTTAATTGGGCAGGGTAAATGAGGTACCTGCCTTTTCAGGCAGAACAATAAAAGAAGCAGTACCAGTAAAAGGGACTTTGTGATAATTCACAATGCCATACCTGTTTAGAACTTACCTGTAATATGCAGGAGATAATGTAATGTATGTCTACAGCATACAAAAATATTTCTGCAAAAAATTTCTGATCTGATCAGATGAGTTGTGCAAGAAAATGGAACATTTGTCTTTACAAGGAATAACCTGCATGTCTAAGAATTGTTCATAGCAAAACTACCATTAGATATCTTCTCAGATGAAGTTTTTATAATACTATATCATTTACAACAGGAGTCAAATTAGATGTCCATTTTTGCAATGATTTGAGAAAATAAGGTATTTAAACTTTCACATATAATTCTCGAAGAGATAAGGACTTTGAAAAATTTTTTTAAATTATTTTTGCATTAAGATTGGAAATGATGTTAGGACCCAGATTCATCCTACATAGCACTGGGACTCTGAGGAAGTGGTCTTTACATGATTAATGGTGGAAGGTGGGTCTGGGCTTAGTCTTTTGCTGAAGTTCCTCTTTATCTAATAACTGTGTAGGGAGCCTGAATCACTGCTCATTTAAAAGGGTTGAAACTGATCCTTTAGTGTGACTAGGAAGTTCATCAAAGCAGCTGTCCCGGGTCACACCAAGATCTCTTCCAGCTCAGTATCCTGTCTCCAGCAGCAGCTGTAAGTGATAGATAGGGAAGACTATAGCCAGCAAAAGCAAATAAGATGCTTCCCTGGAGCAGCCTCCTAACCTCTGTCTCCAGTTTGGGAATTTCTTCATCTGGTTATGTTTTCTGTGTATTTAGAAGCCCTCAATGCATTTATCTTCTGTGTACTTGCTCAGCCTTCCCTTGAGCTGAGCTACATTTTACATGTCACAGCATCTGCTGGCAGTGACTTCTGTAGGGACACCAAGCGCCACCTCCATATGGGTGTTTTAAACCTCATTGACAGGAGATTCTTCTGAGGTCTTTAAATCTAGTGACCCAAAGAGATGTATGTGAACATAGTCAATCCCACTCTGCCCCTTCCATCCCAGAAAGAAGCTGGAAAGGCATCAAGTGATATGTGTGGTCCATGCCCTGTGTGCGCCAAGGGGCTCTGCATCCTCATGCTCCATCTCCTGGGGCTTGGGCTGTCTGGGCTTACAGCCAGATCTCACCTGGTGCAAACAGGCAACCTGGGACCCTACCGCTGAGAAAAAAGCTAGTGTGAAAGAGCAGTGAGAAACCTGGCTGGGATCTCCTCTACTTTGCCTGGTAGCCGCAGTCAAGCTCAGGCCCTTATCCTTGGTGCCTTCCACAGCTGTGTTGTGGGAATGCCAGTGCCCAGTCTTGCATGTTGCTCACCCTCACCCCAACCCATTGACTTGCCTTCTTATTTCGGCTTCAGCTCTGCACTATCACTGTGGACCTGTCTGGTGATCTGTGGGCTGTGGCTGACCCTGGCTACCATCCATGGACTTGTGGGATGGGGCTGTTGGTGTTGTCACCTCCCTAGTGGCCTTGTTGTCACTCTTGACTTTGGCTTGCCATCCCCTGCAAAGCATCTGGCTCTTGCTGTTCTCTGACATGCTTTCTGGTGTCTCCAGTGCATTATCATCTCTTCAGCTCATTCTGGATTGACAAACAAATCTACATATGTTATAGCAATGTCCCCTTTTCCCCTCCCTTCATGTACAAGACCTACAAGTTAGCCGCTGGTCAAGCTGATAGTTTTAATCCTTTACCAGCCTCTTGCTTTCATCCCATTGTACTCTCCACATGAAGGACACAGCCTGACTTGTATGGCTTGGCTGTAAGCAAGCCTAATAACTTCAAGGTATAAAATAAGAAAGTTTTAAAATGCAGATATTCTTTCAATTTCAGCATATCAGAGGTATAAAGAGAATTATGATGACTATGAAGTGTGAGAAAATGCCTCAGATTTATGGATCTGTTAATGTTTACAGTAACTTTATTACATTATTATATTGGTTCTTACTGTTGAAATTAAGGGCATGGTAAGGTGATGATCTTACTGTCTGCATGGAAATATGCACAAAGCAATTAGTCTTTCAGATAATGTATTTTGAAATGCTGTTGAAAGCTATGTTTTCTTACAGTTCTGATGAACTGGTAAGCACCTGAGTTTATGGAGTTCTTTTACAGTTATTAAGAGAGACATTATTTTTTCATCTCATGCAGTTCTTGTCTAAGCTGTAAAGTGCAATGGAAGTATAAGATCTACTTGCTAGTTTGAAATGCTCAGTCGTGCTAGCTCATTCTAGCTCCCTGTTACAAATCCTCTGGCCCTGTTATGGGTTGCCAGGCAGAAGGGAAATAACGTCATTTGTTAAACAAAGCAGGCAATGTCTTTCTTTGTAAACTTCACACGTTCTTTCAGTGGTGTGAAATCCATGTTAACAAACAGCTCACAGTGAAAAAGTCCCAGTTAAACATTGCCACAAAAACCTTGAGTGTGTACCGTCTGAGGGCACAAAAAATGACAGTTCCTGAAACTTCACCTGGGTCCTTAACCTGGTCAACGAGTTTGTTGCCAAGCTTTTCTGAGCAGGAGAAGCAGGAAAGTGAATCATGCTGTGTGCAGGAGAGGAGGACACAGGACAGATGTCTGGCAGGAAAAGTGACATAGGTTCAGCCTTCCACTGGGTTAATTTTTTCTTCCCTTGCCCTCTGTTTGAGTTTTGCTGGTATTTTTCTGGGTATGTTCGAGTTTTTACTCCACTATAGTTCGGTTAAGGAGAAATCCTAGCTGCCCTGTGATAGCTGCCCCGTGCCCCCTGAACTCCGCTTATCGCTGGGGTGCCCTGTGCAGTTCCAGCTGATCGATGGGCTTTGTGCTTTGCTGAAAGAGGTCTTCTGGTACTGATGGAGAGGGAAACTGTAGAAAATAAATACCTTTTTATGAAGTTCTGTCTTTTGAGTTGTCTTTCCTTGCTGAAGATTTGCCTTTTTCCTGTCCGGGTTTCCTCAGAGGGAGGCAGTTCTTCGCTTTAGAAGGGAACTATTGCAGGATAGATGTACATATTTAAAGCACTCATATATCACCTTTCAGAAGGGAAGGAATGCAGCTCTTTTACTGAGACTCCACCATTCCCAGATATATCTGACTCGAGGCTCTGTTGTGGTCAGCAATTATTTGCGATGTGCTGACGCCATCACATACAGGGAATGTCACATCTCTCTAACAACTTGAGCCATACCAGGGTGTGACAGCAGAAAGGAATTTGAATAAATCCTTGGTATCCATCTACATGACTTCTTAACACCTAGGCAGCAGCGTAATTCCCTTGAGATTCAAAGATACTGCTTCAACTTCAAACATTAGTGGCTTAAACCCAAGATCATCCTCTCTGTTGCGGCATTTTTGTTGCAGATTTATAAAACCAGAAAGTCTGGTATTTTAGTGATCATTTAATTTAATCTGTTTAAAATTCCCTGTGTTAATAACCAGTTTGAGTAGGTGTTACTGAGTTAGAAGATATTTTTAAAGAAAGGTCAATTTTGATCTGCATTTCCAGTAACACAGAACCCACCTCACAAATACAACTGCTTTGGTGGATGGCTGTGTTCATCATTAAATCTTTATTTCCATTTCCAGTTGAAGCTGATTTAATACCTATTTTCAGTAACTGGATCTCATTCTGCCTCAGCTAGTTTCAACATCCCTCTCTCAAATGCACACTTCCTTCTTAATATTTGCAGCTATAGACTGCAGTAAAGTTTCCCCAAGCCTTCTGTTTAACAGGGTCTATATATTGGTTTGGTAATTTTACAGCAAAGATTGATTTTTTTTTTTTTTCCCCCCACTGAATCATTCTCCAGACATTTTTCCAGACGCTGGAAAGATGATTTCCATCATCTTTCTGGGGTTGCAGGTGGAACAACATCTCTTCCTGATCTCACCAATGTCTAAAATAGGTCAGTATAATGCTATTGTTCTAGTTTATCTATCCAACATCTGAGTTAGCCTCATTGGTCTCAAATTTGTACTGGGAGATATGATTCGTCCATTGGCTAAAGGGAGCTTCCCTTGTTTTTAGTAATTTCTTGCCATAAGATTCCCCATTTTAATTATGTATTCATACAAATATAGATGCATATGTATGTAAATCACCAGCTAGCTCTGATGTCCTGAAAAGGAAGACTTACATATGTGGGAGTGGAATTAAACTCATGGCAACTTGTTCTCCTTAAGTCACCGCACCAAACACCATCCCCCACCAAATGTTTTCCCAAGGACTTGGTGTTGTACCATTTTTTGGGTTTCAACACATCACCGTTACGAAGCCAGGCAGTACAGATGAAACCACTGGCAGAAGGATTGCAGATCACCTACAATGCTGTTGTACAGTTATTCTCTACTGCATGCATTAACATGGCCAGTGAACTTACTCTCTCCTCTGTTTGCTGCTGGGAGACTTCCACTCTCAAATTCTTTAATCTCTATAAGTTTTGAAATTGAGCATGAGTTTTAAAATAAAAAGCTGTAGTTCAGAGCAGTATATTGAAGCAGCTTTTACACATTAACTTGTTCTGTGGGGTCAGTGGCTGCTTCTTCTCATTATGGCAGTGCTGCAGCTTCTCTAGCTGTGATGTGTGGATGCAGTCCAGGCCTGGCCAGATCTCACTTTCCTCTGAAGTAGTCACAGCCACTGTGTTTTATTCTTCGAAGTTGACTTTGGCTTTCCTTGGAGTGTGAAAAAAAGCTCTAACACTGCTGCTGCCGCCTCCTAGAAGAGGCTGTACGCACATGCATCCATGTTTTTCCTTGCAGTACACCCAACTAGCGATACAGGAGCAAAACCAGCCCCATTGTGACCACCTTTGGTAACCTTCATTGGTGCTGATGGGGGAATGTGACAGATTGACCATTAGGTACTGACCATTTCCTGGGTCATTAAAGGGACCACTAGGTCATCAAAGTCAGCCACTCACCAGAGGAGAAACAAATAATAAAAGCAAACCGAAAATAGGAAGGCAGAGCAGGTATGAGCAGCTACTGCAGACTTCCTGGCCCCATCCTGGGGGGGAACAGCAAGGTTGATCTCCACCACACTTGGTATCTACATTTCATCTGTTTGCAGTAACCAGGGTGACTATGTTCCTTCTCACAGGCAACAACAGGAAAACAGCCTCTTCTGAGGAAAGTTTCTAAGAACGGCAAATAACCTTTGCTGTTGAAATATTCCCCAGGAGACTGGTTGGTGTGTGCCAGATGAAGATGTAGTGAGTGGTGTGATGTAGCTACTGCACCTACTCTTCAGCAGAACAGTGCCAGCCGTGTCTCAGCAAAGCTTCATCTAGGCTTTGCTGGGAGATGACATTTCAGTTTTTGCTGCAGAGATAAACGCAGCTCAGTTGTGAACACAGCAAAAAGGCCACTCTAACAAGTGTAAATGCTGGAGACCTGACATATGTGCTCAAAAGACCAGACAGACCACCAGCTCCATAGGAAAACCCTTCAAGACATCTGAGTGCCCACCCTCAGCCTCAAAACCAACGGGTGGCCTTTGAAACCGGGGATGCAGGACTGGAATGAGGATCAGGCACAACAGTGCTTTCATCTCATTTTTGATGGAGGAGCTTTGAGCTGATGTGGAAGTCATTTGATCTGCCTGACCTTTCGGGAAATAATTGCTGGCTTAGAATTTACAAGTTGTTAATAATTTATTTCAAATGAAGGTACTGCAGCAGCAAGGCAACGCCTGAGCAAGGGGAGGGTTGGGTTTGAAATGGGAAACAGGGCTGCCAAGAGTAGAGTTACTTTGGATGTCATTGGAAAAGAGCAAACTGAATTAAGGAGGGCAAAATAAAAGAAGTCATCCTCCTCCACTTTCAATCGATTTCTACAAGCCAATTTGCTCTGTATCTTTATAGGATCTGGAAACATTATGATCCATTTTTAATCAAAATAAATTATTCTGGTTTCCAATGTGATTTCATGGTATTTTCTAGTCAGCAGAGGAAATATTGAAAATCTTGTAAGAGATCCTGTTCTCATAAAATGCCCAGCCCAATTTTGTAAATTCAGGAGGTTTTGGCTAAGCCAGATAAGCTTTGGAGAAGCATCTGAATATTCACTCAAGCTGAACCCACACTCCAGACTGTGGTGTGAGCAGTTTCCTGCGCTTCTGAGATTCTGATGCTTTGAAAAATTTTACTGACTCTGGAAGAATGAGGACAGTGAGAAAAAGAACGGTTACCCCTCTGTAGTTAGTTAAAGAGAAGCACAGATGGTTGCCGAAATGCTGATGGATAGGATACATTCAGCATGGTTAATGCCTTCCCCCCAGTGGCATGCAAATAAGTAACCATGAAATCTTCCCAGAGATCTCTTGGGGAATAATAGTTACAAAGGCTGCTTTGGTGATGATGGTTTAAGGTAAGAATTGCCTAGCAATTGCCTGCAATTACTGCCACTCTTGAATATATAAGATGTTTCCCACAAGAAAAAATGTGTCCCCTGTTCAGCCTCAGTGCTTGTATAGTTCCCATCACATAGTATTTGAGCACCTCCCAAGCAGTCAAAAATAACTCAAAAATAAATGTAAGAAAAAAGTGGTGTTTCCTCAACCTAGTAAGAACACAACAGCCTTCCAGGCTGGCTCTGACCTTGTGCTGATGTGGCTGAGGACAAAACTGGGTATTTCTGTGCATCTCTAAAGCAATATTGTGACAAATTGCCACTTCTCCCTCTGGCTTACCCGGTTTTCTGACATGTTGATAGACTTTCTGGTGTCAGGGCTGATAAGGGATGCATGTCAAGCTGATCAGTAACATTCAAAGTGTCCTTAACTTATTTTGGACCCACTCAAGGCAGAGCAACATTTCCTTTCTGGGAACTATCAATATATGCCAAGCAGTTGTTAACATACATTAATGATGTCTGGAGGTTTTCAAAGGAACCTTGAGGGACCATTGTGTGCAGAATGGCAGCAAAGGAACTTCTGAGTCAGCCTGTAGGTCTCAACAAGAGATTGGAGACACCAAGCCAGACTCCTCAAACAGTGCTCAGTGGCTTTGCAGAGACGCTTTGCTCCCTTAAGGGAAGTCTGTAGGGGCAGAAAGCAATGGCCTTCAGAAGCACCAGCTCTGGGTCTGGGCCATCAGTGAGGCTAGCAATGTAGGTAGCCACTGCAAGAGATCTGAAGAAAAATAAAGTTGGGGTTTTTTTTCAGAAACAGCAAGCAGCTGAGAGTATTCTTGTTGCACAGGAGGCTGCAGGAGGCAGCAGGGTTTGATGGAGGTCACTCTTCAAGACAGGAATTTTGTTCTCAGTCACTGAAGTAAGACACACAAACATCCTGTGGACAGTCAGACAATGAGAAAGTCCCCTTCACATGACTGCTACGACACCAAAACACCAGGTTTTCCCTTTGTTATAAACTCATTTCTTTAGTATCAAACATTAACTGTGCTATCATCACTCTTACATTAATAAGTTCTTGCCATTAGCTCAGTCTCTACGAGTTTGAGGTGTGGGGTTGTCTTTAGCTGCCCCAATCCCTGTCTTAGGGAACAATGTGGGTGCTCACAGCAGAGCCATAAGCATTTAGCAAATACAGTACAAAGAACTTCAGGCAAATACATGTTGAGGTCTGTAATGCTTCCTTGCGTCAGCACACACATGTTGACGGGTCAAAAGTCCTTTTCTAGAAATGTTAGTCAAATTTTTCAAAGTTTTTTTAAATTTGCACTAGCCTATAAATTTTCTGGTGGAAATGCAAACTCATATAAAGTGAATTTAAATCGGATGATATGATGAGAGATGTGCTTCTTTTACATACATTTCTAAGTATCCCTGAGAAAAATGTTTGCAGAATATGCTGTAGAGAGCAGAGTTTCCCAGAATCACCTCCTCTTCCAGAGTAACCACCTGTTTTCTTCAGTCCCAGTCAAACTTCTAGAAGATACAGTCTATCTTGCTTACCTTTCTGAACACCATCTGCCCCAGATTTTTCATTTCTAAATAACTAGTCCCAACACCAGATCCCAACTTGTATAGCTATTCATGCTTGTCGCTGTTGTGCATTTTGAAGCACAAGCTGGCACATGCAGTCAGTACCTATGGACAATGCCAAGCACCGCCAAGAATATTAGACAATAAAAATAAGATAACATTACAAACATAATGCCTGACTTTGACATCTTAACAGCAAACAGCTAAGGAAATGCTGGAATTAAAGTTAGCTGTGGAATTTCAACTCTGTCCTTCACTATAAAACACCTTTTTATTATGTCCCACTATTTAAGTTCTGCCCTAAATCAAGAGTTAATGGTTTTCTAATGTACTTTTTTCCCATGGCACTCTGTCTTTATAGCCAAGCTCTCAGATATAACTGGTCTTTTATTAATTTTTACAATATCATTCAGAGGTGAAGGAAATGAGTCTTTTTTCACTGAATAGCTGTGAAGATTAATGTAAAGGGTACATAGTCATTTTGATGTCTGGGCTCAGGCTGTGCATTTCACACGTTAGATGTGGCAGGCAAAAATGCTGTCCCTGGGGTCTGCAGCTCATTCCAGGGAACCAAGTTCTCGGGTGAGAAAAGACTCCTTTGGCCTCTTCCTCTTTTCTCCCCTCTTCTGCTTCATTTCACAGTCACCATGTCCCTCTACCTCCCACCCCTGCCCTGCCCTCCACCTCACGCTGCTCTTCCACTTCCATGTGCTATTCTCAGTCCTGTCCTTCTGCTTGTCTTGTCAGGAGGATTCCTGAGTCTTCCCCTCCCTCATCACCACCCACACGTCTGGCTCTTGTTCTTTCTGCGTTTGAATCCAGGAATTTTTCTCCTCCACGTTGTCTCACCCCAATGAATATCACTGAGAGTGCAAAAGAGACAGACTCCTGGCTCTCCTTTCAGGTGCCTGGCCCTGTCATAGGCTGTGGAAGTCTGCAGCTGAAACTGCAAGGGAAGTCCTGCTTGACCTGAGGTTGAAACCTGCTCGGGGAGGATGGAAACTTCAGGGGTTCAGTTGCTAAAATGAAAGGAATCTCTTCATTATCTACTGAGCATGTGAAAATTCAACTTTCCAAAGGCATACAACGTAGCCAAATTTGGGCAGAATTTCAGGAGGGCAAAAGGGATATCTCTGATGAAAGGCAACCTTCTAAAAAGTTCTTGCTCCAGAATGAGGGATGCCAGGGCTTTTCAAAGAAAAGGTCACAATTTCTTTTTAACTTGGACAAAACAATGAATTTTTCCTTACCCTCATTATTGGAAACGGCTGAGTTAGTGGACATTTTCCAAAAACTTCAGCCGGAGGCAGATACCTGGCATGGAAAATTTCATTCCAAATGGTTATAGTTTGGCAACGTTGTTAGAGCTTGAAAATAGGGTCTTACAATGCAAGGGATCAAGTTTTCACTGCAATGTGAAAGGCCAAGCCACCGGTCCTACCTCCAGTCACAGCCCAACACCTCGCTTCGTCACCCATACCGCAAACAAAACAGTGATGCTCATTCAAGGCAGGGCTGAATGCCTCTCAGGGGTTTGTGTTCTGGCCAGAAGGAAATTACTGGGATCAATACTGAAGAAACGGCGTAAGGTGAACATGTGTCATGTAGAGGGGTTTCCTAGCACAGAGGGTCTTCGGACAGCGTGGTTTAACGAGCAACTTTCTGAGTTCTGTTTGCCTGTATTTACACACATTCATCCTCTTCAAATAAATGTGGTTTTCAGTTTTCTGACAAATGCGTTCGTAACATCTTATCCTACATTGTCGTGGTTTCCAACTAGCCCAAGCTGGTCAGTGATTATCATTAGCTCAACCATCCATTTCCTTCTTTTATCACACCACCACTGCCACCTCTCCCTTGTCATGTTCTGGAGGAATGAATGGCAACCTTCAAGACAAATTAGGGCAGCTGGCTGTTGATGCTGCGTAGCATGTGATTTTCCAGGGATATCCCATCAGCCCTCTCCCAGTGGGTCCTTTCTTGAGTGCCTAGCACAGTCGCTGGCTTTTTGACTGCGTTTCACACACCATAGCAGATGCATGGGCCATATTCTGCAGGCACAGACCAGTTCCTGGAAAAGGCAGAGGAATCATGAGTGGCTAATGAGCTCCAACTGAGTTACAGATATTTCACATCTGCCATGTATGAATCAGAATACAGGATCTGTCCCCATGGCCGGACGGTTGGCAGCTCAGAGTACCTTAGGACAAATGAACCATGGCAGAAACTTGGGCATCCTCTGCTGCTGTTGTGAGACCTGAGATCAGTTTGCGTTAGCTATTCACCATGTGGGTACACTGTCATCACTGAGCACCACTGCATTGGATCCTCTTGGAAAGATGTGTGTCCTTTGCACGAAGCCCAGCATGGTGGATGTTACGGCAGGGCATACTGCCTGTGTAATACTAGCTCTGTTTGCACAGGTGTTGGCTGGCTTTAGAGCTCGGATCTTTGGATGATGTGAGTGTCCAGGAGGTCTTCTGTGGCTTATGGAGGTGGGACGGTGAACGCTTTCAAAATGAAATCCTCTTTAGAACTGCTGAAACCTTCATGAGTAACAGTCCTCATCTGCATTAGAAGTTTTTCTTATTGCCTGAGTTATTCCACATATACTTTTTGAATAGTGGCAGAGAAATGTCAAAATTTAGCTGGATAATCCCTTCCTTATTGTCAGCTTACTGGGACATTGGAGAGGGGACAAAGGCAATGGGTGCAGCTCTGTTGTTGGTGAAGTCCAGGGCTACCTCGATTGCCTGAGGAATGGGCCTGGCAATTTATTTTTCTAAAGGTGCTGGAAACTATCACACAGAAGGCCATGTCTGTTTTGTGAAATGAATAGTTATATTTATTACCAGAAAGGTCAGAGGGTGGGGAGAGCTGGCTGATGGCATGCAGGTAGTGAGAAAGTAGGGGGGAATATTTCCAGTACTGGTGGAAAGAGAATGAGAGGCAATCACAGCAGCATCTGAATAAAATCAGAACTGATTACAATCAGAAGAAAGGAGAGAAACAGGATGAATAAAACAAGAATGGATTGAAAGTATAATAAAACACAACTGGTGCAGAAACACCAGCCTTTTATCTCATGCCTCGAGTGAAAACAAACCTGTTTTCCAGCAGAAGGAATAATAACCAGAAGTTGTTTTAGGAAGGTCCGTACAGGCTGATGGGCCCACCACCACGACAAGCATCACCTGGAGCAGCACAACAGCTAGATGGCATTGCTGGCTGTGCTATCACCCTTTGCCTTCACTCCCAGCAGTGCTCGATGCAAAGGCTATCAGCTTGGCTTGCCCAAATACTGTTTTTGCTAAAGGCTGTGGATTTGGATTGAAAAACGAAGAAGATAAATTTTACTCAGAAGATTCAGCAGGACTAAAATCCCAAACGACCTGGTGATACAGCCTGAGAGCTCACTGACAAGTCTGTGTTTCCAGTCTTCATTTAGTAATTTCAGTGCTCTCTGGACCACAGGCGTTTTCTAAGAGCTGTAAAGATATAAAAAGAGACAATGCCATTGTGAAAAACAATTAATTTCCCTGTGGTGCTATAAGAACAAAACTTTGGTTTTGTCCATCTGTCTGAGGGAGGTTAACTGCTCCCCACTCTTCTTTTTACATCTTTACATCTCTACTTAGCTGTTACTACATCAATAACAGAGTAACAGCAACAGCTCACAAACTCAACAGGTGACCCTTCCAGCCATGATAAAGTCCTGCATTGGTCCACTGAGGTAGGTACAGTCATATTCATGAGACTGTGTGGAGTGCGCTGGTGGTGAATATTTTAACACTGCATTTCATCCGGGCACTATTTTAATCTCTAGAAACTTCAGACCTGAGACTGAGCGTTCCCAGGGTCAGGCTATTTGCCAGATCATGACCCTGACTGTGACATGAGAATTTAAAAAACTACCTCTGTAACAATAAGATCAGTTGCTAGAGTGAGAAATGAAGAGAGGATTTCTGTTATATGTTGGGTTTGTAATCATCAGAAAAGCACAGTTTGTTACGCTTTTACATTCTCTTAAAATCTCTTCTGCAATTTCTTTCAGTTACTTTCCCCCTGGTTTCATCTCTCATCCTCTGCATGCATTTTCTGTAGGGAGCTACTAGCACGAGCCAGTTATAGAGATGCATGAAGAACCTGGGAAGTAAGAACATGTGTCCAAATGTTTTCTGGGCACCTTACCTATCAGCTGTGTCTCATGTGTGACGTACCTCCAGGCCATCCATATATACTTACAGCAGCCATCTCTGCTATGCTGGGTGCTAAGCCCATAGGGCAGCTCTTGGTTCTTGGTCCTCCCGCGCAGGGTGATATTAGGGAAATGGCATCCATCCTTGTCTCTATCCCTTGACTTGTCTCAGGGTGCTGCGGGTGTCAGGGAGGTCCTGTGGGAGGTTGGTCAGGCTCAGTAAGGTTTAGTGGTGCCCTCAGGGCCTCAACAGCTGCCTTAAAGAGTCAAATGCTGTCTACAGATCTTTTCAGCAGCTTCAGGGATGAGGGGATGATTGTTTTTCTAAACTGTGGGAGAGCAGCAGAAAGGATGCATATGAAGAAATCCCCAGAAAAAAAAAGCCCAAAACCAACCAACAAACCCCAAAGGTCCTTCTAACCCAAACTATTCTATGATTCTATGATAAAACCCTTGGTTTTGCTTTTGGGACTTATTTTGTTCAATTTAACTGGAGAAATTCCAGCCATAGCCCTAGTATGAGCCATGTTACAGAGCCATCTGCTGTGTGCAAAATGGGGTCACCCAGCCATGACTTTTAGAGAAAGGGGCAAGAAATTAATTATGGGCTGAATGAAGCCAAAATGAGACCACAATGGTCTTTGAGTCACAGTGTATTAAGTATTGTGGAAAAAGTAACATTTTCCCTCTCCCATAACTCTACCCCCTTGGAAAAAGCCCTGTGGTACAAGCTACATGCACTGCATGGGGAAATGCTGAGGGGTCCCAGCCTACCACTTATCAGGCAATTATCCAAAATGCAAACCCATGCCTCTGAGATAGGGCCAGGATTGTTACACAAGTGAAATAAAATACAGTTGAGCTCCAACAGAGGAAGAATCTGGATGCAATCTGGTCTAATACCAAAAAAATAATGATTTCTCATTTATTGAAAGATTTTCTTGGCAATGATCAACAGACTGAAATATCCTTCCTCCCTTGTGCCCCCAAACCCTCTGTGAGCAAGCTCAAACTCATTTGTTCCAGGCTGCAGAAGAAAGGTCATTGCTCTGCTCTCTTGCAGAGCGGGCAGTGCATCTGGAAGAGCACAGCTCTGCTTGGGGAGCTCAGGGAAGATGCTTTGCAACTGTGCCATCCCCTGCCAAGGCCCCCTTGCTTTCCCCTGTGGTTTCCAGGCAAAGTTTCTGCAAGTTCATGACCAGTTCTGAGCTAGCAAACAATGTCAAATTAAAAGGAAAAAACAGAGTAAGCAGTTCATCTCAGCTGGGAAAGATAAAATACCTCTGCAGTGGGATGTACTCCTTATGTTTTATTTGCTGTGGCTATCTCACCTTAGGAGGGAGCTGTGTAAGGCAGGGTGTGAAATCCAAAGAGAAGGCAGCATTTCCACATGCTCATCATCCCTCCTCTTGCTGCACATGTGAGCAGTTCCCCCTCATCAGCTCGCTCTGTCCTTCACCCTCACTCTTCCCTCCTAACACAACTCATTTCCCTTCTGACTCAGAAGCATCTTCCCTCAACATCTCTGCAGTTTACCACAGCCCAGCTTCCTCCCCCCTGGTCTGTTGCCCAACTCAACCATTCTTCCCAGAACTGCCAAGAAACCCTCCTTACAGGCTAAAAAAATCCTCTAGTCAAGGCCAAAACCCTTACTTGATCCTGGCTAGAAATAAACTCAAACCCTTGGTTCAACAGACTATCCTCTAGGGTTTCTACAACCCTGCTCTTGGTTGCAGGCCCAGTAGTGAGTGCTTTTGTGCCCCTCTCAGGAGCAACCCCATGGCCTCTTGTCCTACCAGCCCTGGTCGGTGACACCTGCCACCCAGTGACATCGTTAGCTCAGAATAAGATCCTGTGGTTTGAGCTGGAATGCAAAACACAGCTTCTTACCAGAAGTCCTGTGTGTCATGCTCTTACTACATATTTAAATGTTAGGAAATTTTTATCACTTTCAGTTGGTGGAGAAAAAAAATATTAATTTTAAAATACCCAAGAGATGTGGTCCGGGCAGTTTTGCATGAGGATGTGAATAAGCACTTTTTTGAAAGACGTGAATAGCAGCTCTTTGCTCATCCTGCACCTTGACTCATTACTTAAAATTGCTGTTTGAAACTTCTCTTTCTGCTCCTGTAGTGTTCATCTCTTACATGGAGATACTTAAGCCCTGGACTCCTTGCTCACTCTCTTAACTAGACCAGAGACCACTGTGAATGATTCCGTCTGGAGATGGGAACTCCCTGCTGCTGGCAGCGGCTCAAGCAATTACTACAAGGGGAAAAGGGTGCACATCTGTGCCGTGGTGGGGGCAGGAAGGACTGTAGCCAAGCCCAACTCTGCATGCTCAGCCCTCCAACGTAGTAACTGTGCCTCATACCAATGACACAACGCTCTCCAAGCAGAGCAGTGGGACGGCGCAAACTTGCCGCAGCAGCCGTTAAGCACTCTGAGCTCCAAGACTCACTGTTTTTCTTCAACAATTGCTGAAATAGATCCAAATATATTATGAGAAGTGATGTTGCATCAGTTTAAACAAATTGTTTTTAGGGTAAATATTCGTTTTTGCATTTAGGCTGGTTTGGAAAACATGTTTGTGGTGTTTTTTTTAAAGTGTGGTCCAGGGTGAAAAATAACTTTTTTGGTAATTGAGTGAGAAAGCTCTCAGTATCAAGGGATAATTGTTTCCAATCCATGTAGGCCAGGGTTAACACTGAGTAATTCTTAGCTAGCCTAGTTAATGACTATGATATGCAAAGAATTTCTGTTTCCAAACCAATACAAGCCAAAGGTTCTCCTTAGCAGCATCATGAAATCAGTATGACGTCCCTCGGAGAAGAAAAGGGATAAAGGTGCATGTAGAATATATTAGTTAAAAATCTTTGCCTCTCATTATGATTTTCTTTTTTTTTTATACTGCTTTGGAAGAAAGGCAAGGTCTCTCTTTGTCTGATCAGCCTGTGCAGAGATTCCCCCATTATGAAAATATGGTGACAAAACTTTGTGAAGTTATTTTGGGTATTGACTAAATCTATGTTTATTGCTTTTGAGAGTGACCAGCCTGAGAAAGAGCCCACAGATGTTTAACTTACAGTTCTGCTTTGCTGTACCATTCCTACAACTCCATGAAATGCTCTCTCTTTTTTGTAGATAAGCCATTTATTGTTTGTGCAAATGATATTTTGCCTCTCAGTCCTTCTTTCAGTTCCCACCAGTGCTGATCATGTTAAACAAACAACAAAACAAAGCTTTCCTTGATCTGAACAGTAATCCATCACCTTCACTGAGATGCTCACTTTCTCTCCAACTCCTTAAACCTCATCAAAGAGTTAAAAGGAAGAGCATGGAGGAAAAAGGTTATGAAGCTGCCTTGCTTGTCCTGTACAGTGTAGGAGCCCTGTGTTTGCTGGTGGTGGGGTGACCAGCACCACAAAGGATGGAGCTGTAATAAGAAAAGCCTTAAGCATGGCTGGGCATGGGCACTAAAATACCAGAACAGATTTTGGAGATCTGGACGTACTCTCAGCACCCGCGGATGATACCACAAGATACAAAATGGCTGGCCAGCATGTTTTTGTGGAAAAATTATCAGTGAAACCTTGCAGTGAGGCATCCTGTGTGTTGTTTTCTGCATATATTGTACAAATGTGAAGTTCACAGGTTTTTGTACCAAAGGCAAGAAAACCTTGCTATGGGGCAATGGAGGAAAGTGTATAGGCTGAATCCAACTCTGAGGAACCAGACACAAGAGAATTATATAAGCCCACTGAAGAGATGTTGGCCTGATCCGATAGTAGTTGATAGGGACCTGTAGAGAGGAGATGTGGAGCGTTCATTGCTTTTTTTGTATTTCTGTTACACATGCAGATCATATTACAGCATTTAGTAATATTTCTAAGCAACTGTTTTAAGCTCCAGCAGGAATGTATGGTGGAGTGTGCTTTGCTGTTGTACCTTTCCTCAAACCTTCCTGAAAGATTGCATGGAGGTAATCACCACCACCCGGGATTTCCTTGGGAGTGAAGAGGAATAGGTAAACATGTTTCTCAGGCTGATGCTGGGGCTGAGCAGGTTGGGAGAGGAATGGGAATATAAAGGAGTATTGGCTATAGCTCCATGGGTAATTGTTCACTGGGTGCAGAGACTGGTCTTGCCAACACTTTGGTCATTTGTTCCAGAGAATTTTGTAACAGCTGGATTTGATGCCAAAGAAGCAATATGAGTGAGAGTGAATTTCACATTTCTCACCTTAAGAGAATTAAAGTTGTCCCTCATTTTCACCATGGAGTTCTTCCATGCCATCTGCAGAGGGTCAGTCAGTCAGGGGACATCAGTGCAGCTCGAGACACGTTGCACAGCGCCTGTAGTTGCAAGAGGAGGAAAATAGGGAAAGGAGGCCTGAGTGCAGGAGCAGGGCTTAAATGTTTTCAAGCCGGATGGTTAAGGCAGATGTGTTGCTCCTGGACGTGAGTAACTTCTAGAGGAGAAGCATACTGCAGGCAGCTGGGAGATTTCTAGGAAACACTCTGAAACACCAAAGATCATGCATAAGGAAATGGTATCAGGGTTGTCCCTGAGGGAAAGAAGGGCATTTCCATTCAAGTCACCAAGGTATTTTGAAGGGAAAGGAGGGTTATCTACACAGTCTGCACATCCCGTGCTAAAAAAGAGCAAATTCCCTGGGCCAGGAACTCTTCCACTGCTTCTCTCCTCTGTTTAAGCATAAGGTGACCTTTTTTTTTTCTTCAGCATGGAGAGACTCAGAGTTCCTAATTAAAGCAAAGCTTATTGCAGTGTTTGGATTATATCACTGTATATTGTGAACACTTTCTCTTTAAAATAACAGCAGCTCAAGACCGTCACTGAAAAAGGCACTGGATTGTTGGAAAAGGTTTATTTTATTCTCTCAAAGTGTACCTTAAATGCTTAGGTTTGTGGTTTTGTTTGCTTTCAGTGAAATGCATTTCAGCTGTTTTGCTGTTTTGCAGTAGTCAGACTTCTGCCCAAAGGCTGTAAGGCAGTCTCCTTTTAAGGCTTGAAAATGTTTGTGAAGTACTTCTTTTCAAAGTAGCTTCTTTTCAAGACCATACCTTTGTTTACCTTCCCTTTAGAAAGTCACTGTCTTTTAAAGGATGATGTGGTTTGGGGACTGTGAATATAGAAAAAGTATAATTGTCTAATGCTGCAGTTCCTGCCCCTTCCTGGACCTGCCATGGTGTCACAGCGTCTTGCTCTCAACCCACTGTGCCTGCAGATAGTGGTCACCAAGTGTATGCGATACTGATACCCAATGAAATGACTAGAATGAAAGATGGAAGTGTGAAAGTGGTGTAAATAATTGCCATGAGTTTATTTTTACACAGAGAACCCCAGAAGAGATGCACTGAAAACATCTGCTGCTTGTTGTAAGACGGCCTCGCAAGCAAAGAGAAATGCTGCTTTCCTCTCTCCTTCACATGGAAAATACTCCACACTAAGTGGAGGGGATACCAGAATGTGCAGTAAATCAACTGCCTGCCCAATCCTGATCCCCACCTCTCGCTGGTGCATAGAGAAAAACGGATTGGAAATATTTTTCTGCATAGAAAGACCTTGGGCTTTGATTTCACAGTGGGATGAGGGAAGCAAGGTCCATGAGGAACATAAAAAACTAATGAGGTGCCTTGGGGACAGTCAGTCTCACCCTGCTATGTTACCAGTACCTGTGTGGATTAGGACAGAGGTTATAAGGTGAGAAGGCCCTCCAGGAACAGCTGTCCCAGAAGGACAGTGGATGTACTTGTTGGGAGATGTTGACTCTGATTTCTAGGGATGACGTGTGGACCAGAAGAGTGCTTTTGAAGAAAATTTCCTGTTTGTCCCCACTTACTGTGCTTTGGCTTGCATCATGGAGCCGTCTTGGGGTGTATGAACTGTGCTCCTTTTAGGTGATACTAAGCTGCAAGAGCCTCAAGTGAGCTGGAGCAACAAGTGGGCATTTGGTCCCTGGGACCAGACCAGAGCTAGTCCTAAGTAAAGATACTCTGAAGGGTTTATAGTGCAGATGTTGGGTCCTCAGCCCAAGCTACTTCACTTTGTCAGATCACTCACTAGTATAGATGTGGCCGGCATGAACTTCCCTCCTTGTCTTTTATTATTCTCTGTACCCAATACCAAGGCTGTCCCAGGGATCTGCAGGCTAGAGAGTGACTCAGGGTTGACCCTGCTGGGATAGCACTCTTGGAGGTTGCTGTCCCTGTGGGAGAGATGTGGTTGGGGCTAGAAACTCGAAGAAGGGAAGAGGGAGGCTGGTGTGTGGTTATGGCTTGAATTCTTACCAAAAGATTTTACTGCTCATTGCTTTGATGACCCCATTTGCAGAGGGCAATGGCTAATTAAAGGGTCGTTTCTTTGGACTTGACTATTTTTTACCTATCTAGCCATAGCCTGGGGAAGGTCAGCCAGTGAAGAACATAGAAACAAGCTGTAGAAGATCTTTAAATAGCCACTGGTTTGGCAGACTGATGCCTCATTATCAATAGTGAACGTGTCTGTGCTCTTTTTGTTTTTATTTTTGTTTGTTTGTTTTTGACCTGAAAGATGTCAGAAAGCTTTGCATTCACTTCCTTTTTTTTTTTTTTTTTTTTTCTTTCTTCTGGCATATTTTTAACATTGAGGAAAAATGAACTCATGAACTTCTAAACTTCTGGGAGACAACAAACTGAGAAGGGATTTTAATCTGTTTGAAATCTTGTCAAGGATTGAATTTAGCAGGAGATAACAAATCAACCTGGAGGAGGGAGCTGTAAGAGCTGCAGAAATTCCTATTTGTTCCACCAAGGGTGGAGAAACTTCACTAAGTATCCAGCTTTGTAAGTTGCAAGAGCTTCTACACTTCTCCTTCACAACATGGAAGTCAGGTTTTCCATAAAGAGGCTATTTACCCATATTAGATGCTGAAAAAAATATACACAGTGTTGAAGAGGATCACGGTCCCATTTACATTGGAAGAGAACAGGTTGCCCAGAGAGGTGGTAGATGCCCCATCCCTGGAAACATTCCAGGTCAGGTTGGACGGGGCTCTGAGCAACCTGCTCTAGTTGAAGCTGTCCCTGCTCATTGCAGAGGGGTTGGGCTAGATGACCTTTAAAGGTCCCTTCCAACCCAAAGATTCTATGATTCTATGATCCTATGATTCTTTTTATGTATGAACAGGGAAAAAGTATATACCATGTTTCTATAAAACTCATGCTAACAGGGAGGGCACTGATGTTCACAGTACTTAGAAAACATTTTCAAGAGCTCAGATTACCTCCAATATGCTTAACAAAGGCTTACTATAATGTCTCAAAAAAGGCTCATAAAACTTCATATAACAGCTTCCCACATGGTAAGAGAACCCCAAATACACTCAGCTTTTCTGCTTGAATATTCTTCCACTGAAGATTCCCCTAGGAAGTTCCGTTGCTTAATTTTGGCAAAGAGGATTAATTTTATGTCCTTTCAGTTTGTCCTCTGAGAAACAATGATAGAAAAGCATGATTTTCATTAAAATTATTCCATCCCAGTTCTCACACTTAATCTCACATTTCTGATCTTCTTTTACAACATTCTTTATGGATTTCTTTGAAATTCCTTGTTTAGAAAACAATAACTCTCAGAACAATAAAAAAATCTGAAATCAAACATTTAAACTCAAATTTAGACCTAACCTACCCAATTTGAAGGGAGGAGTGGTACCTATGACTCAGTAAGTTTTATGGCATATTTTACACAGTGATTTACAACTGGTGGGAATTAGTTAATATATCAGCCACGTAATATCTAGTGGTTATATATGAAGAAGAGGCTTCTGTGTTTTTGAAGGAACCTGATATCTCATGTAGAAGTCAACTCACGAATACTGCTGTAGCATCACATGCATAAATATATTCAGCATATTTTTCTTTAGTTTGAAATGAGGATCTCAACCTACAAAGCATTTCTGCCAGGATTACATACTGCTTTTTGACAGCTAGTCATGGCTGCACAGGCATACACAGAACACTGGGAATTAACGTTACGATCTCCTTCTTGGGCTGTGGAGGCTGCATCCTCTCCACACCAATCTGGTCCTTGTGCATGCAGTGATGTCCCCGCTTTAACCATAAAATATTTTGAACAAACAAACAACACTGCCATTTGTTTCTGCTTTTTTTTCTATGACTACAGTAATGTTCTGTAAATTGTATCTTCTGCTGTGTCATCCAGAAAATCAGGTTGGTAAATAGTAGTCAACAGGGAAACTATTGATCTTGTGTTTGATACCAAACAGATAACCTAGTGCAGTCCAAGAGCTGCTTTAAAGCTTCCTGGCAGGATATTATGATTTGAACTTTTGATACTACCATGAATGTTTCGTCCTGTTGCAAACGGTAGAACTGCACACTGACAACAAATATTTATGACTCTATTAGGAAGGCTGCAATCAGGAATTATTTTTTATTGCTAATATACTGAAGCTTAGTATTTAAGAATTTTCCTTACTTAGAAATCAGCAAGTTTGGTGCTGTTTTTATTTTTTGTAATGTTTCCTAAGGGCTTGAAAGAAGTAAATAAATAAAAAAAATTTCTTAAAAAAAAATCAGATTTTTAATCAGCCATGTACACACTGAGATTCTTCTCATTCAGAAATAGAAACTTAAGAGTGAATGGTTTCTCTCTTTTGTTGGGTTGACAGTTGGACTTGATGATCTTAAAGGTCTTTTTCAACCTGAATTATTCTTGAAAATTGCAGTTATTTCTTGCAAGAAAGCTTGAAACTCCAAATGGATGCATAGCTAACTTTTTTTTACAGCTACTGTCTCTATGTGATATTTTTGCTTCTTGGGAGTTATAATTCAGCTACTAATGCAAAAAATTGTATCAAAATACAACTTTACTCTCTTGAGAGAAGCAACCACAGAGTATACTGCTAGCCAAATGCTACTCATTTGCACTTTATGTTCAAAATTTTCCAAGCTATTGGACTTTTCAAGCAGAATTTTCAGTCTGTTTAGGCTATAATAATTATAGTTATGATACTTAAAAATGAACAGGAGGCTTGTTTAATAAAAGAGGAATACAGTCCTTCTACATGTGAAGGGAAGACAGGAGAACTCAAATGTAAAGAGGAGATGTCTGTTTCTGGGCAGCAGCTACAATGGCAGGTTCTCATGATCCATTTAGTTAACCTGCAGATTTCAAAAAAAAAGCTGGAATCTGAGAAACAGAACATGGTAAAAGCTTGAGCTTGGCTTGAGCACTCAGACATCAACTAAAATTAAAGTTTCTTCTCAGGCAGACTGTGGAGAAGAGAATGAACTCCCCAGCTAAAGACTGTGCTTCTCCAAAGAATCCTTTAGCTTGTCAATAATTCTGGGAAAGAATCAGCTCTTCAGAAGATCAGAGTGACCAGGAAGTGACCAGGAAGCTCCAAAAGCTTTTCTGCTTTTCTTCTGACCAGCCCCCCATGGACCACTCAGAGAGCTGGCATGTGGATGGAGCCAACCCAGCTGGCTCGGTGCCAGACCAGTCAGAAAAATCAACACTTCTTGCTTCAGATTCCACCAGGAATCCCCTGAGTTTCAAAAAAACCCCACATATACGGTCTTGATGGGAAAAAAATAAGCTTTTCTGAATACTAAGAAATGAAAATTTCAAACTTTGTCCAACACAACCAGTTTTTGTGTGCAACAAATACAGTTTAAGCAACACTATCTTTGTCTCATTTTGTAACGTTGATCACAGAATCATAGAATCACAGAATCATAGAACAATTTGGCTTGGGAGGGACCTTTAAAGGTTATCTAGTCCAACCCCCCTGTGATAAGCAGGGACAACTTCCACTAGATCAGATTGCTCAGAGGCCTGTCCAACCTGACCTGGAATGTTTCCAGGGATGGGGCATCTACCACCTCTCTGAGCAACTTGAACCAGGGTTTCACCACCCTCAGTGTGAAACATTTCTTCCTTACATCTAGTCTAAATCTGCCCTCTTTTCATTTATAACCATCACCCCTTCTCCTATTGCAACAAGTCCTGCTAAAAAGTCTGTCCCCATCTTTCTTATAAGCCCTGTTTGAGTCCTGGCAGGCTGCAATAAGGTCTCCCCAGAGCCTTCTCTTCTCCAGGCTGAACAACCCCAACTCTCTCAGCCTGTCCTCACAGCAGAGCTGTTCCATCCCTCTGATCGTTGTTGTGGCCTCCTCTGGACCCACTCCAACAGGTCCATGTCTCTCCTGTGCTGAGGGCTCCAGAGCTGGACGCAGGACTCCAGGTGGGGTCTCAGCAGAGCAGAGCAGAGGGGCAGGATCTCCTCCCTCGACCTGCTGGCCACGCTGCTTTGGATGCAGCCCAGGACATGCTTGGGCTTCTGGGCTGTGAGTGCCCATTGCCGGCTCATGTCCAGCTTTTCATCCCCTAGTACCCCCAATTATTGTACTGATCTCTTTGGATTGAGTTATTTTAATCTAACTTTTATAATGTAAAACTGTTAATCTACAGTATATATAGGAATATCCATAACCTTGAGGAATAATGTTATATGACATTATATTTTTAATCTTAGTGTTAGCGCTAGAAGAGGATTTCCTTGAAGGAGTACTAAAAGCTATTGTTATTTTTTTTATGTGGTGTAATGTTGAGATTCTAAGCAATTACCATTTTAACTAATTATGCATTTGAGTCTTTTTGTTAGTCTAAGAGATTTGAATACGAAGTTGCATCTTAGTTTGTGGTAATGGAGTTGAATTTTACTTTGCTGTGTAGACCTTTGTCAAAATTCCATAATTACATTTACTTCTGGAGTTAAGCATGTTGGTAGTAATAATTGACTTTATGATTAGTCTACTTCAGTTGATTCATAAATATCTGATTTAAATTTTGGGCTCTAGGCAACTGACTACTATTTACTGTTATTGTTGAAGACACTATGATATTGCTGACTGGTACTCATTGCCAAAATATGAATAGTCCATTTGTACATAATAAAATATTTTTCAACTCATTATTCACTTGTTTCCCTTTGTTAGGCTGCATAACTCAGTCCATGCTTTACTGGCTTTGTTAGAATCAGTAAGTGCTATCTAGTAAAAGTAAATAAATTGCCTGGCAGTACCCAAAGGTACAAAAGAGCTATGTCGGAACATGAATTTTGTTTTAGAGTAACTATTGGTAACTCTGTTGTTTGCTTATGTTTTCCTTTGACTTGGCCAGTGGCAATTATTAAACTTAATATAATTTTTACTGCTTACAAACTTTAAAATTTTGATTTGGCAATTTGAACATTTGAACAACTTTGTGAAATATTCTAATGCCCCTAGATATGCTGTCCCAGTACAGGTTTCACTTTAAAGAGCTCTTATTAATATGGGACAAGTCTGTGCCTGGGTGAGAGGATTTGGAAATGCTCTTTGATTTGCCTCTGTATCTACCTGCCATCCCCCCTAAAAAAGACGTTGTGTGTAGGTGCAGGCAAACAGGCCAGAACTGAGGGGAATTGGAAGTTTTGCCCTACAGAAGAAAAGGAAAGATTGTGCTAGGGAGAAGAGTAGGCAGCCAAGTGCCTGTGAATTGCCCCGCCAGCAAGTGCTCCTCGTTCATTTTCACATTTCTAATGTCCGTCTCTGGGAACCGAATCTCCCTGGGATCTTCCCCACTGCTGCTTGAAGGATGATGGGAATATATCTGACTTCCCTGGGCCCTCCCTGGGCAGCATTTGCAAAACAATTGGTTTGGGACCGATGCACGGGGGCTGACACCTATTGCTGTGGTTTCAGTGCAACACATCCTTTCCTGACGTGTATCACCCTGCTAGCTACCCTACTCCTGGGATGTGCTGTTTGTTTTAGTGCTGTAATAATCTGTTTGTATCAGTGGGTTAAAACCTTTGATAAAACCTTTTAAAACTGTTTCAGAAGGGGCTCTACTTCCCCCTTAGTGCAACGTTGCTGCCTCCCCCAGCAGTTTCCAGCAAGCGAGGCCTTTCCACTTATGGTACCTATGTATATGAAATAAGGGAGCAAAAAAAGCCCTTGAGACAGCCCTTAAATGCTCTCTTTTGGAAAGCCCTGAAATGCTCTATCAGTAGTCTCAGCATCCTGGTGCCCCAGCACCCCTCCAGCAGCCTGGCGGAGAGCATGCCCTCCCTGCCTGTAAATGAAACACATGCAATTCAACATGACCTGCCCTTGTTTGCCACCCTGCTCCTTCGGCTGGGCGCTTTCTGCTCATGGGGGTGGAGGCCACCCAGCCCCTGGCCCTCAGCGTGGTGCAAAACAAGGAGGATCATTCTCCCGCTCCCTGGGTTGACCTATGTTTCTCAAAGATCAGGATGCACAGTGATTTACATTCCTAAGAAGCAAGTCATGTTTTTTGACGCTTAGGATGTGGGCTTCTAGCTTGGGAGCAATTTTAAAAAAAAGGCAAATTTGTGTAGCTTCTGAGAAAGGGGAAAGGGTTCACTGGGGACAATGTTAAGTGCAGCCGTTACTGATTCCCAATCGAGTCTTGCACAGTGGCTAAAAGCTGATCTGTGACAGACATCAGCACAAAATGGTTATAAAATTCACCCTCTTTGACTCTGTTTGCTGTGCCAGAAAATGCTCATATTTTATGCATTTAATCTGCCCAGATCATTTAATCAAGTGAGGCTGAGGGGAGACCTTATTGCTCTCTACAACTACCCGAAAGAGGGTTGTGGTGAGGTGGGTGTTGGTCTCTTCTCCCAACTAACTAGTGATAGGATGAGAGGAAATGGCCTCAAGTTGCGCCAAGGGAGGTTTAGATTGGATATTAGGAAAAATTTCTTCACTGAGAGGGTGGTCAGGCATTGGAACAGGCTGCCCAGGGAGGTGGTGGAGTCACCATTACTGGAGGTGTTCAAAAAACATGTGGATGTGGCGCTTCAGGACATGGTTTAGGGGACACGGTGGCGTTGGGTTAATTGTTGGACTTTATGATCTTGAAGGTCCTTTCCAACCTTAGTGATTCTGTATTCTGTGATTTTCTAGGATGCTAAACCAGATCAAACATTTATCACATTTCCAGGTTTCCAGTTATTTTGGATGTACCTGCATTCTAGAGGATCCTTTCATCCCATGGTTGATAAGATTCCAGTTCTTAACCAAGCAGCCTATACAAGCTTAATCTGCTCTCTCAGTGCTACCAAATCTTGTGACAGATCTATTTCAAATGATTACTTAAATTGATGTGATCAATAGAACTTTCCACAAGCTTTACATCTGGGATATTTTTAGCAGAATCAATGCAGCAACAATTGTGTTTTGTTTTCAGACAGGCTGAGCTCACTGCCTAATTATTCTTGTTACAAAATACTGCAGGAGTTGTTCAAGTCATCTTCTAAACACCTTCTAGAGCTGGGAGTCCTTAGCAAAACTTTAATTGCTCAAGCAGAGCTTCTTTGACAAGGTTAAAACACAAAAATGAGCAAGGTTAATCTTGTTTGAGTGCAGGCATTGTTCTGCATTTCTTACACTTGGTTTTTCTTTTCCAAATAGTGAGTTAAATGAAATGGCAAACTGTGCCCTGAATGGGCAGGAATGTTTCCAGCTTGCCCCCAGGCAGTGGATTCTGCCCAGCAAATATGTAGCTTGCTGTGAAAAAGAGACATGATTTATTTCCAGAGGCACACTGTAATAGTGACATAATCGGTGAAATTCACAGGTTTTGCTGCCTGTGTAGCTTATTTCCTTATCAAAAGATTCTTTCTATTCTTTACACAAAAATAACTCTTTCAGTATGATGCAAAACACTATAGAAGTTTAATTCTTCATATCAGTTTTTAGCCATCAATTCTTTCACTGCTCAAGAGGCTGTGTTGGAAATCTGATGAAATATGATGACTTGCCATATGCAGCCCAGCTAACCAGGTGCAATACAGCAGGTTCTGAAAATTGCAAACCTTGTTGTAAGATTGTTGGTTACTTTTAGCTTTGCTGATTCAACAGCTGTTTGACCTCGGTGTGCAATGACTTCTGTTTCAGTATCCTTACGGAGAGCTTGCATACTCGTTTATATTCCTTACTTATGAGATGAAAACAAAAGCCATTGGGCATATCTTAAAAGCCAGGACTTATTACTGGAATCCTACAAGCTTTACAGGTGTCTGCCTTGTTCAGATTTCAGGTGCTGAGTTAGTGACATATTATTATATGTACTTTGTCCAGGAATTAATGATTGGATGCTGCTGGAGGAATGGCAGTAAGTAAAGAAAGAACTAATTCTTGTGCTGAGAAAACAAGAACACTTGCATTTTTTATTTTTAACATAGTCTCATGACAGCTTAGCTGTTTCTTGGTGTAGCACAATGTTACTGCCTTTAAGCCGAAGTTGATATGGATGGTCATCAGGAAAGGTTTGTCTCCATAAAGAAGGTGGCAGGGTGGACTTAGTGTGGGTGCAGGCAAGGGGCCGATGAACAAGAAGCCAGTGCGTGGTGCTGCAGCAAACAGGGGGAAGAGGAAATCTGATCCAATCCATGCCGCAGCTCCCGTGTCAGCCGCCTTGCGCCAGCAGCGATACCCAAGCCTGCAAAGCTGTGCCAGCGCTGCCCGGTGCAGCACCCACAACACATGTGTATTTGCAACAGGAGTGTCTGATCCCTGTACATTGGTTCCGGCAGTTTGCATCCACATTTCCAAAACCAAAGGCATTTTGGGTTTGCAGACTCTCTATATTGTCATCTGACTTCATCTGTCCCAACAAAATCGGCATGTTTAGTTACTACTTGTGACACAGGAATGGAGATTTCTGTGGGACACCACTTCAGTCAGTGGGATGTTAGCTCAAAATGATGTAAGCCAAATCCTTAGTGTACCAGCATTTTGAATATGTAAAAGTGATACTTGAACTAGCTTTTTTTTTAAAAAAATTCAAACCAGAAACTTACTCCAAATATATGTTAATGATAACTGACTTTTCTCCATAGTCTAAAGTCTGTTGCGGGTTTTACTTTATGGGATTGTTGATGTCAAAAACACCTACAAATATTAGACTGAAAATCTGAAACTAATTAAGATATAGTTCAATAGTTGATATTCCATATCTTCATTATGTTGCTATTTGAACTCACATCATATATGAAGCTTTTTCTGTGAAGCACTTTACCACTTTATGCATCTGTTAAAAGATTTAGAACGGAAAAATTCAAGGTGTGTCTTGTGTGAAAAAGCCCAATAATAAATTCCTGCTGCTTCAGCACATTATTTTAACAAATATATTGAGTGGAAAGACTGGCTGAAGATTTAACATGCTACTTAAATTCTTACCACCATTATTTTCTGAACTTTCAAATAAAAGCAATGCAATATGTATGGATAGATTTTGAAATATCCGTTGTTGGTTCAGGTGTTCAAATTAAGCTCTCCTTTCAATCAAAGCTTGGCACTTAATCCAAACTTCCAAACATGAACCAAAAGGGTTTTTTCTCTCCTTTTAAAAAAAGCGTATATAATTTTTTTGTCACATCACAAAACACTTTACATAATACAAATATAACTTGTTTTACTTTGCCCTAGAGCAACTTCCATTCTGTAGTGAAAGTTACTTTATTATCAGAAAAACATGGAGGAAACTGTTATTCAGCTGAAATACTGAAATGATGCATGGATTCCCAACACAATATTTGTGACTTTTACAGCAATAATTACATTTCTTTAAGAACTTCCCTTGCATATAAAAGAACTGCAAATAAAGCTGCGTAAGATAAGCTCCAACAGGAGGAGAGGACAGTATTCACCATGGGCTTAGACTGTGAGAAAAGAGTCGTTTTGAAGAACTTCTTGTATGGATACTCAAACTTCCCACCACTGACCCAGTTCAAAGTCAGGTTCCCGTTGTGGTACTGCCATTGCCACTTCTGGGGGGAGGCTTTGTAGAGCACTTGCTTACACAGGGTAAGTAATTCCCGCCAAAAGCCCAGAGGCTGGCCAAGTGAATCCAAAACTTAAACAGTGAGGTCAGAATGGCTTGACTCAATGGACTCGAAATTAAAGCTTGGCAGTGAGCTGTTTTTCCATCCTGCAACCCTTTTATTTTTAAATAGTTCAACATATTCCTTTTCTATAGTGGGATGAAACCAAGACCATTTGAAGCTTTTTTTGAGAAAAAGACAGAGAGGAAAATATTTCTCTCCATGCTTGTCATTAAATCTCCTACTTATGAGGCCTCTTTGCCTGTAGGGTGCTTCTTTCTGCCCCTTTGGACATGGTCATACCGGAGGAAGGGCAGCTACGTGTTCAGGATAAACAAAGATTTGTTCCACTATTTCCCCCCATCAAAAATAAATTTCTCACCTCTCCTCTCTGCTGGACAGAAGCTCCAGGCTCACGGGAGTGCACTCTGGGTATTTGCTATGCCCCCGTTCATAACTGAATCTGGACAGGAATGTGAGCATGTTCGCCTTACAAATAACCAGCTTTTGCTTCCGACAGGTCTTTAGAGATTCAGTCTGTGTGTGTGAAATAGATAGTTTTGCTAACATGGGTTTAATGCTGGTATTCAACTTTCATCAACCTCTGTCTGTTTAGTATGCCAGGCCTTTGAGAATGTCCTGGTATGCTGAAAAGTTTCTTCAATATTTTTCCTAACTTCTTTGTATGATTTGACCTATTATAGTTTGATTCCTTAAAAAATGAACCAATATGATCATCCTTCCCAGCCCCAGAGACTGTGATGGTTGTAGTTCCTGTTTCTCTCATTTTAAAAGGATTTTGTTTGCTTACTCATTGGATCCTCTGGTAATAAAAAACCCAGCTGTCTAATTCTCAAATGGTTTCCAGTGTTAAATTTGATCTTAAAATCTGTGAGTACACTGATGAAGAAAAGCTAATACAAATGTTTGCAAAATCTTGATCAGATTTTCTAAAATGTTGAAAAGGGTAAAATTCCAGGTTTAGCACGTATGAAGGATTGAAGTAATGAGTTTTTAAAGAAAATGAAACGACAAATAAGAATAAAAGTTGTGTTTCATCAACTCAGTTTTTCTAGGTGTCTTAATTTTAATTTTAAATATTAAATATCCTCTCACTTGATACTGAAAGCAAAAAGTAGTGGGATATGGCAATGTGAAAATGCCTTTGTGAAACTTCATAAAACTACTCACATGTAAAGTCTGGGCCACCTTGCAGTCCAGAAATTTTTCTTTTTTGCAGAATAGGTAATTTTGTATTGGAATAGTCATTCACAAATGTTTGCATGGTTTACTGTGAAAAACTGATCTTGAATTAAGATTTGAAATTAAATGAAAAAATGTTTGCTGCTCATTTAACTAGTCAACCTTCAGATGACTAGTTAAGTCCAAGCCAAACATTGGTAGATCTTCTACATATTTACTTCAGGTTTTACCTTCTCTTTTTATAGCTTACAGAAGTATTCCATTGCAATTAAAATCAGAGGAAATACAGAACTGGGAGGGAGATGAGTGTTGTTCTAGCCCCAAGCCCCAAGCAGTATCAGTTGCCCACAGATGTTCCACTAACCTAGTCTTCCTAAAGCCATAGCTGGCATCTCCTGTGCTGAAATTTAGTGGTCTGAATTTATATTCTAGAGGGCAGACAGGCCTGGGGAACAGGCTCTGCCCTTCTGCTTTGCATTTACATGTCACATATTTGAAGGCAATGGCCGCATTTCAGCTGCTTTCCTTTTCTCTGGACAAACCACCTCTTTTTCCTTTCTGTGATCAGCTGCTCTAACCTATGGGAATTCCTTAGGGCTCTGAGCCAGGTTGTCCCACCACTCCTCCAAGCCAGTAGCAATTTAATAACAATGATTATAACTGGCCAAATCACCCACGAAAATGTCAAATCAGTTCTCACATAGGGCATATTGGCTGGGAGTCCTGCTTGATTCTTCCTTGCAGTGAAAACCCGAGACCTACCTGGTCTGGTTTCTACCAGTTTAGCACCCAATTAATGACTGATTCATCTAGAAAATGTTTCTTTGATTAACTTTTGAGAAAACCTAGTAAGGGTTTTGACACTGTTCTGCATAAATCAGTATAAATGACATTTGTGGCTTCTCTCCACGCATAGTGCCTGTTATTGTCATAAAGAAAATTGGAGTGGTTTCATGTGATTTTTCTCAACAATTCCATGTTGCCTATAATTTATTGCCTACTTATCTTGGAGACAGTTGTTTATTTGTCCTGGTATTTTTTAGTAACTGGAATGAAGCTGACTGAGTTCTCTTTTCTCCTTTTTCTATATTCCTCCCTGCTGAACTACTGCATTTCTGCTTTTTCCAGTTTTTGGGAATCCCTTATGTCCATCAAGCACTTTCATCATTTGAGAGCTGTTAGCAGTTCTTCAGCTGAACCACCTCTCTGCTGAATGTGAATTTCATCAGACCAGTGCATTTAGAAATAATCTATTTGCTCCTTATCCTAACCAAAAACCCACCCCAAAATCCCTAAGGCACTAGTAATAACTTGGGTCATTTGGGCCCTGAGGCCAGTGACACTGTGGTGTCAGCTCTGGGTTGGCCTCCACTGATGCCTTCGCGACTTGTATAGCCCTTCATTCTTTCTCATTAGTAGTTCTACTGTTGTCAAACCTTTCATAAAAGCCTCTAAGTTTGACGAAAAGGTCATCATACCTCTGGTACATCATATCTCCAGTTAACTGGAGATGAGGCAGATCAGGGATTGTTTTTTCCCAAATCTGATGAAAATCCAAAGAAAACTAAAGAAATACAATGTTTTCCCATTAAGTGATGCCTATAACATACTTCAGAGAGTTTTAGCCATTGCGACCACACGTCTATAAACAGGGTGAAAATCAGACACGGGTTGCATCTTCAGTAAAGGTTCAAGATCACCTCCTACTTGAGATGTATCTTTGATGAAGATCTCAGGCCTTCAATGGAGAGGGTCTGAGGGATGTGATGCATAGTTATCCCCACTGAAGCAGCGCTCTTCAGGCTCTTGTTCCGAGGCAGAGCATTTCAAGGTTTCTCAGAGCCATGCATGAGCTGGTGATAGATTTTTTTGTATAAATGTTATTTTTCTAGGTCATTTCTGCAAGGCCTCTGCAGCATTTGCTGGCTGCAGTGAGTGAAAGGGGGGATGCTGAGAGCACTGAAGATAAGCGAACTTAGCAAGTGCAGGGAGGGGAAACCGTACTTCCTCCAAACCATTCTCAGCACTGTTTCTAAGCTGTTTACTTCCTATTTTGATACCTAGAGCAACAAGAGACAAGGTTTCCAAGCAGGCTTCAATTGGCCTTGAGCACTGTTTAGCCTCACTTCCTTTGAGGAAGCAATTGTGATAAGGTCTGGGACTTTGTTCTGGGACGTTTTTCCATCCATAATGTTGGGAACACAGTACTCTATTCTTCTGTTGGTTTTTGAAGAAGTTTTGAGGCATCTTAGTGATTTTAAGAGGTTTTTATGTGCTAAACACTGAGGTTTCAATAAATGCAGTACATATTCTGTCTGACAGTTTCTATATTTTCTGCATCGCCTTGCCACTGCTGGAAATGCAAAGACAAGTCCTAGAACTCAAATACATGTTTCCTGGGGTCCATCTTGTGCTGATGTTCCAGCTGACTTGAAGATTCCTGAGCCCTTCAGTAAGAAAAGTGCTTTAAACTCTGCTTATGACTACTTCTGTCCCTCTGTGCAAGTGGCCTTTGCATGTGACCTTAGGAGCAGCTTCTTAAGCTACAAATCCTTCCCAGCCAAAGCCAAAAGACAAAGCAGATCCTGGGTGCAGGCAGACAAAAGTTTTCTTGCATGAATATGGACATAACTGTATCCACTAATACTTGTTCTTCTCTCCTCTTTACTGGCACTAATATTGCTGAGGAGGAAAAGTGGAAGAGAAAAAAAATTGTTGATAAAAGCAAAGTTTCTCCCAAGCTTTTGGCAAAGCCTTGAGGCATCTGTGATGCTTGAAGAAACCTTTCACACTGTCCTTGGTGTCTTGCATGGTAGAGTCAAAATGTATTTCTGGATTTATATCCTATCGGTGTGGTAGTTGTGCAGTCCTTGTTTTGTGGCTTCTCCTGTGTTTTGTAATTCTCCTTCTCACCGACCAGTTGATGATAGTATTTTGATACTTTTTTCATATTTACCTGTGTTTCATTGAAAAATAAATATTCACCCATTGCCTTTTTACAGTTTCTCTCTCTGGTGCCAGACCAGTGCCTTTTTTGTGTACACTAATTCTGCTCCATTTCTCAATGGTCTTTGAAAATGATTACTTGGGACAGGATTTGGTTATTCCTTCAGACTGTATAACATCTGGGTACCTTGAACAGCAGGTGCTGTTGCCATTCCTTAGCTTCCCTTCTTGACATCCTTGTGTACTATCCCTGCAGACGGCACTCAGTGCACTCACTTTTGTGGAAAGGTGCCCAGGCTTTTGAATTTTCATTTTGACTGTGATCATAATGCTGAAATATTACTGAGTTGCTGGATTTTTACAGGCTGTTTTTGTTTCTCTGCAAGAATTAGAAATCTTCACACCATCTTAATGTAAGGAAAACACATTTTTTAGGAAATAGTCTCACAGACTAGCTCTGTAGTTGATGGCTTGCCAGCATCTTTTTGGCTTCATTTGGAATGTGTGAGAAATGGTGCGGCTTTCTGTTTAATGGCTAGAAACTGTAACGGTCTCCCAGAGTTTAATAAATGAATAGGAAAATGTCAGGACAATTTTCATGAATATTATAAATTACGTGTGGGAGGTCACCTAAAAAGTGTACAAATAACTGAAAAGAGGGACCTTATTTGTTCTTTTCTTTGCTAGCTGCACTGAAGAAATTAAAGTTGTAGGTAGACCTGGGGCTTTGATTTATTTATTCTGAAGAAGGAAAAAGAAGAAAACATATGTGTGTATATATATGTGTGCATTTGTAATTTAATTTCAGCAGAATGGCTGTCAAAACACTTTCAAAACAAACCTCAAGATATTTTCTGTAGAGAACATGGGAGGCAGTATTTAAAGGAAGCTGTTAAATGGACAGGCACTCAGCTGATTAAAAATGCAGGTTTACATCAGTCATTTATACTTACTTTCCACTTTGTAGCCACAGGTGGGATAGTGGGAAGCCCAAGAATGGCACGGTATATGTGATGGCAAAGGTGGGATTTGTGCCTCTTAATGAGCAAGATTTTGCCAGATGCAAAACACTGATCTATCAAGCATGGTTTGGACTATTGGCATTGGCAACACTGGCGGTGCAGCAGTGGGAATTGTAGGAAAGCAGATGGGATCATCACTCTCACCCATCCAAAGACGGTGGCTCAGTTGTCTTGAAGAAGTTGTTCTAATATTTAGAACTGTATGTATCTAAAAAAACCAACCACCAACTGATGGTTGGTATGAAACTCATATGAAGTTTGTTTCCTGACATCTTCCTGTTCCGGTGGGTATATCAAGAAAACACAGGCTTCGTTGCTTATTGCTGACACAAGGCTGTGACCTACTGGTAGAATTAGTAATACCAAGGCTGGTGAGTAGGTTAATAACTTTTCTTTTCAGTTAAGAATCTGCTAACTAGTCCTATAGCTTATTAGCCAAGTACAGTGTTGGTACTGCTGCCTCTCTCATTTCATGTTCTGCAGAACAAATGAGCATAATTCCAGAGTTTAAAACCTTGTCTTAACTTGCTTGGTAGAGGACAAAACCAGTCTCTATACAAATGAGAACCAGGCCATTTGGGATAATATTTTTACATGCATTTTAATTTGTAATCATGTCCATCCAATCACTGGATGTGTTTCTAATTTAAAAAATTTTCTAAACAATGTGCTCCCAACAAACCAAACTATTATTCCCGCTGCCTCCTACTGACAAATGGCCACCCAGCTATTGAAAAAATTGGAGAAACAGTACATTAAGCAAGTACTTTTTGCATTATTTTATTTTAAATCTGCCAGACCAGGCTCTGATGGAGCAGAAAAGCATTGCATTTGAGCCAAGAGTAACGACAGGGAACGGCAGACCCTTTAACTTAGCTGAGTTCAAGTCTAAGCAGAATTGTGAATTGCAATCAGCTTCTTTACTACATAGAAAAACAACTGGACTGTCTCTGTAGCAGATTGTACAGAGGCACTAATCGTGATAAGTGCAGTAAAATCAGACAGATACTATTGTAAGGGATCCAGTGGCATTTTCCTTGTGTGAGTAATATAGCAAGGGTTTCTGTAATGAATTGAAGTGCTGTTCATAATATTGTCCTAAGAGCTTCCGTTCTGACTTTTCTCTCCTTTTTTGACCAGTTCATGATGCATGAGAAATAAAGTGATTCAAGTCTTTTGCAGGCCTCATTTAGAAAATGTGTCTACTCTGTTCTTCCTTCATCTTATTCAGACTAAACATTTAATAACAAGCCACATAAAATTCCTACTTGGGAATTTTAGCAAGGGAAGTTGGTTTACAATGTCCTGCTTACACCTTATAAAGACCTAAGTTAAATCTTGTAAGGCTTGATGCACTGTACCTCATTTGTTTATTTTGTCTGAAGCAGGTGCCTGAGTGTTTGTTTCTTAGCTTTATAGAAACAAGCACTTCAATTAAATTTTCTCTAAAAAGAGTTTAAAATCCTTGCATCACTTTATATCTTCATAATTGGCTAAGACCATCTGAAAATTCAAAGCAGCTGAGGGAACAGACTTGAAGCCAGAAGAACTAGAGAGATGGGACTGTGGTTCCGTTCCGAGGCATGTTGAATAATTAACTTAGTATTTCTTGAGTTGTTTTTTTTCTAATAAAACCTGCAAGCACTGAGGGGGAATAAAAATCGCCTGGAACAGATGAACACTGAAATTAAACCATGGACGTCAGAATGGGAGATGGGGTGTCTTTGTCTTTCCTTTCTCAGTGCCAAAGGACAGACTGTACGTTTTGCCCAGAGGTCTCGGAGAGGACCTCCCTTCCTACTGAGTCCTCCACAGAGTCTCCCGCGCCATGAGGTTTGGCTCCATACCCCTCCTGCTGGAAACCTCCCCCCAGAACTAGAAAATCATGAGGCATTGTCAGCCAATGCCCTCTGCATCGCCCAAGCTGCATTCCACAAGCCTTTTCCTGCCATCAGGGTGGTGTTTGTTGGATGGTCTATGGTATAGGTCCAACTATACCAAGAGGTATAAAGTAAAATATATAGCTGTATGGGGTCTGGACCCTCTCCTACATGGTTACTGCAGAGTAGCCAGTGTGCAATAAGCTGGTGATTCCTGGGGTGGCTGCTGGTGATTCTTGCATAAATCTGCCCTGTGCTGCTGGGTAAATTTGGGGGAGGAGCAGAGGAGATATAGCATAACAATGCTGCATGGGCAGAAAGAAAGTGGCTGAGAAAGGGACACAGAGTGGAGACTGGTCAGGTTCATATGTGAAGACAAACTCTCCATACACACCATTCCAAAAAGAATATAAACATGCATGTATGTTTGTATTTTCTAATACATAACACAAATTGAATTTTAAAACCTTATTGAGGGAGCTATTCGGTAATCCCCCTCTGAAGCTGATTTGGAACTCACTATTTCCCACACCTGGCTTTTTCCTGGGAATCTACTTCTCCTCGCTGTGTTGCAGCCCTATTAACTCCTCTACCAGTGCTGTAGGGATCTTGGGAGAGAGACTGTAGAAAACACTTGCACACTCAGTCTCTGCAAAGCCTTCTGGGGCCAGGAGTGAACAAGGGGTGTTGTGTTCCCCCATCACTCCATCCACCCACATCCTCCTACCCGCAAAGTGTAGGATGGACTGAGTTAGGAAGGCAGGAGTTACCCGGTAAAGACACTAAACTCTCACTGGTAGAAAGAAATAATCAGTATTGAACGCTGTAAGAGCCAGTGTAGGTATACGCGCATATACCATTTCATTGACCAATGCAAAAAACAGACTTCAACTTGCCTGATTTAGAGAAGACATTTTCAGCTATAAATGTCAGTATCAGCTTTCATTTTTATCAAGCAGACCATAAATTTTGAAGATATTAACACTGTGACATTCTCTGTGCTTGTATTAGATCAGTTAATGCTTGTTTATTAATGGTTTTTGAAATTCCTTATGAAGACATACTGTAAGTTAAAGGCAAAGCATGGATAATAGTTCAGTCAGCAGGAGTAAAAGTTTTCAGAATTGCAGGTCGGACTGAAGCGTCCTGGGGCAAAAGGGAATCATATGAGGTGCTGAATCAAGACTGCTGCCTTCAGAGGTAATCCTCAGAAGATGAACTTCTAAACCAGATATTCTCCCATACCACAATGTGTCAAAACCCCACTATAACGAAGTGAAGGCCCAGCAGCAAGAGACTAAAAGAAATAATTCCAATATGATTTTGGAAGAGAACAGAAGCAATCTGGACCATCCAGAGGAATTGCTCTGAAGAGCTCATTCATTTTTTCCACAGCAGAGAAGAAGTACATGAGCCTATGGAGGCCATCAAATGAATGATCTGTAATAACTGGGACTCAGTATAAATAATGAAGGGGTGTAAAGAATCTACATGACTGGAATGTACAATTGTAAAATATAAAAAAAAACAAAACTGAAAAGCAAATAAAAGCTGATACAAATTGTGCAGGGAGTACATTCTTGGCACTATCCTCTAGAGGGGAAGCTAGGAAAGGAAAACTATTACGTGATGAGGAGGGTAGGTGGGTAGGTGAAGGGGAATGTAGGTATTGAAAATAAAACCAAAAACTTTTAGGGATATGAGCTAAGAAATGTACACAAGAGCTACAGGAAGAAGGAAACATTCAGAGTCAAATGACTGTGGTTTCTCCTTCGTCTGGAGAATTATACAGCATTCTTCTGACTCCAAGTGGGCATTGCATCAAAAATGTTAATAGGAGAAACTGTGTTTTCAGCTTGTGCTTTATAGGTAGTTAAACATTTTCTTGTTGGGACAATAGTGGCAAGGACAGGTTCATTGATGGTTTGAAACAATCTGGAATTTATAATTTTATTCTAGAACTGCTGGGTTAGAAATCTCCTACAAAGGCATGGGGAACACGTATTTGGCCTTTGCAAAGAGGATAAGGGGAAGTACGTTAGGAGCCCTCCTCTCCTTATGTATATCACATGAGGCCAGGGCGGTTGCGGCTCATCCACTTTCTTTCATGTGGCAATGTGTCTGAACCGGAGCTGGACAGGCTCTTGCTTTGCCTGGTGCCAGTCAGCAGTAAAGGCTGTGTGCACTGTCCCAGCAGCTCCCCGCAGGGGATTCAGAAAGGCCAAAGTGCTTTGGCATTGAGTCTGTGTGCCTGAGGCACATCTTAAATGTCTCTTCTTAGAAAAATTGCCTGCATGAAATTCAGCTTTTCTCTGGGGTGGGATTCCCGGATTTCACAGGCACAGTGAACACAGTGGTGGAGCGTGGCCGTGTGCTGCCATGGGCATCCAATCTAGTTGCCACTGTCTGACCTCATGTTTGTAGGTTAAATCTTTGTAACCTGTCACTTTAGCTCCTAGGCCGGACACTGGGAATAGCTTTGCACCATTTGAACTCGTGTAGGTACGCAATAGGTATAAAACCCAATACGTACATTACCTTTGTTAACCAAACCAGTGGATTTGCAATGTTTCAGCAAAATATTCTCTTTGGCATAAATAGTGCCAGATTACCAAGGTGTTTAGGAGCTGCAGGTTGTAAATAAACACCAAGTGGGATTTCAAGAGTGCTGGTGTTGGCCAGGTGCCTAAAACCCAGCTGGCTTCAATTCCTAATTACCTTTGTTAAATGCACCACAGGGCTTTTAAAGATCCATACACACAGTAGGAGAGGGTTTCCTACTCTGTGTATATGCCGCAGTTCCCGGGCAGAAATTGCAGCTTCAGAGAAGCGCAGTTGAAAGGTATGCACATATGCAGGAAGAGTTTGTGCAGGGTGCAGGAACCACTCTATAGATTGTGTGACTTGCTAATTACTGGATTTCTTTTGCTAGAAGGTTACATTAGAAATGCAAAAGCCAAACTAGAGCCTGAAAAGAAGAACAGCTGTAAGGTATAGAAAGCAATTGCAAAAACAGACTGAGATTCACCATTTCATTTTGATGGCAGCGAGAGAGCCCCATGGAGGAAATGGTCTAAACAAGCTGCCAGATTGCCACTGGCTAAATTATAAGGTGATTTTCTATGTACAGGTAAATACTGGGTTCTAAATTGTTTCTGCTGGGACCAGATTCTAGTCCCATTGTTCAAAACAAATATCCCCTTCTTTCTGCACACCAGTCGTGGAAAGCTTAATGGGAATCAACTCTGGCGTTAAATGCGTCCTGCAGTGCATATGCAGGCACAAGGCTCTGCACTGTGGAGAGCCTCTGTCTACTTGTACACTGCCATGTGCTGCCTTTTTATTTTTGCCCTTTCCCAGTAAATAATGTGACACCTCATGTCTTAGCAGGAAGACTTCCTTTGGTTTGTTTTCTTTTTGTTTATAGTTTGCTGTTATCATAATTACCTCAATGGCTGAAAAAGTGAGCTTTTCTTTCACGGATTGTGTCGGAAAGCTGTCTGTATGAAGTATTACAGGCCTTGGTGTCCTGCCAGTTCAGCACACTGAAGTGACTGCTTTCTCTTCGATGGGAAATCCTATTTCTTATTCCCGGAGGGTTGCTTTAACACTTAAACTTTCTTTTTTTTTTTTTTTTTGAGTAAATCTGGGAGTCTGAATTAAATCCTTGTGGTTAGGAAAAAAGACATTTTACTAGGGAAGCAACTTGTTATGACCTTAGGTAAAATGCCAACTGCAATAAAAAGTACTTTCAAGTGTCATTTATATATTAAGCAAGATTTAAAGAGACACTAAAAAATATCTGGCTGTGTTTGCCAAAATTTATATAGCTTTTTATTCTCAGAGATAATGAGGTAAAATGTAGCTTGTCTCTTTCAGACTAATGGCCTGATGTTTGTGGTCAATACACACTCAGTGGGAGTTTTTTCAACTAAACATGATACGCTTAGGCTTTAAAACCAGACCTGATTATACTCCAGAGGTTTTTCTAGTTTCTCTCCAATGCAGAAGCTGGATCATGACAAGCAAGCTTCACAACAGCTTTCCTCCATTTTTCCCAAGGAGTTCACAAGGTGTTCTCATTTCCGAAGAGGGTAGGTGGTAGGGAAATGAATGAAATCCAAGGGAAGTCTGGGAATCCCAGAAGCGTGTCTACAGGGAACACATATTGTTTCTGCATCAGCCCCATGGAGGCTATAGAAGAAAATAAAGATTAAAGCTTGTTTGTTGCAAAACATCTTTTTGAATTCCAGTTGTTGGCCAGTCATTGCTACAGGGAATCTCTGGTGGCGTGCTGCAGGAGCAAATACTGAGGATGTTCATTCCCCATTTTCTGGAGACTGGCAATCATTTTTGTTGCCTTAAATCAAGAACTTCCAGCAAACTCTCAGCTGTATTATAAAATAATTATAAATCTCTGAAATGTTTCTTTTAAGCTTTTCTTTACCTTACACCACTCCCAAGTCTCTTCTTACAAAACTCCCTCCTGATTTTCATCGCACAGTCCTTCTGTTGTTGCTTGAATGACACAAGTGTTGAGTAAGCCAGAAGTTGCCCCTTCAAGCTTTCTGTTCTGAGTCTGAGTCTGAAGCAGAAGCAGCAATGCAATTTTAAACCAGTGAACTTTCTATTTTAAAGACTTCTACTATTTATTATATATTAAATTGGATAAATAAAGAGGAGACTAAGAAACCTGCATACTAACAGCACTATCAGCAGTCTAAACAAAACAGATGTCAAGCTATATTTATCTCTCCAGAAGGGGAAAAAAAAAAAAAGCTTTACCATTATGTTGTCTAATGCAGTCTTACGAAAAAAGGTGAAGCTTTTGAATGATACATAAACAAGCTGAGATGGGAGGAACTGCTTTTATATTTTTTGGATATCATATGTTTTACCTGTTGGCTCAGCAAGAAGGACCAAATTAAATAGCAGTTCAAGTCCAGAAATACCAGAAAGGGAGAAGAGGAAGGAAATGCTGTTTAATTATGTGTTTGTCCTTTTTCTCTAACACTCCTCACCCACAAGCAGGAAGTTAGCTTTAGTTTGGAAGCAAGAAATCCTCACACATAGCTCGAGGTCATGACTATATAATGAGACATCTCTTCCTCCACATGCTCCCAGCTCTGGAGTTCACTTCTTCCTTTGGCCTTTCCAGCCATTTATAAGGTTTTCTCTGATTCCCTCTGACAGTTATTCATCCAAAACACTGCTTTAATTCAAGGTCTGTTCTGTGTTTCAACAATGGTTGTTGTAGGCTGCACTATGAACTGAGTTACATACAGAACACTTATCTTTTGAGGAATTTTATAATTAGGAATTACTTGAGCTCAGAGATTAGGCTTGAGAGTGGGTCTGCCTCTAATTAACTGAAATCCTTTCCTTTCCTCTTTCATTTATAAGGCAATTTTTGTTCACCTTTCCTCACACTGTCAGAGCACAAACCCTTCATGCCAGAACACAGGATTTTTACCCATTTGTCCTCAGGACAGGATTTAACAAAAAAGTCAGGCTCAAGGAGGCTGGCACACAAGCACTGCCATGGCATGTTACAGAGACAGCTCAAAATGTTTGCAAAGCTGTGGAAAGATAGGGGCTTATTCCTGGCAGGAACTAAACAAATTGTTTAGTTTGGTGCTTTTATAAAACAGAACATACAACTCCTGTACTTTTCACTGAAAACTGTGTTGACCTTAGTTGTATTTTCAGCCCTCAGTCTATATGCTAGAAAACATAGAAAGAGTAGGTCATATTACATCAAACTGTAGCTTCTGAGTGTATTTATTCTGTTAGTAAAAGAAAAAAAAAGGGGGAATGAAGAAAAAAGAAAAGAGCCAAAACACAGGGGCAGGAAGAAGCTGAATTTTGCAACAAATGCTAGTGAAAGTAGTAGAATATGTCACAGCTGAAGCAAAGAGGATGCTTTTGAAAGTGTTACATAAATGTGTGTTAACATAGAAGTACTGAAATTAGGAAGAACAAACTTAAATGGAAAAAGGTAGGTGGTTTGAACATCCTTTATAACTTTAATTCCTCTTCTTTCCATAGATAGAAGACTTGGGTTACCTTTATACTGCTAAATAAAGCAGAATGACCCTCTGTGCTCTTGTCCTGAGATCACTACATATGCACTTAATCCGTGTGTCACTTGGTTCTGTATCTCTCCGGGTCCCATACAGGGTCCTACCAGCCTTGAACATAGTCATTATTTATTTTCTCTGTTTTTTCCTTCCATCTCCAAGTGCCTGAACTAAAGTGAGGACTATGTTATGGGCCACTGGTGGAGTAATATCACTGCATGAGACCATACCTGTGGTCTGTGCATGTAGGATGTGAAGGCATCCAGGGTGCTTGAGGGTGCCAAATCCTGCAGGAAAGCACTGGGCGACTTTTTTGAGACGAGGGAGACATATAAGGTGCAATTTCACTCATACCTTTCTCTGAGAGGTGGCGGTTGGCCTGGGCTGAGATGTGTTGACACTGAGTTAGCCCAGGTAATCAGCAGCCTGACACTCAAGCTCATGCCCTGTCCCTTTATTATGTAGTTATACAGATGTGGCATAAATGTCTTTTAATTGAAAAACAAAAAGTCATTGGCCATTTTACTATATGTCAAATAATCACTCAGTGAATTACAAGATGTCCTTTTTGGCAGTTGGTCATGACAATTCAGCATGACGTCTAAGAGTACATATGGCTCTTGCTGTTGCATTTACATTTGTCAGCAGTGAAGGCTTGGCAGATTAAAGGGAGAAGTCCTGTCTCATCTACCCCACTGTCTTGCTCTGGAGCCTGTCCCAGCAGGCTTGAAATGTTCAGGAGGAATTTTCCTACTGATTCCAGTAAGGCTGGGACCAGCCCCTTGTGCTTCTGGGCCTCCTCTGCATATGGAATGCATTTCTTGTTCAACAAGTGGGTGTTTTGCTGGTCTCTGATCAGAAAAACCATAGCAGAAACATAGGTTTTGTTACCAGAATAGAGCTTGATAAGCATGAACAGAGTCAGTGATCAGTCTTTGTCAGCAAGGTGTTCTTTGCACACAGTGCTTCTCCAGGTGAGAGCTAACTCATAGCTTGTCATCAAGTGGATTCTGTGAGCATTCAGTTCATGTGCATTTTTCACACCTTGCTGTGTGAATGAAGAAAGTATTATTTTCAGCTGATGCAAACACAATTTAACTCTTTTAGGAAGTTACTTAGGAAGGTATTTCTGTACATGCAAAGAGAACAGTTTGCTGAACAATATGAGAACACTATGAGCAAATGTTGATGCATTTCAGTGTATGCATCCTCTTGTTACCTTTGGCATGAAAATTATTCCAAGAGCTGGAATGGAGGCAGGGAGAGGAAGTGCTTGCCTTCGCACAATTGCTATTCCCTGACCGCAGTGTTCTCTGATAACGAGGGATATTTCAGAGATGGTATCAGATCGCCACTGCTGGTAGGACTTCTTCATGATGCCAAAACAAACAAGGCTGGAAAATTGCTAAAATCAACAGGATCTTGCCTTAATATTGCAGGCAAATACTTGTCAAAAGTCCAAGTCTGATAGTGCTGGAAGTGAAATGTTGAGTTTACCCACACAACAGATGAAGCAGAGGAGGCCATGCATATTTCAGCTCTGAGGGGCTCTGCAGGGTAAAGCCTGACAGCTCCTCCTGCTGAGACTACACTTAGAACTGCTACTTGTTTTTTATGGTCTGCTGATATTGGGACAGTGATTGCAGGATGAAGGCCAACAAATCGATGGTGCAGTCACTGTCAAGTCACCAGGCTAGAAAATGTGTAAAATGAATGCTCCTCCCTGGCTCCTGGCTGAAAGTCAGTGTGGGCCGATTCTATGGTACTATCATGGGTCAGCATAGCTTTTCATTAAGCATACCCGCCCCCCCACTTGAAAGCTGAAAACTTGAAAAATTGAAGCATTGAAGAAATGATGAGGCCTCTATTCCCACCTCCCTGCCCCTGTTCAAATCACTCCCAATATGGGCATCCATCACTGAATCACTGCAAGAAAGGTTTGATTTTTGCCAACTGATGCAAAACATCTTGTTATAAGAGATTCATGCTGGTTGACGAGGTTTATTCCCATTGTCAGAAAGACTCTGGCAGATTTGTCCCGAGTTACTCTCAGCCACAGAAGTAAGTTCTGAAAAATTTGTCTAAGGCACAGTGAAGCACTTTAGACTTAAGTTTTGTATGCAATGAGACTGAAAAAAGGACTCTGACAAAATGTGTATTGTAATATACAGTTACTGTCAGTCGCTGCTCAGAAACAAGTAAAGCCATTATAGCTGAGTAGCAGAGTTCATGTGCTCCTATTCCCTATTGTTACTCTAAAGAGGGGCTGTATCAAACAAGACTTTATTTAAAGGTTGCTGGGCTGTAGTTGCCAAGAAATGAGAGACAAACATGTTAAAAAAAATTCATATGCAGACAGATATCCCTTCATGTGATGGAGAGGGCAGAAGGGCTGTTCATCAGTCAGCTACAGCCCTGTCATCTAATGTGGGATCTCAATGATAACAGTGGGAATAGTATGTCCTTTGCTTCCTCTTAAATCCATGCATGAAGGACATTTTTGAACCGTAGGATTAAACTATGGCCACTTTCTTTGACAGGAACTGAACATCAGCAGCATTGAGATCTCCTGTCAGCAGGCCTGGGGACCTGTCAATACAGGGAGGGGCAGAGAAGGAAAAATGAAATTGGTGTGGTGGTGGGTTCTGGGAACCACCACTGCTCGGTCCATAAAACCAAGAAAGGGAAAAGTGGGCAGACAGTCAGTTGCTTTACCTGCCTGAGAGTCCAGGCTGCGTTGTAGCCACCACAGAACAGAAGTTTGAGCCCTGGATCTTTGTCATCTGTTTCAAAGTCCAGGTCGTGCAGGACACCTGAGGGATTAATTTGGTTTGACAAGTTAGATCATAGACTGTAGTTTTTAGTGTTTAAAATCTTGTATTATAACTATAGAAAGTGAAGAAGTAGGGAACTGTGCCTTTGACTGGCCCAGGCATGCACTGGTTGGAACTGGATGTTGTGTTATGCCGAACTCATGCTATGGGATGCTGACCAGAGGACTGCAGAAGCAGTCTGGTCCTCTGGACCAAGAAGCAGGTTCCTGTGGGACTCCTTGGCTCTGGCTGGTCACAAGTTTCCCACCACTTCTGAAACTTGTAAATTCCCAATATTTTCACAATTGTAAAGAGATTTTGTCTCAGTAAATCAACATAAACACGGCCAATTTTACATTTCTTGTATCCACAAAGTTCCTGTTCTGTCACAGACCAGGAAGTCTAGTTTGAAGTATCTCAATATTAGCAAGTCTCTTACATTTGCACTGGTTCCTGTAGCGAGTGAGGTTTACTGTCTCATACATGCTGATATGATCAGATGATTCTAAAATTACAGAATCACAGATCACAGAATCACTAAGGTTGGAAAGGACCTTCAAGATCATCAAGTTCAACCATTAATCCAGCGTCACTGTGTTCCCTAAACCATGTCCTGAAGCACCACATCCACATGTTTTTTGAACACCTCCAGTGATGGTGACTCCACCACCTCCCTGGGCAGCCTGTGCCAATGCCTGACCACCCTCTCAGTGAAGAAATTTTTCCTAATATCTAATCTAAACCTCCCCTGGCGCAACTTGAGGCCATTTCCTCTTGTCCTATCACTAGTTACTTGGGAGAAGAGGCCAACACCCTCGTCGCCACAACCCCCTTTCAGGTAGTTGTAGAGAGCGATAAGGTCTCCCCTCAGCCTCCTCTTCTCCAGACTGAACAACCCCAGTTCCCTCAGCTGCTCCTCATCAGACTTGTGCTCCAGACCCCTCACCAGCTTTGTTGCCGTTCTCTGGACACGCTCCAGCACCTCAGCATCCTTCTTGTAGTGAGGGGCCCAAAACTGAACACAGGATTCAAGCTTCGGTCTCACCAGTGCCGAGTACAGGGGCACAATCACTTCCTTACTCCTGCTGGCCACACTATTTCTGATACAGGCCAGGATGCTGTTGGCCTTCTTGGCCACATGGGCACACTGCCGGCTCATGTTCAGCCGGCTGTCAACCAGCACCCCCAGGTCCCTTTCCGCCGGGCAGCTCTCCAGCCACTCCTCCCCAAGACTGTAGCGTTGCATGGGGTTGTTGTGGCCAAAGTGCAGGACCCTGCACTTGGCCTTATTAAACCTCATACAGTTGATCTCTGCCCATCGATCCAGCCTGTCCAGATCCCTCTGCAGAGCCTTCCTGCACTCCAGCAGATCAACACTCCCACCCAACTTGGTGTCATCTGCAAACTTACTGAAGGAGCACTCGATCCCCTCATCCAGATCATCTATAAAGATATTGAACAAGACTGGCCCCAGAACCGAGCCCTGGGGAACAACGCTTGTGACCGGCCGCCAGCCGGATTTAACGCCATTTACCACAACTCTCCGGGCTCGGCCATCCAGCCAGTTCCTCACCCAGTGAAGAGTAAACCTGTCTAAGCCACGAGCCGCCAGTTTCTCCAGGAGAATGCTGTGGGAGACACTGTTAAAGACTTTACTCAAGTCCAGGTAGACAACATCCACAGCCTTTCCCTCATCCACTAGGTGTGTCACCTGGTCATAGAAGAAGATCAGGTTGGTCAAGCAGGACCTGCCTTTCATGAACCCATGCTGGCTGGGCCTGATCCCTTGGTTGTCCTGCACATGCCCTGTGAGCACTCTCAAGACCAACCACTCCATAATCTTCCCCGGTACAGAGGTCAGGCTGACAGGCCTGTAGTTCCCAGGATCCTCCTTCCAGTCTTTCTTGTAGATGGGTGTCACACTGACAAGCCTCCAGTCTTCTGGGACCTCCCCTGTTAACCAGGACTGCTGATAAATGATGGAGAGTGGCTTGGCAAGCTCCTTCGCCAGCTCTCTCAGTACTCTCAGGTGGATCCCATCAGGCCCCATAGACTTGTGGGTGTCCAGGTGGTTTAACATGTCCTTAACTGCTTCCTCCTGGATAACGAGGAGTATATTGTGCTCTATTACTATGCAGTGGTGAAGCTGGCAAGCAAATAGTATCTGCCTTGGAAAAAATTACACATCTGTGCACAACCTTATGGCTTTCTGAGTGCTGTGCGTTGTCCATCTACTGCTTGTTCCTTGCCTTGGATTGAGATATACAAATACTTTCAAATGCTACCCTTTCATCTTGAGAAAGCTGATTGCATTCCAGTGTCATCTTATGCAGCCTTTCTGGGTCATGTCTTGCATAGCTAAAATTTTCACGGCTTCATTTTACCAAAAGTACATAAAAATGAGATTCATCATCAATCCATCATGGTTGGCTCTGTCATAGCTTGTGTTTTTCATGGAGACTCCTCATGAGAGTTTGATAGTACAGGAGACAGAACTGGCAGCTGTGGTGCCATTTCTCTCCCATTCCCTTCAGTCATGGTTTTGTAAATTCAGGCCATTGCCCTGTACTTTGCATCAATGCAGCCCTCATGACACGAGTACATGAGATTTGCCTTTTTTTGGTGGATTTGTCTCATGACTCCATCAATGTCACAGACCCTGCAAAAGAGACACATGAATATATATTTATTTATGTATCATTATGAATGGAGAAAGGTGCTGGTGTAAGGGTTAGCTGCAAACTAGGCCTTGAGTCTTTAGAAGTGTTGGGGCTGCCCATCTTCAGATCTTGGAGAAATCATTAATTTGCTTCTTGAAACATATGCTGAAAGGCAGTTTTTTCTGGTTGCAGAGGAGGTCAGTAGGTCAAGAAGAATGCCAGCTATTTTTTAGGAGTGCAGAGCCATGCTAGCGCTTCTAGTCACGTGAGGAATTGAGCATGTACATCTGTTCTGGCTACATGTACGTGACATGGCAAATGTTGTAAGGCACATGGCTCCCTCCATGCTCCAGCGCATTTATGTGACTGTCACTCACCTTAGTTCCATCTATTGATAACAAATATATTTTTTTAGTTCCTATAAAAATAGAGAGAAAACAAAGGTGATGTAGTGATGAATTTTGCATTACGGGGGATGAATTTATGGATGAAAACTTTCTGTCAGTCCAAATACACTTCAAATGTGAATAGCAGATTTCTTCACTTGCCTGAAATCCTGTTCAGGAGATGGAAGTCAAGAATAATTTTATAAAATTCCCTATTTTTAGTTATGTATTTAATTTATAAAAAAGATACTGAGTTTGAAAACGTGTGGTGTTTCCCAGCATTTCACTATATGCTTACTAGAAATCAGAATGTATGCTGTAAACAAAACCAGTTAATATGAAGAGTAAGTGCATTAGTTGCTGAGAAAGAAGACCGAATTGGTCTTTGACAAGCTTACCTTGCTTTGAGCAACTGTTTCTACTCCCATACAATTCAGTGGCAAAACTCCCACTCATTTCAGTCATGTAGGACCAACCCCAGAGACAAGAGAGCAGCAGCAAAAGGCTTTTACAAAACAATGAAAATATGATGCAGAGAAATCTCAGGACACCCAACTGGTCTCTATGAATGTATCAAAAACAAAAAAATGAAATCTTGATCTTTCAGGAAAAGAAATCTGTTTGGAAAAGTATGCATTCAGCAAAAGATATCACACTTTACAGGAGAAAGCTGTGCATTATGGAAGGAAAACTGTCTGCTGAAAGTTAGCAGGGCACCAATATCCAGGAAGCTGAACTTTGGAAAAACGTGTGCAATGCTCTTCCTAAGAGATATGGTGGAGTGGTCAGGGGCTGAATGCACTCATCTTTTAGGATGGATTCCTCTGTGGCTTTGGGAACATGTCAGGTGGTGCCTGGGAAAAAACATGGGAAGCTTGAGGAATGCAGTGAAATTTGTTTCTTTCATATCCTGTAAGAGAAAGATTTTTTTTTTACCCTGGTTGTTTCTAAGGTCTGTTAAGGCTTGTTTGTTGTCAAAGAGTTTCCTTTGTTCTGCATCTTAAACAACCCAAAACAAAAGACCTCTTGTGCCCTTTCAGGAACCTATTCTCCTGTCAATGCAAAGCAGTTGTGGGAGTCCAGTTTCTGCAGACTTCCTAAATGGTTTAACACAACCCCAAACATTATGATCCTGGATATGCTTTGCCTTCTACATTTTAGAAGGGGGGAAGGTGTTATTACTGCAGACAATTTAAAACCATAACAAAACGTGTGCTCCAGTTTAATTTGAGAACGGAAAGTGAATGGTATTGTAAAGCTTAATGTTTATAGGAAAGAATGCTTTTCCTTTTCAGCTTTTTTCTTAAGTCTGAAATTTGTAAGAGGAAGTTCAAAGAGGATATACACATTAGTTCCTACTTGGTTATTTTCCATATGTGAGGTCAGTAGATTTCAGCGGATTAGTCTGGGTTCCTGAACAGCTGAAAAGTTTTGAAATCACCTTCCTGAGGTTTTGAAGTAGGGTATTATAGTTTGCAAAGAAAAAGATCAGTTTGAGCAGGCTTCCTGCATTGCCTGTTTACACAGAAAGTGAGAGTAGAGTGGTCTGAAACGGGAGTTGAGTGTAATCAAAATCATTTATGACATCTTCTAAAGCACATCCATTATGGCAATGATTTAAACCTCATCATGCTTTTTAATAACCAGTATACCTTTCAATAACCTTGAGACACTACCTCATTCTACACTGCTGATTACAGTTGAAACCTTTTGGGAGAGGCTGATTTATTGTTTCAGGGCAATTTTCAGTACATCTAAAGAAAAGGCCCAGTTCAGTGGAACTTGTTTTTCTAAAAAACCACAGACAATATTTTCCCTGACAAGCAACAGTAATTAATTTATTGTTGTGAGGTCACAAAGCGATTTTCTCACAAAGACTCGATTCAGGTTTCTAGAATCAGAAATACTCACCATTTGGGTTCAAATATGCTTTTCCCAGCTTCAGTTTAGAAGTGAATTGAAGTGAGTCCTTATTTAATATTTTCATTGATTTATCTCAAAATTTGTAAGCAGACTTTCCCAAAGATTCAGAATTAAAAAGCAAACCTAACACAGAAGGTAGGTGCAGAGAAAGTTAAGGGAATGACAATGAATATTTTCACCAGTAATTTCTTACAGAAACACTTCATAGACATGAATACAAGGGAGATGTTCTCAAGGGAAGCTTTGCGTTAATGTATGAAATAGTTAATTTCAAAATAATTAATCTGAAAGTTTTTGAAGATGCTGAGGCTGGCAGAAGTTCTGGTGATGTGTTCTGTAAATCAGTCTCTTCCCACTGTTGTAAATATTTTTGAATGGACTTACAGAGGAAAAGGTGAGTATTGAAAGGTGCAATCTAGGTTCAGAATAGCTTTGAGTGCTGAACACTGTCTGGTTCTGCTCCAGGAAAAATGGATGCTGAGTAACCTCAGAGATGTGTAGCTGGTTAGGAGCACTAAGTTTATTACCTTGGTTTCTTTGAAGTCCTGCAAATCCCAATCTCTTTTGCAATTTTCTCCTGTACATTATTCTGTTTCTTCTGAGTAATTTTTTAAGATACCTGACATCCAGTGTACTGGTATACAGCACTATATGCTGCACCTTTGTAGAAAGAAATGTATTTTGCCATGAATATTGTATGATCTTATACTTAGTTTATTTGTTAATATATAAACAAAGGAAAGGAAATTTAAAAATCATTGTTGACCTCCATTTTAACCCAGCAATATCCCTAAGGATATACCTAATTTGAAACCAGTGAGTCTACTCAAGGTCTTATGTTAAACCTGTAGTTGACAATCTTTCTGTATCAGGGTTTAGCTTTGACAGCAGGAATGGCCATTACCTCTGGCAAGACAACTTTTTTTATGAAGAGGTGTGCAAATTTTCCACCTGCATGGAAGTCCAATCTGGTGTTCACTGCCTTGGTAGCATAACTCCTTTGAACTTACACATAAGGTATGGCTAGGGATAGGGTTTGGCTTTTAAATGTTATTAGTATCGAACCATAGAATCATCTAGGTTGGAAGGAAAAGACCTTTAAGGTCATCGAGTCCGACTGTTAACCTAACACTGCCAAGTCCACCACTAAACTATGTCTCTAAGCACCACATCTACACCTTTTTTAAATGCCTCCAGGAATGGTGACTCCACCACTTCCCTGGGCAGCTTGTTCCAATGTTTGACAACCCTTTTGGTGAAGAAATTTTTCCTCATATCCAATCTAAACTTCCCCTGGTACAACTTGAGTCTGTCTCCTCTCGTCCTATCACTTGTTACTTGGGAAAAGAGACTAACACTCACCTCACTACAACTTTCTTTCATGTAGCTGTAGGGAGTGATAAGGTTTCCCTTCAGCCTCTTCTTCTCCAGGCTAAACAAGCGCAGGTTTATGCATGTCTGTGCGGAGTTACATACAAGATATACCTGAGTATCACAGAGAATTTTATAAATAATTCACAAGTCATACTCATCTCAAATCAGAGACTGTATTATTAGTGTTATATGTGCATAGACACCTCAGTTCCGTATGAGTTCCAGGCTATTTTGTGGTAATTGCAATTTATTAATTGCACAGTACAATCCAAAAATGCCACTTAAACAACTTCTTGAGTTATTTAAATATCTTGCTAGCAAGAGTTCAAATGTACAGTGTATAGAAAACAAGGGGCAGAAATCCAAGTGCACCTCATTCAGCAGGGAAAATTGCAGCTTATTTCTCATCTTCATAGGATAAAATGTATCCCCTTAATTGTGCCTTCTCTTATGGTCATGCTGTTCATTTACTGTGGACAGTTTATGTCTTAAACCTCTAACCTAAAGTTTATGTCACCTCTTATGAGGTGACAGTGACACTATGTTTTGGATTTTTCTTTTTTTCCTGATCCTTGATGACTGCTGCTGAAACACTCTCAGCTCACAGGCAAAAAAGTTCCCTCGTGTGAAAAACATTGCAAAGACTAATATAGGAAGTCATGGGCAGCATTTACCTTCCATGCCGATGTTAGAAGCTTCTCTCCCAGTCTTGACATGCCTTCAGTGGAGGGAGTGGAGCTCCTTCAGTAGTGATGCACAGCACCTATGCTAAGACCTTGATTTGTGAAGCTTTCCTTAAGCTCTTGCTCCTCCTGAAGGAGGAGCATTCTTGTTTCCAGAAAAAATGTGATGATTTTCCCACTGTCCAAAATTCTGTCCACTTTCTTCCAGCAAAGGAAGTGTTAGATGATAAAGTGATCAGGAGCATAGAGCAGATTGAAGCCTGGAGCAATGCACTGGTGCTGCTTGCAGTCACTGCGACAAGCTTTGGATGAGGCCATGAAACCAACCCAGACAAAACCTCCAGGCAAGCATAGGGCTTTATCTTTGCCCAAGGAACATTTGAATTGGCTTCACTCACTGAGGGATTAGGCAGTTGGTTTTCCAATATATGTATTTGAAAACTTTTATTTGAGGTTAAGTGATTGAGGCAGAATATCTAAACCAAAAGAAATCAATTTCCAGGTCAGTGTAAAAGATATTAAAGTAGTTTTCTTGCCAGTTCCCAGCTTCATCTGTATAAATGTCACATAATTGGCCCAGTAAGAAATTTGGCCAGCCTTAGCACAAAGCTGTTTTTTTTAAAGTGCACGGCATCTCCGCAGTTTCCATTCTCTTCCTGGAAGAGAACAGAGTTTTTGTGTCATGATCATCATTGGAAGAAATGGCACGGAGCTGCAAGACTTTATAAACTAGTTTCATTGATTTGGTTTTGTCAGTCCAACAGCTGTCTCCCAGCCCCGCTGTCTTCCTTACCAACATCAGTGCTTCCATCACTCCAGTCTTCAAAGAAAGATAAAGATTTTTTTTGCTAAATAAGCTTTTGGTTCCAGGGGATGAGTGTGTACATAGGATTCTGTCCAATTCAAATGAAGGTTTCATCCTGCACAGGCTTGGCTCATCGGTATAAACTCAGGTGTCACTGAGGAAGAATAAAAAGTACCCTATGGAATATGTCTTATGATAAAAAAACATTTCCCAGCATAAAAGAGTTTTAAAAAAGTTTGTTATTTTTCTCATAAAATTCTTCATAGAGTCAACAAAGAAAGACAAGTTCAGCAGTCATACTCATGAAATTTATAGCTATCTGTTTTCTTAATAGTATATTAAAAAGAATTAAGCTACTGGACTAAGTTATTCAGATGAAAAGATTCCTGGATAGAGTAAGTTAAAAAGACTGACAGTTAAAGTTGTGCCATTCAGCTATGTACTACTCTAAAATGTTCCTCTGTTTTCCTTGGAACATGATTTGCAACACTGGTGATGTATGATTGTTAGAAGAAGATTTGACACTTCTCTTTCCACACAGTTCTGTCTGATTCCAACAACAGGTCATAGTCTGAGCACATTTTGAATTTTTTCATGAAAAGAAAAGATAGATAAATTGTGCACAGTTATCCTGTCTAATAGAAGTGTAACAGGCCAGCTTCTCCTCTGGTTGTAATAAATGTTACATGCCTTTATTTCTAAATGGAAGACTGTCTACATTAAGTTAAAATATTTTCCTGTTATTATGGAAATGTTGACTGTTTATGCATAACCAAAACAGAATTCTCCTAAGAGTGAATCTTTGGGATTTCCCCGCTGCATCTGAAATTAAGTCACTGTAATGTAGAGCTGAACTGTCATTATCTCCTATGTTTAAACAAAGGCTTGATCTAAATCAATTTTTCCTGTAGTTTTATACATTAAATCAGTTTGTGCAGAATCCAAATCCACAAAGAGTTTAGGGAAAAAAGGCACTTTTTGTACACTTCCTTCTTGTCTGTCTGCATTTTCAAAGTGCATTAAAATATTTCCTGTCTGTACTTTGAATGTAACGTTACTGTTTTTAAAATTTCTACAACTTGTACATCTTGATTATTACTCTAGCTTCATACATTTATAATTGCTTCATAGTTTTTAGATGCTCTACACAACCAGTCTGCTATGAGCACTTAAGTTACGTTTACATGATCTACTCACTTTATGTGCAGACCACTTTCATCTGAAAATTCTTAAATTTTTCCCACTGGAAATTAAATACTATCTGCTATGTTATTTTTTTATAAGATTTACTTTTTCAAATGTTTAACTACTGCATGTGGTAATAATATAAACCATCAATCACTTATCACAAATATTCATGGAAAATCTGATTCTGTACTGAGCTATATTTTGTCAGTGGCTTTGGTAAATGTTAAATTTTGTTTTTGTAACTGTAGCCAGGAAAATTAACATTCACTTTAGAAATTCATTTGGAAGATTTGTTCCATGAATTATTTTTTTGGCCAAATTTCAGACATTACAATTAGTTACTGATTAAACACTGCTATGCTACTCGTATGGACATTCATTATTTCAAACAGGCTAGAAAAACACAATATATTGGTTTTAATAATAAAGCTAGGTTGACATTTCCTTGTACCTGAGGCCAGCACACACTAGTATACAGATGGCCTGCTAATACTGATTGGTTTTGATTCTTCATGTTCTCATGAGTAGGTATGCATATGAACTACGGGCAAACACTGTTGTTCGTATTCATACTGTTTAACATGCTTGTCCAGCTGATGAGTTTACAGCTCTTGCTTAGACCTTGGGAAGTCTTCTCCTTGCATGACATCCTTATGCACAAAGGCAGACTCTCAAAGTCAGTGCAGCACTTGCATGTATAAACATTTTTGGTAGCTTTGCCTAAGGGGGCATATAAAGACTAGCTGCAGCCTGACAAATACAGTAGCTTTGGTTTACTAGGTCATCCTTTGGCTGACTTTTAGGCATATGTGATTGATTGTACTTATTTTCTTTTTTAAGGATGCTGAATACTTCACCAAGAAGCTTGAAGAGCATATTTTGGTCTTTAAAGCAAGGTTGCAGAGCCCATAGCACAGCTCACAGCTCCTTGATTGCTTGAAATCTGCTTAGGGCAGCAGTGCTTTACTCCAAATAAGGGCAACTGCTGTCTTGTTTTCTCTGTCAAAAGTGACATGAAGAGTGATACAACTGTGACAAACTGCTACGGATGGATCTATCTGCTGGAAAGCTACAGGTGCGGGATGAGCAAGAGATGTTTGCACTAGCTTCAGAGGAGAACCATGTGGATGAGTTACATCACGCGTTAAAGGGGCTTGGGCAAGGGCATGAGTATACTTCATCCATGTTTGCTGGAGAAATCATTTTTTCCCCACTCAGAGCTGCTCCTTCCCCCTCCCGCTGCAGAGAGTTATTGCCTCCCCTTCTCTTTGCTGGTGGCAACTCTGTAATGTTTCATTCAAAATGGGTGAGTTTAGCAGAAGATCTGCCATTTAAAGTACTTCAACCTAACCCTGATTTTCTGCCTCTGTAATCTCTCCAGCTGGTCTCAGTGAAAGTTCCCATCTCAGTGGCACTGTTTTGTCAGGATCCTTCTTACTCATTAATCTCTGTAAAGATCTGGCTTGTAGTCCCACATGTTTGTTTGACCAAAATTGGCACTTCTTACTGAATGGCTGGCATGTCCTTTTTAGGTTTGACAAGAAATAGAAAGCTAATGAAATTTGGCACCTTTATAATGGAAGTGTTACAACTGGGAAAATTAGATAGCTCTTTATTAAAATAGATTCAGAATCTTAGATGTGTATTATTTATTGTTATTTATAGACCTAGTGGATTGACCAGTGTATTTGTGGCTGTGCAAACAACATGCCATAATTTGATCCATCTGTTTTATGGAGAGTTTTGGAAAGCCCTTGTAAAGTGCCTTCTTAGTATAAGATGATGATTTGTTTTTACGGCTTCAGTGATGTTATTTTGCTGTGTAGGGGCTGTGTGACATAATGGATGTCACAGGCTCCCTTGCAGCTTTGTGAATCCCTGGTGCTAGCCAATTCCTCAGGACCTGTATGACATAAATAGGAAATAAAATGAAGAGTTCATTTTGGCTGGAATTTAATTTAATTAATAACATTAAACATATGAATCGTTCCCTTGAAGTCTGTGGAAATATTCTCTGCTTTTAAACTTATAAACATGCTTAATCACCTTGCTAAAATAGTTACTTTACTGAATCAATTAGTTTAATAATTCTGTGTATCAAGAATACAAAGAACAGTGAAGGTGCCCTTTAAATGGATCAAATAGCATGACTACATGTGGAAAAGACAGGGGAAACAGCCAGGCTGAAAATTTAGCCAAAGACAAAACATTCCTCTGGTGATGTGTGGTAAGTGTTAGCTGAAGGTATTCAGCACCTCACAGGATCAGGCCTTCTATGATTAAATTGTTGTACAAACCCACGGTAATAGATACTTAAATAATAAAGTGAAAGTGGAGATAGGAAAATTGGGTGGGAACAAAACTAACTTAGTGCATTAGAAAGGTTATTGTTTGAGTTCCCAGTATTTAACAGCTGGATTAGCAGTGCGGCGACTCTGAATTCAGCAGCAGTGTTGTTCTGGCCAGTTAATCTGTGTGAATGTTGACCTGAGCAACAACACCGTGGTATGTACAACTCAGGTCAGACATGTCTCTTATTTCTGACTGCTTTTTCTCTTGGGTGGTGTTTATTTTCTTCCCAGAAAATATGGTAATATTTGGATTTATTCAATCTTGTGGCAGTCTTGTACTACTTATTCTAATGTCTCTTGTTAAACCCAACCCACACATTATACCTTCGTGTAAATAACTCATTTAGACCTAAGCCCTAAACCCTCTGCTTAAGGCTGAGTGAGCTGGACTGAAGGAAAACAATATGTCCTCACGTGGAGTGGAGCCAGAAGAAATGTTCTTTGACCGCAAAGCAGTGCTTGCCATGCTAGATAACATTGTCTCTAATGGGAGGGTGCATGTACAGCTTGTCTCCAGTTTCTCTTTTCTGGGGTCCTGCGAGGAGGAACATCACTGTGCCAGTGAGCAGAGGGCTGGTGGGGCATGTGGAACTTGGTCTTTTCCCCTGTTCTTCAACATTGTGCCTTACATGTCAGCACTGATATCATTCATGTTTCTCTAATGTTTTTCTAACACACGGACTCGTGACATGGCAGAGCGTGAGCGTGACTCTTCATCTCATTCTTGTAGGTTGTTGCTTATGACTCTGTTAGGTCTTGGTGTTAATTGTTAGCATAGTCCTTACTCATTGATAGCCATGGATAAACTACTTCACCTGGGAGCTTATTAAAAAATCAGAAAACAAGGGACTTTTTTGGAACAATCTACAGGAAATTTATTTGTCCCCTGTCAGAAATACAATCTTTGTAAAGGGGATGGATGATTGGTATTGCAATTTGGGTTCTTTCAGTGAGAGAGACTTTTTTCCCACAGAAATGTAGGAATAACCTCTCTCACAGGTAAGTTTTTTTATAGTAAAAAAATCCCAAAGAGGAGAAGCTGGAAGCCATTGCACGATGGGAAAATTATGATATAGTTGCAATCACGGAAACATGGTGGAATTACTCAAACAAGTGGAGTGCTGCAATGAATGGCGATAAACTGTTCAGAAGGGATAGGCAAGGAAGGAGAGGCGGTGGGGTAGCCCTGTATGTTAGGGAGTGTTCTGACTGTCTAGAGCTTGATGATGGTGATTATAGTGTTGAGGGTTTATGGGTAAGAATCAGGAGGAAGGCCAACAAGGCAGATATCATGGTGGGAGTCTGTTATAGACCACCCACCTAGGATGAAGAGACAGACAAAATATCTCAGCAGCTGAGAGAAGACTCACAATTGCCAGCCCTTGTTCTCGTGGGGGACTTCAACTTACCAGATGTATGCTGGAAGTACAGTACAGCAGAATGGTAACAGTCTAGGAAGTTCCTCGAGTGTGTGGAAGATAACTTCCTGACACAGCTGGTGAGTAGCCAGCTAGGGAAGGCACCCCATGGACCTGTTTGTGAACAGAGAAGGACTTGTGGGTGATGTGATGGTTGGAGGCCATCTTCGGCATAATGATCACAAAATTTAGAGTTTTTGATTGTTGGAGAAGTAAGGTGGGGGGTTAGCAGAACTGCTGCCTTGGACTTCTGGATGGCAGACTTTTGCCTGTTTAGGAGACTGGCTGACAGCATCTCTTGGGAGGCAGTCCTGAAGGGCAAAGGAGCCCAGGAAGGCTGGACATTCTTCAAGAAGGAAATTGTAAAGGTGCAGGAGCAGCCAGTTCCCATACGTGCCAAAAGACAAGCCAGCAGGGAAGAACACCATCCTGGCTGAACAGAGAGCTTTGGCTGGAACTCAGGAAAAAAAGGGTTTATGACCTTTGGAAGAAGGGGCAGACAACTCAGGAAGACTACAAGGATGTCGTGAGGTTATGCAGGGAGAAAGTTAGAATGGCCAAAGCCCAGCTAGAAATTAAGCTGGCTACTGCCATAGAAGGCAATAAAAAATGTTTCTATAAATACATTAGCAACAAAAGGAGGGATAAGGAGAATCTCCATCCTTTATTGGATGTGGGGGGGAAACATAGTGACAAAAGATGAGGAAAAGGCTGAGGTACCTGATGCCTTCTTTGCCTCAGTCTTTAATAGTAAGACCAGTTGTTCTCTGGGTACCCAGATCCCTGAGCTGGAAGATGGGGGAGGGGAGTGGAATGAAGCCCCCATAACACAAGGGAAAATGGTTAGAAACCTGCTACACCACTTAGACACACACAAGTCTCTGGGGCCACCTAAGGGTACTGAGGGAGCTGGCAGAAGTGCTCACCAAGCCACTTTCCATCACTACTGGAAGTATTCAAGAAACGTGTAGACATGGCACTTCAGGATGTGGTTTAGTGCACATGTTGGTGTTGGGCTGATGGTTGGACTTGATGATCTTAACGGTCTTTTCCAATCTTAATGACTCTGTGTGATTCTGTGATTTATCAGCAGTCCTGGCTAACCGGGTAGGTCCCGGTTGACCGGAAGTTAGCAAATGTGATGCCCAACTACAAGAAGGGCTGGAAGAAGGATCCAGTGAACTATAGGCCTGTCAGTCTGACCTCAGTGCCAGGGAAGGTTATGGAGCAGATCATCTTGAGTGCCATCATGGATATACAGGACAACCAGGGGATCAGGCCCAGTCAGCATGGGTTTATGAAAGGCAGGTCCTGCCTGACTAACCTAAACTCCTTTGACAACATGACCCGTTTAGTGGATGAGGGAAAGGCTGTGGATGTTGTCTACCTGAACTTTAGTAAAGCCTTGGACACCATTTCCCACAGAATTCTCCTGGAGAAACTGGCTGCTCATGGCTTCGATAGGTTCGTGTTTCACTGGGTAAAAAACTGGTGTATGGCTGGACCCAGAGTTGTGGTGAATGGAGTTAAATCCACTTAGTGGCTGGTCACAAGCAGTGTTTCCCAGGGCTCAGTATTAGGGCCAGTTCTGTTTAATATCTTTACCAACAATCTGGATGAGGGAATCGAGTGCACCCTCAGTAAGTTTACAGACAATACCAAGTTGGGCAGGAGTGTTGATCTGCTTGAAGGTAGAAGGGCTCCATAGAGGTATGTGGACAGGCTGGATCAACTGGGCCAAGGCCAACTGTATGAGGTTCAACAAGGCTAAGTGACAAGTCCTGCATTTGGGTCACAACAACCCCATGCAACGCTACAGGCTTGGGGAGGAGTGGATGGAGAGCTGCCTGGCAGAAAAGGACCTGGGAGTGCTGGTTGACAGCCAGCTGAATAGGATCCAGCAGTGTGCCCAGGTGGCCAAGAAGGCCAACAGCATCCTGGCCTGTATCAGCAATAGTGTGGCCAGCAGGAGTAGGGAAGTGATTGTGCCCCTGTACTCGGCACTGGTAAGGCTGCACCTCAAATACTGTGTTCAGTTTTGGGCCCCTCACTACATGAAAGACATTGAGGTTCTGGATTGCATCCAAAGAAGGGCAACGAAGCTAGTGAAGGGCCTAGAGAACAAGTCTTGTGAGGAGTGGCTGAAGCAACTGGGGTTGTTTAGCCTGCAGAAAAGGAGGCTGAGGGGAGATCTGATCACTCTCTACAGCTACATGAAAGGGGGTAGTAGTGAGGTGTGTGTCTTTTCTCCCAAATAACAAGAAATAGGACAATAGGACAAGGCCTCAACTTGCACCAGAGCAGGTTTAGAATGGTTATTAGAAAAAAATTCTTCACTAAAAAGGTTGTCAAGCATTGGAACAGGCTGCCCAAGGAAGTGTCACCATCCCTGGAGGTATTTAAAAGAGGTGTAGATGTGGTGCTTAGAGGCATTGTTTAGTGGTGGACTGGGCAGTCTTAGGTTAATGGTTGGACTCGACGATCTTAAAGGTCTTTTTCAACCTAAATGATTCTATGATTATTTCTACTTCTGTGGTGATGCCTGGAATCCCCAGACATAATTTAAGACTTTTTGGTCTAAACACAATACATGTACACAATAGAAAGATAATTACTCTTTGTAAATAATTAGTTTTTTACCAACCTCATAGCAACAACATCAACAACTTCCATCAGAAGGTAACCAGATTTGTGTGCTTGTTCTGCCTGTATCTTCATGTTAAATGGTGTGAGAAATTGCCAGGTCGTAACTTGCTGAAAAATCATGATAAATACAATGCAGCTGATACGTATTTATTAGATTCATGCTATTCAGATATTTTAAGAATTAATAATATAAACTGCCAGTTTATTGTGAGTCATCTAATTCTTGCATATTTTATTCTAATGCTAAAACTATTCTTGCAATTCTTTGTGGAAAGCTGATACACATATATCTTTATGGTTTCTAATAATCCCTTTGCAAACATACATAAACTGTTTTAAATAATCATAAAAATCAGAATGATTTAATCATAAGGACTGAAGAAAATATAAATGCTCAATATCTAGATTCCTACTAGAGCTGTAAAAGTTAACAAAAGCATGCCCTCCTGAATTTGTTAAGTATGGTATTTTGGAATATTTACCACTGAACCCTCGTGATGTGACACAGACCTTTGAAAACAGTGAACCATTGGCTTGGTGAAACATACTGCCATTGACTTGGGCTAGCAATGCACCTCTATGCTTAGTCACACCAAACTGAGTCATTACTCAGAGATTTTGAGATAATTAAACTCATCATGGAAGAAAAAATGCTCCTAATGTGTGTGACAGAAGGCTCCAAATGATGCAGGCTAATACATTAATATAAGGCAGAAATATAGAGAGTTGTGGATTATATGGAAATTTAAATGTTGTAATAGCTGCTGAATGACAACTCAGCATTTTGGGCTGTTTTGGGCAATTAACTTCAGAATAGGTAGTATTGATGTGAAGTATCCAGCACATTAAAATGTATGCTTATGCAAATTTTGGGCAGATTCTTAGCATAACAGCAGATTTGATATGTCAACTTCTTTCAGTGCTGGCAATGAATAAGAAGTAGGGAAAGCTAGACATGAAACAGGTGTCACTATTCAGTTTTTTTGTGCTCAGATCAAGATTGCAGAACCTGGTGTAATTTGTCATCATCCCGATGACTTCACATGAATTCTGGCAGCTCCTAAGGACTGGAAGTGATGCTGTTGGTTTCTTTTAATGTTGTCTACAGGTGAATCAGCTTCTGGATATTACATGTGCCGTAAGCAAACCAATTTCATCTGCCAGTTTTAAACGTTCTCAAATACATACAAAGATACATCTTGAACTTATTAGTCCACCTGCACAGAAGCAGGTGTCTGTAGAAAAAAAACAAAATCCACAGGAAGAAATATTGTATATTGTATTAGAGTCCTCAAAAATGTAAACCTCAATCTCACCAGTGAGACCAAGGTTTTCTCTATTTGGGGTGCCTTCTCTTTTAAGATCACAGCAATCTTCTGATTTTATCTGATAAAATAATATGTGTTGAAATGTTGTACTTGAAGTCATACAGGTCTTTAAATAAAGTGCAAACTTCAATTAACAGGCAGGTTCTTTATACTTGAAACTTGGATTTGGACATGCTGGCATTTGCCTCCAGTATAGACATATGAAAATCCTGATCTCCGACATTTATTGTTTCGTGCTTCAAAATATTTAAAAAACATAGTGTCCTGGTTTTGCCTGGAATGGAGTTACTTTTCTTCCTAGTAGCTGGTACAGTATTGTGTTTTGGGTTTAGGATGAGAATAATGTTTACAACACACTGATGTTTTAGTTGTTGCTGAGCAGTGCTTACAGTAATTCAAGGACTCAGCTTCTCACACTGCCCTGCCAGCTAGTAGGCAAGAGGTGCACAAGAAGCCGGGAGAGGACATAGCCAGAACAGTTGACCCAAACTGGCCAAAGAGATACTCTATACCATATGATGTCATGCTGAACAATAAAAGGGGGGGGGGGGGTGCGGGCGGGAATTGGCTGGGAGGTGGCAGCCACTGCTCAGGGATTCATCAGTCAGTGGGTGGTGAGCAATTGCATTGTGCATCACTTATTTTGTATATACTTTTATCATTATTTTCCCTTCCTTTTCTGTCCTATTTAATTGTCTCTCAACCCATGAGTTCTACCTTTTCTTCTGATTCTCTCTCCCATCCCAGTGAGGGACAGTGTGCGAACAGCTGTGTGGTGTCTAGCTCCCTGCCAGGTTAAACCACAACACATGATCAGATGGCAAATTTGAGGGTGGGGAAAAGACAAAGACCTTTCTCTATTTTTTATTTTTTCTCTTAAAAGTACTTTGGTGAGGAAACATAGCCTTGTTTCATTGCAAAGGAAAGGTAAGTCCCAGCCAAAATGTGCCAAGGTCATGTGTGCTGGATGAGCATGCCAAGCAAACAGTGGTTTGATTTTACAGTCTCACCCCATTTTGCAGCCTCAAATATTCTTTGGTTTTCATTCCTTCTCAAAACCTTCTCATTTCTGTCATGGAGGGCCAGTGTCTGCCTTCCTTGAAGTGAAACAGCCTACTGTCATGTTGCCCACGTTCAGGAGGAAAGCTGCTTGCTCTGCAAAACAATCATCTGCAGCACAGGACGGGGCTTACCTGTTTTGTTAATTTTTTTAGTAAGGATTTTTAAATGCACCCCACTCCTCACCTCTGGACTGGTTTGGGGGCATAAAGATGTGTTTGGAGGAGCCCACAGAGCTTAAGCACCGCAGCTGGGCATTGCTGGGGCTAGTGGAGGCGAGTGAGGCCCTCGCCGTGCTGCCATGCTCGGCCTCAGCTCCCTGTCCCTCACGGCACAGGCGGCTACAGGCCTCCAGGATGCCCCTCACAGAGAGAGTACACGGGTGTCAGGACCCCTCTTGCTCCCTCTCCAGGGGTCTGGCTGCTGAGGGTGCCCTGGCCACTGAGGGTGGCCATCACCTCACTGGGGGTGGGGAGAGGCCCCAGCCAGGGAGCGGGGAGCCTGGTGCCATGTCCTGCCGCAGATCCGGGGAGTTGCTCTGGGCTGAGCAGGACCCTTATGGCCTCCCGACACCCACTTCATTCCTGGTTTTCCACTGAGTGAATTGCCCTATATGGGACCAGAGAGATGGGGCGTGGAACAACAGGAACAGCATTTGTGCAAAGCAGCCAGCTGAGAGGTCAGAAACGTGCTGACCTCTCAGCACGTTTCTCTCCCCTCTCGGCAGGGGAGAAAAGCGTCTGACATCATGGTAGCCAAAACGCCCTTTCAGCTGAGAAAAATCACAAATACTGGAGGCTTTTCTAGAAACTTCTGCCCTGGGGATGCAATGGCCAAACCCCAGAACTCAGCCCTCCAGACCCAGGAGGACACGTTTTCCCCATGGGCAGCAGTGGCCACCAGGTTCCCCGGAAATGTGGCTGAGTGGAACAGGGCCTGAAGCATACCGTTGGAAAGTTAGTTATTTACGTCTGAAATAGGCACTTTCGGCTCTTTTTCTTGCCAGTTGCAGATGCTGATTTATCTCCTCCTGGGTTAGACACTGGGAATGAACTACCCAGAAGTACCAGCTCTTTCACGCTGGCTTGTAAAAGGCACCTGTGGCAACAAGCCAAGAGTAGGAGGCCTAACCCTGAGCTGCCTAAATCAAGGCAAGGAAAGTCCCTCCACGAATAATGAAACTAGAGCCCCTATACTCGTTTGAAATTGGGTGTGGATCTGCACTGGCAATTCAACCCAAAAATTAAAAATCAGCACCAATCTTAAGATATGGAAAAACAGGACTAAAAGCTGTTGCCCCTGAACTTCAGGAGCATTTCTTTTCAGCTCTCTCTTTCAGCATGGGGAAGATACCACCTCCTGGTTTTATTAATGTCTCTTTTAAAAAAGCAATAGGCGATCATAGAGATAAAAGGGGAAGAGTCTGTAACTGTAAAAATATCCTTGGCTGCCTTCCTGCTTCCTGGGTAAATTAGATTTTGCTAAGCATGGTGCTTCTGAGCCTGGAATGATTCGGATGCCTCAATCAGTGTGTTTAAAGCTAGCCTGGGTATTTCTATGCTGTGCTGGAGTCTGGCATCCAGATAACCCTGAACGTGCAGCTAGGCAAAGTGGAGAGGAGTCACACTATGGTTTATGCCTTAAGCTTCTGCTATTTTTGCAGGCTGGCTTTATGTGTGCAACATTAAAAGCCCTGAGTGACACCTTTTTGAACACCTGAGGCTAAAGTTTGATTAGGTAACCTGCAGGTTTTCTTTACAGAGAAATACATTTTCCATTTTATAACTGTGGGCTTAGAAGTTGTTTTAAAGTTAACTTGCACAGATGCATATTTTAACATGTTTTGTTTTCCAGTATGACAGTTCTGGGGAGGTGGAGGGTTATAAGACATGACAAATGCCTACTGTTTGCAAATTCCAGAAAACGCAAAAGACACTATTTAACAGTTTAATAGACTTGGCAAGTACCTGGGGGCAAATATCAGGAATGTGCTCACAAATGTACATGTCCAGCATTTCCAGATTTTTTTTGTTTTGTTTTCTCAGCTGAAAGGTGCATTTTAGCCACAGAGAAACAAGACCACAGTATAGTTTGGGAAGGGAGAGTTTGGATAGGGCAAGTGAAACAGAAGAAAGTCCATGAAGTTTATCAGCTATCCCGACTATTTAAAAACAATTACCTGCAAGATTTTATTTAAACAATTCATGGCATTTGACTAATCCAGCACCACTTTTTTCTGGTTTACTTCTTTAGCTGAAGTATGTTAAACTGAAGACAGAAAGATCATCAGGGCAGATGCACTCAACAAATTTTCAGAAAAGACTATCTGAGAGAAATGATTCACCAAAATGTTTCAAAAACAGGCAACATGTATTAGCTCTGGTGTGCTGTTTATGGAAAGAGTCTGTGGTCCTCTTGCTTTATTCATGCAATAAATGCATTTCTTCAGGAGAAAAAATAGAACTATATACAGGAGCAATTTATTTCCTAAGAAACTAAGTTTCCTAAGTTTTATCTTGAAATTGCAAATATTTTTGAGAAATTTGATCACTTTGAAGCAGTGAAAAAACTCTTTCCTCAGAAACAAGAGGGGTCTGAAGAAACCTCTGTAAAAAGTATTTTAGCAGATTTGGTAGAAAAGTATTTCTGTTATTCAGAGGATAGGAATAACTCTACAACTTTTGTAGACTCAGCTCATGGAAATCAGAGGAAAAGGAAAGAGGTGCACCTTATTAAAACTCAGCTGTCTCTGGTAATGTCCCTTGTCCTGACAGGCTTATTTAGTTTTAAAGGGGCCTCTCTTTCTAGGACCCCTTTATGATGTCCCATCCCTGATTTTTTAAAGGGTTCCTGCTCAAGTAAAAGAATACTTTTTTTTAGGCACCTAAACACAATGACCTTGTTTTCAAAATGCAGCTGAGTGCTGAAATACTTCAATATTCCAGGTCATTATTCCCTGCAAAGAAACTATTGTAGGGTGACCTCTGATGAGCACGTTTCCAAATGTTCTGGAAGTGGTTATTTAATGAGTCAGGTCTTGGAGGGGGGGCAGAGGAACCTTCTGAAAAAGAATACATGAAACTTAGGATAAATACAATGATAGAAGTTTGTTGTCATATTAAGATGCTTTTCTGTTTCTCCTCTATTTCATGAAAAATTAATTTAAGGGGAATGTTGAAAACTGTATTGCAAAGTTTTGAGAGCTTTCAAGCTGGCTTGCCTTGTGCAAAAAATAATTCTACCTGTTTGTTCTATCTGGTTGTTTTACGACTCCTTTGCTTTCTGGACTTGCTTTGTTTTTACTAGTTTCTGAGATTTATTTAGAGACTGATTTTTTGTGTTCCTGACTCATAGAAAATTGAAGAAACAACAAACTAGTTTTAACAGAGGTTGTAAGAATTTTGCTAAAGTGAAGAATAAAGACTATTTTGTTAACCTGATTGCAAAACTGATTGGAGGAGTTCTCCATTCTTGTTTTAGTTGGCCTGAGAAAATAGCAAGCTATGCACTACTGATGATCTAAATGTTGAGATTAATCTCTATTTGCCTGATCGGAAAATACATTTGTTTCTCTTTACATCCTGTGTAGGGTAAAAAATTTATCTTTGCTTTGCAATAATTCTCCTCACTGTTATTATTAACAAAGGATGTTGCTCTGTTTCCCAGCAATAGATGCTGTTGGACCAAGGCCTAAATCTACAAAAAGCCTTAGATGCTGATGTGGGATTTAGGTGACTAAACCAAACAGTTAGATCTTCAAAATCCCTCTTCAACTGTTGCCTAATCCTGTAGGTGCCTAAAATCTGTAGAGGCCAAAGCTGTTAACATTAAGCTTCCCAGTACCTATGTCTCTGTTTACTTGGAAGTGCATCAGATGTTGATCTCCTTCCTGGTCATTCAGCCATTCTCAGAGCATGTTTGTGGAATTCAACTCCACAAAATGCAGCAGCTTCTTTCTCCCAGAGTTGTGAAGTACTCCTTATGCAGTAATTCAGATGTTACATTCCAGGGAAGAGAATGGAAGAGGACCAGATTCAATCCATCCCTTTTTGCTGGGCTTCAGCTCCACATCCTCTTCCCCTCAAGGATAATGTATTACCCAGAATTCTTGCTGTAACAGTTCTGGCCTCATGCTTTTCTACTTACTCATCTATACTGTTTTCTCTTCCAGCTACAACACGAAGGAGAAACATGAACCTGGGTTAATTACTTGAGAAGAAGGATATATCTGCTTCTTATGGCTCCTTCAGGAAAGGTGTAGAACTCTTAAAAGCTGTGGTGGACAGAAGAACTTCCTTGTAAACATGAGTGAGTTTCTTGAAAGACTCTAGGTCATTGTGGATACAAACATTAAAATGCTTATGGACAAAATTTGGATCCGAGGACTTAATTGTTACTTTCTCCATAGATTCAGGAAGTACTTTTCTGACATTTGATAAGTGGCAGTCATCTGAATGTAGCAGCAAACAAGCTGGATGGTGAAAACACCAAGAAATAAACACAATTGAGTTAGAAATCCTAATTCTTCCTGTGTTGCTCAGTTGGAGTTTCACAGTAGATTCTGTATGGAGGGAGTCTGAGGGGTGTCCCCGTATTACTCTGTTGCATGTTTTCCTTCTGCTGGACCAATGTCTGTAAATGTAAAATGCAGTTAAATTGGAAAACTAACTAAACTGGGCTGTCTCAAACACTAGAACTGCTTAAAAAGGAAATTCAAGTTCCCTGTTATTCTCCTTCACCTTGCCATTATGAGCATTACCAGTCATTTAGCTGGTTCACACTGATATCTCCAGTAAAAGATATTAGTAAAGTTGCAAAGTCAGACACAATTAAGTCAGGCAATGGTGGAATTAGAAAAGGCCATGAAGCCTGAGGCTGGTACGCTCATGTGCATTCACTGTGAGACAGTCTTTACATATGTGATCAGGCAGTGGTTTTGGTTTGGGGTTTTTTCTTTAATCAGGACTTTGCCTCTTCTAGTGTGTAGAGGATAATCTTAGCACTAACTAATCTACTCAGTACAGAATCACAGAATCACAGAATCACAGAATGGTAGGGGTTGGAAGGGACCTCTGAAGATCATCTGGTCCAACTCCCCTGCCAAGGCAGGATCACCTAGGGAAGGTTGCACAGGAACACGTGCAGTTGGCTTTTGAAGGTCTCCAGAGAAGGAGACTCCACAACCTTTCTGGGCAGCCTGTTCCAATGCTCCATCACCCTCACAGTAAAGAAGATTTTCCTCATGTTCAGGTGGAACTTCCTGTGTTCATGCCCATTGCCCCTCGTCCTACCACTGGGCACTACTGAAAAGAGACTGGTTCCATCCTCCCGACAGCCACCCTTCAGATATTTATAGACATCGGTAAGGTCCTCTCTCAGCCTTCTCTTCTCCAGACTAAACAACCCCAGGTCTCTCAGCCTTTCCTCATACAAGAGATGTTCCAGTCCCTTAATCATCCTCGTAGCCCTCTGTTGGACTCTCTCCAAAAGTTCCCTGTCTCTCTTGAGCTGGGGAGCCCAGAACTGGACACAATACTCCAGATGAGGCCTCACCAATGCACAGTAGAAGGGGAGGATAATGTCTCTCAACCTGCTAGTCACACTCTTCTTAATGCACCTGAGGACACCATTGGCCCTCTTGGCCACCAGGGCACATTGTTGTCCCATGGATAACTTATTTTCTACCAATACTCCAAAGTCCTCCATGCAGCTGCTTTCCAGCACGTCAACCCCTAACCTGTACTGGTGCATGGGGTTGTTCCTCCCCAGGTGCAGAACTCTACACTTGTCCTTGTTAAATTTCATGAGGTTCCCCTCTGCCCAACTCTCCAGTCTGTCCAGATCCCCTTGAATGACAGCACAGCCTCCTGGTGTATCAGCCACTCCTCCCAGCTTTGTATCATCATCAAACTTGCTGAGGGTACATTCCAACCCTTCATCTAGGTCATTGATGAAGATGTTGAACAAAACCAGACTCAGTACTGATCCCTGGGGAACACACACTACAGGCCTCCAGCTGGACTCTGTGCTGCTGACCACAACCCGTTGAGCTCTGTTGCTTAGCCAGTTCTCGATCCATCTCACAGTCCACTCATCCAACCCATACTTCCTGAGCTTTGCTATGAGGATGTTATGGGAGACAGTGTCAAGAGCCTTACTGAAGTCAGGGTAAACCACATCCTCTGCTCTCCCTTCATCTTCCCAGCTAGTCACTCCATCATAGAAGGCTATCAGGTTGGTCAAGCATGATTTCCCCTTGGTGAATCCATGCTGACTACTCCTGATAACTTTCTTTTCATCCATGTGCCTAGAGATGGCCTCCAGAAGGAGCCGTTCCATCACCTTCCCAGGGATGGAGGTGAGGCTGACTGGTCTATCATTTCCAAGGTCTTCCTTCTTGCCCTTTTTGGAGGCTGGGGTGACATTGGCTCTCCTCCAGTCCTCAGCCACCTCTCCTGTTGTCCATGGTTTTTAAAAAATTATGGAGAGAGGTGTTGCAACAACATCAAGCAGCTCCCTCAGCACCTGCGAGTGCATCCCATTAGGGCCCATGGATATGTGAGTGTTCAGCACCTGGCTGTATCCTCATTTTCCATCTTTTGGAACAATGTTCTCTGAAGATTTAATTTTGAATTTCCTCACAGGCTCTTCTTGGGCAAGCACCATTAGTTTATTTTCAGAATGCTGTAGGACGGGATGGTGTTTGTACTCCAAGTGTCCCAATCCTTCCCAATGCTATCCCATGCAGAAATATATTCACAGCCTGTTTTAGAACATATCCTTCCTCATTCACTGTTCATCTATAGCTGTCATACAATCTCCAGCTGTTTTAAACCTCAAAGAGCAAGAATGTGTATTGAAAAAATGCAAGACTCCTCTGTCCCATTTCATACCATGCATAAATGCTGGGTGAAATTGGTGGCAAAGACCTTATAAAGGCATAGTATTTCAGGAAGGTGAAAGCTGATGAGTTAAGAAAAGCAAGGCGTAATTATGATTTTGGAGGTATTGATGTTAATGATACACCAATGTACTGAGACAGTCAGCTGTTAAGGATCATTCTTTTCTTACAGCATAATGAAATTCTGATATTAGCAACTACTTACAGTACCCGTGTAATGAAATTGATAAGATTATGGCAGTATGAAAGCAGGATCAGATCACAAAGAAGTAACACTTGAGGTAAGAAATAATAAAATCCCACTAGAATACAAAACATAAGAAAACTCTACTGTTAGGTCTGTTGGAAATGTCTCTTAAACTTGTAGGCTTTTTGAGTGTGTATATGTTTTGGTTTTGTGCCAATACATTTGTCCATATGACTTCTTTTTGAAAGGTAAATCATGAAAGGTTCTTAAGACATGATAAGACTGTTAAATTCCTTTTACAAAGTATTTTCAAACTTTGAGTCCAAAGTGAACAGTTTGGGAAATGTGACAGCTGCCAATGCTAGCTGGCATATTTACCTTAATGGACATTGGTTAGGGAATGTTGTTTCTCTGACAAAGGAAACAGAAGTGCTGTATGGCTACTTTTACCCTAAAGAAGCCCACCTTTCTCGGGTTAATTCAAGGATCTTGGTATAAAATGAAGGCTGAGAAAACTGAATGTTGGTAGGCACTAGATTCTCTGTAAACTAGACATGAATAACAAGAGAAGCTGGCCCGTCTCTGTTACCAAAACAGCTTGGGTGCTTTGGAAAAAAGGAGCCACTAGCTTGGCAGTCCTGTTGAAGTAACTGGTAAATAAATCTCTGTGTTTTGTTTGGTGTTAGGATTGTTTTGAACACTTGATTTTGATTATCCAAGTTTTCTATTAGATGCTCTGAACTCTTGGCCTGAGACATCTGTGGTGCCTATAAAATACACTGTAGAGCAAGTTCATGCAAAGGTACCATGTTCAAACTCTGAAGAGCAAAACGGTGACGGCGACAGTAATGCCCTTTCTTTATTCCTCTGGTAGTGTCTAGCTTTTATATTTCATGCTACCTTGATCTGTGATTTGGAGAAACAACCCTAATAAGTTGGGAGGTTATTTTATTTGCTGTCGTGTGCATGTGCTAGAAAGCCTGTGGTTTCTACCAGATACTCACAGCCAAAGGGAACTCATATTAATAATAATGTCTTTAGAAACATGTCACTTATTACTTAATTGTCAGTATCTGCCTACACCATGTATAGACACAATTCAGATTTTAATTTGTAACTTGTGCCTATTTTTGTGTTGAGACTAAATATTAGACTGAAACTCTGCCTTCAAGAGAGAATGTGTTTGTGAAGTGGTATTTGTTAGTGTAGGTGTTGAATGCTGTTTTAATTATGTTTGTTCCACTTTTTTTCCGAATTTAACCCTTAGCCCAGTGTTCTCTAGTATTGCTAAGTTAACTGTTAACTGTTGTCTATTTTGTATCCATTTTTGCCACGTTAGTTTAACATTATCCTATTAGAAGATTTTTCCCCTCTAATGCCAACTGCAAGTCATTACCTTTTCTCCTCTCTTTCCTCTCTGCTGTCAACCATCTCCTGACCCTGGCCTTGCAGAAATGATTGTCTAGTGTGTGTGACTGAACCTACAACCAAAATGCTCATGACAGTTTATAGACTGTTAGGGGAAACCTAACTGGTTCACATCCTCCAGCTACTGGGTTATTTACAGTGAGCTCTTCCATTTCTACGAAACGTAAGTCTTTGTCATGGCAAAATGAAGTACGGAAGTTGTTGGTGTGTAGGTGTGGTGGTGTAGCAGTCTCTGTCCTTATCCTGTGAGATAATGTTAGAGGACATTGGCTCCTCTTGTACTATAAATACTCTTGCCAAAGTACTGAAAAACGAAAAAGAAGCTGTGAGGTCTTTTATACTTCTTTAGGGTGTTGTAGTCATGGATGCTTTTTCGTGTAGAAGTATCAGCTATATTAAATCTGATCTCTCCTGTTTTCCCTAAAAGGCTCTTTGGAAGTCCCATATGCACATTATAAGCTTTGTCAGTCCTCCATTGAAATACAAAATGCATTAGATATTTTTCCCAGGTGTCTCTCAATGTTTGAGTAAAATAGGTATTAATAAAAATAACTCAAAGCATTAAACAGTCCAAATAATAAAACACTTCCCCTCTCTATTAATTAGATTTTACTTATATGTTACTGTGGTGGTAATCCCACCTGTTCTCCAGCCATCCATAAGTCTTCCATTTTTATTCAGTACATTTCTTCATGTAAGTGTAGAACCCCTTCTTCCTTTTGTTCGTCTTTTTTAAAATAAGATTTATTTTTATAAAATTTCTGCTTTGTAGATTGTCTTTAAAACAGACCTTGAGTGGTGATACCAATAACTGTAATTTTTTCTTCTAACAGGGGCAACTTCACCTTCTGTTTCTTTGCCATCAGTGAAGTGCTAGTAGATGGCTTTTCATACAGCCATGTGGCCAGTAATAGCTAGTACCACTTTATTGACATGGAGAGTCTTTCAAGCATTCCTTGATGTATTGTTAACTCTGTTCTGCAAGCACTGCTTCTCTCCCCATCAGACTAGAAGGTGTTTTGTGCTAGGTTTCCAAGAAGCTGGAGGCAGGGAGATTTTCATAGAAAGCTCTTTTCTCTTGCAGCTTGCTTTACCTAGAACTGTTCAAAACCAAGATTTTCCTTATTTGGAACTTATTGCAGAATATCTTTGTCCCATCATTAACTGTGGATTCATAATCATAGGAATTGAATTCAGTGGCTATAACTATAAGCCACCTTTGTCCTTTGAAGCCACTGTTGTCATCAACACAGAATATTCATGCAAACAATATTAAGATTTCCTAAGTAAGTGAAGCCCTGTAGTGTTCACAGATACTACAGTTTGTAGCGCTCATTACAAAACAATAATATGGACCCCAAGGCAAAGCGTAACATTCACTTATTATTGAAATGTATTTTTTTAGTGCAGAAATAATAAAAGAAAATAATTATGTAATCTTGCCATTATTTAAAATTAAATAAATCCTTTGCTTTTTTTCCTCCCTCTTGTGATTACAAAAATACCCAAAAGGTCAGTTTGTGTCATGTAAGGTAACTACGCTGGAAAGGACTGTTTTATTTGGTATGTGAATATATTATTCTGAAGAGTTTGTTAAATTGTCTTGTATGTACATATTTCACTGCATCACTTCAACTAATGGATCTTGTTGAGGGTCTATACTTGCAAATTTTTCCCAGTTAGTAGACTCTGTATCTTTGTTCAACAGTGACTGTGTTAGCTATTCTTCCTCACTCCAAAGAGTTAATGATTTTTCATGAAATATTTTTGCTGAGTTTGATATTCATGGCAACTGAAGGACTGAATACACTGCCCACAGCCTTGCTGGTGTGAGTAGCATTTCCATCACTTGATTAAACCAGCTCAGTTTAGACACAGGCAAAAGCAGTGCTAGGTGTCCTCATTTGTGCACTTAGGAGAAAGATACAGAAAAGATTTGTCTTTCTGGCTTCGTCAGTGCACATCTTGCATCTTAAATTCCTCATACATGCCAAATCAGGTTGTTTTGAATTTGTCAACTGGGGACGTGTCACCTGTGTGGTCAGCAGCAAGGTGCCAATCCACCTTAAGTTCCCTTGTACAGCTCACTATAACAAAAGAAAGTCCTACTAGTGTCTACTCCTGAGTTAGTTAAGTTTATAAGATAGTGGCTAATGGTGTCCTTAGGTGATTTCTCTGGGTCAAGCTGTCCATTGTTTTAACAGAGTAACAGTCCTTGCAGGAACAGCAGCAAATGAAGCATCAGATAATTTGTGGCAGCTTTTTCAAAGTTGCCTATCCTATGCATAACACCTATGTCAGTAATTTGCATAAAAACCTTGAAAGTGCTGTGAAATCATTCACATTTAGCATGAGAGCTGAGGTTTGAGGGAATGGTATTGATGAGGCATGTTGGTGTTTCTGTGCATTTCCCTTATGCTTTTCTTGGATCTCTAGGGAAAGTGTCTGGAGAGGAAGATATATTTTTTCTCCTCCTCAAAGCTGAGAATTGTTAGTGAATTTACTGGTAGCTGAGTTAATTTTTCTTATGTGCAAAAGCATCAGGTTGCAAATGTTCCCATTCGGAACTCTTCCTTCTTCTGGACTAATGCCCCTTTTGAATCCTGTTTCTGCAAACTAATTCCACTTGGCTTTTCATCCCCAACATTAATGCCCACCTCAGTTTTGTAAAATAAAGCCTACATTTTGTGCTGCAGGGAACAGATTCCACAGGGGTCAGAGCTTTTTCTTTTTAACTTACAAAAAATATCCAATCACCTAAATAACCTAGGGGAGGCTTTCAGGGAAAGTGGTAAGATTCCTTTTTCCTTGATGTATCAGATATTTTCACTGCTGCAGTCTAGATACTGTAGTCCATGGATCTGGCAAATTCCAGATGGCTGTTATAGAGGTTCCCAAGAGGGATGTCTTTTTTTAATTGCCCAGGAGGGATGTCTTTGCCTAACTTCACAGCTTGTCCTATGAACATTTTTGCACATGCTTAGCTGTCCCTGCCACTATTTTTTTTTCTTGGAGGTCAGGTTTCTGTGTATTAAACAATTTTTTTTTCTTGCAATTGCACATGTGCATTTTCCTCCCAATGGCTCTGTGATGGTTAATGCAGTGAGAAAAATCATATCACACAGGACTATATTTTGAGATAATGGTGTGCAGAATTGTTTGAGTGTCCTTTCCAGTTAGCTCACCAGTAGTTTTGGACTTCTGCTTCTTCATTGCTCCACTGGACTGGTCATCCACGTCATGTCATGCAGAAGCCATACTAATTTACTCTATTTACTCTCCTCCAACCTCTAGATTTTCTGGGAAATGGCCAAAGACTCTGAGATATTGTAATATATCCAGTAACTCACCAAAGCTGTGTGAGAGAAAGTTCCATCTAGTTTTAGACCTAAATACAAAAAGATAATAAAATCCATACAGTTAAGAACCCAAAACAAACTGTCATCTTGTCCATCTCTTCCCAAATGAAGTGTAGTCTCTAAATTAATTTATTTTAATTTACTTTTCCTATGGTCCGTATTTGTAAAATATATGAAAGAAATGAATATATGTGAAAAAAATGAAGTCACTGCCCTACAGGTCTTTGCAGACAACACAATTCAATTTCAGAAGCAAAGCAAGTCTTCACAAAATAAACACTAATATGAGCATGGCAAGATGCAGTGGTTGGGTCATATTTTCACTGTGAGGGCAACTAACTGTGATATTCTGAATTCCTGACTCTTGAAACTTACATAGGAATTCTCTGTGGAACAAATGCTCTAGCTCCATCACAAATTAAGGTCTTAGGGCAGGAATTAGTGAAGTTTTGTGTTTTGTGCTACACAAATGCCAGAGTACTTTATCATAATATTTTCTTCTGAAGTTTAAAATCTGCAACTAGAAGGCAGTTCTAAGCAATCAAGTGACATGTTTTTGAAAAGTGTATTTAGCAAAGAAAAGCACTAAAGTTAAACTAATTGTCAGGGTCTCATTTTTACCTTGATTCTACTGTTGCAATTCAGGTCACAAAAGGACACAAGCTCTCAGTCACACAAGAACAGCACTAGGCAATTTGTGTAATACCTCTGTCTATCAGTCATAGGTGAACTAGTCATTGCCAGACTACAGTCTCTGGAGAGAACTTTGCTATACAAGCGTAATACTACTGGGAACTGGCAACATGGTGTTTATGAGAAAAGAACACAGAGAGATAGGTACAAGTTTCTGCTAGGATCTGTATTTTCACTGGTAGCTGGATGTGAAGCATTCATTTTGAAGCCTAAGAAATAGGATTTTAATTGATCATTTGACTTGGAATCTCAATGGAGACTAGCATGGGCCAGAGATCCAATTTGGGTTGAAGAGTTTTCAATGAACTTGTGGGATTAAGATGTCTGTCTTGGCAGATGGAAATGTTCTTTAGAGAAGACTTGTCACATTGCTGGACTTGTCTCAATAGTCTCCTCATCTCTTCCTGTACTTCTTATTTCACTTTATAAGAAGGTAGAGAATATCATCAACATATATGGAAAGGTGAGAATGATTGTGGTAGACCCAGAATAGCTTCTGATACTTAAAATAACAGAGAGATACTGTGAGTTAAAATGTGGAAAGAAAATTTTCCCAAGTTCCAACTTGTAACACCAAATCAACATTTGAAGCCATCTGAAAATGTTAAACCTATTCCAAGGTTTTAAGTGGGGGAATATGTTGCGTAGAAAGACACTGCAGGAGGGACCATTAAATCTAGTTCCCTAGCTATTATAGGGAAAGACAGAAAACAACATGTAATCAAATCCTATCTGGAAAATAATTACATTTTTTTCCTGATTCTTTCTTCTGAAAGGCTCTTCAAAATGCTCTTTTAAAGAGGAATGTTTAGATTCAATCATTCACTACTGGTTCTTATCAGCTGATTCTTTGGCTATGTCATCATATAAATACTGCAAAAGTTGTCTTTCGGTTTAAATACCTTTTCTCCACCACTGAGGTCTATCCATCTGTGTATTTGCAGAGAGAAATACTTGCTCCTTTCAGACTTAGCAAAACAAAACTCTTTCCATTTCCCATGTTTCCCTTTGGATGTTCCTGCTAGCTCTTCACTGAAGCTCTTCCGGTTTCAGTTCATCTGTGTCAGACATGAAGGGTGAGAATGGAACACAGTATTTCAGATTAGTTTTCTGCTGTGCCTTGACATGAAACATGCTTAGCTCTTTCTTCAAAGGCTCTTGTGTGAAATTGCCTGGGATACCTCCTTGTGTCAAGGAGATATGTTTATTTTTCTCCAGTTGTTTTTACCCTCTGTGTGATAATAAAAAATTCCCTGACAATGTGTAAGGTGGTATAAATCCTAGATCTGTACTGCAAAATATTTAAAATGTAGTGACTCCAAAAGCTCACGCTCACTTTAACAAATAGGTTTAGAAACTAATTTTGTTAGGATCACAGCATTTTCCTCTTTATCACATTCAGACTAATTTAAATTAATTTAGCTGAATAGAGGCATGACACAGGACAGAACATAGCTACTATTAGCAAAGAAGAAGAAAAGAAGAGAATAAGACTAACCAGTAGTCAGCCATCAGTAAAACTGGATACATGAGTTACTTAAAGCTGTCTCTTACACTTCCTGTAGTAATGCATATAAATAAGTGCATACCATGCAGCTGTGCTTTTTTCAGTCTTCAGAGCCCAGGTGAATTTTGCAGAGGGGGAAGTGTTTCTCATAAGGGCATTCTAGGCAGCATGAAAGAAAGCATGGAGAGAGGTCAGTGGGTAATTTGCTGCAAAATTAAAAAGTGACACTTATACAAGCTTATTATTAAGAAAATAAAAATATGTGGACTGGGATTCCTGCAGTATTTTTTTAAACTTCAGAATTTGAAACATTTTATGCACATTTAAGTAAAATATGATCCAGTGGTAAAATACAATAGTGAATTGCTGTGTTTTTCAGCCTGCTTTCAATGTTTTCTTTACCTTTACACACAACTGGCTACGGAGATCTAGAACCACACATTACAACCCAACTTCTAGATTGGTATTGACTAAAACTTAAGAAAGAGATCTTTGGTTGAGAGGCTAAATTATTTCATTTACTGGCTCATCCCCAGTGAGGTGCCTGCAAAACATTCCAATTAAGTTTTAAGTACAGAGTTCATGTTCTGATATGGATGTAACAATCTCTGGTTCATAAAGTTGGTATAAACGTCTATTACTGGACGAAAGGGACATTTTTTGTGGTCATTCAGAATGCCACTGAATATCAGAAATCTAGTTTCTCAGGCACCTGAATAAAGTTCAATGTATCTGTGTATTTCAAGCTGCAGCAAAAAAATGGACATTTTGTCTCAGTTTTCTGGCTTACTCCTGGAATACTAGTGAAGTTAGCTCTGAATCCCACCATCCCAGTGATAGCAAAAGTCTCAGTAAATTCAGTAAGAAATTTGATTTTGTACATTTTTGTCTCCGTTATGTTGGAATGTCGTAAGTGTTGCCTACTCTCACAGTTGGATTGTGGACTCGATATTTCTCTTCTTTCTGTAGCCATCTGCAAAAGAAAGTTGACACCACAATCAATTCAGAAGTTTATCAATCGTTCAGAAGAGTTACATATTTTTGTCATTTTGCGCAACAGATGCATCAGCTTCCCTGGTAGTAAAGCAAGCTGGGGGTGAAACTGGTTCTAGAGCAAGCAGCCTCCCCTTTCACTTCTCTGTGATGGGCATGAACCTGGAAAGCTGCCACATGAGAATGAGGGTCCTAGATGCCAGCCACAAGGTCCAGAGGTGAGGTCCAGGGCCCATTTCCTTCTCCTTACCTCTTTGGTTTATTACTAAAATAAGTACATGAGATAACAAGCCCCCATTCCTGCCAGTTCTGGCACAATTCAAGAGCTGCTGTAAATCAAGAATGTCTGCCCGTGTACCAGAATGAGTATATGTTGGATGCAAATCATTGTCAGGATATGGCTGTTCAGCACTGTTCAATAGATGGTATTTTCAATTTGAGTTGAGCTCTATCAGTCCCAGAAATGCTGGTTTTGGAACATTATGCAAAAACTTCTATGTAGGAACAAGGTACAGGACAGGACAGGAGGAACAGGACTCCAGGTGGGGTCTTGCCAGAGAGGAGCAGAGGGGCAGAATCCCCTCCCTTGACCTGCTGGCCACACTGCTTTGAACGCAGCCCAGGATACTGTTGGCCTCCTGGGTTGCGAGCACACATTGCTGGCTCATGTCCAGCTTTTCACCCCCAGTACCCCTAAGTCCTTCTTGGCAGGGTTGCTCTCCATCCCTTCATCCCCTAGCCTGGATTGATACTGATTGATACTGGACTGACCCTGCGCTTGGCCTGGTTGAACCTCATGAGCTTCACACAGGCCCACTCCTTGAGCTTGTCCAGGACCCTCTGGATGGCATCCCGTCCCTCAGGCGTGTCAACCACACCACTCAGACCTTCTTGCAGCCTGCCAGTATTTAAAGGGAGCTTATAAGAAAGATGGGGACAGACTTTTTAGCAGGGCCTGTAGTGATAGGACAAGAGGTAATGGTTTTAAACTAAAAGAGGCTAGATTCAGACTAGATCTAAGGAAGAAATTTTTGACAATGCAAGTGGTGAAACACTGGCACAAGTTGCCCAGAGAGGTGGTAGATGCCCCATCCTTGGAAGTGTTCAAGGTGAGGCTGGACGGGGCTCTGAGCAACCTGATCTAGTTGAAGCTGTCCTTGCTTATTGCAGAGTGCTTGGACTAGATGACCTTTAAATGTCCCATCTAGCCCAAACTATTCTATGATTCTGTGATTCTTGTAGCTGCAGGTATCAATTTAAAACCTTGAAAACTTCATAGACCTTCTGCTGCATGTGAGTCTCTGCTGAAAGAGACATAACTTACTAGGTGGAGTTGGCAGAGTCAGCTGTTTCCTGTAATATCTACTATCTTTCTGAAGAACTCTACTTTTGGCCAGCTCCTGTGAAAACTTCTGCCTGCACATGTCTGTGTTGGATGGATGACCATCAGGGATCTTCTGGAATTGTGACTCTGTAAGCTCCTTTGTTGAGTTTTCTATGATGTGAGTTCTGAGGAGCTCTGATGATTTTGAGGGAGTCCCTTCCAACCTGAACAATTCTGTGAAATATTTTTTTGCAAGTGGCAGCTACAAGCAGAGGAGTCAGTCATTGCCCTCTGAGTTTCTGCAGCTCTCATGGACAGCCTTACCTGTTAACATGTCAGGTTTTTTCCATTTGGGAACAAATAGGCTACCTAGAGGTTTGATTAAAGGAGTCATTGGATTCTGTATTCTGTAGAGAAGGGCAAGAGTTTTAGGAACTAGGTCTGCCCAATTTCTAGTCTCAGACCTGGTGGAAACCTCACGACATAGAATCAACATTTGCCTTTTCCACCATCACTTACCTCAGAGAGTTTGGAAAAAAGAGAGCAGGGGCACTCTCTGTAAAAGGTAAATAAATTCATAAGGAAGTCTTCCCTTCAAAGCATTCCCATTTGTGCAAACTTTGGGCAGTTCCTTAAGGCAGCTGGATGGCAGCTGCACTTTATTTTGTTTGTTTGTTTTCTCCCCAGTTAAAAAAAATTACTATTTGATGTTACATGTGCTCCTAGCATCTCCATCTCCGGGGTCACTGTAGTAATAATATTCGTTTTAGGAAAGGAAGAAATTTACTTCTCCCTTCCTGGTTGATTTTTGTGGGGTTTTTTTGTTGTTGTTGTTAGTTGGTTTTTTATTTTTATCAGGGTTGTGTACAGAAAGAAGTTTGTGGAAAAGGCCTGTGGAGGTATGGTGCCTTCAGTGTTTTGGATTTCAGACCAACACAGATGCATGGTGACAGGTGTACCAGTCTGAAAACAGGTTCTGTCATATGTATTATTAGCTGGAAATTAAAACTATGCAGTAGGAAACCAATGATGTCATAGTAAATCCTTAGTTTCCTTGAGGGTCCTCTTGGGAGTTCTGTTCTCCTATCCATCCATGTTCAAATGACCAGTTCAGTGAACAGGTTTTTGCAAAGTCTGATGATATTGTTTCTACTTGAATTTCCACCCTTACTGTTTCTCCCACAATGACACAGAAGGATTGAGTTACTGGCAGGGATAGCTTTTATACCTGACTAATTCACTTACCACTGCAGTTCTGTAGTTTACCGCTCAAAGGGGAGTGCAAACTTTTGGCAAACTCAGATGAGGAATTTGCTCATGATTTTGCTTTGCAGTGAGCCATCTCCTAGTCTGAACAGCAATGAAAATACCACTTAGGCTAATAGAGAAGGAACTCGTTTGCAGTTTGTTTAAAATGCCTTTTGGTATTTTTCAACATGTTCTCTGTTATTATAGAACTGGGGATAATATACATAGGGCCATGTTGTGTCCCCAAGACACACAGAGTCTTGCTGAAAACTCTGAACAGAGCTTATCTTCTGAACGACATTATCTTAGTGACAGAGCATAACTTCTGTTTCTGTCAGGAGAGTGGTTGCCACAGTGATAGGATAACTGAGTTTTGTCAAAAAATGTAAGTATCAAAATAATTTAACACATCCACTCTTATTTTAGCCTTCTTACTGTGCTCAGTTTGGGTACCAGTACTGAGCCTAGTGAAGCATGATAAATCTTGCAGAAGGAGTCGTTCAAGAGATATTTTCAGCCTCTGGTCTCCAGAGGGTTGAATAATCTGGATGAGCTTCAACTACACATCTGAACACGCTGTACAATTCATGCTGCCTTCCTCACCTATCCTGTGCCTGAGAAGCTACAGTGATGCCTCACAATCCCGCTACACTTTTGCTCGTTTCTGGGTGCTTTATTGTGCAATGTAGATGTAATCCAGACCCTAGCTAAATACACATGCAAACGTACAAGAATTTGGGGAATTAAAAAACTTTTGTTAAACAAAACAAAATGCTGCTTGGTTCATTTAAAAATAATCATGGTGCTTGATTTACATATACTTTGGAACATCCTCAGAATAACTGTTCCAAATCTATAATTTCAGCTACTGGCACAGTCAGATTTAATTGGGTTAAAAAATGTAATCCTAGAAGTATAAATCCTAAATCTTTGCACATTCCTGGGATTCCAAAAACATGCATACTTTTATAACTTAGCTTTTGCAAGATCAAGCCCTGAGTACCTTTCTTGCTCTCTGACTTGAAAAGAGTTGAATACCCTTACCATATCAGCTGAACAGAGAACTGAAGGAATTCAGAGCAATCCTGGAGAACCACTGCAAATTAATTAATTCATTTGCTTCACATCTAGACATAATAATGTTTTTTTTCAATGAGACTCCTTCCTCCCACAGCCACAAATTTCAAAACAACAGTATTACAAGGCATGGCCATCTCTTTGTTCTATTGTCTTTAAGTCTGTATAGAAAAGGGGTATGCACTTACTATCTTTCTAAAACAGGTATTTAATGCAAACCCATGATATAAATTACCCCTGACTGTAGATTTAAACAAGAATCTTAAAGAGCTGATTGTGCCCTACAAAGCCCCATGACCACTGTATCCCCCAGTGTCGATACAGGTTTGCCAACCTTTAGGGTAGCCCACACTAATGTGGTTAGAGAAGGGAGGTTGGAGAATGTGTGAAATCTCAAGATTTCAGTCAAATATTAAAACTGACACTTTTGTTAAATTTTTAAATTCTTTCTCTAAGTTAAAGATGCTTCATGTACTAATTTAGTTATAGACCATTTATTAATGGTATATACATAAAGAGTGAATTGGAAAGTTAATGAAATGTGTCAAGGAGAACTGAATTCACAGCCTCTGAAGTATTGTCACACTACTGACGCTGGCAAATAAATACAGATACTGGCAAATCAAGCTGTTTCACCGGAAATGGGGTGGTCAAACACTGGAGCAGGCTTCTTACAGAGATGGTCAATACCCCAAGCTTATCAGTGTTTCAGAGGCATTTGGACAACGCCCTTAACAACATACTTTAACTTTTGGCCATCCCCAAATTGGTCAGGCTGTTGGACTACATGATCATTGTATGTCCCTTCCAACTGAAATATTCTATTTGAGGTTTTTGCAGCAGTTTTCAACCTGATGTAGAAATTTACCTGTTGCATATACCTTCTGCACTTCTGTCTGACCCTTTCTATTTATCTGCCTATATGACTTCTTGTTATTATCTTTGTTCTTGCTATTCTGAAATTGTTGCCAGACTCCATGAGTTTTGCTGTCTGCAATGTCATTGATGTTCTCACTTTTGAGTGGATTGTTTCCCATAGTGGTTTGTAAAGCTGCTCCCAGTTCAAATCTTACCTGAAGTGCCATCATCAAGCTAACAAGAAACTAAACACTGCAAAAGTGATAGAGCAGAAGCTTTCACGGAACAAACGAACTGTTTGCTCTCATAGGTGATCAGTGGCTCTTCTTGGTTTTGTGTGGTACCTGGCAGCATTGTTACACTTCTTGAAAAATAATTATCATAATAATCGTTGATTCTAATAAGGCTAACATAGAAAGAACTCAGCTCACTATTATATCTTTAATAGTCCAAGGGAAGTGATCTTCCCTGTTACCATTGGAAGAAACTTGAAATTACTAATTAAAGGTGAATGAGATAGATAAATAATTTTCTTTTTCTCAGTCCTTTCTTACATGGTATCATGAAACGGCAGAACTTCTGGCTTAACTCACTAAGGTTTAGCATATCTGCTTAAAGAAATTCCGACGCAGCTGATTTTAAGGCAATTTAAAATGATATGTATTAGAAAATGTGCCAGGATTGAGAGTTAAATTGACTAAAAACTGATGGGAATAGAAAAATTATTTAAATCTCAATATTTTGAAAGGACATAGAAACATGGTCCTAAACACTGACATTTGCCTATGATAATGCCCCAGCCTCTGCCGCTGAGTCTTCATCCTTCATCTTTTTGGCCCCTTCAGCTCTCTGTTTCTCAGCTAAGACTACTGAATGCCAGTTACAGTCAGTCCTGAAGGTGGCTGGGTTACATTCTTAAAACATCTCAAAAGACCTCACTTTTCACTAACTCAAAAGAAAAAAAGAAGAGTTTTTGTATATGAATTCAATATTTTGTATGAAAATGTAGGCGCTTTCTCTATTTTAACCACACTATAAATCAGCACAGAAAACAATGTAGGTTTTGGCATCGGTGTCATGTTAGTTTTGAATGATGAATACATACCAGGTTTGGGGATTACAAAAGCTGCTTGTGTGGTATGTTACAGTTTTTCCAGTGTATCTACAAGTACTTGAGCTTTCCATGTCCTAAATCCTCTGTTGTGCTCCTTGGCATAGCCCATTGGGATTTCCCACTAAGCATAAGGAATCTTCCGTTGAGATTCATCTGCCCAGGAGTATACCGCAAAATGATAAAAGTGGAGGGTTATAGGGAACGAGACATCATCTTATCTTCAAGAGGGTAGATTTAAATTAGATATTAAGAAGAAATTCTTTACTATGAGGGTGGTGAGACACTGGAACAGGTTGCCCAGAGAAGTTGTCAATGCCCCTTCCCTGGAAGTGTTCAAGGCCAGGCTGGATGAGGCTTTCAGCAACCTGATCTAGTGGAAGGTATCCCTGCCCATGGCAGGGGGTTGGAATTAGGTGATCCTTATGGTCCCTTCCAATCCAATCCATTCTATGATTCAGGTATCCTTGAACATACTTGACAGATATTTTTCTGAACTGTTCTCCAAGTTATCCAAGAGATACCACAGCATACTGAAGTAGCCCATTCTAGTGTTTCAGCACCTTTTGATTAGAATATTTTCCTTAATATCCAACCAAAATTTTTTCTGTAGTCACAGTAAGATTTCTTCTTGATGTTTTTACTGTTTGTATGACAATAGTATTTACAGTCTTTTATACATCAAGAGCTGTAGTCATGTCCTTCTTGGTCTTCTTTCTTCTAAAGAAGAAAAGTCCTCGGGCTTCTCTGTAACTCTTTTTTAATACTTTTTATTCCATTCTCCTCTGAATTCTCCCAGGTAATCTACATCTTTCCAAAAATATATTGTTTAAAACTGGATGCAGGATACCTTCTCAGGCTTCTCCATCCCTTTAAAGAAGGTGGATTAGCCATCATTCAGCTCTGTGTTGCTTTGTATGTACTGCTTCTTGTACTTAGTTTAGTTTATCATATGTTCACTTGGATGTGTTTCTCCATCTCCTTAGTTTAGACCTATTCTGTACTTAGTTTAATACTGAGTACAATTGTAAAATGTCTAGTCTTACTAATTAGTTAAATTTAAGAGCTTCTCTTGTGCAGCAATACTCCTTAAAGATCAAATTAATCACACTAATGATATAGTCTAGTTAGATAATTCCTAATACAGGTAGAAAATTATATATAAAAGGAAGTGAAAAAGTTTGCTGTTCATTTTTTTAACACTTCTCACATAGGTTCTCCCATTTACTTCAGTGAGGTTTTTTTTTCTTTGGATCAAATTCAGGTATCTTTGGAAGACTGCCATGACATTTTTAACAGTCTTAACAGGTGTTAAACAGAGTTCATAGTTGATAAGAAACCAAGAAATTTGTCAAGGATTTTTGGCACAATCCTATTACAGCACAAAAAAATTCGCTCAATCCAGTATCTTACCTCCAGCACAGTCCATGAGAAAAATCTTGATAAGAATCTACAAGAAAACCATGAAAGTGAGAATTAGGTAAAATATGCCCAAAGGGAAATTGCTTCCTAACCCTGTTCCTTCGTGGTTGCTTATTCACTGAGGAATGAATTCTCAAAATCTAATAATGTTTTATGCAAGAGAGGGTATTTGTACAATTCACATAACATTTAACCTTTCTGTGAGTCCTGTAATGGCTTTCTCCTTCAGTTAGTCCTGTGGTAACAGGTTGGTAACATGTAAGGGGTTATTATTAAAAAAACAGTTCATTATGCAGATCTTGAAACTTTGGAAAAAATCTCACAGGTAAGTTTGAAAAGCCTCTGAATGAGGCCTCTGAACTGTTCAAACGTGTTCCTCTTTGCAAAAAAATCACATCCAGTGATTGCTACCATTTCCCCCCAGCCCTTTCTATTTATGCTGTTTCTGATTTCATTTGGAGGTATATCAAGTTAGAGTAACTTGATGTCAGTGTTGTAACAGGCAAGGTATTTTGTTGTTGCAGTACAGTGTGAAGTGAAGGGCAGAATATTTTCCCAGTCCAAACTGGTGGGAACCCCTGATAGTCACAGCTACTTAGTGTTTGTGAGCATATTTGTGATGAAGTCTTAATCTAAAGAGAAAAAATAAAACATCCCACAAGCCTCAGTAATACAGCTCACAAATGTTGCAACATCCCACAGGCTCTACTGAAAACTAACCCAAACAATCATTTAATAGGGTCATTACAGTCTGAAAATTCTGATTCAGAATTTTTACTTTTAAAGCAGTTGTTTTGCTCCTATTTTTCTTGTCTGTGCCCTGGGATATTACCGCTCTCCTTTACAGGATGTAAAGCTAAAACCCAAATGTTCAGAGTCCAAAGACACCAAAAAGTTGGTTTGGCTCAGGTGGTGGTGACCACATAAAAGCTTTAAGTTTTGCCTTGTTTGATGTGGCTTTTTAGTAGGTTGGACAACAAAAGTAGTAGGATGAGGCTAAGTAGTGCATCCAAACTTACTGTAGTCCATTAAAAAAAAAAAAAGCCAAAAAAAAGAATTTATGATAATGAGAAAAAGACTGAGTATAAATAAATGTTCAGCAGAGCGTATTTTATAATCTTCTAAGCATAAATAGGGCTATGCAGAACCTCAAAAGAGTATATACAATCAATAAAAGTAGCCAATTATCATTACCAGTTTTATGGATATAGTTTCAGGAAGAGCCTTAACCTAAATGATTACCAGAGATGAAACTTTTTTGATAGCTAATGTTAACTGGCAAGTATTTTATTTTTAGTTTACATGACTGCTCTTCAAATGTGATAATTCCTAGCCAGTAAATTTGTGAATCAAGAACTGGCAATGAGGCTAGCAGATGTGTGAGAATCTCTGGTCTGGGCAGGCATACTCAGTCAGACCGATGTCATCTAACTCTTACACTCTCACGCCAACAGTGGTCAAAATCAGATGTGTAGGGCAAATTCAGCAAAGCATCCCTAGAGCAATCTCCCAGCCTGTCACAACATGTGATTCTGACAGTGTGTGGTATATATGTAACCTTCCACAGATTCCTCTGCCTTGAACTTTTCCAGTTTCCCACTGGGGCCATGTAGTTTGAGCATCTACAACATGCTGTGGTAGAAATTATGTAACCTGCCATGTTCTACTTCCTTTTGGCTGGTCTGTTTGCTGTTTGTCTCTTGAATAATTTCTAACAGTAAGTTCCTTTCTGTTGTAAACATAGAGGGTGCAGTTCTTCACCTCATTCAGAGGCTTTTCAAACTTACCTGTGAGATTTTTTCCAAAGTTTCAAGATCTGCATAATGAACAGTGTATGATATGGTAAAGTGTTTTTATGCATCTCAGCTACCTTTAGACAGTTAGGCTTGTAGTCTAAATCAGTTGTCCAAGCTTCCCCTACTATCAATGGAGAACAACAGAAGCTTCTAGGTGGTGATTCATCCCATTTATTTCAGGCATCCATTTTTGGCTGGAGTGAGTTGTCTTTTGGAGGGCCTTGTCCCTTCCTGAAGGAGGAGTCTGGATGGCCAGCTTTGACAAGTTGCTCCACTTTTACAACTAAAAATAGGTGCCATTAATCGCAGTCTAAGAGCTCATAAACAGTATTTACTTTGAATTCTCAGAATTTGGAAAGACATTGTAATCTGAAAGCAAAGGAGGAATAACCTAATGAAATAACAATGCACAAGCATGTTAGTACACTCTTCCAAGGGTCTTCCAAAGGCTGAATGTACAAAGAAGCCTGGCAGCAGAAGTATAGACCTAGAATACAGAAGAATTCTTGCTGGGGTCTGGATTCAGGTCAGGCTCAAGTAGACCTCCAGAAGATCATTCAGGTCAGGTATTCTGCTAAGAGAGGAGAAACATCAAAATAGCCACAAAACTGGGCAGGTGAAACATAAAACTTTGTGTCCCTACCATGCAGCCTCTGTCTGTTATCTATAACAGGGAGGTCTGAAAAATATTGTTTGTTGTAGCTTTCACTATGTAGGCTGCATAAATTGGGCAAATTCTAAAAGTTCGCTTGGTTCAATGACCTCTACTGGTACAGAGTTAGGCTAGATGCTCTGAAGGCTTAGCAATGCAGACCTATTTCTTTCTGGTCCCATACAAATCATTCTTTGCTAGGGAATAGGCTATATTTTCATTTTGATGCACTTAATTATGTTGTATTGACCCAAAACTGTCGGCATGAGTTTACCAGAGGGACTAACAGGGATTTAACCATCCCATTAGCAGTGACCTACGTGTTCTTACTCTTCACACATGAAGCTATTGGGCAGCTGCATTGCTCCAGCTTCCCTGTTTAGACTGGTCTGTTTCCACCCACGAATTGCATATATTTTTTGTATGTATTCTCAGAGGTTCCCACACTGTGGTTCATGAATGAACCACTGACGGTCCACTTGCTTGTGGTGTATGTAGAACAACTTTGGCTCTCCTTGTTTCCAGCTGCTAATATAGATATTTGACTGCTTACAGAAAAAGCCCGGGGGCCTGTAGAAGCAGCTGGAAACAAAGGAGCACAGGCAGTTCAGCCTTTTCATCCATGGATTGTTGCTGTACTGGAGCCAAGGCTTACTAACAGCAGCTGCTAGGAAGGTGATGGCACCTCATGACAAACTCTTGACAGTCACATAAGTGTGTAGTCACTGTTGCTCACCAGTCACTAATACTTTTTCAAGGGAGTGCTTTCCTGTTGTGTTTTTAGCCTAGATATTAAAAATCAGTCAGATCTGTTTTCTGTTTCATACTAAGTTTGATAATAACTTGTCATGTCTTTTTCCAGTTGATGTTTTAACCTGAATTCAGCTGATACATAATGTCCTTGTAATGAACAAAAGCAAAGTCAGGAGTATGTTGCTTCACTTTGACTGAGATGAGCTTGATTGAGTGAAGTTGAATATTTTTTTAGCACTGTGTATAAAAGAAATGCATCCATGAATATGTGAGCAGAGAACACCCAGTTTGAAATTTTTGGGCAAATTTTTTTGTTTTTAAACACCCTGCTTTTCAACAATCCAGACATGATCGATGTTTTAAAGGAATGATTCATAGTGCAAAATGTGAGCCATGTAAGACCTCATTTCCTAAACAACCAGTCAGGAAAAAGAATTTCTGAAAATTAGTTTTTTTCAGAGAACTGGCTAGTGTATGCACCTCAAGATTTTAGCATAAATGTTGTGACATGTTTTGCTTGTGTGTGTGCGGGTGTTTTATCCTCATCCAACAAGTGTTTGGATGCTATTAGGAATAAAAAGAAATAAAGCTGTTCAGTCACTAAACCACATGTCCTCCCTATGAACACAAGAAATCTTAAGACTTGAAGTTCAAAAATTTACCTAGCCACGTTAATATCTAAATCACTTCCTTTACACAACCAGCTCTCCTTCAAACCCACAGAAAGTTTTCTATTCACTTAGGTGGGCATTGGATCAAGCCATTTGGTGATTCTTGTTGTATAATAGTACTGCCAGTGAGGGTTGAGCACTGTTGATATTGGTCTGAGTGAATTCCCTAATTTCTAGTGGTTTGCAATCTGGTGGTAAAATTTTTATATGGCAGGAATGTGATCCTGAAGGTAGAAACTTGGGATGAGTTTTTAGAAATGTTTCTTACAAGGAGAGCTCTCTGAAATGTTCCTCACAATCATCTAAATCCCTGTTGTCTTTGCTATATTAAGGCAGGATGCAGAAATGGGGTTTACAGAGGGTCACTGATAGCTGGGTTTACATGGGATGCATGTACTTTTAGTGGCTGTAGCTACTAGAGGGATCAAGCAAAGGTATTATGAGTGTCCTATGCATATAATTACAACCATAAATTAGTTTTAAGTGCCAATATGGCTCACTTCTAGACAATAATATAATTGAGCTGATGACATATGTATTTCCAAATTCCACTCTTTGGCTTTTACCTCTTTCTTAAAAATAATGGCAAGACATTCTGAATAGAGCAGAAATCTTCAAAACAAAACTCAGAAAAACTAGGCTTTATTTCAAAGTTAATATCCTGGCGAGACTTAAGGGAAGGCTTGACAGGGTTTGTGCATCCAGCTCAGCCAATTCATGTTTCCAGATGGAAATTCTCTGAGACTTTTTTGGTTTTGTTTGATGACCTCGGACAGTTCAGAAATAGATAGTTTATCCATTTTTTGCACTGTGTTCTGGTTTCATTCAAGCAAGAGGCTGTCAAAGGCAATAGGGCTATGTAAAAAGAAACCAGGATTACAGATAACTACAAACTGGAACCAGGAATTCATCCACATTTATTGGCAAAGCTCATATATAGAGCTTGAAAACAACCAACTCAAAATTGTAGTGAAGACTGAACAGCCACAGTGCCATTTATTGCACACCTTTCTACTGTACTCACGAGCACCACAACTGGGTGTTATTAAGTACAAACCAGTTGAACACACCTGTGTCAGCACTATATTGGGAATTTATTTGCTTGCTCAGATATTTGTAAACTTATGGAGACCATTTGCCCAGGAAGGTCACAAAATTTTGAAGTCAAAGCTCAATATATATGTTCCATGTCCTGGAGTGAATCAGGCAGCTGTGATATGTTTTGAACTGAGGGAAAATCAGCTGGTAAAAATATATCTTCCTGCTACTATCATTCATGCACTTTTCTTTCAGCCACTGTCTCCTGCTCTCAGTTCTTCCTACATTACAATGCTTTCTCAGCGGCAACTTGAATATGCTTTCTGTTTAGATTATAATCAATATCTTGCTCGTCACCTGGGACTTTAGGAGGAGGATGGCAAGTGCTGAAATTAATAGCAACTCTGGCTCATGCATGTGTCCCATAGAGGACAATGATATCAGCAACAGTTACAGAAATAGAAAGGAATACGCTAACTGAGGAAAATGTCTTCTTTTAGCCCAGAGCTTAGGCTGAACCCCAAAGTTGGGAAATATTGCAATATATTTTGCTATTCTTTGTTTTGGTGGTGAAATGATATAAATTCTCTTTAGAAAAGAGCATGTGAATGACTACTTTACCCTGTATTATTTGACCACCAAAAGGCTCCAGCACATTAAAAATTTTTACATGAAGTAATAAACTCCTATAAATCCACATTAAAGGGAGATGCTGTCATATTTGATTCAGTATATAAAAACTAGATCATGTGTAAAGTATCTCTCACCACTGCTCAAATGAAGAGATAGCTCAGATATGAGGGTGTTTCAGGTTTCCTAGGTTTTGTTGCACTGACAATCATGCATCTATTGCTGCAAGGGGCTCCTGTATTTTTCACAAAGTGTCTTTTCTTGTGTGAGAAAACTCTGTCTTTCTATTACATACCTTCTACGTATTCTGCAGATTCCTAAATTATAACTTCCTATGCCAAGTAATAGACAGCCCTACCAGAGGGGATGCCATACTGGACTTGTTGGTCACCAACAGAAGTGACCTAATTGGTGACGTCAAGATTGGTGGGCAGCCTGGGCTGCAGTGATCATGCACTGGTGGAATTCTCAGTCCTGAGGGATATGGGGCAGGCAAAGAGTAAAGTCAGGACCCTGAATTTTAGGAAAGAAAAATTCTATCTCTTGAGGGCTTCAATAGGACCCCCTGGGAAACTGTCCTCAGGGACAAGGGAGCAGAACAGAGCTGGCAGATCTTTAAGGATACTTTCCATAGAGCGCAAGAGCTCTCAATCCCCAGGTGTAAGAAGTCAGGAAAGGAAGACAAGAGACTGGCATGGCTGAGTCGAGACCTGCTGATCACACTAAAGGGCAAGTAAGAAATGCGCAGGCAGTAGAAGCAGGGACAGGTATCCTGGGAAGAGTACAGGGGTGCCACTCAGTCATTTAAGGATAAGGTCAGGAGAGCCAAGGCACAGCTGGAGCTGAAATTGGCAACAGATGCAAAGAATAAACAGAAGGGCGTCTATAGATATGTCAGCCAGAAAAGGAAGGTCAAAGAAAGCGTACCTGCCTTGATGAGCAAGACTGGCAAACTGCTAAGAAAGGATGAAGAGAAGGTTGAGGTACTCAGTGACTGGCAGTGTCTCTTCCCACACCTCTTAAGGGGATGACCTGCAAGATGGGGACTGGAGGAGCAAAGTCCCTCCCACTGTAAGAGAAAATCAGGTTTGTGACCACTTGAGGAACCTGAACATGTACAAGTCTATGGGACCTGATGAGATGCATCCCAAGAGTCCTGAGGGAACTGGCTGATGTTTCAGTGTTTGAATGCTAGGATCTTTGGGTTGGAAGGGATCTCTAAAGGTCATCTAGTCCAACCCTCGCTTCTTTGAGCAGGCACAGCTTCAACTAAATCAGGCTGCTCAGAGCCCTGTCCAACCTCACCTTGAACACATCCAGGGATGGGGCATCTACCACCTCTCTGGGCAACTTGTGCCGGTGTTTCACCACCTGCATTGTCAAAAATTTCTTCCTTAGATAGTCTAAGTCTACCTTCTTTTAGTTTATAACTGTTACTCCTTGTCCTATCACAACAGGCCCTAATAAAAAGTCTGTCCCCATCTTTCTTATAAGCCCCCTTTAAGTACTGGAAGGCTGCAATAAGGTCTCCCTGGAGCCTTCTCTTCTCCAGGCTGAACAACGCCAACTCTTTCAGCCTGTCCTCACAGCAGAGCTGTTCCATCCCTCTGATCATTGCTGTGGCCTCCTCTGGACCGTCTCCAACAGGTCCATGTCTTTCCTGTGCTGAGGGCTCCAGAGCTGGACACAGGACTCCAGGTGGGGTCTCAGTGGAGTGGAGTAGAGGTCCCTTGACCTGCTGGTCATGCTTCTTTGGATATAGTCCAGAATAAGGTTGGCCCTTTTAACAGGGCCTGTTGCAACAGGACAAAGGGTAATAGTTTTAAACTAAAAGAGGGTAGATTTAGACTAGATCAAAGGAAGCAATTTTTGACAATGTGGGTGATGAAACATCGGCACAGGTGGTAGATGCCCCATCCCTGGAAACATTCCAGGGGCTCTGAGCAACCTGATCTAGTTGAAGCTGTCCTTGCTCATTGCGGGGGGCGGGGGGCGAGTTGGACTAGATGACCTTTAAAGGTCCCTTACAGCCCAAAGATTCTGGGATTCTATGATTCCACAGTTTTGTTTTTTTCTTTTTTTTTCTTTTTTTTTTTCTTTTTTTTTTTTTTAATATCCGCAAGTACATTTCCTCTTGAAAATGTTGGGTTAACTAGGACCATGTTTTTTCTTTTTAACCTTATTCCCCTCTTACCTTTACACAAGAGGACCTCAGGGCTAATAGGAGTTCTTCATATCATCTCTCTCTGAAAAAACAGTTAGGTCCTTCTGTTAATGACCCGCCCCTTCACTCTTCCTCGAAAAGAATATCTCTCAGTTTTTGCTCTTCCTTTTTCCTTTCATACAAACCCTGCAATTAGCTTTGTACTGCCCTTGTCAGTCCAGGCACTGGGGTTGCAAGCTGTGGGAGATCCTCTATTCCCCTCTGTATATACAATTGTAGGATTGGCCAGATGGCCTCGGTTTAGTGGCTGTACAATTTCTGAGAGCAAGAGACACGCAATATACAAATGCATGTCATGGAAGAATGATAGAGAAAAACTGTGTTAAAAGCTTCTTCCCGCCAGCAGAATTATGTGCTCTAGAAAATACCTTTTACAATGTGTCTTCAAAAACAGCCAATTCAGTTGTTTTTCAACCAGCTAAACCAGAGATGGAAGGAGTTTTACACTGAAAGAGAAAAGAATATACGGACTTAAAGCAACTGGCTTACCTGTGATGCGCGCATCAGACTCATTCGTATTATTTTCAGACACAGAAAGAGAATACCTTTTGCAGCAAAGGTCTTTTATTGATTTCTAATCCTTCCTCACATAACTTCACTGAAGACAGTGGTACATTCCTTGAATGACTAGAAAGAAAACTCTTAGAATACAAATAGCTGTCATGCTATGTTGTTTAAGCATAACCCCCTTTTACTTCTGTACCAGGGGAATAATCAATTTGTTGCATCAGAGCAATTGTAACTGGAACTGAAGCAGAATTGCTGCTGTGTAAAGCAACTCTGCAGGTACCTCTCACTCTATATACTGGTCTGTTATGTGCTCACCTAGCAGGAAAACACCAGTTTGTTTTTGCTTCAGTCTTAACTAGTAGGAGTGAGGGTGGAGGGAGAAATAGTACACATCTTTGCATTTTCATTGAGACTCAGGCCAGGTCCTCAAAATTTTAGTTAAGTTATGGTTGGTTTCACTCTCTCTTTAAATTGTGTGCATTTGCCTGACGCCAGCAAGTAGTGCGATGTTCTTTCACCATACTACTGCTTAAACTAACAGTTATCTTTGGCAGGTAGCATAACATTTTAGGCTCTTTTATATGTCTGGGGTTCTTACTGTGGTCAGCACTTCAAATATAGCCCAAGCTAAAAGGTCTGAGGAGAAAACATGTAAATGAAATTATTTTTTCCAGTTGCGAACAAATGGGCTTAGTAGTTATTAACATTTTACAAGCATTTAAGGCTTTCATTAGAACTTTGAAGCACAGCTGCCATTGGTAACATTGTTGATGTTTCCATTGTAAAAAAATAGCCTTTAGAGCTTACTGTTTGGCTCCTTGAAACAATATTAAAATCCAAGTTCATTTCATGTTTCATGTCCCTATAAAATTGTTCTGTATCTATTTTTGCAGTGGCATTCGGGATCGATGTCAGTGTCTTTTGTTGCTGCTGCTGCTAGACTCCACAACACCTACTTTAATTTTTAAAAAATTAATCTTTAATGGATTGGTTTTTTAAAAGTAAAAACATTCTTTTTCTTTTGCAAATGGTTAGTCTTTTTACAACCAAAACACAGTAACTCTTTTCACCCTGGCATTTTGGACTGTGTCATATTAACATCAGTGCCTTTTGGACTTCTTGTCACCCTAAAGCCTGAAAGACAACCTCAGCAGAAGTGTATAAGCTGGATTTGTCAGTGGTGATCATAGCATGACTAGGTGTCAGTAGGGGTACTGCTCCCACTAAAGCCAACAGGAGCTTCATATGCAACCTCCAGCAAACAGTTCAGTTCAGTGTAACGTGTTTTTCACAGAGGGAACTAGCATATGAAAGCCTTTGCCACTTCTTCCTCTGTGCCAAGTAAGTGTGCACAAGCAGTTGTTTCGTTGCATGCACTTGCTTCATTGCATGCATAACCCTGCTAAACAGTACAGTTCGGTTTAGACACGTTTTCTGCAACATTCAGCCAAAGAAAGGAATCAGTAGAGTAACATGAAATGTAGCATTATTTTAGAAAGCAGCTTGCTGAAGAGCTGATTGCTTGTTGCTGGTTCCTCTTTTCATGGGGGAGAAGAGATAATTCAGAACCATAAAAAGTTTTTTGTCAGGTATTCATTAGTCTTCTTGCAAAGAAGTAAAACTACAAATCAGCTAAGGTCCATGTTAGTTTGATGCACTTATGGTTTAAATCAATTAAACAAAAATTTATGCTGACCCGGTTGAATTGAACAGAATTTAAAAGAAGGAGATAACAGACATCCCTATGCAATTGTCTAAATCCAAGTAAATAAAACTGGGCAAGATTTCCTTTGTACTCAGCCCAGGATCTGTGCAGCTTTCCTAAAAGTAGGTAGAACATAAACACTGGTTTGTTCAAACCAGTATGGTGTAGGCATTATCATTATCATTATAAGTGACTGGCAGAAGTCTCTGGCCCTTGTTCTTGTGGGGGACTTCAACCTACCAGACATCTGTTGGAAGTACAACACGGCAGAGAGGAAACAATCTGGGAGGTTCCTGGAGTGTGTGGAGGATAACTTCCTGACACAGCTGGTAAGTGAGCCCACCAGGGGAGGTGCCTTGCTGGACCTGCTGTTTACAAACAGAGAAGGACTGGTGAGAGATGTGGTGGTCAGAGATCATCTTGGCCTCAGCGACCATGACATGATAGAATTCTCAGTTGTGAGTGAAGTAAGGAGAGGGGTCAGCAAAACTGCTATCATGGACTTCCGGAGGGCAGACTTTGGCCTGTTCATGTCACTGGTTGAGAGAGTCCCTTGGGAGACAGTCCTGAAGGACAAAGGGGTCCAGGAAGGCTGGACAGTCTTCAAGAAGGAAATCTTAAAGGCGCAGGAGCAGGCGGTCCCCATGTGCCATAAGAAGAGCTGGCGGGGAAAGCGACTGGCCTGGCTGAACAGGGAGATTTTGCTGGGACTCAGGGAAAAGAGGAGAGTTTATCACCTCTGGAAGAAGGGGCAGACAACTCACGAAGAGTACAAGGATCTCGTTAGGTCAAGCAGGGACAAAATTAGAAAGGCAAAAGCCCAGCTAGAGCTCAGTCTGGCTACAGTCGTAAAGGATAATAAAAAATGTTTTTACAAATATATTAACAACAAAAAGAGAGGCAAGGAGAATCTCCATCCCCTACTGGATATGGTGGGGAACATTGTCTCCAAGGACGAGGACAAGGCTGAGGTACTTAATGCCTTCTTTGCCTCAGTCTTTAATAGCCAGTCCAGGTATCCACAGGGTATTCAGCCCCCTGAGCTGGAAGATGGGGACGGAGAGCACAATATACTCCTCATAATCCAGGAGGAAGCAGTCAAGGACATGCTAAACCACCTGAACACCCACAAGTCTATTGGGGCCTGATGGGATCCACCCAAGGGTACTGAGAGAGCTGGCGAAGGAGCTTGCCAAGACACTCTCCATCATTTATCAGCAGTCCTGGTTAACAGAAGACTGGAGGCTTGCCAATGTGACGCCCGTCTACAAGAAAGGCCGGAAGGAGGATCCTGGGAACTACAGGCTTCTCAGCCTGACCTCTGTACCGGGGAAGATTATGGAGCGGTTGGTCTTGAGAGTGCTCACAGGGCATGTGCAGGACAACCAAGGGATCAGGCCCAGCCAGCATGGGTTCATGAAAGGCAGGTCCTGTTTGACCAACCTGATCTCCTTCTATGACCAGGTGACGCACCTAGTGGATGAGGGAAAGGCTGTGGATGTTGTCTCCCTGGACTTGAGTAAAGCCTTTGTCAGCGTCTCCCACAGCATTTTCCTGGAGAAACTGGTGACTCGTGGCTTAGACGAGGAGGGTGAGGAACTGGCTGGATGGCCAAGCCCGGAGAGTTGTGGTGAATGGTGTTAAATCTGGCTGGTGGCCGGTCACAAGCGGTGTTCCCCAGGGCTCGGTTCTGGGGCCGGTCTTATTCAGTATCTTTATAGATGATCTGGATGAGGGAATCTAGTGCATCCTCAGTAAATTTGCAGATGACACCAAGTTGGGTGGGAGTGTTGATCTGCTGGAGGGTAGGAGGGCTCTGCAGAGGGATCTGGACAGGCTGGATCGATGGGCTGAGGTCAACTGTATGAGGTTTAATAAGGCCAAGTGCAGGGTCCTGCACTTCGGCCACAACAACCCCATGCAACGCTACAGTCTTGGGGAGGAGTGGCTGGAGAGCTGCCCGGCGGAAAGGGACCTGGGGGTGCTGGTTGACAGCCGGCTGAACATGAGCCGGCAGTGTGCCCAGGTGGACAAGAAGGCCAATAGCATCCTGGCCTGTATCAGAAAAAGTGTGACCAGCAGGAGTAGGGAAGTGATTGTGCCCCTGTACTCGGCACTGGGGAGGCCACTGCTTGAATCCTGTGTTCAGTTTTGGGCCCCTCACTACAAGAAGGATGTTGAGGTGCTGGAGCGTGTCCAGAGAAGGGCAACAAAGCTGGTGAGGGGTCTGAGGATCGGCTGAGGGAACTGGGGTTGTTTAGTCTGGAGAAGAGGAGGCTGAGGGGAGACCTTATCACTCTCTACAACTACCTGAAAGGGGGTTATGGAGACGAGGGTGTTGGCCTCTTCTCCCAAGTAACTAGTGATAGGACGAGAGGAAATGGCCTCAAGTTGCACCAGGGGAGGTTTAGATTGGATATTAGGAAAAATTTTTTCACCGAGAGAGTGGTCAGGCATTGGAACAGGCTGCCCAGGGAGGTGGTGGAGTCGCCATCTCTGGAAGTATTCAAATAACGTGTGGATGTGGCACTTCAGGACATGGTTTAGGGAACATGGTTGCACTGGATTAATGGTTGGACTTGATGATCTTGAAGGTCCTTTCCAACCTAGTGATTCTGTGATTCTGATTCTGTGATTCTGTGATTAGCCATACTGAAAAATTTATATACCCAGTGTTTGCAATCACATATAACTAAGTAATTATTTTAGCTGCAAAAAGGTACCAATTTAAATAACAAGGATAACATTTTTAAGTGCTTAGCTAGTGCTGTGCTGAATCAGGACCATTTTTCAGATTTATTTTCTGAGTAGTATTTAAATGAATGATTATTCTGTGAATGTTGATAAAATATGGTTGAATTTACCTGCACATTGCACAAAAATGACTTAGATCAGAGAGGTATCTGTGGACATTTCCTGTATACACTGAAATAAAAAACCAAAAAATCCTCTTTTTAGCTAAGATTAGCTAAAATTGTGCTTAATATCTAAAATTATATGAAAGTGAATTTTTTGACTGATATACTTTATTTTAACTTATGCTGTTGTTTTTTGCATGTGGCTTGTTAAAAAGCTCTCTGGAAATGACTGATTGTTTAAGAATACAATGACATAAATATATGTCACATGGTTTTAGATGTTTTAACAGTTTTATTTCTATCGTTACTCTATTCAAGAAAGCTAGAATAGAGAAGTTAATGAGGAAACTAACAAAAAAAGTGATAGATTTGGGAATACCTTTCTGCATGGACAATTTTTACATTGTACACTGGTGCTGAAAAAAACATTGCCTGAATTGTTTAATACTATGCTTAGTAGCAGAGAGGGAGCATGACTTTGTTCTTATTGCATAGCTTAATGATAGATCCTTTTTTTCCCACACCTTATGGGTAGACACCCGTAAGAACGGATGTTTGGGAAACAAAGGTGGTAGAATGCTTTTCAGAAAGTCAAGTTTCAGGCCAAGGATTTTTAAAACTGGATTCACAGCTGTTTGATTAGCTAATTCTGCTTTTTTTTTTCCTTCTTCTTTTCTTTAAGGGTTTAAAAGTTCATAAAGAAGAAGAAAATCCTGCTGATTTAAAGCTTTTCTACTGAATAATTGGCTTGCTTTGTTAAGTAATGAAAAAGTAGTCTGAGATCTGGTGGGTGAGATTCTCAACAACCTGAGAAAATGGGGTTGAAATGGTGCATAGAATCTGCGTGGGTTTTCTGTAAAGAAGTGAAATTCATCTGAAGAGAAGTACTGATGGTTTATTTTGTTAATTCTGATTTTGTGAAAAAGGTAATTCAGTTGGGTTACAGACATAAATCAGGTAATTATCCTTGGTAATTCCGGGATATGAATCTGGTAATTCTTTTCTTTCTAAAATGTAGAATGTCCAAAACCTCCCCCAGAAACCTTTCCATTCTGCTTCTGGAAAGAAACCTGTACTTAGACAATGCTTACTTGTTTTACAGATTATGTAATGTACATCATATAAAGCCTGTGCAGATTACTTTCAGTGGGAGTAACAGGCAGGCAATTGAAACTTAAGATTTCTAAGCAAAGAAGACATGAACTTTCCTGCTCTGTTGCAAAACGTTTGGGTAAGGAAATATGTTGCTCTTCATCCCCACCATGTAACAGAGAAAAGTGGTTTATACTTCTGTATGTATAAAAGTTCTGTAAGGAATCCCAAAATGCAGTAGCAAGGAGTCTGATGCTCAGAGAGAATCTTGTGCATACACAAACCAGAAGACCAAATTTTTTTTTCCTTTAAGTTTTTTTTTAATGTTTTATACAAACGTGACCTAAGATTTGAAGGTGAGATACGAGGAAATAAAAATGAGGTTTAGTGTCCTCTAGAAACCCAAAGAATTTCGACTCTTGTTTTCTTGAACATTGCTGGCAGTCAGCTTAAGAGATCAGAGAAATGGAATGGGAACCTTCTTGGCTCCCCTTGTAGGAGAAAAGTTCAGAGTGTCTTCTAACTGTCATTAAACATTTATTTTTGAATTGTTGTTTAACAACAAACAAACAAATAGATCTCAAAACATGAAGGATCAGGCTTTCTGTCAGCTTCTTATGAATTGTCTTGCTCACCACAACCCACCAATTTTTTCAAAAAAACCTAGAGTAAAAAAGATGTAAAGAGAAACCTGCAAACAATTAAGATTTTCTCATACATCAAACAGAAAGGTCACAACATAATTCTTGCATTTACAGATAAACTTTAAAGTGTAGGACAGAACAAATCTCCTTCTGTGGTAAGGCCAAAGAATGTCAGTGCAACAACCAAACACCATAGTAAGTCCAGTACACAAAGGAAAACATTACTCAGATAATTCTCTCAGATAATGCTGGATATTATATTACAGCAAGCAAATAAAGTGTTATTCAAATAATGTAGAAGTCATTCAAAAATTGAAATGCCAGCATGTTTGAAGCCTAGTGCATCACAGACAGTGTTTGAAATATGCTCCATGAGTGTGAGGGTAATTGCTTTTCTTAACTATTCAAACAAGGGAAGAGACAAGTAGCCTGAAATTAGGAAGAGGACCACAGGACTAATGTATTGATTTTTCTCCTAGAAAGTGGCCTGAAAAAAAGCAATTCTCTCTCCATAACTGAAAGAACATATCTTCTTTTATCATAGAATCATAGAATCATAGAATAGTTTGGGTTAGATGGGACATTTAAAGGTCATCTAGTCCAACTTCCCTGCACTCAGCAGGGATACCTTCAAGTAGATCACGTTGCTCAGAGCCCCGTCCAGCCTCACTTTGAACACTTCCAGGGGTGGGGCATCTACCACCTCTCTGGGAAACCTGTGCCAGTGTTTCACCACTTGCATTGTCAAAAATTGTTTCCTTGTGTCTGGTCTAAATCTATGCTCTTTTAGTTTAAAACTATTACCCCTTGTCCTATCACTATGGGCCCTGCTAAAAAGTCTGTCCCCATCTTTCTTATAAGCCCCCTCCAAGTACTGAAAGGCTCAGTAAGGTCTCTCCGGAGAGAGACCTCCTTCTCTTCTCCAGGCTGAACAACCCCAACTCTCTCAGCCTGTCCTCACAGCAGAGCTGTTCCATCCCTCTGAGCACTGTTGTGGCCTCCTCTGGACCCGCTCCAACAGGTCCATGCCTTTTCTGTGCTGAGGGCTCCAGAGCTGGACACAGGACTCCAGGTGGGGTCTCAGCAGAGCAAAGCAGAGGGGCAGAATCCTGTCCCTCGACCTGCTGGCCACGCTGCTTTGGATGCAGCCCAGGATACGGTTGGCCTTCTGGGCTGCAAGCGCACATTGCTGGCTCATGTCCAGCTTTTTGTCCACCAGTACCCCCAAGTCCTTCTTGGCAGGGTTGCTCTCTATCCCTTCATCCCCCAGCCCGGATTGATAGAGGGGATTGCCCTGACCCAGATGCAGGACCCTGCGCTTGGCCTGGTTGAACCTCAATGAGTTTCACACGAGCCCATTCCTTAAGCTTGTCCAGGTCCCTCTGGATGGCATCTCATCCCTCAGGTGTGTCAACCGCATCACTCAACTAGTTTAAAGTTTAAAAGACAACTTCCTCATTTGGTTATCCTTGGAGAGGCATATAAGGCAAACCCTGTTGACTAGTAACCTCAAATAGCAAGGTAACAACCTCTTCATCCTGTTTTTACTTGGAAGTGCAAAATTTTTATATATTTTGTTGACTTCCAAACAAAGCACGTCCTTCTTAGCTGTCAGATATGTTGACACTGTTTGTCCTCTCTGTGGGGAGGACTTCTAAGAGGTTTTTGACAAAGACCCCCCTGCTCACTCCTGGTGAAGAGCTTGGTCCTGAAAAGGCAGGAAGAGTCAAATGCAGCTCAAGACAGTCAGATACAGCTGCTGCTGCTACACTATTACCTAAATGAGAGTGGTAGGAGCCAGAAAGACCTGGACATGACTTTGGAGGGGATATCTTCAATAGTCATCCCAGAAAATTCAGTGCTTACATCCAGAAGAGTAAATCAAATAGAGCCAGGGCACACTAGTTAATTGTGCTGCTACACTGATAGTATCCAGCACAGTTTGGCCCTTACAAGTATTTTCTCACCATTAAACTTCTTGCTATTGCACTTTACAGAACTCTTATTCTTACAGAAGTGTAAAACAGGATTCTCTGCTGCGTGGTGAGTATGAAGAGTCCTTACCCAAACTATTTCTGCTTACATCCTGGGAGCAACCATTCCCAAATAGGAAGTGTGCTGGCAGGCACCCCTGTAGGAGACTTTACTGGTGTCAACACAGGGTGCTGTGTGCCAGTTAGTGCTGCAAAACAGTCTGGAGTACATTCAGTGCCCTAGTATAGGCATAAACATATTTTTCTCCAACAACTTGCAATCTAACACCTACCCTTGAATCATTTTGAAGGGTATTTTCTAATTCTGTCCTCAATGGAAGTTGCTGGGATATATAACGGGTTTACACCCAAAGAATCAATATACTGCATTCCTCCACCATGGATAGAAGAGTTGAATACAGTCCAATTTCTGAGTTCACAGTCAGTGGAAAACACTATGAGACTGAACAAGCTTTTACTGCAGCTTAATTCTTACGTTGCTGATGCAGTGAAGAGAGAAAAGAAGTAGACATATGGATGGCAAATAGGATACCGAAACAGGTACCTCTGACAAAGACTGAAATCCAAGCAGCATGTGAACAAAACAGTGCAGGAACTTTGGACAAGCTTATCTCTATCTAGTCGGAGAATAGAAATCAGTTGAGCTTAAAAAATGAAAATGTAGGAATTTCTGATAGATCAAAGTGGAAACTATAGACAGCAGGCTGTGTGCTCTGCATAAATCTCCACTACCATAGCAGAAATCTAAACATGACCCATGACAATTTCTCAACAAACCCATTCATTCATTTTTCTTTTCTTCCATAAATTAAAATCACACTAGACATTTTTTTTTATAGAATCTTAGCATTGTGTTCAACTTTCCCATGCTAAACTTAAACTTAGTGAATCAGAAGTGGGAAACTTAGAATTCTAAAAAAAAAATTGTTCAGATAAGGGGAACGAAGTCTTTCTAATAATAATTTCATGTTGACAGAACTAGGATGTAAGTGTTCGTATCATGTGAGTGATTAAAAGATACAGGATACAGGAATTTTAATAAAACAACTTCTAGAATACCTAGTCATACTGATGAAGACTTGACCAATGCTAGTCTGAATTAGAAGTTATTCACCAACCGTACCATGGAGAGCCTAAAACTCCTAGAACTATTGCTGTCTCTGTAGTATTTTACAAAGAATTAAAGTAGGGAAATTATTTTCACCTGACTGTGAGCCTATATGGCCAAAGGACAAAAATGATAAAAGTTGGCAAAACTGCAGTGACAACTCATTTGTGTGAGCATTCAAACCTCTGATCGTAAAGAGAAAATTGGGTTCTGACTGCTTTATTCTCAGTGTGTTTGTTTGACATCATTGTTATTACTATTACTATTACTATTACTATTACTAACCAAGACAAACTGTAGTAATTACATGACATAAATGCCTGGAACTAAAATTAATACCCAATAAGTTATGTTCACCAAAAAGTCTGTAATATGGTTTCTCTTCTTTGAAAAACAAAACAAAAAAGCTATTTTGCAGACTTGTCTGGTGTGAGCTTGTCTGTGTTTCCATCCCTATGGGAATTTTGCCTCATTCTAGTCTTTAAATATTTATCCTGAAAAAAAGGTTTTTAAAAGAGAGGGCGGGGGGGGGGAAGAGAGAGAGGAGGAGGAGGAGGAGGAGGAGGAGGAGGAGGAGGAGGAGGAGGAGGAGGAGGAGGAGGAGGAGGAGGAGGAGGAGGAGGAGGAGGAGGAGGAGGAGGAGGAGGAGGAGGAGGAGGAGGAGGAGGAGGAGGAGGAGGAGGAGGAGGAGGGGAACCTCTCTCCCTGTAACCATTCCCACAGTCTTCCATTCCCCAGCTGGAATGAACGGAATCCTGGTAACACTCGCTTGTTTGGAAACGCAAAGCTTATCCAGACTGTGCATAGACAACTTTAGCTGAATGTTGCATGGAGCTTTGGATTACAGCAGTGGGAATGATAAAATAATTAAAACCAGTATAATCCTAGAAAAATCAAACTGATATGGAAATGACCACCTCATCATTACAGAGGATATTGCCTTGAAAATGATCAGGTTGAGATAAGTTTCCGCTGGACCTTTTCTTTCTTGGGATGTCTGTAGTATCATGCCATACTGAAATGTCCTATTTTGTGTTTTCCTTAACTTCATCAGTTTTGCACATTGGAGGCCAGAACCGTTTGACTGCCACTCCACAAAGCACATAGCAGCTTCCCTGTGGATGTTTGGGATCATTGTTTCTTGTCTTTTCTTCTAAAAGTTGTTATTTTGCAATTCAGAAGCTAACTGTTAGCAGTAGAGCCCAGTGATCAAATTCTGGGGTTTGTACACATATCTTGGGTATGTATATTTTCTGTATATCCAGAGATAGTATGAATATCTATCTGCATGAGATAACACACCTTAAATGAAGGCCTAGGTATGTTATTCCACTGTTAATTGTCAGCTCACCCTGCCAAGAGCCATGGGGAGTGCTTTTGAAAGATTTCCTTAGTTAGAAAGATGTAAAGATCGGCTAAGGAAATCCAAAGTCTGGATACTTGTAGTGAATATTGTTGATTTGGGTTCACAGCCTACAGAAGGATTTACTTCGAGAGACATAATCACATGGTTATTTTGTCTTGGTGATAAACAGAACAGCTGATGACTCACCTGTATGTTCAAAAAGATACAGTTAAAAGGCTGTATCTTTATTTTGTACATATAGCTTGCAAAGGGGTTGACCATGAAGTATAAGCAAAGCAGAGAAACAGAAAGGTTGTCTCTCCCTTGATGGATATTGAAGTAAGTTGCTTAAAGTTTTGGAAGCATTCAATAATGCTTCAGTCTCTGAGTTGTAGTTTCAGACTACTAGCTATTTTGAATAATAACTTTAATTTGTCTCTAAAAGTTGTTGCAGAAAAATACCTGGAAACTGAAGTCATTCCAGTGAGTGGAAACTAATGTTTGTTTTGCTCAAAATGAGATAATAGCAGCTGCAATGACTTCCTTAAGATTTAGGCACTGACAACTGAATTGGTGAGGCTCAGAAGCAGAGTTTAAACTGGGACAGAGTGCTGAGGACACTTAAAAACTTCCTTCAGGCCATAAGCCCACATGAAATACTTTTGATCAAACTACTGGACTTTCCTGCAGCCTTGACACAGCAAAGCACTCTAGCACTACCACCAGCATCCTTGTCATGTAGCAGGAATACATGGGCATGGTCTACTGGATTTCTTCCTAGTCGTAATGTGCAACTGCTTTTTCTCTCTGAACATCCTGTAGAGATCAGTGCTAACCTTGGGGTTTTTTTGTTTCTTCTTTTTTGAAATCTGCGCGAGACTTCTGGGAGAAAGAGAAAGAGACATGGAAAAGAGAGAGACAAAGAAAGAGAAACAACGTGGTCTTAGCTACCAACAATAGAATGATAACACCCAACTATTTATCTTGTTTGCTCATGCAGCTGCCATTATGTCTCATGCATCAGCATAGGTCAGGAAATAACATTTCAGATGACAACCAACTGACTCAAGCTGAAACAAGCAAGATGAAAGAGATGTTTGAGAAGGAAAAAACACATCGAAGAATTGTCCATGATGTTGTTTCCACTTGTCCCTGTAGGAATTCAATGCACAACAGTGCAAAACCTTTGCAATACTCTTCCCGACAAGTCTGGATGACTGCCTTTCTTTTAATTTCTGACTTGCTAGGAAACTTCTTTCAGAATGCAGGCCTGGACACAGCAGCCCATGTGTTTCCCAAACTCATTCTGAAGGACTGTTCTACTGCATCAAAGTGTGACGTTGACTCACAGGTTAATATATAATATGGCTTATGACCTGTGACTTTGTCATCTGTACTGTGCTCAAACTGACAGCTGGTTCTTAGTTCACTTGTGATGCCAGTTCAAGTTTTTGCTTCTAATTTCAGTAATAATTTAATAGATCAAGTCTTAGATCTTGAATTGTGGGGTCTCAATCATTGCAACAACTGTTTCTCTTAAAGCAAAGCAAACCACAAAACTGAGGAGGAATCTCATGAGATTGGGGCCAAATGTTCTGTGACATTCTGGTTGGAAAAAACCCTCACAAAACATCAGCAAATACAGGGCTTGACTGTACTCACAAATATCTTTAAATCTTCATTTATGTAAAAGAATTTATGACAAATATAATCCTTTTTTGGTGTTTTGGTTTTTTTAATAGCAGGAAGGACTTAGAGGGAAACATAGAAAGTGTTATTAAACTGGTGCTGCTGATAGAGAAGTTAGAGAAACTTATGGGTGGATCACTTTTCCTCCAGGCTCATGTCTGAATGCTTTTCTTTATTTTTCTCTCTGCATTAGTTACTCATCATAAATTACATTCTCATTGTTCAAACATATTTCTTGTTCCAAATAATTTGCTTTTTTTTTCACACCTGCCAACCTAGCCTGCCTCAACTTACTCCACATTCCCAGTAGAATCATTGTTAGTGCTACTCATTTTTTGTGCTCACACCTTTACCGTCTAGTTTAATATTCTTTCTAACTGTTTACAATGTTCTTAGTTTTATGAGTTTTCCTTTAATAGTTACTGTTTTCAAAAGTACTTCCATAAATTGCACGTTCTTAACCAGTAAAACAAGAAACTTAAACATATTTATGTCTAAGTTTTGAACGGAAAAGTTTAACAACAAGAAATTGTTATTTTGGACTACTGCAGTTGAGATTCTTCATCTTCCAGATATTTAAAAATGGTTCTGAACTGAAAGATCATATCAAAACACCCAGAAAGTTGGGCAATGCACCAGTTCCAATTTGTATTACAACAATTGCCCAACCCTGGTCTGTGGCTAGAGTATGGAGAGACCTAGAAAAAATTATACGAGAGGGAATTCTCTGGATGCTTTAGAAAAAAAAAGCATATATATTTTTTCTCTTTTTTAGAGAAAAAAAAAGATAAATTATTTAGCAAGACGTACATTGAGGAGACCTGGACCTTACAGAACCTTTGTAGAAGGACATTGTGGAAGACAACATAGTTTCCTAAGGGATCTGTTTGGAGATTGAATTCTGCATTTAGTTATTTGTACAGGTGAATGTGAGGCCATGAATTTAAGGCCAGAATTTGGCTTGCAGAAACTGTATTATTCTTGATGAGTCACAAGAAAGAACTTCGCTTGACCTTTAGATCAGATTGCATTTGAAGGGGTAATATTTAGAGGAGCTATCTTTTTGCATAAGCCTTATATGTGATTCTGAGCCAAACCAAGCATAAATGTATAAAACTGTGTTAAAGATCAAGAGGCAGTCAGACTAACAGAGGTTTTTTTGACAGACAGACTAAGGGGAAACTATGACTACTTTAAGATTTATGAATTTCTTTGAAATCTGGTAGAAATCACCTCCCAGACTGTATTGTATTCATGTTTAACTCATTGCCTTAATGTAAAGGCCCCAAACCTGACTTAATTCATTCTATATCATGCTGGTCTGAAGCAAAAAAATGAAGGCGTAACATTATTCCATTTAATAACAATTCTCTCTTCCCAAATGTACTCATTTCTGTAGTCAAATGTGTAACAAGACACCTGGCTCAGTTCCCAGTCTTGCTGAACACCACAAGAACATGATAGAAGTCAGCCTATGCCACAGCAAAGAAAAGTGTAATTGTGGTTCAGCAGTGCTCTGGATTGCTAGAAGGAAAGTGGTTGTTAAGACATCATGGGGTTGGACTAGATGACCTGTAAAGGTCTCTTCCAACACCAACTATTCTATGATTCTGTGATTGATTCTATGATTCTATGCTCTTTCTCCATTGTTGCTCCTGTTCGCTAGTGTAGACGTCCTCTTCTTCAGTGTACTGGATTCTGTGAATGCTGTTATCAAGTGTGTAAATCAGAGCACAGTGGTTTTGCCATAGTCTGCAATTAAAGAATAGATTGTCTGACTCCACTTTAATTAAGGCACTTCAACTGTAGGGTAACTGGTAAGTGAATAAATTAGATGTCCAGCAGTCACCACTAACTTTTGGCTTAAGATTTTTGGCTTTTGGTGGTGTAAGATTTCTTCAGTTGCCATTTCCAGGTCAGCATGCTACTCTGGATGACTGGAGTCCATTAACTGTGCTACAGAGGGTCTAGAGAATCACATACAAACTTACCTAAATGCTCTGAACAGCTGACCTTAACTGCAGATCTGAAAATCTCTGGAGAACAGACGAGGACTAGAGAAGTCCAGCAAATAGTACTTTCTGTCTAACAGGAAATACTGAAAGAATGGACTTTCTGCAGCAGTGGTTATTTATAATGCAGCTGAAAACAAGAAGATAATGCCAGGAAAATAAAAAGTTGAAAGGAAACAGGGAAATATTTAAATCAAGAAATATGGGGACTGGTCACATTTTCAGCAGTCCAAGGCAAATGTGAATACCTTATTTACACATCAAATAATATATAAAATTTATCTGGAGACATTCAATGTTCCATTTAAAAGAACACCTTTTAATAGATTCTTTTTCAGGGGTAACTGTTGAGAGCCTAAACAGTTGTTTCTGTGGGGCTACGATGCTTAATACTTTAAACATGTTTTAGACCAGCTATGATTCTGCTGCAAATGTGAACTCAGCTGTGGGTGGTAAATGGTAGAGGTATTTTCAGTTTATTTGAAATATTTGACACTTTTTGTTTGCCTTGGGCTTCAACCCCCAATAAGTGAGTGAAATGGATGATCTTAGAGTTACTGACTCATATTTCCTGTCCTCATGATAATAAAACAGAGTAAGAACAAATATGGAGAAATTAAGAAACAACTTGGGACCAATTATAAGTTGGGGTGCCTTCAAGAAAAACAATGATGTTAAAAAATAAATACTTTTATTTCATTTTGGAGTCTGACTGCAGCATGATATTCAGTGAATACTTTCTCCTTAAACTTAGCAGCCCGTAGGAAGGTAGCAGCTGGAATACTTTTAAATAAATATTTTCAAAGAAATACAGGCTCTTTCATCCTTGGGAAAAAGGAAAGTTCCTGTGTGAGTGGGCAAAACAGAGGAAATTGAATTGTTATGGGTGTTATTAAGCCTGCATTATAAGCCTGCTTTCCCCACAGAAAGACAGAGCGCAATTCAAGCCATAAGTCACCATTCATTGTAGGTATTTGCCAAACATCTCAGAAGGGACTGCAGCACAGTCACATCTACATAAAAGTGAACACTACTTTTCCATTTCTGCTTGCCATCAACAGTTGTCTTCCAATGTGGACTCCACATCAAAGCTACCAGTGTGATGTGCCTGATTTACTGGGCTCTGGTCAAGCAATCCTCTCTTTGACCACCTATATTGGTGTCCCTGTAATAAATTCAGAGGACAGTGGGAGGGCATTAGAGGGAAAACTGGATGAAGGGTGCTTCCAAATGTCCCTCTTCCAGAGATAATCCCAAATGCACCTGATAAACTGTTGCTTCGGTTCATTGATATTGAAACAGAATAACAACATGGATATTAATAGATATTTTCTATCTTACAATATTTCCTGTAAAGCTGAATTGACTTGATTTTTATTCTGCTATTCTTTCTTATTGTTATTTTTAGTATTTGTTGCATCTGCTATTTATGATAAAATCATAGAAACGTTGGCTGGAAGAAGTCATCAAGTCCACTGTCTCACTTGAAACAGGACTTCTGCCAAGTCTTTTGACAAGATTTTTTGCTCCAAGAGTGGCTACTTCACCTATGTTGTGAGCCTAGTAGCAAGAAAAGACGATTTGAAGTGAAATACTCTGCCATATAATCCCAGGAGTAAGGATTTGAGACTGGAAACCTTTGATGCCTTTTTACTTCCTATCACATACATAGATCCAGTATGCATTTTCAGAGTAAGGACTGCTATCAGTGATGCAACCAAATCTTTGACTGGCTTTACAGACCTGAATGAAGCAATAAGATATTGTGGCATGTTAGGATCATCAGTAGTGCATGGCATGCATCACTCATGCATCAGTAGTGCATGGCAATACAGTATTTGTAATTGAGAATATTTTCCTCTCTTATGCACTTTTGATTATTCCTACTCAGGGTAACTGTCATGATTTAACCCCAGCCAACAACTAAACACAGATACTTGCTAACTCCCCCGCAGTGGGTTGGGGGAGAGAATTGGAACAGTAGAAGTGAGGAAACTCATGGTTTGAGATAAAGACAGTTTAATAGGTAAAGCAAAAGCTGTACACATATCCCTTTGGCCAGTTGGGGTCAGCTGTCCCAGCTGTGTCCCCTCCCAGCTTCTTGTGCACCCTCAGCCCACTTCGCTGGTGAGGTGGTGTGAGGACCAGAGAAGTCCTTGACTCTGTGTAAGCACTGCTCAGCACTAACTAAAACATCCCTGTATTATCAACACTGTTTTCAGCACAAATCCAAAACATAGCCCCATACTAGCTACTATAGAGAAAATTAACTCTATCCCAGCAGTGGAACAGGATCATATCAGTTTCCATCCCACCAAGTGTAAATACACCAACTTTCAACTCAAACTGCAGAGTACGTAATTTTTTCTAACACTTTTTGGAAAGGGGTGTTTGTTACAACACTGGGTGATGAGAGAATCCCAGCTTGAGTTGAAAGGTTCTGTGTTTTGGACACTGTTCCAGCTGCATATATGTTGTTTATGTGTGCACATTTTTAAATGAATAATCTTTGAGAAGGCATATTAAGGGCTGTAAGACATTATTGCAGTAGGGCCCGTATACTGAATAGCAGCAATGTGTACTCCAGGGAACTGTCATCTCCTCTCTACAAATCCATTAGACAAAGTCCATCTGCTAACACTGGCTCCTCAAAGATGTATGGGAAGAGTTGACTCACTGAAAGGTCTGTCCAACAAACTCCTAGTTGCATGCACTGCATACAGCAGGCATCCTTCTGGGGCTAAGCATAAACTCTGTATCTTGTGGGCTGTGATATCTGCATTATGTCTATTCTGCTGCTCCCTCAGCCAATCTCATGTGCTCTTCACCAGACAATGTCTGATACTCCTCTTCCCCCAGAAATTATGATTGTGCAAGCAAATGAAAACACAATGTGAATTCATTCACATCAAGCTTTCCATAAGGATAATGAAGGCATAGGACAAAAAGACTTTTCCTACTTCAGCTTTAAAGCATTTTTTCCAGTTTTAGTGGGAGAGAATTCAGCAACTGTCAGGAGAAGCAGACAGAAACCATAGTGCCAAAGCGAAGTGCCTGTGTTCTCAAGATCTTAACACTCCTAAACGGGGATGTGGAATAAGTCTTCTAGAGATGTCAGCAAGACCACAAATAGCTTGAGAAGAATTAAGTAAAATTTTAAAATAATAGACTACAGGTGGCCTGTGGGAAGACCCCCAGTACAAAAGGCATATGAGTTTGGCTCATACCGAGAAGAACTGCAGCTGTGTTTTTAGTATAAGCTGAAGTCTAGGATGTAACAAGATTTAGTTAGATGGCATGTACAATGGAATGATAACAGTTATAGCATATAATTATATGATTAATTCAGCAAACCTAGCTGCATTAGAAACTTTTTTCCCACTACAATATTACTGTTCTGTGAGTAATGTATATCTACACTCATAATTCATATTTACATTATAGGAAAAAAATCTGATCTGAAACAGAGGCAGAATCAGATACAAAAATTAAGTAAAATCATAGATAATGTCAATCTCTGATTCCTAATTTTCAAAAGTTAATCAGATTGAAACAGCATTACAAAGGCTGAACATAATCAGTGTATTTAGTATGAACTGTCATATTCGATTCTTGTCTTCAGGAACAACTAACACAAGCAAGGATTTCAAGTTTGGCAACCGTATGCCCTGTATTCATCCACACAGGTCCCATAAGGATGATTCTTAAACCTACAAACTGTCTCGTGCAGCCTATTTTTTTTTCCTGAAAGACTATCTAATTACTTAGTGCTGTGCTGGGAGTACCTGGGGAAATAGTAAAAGGAAATACAACTGAGAGCCACTGTGGTTTGACTCCTCTCCAGATACTTTGAAAATATTTTGGCAAAAACAAAATTTTAAGTAAAACTGTTCCCTTTGGTAACATACTCAGAACTGCAGTTTTTACATTTTTGTATATAGTATGGAGGGCCAAAGAAAGAAAAAAAGCCCATGTGTGAGAAGGTTGTACACGTGGTAATAATATTGGTGGGGAAGAAAGAGAGAGCAAGGGGGGGAAATTTGAACAAGATGCAGAAAGAAGACACGGAGAGGACATATTACAAATATCTTCTACTGGGAAAACAAACTACACAGTGCTGCAAGAAGAAAGGTTTTTTTGAGTATCTTAGAATTTTATGTAGTGACAGAAGCAGCATGATGGTTCGTTCATCAAAGGATGACTGTGATAAAAGAGAGGCAAACCATGATTTCTTTTTTGCTATTTTGTTGTGAAGCAGTGTCAGTGAGGGAGCTCTTGAACTGACTATGATACGTTGGATTTCTTTTGCTTACAGGAGATTTCTTAGAGTGTGTCTGATTATTTTTTCTCTCTGAAGTTTTTTAATGAGAATAGAAAGAAGTGCCATGAAGAGCTTTCTAAATGCATTGTCCATACAGAGTTTTCTATGTATCTAGGTAATTGGGAGCCCTATGAATATTCAAACGAATGAAATGAAATGTCAATGCCTTTACTCTTCAGGACTGTTTACTTTCTTTAGAAGATTTTTGTATTTGTTTGGCTGCCACTGATTACAAACTAGTTGGTTGCATGCACAAATTCTAACTCTTGCATTTGTAGTTTCATTGCTGTCCTGCTTTGCACACTTTACTTACAAGTCATTGGCATTCAAGAAAACAGTGCTAAGTCAGTCCTATTATTTACCATCAATGTGGTTCATTTCCAAACACAAAAACTAAAACTCCTTGCCACAGCCTTCAGACAGATATATATTTATGTGTTTCCCTCCATTGTTGTTATGTCTCCATTTTTGTTCAACTTGTGAGAAGTTTTTTTCAAGGCTGAATTAATGGTTTACCTTGAGAAGTGCTCACCTTGTCACAGCTGGTCAAACACTTTCTTCTTTGGATGGAAATGTTGTGGGTTAACCCCTGTTCACATCACAGCTTTTCTACAGCAAGATACGTTTTCTGTCCTTAAGCCACTTATTACTGGGAAGGACTCTAAGAGACCATTCTTTAAAAATAGCTGTAGGATGAAAGTCAACTTCAATGGGATTACAGAGGTACTTATCTATATTTTTGTAAATTGGAGTGTTGTGGAAATACTGTACTGGGAGAAGTTACCAAGCATGTGAGGTGCATTTAGAATTAGTCAGAAGACAGGACTGACAAATCAAGAAGGAAAAGGGAAGAAAGGGTGTGTGACAAGTGCACAGAGATGATGAGGGTTGGAGGCAATTGAGTATATTTGGGAAGTAAGTCTTTGAAAAGCTTGTGTTAGGCAAGAGGCGAGAGACAGGAGGAACACACTGATACAAGGCTTTAAAGGATAGTGATGGAGCTGACTTTTGGTATTTGAAAAGAAAGGAGAACGGACATATTCCTTCAATGAATGTACTATGAAAATAAACTCATAGGTTTATTTTCATTTGAACAAAGAGTTTGGATTGCTTCTTACTTAGCTGAACCAGTCAGAACTAATATGAAATGAAAGGTAAAAAACTGTTCAGGGGGAGAAAAATCTGCTAACATGAAACAATGCATAATGTCCAGTAACTGGCAACTTGCCTCTTTCCTGTACCATGCTAAATCTTTTTTCTCAGAGGCTGAGCTTCATTGTTCTTTGTACCTTGTTGAATTCCTTAGTTATTACATGCTGAAACCTAGTATGTTTAACCATGTCTGTGTAGCCTATTTCTGACAGTTCTTTAATATGCCGTGTTTATACACAACTCTTTCTGCTACTTGACCTTCTTCAACTTAAGTGCCCATTTTTTTCTTCTTTCCTTTTGTTTACTGTTTGTTTATGCAGGAAACGCGAACATGCTGTTAGGCACAAACCGTGTTGGAGAAGATATTAACCTCACATAAGTGACAATACAATAATATTTAATGGAGCCATCCCAGTTAAGAGTCCAGACTCCTCTTTTGGTAATCCATGGAAGGAAGGAGGATTCTAATGTAACCATTCTTTGGAGGCTACCTTAAATGAAACTGTAAGAACATGTTCTTTGGGTGTTTAAAATTTAAATCCTCTTTTACATAGCTGTCTTTCAGGAGGTGATTACAAAATAGCATGCATATTTGAGCTGCTGTTCTGTTTTCTGTTTCTGAGATGCTTAGAGGTGGACTGAGACAAGCTGATTTTCTTAACAAGTACTTGGGAGAAAACAAATGTGGCGATTTGGTAGAACAATTCAGGGAAGAGTCTTAGTTCAAACAGAGGAGAGTTAATTTGTGAGAAAATACTGTGTTTTCACATATCCAGTACATGTAGATCAGTTGTTCCACAAATGATGAGTTTGTTCCATTAAAGTGTTATGCCAGGAAGCTTTAATTTCTACACCTAATTCTTTCATAATTTGAAGCCAGTTTTTTAAATGTTCATGAACTGTCTTTGAAAACAAAGCTTTGATGGAGAAATTCCCTGGATTATTTCTGTAGTGTTCTGTTCTAGTGGTTTGCAGCTTGCTGTCGAGAACTGAGGGAATTCTTCCTGGAATTCTTTGAAGATTTGTTCTTTAGTCATGTGCATAATTATTCTGAAATTAACTGACACTTGAAGTTCTTATTATTGTTGTTTAAATTATCTTTTGGAGGTGTCCTCGATGTACTTATAGTGATCACTATATGGTGAACACTTAGGGCAGTAAACGGCATGTCCATTCAGATTTTGGGCTGTGCTAGAAACTGGAATCTTCTTCCACGATGGCACTAAACTTTGAAATTTTGATGTTAGCAAAAGATCACAGTGGTCACAGCATGTTATTCTCAGCTCACCACCAGACAGAGCATTCACTAGACCTGTATTCTTTTTCAAGCCACATCTCATTTACTGTCATTACTTATTTTTCCTTTCTGTCCTCTTTGCTTTTTTCCCTTACCTTTTTTATCAAAAAGATAAGATAGGCCCATATTTCACCTCTGTATATACATACTTACACATACAAAGCTCTTGATCGAACTTCCATATTCTGGCAAATGACCTCAGATGATACAGACTTTTAAATCACAAGCCATTTGAACATCCTTTCTGTTGAATCTCTTCAACATCAGGCAATACTCCAAGATCAGCGGCCTTCAACTCCCACAGGCTGGCAGGTATTCTACTTCAGGGAAGAGCTGAACTCACATTCACCCTCAGACATCTTTCTAACCCCATGGAATGGGGAAACAGAGCAATGTATTTGATCCTGTACTACCCCCTTTTTCTCCTTATTTTTCTTCTCTTCTTGCTCCTCTTTTGCTCGTGTTCATCATTTCTATAATCCTAGACTTCCCTGCCCCCTGCCTCCCTACTAAGGGAGGGCTCTTTGCTCTTTCCTCCCTTCCCTTTACCATGAGATGGTCTCCAATATCACCAGTCTCTGTCATGTGATTAATGACAGAAATGAAACAACTCAGACAAGGTCACATTCCCTTCAGTTTGTAACCTTTCCATGACATACCTGCATCTCTGATAATGACAAGTGACTGTCATTCACACCTTTGTGAAGCACAGCCAGGACTGCATTGACATCCCACTTCTTTAATAGCATCAACACCAGTCACAAGGTAATTCTGTGTGTATTTCTTACAACTACAGAAAGTTTGATAGAGCACATGCATTCTACCTTTTATCGTATTCTAAGGTAAAAGAAGGTATACTTAGAGTTTTGGAAGATGTGTAGTCCATATGCATCTTTGCTTCCTAACCTCATCTGTTCTGAACTATTGTTCTATAAGCCTTTGATTAGATTGTGGACTGAGAGGAAAGGTAGTCATGGGATGGCAGTCAAATACAGGCACAATCTCTGGATGCAAGATTGATGCACCCTATCAGGTGCTAATAAGATTAACTTTATCAGCAGTAGGAAAAATTTACATTTATGTATTTGACAGACTGTCATGTATATGTGTGAACTGCACATCCCAAATAATTCCTGTTACTGGTTAGTAGCCTCTTTTATGTCAGTCAGTTTTGTTAAGGATAATTAACATTTAGAGGGAAGGATATTTGCATTCTAGTGATATTTCTCCTTTCTTTTTTCTTGGGACGTAAAAGTGCATTGAGATAATGTGAAATTCATAGCAACTCTTACTATAGGGTTTTTCTTTTGTGTCAACTCAGTTTTTCCTTATATCAATAGAGTTGTTGTAATGTACTTCTGCTGAACTAGAATAACATCCGTTAGATTAGTTCATATCAAGATGAAGATGCCCTAATTAATGTTGATTTAATTGCAGGTAGTTTGACTATTAAAAGAAAATCTTGTTTTACATTTTAAAACAACCTAGATGAACCAGTTTCTTTGAATTTCTTTCAAAATCACTTGGATATAGACATAGATTAGCAGGTGCAATGAAGAATGTTAGGCATCCTTTTACAACATAATGTTCAAATGCAGATTTTTATCAAAGGCAATATAGTGGGAGAAGCTGACACAGAGACATCTACCGGTAAAGCAGCAGAGTAGTATTGAATACAAGCACTCATTTAGCCTTCTTGGGAGGCTTCTTGCACTGAACTGTGCCTTTGCATCTTTATTAATGTGTTTGATCTGATTCATGGTGCTCTTGTCTCCCTGTGCTAGAAGCATAGGTCTTAAATCAATAAAAAGTCATATGAAAATTGAGCCAGTCTTCACTTCAACATGCTACCTTTGAATAATTTTTGTGGTCTCCATTTTAAAATAACAAAAGAAAAAACAGATTTTGCTGCAAGTGTTTAATGTAGGAATACCTTAGTAATTTCAAAACAAGATGAAGAACAATCCTAAAGTCAAAGAATCATTTTCCCAGTCATCCCCATCAACCCAATTCTAATTATACCAAGAAACAAGCTGGAAGCTCCTGCAGTTTTCATACCACAGACATTAAGCAGTTAATGATGCAAGCACCTTCTCCTTTACAGATAGCACTTCACAGCTCGGATGAATTTTATGAAAAAAATTGTGTTATTTATGAAAAAGAAAGTTAATAAGTTATGTGAATGTTAATAAGTAACAGAAAATGGAATCTGGTATATGAGTTCATGGATTTCATGGCTATGAAACAGTAGTGTTGTCATGGCTTGAAACTTATTTGCTCTGACTCAGGCTGAAACGGAAGACCTTCAGACTAGGTACAGATTTATTTTAAGGGGTGGGACCTTGGTTAATCTGAGTCATGTTCAGTCTGTGGCTGGGTAGAGTCCCTCTTGTTATGAAAAAGAATCTGATTTTTCTATTGATGAAATAATATTAATTTAGATTTCCCACTTTTATAGCAGAGAAAAAAAAAATTAATCTGGAAACTGGCACACCCTGCCTGGGCCCCTTAACACGCCTCAAATGTCTCCAGCAGTTGCTAGAAGACACTTCTGCTCCCACCGCCACCCCCTGCCTTGCCTTATTAGCTTTCCATTTTACTTATCGAAGCCTAAATGGGAAATGCAAGATGTGCAGGGGAATTTTAGTACACTCATTAACATGTTGCAGACTCTTGGTTTATAGATTTACTCCACCCTTTTCGTTCTCTAGCTACTTTAAAACATCTCAAGCCAAATCAAGACAAAATGCAAATCCAAGCATCACCCATGGTATTCAAATTAGCCAACATAGCTAAAAATGCATTTTGAAGACACAGATGAAGAATTGGAATAAAATCTATAGTTGATTTACAAATTTTTTTCTAAGAAAGGCCTCTCCTTCCAGCATCTGGCTGGCTGGTACCCTCCTGACCAGCAGGTATTTAGAGCTTCAAGCTGTGCACATGCATTCCCTTTTCTTCTCATGGAATATGCTTGTTGTTTCAGCCAGTCTTGCCTTTGCAGTCTACTACCTCTATAAATATTTAATCTTTTTCCCTGAAACTCATTCTGTTCCCTCTGTAAGTAGGAGGTAGCCTGACCAGTGTCCTAAAGGTGCCCTTCACTGGAACATGTGTTCTTTATCAATTTGTGTATTAGAAATGTGCATGGTACAATCATTTAAAAAGGATAATTATATTATTAACAGCCCTTTGAGGAGAGCATGCACAATATTAAGTAACCTCTTACAGGTAAAAATGTCTTTAGGGTGATGGATTTCCAAGCTCAAAGTTCAAAAAAATCTATGCCCTAACTTTTTTGTCACAATGATCACTAAGAACAGGATGATCCAAAGCAGCTAAGTTGGCCTGCATATTAAACTGTTTCTGAAGGAAGAGAACTACATGAGAGATCCTATCAGGTTCTGTAGAGCTGTTCAGTGAATCAGCTGAAATAGAGGGTGTTATGAGGCAAGAGAGCTTAGCTGGTCTCTATATTTAGTATATTGAGTCATGTTTACCTGTCATATCTTGATAGAGACATCATCCTTAGACATTGTGTAATCATTTTTCCAAGAAAAAAAAATTAATTGAAAGACGACAAAATGAATGAATTGCTTCAGTGCCTTCCTCAAAACCAATGGAGCACCTTAATACCAATGGCTGGAGTCATGGTATGTGCTGCAACTGCTCTGTACAATGCAAAATAACTGTGAACTTGATTAATGAAGACTCACATATCAAATACAAAACATGCAGTTGATCTACCTGTCCACTTTTCCACAGATATCACTCATATATAATTATCAGTGTGATCTACTAATCAGATGCATCTGACATGTGGGTCATCAATCAGGAACAAAAATATCTGAAAGTGCTGCAGCTAAAAGCATGCCATCCTTGGATATCTGCCCCAGGAAAAGACACTCAGCACTCCCAGAGACCTTCAGCAGATGACAGAATGCTTCTCCATGTACAGGTGTTAGCCAAAAAAAGGTAGATAGTTTTTCCTAAGTGTCTCAAAAACAAGCCAGTTCCTAGGTTAAAGGTATATTATTCATTTCAGTATCTGGAGCAGGTAGACCAGGGACCTCTGCAGAGATCTGCTGATCTCACTGAAAACTGGGCTGTTTTCAGTGGAGTTTGAATTAAGTGTGTGTTCTTTTAAAGCAGGCTGGAGTGTGCTCATGGGGTTAGTTTTCCAGATATTTTAGACTGGAAAAGGGCTTAGAAAGGGAAAACTGTCCTCTGGTGAATCAATCCTAAAGCTGTTTTAAATTACACTTCTCCGAGGTTAATACTTTAACCTCTAGTTAACAGTTCAGATAATGAATCAGTGATGCAATATTTTTGTAAGTGCATTTTTCATAGTTCTTCAAAACATAAATGTTTCCTCTTATGATAAGTATATATAGTAAATTATTTCCTTAAAACAAAATTTTTAATTTAAAGACAGAATTGCTTAACTGCATTTCCTATCAATGTTATAGTTAAGTTCCAGGAAATTGCTAATAAAGCCATCAAACCAACCATACTAACCCCACATCATGGGTCTTATTAACCAAAATCATAATACCTGAACACCCACACAAACATCTCAGCCCCACAGCAAATTTAGTTTTATGCCGACATACAACCACCTACAATCCACATCTCCACTTCCTATACAAGAAAGCGCTCTTACTTGCTGTAAAATCCCAGAAGTACCTAGAGTCTGAAACACCATTTAAACATATGTGTACAGAGACTGATGTTTGGACTTTACCTGCTGGATTCAGAAAAAATTAAGGTCTCCGAGGAAACATTTTTAAAAGGATAGTGATTATTATGCCATATGAACACTACAGAAACCTCCCCCTGCCCCCTCCCGCCATTTTTGGAAGAGTTGTTAGCTCTCAAGGCTAAATTCTGTTGCCAAAATTTGAAAGAAACTGTTTTAACTCTTTTTGTTTTGTAAACTCAGTATAAAAATGTCTCTGTTTTCTCTCTGATGTTACCTATTTAGTTTTAGCTGTAATTTACTTATTAAATTTTTAGCCTTTTATCTTTATCTATTTATATTTTTTCTGTGTTAGTTTTCAGGAAACAGTAACGCACAGCTTTAGCTAAATGACCAATTTTCTGTTACAGTTGAGGGATGGCTTGTTTTTGCCCTAGAAGATTGTAAATAGGGATGAATACTTTAAAAATTGCCGTGTTGTCATGTCTGAGACAGAAAGCAGCAGTGAATGCTTATAATGAGAGTGTAAGAATGGCCTGTATGGGCTGATCTTCCCTCCAGCCTACTCTAAGCTTTCATAAGGACTTCTTGAGTTGAAGACTGTATCAATGAAATTACCTGCTATTGATTTACCTGATCTATCTTTTCATACCTTAATTAAGACAGGATTCTGACCATCAAACCGAAGGGGTAAGTTCTTGCTCCTTCACCTTTTCAGGGACTGAGTTGAGGCTGACTAGCCTTTAGCTCTCCAGATCCTCCTTCTTGCCCTTCTTGAAGACAGGAATGACATTTTCCTTCTTCTGCTTCTCAAGAACCTCCCTAGATCACCGTGTTTTTTTGAAAATCATTGAGAGTGACCTTACAATATCGTTGACCAGATGAGAAACTCAATGAAGTTAGAGAGGACCTCACCTGCCACTGAGGTCTGTAGATGAGAAGGTGGTGAAGGTGTTTTGGCAGCAGTGTTTTGGAAGGTCAGGAAGCCTCTGTCATTCTGGATACAGTTTAAAAGCATGGTTGATAACAGTCCTTTGGAAAGCCCCCCCAGAGAACCATGGTTCAGCCACTGTAAATATTACTTCTGTCTACCTCCTTCTGGCTTACCTCTTTACAATCTTTTTACTACAAATGGCAGAGAAACTCTGTGAACCAAGTAGAAAGCTTTTTCAGTGTGGAAAGGTACAACTGGAAATCAGGATACTCAAGCATGGTCAGCCAACCATTTCCTTCCTACCTGGAGTCTTTCCAGGAGTTACTGCTGTTCAGCTCACATACAATGCCCAGTGATGTGAACACTTCTACTAGAACTGAATCTGGTTTATTTTGTAATGGTATGGACAAGGAGCATTTGCAGTGCTTCATCTAAACAGTAGAGTCATGGGAGAATGACATCTCAGGGCAGTGCTGATCTTCCACAAATGAACTGTGTGACTAACCAAATTCTGAGCCCTGATTCTCTCCGGTTATAATGTAAGAAATGTTGTTTCACAAGCTTTTGCACAATATTGTTAAATATAGAGTAACTGGAAATGTTGCCCCTCTTCTACGACCACCACCAAGAAATAAAAAAAGACAGAAAAAGGAGGTGGAAGCTGGAGAAATCAGAGCCTGGGGCTTTTTCTGTGGAGGGGGAAAACTTCCACTACTTGTCAGCATTATCCCACTGAGTGGTTTTGTCACACATTATCACAAAATACAGCCATGTTGTAGGGATCTTCTCTGAAGGAATCTGTGATCTCTGAGCAAAATTTGCCCTTCTCATGCTGATTTGTGGCACAGTGTAAACTATAGCCTTACTGAGCAGTCACATCATCTTAAAACTTTGACCTTTTTCTTTTTTCCCCCCTTCAACAGCAGCTGACTGTTTTGTGTTTTCATATTAATTGTAACACTTCTGATGTGAGATTCCAGTCTTGCTCACAGATGTGCATGAGGGGGTTATCTTAGACTCTAGGAAAGAATTTCTGCTGAGAAAACAAATGCATTTTAATGTTCAGTCTCTACTCACATAGACGTGTTCTGGAGCAAGACTGAATAACAGATGTTTTTAAAAGTCACTGGAGGCTGGTCTTCTAAATTATTTTTAATGACTTCAAGCTTAATTTTAAAAATAGAATATAAAGAAGTTTTAAATCATGAATTTAGCAAAAAAGAGATTCAGATGGAAGGGAATTGCCTTTCAAGATATCTTAGCTTGTGAACCAACCTGATCCAGCTCAAGGCTGTATATTGAAATGGATATATGATGGCCTTATTTTCTTCTCAGTAGTTTCCCTCTGCCTCTTTTTGTCTTCCTTCTCCTCCATGTAAGAGGAAGACAAAACCAAGGAGTCTATCTCGTGGCAGCAGAGCAATCGAAGACCGGACATTCTGAGGCTCTTTGTGAGCTGGAGTTTCTCCGTTATCACCAGCTGATGCTGGGCAAGTTTTTGATTACTTGCTGGAGAAGCAGCCCAGCAGCTGTGTAAGACCCTGCAGCCCTGAACAGAAGCTCAGACACCAGACCTGGGTTTGCTACTTTCTCAGTTCTCCTGCAGATTTAAGAGCTACTGTGTTATTTCAGCATGGTCTGTGTAGTTGACTTATATGTATACAGCATCATTGCCATTGGTGTTATCATTTTAATTGTCAATTAATTTCTCTGTGTACTTATGCTATATGGGACAAGACTGATTTACCCATGTTAATCTAAGAGTAAACCATGACCCATTTTATCTGCAGCATGGTTAACTGTGGTATTCATGGCAGCTCCTCTGAATATTTTTGATGAGGTCTTTAAGTACGTGTAATACTGAAAACACATTCCCATTCAGTAGGCCTCATATAAAACGTTAAGCCCAACAGGGCAAATACCTCGTAGAAAAATTCCATAAACATTAAGTATATTTATGCCATAGCATTAAGCTCGGTCAACTTGAACATTACTGTATTGTGGTATAAGAGGCATCTTGTTTGCTTTTATTTACCTTCTCAGTAGTAAATGTATTTTGGTTAACCACAATGGCAAACTTAGGCAAGACGTTTGTGTCAACAAATCCTTCTTCTCAACAAAGTAACATTCTTAGTTTCTAGGGCAGCAGACTGGATTCTGAGTAATAAGGTGTTTATAAGTCTTGTTGTAAATCTGAAACCATAAACATGTCTACTTTCCTATTAAACCTGCTGCTGTGTTTGAGGCACAGTAAGTTCTCTTTTACATTTTATGGTAGCAAGCACGTTGGTCTTCTAGTTCTGATTGCTGTTGATTTAACAATTGCCAGCACCTCCTGCCAAGCTTTTGACCTAAGTCATGCTCCCTGGTGATGTCATTAACAGTGCCTAGAATTTAGTAGTTGCTGATACCTGCTGGTAGGCCATAAAAGGTTTCATACATCCCTTGTTTTGTTGCAGACATGTTTGGGAACAGTAGTAAGAAACTGCTCCTTTTCCACATCTGACCTCTAATTAGTCATTTGTTGATAATAGAGTAGACAAAGATTCGTGCCTAGTGAAGTTTTAATTGGGACATTTGTTTGCTTTTTATAATATAGGCTTTCAAACACACCTCAAACACTGCTAAGAGTGAAATGATTTCTGGAACTTTTCCTGCATTCTTCAGCCGCTGCAGGGTACTTCCCTCCCAGTGAGGACAACAGAGTTATTACCATGAGGACAGTCTGTTCACATTGGCAAAGACAGCAGGCCTGGTGCCTTTGGTGTATTCTCTTTCTTTTGAATATGTTAAGTGTTGCATGTTGAACTATTTCTTCTGAATGCTTCAAATAGCAATGTCTCATTTATTGTACCATTATGAACACTACAAGATTATGGCCTTGCCTGCTGTGGGTGTGCACGTCAGTTTTGTGTGCTTCTTGAGGCTGCAGGAAGCTGCTAGCTGAAGCAGTGTTTATGATCAAGGTCTAATCCTGAAATGAAAGTCATATATGCACTTTCATATTCAAAGTTTACTGTAACTTAGTTTAATAAAATAAGAAAGAGGAAGGAAGCATAACAATACTTATCTTCCTCTATTATTTCTATCCTCGTCTCAACAAGAGCTAGACAAGAGTAGGGACACAAGAGTTAGGACACAAATTCATGCATTTCAGTAAAGGCACCACCGTGTGACACAGCAAACAGAATTTTGTTATTTCAACACGGGTAAATGAAGACTGGAACTGATCCAAGTTCCTTAATCTCAGTGGACAGCTGCAACTGTAAAACCAAAAATTAGTGTGTCCTGGAGAGGCCCCAAATTTTCTTGAGTATTTTTCTACAACTAAATCAACGAACAACTGAACTGCAGTAATACATTCCATTTAAAAGATGGTTAAGTGATTCTACAGTGCTTGGAAAAAATGCCTACACTCACAAACTCCTGGATACCTTTCTTGTTTCTCTATAATCAGTTTGCATCCTATTTCTCATGCACCTGGCTTCACAGTTTCCCTAGACGTCTGAGTATCGTTATCTGGAAATGTTAAGGTCTCACTTTTATATGATACATCTTCCTAAAAACACTTGCTGAAAAGTGTAGAAAGTAGGCCAGGAGAAATTATGTTCGTAAACAAGCTGGGCAAAGCACTGAGAGAAGAATCCTGACAATGTCTTGTCTTCTTAAATTTTAAACCACACTCTCTTCATAAGATGGATACTCAAAAGACTTAATATATGCATATTGTATATGTATATGTGTATGTGTACGCACACATGCATACTATATATGTATCACACCTTCCATTCTTTGAAATGTTCCTGAATCTCAGTGTGAACTTGAACTATTTGTGGAGATCTATTACAAAGAGTTACTTCAGCTTGCTAGGTTTCACCAAGGAAAACTTCCCAGCAAAGGACAGGAAAGGAGCATATTCTTTGTGAGGTTTGTCTGCTTCTGTCCCTTTTGCACGAACTGCAGGAACTGCAGCATTTTGGAAAGCTTGGAAAGGTCTCCTGTTTGCTGGACATGCATGAGTTTCAGGCCTTTGACCTGAAGTTTACAGCAGGACTCACAATAAGGTGCTGTGCTGTCACACCCATCTCACACCCTTATCTTCTAGGTCACGAACCTAGGTGCTTCTGCTAAACCGAAGTCCAGGACCAGGCAGAGCCTTTCGGCCAGCAACTATGTTAAAGCTGTTCCAAAAAATGACATTTGTGTGTTCATGCATTGGCATCAGTCATGTCTTAGCTATTCCTGCAGGACCAATAAGGTCAGGAAACTCTTATCTGGACTTCATGCCTATTTATAAGTGAAGGACAGAGAGGGAGTGCTCATCTGCCACAGTGCCAGCAAATCGGATTACAAGGTCTTCTCTGCTTTCAGATCTGGAGAGGCAACATTTCAAAGATAGAAAGCAAAGACTGCAGATACTAAAGTACAAGCACAAAGAATCAAGGTTTTGTAGCTGAAGCTATTGCCTTTTCTCCCTCTTTATCTTTGCACTCTCCCTCACCATCAGATTGCTCTAACATTCCCATAAATCCCAAGCCATAAAGGTGCCAAGGTGCAGAGTACTCTTCCTTCAAGGGTTAAGTGCATTCATGAGTCTCAGGGCTCATTAGGTGACAATGTATGACAAGCGGGATGGCCTGGACCTGAAGATATGGGACTCTAAGACAGGGCATGGGAAAGAAAAGGAAGGAAACGCGTGAAGAGAGGCTGGATGGCAAAAATAATTGTAATATCCTAAAGAAATAAGTATAACAAGAGGGAAGAGGCATGCTAAAGCATGACACTGATTGAAGACAATAGGATAAGAACAGAAAGCACAGCAAGAACAAAAGAGAAAAATTATTTCACAAATTTCTGACTGAATAGAAAGCACTCTTAAATTAACTTGTCAAACATGATAAAGAACTGGATGGGTATTTGGGCTGGTATTTCACCTAAGCCAGCAAAATGCCAGGAGCAATTCTGACTCATGTGCTTGTGAGTCAATTCTTCATCAGATAGCTGCTAGAACAAGAACTGTTTCATGTGAAAATATATTTTTGTGCTGATCTAAACAAATTGAAAACATTTTCATTTGTTTTTCATGAGCAACACAGATGTTGTTTGGCAACTTCCATACAAAACACCATAGATAAAAACCGTAACAGCACAGCGGAAATGGATGAAGTCTATTTTTTTAGCAGAACCAAAGATTTCCCAAGTTTTATAGACTCTTTGCCAGGGAATGAGGGGAGATTAAATGAGTTTGGGGTCTCTGTGTTTGTGTAGTTTCATCCATCTCACATGGAAACAAAAAAAAAACTCTAAAGGTTTCTTTTTCATGCTGGAAAATCTGGTAGGCAGGAAAGTACATTCTTTTAAATCCACTGAACAGTTTAAGTTTATTCAGTTGTACTGCATGTGTACTTTCTGCAGATGTAAACCAGTAATGGAAAGGCTAATATCAGAGTTTGCAATGAAGGTGTAGCCCACATGCTAATTGCAGTGCAGAAACTTCCAATTTTTGATAGCTAAATGCTGTAGTCCCTATACCAAACACTTTGTTTCCACAAGGATTTGAAGAGTTTGCATACATCAGCCATGCCATTTGTTCAGCCAGAACATAAATTGCATGTTATTAGCCATAAATTATTTTGGAGTGAAATTGCCTCAACTGTCTTCCTTTCTGCTTCCTGGCCTTCACACATGTACTCTCAACAAGCCTACAGACAGATAATGTGGCAGTTAAACTGGAGACTGTATTCATATATTACATGGTTGAGGAGCAGCCCTTTCTCAACACTATCACTCGAGACTATTCCATTTCATTAGTCTTAACTACATCCTCGTAATATCTCACTAAATAATTCATAGGATTTTTCAGCCCCTTTGGCATTTAAGGCTTTGAATATTGTACTAGCACACAATTAATGTCTCCCTTTAGGTATCTCATAGCCAAGCTATGTATATATTTAGCTGTTTTATCTTTCCTCATAAATTCAGTCATTGAATAATTGTTTTGCTGTTCTCTGTATCCATTCCAGTTTGGCACAATCATTCTTATAGTAAGTTGCTCAAAACCAAATATATGTTTTAGGTATGGTCTCACCAGAACCATATGGATAGGGTTATACAACATCTCTTCCCCATGACCTGATGCCCTGTTGATTGTAATTAAATTTTTTCTTGCTACCATATTGCAATGAAAAGCCATGTCAAATGTCTTATCTGTGTCTCTTTCAAAATCTTTTTCCATCTCTCTCCCTTCCTCTCTTTCTTTTTACACATTTTTCCTTTTGTCCTCATTTGGTAGTAACTCATTCCCCAGAATTGTTGACATTGTATGTTTCTAGTTATAATAGAAGAATGATGGCTTAAGACACTAGTAAATGATTGGAGAAGTCTGTGCTTACTATCCTGTTCTATGGAAAGGGAGGCAATATAACTTTCTACGGCTAAATGGTGCTGTGAGTGTAAGTGCATTTCAGCACTATAATACAGCTATATGTGCTGATATGGAGGCTGTTTAAATGTCATAGATAAAGTGTTTTTTTGTTGTCATGTTTTCAATTTCAGTAAATATTTGAACAGTATTTTCTGTCCTTTGCAGTGTTTACCTTTCCCAATTTATCTGGGATTTCATAGAATCTACAACTAAGTACCTGCCAAGTATCTGCATAAAGTTTAGCATGACTCTAGATAGGTTGATACATAAAATAAAAGGCATGTTGAAAAAAAAAAAAATTCCCAAATGTCTATATAGTGTCTGAATGTCTGAGCAACTGTTTCTCCAAATAAATATTTCTGAGAAACACAGACTCACTAGCAACTGGTGAGGGTCTCTTGCAAGGCAGTAAAATTACTCATGTTGTCTTACAGTCTGCTGCTACTTACAGCTGTATCCGTTAGCATTTTAAATGGCCACTACTGGTTGTTCCTGGCAGCAATTGCCAAAGCGTTTAATGCTGGCCTCTGAGTATATCAAACTGGAAAATGCCCCTGGTATTTACTTAGCAGGTAAATTCATGTCTACATCCATGAGCTGATACATACAATATGTGTGTATCTGTGTGTAGGGCTCTGAGGCCAAGAACTGGCTATCAGTATTCAAAAATCATTTTAAGAAATAACGTTTTCTGATATTTTGAGGGGCATCCTTTCTTGGTCAGACATTCAAGCCCATCTGCAGGCAGGGCTTGAATAGGTATCTACTTCACTCCTTTAAAAAAAAAGCTCAAAATTCCATATGCATACTTCCAAGAGTGATCTCATTTTAAAAAAATTGCAAAACTTATAATAAAACTATGAAAAGAGATCATATTGATCTCTAATAAGTCTTTGCTTTTTCAATACTAAATTCAATCCTTCCCAAGGTGAGTTTTGCTGCCACCTGAAATGAAACCTGCAGGGTCACATTGGTGTTCTTAGGAAAAAGACAGTGCTATTCTGCACGAAGGAAGGACCATGCTTTTTTTTGCCCGTTATAGGAACTAGCTTGTTCGCTGCTGAAAATTGTGCATCCATGTCTTCAGTAAATAATTCTTACTTAATAACTGCAAAGGCTTCAGCAGCATCACCCAAAATGTCAAATACCTGCTGCAACAGTTAGTTGCAAGGATGTGAGATATTTTTCCTGCTGTCAGGCTGGACAGTTCAGCCATGAACAAGCGGCTGCATGATTATCATACATTATATGAATTATCATTATCATACATTATATGAATTATCATTATCATACATTAAATATATACATATACGTTATCATACATTATATGAATGTAAAATATCACTGTCTTTGTTTATGTCACGCAAAGTCAGCATCAGTTATTGTTTCTACAGTTGATCTTAAAAGTTTTCTTCATCTATGTTTACACTGGTAAAACAACATACATGAGTGCAATGATTTAAGTGCATCTTAATTCTTTACCTCTCCCAGCTGGCAGGCTCAGGGGAGCTGTCAGTGAGTAAATGTGAGTAAAAGGTTACCTTGAGCCTAAGAGTAAAATGTATGGGCACATCAACAACCACAGTGTACTTTCGGCCCCTAATCTAGTGAACAATTGATTTAATCTTTTAACCCTGAAAATGGATCTTGTCACACAACTTTTCATGGTGGTTATTAAAAAATGCTGGACTTAAACCTCACTTTCAATAGCCATAAAACAGGCTTCGCTAAACTCTTCAGGATGTTGTGATGTTTAACTTTTGATGGTGTATGTGTTAAAGCAATGCCTTGAGTCTCAGATAATGAGATTAATAAGAATGTGCCACTGTGTTGAAATTCAAGGGAAAATTTCTACTGTATTCTTACCGAATTTTTCTTGTATTATCTGTGGGTTTGCATTGAGAATGTCTCTGTAAACTCTTCTTTCAAACCAGGGTTTGCTGGCAGAAAGGAACAAGGTATTCATTCGCTCAGAAATTAAGCTGGCAAGTGCCAGATAAAGAAACTCTTACCTGTCTGAACCAATCCCTGGTTTTGACACATGGCACTGGTTGTTGCTTCATTTGGAAATATCACAAATGCTATGTTTTGTAACTGACAGCCTAATTACTGTCTAATGATTAGAATTTGGCTTCATAGACCATCTCTTGGATTGCTTTAGCTGTTAATGCTTTGCATGAACATTTCATAACTTTAGATCATAAAATGGCAAGCTAAATTGTCACAGGCGTGAATGGACCTGAAAAGTTTAACCGTGACCACATTTTTCCAGCTGGTTAACCATTCCCAGTAACTCTCTCTTGTAACAGCACATGCACATACTTTCAGAAAGAAAAGTTGTATCCCCAATGCCACTAAATATAAATGACTGTGAACACAGTGCATGACAGGTTATATGTAGGCAGAAGTCTCCTCCTCCTCTCCCTTGGCCTTAAAAATCCTTTTTTTGTTTCAAATTGTATAACTCTTTCGGCAGTTACAGCCATGCCAAGAGTCCGGTTTTGGCTGGGATGGGTTTTCTTTGTATCGGTTACAGCAGACCCTGCCAATGTCTCAGCTCTGCTGGCTGCGGAGGGCTCTTGGTTCGAGTGCAGCAACACCTCTCTTGGCTGCTTGTTGCGGGTTGTTTCAAACTTACATGTGGCCGTGGACGTACAGACCTGCTGCTTCTTGCTGCTCCCACATCTCAGCGCCGCTGGTAGGCACAGGAGCAGATGTAGATGCTTCTCTAGGAGGGGAGCATCCAGTGAGGGACAGAGTATTGGCTGCCTCGAAACAAAAAGAGCCAGATTGTCAGATGTCTCAGTGAATGCATGTTGGCAGAGGCAGAGGTGAAAGGAAAGACCCGGTAAAGAGAAGAGAAATATAAACCCCCTGGGATCATCAAGGTCAGAGAATGGGTCCTGTGATGTTTTACATGGGATGACTGGTTTTGTCACCAAGAGCAATGATTTATTGTCAGCCCTTTAGGATGGTGTTGTTCGGGAGAAAACCTGTGCTAAAAACAACTTTATCTCTAGGTTATCCCAGAAAACTCAACAAGACAGATTTTGTTCAGGACAACTGAGAAGCACAGGGTTGAACAGCAGGAGGGATAATGTGATTGCTCAGAGCTGCTCGTGAAGAAAGACCTGATGTGATTATATCTACAGTGACTACAGTTCTGCAGTGCAGGAGAGAAAGCAAGGAATGGGCCAGAAATGTTGCCTATCTCCAGTATATCCTGGTGAGCCTAGTCTCCAGAGATTGGAACACGAGTCAAATGATTGTCTCCTGGATAAGTCCCTTATGACACCATTATAATACCAACAGACCAAAGCAGAAACCAGTGGCCCAGGAGATATTATTACCTTATGTAATTAATTAATATCACAATATTAATTAGGCTGGACACAGCTATTTGACGGATGTGAAGAGCATTTTGTAGCTGTGCAATGATTACCCATGCCAACCATGAAGATTTGATAGTATTTACTCATTTAAGCACCTCAATTCCAGGGTAGCCTGATCAGGACCGCTGACCCCACTAGATGGACAGCAACAGGACTGGATTTGGGCCATTAGTTTTGTACCAGGCTGATGTGCCTGCAAAACCACTTCTTTTTTTGAACTGTCATTATTGGAATTCCAAATAAATGGGCAGCTTCTAACCAAAGAGTCCTGCTCCCTGAGAATTTCTGCCTTAAGAACTCAAGTTCAGGGAAATTATTCTGCTTTCCTGCAAGGTTATGAAGGAACCATTTGGCCTTGTTGCTGCAGGAATTGGTTACCTTTTCACACAGCTTTAAGGACCTGCCAGTCTGAGCATCCAAAGCAGACAACAGAAGAAGAATGAGCAAGTAGGCAGATTTTTGCCTCTCTTTCGTGTTTTTACCTTTCTGAAATGTTGTAAATAGAAGCACCAACAACAAAGTATCAGAACCTTAACCTTTACCCTAGTTTTTTTAGGCTGAACAGTTCTGACATCTGCCTCTAGGGAGTGTTCATGTGTGGTGTAAAAATGATCCAGGCTGCCAACACATCAAAAAGCAAACAGAGTAATAAAGGCTGGGCTATTTTTGTTTGTTTTGTTCAACATGCTTCATAAAGAGAGAGCTAGCTGGGTAATTAAATTATATATAAACCTGTTATGTGAATCCCTACATAAATACAAAATGCATGTTCAGTTTGCAGAGTGACTTGTAGGGAATTACAATGCTATTGAACCATGATTATTTGGACAACTTTCCACTCTTTCAGAGAATGCTAATAAAACATGAAGGAGTTGTGGACTTTAGCACAAATGATTAAATCATAGCATAAATCTGTTCTTTCTTCTTCATTGGTTCATCTTTAAGTTTGGGACAAAAAGACTACCCTGTGCAAAATAGCGCTCGTCCTCTAAGTCCTGTTATCAACTGTGGACAGGAATTGGGCCACCAGTCAGAAACAAGGCTGCCCAGGATTCCAAGCATGCTGGCAGCTGCAGTGGGTCCATGTCAGTGTAGAGGTTTTAAGATGCTGAATAGGTATGGACAAGGAACTGATCACTCCCCTGCCAGAGGTAAGGAGAGAGTTGTAAGATTTTCCCTGAGGTATGGCCACAGTAGTGAAACTATGCACTGCCCCTCTTGTCAGGTTAATTTCCTTCCTGTTTGCAACACAAGATTCAGGCAACCAACCAGAAAACTAAAAAGAAAGATCTATGGAGAATATTTCAAAAAGACATTCTAAAAATTGTTTAGCAAAGCCCTTGGCGATCATTTGAAAAATAATGGGCACATTCAAAGGAAATAAGCATCCGTTTGTGATGGCTCATACAGACTGGTATATTTCTAATTTCTGTAGACAAGCAGCAGTGCAACTAATGATAGCTAATATGGAACACAGGTGTTACCTCTCTACTTACAGCTTCTTTCCCCAGTCTCCACATCAAGGAATATTCCACACATCAATATCAGTGTTGCTTTTTACAGCAACAAGCATTATACAAACACAATTATTTGCCCTTTAGCTACGACTCAATCAAGAATCACCCCTGATACTCCTCTTCACATATCACAGCTTCTCCCAGTCAATTTACCTTTTGGGGTGAGTGCAGGAGTTTAACAGCCACCTTGAAAGTAAATAAAATTTAATTGTTTTTGAAACAGCTCATTCTACCTAGGTGTCTTCAGTTTAGTAGCTGAATGCAAGTGCATTTCAATATTTAACCCTATAGCTAGATGAAGTGGCAGCCAGAGGAGCAGACACTTTGGAAAGTTTGATGGGGGTTTTTTTGGCCTCCATTATTTAGAGTCACAAGGACTAATAACAGAAAAAAACAAAAAGATGTCTGAAATCTCACTTGAGTGCATTCCTGGGACATAAGCTATGAAAAGATGGGTCAGTGGTTTTCAAATAAACCAACTGATGCAAACATTAAATAAGGGTCTTGTGCCTTATTGAAGGACTCCTATGGGACACTACTTAATCTAAGTACTTGAGGGCTGCTGGGAACTAGCCAGTACCTCTTCCTTAAAATCTGTATATTCACCTCTTCTATGAAGATGTGAAGATTGTGCATAGCCTGGATCCAGCAGGTAGATACAATCATTAAAAGCAGTCATCTTGTTCATCCTTCAGGATTAAGTGATGGAAAAGGGAAAGGCTCTGCACTTCAGGCTGCTGTTACAGCTTGTATTGGCCAAAGAGCACTGCACAAAGCCGTTCAGTGATTCATGAAAAATGAATCAGTCTCTGTTTCCTAGAGGACAAAAACATACTTCACTTTAACACACTAGACTGCTAATAGCCCTAATTGACAACTTTACTGGCAACTTTGTTAAAATGTCAAGAATTAAAGAAACTTTCTAGGATCGGTTCTGAGTTTGGTAACACCGGTGTAAATTACATTAAAATGTAACTCTGTGCTTACAACAGATCTGAAAATCTGTGCATTTGATTAAAACAGCTATCATGTATATTGGTTTCTTATCATTATGGCCTTTAATCACAAAAATGCCTGGGTCAAACTGATTTTAGGAAACTTGCACTCTGTCTGTAGTTGTTATGTAGGTAAATATTGTGGTTTAAGTGCTAAAATGCACATAGTTGAAAAATAATTATCCATAGCGTTAGCCAAGAAAAACTTGGCAAGCACTCTAATGCCATAGAACTAGAAAGTTATAAAGCACCTTTATTTTCTTAAATAAGTAGGATTAGATATAATATGTCAGTCAAAGACAGCTTTTCAATTAGTAAGCTAAAAAAAATTTCTTTTTTTTAAAAAAAAGAACATTTGCTCCAAATTTTGGACTGAATCAAATAATCAGTTTATATTTCTGTATTTCTTTTGTGACTGTTCTCTCAAGTAAGGGTATTTTCAAGAATAATAACTAAGACAGCACACTTAGAGCAAATACTACAGAGTATTTAAGGAAAACTAATTCCTAATGTAATTCCAGTCAAGAATCGGACATTAAATGTTATTTTCTAAATAAAAGTTCATTTAGAAAGAAGCAAATAAACCAGACTTGAAGTGTGCTTAAATATACTTCCATGATATTTATAGGTAGATACATGAGATAGGTATTTGAACTCTCATATATTATTATCGAATACTGCCTATATGGCCCTCATTGAAAAAAAACCCCTTAAGTTAAAAAAAATTTGAATTAGGGTAGTTTCACAATTTTGGCATTATTTTGAATGTACATTCCTGGAAACAGCAGTCTCTTAACAACAGTCTGTAAAATACAAAATGAAATACAAAATTCAGCTAGTGAGTTGTTCACTTCAATTCTCTCCCCTTCATTTTAATAACTAAAATTCAAACATTTTACTATAACTATTAAATGACTAATTATTTTAAAATGCAGCAGTAATTTCTTAAGATGCAAAATGTAAAATTTTAGTCTTTTCACATGAAAAACATTCAATATTTACCTGTCTTGATAGTATTCGTAGAAATGATTCAGAGATTTCCTAATGTCACATGCACAACTTTTTATATGGATTTTTCTTTTCTGGAGCTTAATGGATCTTATTCTTCATTGTAGAGTAAGATAAATAGCGTTAATTCCTAGGCGACCTTAGCTAAAATAAACATGTTTTGTACTTGGTGGAAAAAAAGGGTTACTTATCACTATCAAATGCAAAGTGTCCCAAGTTTGTTATCAGTGCACAGTGAACATTTGCCTTAAGATGAACTTAATATCAGCAACATTACAAATGAGCAAATAAAAAACAGGCAGTGATAAAAATGTGCTGAAAGCATTCCTTGGTCAAACGCAGTTAAAGTGCACTGTGCTTAGTGCTCTGTTGTACTCTGGGGCTAGAAGGATTATTCAATTTGCAGTCCATTCTGTTTTAATTTGTGAAGATTTTCTTGGTTCGAATGAAGCGGATAGACTTGCAAACAGGATAAAACTTTCAAGCTCTGGAGGTAAACAGAATAAAAAAAATTGATAAGCATCATCTCAGAAAGCATGAGAGAATTTAAATATTTTAAATATTGTCAGCTGGCTTATAGGTGCATGAGAGAAAATACTCCAACTGCAACGCTGTATTAAGCAAGGACCCAGTGGAAGTCTGGGAAGACTCAAGAGTTCTGATGACAGACACTGGAGATCTGTTATCTTTAAATGAAGTGTTTTAGGGCCATTCCAACCTGATTTTGTGTATCCAGGTCTTTTGGTTAAGCCCAGAGGAGATTCAGCTGGTGTTCTGGCAGCACAAACCTCCTCATATTGCCTCCTCCATGTACTCCAACGCTGGCTTCGATAGTGCACCTGTAGGATTGAGAGGGAATTTCCCCACCCCACTCATTTGCTTTCAAGCTTGACCTATCTTGTTCTGCTGTGATTGCCAACAAAAGCTTAAGTCATGATAGTAGATTTTTTATCTTTATGCAACCGAGAATAAAATTGAAGCTACTAATTCATTCTACATGCAGCCTGGAACAACTGCTAATCTTGACGTGCTTTGCCCATTTCCAGTTCAACTCAGTGATCTAAAGCCAAACAGTTCTGTTTCTCAATACTAATTCCATCATCCCAGAAAAATTGGTTTCCTCCAGCTGTGTTACTGGGAAAAGATAAAAAAACACAGTAGAGAAACAAGAAAATCTTTTTCCCATATTAAACTGAGGCAGCAAAAGAGTTAAACCAAAATGTGACATAAGAATTTGTTCAGCCAACTTCTCAGTTCTATAGTTTTGCTCTGGAAATTTCATGGGTTTCTGCCAGTCAGCTACTGCAGAGGCTGAATGGATCATAAATGTGTGCCTGGAGCCTGGGCTCCTTTCCTTGGTGCCTTATGCAGATTATAGAGAGATACCCTCCCCACCACCACCCACTGCACATCCAAATGCTCTTCACTCTCCCCTATTATAACACTGATGATCACCATGAACCTCCTTCCAATAAAAGTCCAACAGAGGAAGAAACAACTTAAACACTTGATGACCATTTTCAGTTTTGTGCTGAGTTTAGGATAACTCACAATGGAAAACTTCAAAACAAGACTTCAAATTTAGTTAAAATAAAACAAAACAAAACAAAAAAAACCCAGAACCCAAAGCCTTTCTCATGAAAAGCAGTGTGATCCTGATTTTGATAAACCAAAATAGATCAACAAAAAAAAGTTTCCTCTAACTTACCCATCTGACAGGGGAGAGAATCGGCTCCCATCCCTTGGATCCTGAAGAGAAGCAGAATCAGTGCAAGGGAAGCTGAGGAAAAACTCCTGCTGAGATGCAGGCTGCTGACAGGCACCACCATGCAGGGATGGTGCTCATCATTTTCAGCTGCCATCTCTCTGCAGACTATTGTGTCCAATACAGATTGATCAGGCTGATGTGGTTCTATCTCAGGAGCCTAGAGCCAAGGCCCAGTGGAGACATGACCTTTGTGTCTCATCACAATGACTTGGTTTCACATTCACTGGGCATCTTAAACTCCCAGGAGCCTTTTTAAAATCATAAGTATCATCAGAATCTTAATAGATACAGATGATTTTTTAAATAGTTAACTTCTATGAATACCATTTCATGATGGAGAAATGTCACCCTCCTGCTCTGCTGCCTATCACATGACATGGCCCTACACATATATCTGTCATTTGATGCAGTCAGGAAGAACAAGGTCTTTCAGAGGGTTGCTTTCCTGGGGTAGAGTCTCCAGCTTTGAAAATAAACATCTCAGCTTTTTCTTGACATTTCATATTGCTAGTGACTTGAATGCACTTTGGCATTTGTCTAGCAACAGGAGATAATTGCACCAGGGAGAGATGGTCTCAGAGGGCCCTTCTATTGCACTTCTGGAGTTCCTGTTGAGATCGCTTGCTGCCTCTTGATCTTTTCCGTGATCTGCCGTTCTGTGAGGTATCATGCAGCAGAGCAGATGCAAACAATCTACATTCACTGAAGACCTCAGTTGGAATAATATTTTCTTTTTGCATTTTGTTCTATCTATAAATCTTTTATATGGAAGCTTATAAAAAACAAGTAAAACTAATATGACTTCTTAATCACTTATTTATTTTACATCTCAAATTATACATCCTACTGCTACAATATAAAAAGTAAGGAAACTTAAAACAACACACCAAGCTAAGTCTATAGTTACTGTATACAGTCTAAGTTTTCTTGTGCCATCAAATATTGCCTAGAGATTTTGGACAAAACTCTGCCATCAGTATCTATCATGCTGTTTGTCAGAATGGCAGCCTTATCATATTACTATTTTTTTAAGGGTTAGGTTGCTGGCCTATCACTCAACTCCTATCCTGTATGTAGGTTTTTTCTCTGGATTTAGCTATTTAATCTCTCCAGCTATGTGGATTTCCAGGAATTTAAACTCTCACCAGTCTAAGTCTTAAGGGATTTCAGAATTTTCCTGCCATTCCAATACATTAAGGAAGAGCCTCCAGCGAAAATGCCATGTTTATGTTGCACTGTACACACTCTTGAAGATTGCAGCACATTCCTTATACTGCCTTGCTATGATTACGCGATCATAACCAGACTGTCACCTGGCCTTCACTTTGTTCTTCGTTTCGTCTGTTTGGAAATTCACTCCATATGAGAATGAGAAGAGAGAAAACGTCTGAATTCACTTTGATGTCTGGCTATTCCTCGGTCAGGCTAAAAAGGCAGATGTGTTGTTTTGTTCCTTTACTTTTCCTTCTGTGTGATTCCAGTAAGAATCCTTAACATTAATACTGTAAGGAAATTACAAGTCATCGTTCCTTCCTGAGTTTGCTGATGTGCTTTAAAAATAAGAAATGGAACAAAACAAGAATGTAGATTCTTATATAGGTGTCCATAATGCTTTACTGACAATGTGATCTTTATTAACAACTTGCTCCCTAGTTTAACGTAACAAGTGTGCAATGTGAGATAGATGTGTTCACAACTTTGGTAGATGTGTTGGCACCGTTTTTTTGGAACCTGTAGGGGTGTAATGAGGTGCAAAGCTCAAAAGCCTTTATATTTAGGTTGGGTTTCCATATGGATTTAAAATTTATTCAAACATCTTGAATTAATTGAGAGAAACCTTCCTCAAGACTTTTGGCACTTTAGTTGCAATCAGAAACCAAAAGTGGAAAAGACTTATTGAAATGGTTCTACACTTCAAAAAACAGTACAATTTGGAGGTAGTTGTAGGAACGGGGAAGGTTCAAGGGTTGTAGGAAATACAGAAACTTGTCTGCATATGACCATCCAGTTCAAACCTCTCTATCACCAAATCCCTTCACCACTTTAGCCAGTTAACTTCCCTTATGCTGAACACTCAGCTTTATTAATGTCAACATTAGGTTTTTTTAATGTCAACATTGGGTTTTGGTATAAAGATGAATCAAAAGGTTTTTACCTGCCAAGAACTGAGTCCAGAGTTCTGGATTTCTTCTGCAACAGCAGATAATTTTACTCACACCTAAAGCATATGCTCTACTTTATGTATTAGTTTCTCACGCAGTAGAAATCCAGAGACATGCAGTTAGGTCATGGCCATAAAAAGAGTGGTGCTGATTTGCAGACACTTGATTTTAAAATAAATTCATTAGAAATTTATCTATATCCAAGTATCCGAAACTTGCAGCTGGTTCCTATTTTTCCTACTGTCAAGCCCCAAATTGCTGTACTGAACATCCTAACTTTTGGGAAGTGTGGTTGTGGATTTAAACTTTGTGTCTCAAGCCCATTCCTGAAGTTAAATTGAATGTGTAGGTCTATCCATATTGGACTGAATCTGATCTCACACTGAGGCAGGTCAGAGGTAACTGTACTGAAGTCAGTGGAACTGACCCTAACCTCATAACTTCTGTATGAGTTGAATTTCACTTACTTCAATTGAGTTGATTTTGATTTACATTGATTGAATGAGATCAGAGTTAAACTTCATGTTAAAGCCATTATTTTTCTTTTGATTTTAGTAAAAATCCCAATACAGCAATTCAGAAATAGGATGAGATTTTTCTGCTAAAAGTGCTGGTTAAATTTCTTTAAAATAAACACATGAAAATTTTTTTTGTTGTCTCTATATGGAAATAAATGCTATTAGCTGAGAGAGAGGGGAAATATTCTGCAGCATTAAATCGTGTTTTACAGTTCAATAATCTGGAAGATTTCCATATGTCGTATTTACATTTACTTCTTATTTAATGCAATACAGATTTTTTACATGCATCGACCTTGAAAGAAAATAACATATGGAGAAGCCTATGTAGTTATTTTGTTTAATGAAATGGTATGCTTTTGTTTTACAAAAGAATTTTAATGGGGAGAGTGCAAGACCCTGAAACAAGACAGTGTTTCTTTAAATCAACTTTTTTCCATTTTTGTTGCCCAGATCAAGCTGTGAAATTGTCCCAGAAAATGTGAAGGTTTCATGTATTCTGTCCAAGTCAATGATTTATCAAATTCAGTAATCACAATGAATGAACATGAAATTGTACTTGAATACTTGATACTCAAGCTTGAATATCCCAAAGTGCCCTTTTATGGTCCCTGTGCTGGTCTTAAAAATGCAAGTCACTTAAATTCCACTCTGAAATGCTTCCTGATAATCAACTGCTGCTGCTGTAACCTAGGGTGATGTCTAAACACTGGGTTTCTGAGCATGGTCCAGTCGCCTTTATGGTTAATTTATGCAGTAGCACATGTTTCTATTGAAGAAAGGAAGATTATTTTAGAGACTATAGGAGGTGACAAGATAACGATTGAATCTGTGAGCTTCTAAAAAAAAAAATTTGGAGCCACTGTATGCCCCCAGTTAGAACGATGAAATTCCATTGGATTATACAAATCAGGATTTACCCTGAAGAGTTTCGTGTAGTTTATGTCAGGTATCTTGAACTGATGGAGCTATTGTGGAGCCACACGATTAAAATTTTTAAAAAATGCAAAGAATGACATGTTGCTATGTTTGTAAGAAGGAATGCTACAAACAGATTAGATTTGTAAGTCAACCATCACGTTCAAATATGGTGGAAGTAAATGCAACTCCTGTGGAAAAGTCTGGGTGGCATTCCATATGGTTCACAGAAAGTAAGGTGGGCAGAAAAAAAGACAATCCTGTTTGTCTCTTACTATTGTCCCAGGGAAAGCTTGCATTTCTCGTCTTGATTCTCTGGACTTTAATGGAGGACGTTTGGAAGTACACCAGTATCCTTTCAAGATGGTTCATTATGGAGAAGCATGACAGAATAACAGTCAAATTTCTTTGTATTTGTGTGTGTCTCTGTGTGCGTGTGTGTTCAGAACCCTGTCTCTCATTCTCGTTAATCACTGCATCATCAGAAACCGGTCCATTAATTAGCTGCTGAGTACTTAGGGAAGATGACAGCTTTTCACAAATGACCCAAAAGACCCCCTATCAGTGCCCAGTTTCTACACTGGAACAACACCTCTCTGCAAGAAAAACATACTGAAGTGTTTAAAGGTGGGAATGACTAATAATGCAAGAAGGCTGTGATCCCACCAGACTTTGGGGAACAGTGCCTCCAGGTAGATCTACTGTTTACTATTAGATTTGCCATCCTGGTCAAAGGGCAGTCTAGTGGTGACAAAAACAAGCTTCAAAGACACTAGTATACTTCGTATAACAAAGCAAAAACACTTGAACCCCACTTGCTCTTCCTTAAATAACAAAGAAAATGTTTTTGTGTTCTTGACTGCTCGGTTAGTATTGAAAATAACAGCCCAATGCTGAGTAATTGGTAGGTCACCAGTACTACTAATGCATATAACTTGTGGCTCAGAGGCAAGCCTTGTGGCTCCTGTCCCCATAAAATGTCTGGACTTTGCTAAGATAGAGACAGCGATACTGATTCGGGGAAGGACAGCTGGGGTCTGGAAGCAGCCAAACAGTGTGTCCCTGATACCATACATGCTGCACACCTTGCAAGGATTGGTAAAACCCAAGCTGATTGATATGGCTGGATTTGCATTGTGTTAAGCTGCATTGAGTGGGTTTATTCTCTCAGATTCCTCATTATAGTAATTCCATAAGCCTCCTTTTGTTCATGGTGTATATACAGCCTATGTAAAGTGCTAGTATTTTTGCACACTCAAGGCATGCAGGTGAAGGTATTTCTCTTCCATTTTGAGAGCACTTCCCAAATCCTCCATTTTGAAATCTTGTTTCAAACAAAAGTCTTCTTCAAAGTCATTGGCTAGATTGTGGTTTTGCATCAAAATGTAGTTTTGAGCAAAGTCAGTAAGGCAGTGACTGTAAATCACTCAAAGCTGACTGGAAACTCCCGGAAGAGCAGTTCGTGACCTGAATAAACCTGGCCTCAGTTTAAAGTTTGCAACAAAGTCCAAGGTAATAAGCTACCAAATGTTTCATGTGATGCTTAAGGTTCCATATCCATGTCCTTAACCACCAACTCATCATTATTGTTTGTATGGCTGTACCAGCAACAAAGGTCACACTGCAGTGCAGGCACAAACTTTAAAAGTTAGGCTTTATCTAGACACTGCTGTCTGCTACCTGCACCGATATCATTGTCGATTATGAGCGTTCACTTGGCACTGCCTGCTACGGTTGATAAGATGCAGTCTTTACTCTCTTCCCCATATTCTGCAGACAAGCAGCTAATCAGTCTGACCATTTGCTGAGTGCGTTGACAACTGCAAGAACCAGATGTTAAGTTCTAGAATTTATTTTTCCAGTAGGGTCATTTAGGTCTCTGATTCGTTTCCTAGCTAGCTCTTCTTAAGTCTTTTATCTGTCCTCTTGGCTGATTTCCATCAGAACAATAAAGCATTTATAAGTCTTAGTTTCCCCATAATCATCATCTCCAACTGCAATTCCAAGAAGTCCCCTGTGTAACAATGTGAGGGTTTTATTTTTCTTGCGAAAGCTGTGAATGAGGTACAGATTTTTTTATGTCAGATACAATATTTGTATCTTGTTTATAACTGCTCAAAAGAACATACTGTGAAGCTTCATTCACAGAATCGACATTTCAAATTTATCAGAACAGGATTTACACCCTGATGTTTGTACAATTACAAAAGTTATCTCTGATGGGTGGAGGAACAAGTTTGTTTTGGGTGGAGTGAATCCATCCAAGTCTCCATGGGGAGCAAAGAAAGGACATGAAAACCTGGGATAGCCTTTGCAATCATACTGATAACGGACAGTCACCCTGAAAACACTGGGGAAAAAAGAAATTAAACCCCATGTATTTTCCTAGTCTGGTTTCTTATTCTTTGCTTACTTTCATCCAGAGATTAATTTCAAATAGACTAAACTTGCAAGAAATATATATATAAACCTTTTTAAGAGTTCAGTTTTCAATCTCCACATATTTTGGTTTTGTATGAAGGAAAACACAAAAAAAGAAAATATTGCCTGATAGTTATTTGCCAATATCTAACAGAACTGTAAGTGCACCTTCACATTACTGCTGCCTCCTTAGTAGTTTTTCTTCCCTTAAGATTTGAATTAGAATTCTCTCTCTCTTTTGCAGTTCTGCTGTGAAGTAGTATCTGGTTCTAACAACCTCTTAAGTTACTTTTCAACCCTTGATATTTACATGTGTTTTCAGGCAACACTTCCAATTTGTTTTCCACTTAAGTTTGAAACTGCTGTTTTTCTGCTGTACAGTTTTGAAGGTGTTTAGAATTCAAGCAAGGGTTTGGATGGTTATTATGAAAGATATTCTGTAAGCACCTCATTTTTGATGAAATGCTTTAGCAGGGCCTGTTGCGATAGCACAAGGGGTAATGGTTATAAACTAAAAGAGGGCAGATTTTGACTAGATATAAGGAAGAAATTTTCCATAATGAAGGTGGTGAAACACTGACACAAGTTGCCCAGAGAGTTGGTACATGCCCCATCCCTGGAAACATTCCAGGTCAGGTTGGACGGGGCTCTGAGCAACCTGATCTAATTGAAGCTGTCCCTGCTCATTGCATAGGGGTTGGACTAGATGACCTTTAAAAGCCCTTCAAACCCAAACTGTTCTACGATTTATGAATGAATCACAAAACATCCTAAAAATTGTGTAAAAAGATACTAAAGGTGTGGCATGTTTGGCATAGCTTTTCATAGAGCACTATGATGGTACTATCCTAATGTACAAGCAGTTCCCAAAAATACATTAGTAGTTCTTCCTGACAATGAGACGTTAGATGAATTCAGTGTTTCAGAGGCAAATCATGGCTCAGAAAGTCCATGAACTCCCAACTGCCAGCAGCAGACGAGGTTTATCACAGAAGATCCTTTTTAACACTTCACTTGTTCATAAAACTCTTTTTTTGGCTGTACATTACTGGTTACTGTCACAGATGAGTTACTGGGTAGAGGACCTTTTGGTCTGAATCACTACAGTTGTACTGATGTCAAACTTTTTGGCTTGGAAGTTGTCATTATTGACCTCTATTTGCACTGCTGGGGTGCCAAACTCTGATTTAGGAACAGTATACAAATTCAAATAATCCACTCACAAGAATGTCTAAAATTAATAGTTGTGCCATCCTCAAGCAGTCAAAGGAGCAGTCATTGTTGTACAAAGCTCAGAACACAGTGTAGATACTACTTCAGAAAAATAAAATCCAAGGAGCTGAATTCAGCTCCTTTTGGTCATGATAAGCTGAATTTCTTCACCACACTATTTGAGGACTTAGCTACCAATTCACTTGAGTAAACATGGCAAAATCTGGGTTTACACAGTGGTGTGGGTAGTGACATGCAATATTATATTCTCTAAAGGACATTTTCAGATGGCAAGGATGTGTCTCTTCCATGAATAACATAAGCTAACTCTTTTATTGGCATGGATTCATGTGCATCATGGTTTTTCAGGCCTTGTTAGAGGTTGTTACTTTTCCACATTCGTGACTACTGTAAACCTGCTGTTAGAGCAGTATCACTGGTACAGTTGATTAATGTCCTTGAAGAGATTGTCCTTTCTCAGGGATGAAAAGATTAAAAGAATTTGAAGGGGAAAGAGAAAATAACAGGGATGAAAACTTTGACTAATGGGTACAAAACAAAGAATTCTAATTTCGGCCACCTTATTCTCACAATATATTACATATATATCACAATAATTCATTAACAGAATATGAAACAGCATCTTTTCATGCAAGGACGTGCTGTGAAAACAAACACAAGAAAGACTCTGAATGTTTCTGGCACAGTTTTAGTCATGTCCTGATACAGGTATAGTATTTAAGACAATTCGCAAACTACTATTTGCCACATTCTTAAGAGTCAACAGTGACAGTTGAAGGGGACCTCTAATGCCATCAGCCAGCTGATGAGGCATTTAAAACTCAAATTGAGGTATTCAAACCTCAATTTTAATTTTTCCCAGCAGATTACTCTCCCCTGTTGTGCTTGGACAGGATGGCTTCCAGGGAATTAGTTCCTTAAGTTTCAGGCAATTTTCATCCCTTTGTTTCCCTCTGTTTATTCCCTCTGGATAAAAAATCAGTTACTATGTTTAAAACATTTGGGTTTAGATATATGTTGTTCTAGGATCCTACCATTTCAGATGACAGGTGGGCCATATGTATAAACCTTACATGACTTTTCTTACTGTGTAGATCCCAAACCTTTCTTTTTTTAGTGATGCCAGCAGCTTTCTATCCCTGGCACTACAACTGAGAGAAAGTGGCTTTACCTGCACCCTCTTCTGACGTGCAAGTGTTAAACCAGCTCCACAACCCTCTCTGCTGTTGCATGATACTGCAGAGGCTGTGTTGGCAGACCAGCATAAGGAGGCAGCGCTCCCCTAATGCCTATCCTTTCCAAATATGCTGTGTCTTTCCTTTATCAGGACAGGTCTTTGAAAGGAAGATTACAAGCATTTGTTTTCACCAATGAGCAGAGGTACATCCATCCTCCATGCACATTAGACAGAAAATTCAGACAGACCCTTTTTTCCTATGGGTTAACCATAGCCTTCTGTAGTGACTGTGGGTTCTTTCAGTCTGCTGCCTCTTCTGGACCTTGTTTAAATCATCATCTCATGTAATACAGCAAATGCCTAGCACAGCCTCATGGATTTCATTTCAGGAGTAGGCGTGTGTGCTCCTACTAGGTCTAGACTTAAGGGCTTCAGCCATGAGGTTTTCTCAAGGTCTGGCAAAGTCCTCTAGCAGAGGTACGGTCTGTACTGGCAGGTTTCTGTCCTGGCAGCTCTACTGAGCCTGAGAAACACTGTACTAGAAGCTGCTAAACTTGCTTATATTGCTCTATCTGCATCTCTGCTTGGGGCTTTGCTGGCATATTTTTATGTCTCCATGGTATGATTTTGTTACTCTCCAGCCAGTTCAATATGCCAGCAAAACTTTGAAGTCTAGACCATACATTAATTTTACTATAGGTCCTTTGATATCAGAAATATGATACCATCAACTATTCTTTAAAAATTCTTCCATTTATTTATTCAGTCACCAAGGTCAAATCCACTGCAAATTGTACTCTAACTGAACAGACCATAAGGGAACTTACTTCTTTGTTTTTGTTGTTTTACAAAGCATAAGAGAAGCCTTGAAGACTAAACAGCTTTCCGTAGCTAGACAAATGTGCTAATAGTAAAATACTACGGAAAAATTATTAATATACTCTATAACTTGATGCCGATGGATATGCTACATACTCACGTTTGGTTACAAGCATTCTGTTTAGTAAGTAAATATTTTGACTGAAGTGTTATGGCAAATCCCAGTCCATATAGGGATTATGTCCTGATCCCAGGGGCAAAAGGTCTTAACTAAGATCAATCTCTTAGTTCAATAAAGTTTCAGAAAAAGGTATTCTTGTAAATGTTTAGTTAGAAATAATATTTTATAAGTGGGGTGGTATTATACAGTATCAGCAAATATATACATTTTAATATTACTTTTGCTGGTCCATTTTTATCTAGATTTTTATTTTGTGTTTTTGTAAAAATTGGTGAAAAGAAGCTATGATTGAATTTGCCTAGTTTGGCCTTAGTAACACATTGAGAAGTATTTCCCGAATTCTGCGGAGTGAAAAAGAGACAGAGCGGGCATGCAGTACAGATTTATTTCAGAGTAGCAGCTCCTGGTATAGTTATGAAGATTATGATAAGTACTTCTTTATTTATTTTTAATTGGTTGATCAGTCTTTTCCACCCTTTGCTGTCTCTTAGTAATCATGTTAGTATGCATGAGCAAGCCTATGGCTATTAGATTTCCATGACTAACGGATGCTCCTCTTGGTCAGTATGACCTCGTAGAGGAAAGGTAAAAGGTTTGCTGTTTCTGTTCATCCTACCTCCCACAAAGAAGTCTTCAATATGAATCTACTAATTTAAATATGATGGATATACATGACTCATATGGAAAGACAAAGGCAGATTCATCTTTTTAATTTATAAATGGCCTGACTGTATTTTGAGTTATAGTCATCTTAAGATTTGTTTCTTTCTGTTCCCTGAGCTGTTCTATACACAACTGTCTTCTTCCTCCTTTTTTGATGTAGCAAATGTCAATTGTTCCAATTTAAATTATACAAATTGTCAATTGTCTTAGAGGTTTTATTCTGCTCTGTGGATGCTAACACACATGCTCTATCTTAGTCCCTGTTTTCAATGCCATTGCATGAGGAAGGATAGATTCTGCATAACAAATGTGGACACACCAGTATTCTGTAATGGAGTTCAACCACTGGGCGTGACTTCAAAGTCAAATGGTCAAATTCAGTTCTGAGTTCATCAGAAATTTCAAATGTTTTTCCAAGTTATCAGAAAGAACAAAATCCTATAAGTCTGTTTTACAGACACAAATCTTGTAAGAAAACTTTTTTTAACTGCAAGATACCCAATAATATTTTTCCCAGACTGTATGCTTTTGTGTACAAAGAACTGCCATATGGCTTCAATTAACATAATTTTGATTTTAGATTAAAACAACAAAATAAGGAACAATGCAAAGTTTCCATGACCGACTGCAACATCTATATCTTCGTTGTCTTTAGTGAACTGTGTAAGACAGTGAGTGCCTTTGTCTTGTCTCTACTTAAATAAGAAAAATAATAGAAACTTTACAAAAGCTCAAATATTTAGGAGAAATTTCAGGTTACAGCTATCCATCTCCCTGAACTGATTAATTCTACCTCACTTGAAATCTATAGTGTAAATCTTAAAATAAAAACAGAAGACAAATTAGTTTTCTGAAAGTTGTGATATCTATTCGTTGTTTTCTGATGGTAAGGGAGTCATGCTAAGTATGAAAACAGGAATGTTTGTATCTCTGTCTAAATGCTAGCAAGAATTTCTGTCCTCCCTTCTGTCTAAATGGGAATGATTATAAGCAGAATATTTCCACTTTGTGCCTTTTCCAGATGTGTATGTCGTGTATGTCAGAGGAACAAAATGACATGAGACAAGTGTTATTTTATGACCTGAGTATACCACTTTTCATGGTGACTTTTAGAACTCTGTTTACAGAAAGCTAAACTCTTCTTGCTAGACAGAGAAAATAGCTACAGGAGCCAGTTAATGGATCAAACTGCTTTCTTAAAATGTACAAGAAGCTTAGCAAAGTCCACTAAAATATAACTTTCAGGAGGACATGAGCAATTGTTATTTGAAATGCAAACTAAACCACCAAAGCTTTCAAGTCCTATTATGACGTTTTTCCTAATTATTGTTTATGATCCATTGGGGTATAATCTTCATTATTTATGAACAGCAAGATGTGATTTATAGCCACACTAGTGACCATTTAGGTGGAAAGCTGCTTTGTTTGAAACAATAGGAACCACAAAAATATAAAAGTTTTCTTCAAGGGATTGAAGGATTGTACATCTATTGCACACGATTGTGCCCCTGTACTTGGCACTCGTGAGGCCGCACCTTGAATACTGTGTTCGGTTTTGGGCCCCTCACTACAAGAAGGATGCTGAGGTGCTGGAGCGTGTCCAGAGAAGGGCAATGAAGCTGGTGAGGGATCTAGAGCACAAGTCTTATGAGGAGCAGCTGAGGGAACTGGGGTTGTTTAGTCTGGAGAAGAGGAGGCTGAGGGGAGACTTTATCGCTCTCTACCACTACCTGAAAGGGGGTTGTGGCGACGAGGATGTTGGTCTCTTCTCCCAAGTAACTAGCGATAGGACGAGAGGAAATGGCCTCAAGTTGCGCCAGGGGAGGTTTAGATTGGATATCAGGAAAAATTTCTTCACCGAGAGAGTGGTCAGGCATTGGAACAGGCTGCCCAGGGAGGTGGTGGAGTCGCCATCTCTGGAAGTGTTCAAAAAACTTGTGGATGTGGCGCTTCAGGACATGGTTTAGGGAACATGGTGGCGCTGGATTAATGGTTGGACTTGATCTTGAAGGTCCTTTCCAACCTCAGTGATTCTGTGATTCTGTGATTGCTATGTTGTCCTAGCTTTCATTTTATAAAGAAATGCAGTACTCTGACTTACAGAACAAAATAATAGCTTTGAATTGTTAACAGCAGGTTTTGAAAATGCAAAGAACATATATCCTTTATTGATCAGAAAATCAGGTAATATCCTACAGTATTAGACAGGACTGGAAAGAACGTTTGCTCATTTTCCTTTTCCTTTCTTTATCCATTATGCTGTAGTGGGTGACTGACAGCAGCCATGATTTTAGAGGAAAATAGTACCTTCTTTAAGACTAGCTTCTATGGGTAGGAGAAACAGTCAATGCTTTGGGCATGCAGATTCTTAAACAGAAACAATAATTTCTAAGCAATAGTAGATGTTGACAACAATTGGTCTGAATTTAACTGTTAAGCAGACAATTTGAAAGAAACAGTGGTTGGTGGCATTGGAGCAGTAGGAGATGTTAGTGTGGAGGGAGGTGATCATATGGTTATCTCCAACAAGACCAAAGAGACATCCAGGTAATTACTGGCCACTTAACACCAAGAGGATGACTAGAAGTGTTGGAGTATATCCTGTGTCATAAAACCAAGCTCTGCAATCAGAGAGCATGTATGTGCCTTACAGTGCCTAGTAGAACTTTCTTCTGAAGACTGACTGTCCTCTTGAAGTGGGTCTCCACTGAGGATAAGAGTAAGAAGTCATGTTGTAATAGTTGTTTTGTGAAAAGTATTCTTTCGTCAGTAACTGGATGCTTCAGTCTAAAACCAGAAGATACTGGGTTTACAGAATCAGTGTTAGCTCCATTGCTAATATCTTTCCTATGCTACAGACACTGACATTTTCTTCTGAATTATATTATCAAGTACTTAGTTTGCTGCTTCCATTGCAGACTTGAAGAAGGGCGTATGCATCTGGAAGACAGACTGGTTTTTTTCCAAATTATCTTTTAGTTTGATTAAAAAAACACTTCTTCTTCCTATGAATTTTGCCTTATTAGAAAAGTTGTTATATCCACAGAGGATTTGGTCCAAAGCTCAGTGAAGTTAAAGGACACTGTTTTAAATCAAAGTAATGATTGAGATCTGGATCAAGCTTGCAGTGAGCTAAATTAAATCCGGTGGTTTTGGAAAAATGTTGAACTTGCTTGCTAGATTGCTATCAGGCGACAAGCTGAATTTGCCTTTGTAATCTGTTTTACCATCTCAGATACTTCCATTTATCACAGTGTATTTAAACATCTTGCAATCATACTCATTTTAGTCAAATAATGGACTTGATGATCTTGAAGGTCCTTTCCAACCTAATGATTCTGTAATTCTGTGATTCTGTGAATATCTATACGTTATTTGATTTCTTTTGCTATTTTCATATGCCTCTCCTGACTCTACACTCTTTCATAGTTTAACATTCATAATTAAAGTTACAAAGTTTCTTTTATCCATTTAGTCAATTATCCTGATATTGGAGTGCCTATTAAGAGCAATAAAATTAATACTGCAGACCTTGAGACTCCAATTTGACTATCGTCATGTCTACATTTTCACTAGCTAAGAGCCCATGATTCTCCCAAATACACTTAAAAAATTATAGCTTATTGTGTTCAGTTGTGTGCACTGAACTTGGTAGAACTGAGTGCTTACTAGAATAAGCAGGAGTTTGCACTGTAACTTTTTATGCACACTTAAAAAACTCCAAAACTTCCTCAGACCTAATCCATGTTCTTAAGAATAACTATTGTTTTAAGATAAGAAAATTACATAAATGGTAAAGCCAAAATGGATTTTTTCCCTCTTTGTTGTGAAGCTCTTCTTGTCAATATATGATTCTGCATAATACAGGATAAAGCCCTGGCTGCTTTATGTTTTTGTTGCTGTGAAAAAGGTATCAGCTGAGAACATATTCTTACATGCGTAAAAAAGGAAGCTTTTGCAATTTAAGTCATGAGACATGGCATTTTAGAGATGTAGGTTCATTTCTTCATTTTTCTGTGGATTATTTTCTGAATTTGAAATGAAGGAATCAAGAGCAGCCCTGCTGAGAAGGACTTGGAGGTGGATGAAAGCTGGACATGAGCCAGCAACGGGCGCTCACAGCCCAGAAGGCCAAGCGTGTCCTGGGCTGCATCCAAAGCAACGTGGCCAGCAGGTCGAGGGAGGGGATTCTGCCCCTCTACTCCACTCTGGCGAGACCCCACCTGGAGTCCTGCTTCCAGCTCAGCACAGCAAAGACATGAACCTGTTGGAGTGAGTCCACAGGAGATCACAACAATTATCAGAGGAATGGAACAGCTCTGCTGTGAGGACAGGCTGAGAGCATTGGGGTTGTTGAGCCTGGAGAAAAGAAGGCTCCAGGGAGACATTATTGAGCCTTTCAGTACTTGAAGGGGGCTTATAAGAAAGATGGGGACAGACTTTTTAGCACAGCCTGATGCAACAGGACCAAGGGTAATGGTTTTAAACTAAAAGAGGGTAGATTTTGACTAGATATAATGAAGAAATTTTTCACAGAGGGTGGTAAAACTCTGACACAGGTTGCCCAGAGAGGTGGTAGATGCCCCATCCCTAGAAACTTTCCAGGTGAGGTTGGACAGGGCTCTGAGCAACCTGATCTAGTTGATGAAGTCCCTACTCACTGCAGGGGGGTTGGACCAGATGACCATAAAGGTCTCTTTCAACCCAAAGATTCTATGATTCTGAGATCTTATCTGTCTGTATTTCAACTCTCCCTCCAGAAAGTAGGAATATTAATATAATTCACAGAATGTCACGAAGGCTAATGTCAGACGGTGTGACAGTGGTACCGTATAAACATATGAACAAAGGAGTTTATTTTTTGTGTCATATCAACATTCACAAGAAAAAGAATGTGTATAGTCAAAGTCTAATCTAGTTTCTGCCCATGCTATTGGTGTTAGTTTCACAGAATCACAGAATCACAGAATCACAGAATCACTAGGTTGGAAAGGACCTTCAAGATCATCAAGTCCAACCATTAATCCAGCACCACCATGTTCCCTAAACCATGTCCTGAAATGCCACATCCACACATTTTTTGAACACTTCCAGAGATGGCGACTCCACCACCTCCCTGGGCAGCCTGTTCCAATGCCTGACCACTCTCTCGGTGAAGAAATTTTTCCTGATATCCAATCTAAACCTCCCCTGGCGCAACTTGAGGCCATTTCCTCTCGTCCTATCGCTAGTTACTTGGGAGAAGAGACCAACATCCTCGTCGCCACAACCCCCTTTCAGGTAGTGGTAGAGAGCGATAAAGTCTCCCCTCAGCCTCCTCTTCTCCAGACTAAACAACCCCAGTTCCCTCAGCTGCTCCTCATAAGACTTGTGCTCTAGATCCCTCACCAGCTTCATTGCCCTTCTCTGGACACGCTCCAGCACCTCAGCATCCTTCTTGTAGTGAGGGGCCCAAAACCGAACACAGTATTCAAGGTGCGGCCTCACCAGTGCCGAGTGCAGGGGCACGATCACTTCCCTACTCCTGCTGGCCACACTATTGCTGATACAGGCCAGGATGCTGTTGGCCTTCTTGGTCGCCTGGGCACACTGCTGGCTCATGTTCAGCCGGCTGTCAACCAGCACCCCCAGGTCCCTTTCCACTGGGCTGCTCTCTAGCCACACCTCCCCAAGCCTGTAGCGTTGCATGGGGTTGTTGTGGCCAAAGTGCAGAACCCAGCACTTGGCCTTATTAAACCTCATACAGTTGACCTCAGCCCATTGATCCAGCCTGTCCAGATCCCTCTGCAGAGCCCTCCTACCCTCCAGCAGATCAACACTCCCACCCAACTTGGTGTCATCTGCAAACTTACTGAGGGAGCATTCAATTCCCTCATCCAGATCATCAATAAAGATACTGAACAAGACCGGCCCCAGAACCGAGCCCTGGGGAACACCGCTTGTGACCGGCCGCCAGCCGAATTTAACACCATTCACCACAACTCTCCGGGCTTGGCCATCCAGCCAGTTCCTCACCCAGCGAAGAGTAAACCTGTCTAAGCCACGAGCCGCCAGTTTCTCCAGGAGAATGCTGTGGGAGACGCTGTCAAAGGCTTTACTCAAGTCCAGGGAGACAACGTCCACAGGCTTTCCCTCATCCACTAGGCGCGTCACCTGGTCATAGAACGAGATCAGGTTGGTCAAACAGGACCTGCCTTTCATGAACCCATGCTGGCTGGGCCTGATCCCTTGGTTGTCCTGCACATGCCCTGTGAGCACTCTCAAGACCAACCGCTCCATAATCTTCCCCGGTACAGAGGTCAGGCTGAGAAGCCTGTAGTTCCCAGGATCCTCCTTCCGGCCTTTCTTGTAGACGGGCATCACATTGGCAAGCCTCCAGTCTTCTGGGACCTCCCCTGTTAACCAGAACTGCTGATAAATGATGGAGAGTGGCTTGGCAAGCTCCTCCACCAGCTCTCTCAGTACTCTCGGGTGGATCCCATCAGGCCTCATAGACTTGTGGGTGTTTAGGTGGTTTAGGATGTCCTTGACTGCTTCCTCCTGGATTATGAGGAGTATATTGTGCTCTCCATCCCTGTCTTCCAGCTCAGGGGGCTGAATACCCTGCGGATACCTGGACTGGCTATTAAAGACTGAGGCAAAGAAGGCATTAAGTACCTCAGCCTTGTCCTCGTCCTTGGAGACAATGTTCCCCACCATATCCAGTAGGGGATGGAGATTCTCCTTGCCTCTCTTTTTGTTGTTAATATATTTGTAAAAACATTTTTTATTATCCTTTACGACTGTAGCCAGACTGAGCTCTAGCTGGGCTTTTGCCTTTCTAATTTTGTCCCTGCTTGACCTAACGAGATCCTTGTACTCTTCATGAGTTGCCTGCCCCTTCTTCCAGAGGTGATAAACTCTCCTCTTTTCCCCGAGTCCCAGCAAAATCTCCCTGTTCAGCCAGGCCAGTCGCCTTCCCCGCTAGCTCTTCTTACGGCACATGGGGACCGCCTGCTCCTGCGCCTTTAAGATTTCCTTCTTGAAGACTGTCCAGCCTTCCTGGACCCCTTTGTCCTTCAGGACTGTCTCCCAAGGGACTCTCTCAACCAGTGACATGAACAGGCCAAAGTCTGCCCTCCGGAAGTCCATGATAGCAGTTTTGCTGACCCCTCTCCTTACTTCACTCACAACTGAGAATTCTATCATGTCGTGGTCGCTAAGCCCAAGACGGCCTCCAACCACCACATCTCCCACCAGTCCTTCTGTTTGTAAACAGCAGGTCCAGCAAGGCACCTCCCCTGGTGGGCTCACTCACCAGCTGCGTCAGGAAGTTATCCCCCACACACTCCAGAAACCTCCCAGATTGTTTCCTCTCTGCCATGTTGTACTTCCAACAGATGTCTGGTAGGTTGAAGTCCCCCACAAGAACAAGGGCCAGCGAATGCGAGATGTAAGTGACAGCCTGTGCAGTTCTATGTTTTTTGTCTTTGTCATGAAAGTGCCAAGACAATTGTTCTTTGAATGTTTGGAAAAGAATGTAAAAACAAAGTAAATGTAATTTCAGCTAGTAACAATTGTTTTTGCATGAAATGTTTTTTTTTCTATCATAAAACTCCATTATTGAAATAAATAAAGAGAAGGAAGAATATTTTGCCAAGTAAGGATTAAAATTTACTATTTTGAAAACAGATTACTGAGAATTGTGCATTTCTTCCCATTTCCTATTATATAATTTTTCTTTGTGTGTTTAGAATAGAAAACATCAAACACCAGCCACACCTTGTGCCAGAAATATTTGTGGCACCAGTTATTTTTGAGAATTTACTTTGGGATCTTTTATGTCAATGTGATATAGAAACATTTCAGTGTCTGGGGAAATCTGAAATCAAAATGGAACTAATTAAGCATGAAAAGATTAAAAAAAATTAAAGTATTGGTGTGATTCCTGGGCCAGCTAGGAAATCAGTAAATTATCTTTCTACAAACAGAAGGATAGAGCTGATCTACCCATTTATTAGGGTAAGTACTCTGAGCCAAAAATTATTACAAATACAAAGGGCAATCTTTTTCTGATTTAGACCAATCTAATTCCACAGGACTCAGCTGAACTCCTTCCATAAGGACAGTTATGTGCTCCTCAGCAAATTATAGTCCTCACATAGCCCAGATTTACTGATTTGGACTGTTGCAAATGCCATCATCTGAGAGTAGTTCAAAGAAGCTTGACTGAGTGCAGTAGGATTCCGTGAGAATTCAGAGCGATTGGAAAACATGAGAGAGACTGATTTAGGTTTTGACCAGACATCATCACAATGAGGGTGGTGAAACACTGGCACAGGTTGCCCAGAGCGGTGGTAGAAGCCCCATCCCTGGAAACATTCCAGGTCAGGTTGGACGGGGCTCTGAGCAACCTGATCTAATTGAAGCTATCCCTGCTCATTGCACAGGGGTTGGACTAGATGACCTTTAATGGTATCTCCAACCCAAAGATTCTATGGTTCTACGACTACCAATTCAACGCACACTTCCTATGGGATTATTACGTGTAAACAGCCTGTTCTGATTTTTTACATTTTGTTCAGGATTGCTGTGGATTTCAAGGACTGTCAAGATGGACAATTTCACCTCAGGAGACTGACAGACTGTCAGATCTGTGAAGTTAGAATTGGAGTCGAGGCTGTTGAGATCAATCATTTAAAAATCTCCATTTGATGATGGGCAATGGAGAAAGTTATGAGAGCTGAGAGAAAAGCAGACTTAGCAACAGTATTATCTATGAAGAACCTTTCACAATGAATCCAGGCACTGGGTATGCTCCAGTGAGGAAGGTTACATGGAGGAGTTAGAAGACATCCAGAGGAGTGTGGCAGGGATATCCATGAAAAAGACTGGAGTCTCAATCTGGGATAGGATATGTGTCCAAACATAGTCTTCTACTGTGCAGAGAAGTACATCTTAGGCCAGCTGTCCAGGTTTCCTTTACAGATAATGGAGAGAAGAGGGTAGTTCTACTGCAGAAGATGATGTCCATGTAAGTTAGATAGCCAGCTCTTTTAAGCACCTGTTTCTCTACATTGGATAAAAAGGAAACCTAGACAGACAGCTCAGGTTACAGAGCTTTCACTGAAGACTCCTAAACTTAGGTGTGGTAAATTTTTAATTAGCATCTGCTGAAGCTGTGCTGGTATTTCAAAGGGACTTCAAATGGTGTTCAGGGTATGTTGTGGTCATAGCAAGGGAAGCAGAGGAAGTGCTAAGTATCTGTCTCTGTATGCCAGGCAGTAAATGCAGAACAGTCCAGATTTTGTGAAAATTAGTGAAATTAAATTTTCTGAAAGAATAATTACATGTCATTTTTCTGAAATGTCTAGAAAGAGAAGATAAAGGCAGTGTCACTGGCCAGTTAGTGAACACTCTGTGTTTCTATAGTGTTGTCCCTTGTCTGCTCTGGCATGCTGGGCAGTCTTATGATCTGGTACAGGGTAATGCAACACTGGAGTTTAAGCAGCTCCACAGTTTTACACCTGATCTGAATTTAAGCCTCCATACCAGACTCTTTTCTTTTAGTTGCTGTGGGTCAAAAGGAATGACCAATTACATGCATCCACTGTACCTGTGGTAACCATCTCTTCAACACCCATGTGCATAGCATATTTTCTTCTCATTTAGCCTTCTCCTTCAGAAGAAAATACCTGTTGTTGCTGGTGTGATGCCATACAAATAGAACATAAATGTCCTGTAGAATTCTGTAATATTCAATCCAATGGCCTTGTGCTCTGCTTCATAGCTTAACTTCTTTTCTGAAACACACTGATTGCTTGGGGTTTTTGGTCTATGCCTACATAGCACCTAAGGAATGTGCAGCTTTCTGCCTGGCTGTCTGTATTCTATCTATACAGTGATCTCACAGAATTAGAAAAGTACAGCCTTTACTTTTATCTGTGGTCTCTCTCCCATGAGAAACTTTCACATCTCTTTAAAAGATCAAACTCAGACCACTAATCATTCCATGTAGTGCTCATTGCCCTTCCAGTGGGAAAATCTGTCACCTCTGCACTCTGTAATTACTGCTTGCTAACAGTTCCTGTCAGGTTGAATTAGAAAAATTAGAAAATTTTGTACTTGTTTGTTTTGGCCACATCACTTTGCAACATCTCTCTAATTCTTGCTGTTTCTCTGACTTCAGAAACTCATTGCTTCAGATCCACTGAGCAATATATATTATCTCCCATGGCTCAGTAAGGAATTAGATTTAAGAACTCTTATTGTTTTGACAGTTTCTTTCCCTGTTAGACATACATACACTAGAAATTTTACACAATGTTGATAAATAGTCTGAAAGTTTGTTTAGAAACTTATTTAGTCTATACATTCATAAGATGTTTGGGTTATCATTTCTCTTTCTTTGGATCACAAATCATTCCTGAATAAATCAAAGTCTCTACAAATGTATTAGGTATTCACAGAGTGTTCACAAAAGTGAGGATGAACAGTTTATCTGTTCTTGTAGCACTGTATTGTTTGGTCTTTGTAACTCCCAAATTAACAATAAAATACAGATAACAAATGGCAAATAAAGCAGGTTCAATAGTGGAGTGTGCTATCTAGAAAGGCTTAGAATATGAGAACTGCTTCCCTGAAAAGCTTTAGAAAAAATGTGTAGTTTTGAAATACAGAAAATAATTACCTCTTCTTTCATTAACGTCTGTGATAGAGCAACTATACTTCCGCAGACTATAGAGATTCCCAAGGTACATTAAAGTTAAGTAATCCAGACCGAGCCGTCTAGATTTCACAGTGGAAAAACTTCATGAACTTTGCTCTTCAGAGATGATAATTCATATTAGACACTTAAAAGCAGCCTTACAAGGGTTAATTTTTCCCAACATTGCCAAATTGCAGGCACTGTGATCCCACTGAACACATACTGACTGCAGGGAAAAGGTTTTAGGAATCTTTGTCCTCCCTCCTGGGCTCTCACTGCAGTGTTTATAGTTTGTGTCTCCAGCTCCATGTAGCTTCACAGCTTCCCATTAGCTCCCCCAGAGCAGCAGAGCTGTGTTTCAGTGGGGAATGGCTATGATATCTCATTCTTTTCTCTCCAGTGCAACCCAACACTGGCCCAAACCCATGAGCTGGTACAACATGAGGGGTTCTTCTGCCTTTACCGTGTCTTCTGATTGCCAAAATACCTTCCTGTCTGTTTTCAAAATCTTTGTGCAGCTCTGCTATTGTTTACTGCTTAATTCAACCATAAGCTCTGCAAGACATGGACTTTCAGTGAGAGGAAAAACAAGCTCATTTGTGGGATTAGATGTAGCCAGCTTCATGGCCCACATATTCTCCATTCATATTGCTGCTATTAGCACAGGGGTCACACATGCTTACAGCAAGCCCACCAACCTTAAAAAGAAATGAGTGCCAGCTATCTCCTAATGGACTGTACAATATGCTTGGCCATTGCCACACCTAATCCATTCAAATCACATTTGCACAACCTTGATTCAAACTTTCACCCTTAGAGGACTACAGAACCTAAATTTCCACCTGCATGCAAAACAGCTAGTAGAAAACCAGAGCATAATAGCCTGTGCAGGCATGCTTGGGGTCCTGATTACATGGTGGGATCTCTCTTTCTCTCTACAGAGAGAGCTCAACTTATTGTGAGTTGTTGCCTTCCAAAGTGAAAAATGACATAGTCTATTAAACCTAATTCTCACAACAATCATCCCATGACTATTACCTACTTTCAGCAACCACAAAACAAAGGTGGGACGAGGTAGGGACTCTTGTGTATGGGATACCAAATATGATTTGCAATTTTTGTTTTTCATGTCAAAAAAATATAATGGGGGAGTATGCCCTTTGATATATGGGTAAAAAGTTGTTCACAAACCCTTAATGAATATTTACCCAAATGCTGTATTTGTACACATCTATGAAGAAAATGCCTGTCTTGGACAAGGAGAAAAAGGACACAATTTGTAACTTAAAGTAATATGTCTCATTAGACTAGCTAGGGTAGCTGGAAAAAAACCAGCCAAGCTTTTGGGCACAGAAGTCATTCTTCAGGTTTTTGGGAGAAAGATGAATATCTGTATCTGTATTTATTTTAACTCCCATTTCTGTGACATGTGATTTCACCTTCCATTTTCTTTATATCTAGTCAGTAAATCTTGTGTTTATGAAGATATAAGCACCATGAAACACTTTGACACTCTCTGTTTCCTTCATCTGAAGCAGTAGCATTATCTAAAATAAACGGGCTGTCTAGCTAAGGAAGGAGACATAACGAGTGTTTTCACAAGCCCGCCCCTGTTTCTGTGAAGCTACCCCCAGGCATGAAAGCAGGAGGGGAAGAGGAGGAGGAGGGCCTGCAGCTGACGTTGCTGGAACAGCCAGTGTCCATCGAGATCCAGCTGTGTAAATGTGACAAATGTAAAAGAGATACGAAGAGGTGAAGGCAAAACTGTGTTTGTGCCAAGAGAGAGAAAAAAGAATTGCTTGGAGCAACTTGTGTTGAGACTGCGGGTTACAGCTTGTGTGCCGAAGAAGGATGTGCATTCTCACATGCTTTTTGTACTCATTTGAGATACAGGGTGACTGCACTTAAAAATAAGTACACAATGTTCTCTGTATGTTGTCCGTTCCACATGACAAATGTTCGTGTTTTCCTCAAAGGACCCGGTTCCAGTCCATAATCACAGATTCTTCCATAATTAAGCTCTTGATTAATATGTGTACTATGAGATTTCCATTAATTCTGAATTTGGAAATTCAGTCATCCTCTGGCATAATCCTTAATTCTTACCAAATTTCCTTTTTTAGAGCCTCCCAACAGTGCATTACTATGATTATTTATCTACCAGCATTTTTGGAGGAAGGGCAACAGTACCGTCCTCTCCTAGAAAAAAAGGGAAACTGAGGCACAGACCATTGGTTAGACTTCCCTGCACTGTCTCTTTTGACTTCATGTTCACACAGCTCTTCCCTTCCTAACATCCCCTCCGCCCTGGTAAAAGGCAAAACTCTTGTTGTCCTTTCTCTGGAACACCATAACTTTGTTTGAGTGAGCAAATTGAGGCCTGCTTAAAGCTTGCTCTGTTTTCCAGATGGTTTGCCCCATATGAGCTGCAGGAACAGGTACTGTAGCTCTTAAATTGCAGTCAGCCAAGACAGCTGATGAAGACAGGTTAATGTCCATCCTTGGGCTCACAGAAAAGTTATGAAAACCACTGTGTTCTTACTTCTTCCTTCTGTTTTTCCCCGTTAGCACTATCTTTCCCACACAACCACAAAAGGTAACACCTTTTTGGCTTTGCTTTGATAATTTTATTATTGCTCTTCTCAGTAAGAATTCATTTTTCTCTATTTTCTCCAAACTAATTAAGTACAGGAACCTCACTTTCAACTTGGACATGTGAAGCCTGCCTCAATAATAGAAAATGCATTATATAAAATAGCTTCCTAGATTTCTTGCAGAAACCTCACTTTCAAGTCAGTGCTTTTCAGCAGTTGCTACTGCAGCAAAAAGAAAAGAGCGGGCAAAGGAAAAACAGTTTTGCCTCAGTGCTGCACTTTGGGAACCTGCTTCCTTGCTCCTCTTGCTACTGGTCCCGTCACTTTTCTCAGCCAACATTCAGGTTCAATTTAATGCATGTGCTGTAGGCTAGTAAATAGCTGATGTTTTTCTAGTGAAATGACAGAAATTAAAAAAAAGGATTGGTGAAACCGGTGCACAGTGATTCCAAATTCTTCTGCTATATTCTAAAAACTGAATGACAAGTGATCCAAGTAAAATGGATATTTAACTTGCTTCCCTTCCTGTGCTGCTGTCCAGGTGCAAAGCTTGGGGCCGGGGCGGGGGGCGGCGCTAAGACCCTTTAGGATACAGAGATGTCCAACAGTCTGAGACACTGTAACAGACATTTAGGTCCTTGCATGCACATTGTTCTCTTCTAAGAGAGAATTCTTTTTGGTGATGAATGTTTAGTTTTCTTCACTTGCTTTTTACTTCTTTTAGCAGGCTGATTTTCACATCTAGAAGGAGCAGACTTTTTTTGCCAAACAGAACTAACACAGTAACTGTTTAACTAATTTCCATCTGGAAAGTTACCCTTTTAGTATTAGGGCTACATCAGCTAATATATTTAATTGGAAGGTCATGTCCTTTGGCTGATCTGTTTGGTTTGGATTTACTCACTGATGATAATTTGTATGGGTATAAGAAGAGAAAATTTCAAAGGGAAAGCACTGAGATTAGCCATCACCCATCAAACAGCTAGATAAATATTTGCTGAATATGGATATTTGAGATGCAAAACTAATATTAATACAGCAACAAGGTGGAATGTAATAGCCACACAAAAGTTCTAATGCCAGCATTTACCAAACAGAAAAATTATAAACCATACAACAATACAGGAAAGTGCAAAAGGCAAGAACAAGCAATAATTGTAGAAACAACAGCTCTTCTGTATCTTCTTTAGTTTGTGTTTCTCTGACCCTTTCTACTCCACTAGTGAACCTGTGCTTGGCTTTCTTCCAAATGGTTGAGTGCCTTCTCCAAGCCTGCCTTGTTTCATAGCAGTCCTGTACAAATTCCCACACAAAATGTGCGAGAGTATTACATTCATTCTTAAGTCCTCCTATTCCCTCCTTTGTAGCCATAATAGGATACAGAAATCAACAGAATGCTGATAACCGAGTAAACACTAACAAAGCAAACCATGAATACTGCAAATTAATGTTACAGGATCAGAAATACCTCACTGAGCAAATCATTCCAGTATGTATGTGTGGGTTTGAATGCAGTTCCTCTTGTCTCCTATTATTTGTTATAGCCCTTTTACATCTTATCTATAATGAGCTCTGTAATGTCTCGTCCTGGAGCAGGGAACAAATCTTTCCCTGTGTTGGTAATGGTATGTTGGTGCTGTGCCCTGTTTTATTCCTCCCTTTCTAATTGGAACTAAAGGTGGAAAGATATTTCCTGTACCCAATTCTATGCCAGTGCTAACTTGACTTTCAATCAGTTGTCGTTTGTTATTATCAAATAAATATAAAAACTAAAGGCTAACCTCAAACAAGTGAAGCATCTGGATTCCACTGGCACACATGCACCCCTTGGTTCTGGAAACTGCAAATCAGATCTCCCTTAGGTTACTGGAGGACAAGCTATACTGTTCCCTGGATAAATTAGTTCTGCTGAGCTGTGCTCTCTGCAGCTACAGTGTTGCTCCTATTTCTACACTATACTGTACACAAGTAGAGACTTACCTTAAAGCCAAAAAGGGTTGTCTAGCCAGATCCCCCAAAAAGCAGAAACCAGAGAATTGTAAAGTAATTTAGGTTGTAAGGCTGGAAGAAACCTCAGGTCATCTTGTGTAAGCCCCTGTTCAAAGCAGAACCAGTTTAGATTAAGTTGCACAGGGTCTCATGAATTAATTTCCAAGTCAGTGGAAATTAGTTGACTTAAAATAATTCCAGGAATGGAGAATACACTATGATTCTTATTAAACTGTTTCTGTAAACAATTGGCACCACTGTTTTAAAAAAAGCCTCGTTTGTAGCCTGTATTTGCCTAGCTTTAGCATGCTCTCTCCTTTTAATTCTGATTTCTCATTTAGATATTGGCTGGAAGTTGCTGTCATCACATAACTTTTTTTGATAAAACCAGCCAGACTGAGCTCCATGCATCTGTCACTGTATTATGTTTTCCATCTTCAATTGCTTTTGTAACCCTGCTCTGAGCTTTCTCTAATTTATCAACGCACAGATAACAACAACAACAACTGTCCAGTCCGGGGCAAGACAGCTGGACAGAGTATTCTTAGTCACAGTGCCAAATACAGGACTAATGTATGTCTTTGCTATCTACAGTCAAGATTCCCCCTTTTATTTATCCAATGATTATAATTGCACTTTTGGAAATGGGGTCTTAATGGTAGCTCATATCCAAATTAGCTGTCTGCTGTGCCCCCAGTTTACTCTTCCCCAGGAAAGCCACCCACATCCTGCAAGAGTATTTCTAGGTATAGGACTGCCCATCTAGACATATTGATCCTGTGATCCTATGAAATTGTTTGTGACTTTCTTATCAAGTGATTAAATTATCCTAAACAGCCCCTTCACTAATTGCATTACTTACCCAACCTTTGTGTCATCTGCAATACTGGACATCAGAGGTTTGATGTTTTCTTCCAGATTTATAATTGTGATAATTATCTCAGAACCAGGAAAAGAGCTTTCAGGGTCTCACTAAAGAAAACACCAGGTCATTGATGATTCTCTATTTGCATTTATATTTTAAGAATTAGTGTTTGCTATTATTTTATTTAATGTGCGTAATACTGATATTTTAATTTTTCTCCTTCCTTAATCAAAATGACAGAAGGTACCAAATTAAATGTTTTACAAAAGTTGAACTGATTGCATTCATATTCATTCGGTAGCCAGATGTAAATGTCAGAGTTGAGGTCATATATGTTGGAGAATCGTCTTTCCACATACTACCAGTATGTGCAGTGTGAACTTTCATTTGGAAACCTCTGATTAAAAGAGAGTTTTATCTCTTGGAGTTTTTCCGTTGCTCAGGCTCGGAGACTTTATAATGGCATGTAAGATTATACTCCAGTTATGAATTTCCAGATGGACTGCTCTCTTGCACAAATATTAAAAGCTGCCCACACTTGAACTGCAGTGTGGCATTTCACTGCATATAAAGAAGAAGAGAAGATTAATTTCTTTTTTTTGTTTGTTTGTTTGCTTGATGTTTTCCTTAAAAGTTTATCTTAAATGAAGGAAGGGAAATATTTACAACAGCAATGGAACAATGTCCTGTAACTAAGGAAGGGAAAGTTTAGGTTAGGCTGTAGTAAGAAGTTCTAAACTCAAATAGCCTTGGACTCTGAAGGAAGTTGTTTGCGACAGCATCATGGAAGATTTCTATTAACTGTGCAGGTGAGACACTCTGGAGAACCACCCTACAAAGAATATAATCTGGTAAAAATTGAATGCTAGGCAATCATCATCTTTTTATAAAACCTTTCTTTCTCTTGCACTTTATTAGTGACACAAAGGGGCATCTAAAATTGAAGAAAATTTAAGCCCCCTACATATGCAAGAAGATGTTTCCACCACAATACAGATCCTATTGAGAATGACAGCTCAGTGGAAGAATTCAGGTCTAGTTTTATATTAGTTATGTTTATAGTTAAAAAGAAGCATCCGGATGCTGAATTCTTGAAAGTCTGACCTGTACAGTACAGCCCCTTGAGAGTGTCCTAAGAAGGCATTGGTCTTTTGAACTGCTAGCACACCAAAGATTAAACAAAAGGATGGGGGAAAAGAAGGTGAGACATTCTGTGATTTCTTGAAAGAGACAAGAGGCTGAACCACAGAACTCAGGAGTTCTTTGCTTTACTTTTACGAGTTCTCGGCTAAACACAAAATATCTAAGTAAGGAAGTATTTAATTCACTTTGGTATTGAATTCTGTTAACCTATTCAAAGAAATGTGGTGGTTATTTAACAAACAAGCCAATCAAGATTCCCATTTAAGCCAGAATTTAAGCATGCTCTGTGGCATGAAACTCTGCATTCCTAGTTATACTGTATAAAACAAGCCAGGAACTGGGTAACACTTTTTCTGAAGTAAGTACATTTTATGTAGTGAAAATGCTGCAGATGTACTCTAGCAGAAGAGTGTTCAGTCTGGTATGCTTAATGAGCTCTGGAGTTACCATATTACGAGCATTTATTTCTTCTTCCTTGCCATGTTCACATTTAACAATTGCAGTTCTTTGCCAGACAAACATATGTCTGAACTGAAGGGGAAACAAGTTTTGTAGGTAAGATAACTTTTAGGTATTTGTTACTTTCCTGATTTTAGAGGAGTCAGAGTAGTGATATTTGGCCTGTTATGTGCAGGATCCAGAAATACTAATTCCCTGAAGCTGCACGATCTTCTGAGACTGTGACACTTGTCCAGGATTGAAGAAAGAGTAAAACTAGTCCCCCTAGTGTATTGTTGTTGTAAATTATTTAGGTTTTTAATCTGCTGAAGTTTGTCTATGGGTTAATTGGTAAGTCTTCTCTATCTTCTGTATGTTTTTACCATGCTGAGTATCATTCTTGGTGAAGGGCACCTCTCTTGGTCATTTTTCTTAGGACTATAGGCTTCTGGGATCAAAAAAATTCCACCTGATAATGCAACAATTCTTACCGAATGCAAGATAAGAACTAAATAATATTTTGCTCCTGTTTATCCAAGCTTATAAGAACTTTCTTGGTATTTATTGGTTGTTAACATCTGTATTTTTATTCTGAAATTTAATTTTAAATATGTGTATATCCATCTGTTATATATTTCTGGATAATACTTCCACTGCTTTGGAAAGTCCACCTTTTAGTTAAAAAAAAATCAGATCAGATAGGTAATAATTATTGGAAAGAGTAATTTTCTTCTGGGATATGACTCTAAAGTAATTTATAGCCAATATAATTTTGGTATTTTTATAGCATTTGAGATTTATTGCCTGAATCAGATTTATAATAAATTATTAAATTGTACTCAGAGCATCAAAGACAATGGAGTTCTTTTATGCAACTACATTTAACACAATGCTACAGAATATCCCTGATTCTTCACTGGAGAGCCTCAGTAAGCCTTGGAGGGAGACTGTGAGGAAAATGTAAATGAACCAGTACCACATCAGACCCAAATTTCTACATGGAAATTTACAACAGGACATTGAGAAAAGGAAGTTTGCACTAGAAAGGCCACATGCAGCATTAGTAATTCAGAAAATATTTAGCATTTATCTGGATATGTAGCTATCCCTATCTGGGAGTGATTTGTGTAGGGGACCGTGGAAGAATCTACACTGAGAAAAATATACTCATGAATCTAATGAAAAGACAGATATAATCTGGGGAAAAGTTTGGGTTTGGCCTAGGAAGAGGACTGTAAAAGGAAGTTCAGTTGTCGTGAAATATGTGTGCAGTGTAATGTAGCATATTGGTCTGACACCCAGCTTCTCAACTCTGCTAATAACCACTTCAGACTACCCTGCTTCACCCTGGGTAGTCTGTGACTGGTAGTCTACAATTTAGGTTTTTTTCCCATGAAGTAGGAAGAAGAGGTCTTGAGTCTAGGCCATCAGATGAAGGATTGTCAATAGGTCTCTCACATACCAAGCCCTCCATCCACTGAGCTAAGGAATAAACAGGCTGGGGAAACATCACCTTCATCTGTGTTTTGAAAAAAAGTAGCTACTTCTGCATTTTGGATGGGACTGGTCTCAATAGGCTCACCCTCAGAATGCCCTCAGACCAAGCTCTGCATAGAGGACAGGAGGAGGTTGAAGAATGACTGGCTGGTAGATCCCAGCAGGTTGTGGTCATAAGTTAAGCAGGAGCTATTCACAATTGCCATGCCCAGGAGAAATTCTAGAAACCTCTAGAAATTTCTTCTAAAAATCTGAACTGCCTGCAGACTTCACACTCCTCCACAAGCTATAGTAAAGTGGGATTTCGTGGATCTAAGTTTGAATTTTAAGCACCTAAATCCTGCCACCTGAAGTCCTGTGGTAACCATCTAAATCTTCAAATAGCACAATACCTAACTAAATACTCCCTAGATGAAAAGAAATGTAAAAATCAATAGCACCTATCAAGAAAGCGGAATGGGGCAAGCAAAAGTTTCATCACTGTTTATCATTGAAAGTACAATTACTCCTAAAACAGGAGATTAGAAGATCTTCTGTAGTGAACAACCACAGGGAAAGGTGAGCACATGTTTCTGGACAACTTACTACACTATCAGAATACACATTTTGGGAAAATCTGCAAAGAACTTCATGCTCTTGCAATGAAGAAGAATCTCCACTGATGTCCACATACTGAATTACCAGCAATGTAAATCTTCATTTGTATTAGGATCTGGTGATGGAATTCAAGAAACAGCAGTGTAAAATAGACAATATGATGGAGCAGGAGAGATGTGTGTTTTGCGTAAAGACGGCATCTGGCGGGGCAACTTTGAAAGCAGGTGATTTGCAGCCCATTTACTTGTTAGCTGTTAAAAGACACTCAGTATTTTTGTAGTGGTATAGTTTTATTCAAGCATATTTTAAGCCAGATATTTAAAATATCTAAATAAACTGTCCACTTTCAGGATGTTCTCTGTGCATTTTGAGCAGGTGCAAACCTATATATGTAGCCCTTGATATTATGGCATATGAGAGATTATTTTTCTCTGGGACACAGTTATAAAAAGATACAAAATAAACAGATGGAAACACTCTAATGCTATTTATGTTTGTTTTCTCAAGATTAATTTGTGAAGGTTAAAGAGCAATTTATTCCCACATTTCCCACTAATTTATTTGTAGAAATACCGTGTCCTCCCTGGAAGATGAGAATATTTGGATTTAGATCTTACAGCAACTCTTCCTGCCTGCCTGTCTCTGTTAGATTATAAATAGGAATTCCAACCACCTCAAATTGCTGTTAGAAGGATATTTTACCTTAAAACTCTTTCGAATATGCCTTCGCTATGTACCATTTCTACAAGAAGCATGCTTCCCTAAGCCATCTGAAACTCCTGTCTTCACACACAGAAAATGTCACATCAAGGTTTTGGCATAGTCACTTTCAGGACGGAACCTGCCTGCTAATTTTCCTCTGTAAGTTCACCCTAGTTAGCAGAGTTCGATATACTGCATGCGTACACAGACTCTGAGCTCTGTCTTGGATGTGTTTCAGATGAACTCCCATTGAATCCCAAGCAATCTTTCAGGCAGATTTTCCAGTGAAGAATCAATTCATCATATCAGGGGAGGACATTCTGAAAATTAAGGGTACATTTCAACAAACAAGGCTGTCAGTCTTGCCCTCAAGCCTAAGCCTTAGTTTTTCAGCCCAGCGATAGGGATTGTTTGATTTAGAAGAAACTCTGCACATGTCAACTCCTTAGAGATGAAGAACTGAATTTTCCTTGCTTGGTATGTTACCTAATGATCCTTTGCATCATTGTATTATCCTGTCTGCTCTGATACTGTGCCAGATCCTTGGCTGTTATAAATCAGTCTTATCAAATTTATCAATTTGTGTCATCTGAGGTTCTGACTCTTCTGACTTCTGCTCTCCTCCTATTCCAGGTTACGAAAATATCTCTCCAAGTTGTACAGCCAAAATTTGTATCTTTTGAAAACAAAGCTGATAAACTTCCCCTGTTAGAGCAACAAGCCAATGGTTGGAAAGAAGAGCATACATTTTGAAGAATTATTCAATGCAACCTAGGATACCTGGTTTACAGGTTTTTCTCTTAACCAGGTTTCACAAATATGTGTATAGCAACTTGTCTCAGAGACAAGCAGGGCAAAACTAAACAAACATTCAACCCTAGCACGATATAGATCATATCATGAGAGTTACCAGCAAACTCCTTAGAGAATTCTCCTTCTCAGCTGGTGTTTGTGGCTAAACTGAAATGAATGCAGTGCAGAAGTGTAATACAAAGAGAAACTGTGTAAAAAAGGGAAGCATGTGTGACAGATTGCACATAACTTTGTAAAAAAGACAAAGATTGAATTTGGCTCTTAATCATGCCCCTGTGAACCTGCTGCGCCCACTAGGGTTGCCTGGGGATAAGTGAAATACAAACCTGATCCATTTGGTCTTTGGCAGTCCAAATGTAATTTCAATCAAACAAGAACAGTAGCAATTTATCCTTAGCCAGCACAGATGCAAGAGATGACTCAAGGAGAAATGAACCAGTAACATGTTTTGGAGCAAGAGGATATCTTTGGCTGATTGAATTCCAAAACAAAAAGGAATGTAATTAGCTCCCCATTTTGTAGCAGCTGAGGGCAGTTCTATGTGAAAATGGTAGCTGTAGTAGTGCCATCCTGCTACATTATGCATTTCCCTTCTTTGTTATGCAATCACAGATACAGCTCTTAAAATGGAAATTTGACTTCCAGTTTCTTGAGAACCTTTTACCCTTCTGCCCAAGCCAAAGAGCAGCCTTGACGCCTATTCATTGGTCATGGAATTCCTTTGGCTGGGAAACAGGATCTGCTCTGAAGGAGCAAGTGGTACAAAGAGTGGAGATGCTAATTCCTTGCCACCCTGGGTCACTGCTTTTTGTTGTTCCCGAACAGAAACATGAAAAGCTAAGAGGAAGAAGCCTAAAGTGCCTAGGATAGGGCCTGAGGAATTCTTTCTAGCTAGCTCTCCCAGCTTCCACAGTTTAGCTTCTAATCAGCAAATGCACTTTCACATACAGATGAAAGCACATTAGAAATTATGTAACCTGGATCGATGCTGCCTCTAGACCAAAATGGTTCCTATGAATATGTCAAGAAGAACTGCTAAACTACTTCCATCTCATCTGCTCCATGCTGCATTTACCTCGTGGCAGATAAGTACAGGGAAAAAAAAGGTTGTTATTGCTTATCAAAAAAGTGGGACCACTGTTACTGCTGCCATGAAGGTCAGAGGATAGAAACAAGGCAAGATACATGTTGCTGAGCTTTAAGAACAGGAATGGTTGCCTGACAGTACCTCAATGCACAAGTTGCTCTGGTGGTTCTAGTAAGGGAAAGTGCTGTTCAGCCAGGATTCAGAAATAATTATTTCCATTTTCTAGGGGAGGCACAATAATTGTCTCAGTTCTCAGTTTGGAAGGAATTGCTAATTCTTTGGAAGAAACATATCAAGTATGTCATATTTGATTTCTAACTCAATCCAGTGGAAGTAAACCAATTCCAAAATGCCCGTGTTGGATCTCCTTCTGTATTTCTTGTTCATAAAATAGAATAATTACAAAATAAAGACACCTTGAAAGATAGGCTTATTCTGTTCAGGAAAAATAATTTAAACCTCATGGAAAGATTGAAGTTTTATCAGAACTTGAAAGATATTTTATGAGAAGTGTAGAATTATGCGTATGGCATTTTTAATATTTTTCATCCATTTGGTTATTTATCAGAGCTTTTTCTGATTAGCAGACATCTAGCCAGAAATCAAAGAAGAAATGCAGAATGTGGCATCACCCCCACATGGGTTGTAACGTAAAACTGCATGTTGATTGCTGCAGAAACAAACAATGGTTTATGGCTTAGAGAGAGAAGCTGGAAGACTTTTAGAAGATGACAATCCACTTATTTGGTGCTTTATATTCGCCTTTGAATCTGTGAAAAGAACAGGCAAATTTATTCTCCAGGTTTGTTACATCCATTTAGGTTAGCCCCATACACCTGAGTAACTGACACATTCCACAATCAGGAAAGTACAGTAACTCGATATTCATCATAGCCTCAGATTCCTGTTTATTATTACTCTACACTGGGCCCTTAACAAATAAAAAGGAAAACATCCTGTCTCAAAGAGCTTTGCAACATAAAAACATCAGGAAGAGCCCAAGAGCAGATGGCAAAGGATGCTGAGTACAAAGAAGGAAATCAGAATGGTAGTATCTTCTCCTGCCATTAGATCTCACAGTTGCTCTTGCGAACCTGTTTGCATGAACACAGATTGGGGCACCACGGGGACACTAGAAAAGAGAAACAGAGTGAAAAGATAAGAGATGAAGCATGCAGCCCTGTGCACTGAGCACTGCACTGAGCTCAGCTGGGTAAATCACATTCCTGGTGATCATGCAGCAGGACTGGTGAAAGGCTTTTTACAGTTCTGTGCATTTTTCAGATGGGTTTTTCTTCTAGCAGTATGACGCACTTTGAAATCAGCTGGAAGCTAAAGCACCTGTCATCAATTGGAACATTATTTTCTCATTGCAAGTACGCCAAACAGAAGACTTCCTTGTTACAGAGCGGCTCTGTTGAGAAGAGAAAACAAATCAGAGTCAAGGGATGCAGTCCAACTGAAAGATTCCCATCCTTTTGCTCACCATCTGTGTAGTCAAAGATAGCAAAGGCTTCCTTGCCATTGAATAATGCAAGCTTGGGGACTTCCTTGATGTCCACTGTGAAGGGTGGGTGGTCTGTGTGAGATAACTGGCAGATGCCATTTATCAAATATGTTAGATCTTCAACAGCAAAGGATAAAAGCTAGTTCACAAAGAAATCATGAAAGTTTTTGAGCAAACATGTATTGTCCTCATCACAGAGATTTACTACATTTCTCACAAATGGATTCTCACAAGCCAAGCTTGCAATCTATAGAGATGTGCAGAAAATGTTTTAAAAACCAGCCATAGAAACATAGAATCATTGGTTTGAAAGGGACCTTTTAAGGTCATCTGGCAGGCCTTTAAGGATGCTTTCCAAAGAGCTGAAAAGCTCTCAATTCCCAGGTGTAAGAAGTCAGGAAAGGAAGGCAAGAGACAATGGCTGAGTCGAGACCTGATGGGCAAACTAAAGGGCAAGAAGGAAATGCACAGGCAGTGGAAGCAGAGACAGGTATGCTGGGAGACATACAGGGACACTGCCTGGTTGTGTACGAATGAGGTCAGGAGGACGAAGGCACAGCTGGAGCTGAAATTGGCAACAGATGAAAGGAATAATAAGAAGGGCTTCCACAGGTATGTCAGCTAGAAAAGGAAGGTCAAAGAAAGCGTACCTGCCTTGATGAGCAAGACTGGCAAACTGGTAACAATGGATGAGGAGAAAGCTGAGGTACTGAATGACTTCTTTGCCTCAGTCTTCACTGGCAGTGTCTCTTCCCACACCTCTTGAGGGGATGGACTGCAAGATGGGGACTGGAGGAGCAAAGTCCCTCCCATTGTAAAAGAAGATCAGGTTACGGACCAGGAACCTGGACATGCACAAGTCTATGGGACCTGATGAGATGCATCCCAGAGTCCTGAGGGAATTGGCTGATATAATTGCCAAGCCACTCTCCATGATATTTGAAAAGTCCTGGCAGTCAGGTGAAGTCCCTGGAGACTGGAAAAAGGCAAACATTGCACCCATTTTTAAAAATGGTAACAAGGAGGACCCTGGGAACTACCAAACCATCAGTTTCACCTCTGTGCCTGGGAAGATCATGGAACAGATCCTCCTGGAAGCTATGCTAAGGCACATGCAGGGCAGGGGGGGTGATTAGAGACAATCAGCATGGCTTCACCAAGGGCAGGTCCTGCCTGACCAAGCTAGTGGCCTTCTATGATGGAGTGACCACATCAGTGGACAAGGGAAGAGCTATGGATGTCATCTATCTAGACTTCTGTAAGGCCTTTGACATGATCTTCCACAACACCCTTCTCTCAAAATTGGAGAGATGTGAACGTGATGGGGGGACTGTTGAGTGGATGAGGAATTCGTTGGATGGTCACATCCAGAGGGTAGTGGTCAACGGCTTAATGTGCAAGTGGAGATCGGTGACGAGTGGTGCCCTTCAGGGGTCTGTACTGGGACCACTACTCTGTAACTAGAAGGCCAATCATACCCTGGGCTGCATCCAAAGCAGTGTGGCCAGCAGGTTGAGGGAGGTGTGGCCAGCAGGTTGAGGGAGGTGATGCTGCCCCTCTACTCCGCTCTGATGAGACCCCACCTGGAGTCCTGCATGCAGCTCTGAAGCCCTCAGCACAGCAAAGACATGGACCTGTTGAAGAGGGTCCAGAGGAGGGCCACAAAAATGATCAGAGGGATGCAACACCTACCCTGTGAGGACAAGCTGAGAGAGTTGGGGTTGTCAGCCTGTAGAAGAGAAGGCTCCAGGGAGACCTTATTGCAACCTTCCAGTACTTAAAGGAGGCTTAAAAGAAAGATGGGGACAGACTTTTTAGCAGGACAAGGGGTAATGGTTATAAACTAAAAGACGGCAGACTTTGACTAGATGTAAGGAAGAAATTTTCCATAATGAGGGTGGTGAAACACTGGCACAAGTTGCCCAGAGAGGTGGTAGATGCCCCATCCCTGGAAACATTCCAGGTCAGGTTGGACGGGGCTCTGAGACACCTGATCTAGGTGAAGTTGTCCCTACTCATTGCAGGGCAGTTGGACTAGATAACCTTTACAGGTCCCTTCCCACCCAGAGATTCTATGTGATTCTATGATTCTATCTAGTCCAACCCCCCTGAAGTGAGCAGGGACACCTTCCACTAGATCAGGTTGCTCAGAGCCCCATCCATCCTGTCCTTGAGATCAGAGAATCCAGAGAAAGCTAGAATTTCATATAGATAGGTATAAAAAGATCAATTTCTGTTTCTGAGCTTCTTTGAGCTATCCAAGCTACTAAAATGACAATGATGGAAATGCTGGAAGAACTGCAACTGTCTTCTTGTTCCAATTCCAGGCACAAATTCTATGAGGAAGATTGATATTTTCTAAATAATTTCCTTACCCTTTTCAGAAACAATGCACATACTTGGGAGTTCAATATCTGGGAGGTTCCTAAAGCCTGAAGCAACCTCTAAGAATGAGTCTAGAAAAATGACATTAGTTTTTTCCAAGCTGGTAAGCACCAGGTGAGATTGAATGCAAGAACAACAAATACCAACTAAGCCATCTCTTTTCAGGGGTTATTGTGGCTTCATTTGGCATCTGATTCAACATTTCTAGAAGTCAGGGGAAAAGTTTATCACAACATGGGTGTTAAAAGAGATTCTTCCATGGGGTTCATTTGCTGACAGAGTCTCCTTTCTCTACTTTGGTGTTGCGCAGTCTTAAATCAATCCTCTTTCACTCTAACAAACAGTTTCTGGAAATATATTTATCGTTTCTCTTCCTTCATTTAGTCTTAGATTTCACCTGATGGAAATAGGAGATTAGGCAAAGGTGGATGCATAGTGAAAGAAGAAATGGTAGGAAGGAGAAAGGGAATGAGCTCCCTATGGTCCAGTCCTTTCCTTCACAAAAGGCACCCACCAATTCATGAAAGATTACTTGCAGGGATCTGAAATTTTTAGTGTTAACTTTACCAAGGACTGACACTAGATCTAAAACCTTTCCCCATGGAGAAAGGTCAAGACTGTAGACCAGGGTATTCTTACAGGTGAAAGTTGGCAGGTCTGTCCTCCCCAGCTTGATGGTATGTTCAGAAGCACTGTGAGGCAGCAGTTGTCCTTTGAAGAACTTGGTGAAAGGCTCAGAGGTTTTACCGGTGCAACTAAGTAAGTTGATAATAAACGAGAATGAAAATTTACTTCAGCACAGAAAATGCAGATGGCTATTTATAGTGTTTACACATACATATATACATATATATAGCTATATCCTGAAAGTAAAAAATGAGGCAGAATGGCTATAGATAAGGTTACCACACAGGGATAATGAATATCTCAAGTACATACCAAGGATATTTTCCAGAAACACAGTGCACATTACTTTCAGCTGGTGGTATCAGCACTAATAACCTATACTCATACGCGCCTCTCCCTGGTGTAAGCTTGCAAGATTGTCCCTGAAAGCTTGTAAGTAATGATAACCTACTCAACCTTTTTCACTGCCCACCTAAAGCTGATCAGAATGTGTAATGGCAATTATAGGGCTCACTTGCTGCTCTCACACTGCTCTCACAGTATACATCAGTTGGCCATTTGCAAACCAGCCCTCAAATCAGATCAGATCAAAGCAGCCATAAGCCATCCATGAGCACATCTCTGTGATTCGTGACTGCACACAACCTAGCCCTCAACCTCCTCAAGGACAAAATTTGAGATGTATTAATCCTCTTCACCTTCCCTGGTGATTTTCTGTGCTGCAAATTATTTGAGTCCTTAAAAGTCAGGTCTTGAGCAGCTGTCATTACCCTTCCATACACTGAGTTTTCTGAAACTATAGCATCTGTGAATAAAATCATGCAATGAAAAAAGTCAGGCACAAGTGGATTTCAGAAGGAAGAAGAAGTGAAGATGGATGAAGAAATGGAAAGGAGTCAAATAATATTCCTTAAATAGTAATGAATTACTAACTCAGCTACCGGCATCTTTACAGGAATGTGACATAGTACAATCCAAGTATAATTTAAAATGGTTTATGGAGTAGAGAAATACTTTTTAAAAACAGCTTAGAAATATACAGTTCAAAGATGTAGAATGATATGTAAATTCCTCGGCTTTATTTTGTTCCACCCAATCTCATAGCCTCCTGTTTCACAACTAAAAATCCTACTCTTCACCTCTCAGTGACAATGAGTGTCACCGAAAAAGTCATCATTCACCATTGCCCTAGAATTTGTCCTGTCCTGCTTGCTGTTTTTGCTTGACTCAATGGAAGACAAAACAGAAAAAAAGGGGTTTATATTCTATCAGAACACAAACTGAATTTCCAAGAACTGTTATCAGACATAAATCTCTCCTAATCTCACCACTGTATTTATCATACCAACAAAAATATAAATAGCAATGAAATAATATTTCATATCTCTGTGGCGCCGTTTAGTCTTTGAGACCGAATGCTTTGCAGTTAGACAATACTTGCAGTTAGACAATACCAGTAGCTTAAAAAAATGAAAGTCATTGGTTTGATATTGGCAATGCAAAGGGGTCATATGTTGGCTGTAAATAGTCACATTCACACTTCTAAACAGCTGGAATAGCAGAACACTTATTTTCATCAGAAGTTATCAGATGCTAGAGTGACTCACTCTGGATAGAATTGATGATGGTCCTAAAAAAGCTAATAACCAAGGGAAGACAGATTTTAACGTGGATTTTGCATGGAAAAACCCTCGAGACCTTAAGCAGTGTTTAGAAAGTCAAAGCTGCATTTAATGTGGGAGCTATAAAACCATGCATGTAGTAAAGCAGAAAAAAGCTTATGGTGTAACTAACCAACAACAGCAAGAAGATGGGAGAAAGAAAATTACATTATCTCTACTCCACAAATGGAGGATTAGAGAGATTAAGGATCTTGCCCAAGGAAATAAACCCTAGATTCAGGCCTCTGCTTTAACCACGCAATAGTCTTGAATGAACAAGATTGATATTGTTAAGTTCTGTCCCCTTGTCTCCGCTAATGTTCTAGGAGAGGAGACAAAATTGTTGTTGTTGTACCACCAAATTGTGTTTTTTTTCCATATGGAAATCGATAGGTCTGCAGTTTTGCGTCTTTTGAGCTCCAAGACTGAAGTATAGACATTAAAAAGCTTGTCCTAGCTCACACAGCAGACCAGTGGAACTGGGGCATTCCATTTACTAATGTGCTACACTGATTATGAGCCCTCAGGATGGTGTGCTCGGCTGCTACATCATGTCATGTACAGGGCTGCTACTGGGTCAGGATAATGGAAAGTCTACATTATTCAAATGGTTATAGAATGCAGTTTATCATCTGATAAAAGAATACATAATACTAAAATAAGGCAAATACTAAAACTTTCAGATACAAAATGAGCCTTGTATGAAAAAGAGCAAGTTTTATGCACACAAAATACCAGGTAAAACTCTCCATTTCATATTGTAAAAGGTTCCTGAATATTTTAGAGAACTTAATCCTGTCAAAAATATCAGCTTTGCATGTAAAACAGAATGCCATTTTGAACAGCAGTATTTCTTTAGGTTTCAAGACTTTCTAGTAACCCACTCACTGCTTTCTGCCTATATACTTTATTGTCTCCTTTACATCCCAGAGTAAGTGAACATGTTGAGCTAAACCTTATAAAGATAATGACTGCAATGGGCAGGTTTTGTTCATTGTGTCTGTAAAAATCAATGATGCTTTTCTGTTGAGTATGAATACTATAACAGTAAAAGGCACCAACAGAAAACAGAAACAAAGCGAACACAAATAGCAAGTCAATAGAATTGACTACAAACTGACTTAAAAAATTCTGTTAAGAATGCAACACCAAATGTAAGAAATGTGCTATACAAGCACATTTGGGAACTTAGAGCTTGCTGGAATGGCGCTCACTACAGTCAGTAAAGTGTTGTCTCCTGTCTCATTCAGGAAAACACTCTTTGTAAATAAAAACACTTGAATCTATCATCCAATATTCCTTGTAGCTGAAAGAGCTTACAGGACTCTGAAAATTAGCTAACTGTTTGGGACAGAAAGCAATGAACAAAGCAGAAAGATAAAAATCCTCTATGGTGAATAGGCTGAGGAAGCAGGATAGGACAGTGTGCCCATGGATTTAACATTAACTGCAATGAGGAAATGCAGAGCAGGCGTTTTTTTAATAGTAGTTTTACCTGACCAGCAGCTCCTTTTCCAAAGCCTGCTAGCTGGTAATAATGGTGTCACACAGACTTGCCCATACAGCTTAGGCTAGGTAAAGCAGTAAAGGACCCATTTAAAGACCAGTCATTCCTCTAGAAAAGTCATAGAAGAATGGGAATAAGTGCATTTAGATGTGGTACAGATTGCCTTTTCTTGAAACCAGTTTGCACAGTACAGCTAACTTTAGTGGGATTCTCAATGTTTTAATATACATTAAGCACATTAATGTTCTGGCTGATCACAAGCCTAACATAACATGTCCCAGGTCAGGCTCAATTCTGTACTTGGAAATTCCCAGAGGTTTTTTGAAATGGAGTCATATATATCACACATAATTAAATATTACAAGCTCTTAAATGTGTCAGCGTTGCTTCAGATTTTGGGTAAGAGCTTGAGATGAGTTCCTGAACAATTTATGATATCTTGGTAATATATGACCCCTGATTACTTTAGCTGTTTCTGTCACAGAAAAGTGAAATTGAAGAAAGAAAAAAAAACATAAATCAGGCTGATTTCTTTTTAAGATGAAGTAACCAGCTACTTTTTCTATTATTATTTCCTTGTGCCTTTTTTAGAAAGGAAGATTGTCATGGGATTAATGCCACTGACTTCAGCAAAGTTAATCCTGCCTTGTAAGGCTGATCCCATAAATCACACATTCAGTGAAGAATGGGAATGCGTTTACAAAAACAGCGATTTCCAGCCCTTGCAAGTAAGGCACGCAGGCAGAGCCTATCCTTGCCCTGACAAATGACTAGACCTGCTGAACAAGAACAGATCTACTGCATAACATGCATGCAGGAGACCCAACATAGCTTACCATGCTTGTGCTACAGAATACATGCACACAGGTAAGCCTCCTGAGGGGCCACCAAGAAATAAGGCTATTGCACATGGAGCATGGGGCACAGGCCAGAAGAGTTGCTCTAATGGGCTGTATTCATTATATGGGTTATTGCCTCAGCATCCACTCCTAGATTATGCACTGGTTTAGGGAATCATTGCCTTTGAGGACAGGAAAATTTATGAAGTTCCTGAACTGAAAATATTTGGCATACTTGCAGAAATGTTTGCCATGCTTCTACTGTTCTCCAGGCACCTGCTTATGATGACAGTTAGCTTTCATAGACCTTGGGCAAGATGGCTGTTCTGTGCTTTTGGACATCTGATGATGCAAGGTCACTATAAGTTAAGTTATAATAAATCAGATCTAACCAAATATTAACCTGTTTGGATATCTTTGAACACGAACTCAATTTCTGAGCCGTATATAATTTGGGTTACTCTGTAAACTTAAATAAAGTACCACAAGGTGATAAAAATAAACTTCTATTTGGATGTATGTAAAGTCCTGATCTCAACCAGTTACTACTGAGGCAAACCCAAGATCTTACAGGGAAAAGGTCCTAGCCATTTTTCTGTGAGTTCTTCCTTGATGAAGGTTGGACTGAAACCTCAGTTCCACTGAAATGAGTAGGAGTTTTGCCACTCATTTTATGGATCTGGCTTCTACCCTGGTTCTTTATTTGTAACCTTTAACAGTTGGTCTTAAAACAAAGCTCACAATGAAGTGGGGAATGTAGCTGAAAAGATATCTTTAAATAGACAAAGTGTGCTAAATGCTCATCATTTTTACAAGGTATGTTCATTCTTGAATAGCTGCCATGAGGAAACATGGAGAACACCTACACTTTTTAAAATATACCAGTAAAAGTGCTTAGGTAACTAGTCTGAGCTTAAGCTTGCACAGCATTGCTTCACAAATACAACACCGTCTGATATTTCGTGGCGTTTATGTAACATACAGCAATATTTGCAGAGGGGATATAGTCTCAGTTTTTGAAAGAGGTTAGATTTCCCACTTAGATACTTAAATAAACAGGTTGTTCAATATAATGTGCAGCCACATTATACTGTGGTAATATAAAATTACTAATAAATAAAATACTAAATAGAAAATACTCATAGATGTTACAGCAGTAGCCTAAAACAATTGGATATTGAATATGAAGTACTTTGGTGGATGAAGCCCTAAAATCCCAGTTCGGGTTTTAAAGTATTAGTTCTATTCATTACGTCTGAAACCCTGTGCATACTACCTAGAAAACTAACTGAGGTACAGGTAAAAGCTTCGAACTCCTGAAACAATTAGTAGTTGTTTATGTCCTGCTGTGGGCAGAATGGCAGAGCCATCATTCAGGTTTCCCAAGCCAACTGATAACACAACCTTCCCATGCCAGTTCTGAGGCTGAAGATACGTCAGCATGGAATCACTGAGGTCACTTCTCTCCTTTGTTATTCTCCTTTTTGGCCTTCTTCTAAATTCAAAATTGTTTTAGAGCTAACAGGATTTACAATCATGTAAATAAAGGACATTATATTAGCTTGCATATCAGATATGCTTGTTTATTCTGTCCAAGGAAGAGCTAGTAATAGCATTTTCATGACATCAGAGGCGAAGCAAAGGAAGCCATTCCAACTAATTAATCTCAGTATTGTTTATAAAGAAATATAGGCAACTGATCTGTGTAATTGTTCTAAGGAGTCACAGTTTGCACAGTATGTTTAAACAACATATAACTATTAAGGGCAACTTTGAGGATGGATTTTTAATTTATCAGTGTAAGATACTTTCCAGAGTTTATCAGAAGTGTGAGGCCCACAATGGTGGAGATATAGAAAAATTTCAGGCTTGTCTGTACTTAAAGTCCAGCTGAATTTGTGGGAACAATGACAAAGCCAGTCACCCACTAATTTATAAACTGCATGGGAAAGAGTTAGTGGCAGGCATTGCTGATTAAGATACTAGATTTCCACTGATATATATCTGTTTTCTAAAACTTTGTGCAAGAGACAGTAGAACTTAAGTAACAATTCTGGTATATTTTTTCAATTTTCTTCTACCTAATCTCACCCAAATATTTGCAATTTCTAATCAGTGATTTGCTGAAGCTACACTACATTGTAAGTTTACAAACATGTCTAGAAGGGGAGTTAAATGTGGGGATTAAATGAAATAACATTGTTTCATGTGAATAATGCTAAATGTCTGTCCAAAATCCACCTTTGTTGTAAGTGAAGATTGAATTCTATGGGGATTTTGGAGAAGACAATTTACATTAAAATTAATTTAACCAGCCTTCTAAGAAATTGTATTTCTAAGTTTCATTTTATTTACTTAACAAATACTTTTAATAAGCCTTCGTACTCTATATTAAGCTTCACTGAGTACCTTAGGAGAAACTGGGCTATAAATAAGGCAAATTAGTAACAGCTCATACCATTAAGATTGCAACTCTTTTTACCACCTGTCTTTCATGACTCACTGCATCTTTTCTCTAGCTTGTCTTCTGTCAATATATATTAATTTTTTATTTTTACATGTGCACTGGGTAGTTAGTAGATAGGTCAATTCATGTTTAACTGGTAGTTGTGTTCACCATGCTATTGAACACAAGACTTCAATTCTATGTAGGCTGGGGAAATTTCAGGGCTATGGTGTTGAAAGGATGTTTGTTAGCTCTCTACTGCCTTGCGTGCATCTGTTTTGTGGGTATAGTGCTACGCGGCTGTAATGCTGCTTTGCTATCTACTAATTAAAAAGCAGATGTGCCTCTCACCTTCTGCATCCTATATACTTCTCCCGCCTCCCTGTCTCATTGCCACCCCTTGAGCCTAAGCCTAAGCTACCTCCAGGTGATTTTCTCCTCAGTGACTACAGATCAGGAGCTGAACCCAGCTCTCCTTAAGGCCTCCAGCTTTTCAACAATGCGCTTTGCAGGGAAGACTACTACCATTTGCAGCTTCCCCTACCTCCATTCAGAGGTCTTCAGATCACTTTCCATCTGGCTTTACCTGGCTTCCCTGCAGCAGGACACTGGGTGTCCTCAGCCAGCTGAATTCCTTCATCAAAATACTGTTGCTGTCCTGTGAGAAAAGAGACAAAATATCTGAGACAGCTGATCTCTTTCACCAGAAACCAGAACAGAACATGCTGCTTCTTTTTAATGCCAGAGATATCTTTGATTTTTTTATAATGTTTGAAGCTTGCTAGTCAGCAGCCACCAGCATTCGAATGGCACTGCTCATGACTGCTGACCTCAGCAGCCCAAGAGCACCAGCTAGGCCTCCAACAAACATACAACCAGATTAAAAATCACTGCTGATATGCTAAATTAATCTATTTTTCGGGCTTTTCATTTTTCTGCCAGTAGTTGAGCTTAAGGTGGATGATACCTCCAAAGTGTCCATTGACTTCTAAGATTAAAATATAACCTTGAAGACCCAGACAGCACTAGAAGGGATTGCCTTCCCCCACGCTGCTCACAGCAAGAAGGGCTGCCAGCCCAGACTCGCATGTCCCATTCTCACCTGTAACCACTTGCAGCCCTCACCCCTTGGCCGCCTCCTTCTCCTCTGTTTCTCTGTGCTTCGCTCCTGCTCATCCTTCTCACACATTGTGAGGGGGAGAGGTGGCTGTTTTGTTGGCTTCCAAACCATTGGCAGTAAGGCGAGGTGGCAGCCATTTTGTGTATGAGGCGATTCATGTGTTGGAAGTTTCCCCTTAGGTCTCCATGAAACATTTTTAAAAATCACTAGATGCACAGAGGAATAGTAAATTCTGCTAACACTGGCTATGTTGTGATTTTTTAGGGAATTTCTTTTGGCTGCCAGCTGAGCTAGGTGAGAGACCTGCTTGCAGTGACCTGTGGCCAGCACACAGTTGCTGGACCTGTCACCCAGCCAGTCTGTCCTTGCAAAACCTGCTGAGGATATTGAGCCGGGATGACAGTGGAATTCCTGTGTTTATATGGGAGCTATTTAATCGAAATAAAGTTTTGCTGTCATACCTTCCTGTTTTCAGAAGTTATCCAGCCGTTAGCTTCCTAATCAAAAGAGATGTGGCAGCGTGCCACAAAAACTGGGCCTCCCTTCCAGCATGTAGCCCAAAGTATTTCCAACCCCCAGATTGTGCCTAGAAACATATGCTTCGTGTAAAAAGTTGACTTTTGCGCTATATGCATCAGAACATACATTAATTTAAAAGACTATATACAGAAATAGCATGCAGCAAGACTGACAGACCACTTTGGAGAAAACGCCAATAAGAAGTAAAGCCAACCAAAAAATCCCCATGGGTTCAGAGTTTCATCTGTTGTTCAACAGATGAGTACATGTCCATGAGGGAAATATCTCACAAAATTTCATGGTTGGATCTTCATGTATTTAAATTAATGTCTAAATTTCCTTTAAGGCATACTGTAAATTCAAAGGTCTCGTACCTATAGTGTAATCTCTGGTTTACTGTATGCAGTAGAAATGAACTAAAGAGGTACTTCAGGTCCTTTGGCTGGTGACATGAGTGAGCCTTGTCCATTCATGCTTCACCTAAGGGCAATAGGAAGCAAAATACCAAGTATACTGGAAATCTGACTGCCTGGCATTACTTCCTGGGGATTAAAAAAGAATTTTTGTTCCTGTAGGTTTTAGTTTGGGATTACTATTAAACAATGATTAACACAAGGTCTAGGGACTCCTGTCAGCAATCTAAAGACACATTTTATGAATTTCAAGGATCCATGTATAATATTCCTGACTCAGAGCTGACTGAAGGCTTCTTAGCAGCAGAGACCATATTGCTTTTCTCTGCATTGGAGGTGAGGGGCATGTTCCTGACAGAATAAGCTGCTCTGAGAACCGAGCCCTGGGGAACACCGCTTGTGACCGGCCGCCAGCCGGATTTAGCACCATTCACCATGACCCTCTGAGCTTGGCCATCCAGCCAGTTCCTCACCCAGCGAAGAGTACACCTATCTAAGCCACGAGCCACCAGTTTCTCCAGGAGAATGTTGTGGGAGGTGCTGTCAAAGGCTTTACTCAAGTCCAGGGAGACAACATCCACAGGCTTTCCCTCATCCACTAGGCGGGTCACCTGGTCATAGAACGAGATCAGGTTGGTCAAGCAGGACCTGCCTTTCATGAACCCATGCTGGCTGGGCCTGATCCCTTGGTTGTCCTGCACGTGCCTTGTGAGCGCCCTCAAGATGAACCGCTCCATAATCTTCCCCGGTATCGAGGTCAGGCTGACAGGCCTGTAGTTCCCAGGATCCTCCTTCCGGCCTTTCTTGTAGACGGGCGGCACATTGGCAAGCCTCCAGTCTTCTGGGACCTCCCCTGTTAACCAGGACTGCTGATAAATGATGGAGAGTGGCTTGGCAAGCTCCTCCACCAGCTCTCTCAGTACTCTTGGGTGGATCCCATCAGGCCCCATAGACTTGTGGGTGTCCAGGTGGCTTAACAGGTCCTTTCAGTGTTCCCCCTGCCACTGAAGGGATTGATGAAAGCACTGCATGTGCTCTCGCTCCATCAATCGGTTGCCCCAGCACTCTGAAGTCCCTTTGAATTGCTTTTGGGCTTCTTTGCTTCTGTATGACCAACTGTGGGTAGTAATCAGTGGGCCAAACCAGACCAGGGAGTTTCCTGGTGACGTCTCTCACCTGGGTCCCAGGAAGGCAGCAGATTTCCCTGTGCGTTGGGTCCGGTTGGCATATTGGGCCCTCTGTACCCCTCAGAGGGGAGTTGCCTACGACAATTACCCTCCTTTTTTTCTTAACAAATTATATAATAGTTAAACTTAACAAACTATGTAAAAGTTAAAACTTTTAACTATGTGCAACGATTAACAGTGATTCTTTTACCGTTCTATGCCTGTGGTGCTGTTTCAGCATCCAGGAATGTGGAGGACAATGATAAAGAGACTGGCGAGATATGCCCTTGTTATTGGCAAGGAGCCAGAAAGCCACAATTTTTTGTTTACACGGTAACTCTCACAGATGTTGAGGACATCTGTTTAGAAATCTGTGGAGGATGAATGAATCTTGAGCCTACTGAACAACCAAAGGGATGTTCTGTTTCAGTGCAGGGAATGGGCATCATGGCAGAACTGTACAGCAATGAGATACAAAGGGAGGCATTTCCCATCCAGCAAGATTTTGGAGGAGTCCACCTCGTTCAGCATTGTTGCATATCTCTTCAGTCTGCATTGTCTTGTGAACAATCTCTTCTAATAACATTAAACCCAAAATTTAATATCCAACATTGTAAGGGCTGCCTGCAGACATGCAGGTGCAATTACTGACCTACTCCCATCCAATACATTCTCCCCTTGCCTCAAAATCAAGGCCTGTGGCTGTTTCATTGTTTGAGTGCCAAACAAGTCCCACTGCACGTTGTAAAACCAGATGCCATTGTCCACTGGTCCAGACCACAACTTCACACAACCAGTAGCAATATGTGGTTCCTTGAAGCAAGATTCATAATCTGACACTGAGAAAACACAGTTTGTCATCTCTTTCATCCTTGAGTAAGGAAAAGTTAACACCCAGAGCTGGGGCTATTATTCCTTTCCATTTTCTCCAACCAAAATAAACAAAGTGTCAAGATATTCAGGGTGAGGTTTGTTATTATCTGCTAACTACTGATCTAATGAGAAGGGGTAAGAAAAAAGGACAGAAGAGAGGATGGGATAGAAATCTACCAAATTCCTAGAAGAATGTGAAAACATGTTATCTTATTCAGGAGGAAAGAAAGAAAGTTAAGCATCTAGCTGATGACTTCCTTTCACATTGGGCAGCACTGTTCTGATACGAGAGAGCATTCACCTGCCCCACAATAGTACCCAAAGGGCAGAGGCAGCCAGAAGAAGCTCTGGGAGTTGAAGAAGAGACAAATGATTTTGCACAAGTGGATGTTACTACTGTCAGTTTCTCAGACACCATAGTAGCCTCAGGCAGTGCAATGATCCAGTCATATACATGAGTCATTGAGAATAGTGCCTGCTCAGAGGAGAAATTTTCCATGTAGCACCTTCCTTTATGTACCTCCAGCACACTTGAGGGCAGAGAGAGTGCTGGTGATGGGAGATGACCTTCCCCTGGAAAGTGAGGTTTTGAGCACACTGCTCAACTCATCAAGAGAGATTGGTAGAAAGCCTGACCCTCCCCATATCTTTTACCTTTTCCAGTGGTTATAAAACTTACACATCAGATGATGGTAAGTGGATTTTATTTGTTTGATAAGAACATTTTTGTCAACAACTGATTGATTTGATTCTTGTCAGGCAAAGTACCCTAGGCTGAGGGCATAATGAACGGCTCATAAAAGCATTGGACTTCACTCACATCAGCAAAATACAATGTATACAGTGGTGTCTCCTGTCAAACCAATGTATTTAAGATATGCCATTCTGTGAAAAAAAATTCTCTTTCCATAGAAGTGTAATTCCTATGCTTAAAAGATATGATTAACAAAGTCTTTGTATTTTCATGTTCCATGTAAGAATGCAAATCCTGTCTGAATTTGCTGTCCTTGACAGCTGCCATCTGGGTACACCTCTTGTTCTTTGCCTCCATGAGAAATGCTTTCTTTTGTTCTCATCAAGTAGAATTAATTGAAAGTAGAACAAGCAAAGTAAACACTCACAAAGGAGGTAGTGTTCAAAGTCATCCACTTAAGCACTTTTCCTGCTCAGTCCCTTAAATGCACACTTCACTGTCAACCTGTAGCTTCTCAGGAAAAACTAACATATCTTACTGGGCAGGGCTCTTGCTTAAAGGCTTTAGGGGAGAGGGGAATGGCAGGTAAGCTGTTTTTTTGCAAAACATTAGCAGTGATTTAAACACCGTGAGCCACCTCTGTGGTTTTTAGAGCAATGTCCCAGTTTTTCCTATCTATACATGAGTTTGTGACTTTGGTGTTGGGCAAGCTGCCGTACTGAGAAACCAGGCCATCGAAAATGAGACAGGAACACCTCTTTAACCATATTTCTTTACAATGTTTCATGCTGGTGCAGCAGGTGAAGTGTGGGCACACAGGTGCCATTAGTACATTAATATCACATGGAAACATGCAGGTAAAGCCACCAAGAAACTCCCATGCCTTCTATGTTTTATGGCCCATGCTGCTGTGCTGGTGCTATAGCCATTAGATTGGCATGGCAGAGGTTCTAAGAACAGGGATCATCATAATACTTAATTTTCATCATCTCTGCTAAGTATGACAAATCTGCTGCACAGTGCTTTCCCAGCATGTTCTGCCTTCTTCCGGTGCTCAGAAAATGAAATTATTTCAGAATCAGTTTATTCCTGGTTAGTATTGTCCTCTTCTTCCTGGTTCCATCACCTCATTTGAGGTGCTAAATGACCTGTCAAAATGGTGTGTGCTTTCTATAGATAAATCCATTCAGTGTGGAGATCTCAGCCTCTTTGTATGAGAGACTCCTAGGGGCATGGCAGACCAAAGACTTGCCTTCATTGCTAGCTGACAGCAATTTGAAAATACTTTGGTACACTGAAAGGAGATGAACCAGTGGAAATCTGTAGTTTGACCACAAGTCCTGCGATTCTGTCTGAGTCCAGCTAGGTCTGCTATATCATCACAACACACCACAAGAAAGGATCCAGAATGCAGACAGCTAGCTCACCATCTGGAAAAAGCACCATAGGATTCCTGCCCAGAATGCCATGTGCTTACTTTGAAATAGGCCCCTGCTCTCTTTATGATATTGTTGTAGAAATTAAGTAGGAAACAGCTGGCCATGTGGACACAGTTATTGCAGAATATTATTTCTGCAATAGGGTTGCAAAAAAGATCACTGGAAATGTCCATGTGAAATGAGCTCTACATATGCATATGACTTTGTCAGCTTGCAATATCTCTTTTGGAGGTGGAGCTCAATTGTTTTCACTGTTCTCTTTTGCCTTCCTACTAAGTTAAACCTCAGCAGCGATGTCAAGAAAAAATCTTGCATTGGTTATAGGGATAATAGTGGAAAATAATGATAATATGTTAAACTTTTTGATGATTGTGCATTCAAATGGCATTATGGAGAACTGCTGCTCAGGACAAACTATTTCTTCATGTCTGAGCTCCCCAATACATAGAAATTAAACAAAGTTAGTCAGCTTGCCAAGGTAAAGTAAGTTATAAAAGAAAATATTTTTTTCCTAGTGGACATTTTAAAGCAGTTTAGAGTTTTTTGAAAAAAGAGCTTTTTTCAACTCTGTGCTTTGAAGGAAAGTATAGCAGAAAGGAGAAAATGCTGAACTCCTTAGAAGAGTAACTTAACCCCAAAGAATACTTAAGTATGAAGAAAGTGAAGCAGGCAAATATATACAGATGGCTTATTGTTTGTCTGGATTTGGCTATCACTTATGCTACCAGAAGTAAAGATTAATAGATCTGGATCTTTTACAAGGCCTGCGTGTGTCTGCTTCTACTGTCATGTGTCCCTGAAGACATGAACTGTAAGTCAGACTGCCCACGAAAGGGAACTCTGTGAAGGGTTATGCTAAGACACTGGGGAGTCTGTGGCTGCTGTACTAATCACAGTGTCTAAACTCAGGGACCACAGGCTTTCAGCTCTCAGAAAGGGGTGATTAGGCACAGAAATCAGAGGGAAGAACAGAATGATCATTTTACTATTCTCAGCAACCTCAAGAATGTCCAAAAAAGGTGGCTTGACCAGTTTCCTCAAGACACATACTTTGCATAAGTCCCATTTTAACTTAGGATCAGCGCCTTTAATTTTTTTTTTCAAGATTTTTAATTAAATGGAAAAGATGCTTGCAGATATGTACATGTGTTGTCAGATTTGCATTACCTGAGACAAGGAGTTTCTGGTTGCACAATAGGGTAATAGCTTTTGGTCAGTTCTCAGTAAATCTCTGCCTGAGGAGGAGGAGTTGGATTTTTTTTAATAGATTTACGTTTGGCTCTAGGGTTGATTTAGGTCAGTACCTCTACAAACAGACAGGCCTGCCCAATTGCTGTTGAATGCATTTCAAATACTTATGAATGAATACATAACAGATTTGAGAAAGAGTTATACATTGAAGTCTGTGTACCATAAGTGGTGCCTGGATGATTTGCATGTATTCCCACTAAATATGAAAGTAGCTCATATGGACTTAGATGCGGGTATTTCTATGTGGAAATATTAATAAAAAAGGCATTTCCTTCCTCAACAGATATGCATTTATGTTGTGCAGCCAATGTAAGTACCACACTATTAACATTAGGAGGGTATAGTGTGTGCACTATTTCTCCTGACTCAGTTTTTCAGTCTAGTGTCTTATCCATCCATAATGTCTGTCTGACAGCCCACCTGACACTCTACTAATAGCTTTTGTATCTGTTGGTTGATTTCAAGCACCTTTCATAAAGCAGTAGAAACTACATTCCTCTTAATTTCCTGAAAATCAATGGATTAGTGCTGCCACCACCAAGAGAAATGTTGCAGAGCAATACCCGTTTGGATTTGAATGCATTACAGCAGGCATTAATTTCTGCATAAGCAGGCATTAGAGAAGGTGGGAAAGAGAGGAAGTACTGGGGAAAATTAATGAGATACTTTAAGGTAAATATGAAAGAGCGAAGAGTGATTTTGTGAAAGCATCACGGAGTCAGGGTTATTAAAAGGGTAGCATAGCATACTGCATACTGCAATTAGCATTTATTAGTTCTTCCATTCCTGAAACAATTTTTTTTTAAAGCAGAAAGCAACATATACATGTTTCGATTAGCTTCTATATTTTCTGCTATCTGATAGTAAATGTTCTGTGTTGCTTTTTATAAAAAGCAAGCCTCCTAGACAACTTAAGCTTTTTCAATTAGAGAAATACACCAGTTCTCTATTAGTGCTGTGGGAATACATCCAGTAGACAGGAAATAATTTCTATGAGAAATGGTTAGCACTTCAGCTTGATTAAGGGTAGCACTGCCAGGGTCAACTTTCTCTTCCATGGCCTTCTGTCCTGAGTGTCATTTTCCTTCTGCTTACATGGGAGTGAGAAGTATTTTAAAATTTAAAATTATGTGAGAAATAATCACCTCCAAAATTCCTCCTGGAATGGCTAGACAGATTTCTTATGCCACAAGGTGCTGGCAAAAATCAAGATGCATTGCTTCATGTCCATGTACTCTTGTGAAAGCTCTAAATCTGGCTTAAAACCAAGTATTTTTATCTGAGTGAGGAAAGCATCCTTTACTAGTCAGACTTTGCACCTTTGTATTCTGCTCTGGCTCTCTTAATGAAATTGCAGGAGGGGTTCTCACCATGCTGACATAAAGCAGTATGAGGAAAAAGAAGTTGAAGGAGATACTGCAGGTCATATAGATATTCCAGCAACGCAAATTCATCCAGCAGTGGTCCTACATTATTCCAATCTCCAAGTACAACTCTTCAAAGCTGTGCAAAGTTACAAATTAGTTGGAGCAGAAGGAAGATGACAGTAATCTGGCCTGGGTCAGAGATATGTTTCTGGTCATTGCCAGGTTCATACTGTGGTTTTTACATTGCTGAAGTATCTCTCTCAGGAAAGTTGTAAAAGGTATGACAACCTGCAATTTTCATTCTGTTGTTCTTCATGTTAGGTGTGCAATGTACCATGCAACATTAACCTAGACCCCTGTGGTGTTTTAGCATAAGAAAAAAGTCCAGAGAGCCAATTTTTTAATTGTGTCATGGCCCATTTTCACAGATTGACCATGTAACAGGTTCTAATTTGCATTTCAAAAGTATCCAAGGCACAGGAATATCTAACAGAAATATTCTGGAAATCCATCATAGAAAATTCTATCTTTTCACAGACACATAGCTGCATGAATTCAAATAGGAATCTGGAATTCATATAGGCTTTGTTGTTTATGTTTATGTATGAATCCTTTGCTTCAGGACACAAAATAATCACTAACTAATACAGATTGGGAAAAATTCATCCTCCAGGGAGGCTTTACCTGATGAGATTTTTCTCAACTTTCTTCGAACTGTCTGATCACTGCAGAACACAGGGTAAATGCTATGAACTAAAAAGATCCCTTGGAATCTCCGATTTTATTCTCACTGTTGTTATTCTCCTGAGTAATGCATACATTTGTCACCAGCAATGATACATGTCAGAATGTCCCTTACCAGGAATAGTCAGCCTCCCTGGTTTCTTTTCCCAGCTATAGTTATAGAACTTTGATACTAACCCAACATCCACATCCAGGCTTAAAAATGAAACCTTGTTTCAAGTCAATTGAGTGACCTTATTGACTTCACTGTAATTACTCTTACTGTCTAATCCAAGGGAAGAAGTGAAACTCCAGACAAATTAACGTTCCTTGGTTTTGTCTTTGTTGCTGAATACCAGTGGTCAGACAGTTTGGCTGGCATGTTTTCCTCACCTTTAAAAATGCTAAACACTGCCTTCTTTAAAAGCTTTCCTTCCCGCCCCCGATCTGAAGATTTCCTCAAACTAGCTGGTAGAGAGAATTTTCTTTCATTGCAAAGAAGAAACAACCAAACAAGGGTCTGTCCATCCACTTGTCAGAAAGCATTCAACAGCGAACTCCCACCAGAGACAGATCCAGCAACTGTCCAGGACAACTGCAGAACACTGAAGAAGCAACTGAATTTTGCAAGCCAGGTTATGGTCTCCACATCAGCAACATAAACCCTAAAAATTGTTTCAACTGGTAATACTTAGTGGTTTCATAAGCTCTATGCCTTCCAGAAGCGGTGAGACCTTTCAGCATGCACTCCACAGGCCAGGAAAGCCCATAAGGCACTTGTTTCTCCCCTGGTTGCAGTAGTACTATTTCTGTAACTAAAGATTGTTGATCAAAATCTCTTGAATGCATAGGTTCCTAGATGTGCCTCGATGAATAAATGAAAATAAAAGCTATGATTCCTCTCACATGTCACTTTTAATCCCAGTCAGCTCCATCAATTTCATGGAGGAAACGTGGATAAAAACAGCATTCAGCACTTCGCAATAATCAGTTAACAATATGTGTGATTTTTTTTTTCTTAATTAAATAAGTTAATTTAGTTAACAATGTAGCAGATATTTTTCAGCACTAGCTTATGTCAACTCAATTTTATAAGTCTCTGCTAGAAACATCAACTAAATCAACTAAATCAAATATTTCTCAACTACAGAAGGCTCTGATTCATCTGCAGTTTAATGTGGATAGATATTATTATCTTCACTTGTGCTTATGTGCTCCACAGAGTAGTCATATGGGAAAAATCATTGTTGGCTAGTTTTCACATCTTCTTTTCCATATCTGTGTCAGACCAGCTGCAATGCAAGTGGGGGATTTTATTTCTGAGTTCAAAAAAGGTGCTTCTCCTTTTTTTTTTTATGTGAGTTTTGGACCTTTTCAGACCAGAAAAGAACATCAGAAAATACCTCTTGTAAACAAGAAGTGGTTAAGTATTTTGCTTGGAGACAGAGTTCCTATGTCTTTGGGAACAATGTTACTTGAAACATTTGTTATCGCTTCCTCTTTTAAACAGTTAAATAAAGAGACCTTAAACCAAAGGTTCACATTGATATTAGCAAAAGGTTAAGATAATATTTTTAGATTATTTTTTCATCAATGATTTCAAAGGGGAAAAGCAGCATAATTTAGTTTTAATTGCTGGTCCCATTTCCACAGAATGGTGCACATTGATAAAACAGATGTAATCATGCCTTCTCTGAATACTCTTACAAACCCCAGTTGTGGACAGGGTAAACGAACGAGAACAGAATAGGAGGAAGTATGGGTTACATGAAAACACTATAAACTGGTGTCTAAATACTTTATCAGAAATGTGCTTTTATACTATGCTATTTGAATCATTTGGCAGTCAGTCCTCCAAAGGCTAATTTCATAGTCGCTCCTGGTCCCCCACAGTCCCATTGAGACAGCACTGCAGGTGTGCTGGAGTTCTGCAAGGAAGTGAAGGGGTCAGCTGCATCAGTAAATTACCTCTATCTTCTCTCACCTTGGGCAGGAGCAGAGGCACCCTGGAGGATCTTGCAGGGCTTCAAGGTGTTTCTAGTTGCAACAGCCCTCTTCTGGGCCATTTCTTAGGCAGACATTGTTAGAGTACAGCAAAGCTTTGGACATCCTCTTTCTGTCCTGATGTACATCTTATCCTATGCATGCAAGCCCTCTATCTGTGCTGAATGGACCTGCTGGAATAGTGTCTGAAATAATTTGCAATATTCTCTAGGCATTCAGGAATGAGTCAAGTTTTGGTGTGCCTTTCAAAAAAACACAATTTTTATCTGTGGCTTTAATACTACAAGGAAATGTTTATAATGGACGGAGAGATGAGAAAGTAAACATGAAAGAATAAGAAGAGAAGATTGGAAGCCACTGATGTGAAAAAAAAGAAAAGATAAAAGATCCAAGACAAGTAATCCAGGCACTCAAAGAAGCTATAATCATTGGACAAAGTGTAAAGTAATTTACTGAACTATCTTTTCATAGTAGTGGAAGCTCCTCAATAATCTCTAGTTAAAAAAGAAGCTGATTCTTTTTCCCCTGAAAAAAAGGGAACATTTTAGATGTTTAATGAAAGAATGGGATTAAATGATATTGTAATATACCGCCCAATTCATGCTTTTGCTTTGTTAGTGATTAATTAAATAAGCTGAAAACATCTGCAGAGAGAATAACAGATACAGACCAAAATGAAATGAAAACAGGTTGTTTTCCCAGCAAAAGATCAAATAAAAAAGTCCTAAATGTTTGAGGTTATCTGAACTCTATTCCCTAACACAAAATGAAATGTTTAATTTGATGATGTGGTTCATTTTTTTTGCCCTTTTCATTTGGAAGTATTTTGTCCAGCTGCACAGCTGATACAGGCATTTTGACCTAGAGGGCAAGCAGTACATTTAGAAATAAATCCAAGGAAAAAGCCAGGAACAAATGCTGAAATACCTTCTATCCCTTCTATTTTTCTGCATCTCAGATAACAAAACCAAAGCTTTAGGAATTCTACCTTGAAACCCAGAGAGAAAGTAATCTAGTACAAGGAGCTAACTTGACATCTTTTTTAATGGCTCAAATCACTGTTACTGCAAGAGTGACAAAGAAAAGCAAGTATTTGAAAGTGCCTTTAAAAAGCTTATAATGGATCTGTTCTCGTAAGTGAATGAATCAGGATATAGAACTGGTCTGAAAAATTCCTTATGGGTTTACAAGTTGCAGCAAGTCTCTGGGGAGTTAGATTCTGAGCTATAAACCTGCCAAAGTACACAGATCTATGCGGTGTAGACAACATTGGGAGCTGACAACTTTCCACAACAAAGACACCTCTGATACTGAAAACCAGACCTCTCTGGTTTTCTGTCTCCTGTGTTAAATCACACTTAGCATAGGCTTAAATGTAAGGTAATAATGATAATGTCAGGAAGAAGGAAAATTCCAGATAATAGTAGAAAAGCAAAAACAAGTGTAGTTGTTCTCAATTTAACAAACTTAGCAGGGTTTCTTCCTTGTTTCCTTTGCTTTGCAAACTCCTGTAGAAATGATTTAATGTTCATTAGTGTTTTAGATGTGTTTTGCAAAAATGTTTATCCTTCCCTTTCCTTGTCCTTTTCCTCTGTTTATTTCAATGCCAAATGAAAAATAATGACTCCAACTTATACTACCATTCAAAACTGTTATTGTGAAATGGGCCTGGGACAACATGCTTGATTGCCTGCTCAGTGCATGGATTTACGTTGGCTAGCATCAGGCCAACAGAGATGATAAATGCTGAACCCAGCTTTGATTCCTTCCATCAGTAGGGACCTTCAGCTGTTTCTCTCTTCTGCTCACTCTTACAGCCTCTTTGTATTTACTCATCTATTTCCATGAAATCTCTGAACCCCAAATATCTTTCAGATCCCTCCACCCCTCTGTCACATGTAGCTGAAATTAGCCAGCTGTTTCAAAACTTGCCACCAACAGATAAATGATTGGAGTGCACAATCCCATTCCTTCAGTAAACCAGGCAAGCTTACTTACCGAAAATCTTCCTTTAAGTTTTACCTTGCTACAAAACTCTTCGATGAAATTTTAAGAATTTTCCAGTAAAAATGGTGAAGATAACATTACTTAATATATTTACCTTACCTTTAAGTAATTTCTTTGTGTTACATGCTTGAAAACAGAGCTGTTCAAAAGAAAAATTGAAAGGATAATTTTCCTTGCAGAAAACACTGATTATAAAAAAAACCAAAAACCTGACAGAAAAGAATTTGTTTAGTTCAAGAAGATGTAACAGTCTTTCAAAGGCTGTGAAGGAAAGAGTATTATGACGAGGGGTCAACAGCCGTTTCTTTTTCACAGTGCAGATGAATATTTTTCAATCAGCCTCACGTATAAAGCTTTTCACATGTGATCATCAAATCAGGAGTAAGAATGGCAACAAATAGAAAATATATCAAGAAGTTTCATAACTTGGAATAGGCATTGAAAAGTCTTTCACCCTTGAATGTATTTTGCTTCAAAAGTATTACATATAAGTGTTTGTGAGTAAACTTGCACACAGGTATCTTAAGGAATAAATTCAGTGGTGGGACAGTAGACATAATTCTACTGAGTTTATTTTGGTAGATCATGTCTCGAACAATTTCTAAAGCTTGTCCTTTATTCTAAGAAAGAGCTGTGTTTTCCTTTTCTGAACACTACAAACCCTAAAGAGGGTTGTGCAAAGAACGATGGCCAGGGAAGAGAAAAGAGCCCTCCTTTCCATTAAAAACTATTGCTTCTCAAGTATTAATTTTCTTTCCAAACATTGGACAGATATATGTATATATCTATGAGGAAGGCATGATTTTTATGGCATACAAAGGATTTAACCTTGACTCTTTGAAAATAACACATAGATACACAACCTATCTCTGTTTACACTATATAGTTAATGCACACTTTTAGTATTTCCGATTTATATATAGCATGATCTAACAGCTATGATCTATGTAATGCATGACAATGCATTGAATTTGGCTAGATGTGCTAAGCTGCAGCTAATGAAGTATTTAGTTAGTATAACATTACCTTCTTGATTTTTAAACTGTAACCACAATAGGGAACAATTTGCTCCATTAGCAGAAGACAACAGATAGTTTGCAAAACTGCCTAGCTTCTTGCCTCCCATCTAGGATACTAACCTTCCTGGGAATTGTGAATTCAATTCAGTTAGCCCTGCAACCACAAGGGAGCTTAAGCAACATATGAAACATAGAGCACTGGAGCAGTGTAAATGTAATGTAAATATGTGGGCATTTAAAATTACCAGAGCTGCAGACATGGGAGTTGTTGTTTTTAATTGAAAGCCCTGCTTCAGATTGCATTTTGAATACAGGTGTTAGTCAAGTAACAGCTTCATGTTTGTTACATCCATGGGGTTGGCAGGGCTTCTGGCATTCCAGGAGATACTTGGTCAATTCTCAACAGCAAAAAGGAAATTAATTAGGCTTATTCTTGACTTTCTAATGAAAGGGCCACATGTATTTCTATACTAGGATTTAACTTTGTTAAAAATAATTTCTCTATTGGGTTTTTTTTTCAATATTTCAAACTTTCCCATACAGTTTTCTTGCCGTTTTCAGTGTTTCGCCTATACGTGCCTTTGTAAAACTACTAGTGAGAAGAAACCAGTTACCAAAAAAAGGACATAATAATCAGATTTTTAGTGTAGTAACTAAGGATTTGGCAGTAGAAGAGGATTTGGGCACTGATTTTTTAAAAATACTTTTGTTTTGCAGATGATTAGTGATTTTGGGTACATTGTTTATTTGTGCAGCTACTTGAGTCAATCTAAAGTAGATCTGATTTTCTCAGATCAAGGCTTTGCCACTGGAAAAGTCAAATTACATCAAAACATTTCAAATTAGGCATCGCCTGAACGGAGAGATTTAAAACCACCAGTCCTTTTTCAAAGCCTTGACTGCTGCATCTGGAAGCATTTTAACCCAACCAGCCTATTCTGTTCTGATGCAAGTAAGTTATGGGTTTTGCCCCATAGTCAGGTTCAATATTTAGCCAAATCAACAACAGAAATGCAAGGGTTGCATCAGATGCCTGATCTGTCATGGGACATACTGATTTACGTAGAGTTTCAGTTGAAGAACTTACTCTACATGGAAAATTGAGCTGGCATTCAGCCAAAACATTCTTTGAGAGGTACACTGCTCATTGTCAATGCTGTGCAGTGCGTGACGGTTAAGGTTTGTGTAGGACTTTCTTGCTATGTGAAGTCTTATGTAAGATACGGTTACCATCGCTGTTCAGAGATCTTCTCCTGTGATGTAGTTCTCTTTGCTGCCTAAACACAGGACTGTAGGTCTACAGATAACACAGTCAGCTTCAAATTTGACAGGCCGTTAGGAATAGGAAGAATTGTACTGGCATCATGGAATACGTAAGGGTGTGTCTTTGCCTCTTCCCTCTGCCATGGTACTATCCTGTTAACATTAGTCTGCCAAGTTAGGTACACTATGTTCTAGCAGAACACAGCCTCCTAATAATGTTTGTTTGACAGACAATAAACTTTATTTTCAACAGGTGGTCTCTATCGGATTGAAGGCTGGAATATTGCAACTGGATTTTGATCATTCTTCCAGTCTGGGAGGTTAGACTCTGAGAAATCAGAGAGAAGCCAGTTATTTCTACAAAAAAAAAAAAAAAGTCCTAAGGAAAGTTGTGTTATCTTCAATAAAAAAAATAATCATGACACTGTGTGGTATTTGCTAATGGACAGGTGACACAAGCAATGTCCTCTGAAGGAATGCAGCTGTTCGTTTGTGATTATTTACATTGCTGCTGTGAGCCAGAAATAAAATCAGAGCCTATAGCATTAAAGAAAGCTACTTTCTCCCGCAGTAGCAGTCCCTGCAGCAATAAAGGAGTAAAACGACACTAAGGGCAGGTCAGTGGCAAAGGAGCAGAACACAGCACTCCTCAGCACAGCCTGCTGGACCAGAAGGAAAGGCTGCTGGACCAGGGACACGTTGTGTCAGGCTGCTGGCTTGGCTGAGGCCTTTTCTCAAAGTATGGACAATGCAGGTGGACTCCAACAGCAATTTTTAAAATAGCTTTAAAGAAAGAGAAAGCAAGCACTTAGGAAAACTGACAGGCAGAATAAGGAAGGAGGTTAGGTATAGAGTAGAGGGATGAGAGAGGATGATGGAGGAAATTAAGGGAAAAAATGACAAAGTGAAAACAAGTGATGGAAGGAGGACTATAGAAAGGACTGACAACATAAAGGGATGAAATAAAACATGATCTCTTATGCAGACATTCACGATTAGGAAAGGCTATTTCTCCTTCATTTTTATTTCCTTGGCAGAGAAGGGGGAGCTGTAGAGAGGAGGAAATTAAGTGTTTGGTGCTGGTGTCGATGGAAACTTTTGTTTCAGCTGCAGCTCAGGCAGGGCAAGAATTTTGCCCGGTCAGACACAGGTGAGGGGTTACAGAGCAGTGGTATCTGTGTTGGAGGAGGAAGCCCTTAATATTTGTATTAATTTGTCAGGGCCTGACTAAGAAAAGCAATGTTAATGAGGCTTTAACATATTTGCCACTGACATGTGACACACATCTATAAATACTCAAGGAATGATGGGATCACTTAATCACTCTTTCTTTGTTCCAGCCTCAGTTCCCATCCCACATTGAACTGGAAAACTTTTTTATGGATTTTGGCTTGTCTCAGTTAAATTAGCCCCCCGCCCCTCTATACATCCTTTCCTGTCTACTTTTTCTGAATCACTCTCTCGAGCTGTGTTCAGACTGCTTTCAGCTCTGGCGCTGAACTGCAGCTGGTCACTTAAAGGCAACCTGGCATGTACATAAAAGGGATTTGGAGGTGGAAATGACCACCAGTTAAACCACCTTATCCTCCCTCTAGTCAGTGCAGGATTGTTCCTGCAACGCACTCCCAAGGGCTTGGGGTTTTAATGCTTTGAGCAACAGAAATTCCACCCTACCCCCTTTGGGAGGGGTGCCTGAGGGCTAGTAGATCACACTCTTACACAATTTTTCCTGATACATAGCCTACACTTTCCTTTGTTTGATGTCTCTACTCCCTTATTCCTATTTATAACCAGTGTTGGGTGAATCCCAGGTTGTTCTGAGGTTTATTTCTGTTTAAGAAGGCATGCAAAAAGGCAGAGACATTCTTTAAACATTTAGTGCCTTCCTGACAGGCTCCATTATTTCTTCCCTAAAACTGCCCAGGATCCAGTAGAAAGCCTCATTTCTCTCCATCCCAGGAGGGTAGAAGGTTGGATACTGGCCAGTCCTCTGAGAACAGAGACTAAGGCCCTGGTCTCCTCTATCTGTAATATGCCTTTTCCCAGTCATTACCCAGTAGCCTAATTCCTCCAGTTTAATTTCTTGTACTCATCAAGCTGTTGCTGTGTGTTTTCTTCTCCCTGACTTAGCTGAGGGGTTTTATCAGTATCTTTTCATTGGATTTGTTCCTTTGGATCTGTTCCTAGTGTTCAAAAAACATGTAGACGTGGCACTTTGGGACATGGGTTAGTGGGCATGGTGGTGTCGAGTTGACGGTTGGACTTGATGATCTTAAAGGTCTTTTCCAACCTTAATGATTCTGTGATTCTATGATTTGATGCGTGAACATGAAAGGTACTTCTTCACTATTTTTTCTTAAGAAAGAAAGGTATTTCTTAAACCGTTATTCCAGTTGATATCCCATGAAACACCACAGTAATCAAATGGGAGCAAGTGGGATCTTTTCCCCTGTTCTGAAGAAATCTTGCATGAAGGGATTCAGTCAGGGGCTATGAATTCTTCCTTTAGACTCTCCATCCTGCACATGGAGACAAGTACTGCAGAGTCGTCTCAGCATACTCGCACTTTAAGGCTGACCAAGCAGTAGTTCAACGTAATCGTTACTGGCAGTCCTTTTCAGCAGGGGCATATTACATATGTGTGCAACTTCAATGACAGACAGTGCTGTCAGGACTTTCTCGTTATCTGAAATTCTTCATCATGAGAGCAGCTTTCTCCTTCAGATGTCAGAGAAATTAGCCCAGTCCTTGATTTAGGCATCTAATTTGGCCAGAACACATAAGTCACACTCAAAGAGACTGTTCGTGCTACTGTCCTTTTAATAAGCACCAGTTACCAGGGCTGTAACAAGCCCCAGATAGTACCTTTCTTCTGTTCAGTTTTAAGAGGGATTTAAATCCACAAATCCACCTTGCTGTCAGAATGGCCCCTGAACAATAGTGGAGAGTCTGTCTTCTGACTCTCCCATTGAAGGCTAAGTAACAATAAAAAAATTGTTCTGCTGCAGCAAGAGAAATAAGAAGTAAGAAATGCCTGCTGTAGTCTGGTAGTCTAGGCATTTAGATTATGGGAAAATTATTTTTAAATGCCTTGATTGAGAAATTTTCATTTTTTATACAACAGTGAGTTCAGCAAGACACTGGTTCACAAATAGCATTCATGTTTAGATTACTCTCTTAGGAGGCAGAAAAACTGCAGTTCTATCCCTGATCCAAATCCAGGACACTGGTTTTCCCCCAGTCACACCACTACTACTCTAACACTAGGCAACAGGCAGGAGGAAGAGGCACAAGCACCACTTCTGCTACAAGTTTTGTATGGTTTAAGAATGCCATTATCCTGCTAGACCCCAAAAAGGGAGATGGAATGAGAAATAACCAGTTGTGAAGCTTGCTGGCTCATGCAACAGCACAGTAGTAGTTAAGTTTTGGTGGTTGTTCACATAGTGAGTACTAGGAATAGAGTAGGCTGGGGAAATTGCTTTGGTACTATAGAAATATAGGTGGGAGAAGAACTGGCCTCCATAGACATGAGCTTCCTATGTCACCTTATGTCCTGGACAAGCATAAATCCATGGTTACAATTTTTGCCATCAGCTAGTTTCTAAACTATACATGCATGCATCTAAAATTTGAAAGCCAAGGTTTATTGTGTAAATTCAATGGCAGTGTCAAGAAGTAATAGACACTGATAATAAACAGATTAAAAAAATAATAACAACAAAAAGAGAGCCAAGGAGAATCTCCATCCCTTACTGGATATGGGAGGGAACACTGTCACCAAGGATGAAGATAAGGCTGAGGTCCTTAATGCCTTCTTTGTCTCAGTCTTTAATAGCCAGTCCAGGTATCCGCAGGGTATTCAGCCCCCTGAGCTGGAAGACAGGGATGGAGAGCACAATAAACTCCCCATAATCCAGCAGGTAGTAGTTAAGGACCTGCTAAACCACCTGGACACCCACAAGTCTATGGAGCCTGATGGGATCCACCCGAGAGTACTGAGAGAGCTGGTGGAGGAGCTTGCCAAGCCACTCTCCATCATTTATCATCAGTTCTGGTTATCAGGGGAGGTCTCAGATGACTGGAGGCTTGCCAATGTGACGCCCATCTACAAGAAAGGCCGCAAGGAGGATCCGGTGGAAAAGGATCTGGGGGTGCTGGTTGACAGCCGGCCGACCATGAGCCAGCAGTGTGCCCAGGTGGCCAAGAAGGCTAACAGCATCCTGGCCTGTTTCAGAAATAGTGTGGCCAGCAGGAGTAGGGAAGTGATTGTGCCCCTGTACTCAGCACTGGTGAGGCTGCACCTTGAATACTGTGTTGAGTTTTGGGCCCCTCACTACAAGAAGGACGTTGAGGTGCTGGAGCACGTCCAGAGAAGGGCAACGAAGCTGGAGGGGTCTGGAGCCCAAGTCTGATGAGGAGCGGCTGAGGGAACTGGGGTTGTTCAGTCTGGAGAAGAGGAGGCTGAGGGGAGACCTTATCACTCTCTACAAATACCTGAAAGGGGATTGTGGTGAGGTGGGTGTTGGTCTCTTCTCCCAAGTAGCAAGCGATAGGACAAGAGGAAATGGCGTCAAGTTGTGCCAGGGCAGGTTTACACTAGATATTAGGAAAAATTTCTTTATGGAGAGAGTGGTCAAGCATTGGAACAGGCTGCCCAGGGAGGTGGTGGAGTCACCATCACTGGAAGTGTTCAAAAAACGTGTAGACATGGCACTTCAGGACATGGTTTAGTGGGCATAGTGGTGTTGGGTTGATGTTTGAACTTGATGACCTTGAAGGTCTTTTCCAACCTTAACGATTCTGTGATTCTGTAAACCACTGCACTGCCAGATCAAATAGCTGGACAGTAGTTATTTGTTAATAGCTGGATTAATTACTTATAAAAAGGGAAATACGACTTTTTTTCTGAGGCAGAGGACTGAAGACCATCAAATCAACCCTAAGATGACTCAGAAAATTTACCAAGAGTAGCATATGTACACAGGGAGACCCTTTTTGGCATTACAGACTGTAAATTATGGTTATTCCTAGGAGGCAACAAAAGAGGTTCTGTCAGTTGTACAATTACTTTTTATTGGCAGTGCTCTTTCAAGACAAGAAAACATTGGCTGAGATTCAAGACCAAGATTTGGCTCAAATGCCACCATAATTTTTCAGAAATGTGATGAATGTTCCTCAAGAAATAGTTTCCTATGAAAGCCACAAGAATGTGGCTAGGTTACAGGATATCTAGAATGAATCCAAAAGTTGCTACCACTTAAGATCAGTTGCCATAAGTAATTTCACCAAATGAAATTTTTATCTGTCAGACAAGCTGATACTCTCTGACAAAAAGATTCCCAACACATTTGGATGAACTCTCCATCATCTCCCATCTACAAGAAAGGCCGGAAGGAGGATCCCAGGAACTACAGGCCTGTCAGCCTGACCTCTGTACCGGGGAACATCATGGAGCGGTTGGTCTTGAGAGTGCTCACAGGGCATGTGCAGGAAAACCAAGGGATCAGGCCCAGCCAGCATGGGCTCATGAAAGGCAGGTCCTGCTTGACCAACCTGATCTTCTATGACCAGGTGACCCGCCTAGTGGATGAGGGAAAGGCTGTGGATGTTGTCTCCCTGGACTTGAGTAAAGCCTTTGACAGCGTCTCCCACAGCATTCTCCTGGAGAAAGTGGTGGCTCGTGGCTTAGACAGGTTTACTCTTCGCTGGGTGAGGAACTGGCTGGATGGCCAAGCCCAGAGAATTGTGGTGAACGGCGTTAAATCCGGTTGGCGGCCGGTCACAAGCGGTGTTCCCCAGGGCTCGGTTCTGGGACCGGTCTTGTTCAGTATCTTTATAGATGATCTGGATGAGGGAATCGAGTGCTCCCTCAGTAAGTTTGCAGATGACACCAAGTTGGGTGGGAGTGTTGATCTTCTGGAGGGTAGGAGGGCTCTGTAGAGGGATCTGGACAGGCTGGATCGATGGGCCGAGGTCAACTGTATGAGGTTTAATAAGGCCAAGTGCTGGGTCGTGCACTTGGGTCACAACAACCCCATGCAATGCTACAGGCTTGGGGAGGAGTGGCTGGAGAGCTGCCCGGCGGAAAGGGACCTGGGGGTGCTGGTTGACAGCCAGCTGAACATGAGCCAGCAGTGTGCCCAGGTGACCAAGGTGGCCAACAGTGTCCTTGCCTGTATCAGCAATAGTGTGGCCAGCAGGAGTAGGGAAGTGATCGTGCCCCTGTACTCGGCACTGGTGAGGCCGCACCTTGAATACTGTGTTCAGTTTTGGGCCCCTCTCTACAAGAAGGATGCTGAGGTGCTGGAGCGTGTCCAGAGTAGGGCAACGAAGATGGTGAGGGGTCTGGAGAACAAGTCTTATGAGGAGCGGCTGAGGGAACTGGGGTTGTTCAGTCTGGAGAAGAGAAGGCTGAGGGGAGACCTTATCGCTCTCTACCACTACCTGAAAGGGGGTTGTGGCGACGAGGGTGTGGCCTCTTCTCCCAAGTAACTAGTGATAGGACAAGAGGAAATGGCCTCAAGTTGCACCAGGGGAGGTTTAGATTGGATATTAGGAAAAATTTCTTCACTGAGAGGGTGGTCAGGCATTGGAACAGGCTGCCCAGGGAGGTGGTGGAGTCGCCATTTCTGGAAGTGTTCAAAAAACTTGTGGATGTGGTGCTTCAGGATATGGTTTAGGGAACATGGTGGCACTGGATTTATGGTTGGACTTGATGATCTTGAAGGTCCTTTCCAACCCAGTCATTCTGTGATTCTGTGAACTGTTTCATAAATATTGATGCATCTATACATGTACATAATCCATCATACATATTTCAAGGATTCATTTTGAAGGATAAGCTATTAAAAAAGAAAAAAAAAATCTAGTGACAGTGGAAGAAAGCCCTGCCACTCTGAAGGTAATGACGTGTTTGACGTGCACTAATATCCTGAGGGTAATATACAGAACATCAATTCAGTTAATCATTTCTCATGCCATATATTCCCAAGCCTGAGTAAAAACTTTATTTTATTGACAGTGATAAGAATTTTTTCCCATTGCTGTCAATGAAAGCAAGATGTCAGAAGTTTCTCCTGCTGTCTTCCCTGACAATGCGTCCCTACAATATAGCCGCAGTAAAGCAGGTATCATGACTGATCCCAGTTCTAGCAAACTTAGAATATTAGTAAACATTAGTAAACTAATCTTTCATTTATCCTGACTAGAATCTTAAATTGTTTAGAATAGACCAGAGATGAGTAATGTAAAATGTGCACTTTTGAAAAGATCACAAAACATCTTTAGTGATTACTGCAGTTATAAGGAACACAAAGCACTACTTGTACAATTTTTTCTACAATGCACAGAAATACTGGAAAATCACTAGGTTCTTCCAGGGAACTCCTGTTTGCAATGGAATGAAGACATAAGCGCATAACTATCAAGGAAAAGCAGGTGAAACAGTAATTTCTGTCTGTACAGCATTCATACAATTAGAAGTCTATCTCTGAGGAGCCAGATTTAAAATCACCTCAATTCTAACATACATCTGGAAGATCTTCTACAATTTTGGAAAGTTAATCTCTTTGCACCTTTAATCAGCTATACAAACTTGTAATATTCATTTCCCTGTTGGGAGTACTGAGTTAATTAAATTCAGTGACAAATTTAGATTTACTAATGTGAATGGCATTGCAGCTAGGAAAGTAGTTCAACTCTCCCCTAACTGAATGGGCTTCTCCAAGCCTGTATAAAAATACTCTTTGCCTTTTTCAGTCCTGGGCTGCAGAAAGATTTTAGGTCCATAGTTAACCCAGAGGATGTTTCCACCTCTCTATCAACTCTCCAGTGAATTCTTGGTACTTGTAGTTTTGATACAACTGTGATCAGAAATTTCTTCCTCACACTCATTTCCAAGTTATTTTAGTTTATAAAGGCCTGGCATACTCTCAAGCACAAATCTTAAATTTGGCAACAGACACATGCATACAGAAAGCAGAAGGCTAGACAAAACAGGATAATGTGAAGACTGTATTTAAAAGCACAGGAAAGAAACAGAATTAAATTCCCCCAATTTGATAAGATTGCTGCAAAGAAATGAACTTCTGGCTTAGTAAAATATGTAAGTTTTGTCTCTCTGCAGGCTATAAAAATTAATGCTTGCTAGTGAAGGTTCCAATGTATTTAAATAATTTGGTTCCTAATTAATTTCTGGAGGACTGAGAATAAATAGAAAAATACCCAAAATTTGTTTATACTGATTAAAACCTTTCCCAGACCTTAAAATACCAGGGGGAACTTTCTTTCCAAAGAAAGGTTTGATTTATTCCTGATTTAATCAGTTACTAATCATCATTAAAATCAGGTGTTTATGTGGTGTCTTAGACCCAGAATAACCCTCCTGTTATTAACTCCATATCATCTGGTAACAACCTCTATATGAAACCGACCAAGAATGTAGTAAACAGGTGACAAAAGACACCACAGAAACGGGTGATAACATATTCCTATGTCTTTAATGGAAACATTTTGTTACAATTTAGGTTATGTGATATTCTTGCATTTTTAAAATGTGTGAATGAAAATGCACGGAATAAAAAGTCAAAGGACACCAATGAATGCAGGTATTTTAAATGACCAAGTCATAAAAGAAATAAAATACATTACACAAATAACAAAGGTTATATCCACAGTCATGAATACTCACTCTCCCCTACACAAAAACAACAATAAATAAAATCACATTATATGCAGATAGTTCTACTTACATCAGTACAATATACTGTGCAGCTTTCCATTTGTTTTCTATCAGACTGGTACTAGGTCTCTCTGTTTTACATTAATAATGAACAGTATCACTGAAAAAAGGGGACAAAGTTAATGTCCACAGTGTCTATCCTGATTCCTCTTGGTTTTGTGATAATTACACCCTATGCACAAGAAACACAGCAAATTCTACCCATTTCCTTCATCCTGCCACTCTACCCAAGTCTTCTCAGCACTTTAGACATGCACAGTCAAGATGACATTGGTACTAGGTAAATTCCCAACCTAAGGGCATGGTACACCCTAAGCAGGTCCTATCTACCACTTAAACCCCATTTAAATCTTAGGTAAGGTGGCTTTGTGGGATTTAAAAGGCGAATAAGCTTTCTGCTGAGTGTCTAAGGAAGTAGATATGGAACAATAAAGACAATGTACTGTGCAGAAAAGGCTTGATCCCATCCTCCATACAGTCAATAGTATCATCATGGGAGCATAATCAATCCCTGAGCATTTTCTGTCTTCTCTCTCCCTCACTCAACTGCACAGGTATTTTCCCTATATTCTCAACAGATCTTTTCATCCCTTGCATCCTATACTGCAGAAGTCATCACAACACCTGCCACAAAGCTACATCAGGGAGATACTAGATATGGGAGGAGATGTTTATTCTCTCACGTGGCAACAAGATAAATGACCGCTGATTAGTAACTGTGGTATTGGCTTTTCAGTGGTGGCTCATTCCTCTGTCACACTGCATACGCAGTTCACAGAGAAAGAGAAGTCCAGGCAGATCATCACCAAGTATGAACCAACATAGCTGTGCTCATTATGTCTGCTGATGGTTTAGTGTAACATTAGCAAAAGCTCTGTTCATATTTTGGGGGAGAGAATTGTGTGTTCCCTGTGCATGCCAGTTGAGATTATAAAAGAAACCATTAAACCAAGATTATTTTTTTAAATACCCTTTTTGGTACATTTTCTGTGCTTGCTCAAGTGTCCTCTAGAAACACGTGACAGAAACACCAAGCAACAGTTCACACAGAGTGGATTTTAACCTTTCGAAGATTTAACACCTAATGAATCCACACAAGGTTTCTGAAGTATTATAGCTTAACATACAAACTTTAACAGTGTTCTAATATTTAGAATATTTTGCATTTGATGCAGAATATTAACTTAGTGGTTAGTGAGAGATTCTGAATGCACTCTGAGCCTCTCCTTTCAAAGCTAGTTTTGTTTGCTGTAAATTCGGTGTATGTCAGTTAGGAGGCATTCTGAAAGGTAAATTGTGGAAGTAATAGCATAATAAAATAGTCTATGTAATGATACACTGGACATAATTGAACACTAGCCCAAGAAAGCCTCAAAGCCATGGCAGCATTACCATCGTGATCAAAACCAGCAGTACCCTCATAAAAATACCAATGTTAACCTTCATCCTTTCTGCCTCTATGGGTGAGATAAAGGGAGAGCTGCATTTATGCCAGACTTACTGGGGCAAACCACAGTGCTTAGGCTTCCTGCCATTCTCTAGAAGAGAAAAGACACTATCAAAGTCTGCTGCACAGCTTGCTGACCCCTGTAGACAGCCAGGTCTGAGGTCTCTCACAAAAGGCTATTTGTTTTAATTTCAACAATCATTTTCCAGCAGTCTCAGAGCTCGGATGTTAAAAGGTATCTGAGAATGGAAAAAATACAGGCCCCAAGCCATTTGAACTAATTTCTGCCTCTAAGCAGGGATATGCACAGTGAAACACTTCTATTCTTCCACTTGAAAGGTTTCACACACACACAAATCTTTTTGTGCTTTCAACAGCAAGAAAGGAAGGGGAGAAGGAGAGGGGACACACAACACATCTGAAGGCAAAACTTTTTCCAGCATGTTCTTAAAAATATAATCCAAAAAGTAACTTACTATATTTTTTGTTTCTAAAAAGGGCTAAAATTCCTCCTATGAAACATGAACTGTGCTGAAATTTGTGCCTTCGTGGCTCACTGTTGTGAGACAAGTTACTAGGGCATGTTCCTGGCCAACAGAAAAGGTAATATACCACTAGAAACTTGTATTTCTGTTCCCATATGTCCTGCTTTTGGGGAAGGTGGTCAATAGATTTGATGTCATTCTATAGCAACAACAATTAGGGTAAGAAAAAAAAAAAGACTGGCTGACATCACCTGACATCCTCTCACCATGCTTGGACTACAACATTTTCTGTTAGCCCAGTGGCACCCAGTAAACATATTAGCTTTAAAATGGCACTGCTTCTATAACAACAATTTACAGTGCCAGACTTGGTTGTTTTTAAAAAGAAAGGATGACAGCTGCAAAATTCAGATGAAACTTCAGAAAGTTTTTGGTCAACCCAATTTTTCAGCTTTGCTTGGTTAAAAGGCAACATCAGACAATTCTGGGTCTAGATCTCTGATGACAGCTGGTATGGCCATGGGCCAACATGAGGTGTGCTGGCAGCTGAGCAGCATGGTGGCAATGAACAACAGCTGAAATTATGTAAAAGCCACCTCTCAGTGAAGAGGGAGCATTTCTGACTAAATGATGGAAAATGGCTGTCTCTTTTCAAAGCACTTCTGAAGCTAGAAAGAAATGAAAAAAATAGGGAAGAGTGTTCACTCTACTCTGGGAGAAAATGAGGAAAAATAACCTCAACTGTTTTACTTAAAGAAGCAGAACAGCTACATGGCTACTCTGAAACACAGAGGAGGGTAGGGAAGGATGTGGAACTGTCTCGAGTTCCGGAAAAGGTAGACTGAATTGCCAAAGAAATTTATGACCAGGACTATTAGTTTCCTGTCTTTGATGTCTATTCTTGGCTTTCCAGGAGCATGATGGCATTCATGAGGTGAAAATCGTGCTGGAGCCAAGGTCAGCTAAGGCTGATGCAGCCTGTTCTACTGCAAAGTTGAGAAATTCACTCTGAACTGCTTCAAGATGCTGAGTTTAAAGCCTGAAGACACTTCACTGAGGCGCTGAGTTTACTTCCACTGAATCAAAGAGAGTTTTTTTCATTGGCTTACCAAGAGTGTGATCGCATCTCTAAGCCAAAAACATGAATCAGACATCAACCTCCCACTAAAACACACGGTCAGGCAGTACTCTTCTTTCGTCCAGCAGAAATGTTTTGAAAGCATTAGCTACACCTTAATAATTCTCCATTAAAAAACAACAAAATACTTTCAGTAATGCAATAAAGCGTTTCTTAAAAACAAACTGAAAATACATTAGTAAAATTTATTCTCAGAAGTGAATGAGTATCTCTCTTTAATGAACTGAATTCTGGCCACAATCTTGCAAGGTGCACAGCTCCCTCAGTAAAAAGTTTTAGCAACAACTGAATGTTCTCAGGAACTACCCTGGTTTGGTCTTCGGTGAAGCATGTGACAGAAGGAACTGGTAATTAACAGCTGATGGTGGTAGTCACAGACTATTCAGGACATACAAACTGTCCATAAGCAAAGCTTCCAGAACTACCTCAGTTTCTTCTCAGGACAAAGCATCTAGACATCTGACTCTGAAGTTGTGGGTCTCAGCATAATAAATTACAGGTTAACACTGAAAGTTTTGCTTCATCTTTGTCAACCTGCAGTGGAAGTCTATGCATTGAAAGTAAGAGGGTGGAAAGTCAGGTAATTTGTCCATAGAATCCTCAAGAAGAGGATGCTGAGGTGAATTAGCTACTAAGCTGACCAATATTCAGTAATTTAAAGAAATGCTAAATTAGCAGAATTTGTCAAACTTTGGCAAACAAAAGGTATGAAGCCACCAGTTCAATTCAATTTAACAGGTACAACTGTAAGACTTAGCAATAAACATAAGAACTGTGAGGTCAACCTTCCACTGATTCAAGTGCATGTCAGGATTCCCTTTGGTTCAGCCACGGACAGGATCATACCCCTTGGTCCCAAGTGAGCAAAACACTTAGAAGCTGAAGTTGAGCATATTTTAAGTGTGTTCTAAAGTGCTGAGCTGAGTCAAGGCCCTTCTTGTGCTGCTCTGTAATACAGACGTATGCTTGTAACATGGGCGATTTGTTGAAGCCAAAAATGTAGGTTTTGAAAACTCTTTTAGGAATCAATTATTATTATTTTGATTAGGCATTCCCTTACAGAGTTTGAAGCCTAAACATTGTGGCATTGATCTAATGCAGATGAACCAAAAAGGAAAAGTGCATTAGCTGGTAACAAATCTCTCTGCTGAATAATCTAAACTCAAAACAGTTTCTGATCTACGGTTCGTGGAAGACCTGGGAACTATTAGTAAGAGGCCTGTGAAAGGCAGCTAAGAGCAGCAAGTTTTTCACTCTATAGAGGAATCTACTTAATGTGAAATTTCTTAAATGATCTCCACACTTACATTGGAAAAATGCACGGCAAGGTGTGCACCAATTTAGAAAGATTAAAGCCCACTGATTTAAAATATTCTAACATGCAAGAAAGGTTCACTTCTCTTGGGAGGTGCTGGAATGTAAAGGAGGCCAGGCCTCCATCAACATCCCACTAACAGACACCTCATGAAAACACTTTGTGAGGTCATGATTAAAAACCCCACATAAAGCTGCAGATCAGATTATCTTTTTCATTGAAAAGTGACCTTTCATTATACTTTTTTTAATGTTTACTTATAGTAAGATGACACAAATAAAAAGTTGTCTAACATTGTTGTCCCTGCCAGATGTCCTGGCTTGACTGGAACTGTGCATGCCACAGGAAATCGCAGATCCGCCTTGCTCCCTAATTAGTGACTGCTTGGGGACCAGTTCAGACTGCAAGGCAAGTCATAGCAAACGTAATTTAAAAAAAGCAAGCTTATGCTTCCAATCATGCCCTTTTCTCTACACATTTAAAATTTTTCCTTCCCTTTTTTCTGTGGCAAAGTAGTCAAATGGATGAAAGAAAGTAAAAATACTGAAAGACATTTGCAAAACAAAAAGTTGATCAAAACTCCTTTTGAATTTAAGCATGCCCAGAGGCTAGAAAAACTCAACTGCTTGAAAAAAATCTCCAAAAACTAATCAGGGAGTCTTTTTTCTTCTCCAACTCCATAGCAACAGGAATGCTGCTCTAGCCTGCTCTTCTCTAGTGCCCATGAGATACGGAGGCTACTTCAGAAAACCGCCAATTGACCACAGTGTTATTTTGTCCAAGACACCTTTGCAGAAGTCATGCAGGCCCAGACTGGGAAATGGGATGATGCAGATCTACCATGTGAACAACAGTTGTTACAGTGAGTCCTAAAGAGACTAAATCTACTCGGTCAACAGGCACCACCTATTCTGGAGCTGCCCGGACAGTTGGGAAGCCCTGCCCTCCGGCTGCCAGCAACATGGGACAGCATTTCACAAGGGCAGGTGATGAACCCCTGCATACGCCACGAGACACTGGTGTGTAATAAATAGCAAAACCAGCCCAAGGAAATACTCCATGATGTATTTCCCCATCAACAAATAAAAAGAAGCAGAAAGAAGAGAGAGACAGCTTTCACTCTTTATTCACTTCCAGCTACCCCAGAATGGCTTCTCTGAATTGGCACTTTGGCTTCTCAAAGCCTAAAAGCCTCACAGAACACAGGCTTCAGTGCCAGCTTTGAGATTAACTTTCTTGTTAAATCTGACTGTGACTGCTGACACCAGAAGTTTTGCTTATGAAATCAGAATCAGATAAACCAAAAGATTTCACACAGTAGAATCATAGTCATAGCTGGGTTTTCTCACAGACAATATTTTTATGGGCCTTCTTCACCACATTTCTAAGATGTACTGTTCATTTCCATTTGTGGACTAGAAAGCGCAGAGCTCTCCTTTATGTAGCGTAAAATAACCTGTCAGTAGCTAATTCATCACAGATTCAGTTTTGATCCTGATAAAGTCAATGGTAGAAGTCGCAGGTATACTGATGGCAGCAGGATTAAAGTCAGCCCTAGAGTAGTGCTTTACCACCCCGATTCCTGAAGGTAGTTCCTTGCACATTTAATTGTACACACATGAATAGTTAGTCTCACTGACTAATGTAGGACTATTTAACATGTGAAATGTTCATTATTTTCAGGATCAGGGCCATCATCACATAGACAATGCGATAACTGCATTTAAATCATTTAAATAGCTATTTGCATGTTGAACATGCCTGGAGAAGAAAGTGGGGCAAAAGGTTCATTACTATCCATGAAGTCACTTCTCCTCCCCTAAATTCTAAAACGTATTTACAGCTGTTGACTTCCCCTGCATGTTACTCCTATCACAAAAAATACGTCTTCAAAACATTCTCTCCCTTAATTTTTAATCCTACCAAAGCAAAAATAGATATTTTAATAGAAAAATACAAGATAAAAAATATCCTAAAAATAAAATGATAGCATGGAATGTCATTTTTACACAAAAAAGATCCCCTTTAGAATTGCCTCAGCTATACAAACACTTTCATATTTACAATTTTGGATGCAGGCCTGTGCTCACTGAAGTTAGTGGGATTTTGCCATTGACTTCACTGGGAACAGGAGCAGGCTCTACATGGATTATATTGTCTCTCTGAAAGGTGATGGCAGCAGAGAGAAACAGCATGATAAAACACACGTAAGACTGAAGAGGCCTGACTGTCTTCTCTTTCACTATTTCACACCAGTGAAACTCCACATCCTTCACTGGAGTTTTTCCTAACTCCCAGCACCTAAGAGGAAGAATCAGTGCTTTTGATTGTGATACTACACAAACAAGGAAAGAATGATTTGTGTGTGTTTCCACCTGCCTGACTTTCTCAGTGAAGTTAATTACACCCCAGTGGAGTTAATCACACTCAAGTGCCAGTTCCCTCCCAGGACTAAACTCCATATGCTCAATCTTGTATCCCCAATAAACAACAGCAATGATTCAGTGATGCAGGATCATACCCCAAATTAATCCCTTTTTTCCTTTTGACAGCAAACCAGCACCTATGCCTGTGAAACCATATTTGATACCCATGGGTGGGATGCTATTAAGGAAGGAGCTAAAAAAAGGGAACAGAATGAGGCATTCCCCACCAACTAAACCCAGATCTGCTGCCCTTAATATATGCCTTAAGAAATACTGTCTTTACATATTAAGTACATCCTATAACATCAAACTGCATAATTTTCTTTTTTCATGAGATGAAAGGCCATGCGGCATAACATGATTGGCAAATCATTCCTGAGCTTCTGAAAGAAATTAAGACAGAATTACTGCTTAAAAGAGTGAGTTCTTCAAAAGCCTCTTCTTTTTACACTGATGTCTTTGGTTGTGTCCTTTCCCCTAACTCTTTTTTTTCCCCAGGAAGAATGAGATTCTTTTTTTTTCTTCTTTATGCGGCAGAAAAATGAGATCTAATGGAGTCTTCACGTAACTGCCGATGTTTCCCCATGTTACAGTCCTCCTGTCGAGTTCGTCTCTCAATAGTTATTCTGTATTTCTTTCTGCATGAAAGGAGAGGAAGAGAGTGAGAAATCCTTCTCCAGCTATAGGACAACAGGACTTCCCTTATAAAGAATGCCTGTAGGGGACAGCTGGGTGCCAGTTGAAAAATGAAACGTGGCAGAATGTGAAACCCTGGTCAAAGATTAAAGTAGTTTGCCTCGAAACATTTTACCCAGGCTCAAGAATGCCTGTTAATTTCTACACAGCAGACTCAAAGCACCAAGACACAGACGTTTGCTGCTTTGAAAATTTCTGATCTAAGTGATTAGGGAGTTTTTGTGACGTGTCATGTCAACTGTGTCACATCACTGCTTTATACTGATCAAAGCCAAATTTCTTTCCAGTATATGGGGGGGCACTTTCTGCAGAGTTCAAACACCAGATCTGACTCTTTATTCAGTTGCGTTTCTCACTGAAACTATACATTAACTAACTAATCCTCCCATCTCCCTCTGAGAAAGCTACTATGTTTGTAATGTCGGAGGAGGTAGCATGATGAATTAAGAAAAGGGATGTAGAGGATAGATAAGAAGTAAATACAATTGCTCATGCATCAGACACAGTTTTTCCTGTGTGTCTTCCTCTAGGACCTTTTGAATAATTCTGTTATGTTACTTCATACGTCAAACAAGCCCTCTGACTGCCTCTCAGTTTCCCCTTTAGTACCCAAATCTCCCTGAAAAAATTGTAAGAAGATTCATTTGTATATAAAATATAAAATAAATTTATATTTATAAAATAAATTTTATGCATAAATGCATAAAATATAAAATGCATTTATATTTTATGCATTTATGCTTCTGCTGAGTTTCAGGACCAATTTTTCAGAAGAGCGTTAGTCCAGCCCCATGTGCATACAGTACTGCTGGTGCAGATGCATGACAGAAAGCTTGTATGCCAAGGAAAGCTCTGCTCCACTGGCATGTGTAGCAGGAGTCAGAGCTAGACACGTAGCAGTGGAAGAATGATTTTCAAATCTCCAAGGTTTTAATTTGGGTAACATGGCTCAACAGAAAGTGGGAACCTACAAGTTAAAGATTCCCTATATATCTGTGTCTGTATCAGTAGGCTCTGAAATAACTTGAAAAGCCTACGTTCTTTACTTTGTTTACGTATTTTCAAGTCAGATCCTTCCACTGGTCAGAGCATGCACAGTAGTAGCTCATGCACAAGAACAGCTCCACATCTTATAAATGTATCTCTTTAGATCCTTTCAAAGCTACACATTAGAACTACTACCCAGACCTTTTACCAGTTTGCCTGCACGCTCAAAACTGTGTTTACATGCTCATTTGTGGCAATTACAGATACAAATGAGATGTAATCTGGAAAGGCACAGAAGCTGCAGGTACAAATTACTTCCAGGCACACAACCATTAGACCTCCATTTTCTGACATCCTGATATGCTATGTTTTGTATGTTTATTCGAATGGTGGCATTAGAGAGTTGTCCCTACGCCTCTGCTTTGAACAGGTGCAATCAGATCTCCAGGATTAAATTGACTCATGTGTCTTTAGATGTCTCCAACATGCAGATCTATCTGACCACAGTACCCACACCTTCCTTCAGTCAATAGAGAGAAACAGGCATTTCCAAGCGGCATTCTTTTAACCTGGTTTAGCTTTTACATGAGGTTGACATTCACTGCACCCAAAAGAGTGCTAATTTCTCCCCTCTGACCATAAATGCAAAGAGTGGGTGTTGAGGTCAAGTGTGTACATCTACTTTTACAGGCCCTCATCTTTGCTTACACCAATTTCCAATCCAAGTCTTTGTGTCAGATGACTAGGAGTTTAAGACCTGTTCCTGCAAAGATGCTTTGCAAAGTTTTCTACCAGCTCAGGATATGTTTTTTGCCTCATTTCTTGTCCTCACAGACCAATTCCCTCCCAATATCAGCGATGCTAAAAAACATACCTGAAAAATTATCATCTCAAACTCAGAATGTATAAAAGATGCAAGAACCTCTGATGACATACACTATAAAGACAGACTTGTATTTTCTTTTTCTTTTGTCTTTTAAAGACAGTCTTTAACCAGTCCCAGATGGCTTATCTTGACTCAAATCCAAACAACATAGTATATAAGCACCAAACACATGCAAGAACACAATCACCCTGCAGAATTTAATTTGTAAGTACTCGATGAATAAGCTTGGCTGTAGGATCTTATGAAACCCTGGAAGTGTGCTGGTGAACTGAAGCAGTTTTTGCTTGTTTCATTTTGTTAACGTTTTTTCACAAATAAGATACTTTTATTTGAGAAAATTATTTGACTCTTACATGCAGAGGTTAATTCTGTTCTCCTGTCTTCCTTTTCTCCTCCATACCGTAAGAGGATAAATTGTTGTATATATAAGATGCTGAACATGTATAACTAATTTATTCTGTTAGTGTCAGATCAACTCTCAAGACTTTAGATTTGCTGACTAGCCATGTAAGAATAATTTTACTTAAAAAATTAAAAGGAATAAAACACTAATCACCTTGTGCTGACCTCAACTTATTAAATTAAATGCACAGCTTTGAAATCCAAATGCTCTGTTATACCAAAACAGAAATTTCTTTCTAGCTTCCAGTACAATTCCACTCAATACTCAAAAACTAAGCATGGTACCAGGCAAGTGATATAAATCTACTGCACGATCACAGCCTGCACAATTGTGCAAAGAAGGCTTTCAAGGCCAGGGCATTTTGCTAAAGCTACATGAATGACTGGAACTCATTGAAATTACTTCCATAAGCAAAGTTACTCAGAGATATGTAAGTGGTTACAGGATGAGGCCCTGAGTCAGTAAAATGATTTGGATATACACAAAAGGGCAATCGAAGTGTGTTCACTGTCTTTAGTGGGAATGTTACCACACATGATTGTGGTGCCTCTCTGTACCCCAACAAGGATGTGCTGCCAGGACCTGAGAGGCCTAGATGATGAGTAACGACTTTACAGAACTTTCATTGGATTGGACTAACCTGAAAAAGTAAAAAGCCATTAGCAATCCTGCTCCGAGCAAGGCGCCCACAACTATTCCTGTAACTGCTGATTCTCCTAGACCACCTGCTTGAAAAATGGAAAAATAAACAATCAGGGTTCATATTGAGAACTACTTGCATTCACATATTGGAAAATACACACAACTAGGAAATGAGTGACCAACATCAGATAGTAACTAAAGCCTTTCAGGGCTCAGGACTCCATGGGAACCTCTTTTTTAGTTCCCGTTTCTGCATGTCTATGTTTTGTCCTTGCTTTCCTTGGGGTTAAACAAGCCCTCAAGATCACTGTCAGATGAAGACACAATTCTAGAGATGTGATACACAGGAATGTTGTTAAGAAACTGATCTGGACAGCTTGGTCTGAATTATAACACAGACTGGGATTACAATGCACAACCTGTTTTAGCATCACAACCCTCTATCACCCAGGTTTGTTAAAATGACTGCATGATTATCCAACAGCTCCTCAGTGTTGCTGTTTTGGTTTTTTCCTGAACCTATGCTGTTTCAAGATAAAAGCCACATGAGCTTCACCTTGCTGCAAATCTCAACAGAGGCAGAGTAGTGACACAGTGGCTGAAGGGGAGCCCAAGTAGGGACAGTCACCCTGCAACGTGCAGGGCAGCTGAAGAACGATGGCATTGTCATGTGGGGGCAGCCTGTTCCCTCTTCCATGCCTACCTTGGTTTGTGGAAAGGAACAGAGAAATATTAAGGAAATTAAACTGCTCCCTCCTCTTTGTTGACCCTTGACCCTTTGAGGGGATTTTGTCTGTACCTCTGGATGTGTGGATGCAAGAAGGTACACAGCTACACCATGCTAGGTGTAGAGAATATGGCCTGGAAACAGTCTGTACAGCATATGTGTACACACAGGTTTTTCAGGGATCAAAGAATTATCAGGCTGTAGATATCTTTTCCCTGCAGGACTAGCAATTTGTTTCCTGTGAAAAGCTAAGACACCCTCTGCCACCTGTATCTTCCTACCCTTACCTCCTTGCAATACCCTGCTCACTACAACATGGTCTGCAAAGTCAGTACACTGGAAAAGAAGGACACCTTCTCTGTGGAGGGTAGTCCCAGCCTTCTGGATTCACAGGTGTTGCCCCATTCAACCGACTTCACTTCTCAGCCCAGAGGGCCCCTCACAGTGCCTTCTCATAGCATTGAAAATCATTCTGCACTGGGAGACCACTGCTCTCATCAGCACTGCCCCCCCTGCTGCTAATTATCAGTATGATTATTCTCTGTTTGTGGTTTCAGTTTTAACTTTCTTTCTGGCTAAAAGAGATTTTACCTTTTAGCCCCTGAAAAGTCCTAAAGCCTCCAGGGCCTTGGGCTGTGGATCATGATTACTATCATGTTTAAGTTCAGGGAAGCACTTCAAACCACGTACAACCTAGGGCTGCCAGACCTTAAATTCCCAAACAGCCAGCAGAGAGCCATAGTCACGATGTCATTGTGCTAAGCAATTTAATACGGCCCGTTATGCTACATCACCACATGGATTCCTCTCTCTGACAGCCTTGGCAGAAGCATTAAGTCACTAAACTTACATGATTTACACGGTGTATTGTTTGTGTGCTCTGAAACTCGGCTTTCATCTAGTCGCAGCCTGCCGTGATTCCAAGGATATTTCACATTTGATCGAATTTCAAAACGCCCCTGCTTCCCGTAGTAGTCCCCGATCACCTATGCAAAAAAGAAAGGAATGAAAAGACTTTCCTATCAACTTAGGGAAGTAAAACAAACAGGAGAGCGGCATCACTCACTTGGACTCCTGTGGCAGGATGTTGAATCACAGAGAACAGGGCTGAAGGGGTCTGTGGGAGGTTATGTAGTGCATGCCCTGCCCCAGGGCAGGATCAGCTGAACAAAAGCATTCCTGACAGATGTTTATCTAACCTGTTCTTAAAAGCCTCCAAAGATGAAGACTTGACAATTCCTGTAGGCAGTTATTCTGGAATTTAGCTATCATTACTGTCAGTGGTTTTCCTTAACATGTATGTCCCTTGTCGTAATTATCCATCACTACTTACCGAATTGCCAGTGGACATAGAGACCCTTCCTTTCTAAGACATCACTTATTCACAGGCTCTTATCTGGTCTGCCCTCAGGCTTCTCTTCTATATAAATCCAGTTCAGGCAAGTCTTTTCAACCGCCTGAATATTCCTCCTGCTCTCCCTGGGCTTTCTTCAACTGCTCCGTAGTGGGTTGAGTGCTCAGGACTGTCACCCAGCTAAGTGAAAGTATCATTTCAAGTACTTTGTATGCTGAGGCTCCCAGCTACACAATTCAGGCTGGATTTTTATGTTTGGCAAGGATCTGGAGGCACTTGATTATGTTCAGCTAAAATCTTCTGAAGAACTACGACAAAGCCTGTCATTCTCCACCTTGCACTTCTACAGTTGTTGATGTTTACACAGAAAGGGCTCTTCATGCTTAGTATTCTGGCAGCATGGACTATTATTTCAGACCAATTAATCAAGATACTTTAGAATTTCAGTCCTGTCCTCAACGGTAAATCCAGGCTTATTCAAGATAACATATTTAAGCTTATTACTATTATAAGCTTATTCTTATTCAAAATAACATATGTTGGAGCCAGTGCAGAGTTACAGGACTAAATCATGCTAACAATAGCGGGTCACTCATCTGAAAATAGTTGCCCAAAAAAATCTATGTACAGTAATAAAGGCCAAATATCATGACACTGAATTAGTTAGAAGCGATGGCAGAAGCACATCAAAAGACGTATTTGTCCTACCATGGATAAAAACCATATATTAATTTACTGGGTTTAGAATTCACGCCACTGATGGCCTGCTCAAATCTTTCACCTAAATTTCATATTGAAGGGAAAGAGTTAAAAGATAATATTTGTCCTGGTTAGATACACAAATGTACATTTCACTCTAAATAAAGGAGTTAATTTCTAAGGAGATGAATCTTTTTTCTAAGGAGATAAATCTCTACCTAAGGAGGTAAATCCTTAGAAGAAAGACTTTTTTTAACATTTGTTCAAAAATAAAGGCAAATTCAGTAAACTGGAAAAATTAGAGGGAAAAAACCTCAGAGACCCTTTGCAGGCAGCAGACTGCAAGAGACTGTTCAATCTATCAAACAGGAGTGGGAGAGTCCTCTACCATCAGGGCTTACTAAATATGAAAGCATGTAGAAAGGCTTAAGCAGAAGAAATAGCTAAAAGCAGTGACCAAACAGAGTCAGATCAGGAGCAGGATACAGATTTTTAAAGACCAAGAGCGGTTAAACTCTTAAACTCCAAGAGTGGAACAAACATCGAGGGAGCAAGAGAGGCAGCTCCTGTTCTTCAGAGTCTCCAAATGAAAAAGGAATGCCTGTTACAGCATGAGCTTTTAGTCACACGTAAACTACAGGGCTCCATGCAAGGGTAAGAAACCTGCCTGCCTGCAATACAGGAGATGTCCAACTAGGTAATCTGGTCTTTTCTTCTAGCTTTAAACTCTGTGAATGGACTTGGGAAAACAGCTCTGCCCAAACATCCATTTATTTGGCTCAGTTCATTTAAGAAACATTCTCGTATGGACATAGAAAAAACTGTCAAAGTGAATAAAACATCAAAGAAACAATGTTTTCAGAGTGAGGCATGAGGGTACAAATGAATGTAACAGACATAAGTAATAAGTAATCATATGTAAAATATTTTAATTCCATGCATATTTATATGCATCATAAAACAGATAGAAATTAAAATAAGCAGTATGCTAAAAGGAGAAATGTAACATCAAAGAAATAAAAGATAGTTTAAATTGCAAGTGAAAGAGCAATGGAAGGAACGGTAGGAGATGGGGATTAAACTGAAAAATGAGATAAAAAGCTAATGGACTGAACAAACTGAATAGATACAATTTGTTCAAACCAAAGTTACTGCAACCAATTTGTACTCCTAGCTTCAATGAATAACGATTACTCCTACCCCTGGAAGTATCTGCAGTTTACTACTGTAGTTTTTCAAGTCACCTTTACACACCAAAACACACTAGACATCCTCATGCTTTTCAAAAGGCTTCTTGAGTTCATCTCTGACACAGCACTGACCAGAAAAATCCACAGGTAGAAATGTCCAGCTCAGTTTTACTGCTGCTTTACATTTGAGCTTGGCGAAACAGGGGAGGCCAGCAAAGCTTAGGGTGATGCTGACTTTGCAACTAACAGGAGCTTCATGCTGCAGCTGGAGTTAGGGCAACGTATGTATTAACAAACTCAACCCAGTTGTGGTATATGCAGCTGGTGCTATGTCACATAGACTGTTTTTCACAGTCTGGCTGCTTCCACTCCTGCTGTGTCCAGTGGAATAACCCACACGGTGTATATGGAGCCATCTGATTAAAATGTCTCTTAAACATTGAGAACAAGGCACTGAGGTCTTACTGCCTGATAAACAAGGTGAGGCAAGGTCTGCACTCCTGCCTGTGGTTGACCACAGGGTAAGGTTAAAATACCTGTACTCACTGTGTTTATACATCAGGGTAACTTGTGCATCCCTGTTGCTGCAAGATTAATCTTTCTCCTTATCCATGAATAAAAGGCCTTGTTCCTTTTAAACAATAATTTCTCATATTCAAAATTTGTCAGTGCTTAGCTAGCTTGCTTTTACCCTTTAAATTCTAAAGTCTCTAGCATCATGTGAAAAAAGATGTATTGTTAAAGAAAAGAAGTTAAGTAAGTTAAAAAAAACAAACTTAGGATAACTACTTCAAGATAATTATTTTACAGAAAGGATTTGGTCTTCAGGTTGATAAGATTAAGCAATACCATTTTAGTGTGTATATTAAAAAACAGATGCCCACCAAGTAAACAGATGATATGGTGTTACATTACACTGGCTAATTCATCAGTGGCCAAGTGCAGTGGTGTTTGTTTCCTCACCTCCTGCGTGCCTGCCTCTGGGTCCGTCATTCCAATCACAGAGAAATCCCCGTATCTGTCTCCATTGGCATCAATGGACACCTGGCCTGCAATGCCTAAAGAATGGCATGTGAGGAATTAGAAAATTAATTAGTGAAAATACTGAGCCTTTCCAAGGAAAACAAGAAAACAGTGGACAGGTTTTTACAGACCGATATGACAGGAAATCTCATCAGTCTCCCAGCATTTTTGTTGGCATTCCAAAAGAAATTGTAATTTCATCTCGGTGTCTGCATTCCTGAATTCTTAACAGTTCTCCTTTTTAAATATCAAATGTGTGAGACTGTTTGCGGAATACGTGAGAAAAATCTAATCCAGGAGCCAGCATGCAAGAATAAAACACAAACATATTTAATGTGAATTATTTACAGAAAGCCTAACCCTGAAACATCTAATGATGGCTCAACAAGGAGAGTACAGCTCATGTACTGCAGAGGACACAGGGGCACAGCCCTAGGCTCGACAGACCGCTAGGGCTGGTGCACCCATCGGGCCAATCCAGTTTTGTTTCCATATGATGTGATACTGGAGGGGGTGTGGACAAGAGGCACCATGTGCATTACATATGCATGAAGTCCTGCATTCATTTATATAGGATTAACTGCATGATATGGTGCTGTTTCTTTCATATTTTTAGACCCCCAGTCTACTTCCTTCCTTTACAAGTTCTAGGAAACTTTAGGGAAACTGGGAATCATAGACTCATGGGATAACTCAACTTTGAAGGGACTTCAGGAGGTCTCAAGTCCAACCTCCTGCTCAGAGCAGGGTCAACCAGGAGGTCAGAATGGGAGGATGCTCAGAGTTTTATCTGGTCTTCTAAACCTCCAAGGATGGAAACTGCACAATCTCTGTGGGACAACTTGTTCCAGCTATCATGGTGAAAAAACACTTCCTTGTATTCAGTCTGAACCTCTTGTTTCAACGTGTGCTCTTGTGTACAAAGAGCACGGCTTCAACTTCTTGCAGTGTAAGTCAAACAGGTTCTTAAAATCCATCAAACAACAGCAGTTAACTATGATGAGGATCTCTATGTAAGACTTTCCTGACATGCCTTATCACCTCAGATATTCTCAAATGTGATCCTCCACTGCCTGACACCAAACATAGCCATTTACACGGCAATTCAAACAGGCATTGTTTTACACCCATGTTACACCAACTCCACGACTAACCCAGGCACAAAGCAGTAGAGAATCAGGTTCTCGGTGACTGTAAATCAGAAGAGAGACGTCAGCTATTCAGCCAGAGTATAAATTCCCCTCAATATACCTAATAATAGTAAACAAGGAACAGATTAACACACCTACATTTATCTTGTCTCTGTTCCTGTTTAGTGATACCAAGAATGTTTAAACTTGCTGTGATTTTCAAAATACGTAGTAGCCATCAAAAGGTTATTGTCAAGCATCTGTTTCATTATAACAATACAGTAATCAAACAATTGCCAGTTTGATTACTGCAGGAAAACAGAATGGGTCTAACAACCACTTGGAGGTCAAAGCACTGGAAGAGGCCACTACAAAGAGCTGCAACATCCCTACACAGCAATTTGGATTCTGGATCTGACAGGAGGTGTTAACTGGAACAGATACCTTGCTGGCCTAAGAAAGCCAAAACTCAATTTTTGGAAGGAAGTAGTAAAATTTGCTGAAACTCAGAAATCCTATGGGATTTTTTCTTAATGGGAAAGACTCAGTTTTAACTTTTCCATGTGAATCAAAACAAAGAGTTTGAAATGTCAACATTTCCTGCAATGTTCTACCTTAAGAAAGGTATTTAGGAAATTCTGAAACAAATTTAATGAAGAACTGCATTTGGATGAGGGTGGAAGGATTTTATCCGGACTCTTTGTTCTATTATGTTAGATGCCTACATACAGAAAATCTTGATACTTTTTCAGAGGAAATGCCAATTAATAGAAAATATTCTCCACAAAACGCGCCCCGCAGTTATACCAGGATGTCTCTAACAACTCAAGCAATAAGAAATCCTTTGATCACCTCAGCCTTACCCTTTCCTAAGCACATGATGTTGCCTGTGCAGTTGTGGCTGGCAGACTGTGAACACTGCACGAAACAGCATCCACAGCCCACTGGAGTTCTGATGGGTCACCTATTCAGAGCAGGCTGTAAAATGAGGTGCCCAGGCAATTAGATATCTAGATGTCAGCAGTTAAATTAATGTTATTAATGAAATTTGAGTTCTCATCATTGAGGCCTGCAAAAGTTTAAGCAAATTATAAAGCTTCAGTCCTGCAGTAGAACCTGGTGGGTATATGCATGGTCTGTACTTTGGGATGCTGCATCCACTTCAGAGAGGGGCTTAACAGGCAGAATAAAAGGATGTGATTTTCCTAAAAGGACTGGTTTGCAAGACATCAAGTTAAAGGCCTCTTTCAAAATCAATTTTATCCTTGTAAATTATGTCCAGCAAAGCACTGCCACCGGCAGAAGATAGCATATGACTTACATGGCATTTTAACCTTTTCAGCTGTACCCTCACAGCTCAACTTAACAGCTACATCTTCAGAATAGCTGTGACAGGTCAGCCAGCAACAGCAAACTGGTTTTAACAAGTGGGGAAAGAGAACATTTTTGACAAGATGGTTTGACAAGAAAGGTGTGACAATCAACCACATAACCTGCAAGAGGCACATAGTATTATAAAAGACTTGCAGAGGCACACCAGCTGGTGGCTTGCTGGAGCAGAGAAGTAGGAGTAGAGAAAACACAGACAGGCTGTGCTGGGGTATCTGTTCATACACAGGATAAGTGAGGCAAATCCTTAGACACAGGATTTCCTCTGTTAAAACAGTGTGTTTTGGGAAGCCATGGATGTGGAGGGAGGTACTGGGACATCAAGCACAATCTCCAGCTGGTGCAGGGCTCCTTACGGGATGACTGCAACCCCTGTGTTGCCTTAAGCTGCCCTGGGGATCCTTTTGCCACGCGTTCAGGCCGGAATTTGAGAATAGAAAACAGGTTTGGAGCTGCTGTCTTTCTTGGCATCCTCTGCTATGTCCAGTATGTTCTTACAGCAGAGAACCTGGCCACTGAGGTTTTTCTTACACATTCAAATTAATCATTCACTTCTTATCTAGGGGAAATGTTTCCTTCTCTTAGGCATTTCCATAGGAAATCTTGCCAACGCTACATCAAAAGTTTGGAGTAGGACAAGAGATGGATGGGAATATTATAAAGAGATGCATCGGAATATTATAAGAGATGACAGATGAATCCAGTAATCCCTGGCTTCTGTATTACGATCCCTACCTGACAAAAGCACTCGCGTCGCTTCGCATCAGCAGGGTGACATACATGTGCCAGTTGCACTGCGGAATTGCAGCCTACAGGATTAGGCACAGAAAGGCACAGTGCTGTTCAGCTGCTGTCTCTGAGATAACATGCATGGCTCCTGAAAGGAGGCTGGGGGGAAATCCTTCCAGGGCCCAAAGGAGCTCGTGAAGAAACAAACAAAAAAAAAACCCTGGCACCTGCTTGCTTCTATCTATTCCCAGGCTTTTAAGATAAAAAAGTCAAATGGAAAAAATGAGGCAGTCTCAGAGCTAATAGATGCACGTGAGTAAAGCGAGCAGCTGTAATCTTTTCAAAAACAAAGAAGGAGCCTGAGAAAATTATTGGTATTTCTTTACAACATCAGTGAAGGTCATTAAATTGTTAGGAGTTTTTTAACCTCAGTAAGACCTCAAGGGTTGGTGCAAAAAAAAGTCAAGACTGGTGAGGTATGTGAGCAAGCCTTAAAGGTGTATACGGTTTGCATATGGTTATTTTCCTCTCATTTAAGAGTGGAACAGGCATGGATTCTTGCTCTGCACACAAACAAAGACCTGATTTTTTTTGACTCTGAAAGCTGGAATTACGTATTAACTCTTACCTTCATATGTTCTGTTCCGTGTTTGCTGAACAATTTTTTCCCCATCTTTCTTACTGAAACCAAACTTCAGGACTTCCTGTAAAGCTAGAGCATAAAGAAGAATAGCATCATGGAATCCTTCCACAAACATGTTCACCTAAAAAAGAAGAAAAAAAAAAAAAAGCAATGGCAATTGACATGTGAAAAACTTTTCTTCCCTATGGAATTGATTAACTAGAGGGGATCTCCAAATTAAACAAAATGACTAATTTGGAGGGTTATTTTCTCAACTGCTGGAACACAAAGGAATGTGTCTCAAAAAAACCTCAGGGGGAAAATGGCAACTTTTGACCCATTTTTAAAAACAGTTAACCATTGTTATCCTGAACACTCAAATCACACTTTAATGTTGTGTCTGAATAGCTCTGCAGATAGGGGAGAAATTTGCAGATCACAGTTCCTGTGCCCAGACACACAAATTCTGCAACTGACCATGTGAGATTCTGTAAGGTGCTGAGCACCCTCATCCCACAGCACCGAGTACGTCCTCCTTCCCCTGCGCAGAGGACTTCGCACCTCTCAGGATTGGGAAGCATGTTCTGCCATGATTTTTTTTGGAGAGTGCAACTGGTGGATTTGCTTGTTTAATGATTTACCACTTCCATTTCTGGCCCTTGTTCAGCTGAGCATCTCTCCACTAGCAAATGAGCCATGGAGGAAACTACTTACCCTCTACAGTAATGCATTCTCTGGAACTGCCAGGAGAACCGTTTCCTGTCCTTTGCAGTTTTTTCAGTAAGTGACATGAAATGAGTGAAATATTGATTTCTAACCCTAACGTAAAAAAAGACTGCTGCCAACCAGCTGTGCCTCCCACAAGTCTACGTAGGCAACCTACAGCTTTTGGTCTACAACATTGTGAGTTAACAACAACAGTTAAAAGCAGAGTGCTGCAGAAACAGTACGGGTTTGTTCACAGGAGCCTGGTGTGCTCCCATGGTGAAACAGTGATTATTTTAGGAGCTGAATTCAGATGGAGACCCATCAGCAGAAGCAGACACACATGGCTTGAGCAGCACAGGTATTTCTCTTCTGTAAGCAGCAACTCACATCTCAGTAGTGCAATGCACTCTGGCTTGATGCACAATAATTCAGAGTAAATTATCTTTTCAGCTGCAAGAAAGATGTTCCTATTTACTTACGGACATTAGAAACGTTAAAAGATAAAAAATTGTACCCAGGTAAGTAAATAACAGCTCCATGCATAAAAACTGTTACATAGTTGGTTGGCTAAGCCCAACCAACCAAGCCCCTGGTAATGTAATTGCATGCAAGACCTTCCCTCACTCTTAAAACAGCTGAAAGAGTAAGCTGGTAAGGTAAATTCTCCTAAGTAAGGAGAATTTTGTGATTATTTACTGATAATACAAAAGTTTACATTGCTCTGGCATTTAAAATTGGACTTCTAGTTAACTCCAGCATATGTTTCATGAAGAAAATGCACTACCAGTTTAGCGCTACAGAAGGCACAGAACAGCTCAGCTCAGTCTGACAGCCAAAGACTAAAAGGCAGCTGCAGTTATTTTGACCTAAGAGGAAAGCATGAAAAAAGAGGTGAAAGTCAGGGTTTTGGTAGAATAACAAGAGCTGATAGACAAAGTGCACACTAGGACAGGCTTTGCCAGCAGGGGGTTTAATTTTTCAGAATTGAAGAAAAAAAACAAACCAAGAAACCACAAAGCTTGACAACTGCTTTATGTGCCAGCTTTAGAGTCCAAGTGGCCTGTGGATGATCAAACATGGGCTTTCTTGATGTGACACTCATTCTCTCAGGAGAGAAATGAGTCTCTCTAGTTGCTTTACCTCCCTGCTGGCTGATTTACAGCTTGTGGCTGGCATTCATTTCAAGGAAAGCTATTTGTCACTTCCTTTGTCCGTGGCGAAGACCTCTCAGTGTAACACAGCAACCTTCAAAGTCCATGTTGTCAGCTCATTTGCTCAATCTGAAATCTACCCATGCCACCAGCCTGAAAACCCTCCCGTAGACACTGCGGATTTGCCAGACAAGGCCTGTCAAAACGCTCTTGGCAGTCTGGGAGGTTACTGCCACAGCCCCCGCCTTGCCTCTCGGCGAAAAGCCCTGATATTACACACGAAAAATCACATTACAAAATCATCAGATCATCAGTGCCACCGCTCTGTTCCCCACGCACAAACCCCATCTTTTTATCTTACATTGCCAAGGAAGGTGAAACTGCTGATAATTTATGCCATTTCAAATCCTCTTCTAAAAGAGCAATATTTACTGTCTGCAGGTGAGACCGCACCTACACTCCCCAGCCAAACCGTATGATGGGCACACTGGCCACTTTTCACGTTATACCAGGAATATGTTCAAGCACCAGTTCTTGAAAGGGGACACAGGATGCCATGAAGGGCATAAAGCTTTCCTGCAAATCATCTTGCTTGATCATTTAGAAGTTGCCATGATCCTACACAGAGAATGGGTTGCACGACGTGTAGGACGGCTCCAACCTGGAAAGCAGAAAACATCGGTGATGGGAGGAATGTTACAATGCGAAGTACAGGCTGTGCATAATTCTGAAGGGATTGCTCTTTCTTTGTTCCATTTTCCACCTATCCAGGGCTCACTCAGGTTCATTTTGCAGCCCTGTTGCCTGTGACTGTCCACAACAGATCCTCTGAAAAAAAAGGGCGCAAAATTTGTTCCATCTGACACCACTCCTGACTTATTAGAACAGTGTCCCAAGCCATATAGTCCCAGGACTTCCCTTCCGGACAACATTAAAGCTTTTAATGGTATCTCATGAACCTCACGGGTATGAAGGATTTTCTTTCTTCTTCTTTTTTTTAATTATTTTAACATAGCTTCTGTTTTACATTCAGTCCTATCAGAAATGGTGAAACAGACTGACACCAAATTTCCCTCAAAAATTTTTATACTTTTTGGCCTGTGTTCATGTGAATTTTAGAATACCTGACAGTAAGAATAAATAATACTTAGAAAAAAACCCCCAATCCTTCCTTTGCTGCAGGAAAAGGGTTAAAAAGGGCTAGAAGTGGTGTATGTTCCATCAATGTGCCAAATAGGGACCAGAGTAAATGCGAAGCTGTCTTCACAGGTTGCTTGAAGGTCTCCATGGGAACTAATAACATGTGGTTCAACATCAGACAGCCCTCAGGACAAAACTAAGCAGATTATAAAAGCTATTAAAGATCCACTAATCTTGCAGGTAATTAACAGTTCTTTTAGTTGAGCTCTAATAAAAAGCAGAATTTTTTTATTATAGTATCTTCCATTTTGATTTATATTGTTTTTTTAATTACAGGTGCGAGCTGAGCTCCACATGCTGTGATCATAATTCGCACGTCAGCTCTACTAAAATGCAGCTCTCCCCAACCCATACGGCACAGCAGAGCCACCCCTCAGCGTGTGCCACCAGCAATGTGAGTGGCAGCAGAGAAGCTGCTGTTCAGGTTTGCTGAACATCTTTGGAGGCTGCAATACAAGTATGTGGAAACCTCACTGCTGAGGTATCTTCTATATTCATTTCACATCCCACTAAAGGTACCATGTAACTGAAAAGCAGGTAAGCTAACTGCACAGCTGGATGAAATAAGCATACATTTGTGCCTTTTATTTTCCTACCTTTCCACTCTAATTAACCATCTTCCATGGGGAAAAAAAAAACCCAAAACCTCTCTCCATGGAAATCACATGAATAAATTTTACACAGTTCAAAGTTACAGTTCCCCAAGCAGCTATAGTGTGACCACACCATTCATATATACCAAGGTGTTAACAGCATACACAGCAATGCAAAATACTACCGATGTGGAAGACAGCCAAGCTACAGCTATGCAGGACCCATAATTTTCCATATCCTGCCCACTGACTATTAAATAATCTTATTCTCTTCCATCTGGAACTGCCCAGCCCTGAATCACAGCAATTACAGCCATTCATACCACTTCAGCGCTAGGTGGGGAGGACCATCACCACTTTTTCTCTGCTGCAAAAACAAGCAGCTAACATTCCCCAAACTGGGTCTCTGCATCTACTTCCCAGTACACCCCTGGTGATTTTCAAGTTGTCAAACTATAGTCCCAGACAGAATCAGTGAGGACCCTTGGGGATTGCACAGGGTATACTCAGACTTTTTGCAAATATCTTACTGATTTACATACTTGACATGATGCTTAAATGAGCTAAGGCCCACTAAAAGTTCACTGATATTTCACCCTTAGTCCACAAGGATGAAACCTTAAGCAATCAAGTATAGAAGTGTGATGCTACACTCACATGAAGCTCATCTAACCTCGAGATTATGAATACTGTAAATGAAACCTCATGAATTTTAGCAATATTGTGTTATACAATAAAATTATAGCATGACACAGTAAAAATATGGCAACAAAGTTCATATACAGCAGCTACATTTCAAGTATATATGTGCTATGATGTACTTCAAGCCAATCTCATGCCAAGTTGGTTCATCTGCTTCATGACTATGGAGTTCTGCGGCATCGCAACACATTTTACAGTTTAGGTAGATGTTTTCCAACTATCACAGTCTGTTTCAACGTATGTCAATAAAATAGCCTTTTTCTAAGCAGTTGTTAACTCTCACTTCTCTGTTTTTAATCCTTCTTCACCAAGTAAGTTACAATTACAGTCCTTTCTTTAAGAGCTTTTCCAAGAAACCCAGACTTAGCTAACATTTTTAGATGCATTTCTGGACATGTATCTTTAGTTGTCTTCTGTTGATCGATTCACTAATGAGCAATATACTCTTAATTTTGGAGCAGTGACTTTTCAATACCATTTGCTGATGTCACACGCACCCATCCAAGACATCGCCACTGCTGTTGCCATTGTTACAAGTATGCCTTTATGTTCCTGGGATGCCCAGAGGCCCTCAGCAGTTCCTTGCTGAGTTGCTATGTTCTTGGTCTGAGCTGCACAACCCAGAATAAGGTGCTCATGATCTTCTTACAGTAGAGGGTAGGCAAATATAGATGATTCAGTTTTAAGCATTGCCTTTTTTTCAAAAATAAACTATGATTGCTACAAATTGATTTCCTATTAACTTTTCAGTTTGCATAAACTCAATGAGTTGATGGAAGTGAGGTGTAGGTTGAGAATCACTGGAATCATTTCCATCAACTCTGGATGAAAGTGAGATCTGGGTTGAGAATTTGAAGCAGAAGGAAGAATATCCTTACACCTGAGCACCACCTGCAAATATGCAAAATGCATTTCAAACCAGTAATTCAGTTTCAGCTTTGCAGTAGTTTATTACTCCTACTGTCACTAGCACTACCGCATATCATCCTGCGTGTCACCACAACATGAGTGCACAGCTCTCACTAACTCACCGGCCAGCTCCTCAGATCTTCACGTGATTTCTTAATGCCACTATGCAACAGAAACTCGCAGAGATCCTGAATGTCACCTGTGGGTAACAGCTATTCCCACGCATCTGGACTGGGATTTCAAGGACTCCACAGTATAACAAAGGCAAAGCCACAGGATTCTCCCATAGCCAACCGTCATAAACAGCATGTCTCAGGGTGCCTACAGACACAGATACATGACCTGACCTGTTCCCACAGAGATCACATCACTGTGAAACCAGCCCAGCAACTGGAACGGAGGATAAAGCTGTGAAACAGTTAATCAAAGCTATATGTTTAGATGCCTAATACTAAAAATACAGCCTGTTTGCCTGGGCAACCGGACCGCTTCCCTAACAGAGTTGGACCTTAGTGGTTCAAAGAAACAGGAAGGGAAAGAGAAAAATAATAGAAGCACATGCCTCCTCTAGAGAAGGCCATTTCCTCAATATTTAATTCATAACTGAAAAAGAAAATATGCTGTTACATCAAATTCTGGGCACTGCAGCTGGAGCCAAGGACAGCCTCTGACTGCATTCACTGATACCAACTTTTTATAAATACATAAATACATCAGCTGGCATCTGCTCAAGAACATGAGGCCAGAGCTCAGGACTTGGTTTTCTAAATTGACAGATAACTCTCCCAACTCTCATTTGTTATTTGGGGCTGGAACCCACATCTCTCCCTAGAAAAAAAAAGAATGAGCATTTCCTAGTGTAAGGAGATGTCATATAACCATAATAGCCCGTGCATATTTAAGAGATTAATTCAAACAGTGTTGCATCAATTTCATCTTTGAATGAGATGAAATTTCATCTTTCTCGTCATCATCCTTTCCACACACAGGGAGACAGTGTGTGTGTGGAAACGCATACAAGACTTTTCTTACAGAGGCGTCTGTGACTTTATTACATTAATTTTGCAAACTAAGGCCTATACTCTGCTTTAAAATTATAGGTTAAAAATTCAGCACTGCAGTGGGACAAGTCTGCGTCCAAAGCAGTGTGGCCAGCAGGTGGAGGGAGGGCATTCTGCCCCTCTGCTCCGATCTGCTGAGACCCCACCTGGAGTCCTGCATCCAGCTCTGGAGCCCTCAGCACAGCAAAGACATGGACCTGTTGGAGCAGGTCCAGAGGAGGCCACAGCAATGATCAGAGGGATGGAACAGCTCTGCTGTGAGGACAGGCTGAGAGAGTTGGGGTTGTTCAGCCTGGAGAAGAGAAGGCTCTGGGGAGACCTTCTTGCAGCCTGCCAGGACTTAAAGGGGGCTTAGAAGAAAGATGGAGACAAACTTTTTAGCAGGGCCTGTAGTGATAGGACAAGGGGTAATGGTTTTGAATTAAAAGAAGGTAGATTTATAATAGAGATAAGGAAGAAATTTTTCACACTGAGGGTGGTGAAACCCTGGCCCAGGTTGCCCAGAGAGGTGGTAGATGCCCCATCCCTGGAAACACTCCAGGTCAGGTTGGACGGGGCTCTGAGCAACCTGATCTAGTTGAAGATGTCCCTGCTCATTGGAGGGGGGTTGGACTAGATGGCCTTTGAAGGTCCCTTCCAACCCAAACTGTTCTCTGATTCTGTGATTCTAGGACATCACTTCCCTTTAACCTTAAGGAGGCTTTTTCCAATAAGGCTGCCTGTCTCCATCTCGTTGCTGGTATTTATTGGTACAGTGGTGTTGCTGAGTGCAGGGGAGATGGAGACATGCCCCTCCACCTAAGCACTCTGCACACCAGGCAAAGCGGCCCTGGCATAAGGACTTCGCAGTTGAAGTGCAAGTTGAGAGAGTAAGCAGTGGTGGCAGGCCATCGGCTGCCCACCTCCATCACAAAAGAGCTTGCAAGCACCATTTGAGAGACAAGATGTATAGAAAGATCCCCGGTTTTACTCCACTTTGTTTGATTTGGACACAAAGACACTCTGCTGCAGCTAAGCCCTTTTGCTTCAGGGTGAGACCGTGCCTTTGCCTGCCTGCACTGTTCAGCCATGCATCTGACCAGCTGGTACATGAGCTGATGTGCACCTCGGGCATGCCAAACCACTGCTACCCTTGCTCCACCTAGAGAAGAGGATGCTTACTCCACCGGAACTGAAATACTACCAGTGACAAACTCCCATCAACTTCAAAGCCAGCTGTGGACCAGAAGCCAGGCCTTTGTTCCACAAAAAGGTCTGCTGAAATAAAATAAATTAACAGTAAGAAAATAAAAAGAAATTTGCAAGAAATGTCTGGGATTTACTTTAAAAAAGCTGCCAATATCAGGGAGTTACAGGATTTTGTCAGTGAAAGTTAGTTCCTTGCTAGGGAAAGACAACTAAACACAAAGCCAGCTCCTCTGCTCTTGTATCTCCTCGTTCTTCATGTTCTCTTCCTTGTGTTTCTCAATACCCTATTCTTGAAAAACTGGTAGGTTTACTCACTGTCATCTGGCTGGGGCAGCCACAAGTTCCTCTTTTGTCTCAACCGTGAATGGAAGCAGAAACCTACTCAGTCCCAGCGGGAGGGGAGCTGTGCTGTGAAACACCAGCTAGAACAGGACAGGGACATGGCGACAACTGAGGCGTAAGGGCGTGGAGGAACCCTTCCACCCCACTGCCTGCAAGAGCTGCTCACACTTTATTTACTGCTTGCAACCTTCTCCTATGGTACTCTAGGAAACACTTTAAACCCCTATTGCCTGCTGCCAACAGGCCAGGCAGAAAACTTTCAAGATACAGCCAAAACCTGCTCCTTCCATTAAGCACAGCCACGGGAGTTGCCACCTCAGCAGATCTACAGCCTTACCCACAGTCAGCTCACGTCAAAGGGCTCTTACTGCCACTGACTTGCATGAACTTTGGACCAAACCCACAGCCTGACATCAGTGGGACTCAGGCACCACCAGCCCAGACCTCCGAACTACGCGGCCAAAGCAGGAGGCGGATGAGCTGAAAACTGCACTGCTCCAAGATGAGGAGCGCTTCTGGGACTAGATTTTCCCCCTGCAAACCTGTGTGGGACTTATTTCTGTCTATCCAATGCACTCACTGACTCCTTCTGCCAGTCAATAACAGACATTTTCCCCTTTTCTGTCGTTTTGGTTTCTGTATTACCTTTTCAAAGGAGTGCAACTGATGTAGCTAAAATGCAGCACCATTTTGTACCAGAAGGTACCTACCTACAGAATATTTATTTAGAGGATTTTTTCTTTACGTATACTTTACACACTATTCACCTACATAATTTAGCTCTAAAGAGCTCCAGGCCACCTATCAAGGAAAAGGACAGAATCAGAGAATGTAATACAGTGCTCTTGCAGTTAACGTGAAATCCACCTTCCCTGTTGACACGCCTGAGGGACGGGATGCCATCCAGAGGGACCTGGACAAGTTCAAGGAATGGGCCCATGTGAACCTCATGAGGTTCCACACGGCCAAGTGCAGGGTCCTGCAGCTGGGTCAGGGCAACCCCCGCTATCAGTCCAGGCTGGGGGATGAAGGGATGGAGAGCAGCCCTGCCCAGAAGGACTTGGGGGTACCAGTGGATGGAAAGCTGGACATGAGCTGGCAATGGGCGCTCACAGCCCAGAAGGCCAAGTGTGTCCTGGGCTGCATCCAAAGCAGCGTGGCCAGCAGGTTGGGGGAGGGGATTCTGCCCCTCTGCTCCGATCTGCTAAGACCCCACCTGGAGTCCTGCATCCAGCTCTGGAGCCCTCAGCACAGCAAAGACATGGACCTGTTGGAGCGGGTCCAGAGGAGGCCACAGCAATGATCAGAGGGCTGGAACAGCTCTGCTGTGAGGACAGGCTGAGAGAGTTGGGGTTGTTCAGCCTGGAGAAGGCTCTGGGGAGACCTTCTTGCAGCCTGCCAGGACTTAAAGGGGGCTTAGAAGAAAGATGGAGACTGACTTGTTAGCAGCGCCTGTAGCGACAGGACTAGGGGTAATGCTTTTAAACTAAAAGAGGGCAGATTTAGACCAGAGATAAGGAAGAAATTTTTCATAATGAGAGTGGTGAAATGCTGCAACAGGTTGCCCAGAGAGGTGGTAGATGCCCCATCCCTGCAAACATTCCAGGTCAGGTTGGACAGGGCTCTGAGCAACTTAATCCAGTTCAACATGTCCCTGCTCATTGCAGGGGCGTTAGACTAGATGATCTTTAAAGGTCCCTTCCAACCCAAAGATTCTATGATTCTATGTTCATCATACATGTCTAACTCCAGATAAACAACCAATGCAAAGGATCTCCAGCACACAACACTATATTATTGTTGCTTGAATACTGAAAAGAACTTAACTGTAAAAGGTATAGCTGTCATTTAAAAATTAGCCATTCTACTTTTTAGGATTTCCTGCCTTCTAATAAACTATGTGGTCATTCATGTGATGAGTTACAAAACTATGTTCAGAAATCACACTTCTAGTCACAGTGGTGAAATATGAGAAATATTAAAGTTACTCTTTTCAGCTGAACACACACTGAAATTAAAACATGCTTGTTTTAAATAGACCCCATTTGGTAGTCTGACGATAACCTGTAATATAGTTGTAATGAATGCTTACATTTTATGTTAGCATTATGCAACCGTTGGGACATTTTAATTGCAGATAAACACCTACTAACCAAAAAAAAAAAGTTTTAAATGGCAGCAAGCAAGTGTGTTTTTCAAGCAGGAACATATTTCAGTTTTCAGGATGACAGAGTCACTCACCTGAAAAAATCGGTTCCACTTGCTAAACTAAGCTAACTGGTTTAAATAAATGCAGAGCTAGGACAAACAGGAAGGAAATTTTTTTGTTAAATGTTTATCCTTGTACAATGTGCAATTGTTTGGGTTCTGATTTCTAACAGTATCACTAAACCACAAAAATCATGTAAATATTTTATTTTCTGTAACAAAAACCCTCAAGATCACATCAGTTCTCATGCAAAATTCTGAGAAAAATCACTAAATCACTCTTGTGGAAAGTCACACGTTGAAACTGAATTTACCTGTATTATGCTGGCTTGTGAATAAATACTGTAAGTCTGCTGGTGAAATTTTTGATGGGATAAAAAGCCACACAGGGTTGTCATGAGCATCTGCTCAGAAACTGTGAAAGGACCACTGTATTTCTGCTTTGCAGCAGGTTAGCAAAGAACACACAGCAAAGCATTTGCTTTAAATACAGTCTTAAGGGCTGGATTAACACAAATGATTTAGACACAGCCAAAAGTGGTGCTTAGCTCAAAACTACGCTTGGAGCTGGGATTAGTCATCTAAGCTCCTTATTCAGTACCGGGTGAAAATTAGGCACACAAACGCATGATTCCGAAGCACCAGCACGACGCCTCACCAGCAGAGGAGGTGAAGGATGAAGGATGGATGTGACCCCAGTACTCTCACACAGGCAGGTAACAAACTCCCCGCTGCATGGAGATGCAGCCAAGTCTTTACAAAAACCCCACAGGGAGCCAGTCCTTTCAAAACCCCTGCCCCTTCCATCTAAAAGCCCTGCAGCTATGAATGCTCTGCTAGCGTGAGAGAAATTCAGGATCAAACCCCTGCTTTCAGGGAATCTGAACTCCACCCTTCCCCTGCCCTGTCTGCAGGGCATCCTGGCGTGCCATGCCTCGGAGCTGAGACCCAGGTGCTGGGGGAGAGGGGTGACCTGCCAACACCTGGGGTACCTCCGCATTGGCAGTAAATAATTTGCCAGAAGAGCCCACCCGAGGCTGAGGTTGCCATGACAAATGATCCTTTTATTAAATACCAGGGTAAATGGGCACACGAACTTCTAAACCTTAATGGCATGGAACTAATGCAAACCCTCAGGCTGCTATTCATCATGCTTCCATTCCAAATAATTTAAAAATTAATGACTTGTTTTTGTTATTTTCCTGCAGACACTGGATATCTGATGAAAGGTGTTCAGCTGGCTGATTAACCATCCCTTTGCTGGCATACCTGCAAGGATCCCACTAACATGGGAAAGGAGAGGTACAGCAGCTACCTCAGAAGATGTTTGTGTGTACCTGCCAGCAGGCAGTAATGTTCCACCTACACACCTGGTGTCCTCCTGCCCTCCAGCAGCAGCACAGCAGTTAATAACTCAAAATCTGAGGATTTACAACCCCTCCAAAAGGCTAAAACCTCACACTCTTAGTTTCTTGTTTCCTTATTGACTGTCTGATCCCCGAGATCCTGGTCCATCTTGCTTTCTAAGGTATTTTGTGGTTTGCAGTCTGGTGGGCTAACTGGATGCATTATATAAGCGCGTGTCCCATCAAATGTAAATGTCCTCCTGCCTACTGAATATTGCCTTGTTCCCAGCCACCAAGCAAAAGGCACCCAGAGCTCCTCACCTACCCTTCTCCCATTGTCCCATGCCCCTTTCTCATGCCCCTCTTATTCATTTGCTCCAGGACATAGACAGTCCTTGTCTTTTCAATCTGCCTTGATATATTAGCTCTTCTTGGAATGGACTAAACCTTTTGATTTTTGTCTCAGGCTTCTCGTCCTAGCGAGAAAACATCTACTAAAGAGGGAAGGAAAGTTGGGAGTATCCTCCTGTGGGTTCCTATGGCTCCCTGGGTGCACAAGAACACCACTGCCTTTATTTACAGCCCATCCTCACAGGCCAACTACATTAACCCCTCCACATTAGAGGAATTGCTAAATATCCACTGAAAACACAATCAGAGCTGGCAGAGAGTAGGCTGACCCTCTCCCACAGCCGAGTCCTGCTGCCTGCCTTGGCTCTGCCAGTGCTCATACACCTGGGTGACTGGACTCACACATGGGGATGGCGAGCCCTCCTGTTAAAAGATTTGTCCCTCCGGAGACTGGGTCTTTCTCGGTGCCAGGCTCAGGCTGCTGAACCTCCCGGCACTCAGCCATAGGGAATGAACGTGCTGACGTAGCAGGAGGTCACAGGCTTGTGGTGTTTCCACCTATACTGTTCTTCCAGGAAGACTTGTCACCTGAATGCCATAAAGTTAGACTCTGCCCCGTTGTCACTCAGGACAGCTTTCACCACATCAACAGCTCAAACAAGTACAGGAAAGATGCCCTGAACCACTTCAGTGCAGAATCTGCCTCTGAGAGGCAACATGTCTTCTGCCCTGGAGCTCTCAAACAAGGAGCATGCAATTCTGGCCTTGAAGAATTGTCGTTCCTTTAAGTCCCTAAAGAAAACAAAAAGTGGCTTCTTCCCCTGAGCCCCTGCCACCCTCCTGAGCAAACTGTCCAGTTAAGCTGTTTGGCTTAGCCAAATTTCAGACAATGAACTCTTCAGACGGTCCGTTACCGCAGCGTGAGGCTACCAGCACAGGTGAACCCCCTGCAGCGCTGAGGCTGGAGCGGCTCATCAGCCATCCGGCAAGCAGACGCTCCCACAAGAAAAGAGCTCCAGCTGCCCACCCAGGACCCTGCTGCTGGCCACAGCTGCACCCTGACAGAACAGGCTCACCCACACCTCCCACTTCACGCCTTGTTGAGTTGAGGGTTTTTTTACAATTAAAAAGGAAACGTTCAGCTGAGTTTTACTTTCACAAGCTACCTGGGGAAGGTGGCTCGTAGAAGGCATTAGCTGCTAGAAAGTCCGTCAGCAAAGGCCTTTCATTTGTGAAGTGTCATTTGTGCAAAGTAAGATACATAGTCTTTCCTTGCCTCCACTCAAACATCTCAGAGCCAAACCTGAGGACCACTTAATACCAGTATCAAAAATCCTATGAATTTACATAAAAACAAGACCTCAATGGGACAAATTAGCTTTTGGAAGATTGGCAATGCAAATGGCATGGAAAGGCATTAAAAACAGGAACAGTTTATGAACCTTGCTGGAAGACTTGTTTTTCACACTTTATCAGTGGAAAATAAGGTATATTTCTAGCAAGTACCTCAAAGGGACGGTGCCTTGCCCATAAATGTCTGAGTGTCTGTTTAGTAAAGTGGCATGGGAATATCTGTGAAACCCAAGTAAAAACATGGGGCAATGGAAAATATACAACACATATATATGAAGATCAACTCTAAACTTTTACATTCCCAAAGAGTTCAGATGTTACTATTTTCAGATATACCTATGGTTTTACACTATCTCCTCCGTGGTTTAACACAGCTTCAAAAATATGCCTAGACAGGCTAGAAAAACTAAACAGAAATCCACTGGAAGAGAGAATAATAATTTCTGTTTTTTCCTTGCCTTTCATGACAACTGATAACTGCAAATAATATATTATTATGCCATCATTTCGCCGAAGATGCCAATGTGAAAAACACTCGCCTTTCCTATCAGCAAGAAAGCATTAACTTCAAAAAAAAAAAAAGTCTGCTGTATTCGCCAAGTTTAGCAGTCCAGAGTTCAATAGTGCTCTTACGGAAATTGAAGAAAACTCTCATTAATTCCAAGGGGTGAAGGGCTGGTCCCAAAAGTCCTAGATATGTTTTACTAATAGAATTCATCTTGTTAATAAACTGGCATGTGAACCCGTTTTTTCCGGATGCTGAAAGCAGCTTGTGGTTTGCTTTTATTCTTTCAAACACAACTAGCAAAGCACTCCAGCAGCTGAATAGACCTATTCATTTGCACAAATTATTCCCTGGCAGGGATTTAAAAAAAAAAAAAAAAGTCTCCCCAAAACTCTCTGCCATCCTGGTGTAATCAGAAGAGACACAAAAGCCTGCCTGTCATTAATCTTGCCTGTCTGTGCCTGAAAAAAGACAAGTGGGACACACACCGCTGAATACATTACATTTTCAGCATCTCTCTCGGTGACATGACTGAATTGCTCTCTTCTCCCAACCCTTATCTTAGCTGGTGTACAATCCCAATTAACAGACTGACGTAAGGAATACACACAGGGAAGAGTCTGGCATGGATGTTATGGATGAGATGATAAAATTTTATGAGCCCAGCTACCTCCCACGTAGCATTTGTAGTTAACTGTTGGAGCTCAAACAGTTGCTCTTATGTGGACCACTTCTCATTTCAGAGGGCTGAAAATGTTAAATAAAACAGACTTGCCCTTTCTAATAGGTAGTAGCATCTTGCTGATCTAATTAATCCACATAGGTCATTCTTTCACTGAGATAACTTTAGAGGCAAATCAGGCTCCAGTTCCCTTCTCCTGCTGCTCGTTTTTGGTGTGAAAATGTCTGTGGATAGCATAAAACCCATGCATCCACCTCGCAAACAATGCCGTCATGTAGTTAATACAGCAGAAATATTTGTTTAATTAGTTAAATTTTCAGTTTTTAAATGAGAAGAAAAAACAAGCCATGGGTGGTCTGTAACCTCAGAAGAGTAAATATCCCAGGCTGTAAAATCATCCCAGCTCAGAATACTGGGCTGGACATAAAAAAAAGCATTTATTGAATCTTAGGCCTGAGTCAGGAACAGAAGGTGCATTAAGAGCTTCCAAACTGCAGCCTACCACCAATTCATTAAGTGTTGGGCATTATTTAATAAAAATGGCTTATGCATATACTTAAACTGAAACCCTATTTATTCATAAACATTTTTAACTAGAGTATCTGTTGGGAGTTATTCACACACCAGTTCACAGTTTCAAATTCTTCCTTCAAGTAAATGCATGCAATTCCCACTGCTGCCTACCTCACCTAGGCTATGGGTCTGCAAGCAGAGCTTGTCCTGTATTTTGCAATTAAACCAAGGATCTTAACTGGTTTTGAGGACATGTTGCTGTTAATGTCTAGGTAATGCATTAGCGTTACAGAAGGGAGAAAATTTCTATAATTTGCGTAATTGCATTAAAGTGATTCTACTGTTCTGATACCTGAATCCCAAATCTGAATGTATTTTTGAAAAAAATCCTCTTTTTTGGCTATTTTATCAGAGAAGTCAGTCTCCAGGTAGGCAGGAAATAAAATGATCAGCCTTTCTACAGAATTACAGGATGTTTCTTGAGCAAAATCGTAACTATTGAATGCTGAAGCAAGGGCTGAGCAGATCTGACGCTTCAGCCCACAGTTATTTGTGTTACATTAACATGACGGTAACTGCTTATAGACTCCAAAAGTGGTGACCAAGCAAACTAGTAATATTTGCTAATGGACTCAGGCAGCTGTTGCAATGGGATGTTGCAATGGGACATTGCAGACAGGGAGCATCATCATTTTTAGCCCTATCCTGCACAACTTACTAGCTACCCAAATAATTCTAAGATGCTTTCTCAGAACCTCTCTGCCACTCTTATTTTTGATGCTGTTTAGTTAAAGGTGCCTAAGGAAGATTTTTCCTTCACAAGAGAGATTCCTCAGAGAAATTGCCTCTTCCACACTTTCCTTCTCACTCACAAGGTGCAGGTTCTTCCACCTTCTCCATTTCCACAGCATAGCATCCATGCAGAAACAGCAGCAATTTCTGACCTGGGAAAGATGTACCCAGAACACGCTTTTCTCTTTTCTGTGTGATTTCACAGCTGGAGATGAAGATGACCAACATTCTGACCTGTTACCCCTCCAAGGGCCATATGTGTTCTCCATCCGGCAATCGGACAGCTGCTGCTTTAGGGCTTTGCCCTTTCTGTCTCCCTTATCTTTCCTTCTGTCATCTGTGTATTTTCTATTTTTATGATATTATTTTTTGGTAGATAGTAATGCCTTTAGGATTAGTGCTGGCAAGAAGCCAGGACAAAATGGCAGCACTAACGACTTTTGTTTGAGTTAGGGTCACGGCAAGAGAATTTAGACCACAGACCCAGGGCCCCATTTTCCCATGACACTGGAAAAATCCAGAGAGAAGCAGAAACACTGAATGCTTCATATCCAAACCTCCCTGAGTTCATCCTCTTGAGGCACAGACTGCAGAAAAGGATGGGGATTATATTTCAACACCCGTGGATGTGGCTTGAGATGGACTGTACCACTGACTATCTTTCCCCAGAGTTTTTCCTTTCAGGAGCAGAATCCAACAGAGAAAAATGCATCTCTGTCACTTCCCACACACTCAGCTGAAGGACCTTTCCCTCACAAGCTTCCCTTGGAGGACACAGCCTTGCTTAGCACACACCCAGACCAACAATTCCACTTTCTTCCCATGTTGCCAAAAGAAGCACCATTAATGAGGTGCCCACTACCCACATATCTTTCAGAGAGGAAAGAACTGGCTCATTTTGGCTTTTTATTTTTCCCCATTAGTTTTTAAAAAGGATTTTTTTCCTTAAGCCTGAAGACTGCCCCAAAACATTTCTCCCCTGAACACGGCAGCAGGACAACCAGTTGAGGGAACATGAAGCATCTCCTTCCCACTGTCCAAAGTGGGGAGATGTAAAATTCATCATAAATGATGAAAAGCAAACCAAATAGTTAAAATTCACACACTGTTAATGAAGTAACACAGCTAATGTTTTTTGCTATGCTCAGCCCAAGGCTACCTCCGTTAACGAAGACTGATTTTCCCATTGGGTTAGGAGGCTGCGAGAAAGCAGGCAGGGGAGGCTCTGCTGAGATCTGTACAAGTGAAGTGCCCACGCAATACCAGGACACTCTGCATTTGACACCAAAGCTCCTTCCCCCATAGCCGTGATCTGTAGCTCCTCCACAGGGAGCCCCAGGTCGCTCCACCACAAGCTTCCCGTGAGTCAAGGACTGGTGTTTCACACGGCAGGAAGCTGTGGCAGGTGTACATAGATCACAAGTTCCCTCTGCCCCAAGAAGGACAGACTGGGAAGGATGCAGAAAGCCAGGTGGGAAACGAAGAGCAGAAGGAGGAGTAGGAGAGGCAGCAGCAGCAGCAGGAAGGTGTCCATGCCACTGCCTGGCCGTAGAAAAGGCTGATGTTTGGGGTGGGGGAGTGCTTGCAGCAAGATGAAAAGCTCTGGATCACAGATGGGAATGGGATATAGGGACAGGCAGCCCTCAGAGCCAGGCAGAAGGTCAAGAACGAGGCGGGGGGGAGCCAGGCACCCGTGCAGCTGCCCTGGGACAGCCAGGAGCACTGCCAGCATGGATGGCTGACTGCACACACAACCATGGAGTGAAGAAAGGGAAGAGAGGACTTCTGGAAGTGGGTATGCAGCTGTGCAAGGAGTCTCCCCAACAAACACATTAGCCTGCAGAATCTCCCCCCTGCTGGCACCGGGGGATTTGCTCTCTCATGGATCCACTTCTGCTTGACCATAACAGGGCTGGCATCTATACAGCGTCTACCAACACTGAACTTGCATAGGGTTTGCAGTGGGTCCCCACGCTAAAGAACAGGAAAGCATCCCATTCCCTGCCTCCAAACTGCCCACAGACAGCATCCCGAAGTCTCAGCGATGTAACACTTTTCTCATCTTGGGAAATGTCACACTGCCCAGACCAGAAAAGCCACAAAACTGTGGATGACTGGATCTTCAATATTCAAAATCACGTTTCTCACCAACCACAACCAAGAGCACATGGCAGATTTTCAAGGTACACCGCTTGCTAAGTGACACCTGCAAAAGGGCAGATAGAGGGAAAAGGGAAGAACAGCACAAATTACAGTCCCATGCCTTGTTCAAAACTCATTTAGCAGGTTCTTCAGAGAGCAGCATATTGAACTCAGCAGTTGGGGTTTCTCCACTAACCCAAGGCAAAGAATGCCAACAAAAGACTGTTTCTGCCTTCCTAGACTTCAAAAGTTTCCCAGGAAAAATACAAGCCACTGATGTGATTCAAATGTAACATTATTTAAATGAAATATATTCAAACTCCAAGCAGCACAAGTTTTCTGAAGACAGACGAGGTTATGTAATAAACTGCAGGAAAGTTCATTTATTAACACAATATTCAAGTTCATCAGCTTGTGCTTCAAACTAAAGAAGATGCGTCCACCTGTGAGGTACACAATGAGGCAAAAATATGAGGTAGGTGCCAAAGTGGGAGCTGGCAAATGAGCGGTTTGGATTGCTTTCTTGAGTGTCAGGCATAAATTCCTAGCTCTCATTTCCTACAGCTAAAGACTGACTGAACTCTCTTCAAGCCTCTTTTCTTTGTAAGCATATTTGGAAAGTTTACTCCCCATCACAGGGAAGGCTGACTGTCTGGGAAGTACTTGTATCAGCATGCAGAAATCCCTACAGGTATGTGCTATACATTCTTGCTTTCACAGAAGACTTTTCTGTGAAAACACCTAACGAACTAGCTTAGCAGTAGCTCAAAAAGCAAGTTTTAGAGCCATATATTCCTCCTACGCATGGAGAAATTATAAAAAAAAATTAAAATAAAAATTATAAAAAACATATACTTTCCCATATCCATCTCTGGAGGACAGTGACACTCCCTTCAACTTCAAACAACTTGCAAAGACTGTACTGATATTTTAGACAGTTTAAAATAAACAACAGCAACAACCTAAATATGCTTAGTTGGGAAGTAGGACCACTGTTCTCATTCACATCAAGAAAAACTTCATCAGATGCAATATAGAGAGTGTAATTTTCTGAGATCTGATTCTACCAAAAAAAAATTATTGGGAAAGGACAAAAAAAATATAGTTTTCTGTGTGTTAAAAACAGACAAGTGACTGGTGGGAGAGAGACCTGGCAATCTGCCTTTCCCCAACCTTCCTGCTGATGAAGAAGGGGAGGAGCACAGGACAATTAGTCATGGATGGCAAACCTAGTGCATCTAACCTAGGTCTGCTCTCATTCTTTGCATAAAGAGGTGGGGGAAAGGAAGAACAGAGAGAAGACAAAAAAGAAAAAGGAGATTACATAAGCAACAGTGGGATTTTACATTGAACCCAAGTGATTCTGTCCTGGTACGGTTTCACTGCTACTTTGCTTTAATTAGGGGCATGTTTCTGAAGATGCCAAGATCTGAAGCCTGTCATCAAGTACTTACGTAGTCATCCTCATGCAGACCTTGCTTCTGAACAGAACTCTTCACCTCCAGGGAAAACTTCTCAAACTCAGGCTTCACGGTCCTCAGCAGAGTGACTGTTTGGAGGTACGAGTACGCCTTCTTGGCTTCAAGGTCGTGTTTGTCTCCCCTTCTCCAAGAGCCATTTCCTAAGGGGAAAACAAGCATATTTCCAACTCCAAATTAGGTACCATTACAGGATTGCCTTCCTTTTTCCACCCAGAAGTCCCCTCTCCTGGAGAGGAGAACTGAACCTGCTCCAAGACGCACAAAAAACCAGGCAGGGAGGAATGGCTGGTGGGAAGTAAATTTGCAAACAGAAGGACAACCTAACTCTCATGCTATCCTTGCTTATTTTTGAAGGGTGGGCTGAAGCCTAAGCATGAGAAGCCATCTTGGAGCAGAAAACATGTGCCAGATCTCAAACACAGAGATATTTAAGTTAGAAAAATTAAGGAAATATCTGTCCACAAAGTTTTTGTTATACATCACTCCACCAGCAACACTCTTGGACAGGCAGAAAGGCACCAGTGAAGTCTTTTAGTATGTAGTAAATAGTATGACCATCAACCCAAATAGGAGGCAGATGGTGCAGCTACTTTTCCCGCAGCTCTCCCACTGTGGTCAAGGAGGAAACCATGTGTGCAGTGGCTGCCAGACCAGCCCTGCTCTTAGTGGAAAAGAAACACTTAGAAATAAAATGGGATCCTGCGCCTATGCTTTATTTGCATGTGTTGTGTGTCACAGCAGAGGAACAATTTAATTCAAACCACCAGTAGAGTAATCAGATTTTTAAAAAGCAGGATAGCTGACTGGTTGCTAATTAGCAGAGGAGTCCTTCTGCCTAACAGGGCCTGACTTTGGCAGGTCCTAAGACCCTAATCTAAAGCTTCATGAGATCAATGGAAAGGTTCACATTGCTCTGAACCAGGTTTTGTCCTGTTCTACGTAAATGATAAATAAACGAGGCCAAGAGGGAACAGTGGTAGCCCTAAGCAGTGTGCCTTTAAATGCTTACAAATAATTAAAAGCCAGACAGTCATTTTATTTTTCGAACAACAGCCAAACCCCATCATGGCTAAATGAGCCAAGACAAAGACTAATGGTAAGCTCCCAGGGACGACCTGGAGGCACATGGGACCCTGAGGTGAGAGGGGATGTGGCTGCTTTGCTTTGCTTGGGTCAAGGACCATGGTGTCCTTTGGGCCAAGAGAAGCAAGCAGTTTGGGAGTGGAGATGCTAACGGAGATGGAGCCCAGGCATCAGACCCGTGGTGCTCCTTGTACAGCACCACCAGCTGCATCGCAGACCTGCAAGAGCAAATTCATGGACAGACCACCCCGTTCCCCCGAAACAGGTGAATACAGAGCCCGCGTTTTGTCCTTCCAGTACCCCAGCTCTGCTGCTGGGACTTTCCCCCCGCCCCGCCCCCCCGACAATAAATGTAATTAGGCAATTGCTCTGCTTCCTCAGAGAGCAGTGGGGAAGGAACAAAGAAAAGGGCCTTCACTTCTCCAGAGGACAAGTCTCTCTTCCTGATGCTTTTGGCTCCAGGGCAGCTCCTGTCACTCCCACAACAGGGCACCTGAGCCCTTCTACCTCTGTTTTCAACCCCAGGAAAGCCTTATTTACCGCAGCTCAGCATGATCTAGGACTGTAATCTTTATAAATACCATGAACTGATTCTTAATTTCCTTTTTTTTTTTTTTGTGGAAGTGATTTCATTCTCTTAGGAAGAAGCTCTAGATACATCTGCCTCGGTTTAGGGATTTCTTTCCCAATACAAAATCTAATTGGTCAAAATGACTTATGCCAGGACCCTATTCACTGGACCTGATGGAAACACTGGGCAGCAACTAACATCCCACCGTCCAGTTTTGCCCTCAAGGGTAGCACTCTTCCCTTCAGTGCCTCACATTGTCCTTGTTACTGCTTTTGAAAAGAAAGAAATGCACATCTGGCAATTGTAAGCTAGCACATCTTGCTAGCTTCCCCACAAGACTGTACAAGCCCTGCCGGAGCCTCAAAACAGAAAAGCCTGTGCCTCAGCTGGGTACCTGCATTTCAGAGGTGCAGTGTTCAAGGAGTAAGGCACAGACTACAGCACGGAGCTCTTTGCTATAGCTTTGTGTTTACAAACGGACATGGCTAAAAAGAGTGAGATTATGGACCCCAAAAAATGGTAGAATGTGAGTAAATTTCTATCCTGGACACTATATATATTTATTTTTTAAAATCCTGACACTGGGAACAGGGAAGGCACACTTGCATAACAGCGTTCCTAGAATAATTTACATATTTAAACCCCTTCATGGATTATTTTGTGGGCAATTGTCTTGCACAGTACTTATGTGCAATTATTGCAGCCCTGGCATTTAATACGCCTGCTCTTCTGAAAAATTTAAAATATTCAGAACAGAGGGCAACAACAAACTGCAATACAGTCATCTGAACTTAAAGGCAAAGTGCCAATTTGGCAATCACACCCGCTCTTAGATTTTGTACCTTACAAAAGGCACAAAATCTAGTATCTACAGGCAGTGGCAACAAGGAATTTTGGGGGAATTTCTCTGCTTTACTCTATTATGCTTGCTTTCCACATGTGATGAATGTCTGCACAAAAGTCAACTTCTGATGCACAGTCATTTCACTTTTCATGGGAAAAACATTCACAAAGAAACAGAAAAATTGGTTTAAAAAGAATTATTACTTAGAAATGTCAGGAAATGCCACATTCTAACTACGCTACATCAGAAGACAGACAGTTGTCATTAATCCCTTGGCAAAGCTACAGGAAGACTGGACTACCTGTGATGCAAAGGAGGATGGTGCCGAGACTCCCACACGACCGCGGGGCAAACGGGTATTGCCCCCGTCCCCGTGCCACGTGCAGGTCCCACACCAGGATGGCACAGCTCTGCCTTGTACACCGCTGAACAGAGTGTCATCTGCTGGGGGCTGCATCACGGGGACACCCACCCCCCACGGGCTGCGATGCCAAGGTCCCCTCCGGGGCAGGGTGCTGAGCCCGGGGACCGCAGCGCTGCCTCCTGCAGCCCCCGCTCCTTCCTAGCAAATACCATCCTGGAAAGCAAAACCTTTACAAAACGCAGCCGTCCACCTCCTGCAGCCACCGCTTTTACATGAGCATCCCCTGCTCACGGACAGTTTTTCTACTATCTGTCCCAGACAGCTTCAGCGCTCCCCAGGCAGTCACCCTGCGCCCACTGCAGCCCAGGCAAGGAAGTTATCAGTCGTGGGGGATGATCCATCTGAGCCGCGTGGACACCTAAGGACGAGGCGTATCGCTCTCCGGGGTCCCTACTTTTGTGCTGTGACTCGAAAGGGAGCCCAGCTCACACGCAGACTGTACCCACGGCCAGAGGAGAATCGCTGCTGATGCATTTCTACTCTAGGAGATAAAATGCAGCGCTAGCGCAGCGGTAACGACTCTGCACAGGCAGCCAGAGGCGTTATCTGATCAGTGGTTTCTCGTAAAGTCAAGCCTGCGAAGTTCCCAGGGCCAAAACTTTAGGGCTTTGTGACCGCTTTTTGCTCTGGTCCCGATTAAGGCTGCAATACCACCAAATGACTTTGCTTATGCCACAAGGGATAAAGTCACTCCAAATTCAACTCAACAAAAAAAAAAACCCTTGATTTGAACCATTGGCTTTGATCTTGTTCTGCAACTTTATCTTTTAGTTATTTACTACGTGATTTCCTTATTACGTGGCAAAACTTGGCACTTCTTTCGCTAACCTAGACGATACCCATAGCAGTATCTGTACTTCTGTAGGTATATCTACCTCTGAATTTAAACAGCTACATATATTCATTATAGACATTTTCAACAAACAGCACTGTCTACCACGAAATAATCTCAGAGGTCGTAGATGGATAACAGAACGTTTATGTAAAAGAATTTAACTTACTATTAACTGATTTATTAAACAAAATACATCATCCTTTTGTGAATTCAGTTGTTCCTGTTGGTCAGCTTTTTGAGGCTTGAAAGAAAGAAAAAAAAAAACAAACCCAAGTTTTCCTTCTTTCTCAGCACCCGCTTGGTTTTCAATTTGAAATTAATTTGTTATTGTAGCGGATTAGTTAAGGCAGCCTGCAGGGGGGAAATAATTTTCTCTGCACCTGCAAAAGAGGCTGCTCCTTTCAAAAGTCATGTTGACACTTCAACAAAACCTAGTTGCCAGGCATGAACTTGCCTCAGCTTCAGCCACCTGATATTGTTTTAACACTCAGCAAACACGTTGCTCCAGTATTACTTTGAATTCAACTGAGTCAGCTATAGCAGCTGAGAGCAGGTTTAGTCCCTGCCATGCACTGCCATAATATCAAACGTAACTGAATGGAGGTATATTTCAAAAAGAAACGCATTAAATTCATTTACATTTCAAAGTCATGTTTTAATTTAACAAATCTGATCCTTTTTACTTAGGGGGATGGAATCAGCCACTTTTTATCCACCATGCTCTAGTACATTTGAACTGTCCATGTCCCACCCAGTGCTTTCCCTTCAACACAGCTGAATATTTTTGCAGATGCAGTTTCTGATGAAAAGCTGCAACAAATTAGACGTGTGGACCCCTCAGCACAGAAATTACTTCTGGAGACCCAGGCCCTGCTGTCCACAGCCCCAGCCGTTGCTAGTGCTTCCTTCCAGCCATCTGAACAGACCACAGGCCACAGGCCAGCCAGGAGTACCCCTGCCCTGAGACTTGGCAGTCACAAGGCTGGGGATGGTCCAAGTCACCTAGAGCTGAGCACACACACTGCAGCACGGGGTACCCACACCCGGCTGCTATAACCCGTGTCTCCGTCTGGTGCTGCTTCCCCTACAAGAAGCTAAGTAAGTAACGCCTGTATTGTATGTGGCACCTTGTGATCCACCCAGTGGCAACAACAGCCACACGATCCTTTCCTGCAATGCTGTAGCCCAAGTGGAGGGTACCTCCAACAGCAGGGAGAGACAGTGATGTATTCTGGGACTCAGCGCAGCTAACAAATCTAAAAATACTACCAGGCTTACAGAAGACTTTGCAACACACTTGGGCAGGAAAAACATTACCATATGACGAGCTGTTGAAGAGTTCAATATTGAAGAAAGCGTAGTCCCCGTTGGTCATTCCTTGCCGATGAGCAGCCAACATGATGTTCCTGATTGTGTCACCGCTGGCACACATGATTACAACTGGTGGAAGAAAATGAAAAACACAGATAAGAAGCAGTTCAAGAACCTCAGGGAACAGCCTGTTAAACATGAACGCTGCCAGAGACAGTGACCCCAGCTGTCCTCCCAGTGTTGCAACAAACATGACAACACTGATGGCAAACAAAGCCAATTTCCCAAACAGCTGACAGAAGACAGGTACCAAACACAGAGAGGCTTCCTACTCCCCTGTCTTCTCTGAAAATAGTTAAAGAGAGCCTGTACGTGATCTAAGTTTTTTTACCCCTGCAACATGTGATAAGTTCTGGCATCACATTTCTTCAACTGCATGTATTTGTAGAGTTGATTGCAACCACAAGCCTCTGTTGTTACTCCTAAGTGGACATAAGACAATCTGAAGATGAAGAATTAAGGCGATAAAAGGACATTACCATTTTAATTTCCATTCCACTGAACAGTTTGGTATAGATTCATCTCACCCACACTTCAGCTATCTAAAATTTAGGTATCTGGTCTAGAGTTTGTTGCCTCTCTACAGTTAACATAGAGCAGCACCTCTGCAGCCATCCAGGGACAGTGGTATGAATCTCTCCAGGATGTGACTTCCCCTCCTGAGGCTACACAATAAGACTTGGCAACAACCTTTGATGGGACGATGAATGTTCAGAAATAGGAAATGCGAGTGCCACTTTCTGAGCGTGAAGATTAAAGGTGGTTACAAGATCAAACACCACAGAGCCTCCTTCATCACGGACCAAGAGCTAAGCAGGGGCTCCGCTGCCACATGGGGACCTACGAGCCCGCAGGTGTGCTCCGTGCAGGCACCGTGACCTGCACTGCGACAACTGTGGTTGAGAGGTCTCCTCCCCAACCTGCTGGGCAGGGGGAACTGCTACTCCCCTTGCTACCCTTTCCCTCTGCAAAGGGAAAGCCGGAATTCAGGTGAGGTCTTCAGCAACAGGGAGACACCTCCCACACTGAGCAAATCATACCATAGTCTTTTATATAGGTTCACAAGACTAAGGGCATGAAGCTCCTGACATCAGAGGGAGCTGCAAAGCATTGTACCAGCACATGCTTCAGGGCTATATCCTACAGCAAAGTCGTGAGAGATCCTGTGGGGACGACGATTTGAAACCAACTGCACGCATGTTTCCAAGAACGCCGTCACGCATGGCAGGGCTCAAAAGCTACAATAATGTACGCAAATATTTTCACTCCAACAATAAAACTGAATCAAAACCACATTCAGCTCTTCTGGGTAGAAGTGTTTGCTATTATAAGAAATGAAAAGGCCAAATCTTTTCGCACACAATGAATCTTCTCCCATCGCTTTTCTGGTTGGATGCCATGACAGGCACAAAGCTCCAGATGCGCTGCCAGCGTGAGTCACGTTTGGTACATCCCCCCACTTCAGGAAAGTTATACCATGCATAGCTCTGTCCTCCTGATTATAGCAGAGTAATATAATAATTTCCAGAGCAACAGAGCAAGACATATTTCATGACCGTTGTGAAGTATATTAGCATGAAGGAAAAGAAGAACAAAAAAGAATTTCTTACAACAAAATTTGGATCAAATCTTTTCCAGCTGCACATCAGGAACGAATTTGTCTCACAGTTCCTAATTTCAGTATAGGTGAGAGATTTCCTTTTGAAACATTTCCTTGCTGCCTCCCAATTGTCCCTTGACTTTGCCTTTATAATTGACATCTATCATAAAATTGTAATCTATAGATGGAATCAAAGAGATTCCCACAATGCCAGTAAAAAAGCTTGAGCAAAAGAAATGAAAAGAAGTGGCGGGGGGAACCCTACTTTAAAATACATTGTCACGTTTTGTAACCCTCTAAAGGAATGTAAGAAAAGTAGTATTAACTATTTGGATGTGGTTTTTAACCCAGCAGGAGAGCGAAGATTACATATTTCAAGATTCTGAAGCAAATAAGCTACAGGCATGTCTCTCACAATCTTCCAAAAATGTAATTTATGTGTATTTAATCTGCATCTCTACCTTACTATTGTGTACATAAAAATGTGTACATGCAAACACAGACAAAATGTTCTCCCTCCAGGATAATACATGCAGACCCACAGTAATTCTGATACTAGTATTCTGAATTTATTAACTAGGATTATTGACTCATCCTGCAAATACTTGAGAGTTTAATTCCAGTTAAATGCGTAAGCATTCCCTTTGCTACATGCATCCCTTGGCCTACATGCTTATGTAGGATGTATTTAAGTGCAGTCTTGGGTTTGTGACCATTATGGTAAACCTGAACCTACAGCACCAAATCTGCAGCATGGCTAACCGAGCCAACTAATGAAGTTAATTAAGACAAATGGTTAACTTTTATCATCGTGGTTTTTGATATGATTTTGTTGTGGCTCCAGGAATTGAGTCTTTTGAAGTGTCTCCAGGGACTGAGCAGGCAGTCGCTGCCAAACACGGGTGCAAGGTTGAGTGTACCCCCGCCTGCTGGACCCCGAAGAGCTCAGTGCAAACCCCCACCTAACCCTCGGTGCCAGCCTCTGCCCTGGGTCCCCACGGGCCAGCTGATGGGGCAGCTTCTTTCTCAGCCCTGGGAGTTTTGAACGTGTATCCTGATCTGCTTGACAGCCCACTTCCACTCAGAGCAGCTCAAGGAAGCCTGACCACTCAGGTGGGACCACCACCACCATCGAACTCTGGAAACAGAGAGGGTACAAGATCCTGGTGGCACGGTAGGTGCGATACAGAAATCCTTAAAAACTGGTGAGGAAACCAATCAAACAAAAATGTTTCTAGAAAGTGCTTTGGACAGTGCCATATTGCCCACCAGCCCTGCTGCCCCATGGGGCACCTCCAAGGACTTCCGAGGAGAAATGAAGACCTCATCTGGTCAGCTAAGGCACACGGTTCATCCTTCACATGGTGTGTGACTTTTAAAATACCATGACAACCTGAAAGATGCCATGAGCAGCAGGACCACCCCTCCAGCCCAGACGAATGTCCAAGGCGAGTCCTGTGGTCAGTCTTGAAAATGAGAAGGGCACAAGCAGAGGTGGAAGGGCCCCACTTGCTGCATTTTGCAGCAGCAGCACGAGGCAGAAGACAAATGAAGAGGTGAGACGGAGTAAGGGGAGCCCAGCGGGCACAGGGTGGGGGGAAAAAGTAAGACAAAACTGCTTTTGTTCAGTCATTTGCAAAACTGAATGATGTAAGACCAAAGGTCTCAGCTCAGCAAAGCATTTAAGCCCAAGCTGAAAGCAAGCCCCTCTTCCCTGACAGCACAGCCTGACGAGTGAGGTTTGCCTTTAGCCATCGGTCATGTTCCTACAGCACGGCCACAGCTCCCTTTGGCTTTTCCTGCCATAAGCTTGCTGTTATACTCTTAGCATCAGGGAAGTCAAACACACACACAGGCAAAAGTTAGGCAGATTAAAAAAGAAAAGCATCTTTCCCCACATAGCGGTTTCCTCTAGCACTTACACTTTCTTTTGTCTCCATTCTGTGTATTTCCCCAAATGGTACTTACTAGGAAAGCTCTATTTTAAGCACCTGCTTTGATGAAGAGAGAATTAAAGTGCCATATGCTATTAGACCTCAGTTATCTCACACACGCTCCCACACACGTTATTTAACAGCAACGTAACGACATCAGCAGTGCATGGCTGCTCCACCCGCAGCCTACGGCACCATTAACACCAGTTGTGCCAGTCACACAAAGCATGACCTTTATCGGTCCAATTTTGGTGTTATTTTAATGTTCTACAACCACGGATGTAAAAAGTGTAAAAAGCACTTTTCTACACCTACACCTCTTTTGGAAAACAGCTAAGGACTTTCTTTAACTTGATCCTCCAGTCCACTCCTGGAATACACTTTTTTTTTTTTTTTGCAATAACCTTATGGAGAAGCCTCTAATAAAAAATGCCTTTTTGATAAGCACGTGTATCCACATATCACTTGGCAAGACCTCACTTTAAAACATGTCTAACTACAAATTTGCACATCCTCAAGCACTTTGAGCATTTTACTACTTCAGTTCTTTTACTACTGGCCAGTTCATTCAGCCCAGAGGCGACTTTCCAAGATGTTTTTATAAGCCATTTATCTCCACAGTGTTTTGCTAACAGTTGGTGGCAATATTACCGCACACACTCACGGGTTTCACCATCCACACATCCCCCGAAATGACCGCTTCCCCTAAATGCATTTCTTATTAATGAAGTACTCGACAAGGCTCCCAACGGCAGGAGCAGGGAAAAGGACCCACAGCAGGGTGAGGAGGAAACATCTTTGCTTAGACTTTGAACTTAAAGAGAGTCACTTCAGAAACCTCACAGAATAAGCAACAGATTTGCTGCTCTGCAGATGCGGGCAATTTTGGGTAACCCAGACCGCCGGCAGAAAGCCGATTTCTTAAGACACCACAAAACCCTGTAGCATGCTCCCTGAGGGCGAGCCTCCCTCCCCACCGCAGAATGAACTTCTGCGGGCATAGCTTTCGCTCAGGGTAGGTGGTCCCCACCTGTAGGGAGATGCCAAGCCCAGGGGTGCTGACACAGCGCTGCAGAGAGTTTCCCCACGGGCTGGGACGCGACTCCCGTCCCTCCCCGGTGCTCCCGCTGCCCCAGCGCCCCATCCCTCACCCCAGCCGCCACCGAACTCCGTCGAGAAGCCAAGCCCGGCGCGCCACCACCACTCACCCCTCTCGCCGGCCTGGAGGGCACGGACGACATCGTCGAGGTCGAGGTGGCGGCTGCTCTCGTCAAAGCTGTGCACGGCCATGTGGAAGGCCTCCTCCTGGAAGACCACATGCACGCCCTCCATGGCGAAGTAGCAGCTGCGCTCAGGGTTGCTGTCGCTGTAGAGCAGCGTGGCCCGGCTCCACTGGTGGTGGCGGAAGAGGGCCAGCAGCATCTCGCCCATCTTGGCGTAAGCGGGGGCGACGCGGGTGAGGTGCGAGTACTCGCCGGCCTTGGCGCCGAAGCCGGCGGCCAGCGCCCCCGCCGACAGCATGGGCACGTCCCAGTGCGCCGCCAGCCGCGCCACCGGCGCCGCCGCGTACTCGCAGACGGGCCCCAGCAGCAGATCGGGGCGGCGGCGCTGCAGGGCCACCATGTCCACCAGGCTGAAGAGGGCGCGGTTGCCGCACGCCGAGTCCTCGTAGGTGAGCTGGAAGGCGTAGCCGGGCGGCAGGCCGGCGCCGCTCTCCCGCAGGCTCCGCACCGCGTACTCGATGGCCGGCCGCACCCGCCCCAGCGAGAAGAGGTAGGCGTCGTCCTGCGGCAGCAGCACCAGCACCCGGATCAGCTTCTCCTCCTCCGCCGCCGCCTCCGCGCCCGCGGGGCCGCCGCCCAGCGCCGCCCGCGCCGCCAGCACGCAGCAGAGGCTGCTGAGCAGCCAGGGCGGCATCGCGCCCGCCCCCCCGCGAGACGCCCCCGAGCTCCGGCAAACTTTTCGCCCCCCTTCCCCGCCCGCCTCGAAATTGTTCGGTCGTGTTTTATTTCTCAGGTGTTTGGCCAGTTCACAACCTGCCCCAGCCTGCGGGTTACGGACGGAGCATCTCGGCTCTGCCTTTCTTGTTGTCTTAGAGGTAGATTATTATGATGATGATGATGATGATGGCTATTAATTTTTGCCTTTCCCCCCGCCCGCCCCCCCCGGCCGCCACCACCGCCGCCGCCGGATCCCCCTGCGGGGCTGCCAGGCTGCGCCCTCCCCGCTTAAGTAGCGCGGAGCGACGGCAGCTCTCCGCACGCCCGGCGCGGCGCCGCCGCCTTTGTGCGCAGGGCGGAGCCGGCCCGGCCGCGCCCGCCCGCCCCCTCCCGCCGCCCCCCGCGCCCGCGCACCGCGCCCGCCAGCGCCGGGGTTGCCGCGGCCGCGGCGCGGAGGGCGTGCGTATCGCGTATGTAGCGCTTATGGCGGCACATACATCTACCTTCCTGCTCGGCTGCTGCCCTCCCTGCCAAGCGAGTCCCCGCGGTCAGGGTCGGGGAGTAAGCATTGCAGGTTTGGTTTTTTTGGGGGGGGAGGCGGGGGAGATGTTGCTTCAGCCCAGTTAAGCTGCGTTTAACTGCATATCGGAAGTATTTGGGACATACCCCCAGTGGCTCAGGGGTCGGTGCTCGGCAGGGCTGGGGGATTTGGGGAAGGGAGGGTGTGGCAGCATCGGTACTAGGGGGTGCAGGCAGCACCCCGAAGGGTGCTGCGGCCGGTTACAAGTAGGGCTGCCCGGTCCCCAGCTCCTCACCCAGAAAAGGTGCCGGTGCTCCGGGACGGCATAACTCGATGGGGAATCCGGCACTGCATCCCTGACCCCTGCCTGTATCCCTCTGGGGTCTTTCTGAGACGCCCCCCCGCCGCCATGTCAAGAGGGCCCAGATGCAAGTTTTCTGTCACTGGCCACCCCCTGTGCCTCAGAGACAAAATTTCATGATCCCAAGCAGCAGAGGTTTCCCCAATGAAGGAGACAAGTCCTGTTCTGAGATTATTTTCTTGGGGAAAAAAAGGAAAGTAACTTTTTATCTTGACAGTACTGCATCGTCTGAGCGTGTTAAATGCATCCCTGCTCAGCTCTACTTAACTGGCCATGAAGCTGCTATGCTTAAAATTTTGTCAGTTATCCATTTAAAATCTATACTCCTGTTCTGGAATAAAGTCAAGGCAAAATGTGCAAAATATTTTGTGAAAGAGGGTTTGAAATACCTGATGCTGTATGACAGCAAAATCCTAAAGGATGGCCCTCTGTGGAGTTTCCTTTGCCTTGTAACGGCACACATCCTCAAACCCAGAGCAGGGCTGCACTCTTTGGTGTATTATGGTTGCCCAGAGAGTGCCAGGTTTGCATTCAAAAGGTGAGTGAACAGCTCCTGGCTTTACAGAAGGGGTTTGTTTAGTTCAGCACAGAGATTGTTGTCAGGGCAGAACATGTAAACTTACTTTTGTTGCTGCCTTCACTGTGCAGTCTATGAATGGGAAACTTGCGCTCCTGGGGTGACCATCTGCTCACCTTGAAGATGCCTCGGTTAAAAAGAAAAGAAAACTGCAAGCGCTTGTGCAATTACAACCGAGAAGTGGAATGAAAACAGCAGATAATGTGATGTACAGAAATAATCATCAAAAAAATATTTTTTTCAGGAACATTTACCTAATGGGGCTTGGTAAAATAAAGAAGCTCAGAAATTCAAAGATGGGTAGCGTCTCTGAGAAATGTGCCTCTCACGTAGTTTTATTTGATTACTGAATTGAACTTCAGAGTGTTCTTGAAGATTACATAAACATCCACCCTGGTGAAGCTGGTTTTGTGTGTTCCTGTACTGTAAGTTATGTCAGGCATTTTTTGTTGTAAATGACTCCATACAACATAGCGGAGATTAAGCAGAATGTTACAATATACAACACGCCAGCCATCTTCACCACAAAGCTTGCAAAAACATTTTCTTAAGACACATTTTGAAATGCTGACCTTTGTAGTCACTGCTTTATGGTGACCCTACAGATGTGTTTACAACACCGAAATCTGGACAGATCTCTCTTGATTCCCTCCTTCCCCCACGAGGATATCTTTTTCATTTTACGTGTGAGCTCTATACTTTCCTAGCTGTCTTTTTTTGAGTGTAAGCCTTATAATCACAACGGAAGAGATTGTAAGCCCATAAATCACAGGGCTGCCATCCCTTCACACTGGCTGCTCCTTGTGAGGTAAAGTACTGCTGGGAATGAATAAGAGTCGGAGAAGCAGGGCCGCATGAGGGGAAAAAGAAACAAAAGGCATCTAGCCAGTACTGTGTATTAGTAGTAGCATCAAGACCAATTTTGATGCTTTCAGGAAAAGATTTGGCCCCCCGCAGCATGAGGGGGCCTGAGCAATTGCATTCAGCCTTACGGGGGTCACAGTGTCAGGAACATTTCGGTTGTTCCCCTTCACCCTAAGCAGTTTTATAAAGAAGAATCCCAGCCTGTGACTGATTTATTTTTTGAGCTAGAAAGTTATGCATGAGAATTTACTTGTTAATCCCAGTTCAAAATGTCACTTAATCCACTTCATCATTAGTTCACTTACAGTATTTTCTATAGCTATAAATCCAACATTTCTCCACAGACATTATTTTTTTCAGCTACATAAATGCTTTTGAACAGGAACAAATCCTGCAGTTGTGAATCAGTAGCAGGCAGAATGCCCGCAGACTGCAGCGAGCAGTTTCAGGCTGGCCCTTTAGGACTCGGGTCATTTCAGACACAGGCTATTTTCCCCCCAGAAATAACTCAAATCAAGAATCACTTGACTTGCTCAAGCTGGCATTAGCAACGGTCTGAGCAGCCTGTTTGCAGATTAAGAAAATGCTTCACAGACAAGTTTGCTGAAAACATAGTCCCCCCTAGAGGTTGAAAAGATGAAATATTTTAAATCATCTGTACTGCAAATCTATTCTGCTATTCAGACTTCAAGTTCTTTCCTTGTTTTTCAGGAAATCTGTTCTCTTTTTATTTCAAGGAATCAATATTCTAGAACACACCTAAGGGATTTCATACTGTGACATGATGGATCTGGGTGTCTCTTTTAACGTCTTGTGGTCTTACCTTTGTACACTCATGTTATGTAAAAATGCAACGCAGCTTTTAGGTGAAAATATTGCAGCATGAAAGCTCAAGATGAGCAGATCTGATGCTAAAAAATACATGGAAAGGGGACATATTTACTTGATCTTCTTTTAATTGACACCAACTTCTGTGTAGGTATGTATACACGAACTACAAAATGACAAAACAACAAACAGAAACCGTAAGCATATATGTACAATACATATGTAATAACATTTTGCAGAACTCATTACTCTTGCTATTATAACAGCTTCCACTTCACAGCACAAGGTAAGGTAAAGGCGGGCAGGTAGATGTCATTTTTATTTTACAAATAGGAGAGAACAGAACTTGGGAAGGGAAACTGTGATGTCCCAGAGGTCTAGGGTGATGTCAAGATCATCCCTCCACTGCACTGCTTATCTTCACTACTGCTGCTGAAATCATGGCTTGATGGTCCTCAACAGTCACACAGTGCTACAGGTACCCATCGTTTCCCACCGGTACCGAAAGGTAAGCTGAGATCCAGGCCCATGAGAGATGTGCTGTTCAATTACATAAAAGCAGATCCTAGGATGAAAAAGACTGACACCACCCTGCCCAATTAGTTGCAGATTCTGCTCATGTGCCCAGGTTGTATTTCAAAAGCGCTTACTCTTTTAAAACATACAGATTATGGGGCTAAAAGCCAACACGATATATATTTATGTAACCCAATCAGTACTTGCTGTGTTTCCTCACATCTACAGGGTTATATTGAATGTAAGGTAATGGGGTGAACGACACAAATCAGGAAATCTTTGCAGAGACACAACATTCAAGGCAAAATGCAGGAGAGCTGCCATGGCTTACAGAAAAATACTGCTCACAGAATTGTCATAGGAGGCCCCAGTTTGCCATAAGAAGAATTATGACAGATATGCATGCTAGGGACATACCCCGATTTATCAAAATTAGATTACTAACAACGGGTATGGGTTAGAGCAACTTCAGAAGGGCCCAAATTCATACCTTGGGACTGATACGGTATAAATCACAGTCAGCAAGTGTGTCTTCAAACAGTCTTATTTCTGTGCCCTGTATAGTTGTAGCGAAGGAACTGGATCCATACCTTCATTTCCATCAGAAGACTTTGGAGACTCCCTGAAGCACCACCCTTCACTGCATGCAGAAACAACATTAACAACCTTAAATTAGAGATGTCTCATTAGCTGTTCCATGATACACTTTCAGTCACCTCATTTCTTCTCCCCTTCCTTTTCAGGTCAATCCATTTGGCATTATAGCAGGGATAAATCATCTCTGACATCTTTTATGTAAGAAAAAGTTGAAGATAGGCAATTGATTTGCTTGTGAAGTTGTAAGAATAACCCCATTTTACAGTAGCAGTCCATCAAGACAGTATGTTGGAATTACATTCCATGTTTCCTTTCCAATTAATGCCCTAGTCTGTGTGAACAATAAACCGTCTACCTTAGTAATGAATGTGTCTAAATATATGATACATTGCCAAGGAAATGTAGGCCTTATTCAGATTCATGTTAATTTTAAAATATGGGGAAATAATTTTTCATTTATATGAAAAAATAAAATTGTCACTAATTGTATATAATGTTTTTCAGTTTCTAATAACTCATACCCATCTCAGGAAGGTTATCCTGTGATAACTGCAGGAAGAAACACTGCGAATTCTATGAGGGACAGGCAAAATCATCTTTTGAAGTGTTTCAAAATAAGAACAGTGTGCAGAAGATTATATTTCTATTGGAAGTTAATTTTTCTTCAGTATTCCTACCAGTTCCAAACTGAAATAGTTGCTTTAGGGATTATTACAAAGCACGTTTTTCTCTCCCTCCCTATGACTAGTATTAATGAACAAATAATTACCTGTACTTCTGCAGTTAAGGCATGTCTGCAGCTGCCACAGTAACTTTGCCACACCTATGCTTTTCATTTCCAAAATGAAAGAAAGCTAAAAAAGACCTGACGATGGAAAAGGTTCATAGTTTTCAACAAACACAGCAACAAGATATCTTAGCTATTACAGTATTGTTAGCTCTACCTACTAGATATTGCTTGATATTGCCCTTTATATACTGGCATTACATGCAGCCATTATATATAAACTGACTCTTTTCATTTTAGTTGAACAATAACAGTTTGGGTTCAAGTTTGCAGAATGTGTGTCTACCATAGCATTTTTTAATTGTTCTTATTCTAACTTCAGCTGGAAAATCTTGGCCATTCCTCAAGAGCTTAAGGAAATATTCATTGCCTTACATCTACAAAAAACTGGCAACTTCTTTTTTACTTCATCCCTCCAATCTGGGAGGGGCGTGGGAGTGGTGGAGGAGAGAGCCTGTGTGTGAGGGACAGGCACATGAAAATGTGCCATTTAACCAGGTTTGAATTCCAAGGTTAGGAAGACTGCTGTTCCTACGAGAAGTCCAAGCAGCAAAAGGTTAACAGCATAAATCCAAGATTTTTTCTCCTCGTGTGCACCATCCCCTTGCAACTTGCTTATCATGTTGTACCTGCACTGTCTGTCCCCAGCAACTGAGCTTTATCTCCATCCCAACCCTGTACCCTACCAGTGACCCAATGGCACATACATGGCACCAACAGGGATGAATACGCTTGCTTTGGGCCAGGACTTAGAGGGACCTCAGCTACTCCAGACTCCTGCATGAGGGTGCCAGAAATAACACTGGGAAGCCTCATTCTGTTTTCTTTGTATAGCCCAGGGGAAAGCTGGACTGATTCTTCTGCCCCCTCCTGAGACATCCCAGCACTGGCCATTCTCCAGCTGGGCACAGCAATTCCTATCTGTGTCCTACCACAGATTTCCCAAAGCACTTTACATGCTTCACAGAAAGAAAACATCTTGGGTAACAGGAACATATCCTTACATTTTATATTCAGTTTGGACCATTTTTTTTTAATGGTTATGATTAATAATAAGAAAGTATGCTATATTTGCATGGTATTTTAATTATAAAACTGTGCTAGGGAGAACTTAGTCTTCTTATCATGTAGAGGCGTGTGTCTCTCGAACTCAAACTCAGTCCAGCATCCACAAACTGTACCCTCTGAAATTATACTGGCAGCAAGCAGCAGAATAAACAAAAGTGTAAGAGTTCAAAGGCCAACAAGAAATCATGGACTCATTTGTTAATGTGGCCTTAGCAAAAAGAACCAGATAAGCATTAATTGCAAGCATCAACTTTGAAGGTAATTAGCTGCCAATAAAAGTCACGAACACCCATTCAAATGCAAGTCATTCCATTCTCACCATAAAATTTGGTAGATGTGTGTGTGGTGCGTGTGTGTTGTGCTACCACAGAGCTTGCATGGTGCTGAACCAGTGCCAAACATGGAGCCAGAGAATGTAGACAAACACTCAGCAGCAGCGCAACACTTGTGAGTTTCCCTGAAAGACAAAAGAGGCAAGTTGAAATGACTGATCAGGCTGAGCATAACCCAGGTCACAGGTAGAAATAAGAGGGTTAGGCCTTAAAGGCAATGGAGTATGGAATTACTCATAAATCCACAAATGAAGAAGGGCACTGATTGTATAGCAGTTATTGATGTGGTGCAGGTGTCATTTCTGTACTACATAGAAAGAAGAGCCAGTACTCTTTTGGGTGTATTACAAATCTATGAGTAATACAATGCTCTACTGTGAAAGTTGTTTTGTGGTGGTGAAAACAGTTAACAGAGGCTGTAAAATAGAGATCTTAATTTTGAGCCAGTCCCAGGTGCTGATCAATCGAGTTTAAGTCTTTTCTTTATTTATACAGAAATTGCTTGTAAACGCTAAGTGTAATCGAAGTATAAACTCAACCATCACCAAACTTCAGGATTTTGATTCGCTTTATCTCTTGAAAATATTTAATGTGGTACCGCCATTAGAAGGCTATGCCTGATCAAGTGATTTGTCATCAACTGAACTTCAAGAAAAAAGGAACAGGATTCCCAAAAAGGCAAAAAACAGTGGAGTTCCACGTTTTTGCAGCAAGATTAAAATTGCAAAAAAATGCTGAAAAATTTTGATTTTTCCCTTGAAAGTCTTCGCAAAAGAAGCTCCTTGTTTATGGGTCCACAGACTAAACCTATGCCTGAAACTTTGAAAGCAATCATGCATTACAAGGAATAATTGCATTATACTTTGGATAAAATATTGTCTGGCTCCTATCGCTAAGTGAAAAAGTATGTCTGTTTATCTTTCACTCTAAAAATCCCTAAACAGCAAAATGCAGTGCACAACAGGACTTATATTGTCATTCTGTAAAAAAATATCCTGAACAACTGGAAGCAGGTGCCACCAGTAAACACCTCATATCGCCACAGAAATGAGAGGCCAGTCCGCCAGACTCCACTGACTTGACTTGAGCTCTACAAGGGTACTCCTCAGAAGTGTTGGACGTCCACAAAGTGAAAGTTATCTTTCCTTTCTTTTCCATAAATAGCAAAGATTAAACTTCTCGTCATGGATGTTCAAGGAGGAATAATACTTCTTGTCCGCTCTCTGCCACCCCAGACAATGTACAACATGGGCAAAATGCAGCTTTACACAGAGCAAACATTATTTACATTAGTTGTTAGTCCCTTACAGCATATGCATGGTTCCACTGAAGCCTATAGAAGGACATACTGATCATAAGGTGACAACAAAACCTTCAAGATAGCCTTTATTTCTAAGAAAGATGTTTTTGCATTTATGGTCGATTTAAACAAAGTAACCCCACACTTCTTCTGTTTTTCCAAGTACTTTCAGAGATGAGAGTAATATTTAGAAAGCAATTATTGCATACTTTTTAAAAGTGTAACCTTATAAAGTACCTTGGACTTATATTGCCTCTCTCCAAAATGCACCTTCCTCTTCCACCTAGGCTACATTGGATTTGTAAGAAAGATTAACTTTTTCTAGGCAACCAGTTTCTATATTTACAGATAATATCTGGGTATAGAACAGACCTTTTATGCCAACCAAACTAAATTAGAAGGATAAAACATATTGGTCTGGATCAACAATCAATCAATCTGTGATTTTCACTTTTGTTTTAATTTCCATGTCTTAGAACAACACCTACAAAATTTGGCCCCAGGATTTTGCTAGTGTAAATCTTGGATGATCACCCCTGAAGTGCACAGAACAATGGCAACCTTGTTCCTCGTGCATTTGTCTCCATCGAAGAACCACATCATAGTTTGAGATAAGTAGCAAGTGCTGAAGTACAAACGTTTGCTGTGCCTTACCAGCACCATAGCAATTCTGTCAAGAGTACTTAAAAGGCTTTGGATAGCAAAGATAATTTCTGCTCAAGTTTTAGTTAAGTCTACAATAGGTACCCATATTGCTTGTAAAAGACATATTAGAAAAATTGTCATGTGCCCCTCAAAACCAGAGTTGGGATCAGACATCCCAGTTCCACTGTCAGCCAAAGAGTTGGATTGCTGTTATGTTTTAACCTCAAAACAGGAACTATCTTGATGTGCTACTTTCACATGTATTCCCATATAAATGGAACAGAAGTCTCATAACATAAGACATCTATGCTTTGGCTGGATGTTCAGCACTACAGGCAGTATCACTTTACATAGTAATATCAGCCCAGGAACTGATTAATCTTTAAAAATATTCTGAGGGAAAATGTGGATTAATTTTTAAGCCAGATCAGTTCATTGATATGGTTTGCAGTTGTGTCGGCATGGCAGAGCAAGAGATCTGAAAGGACAGCGGCAAGCTGCCAGAGACGTGAGGCACGAACTCTTTAGAATTGGCATTAGCACTGAAATCTCTGTATGTCTTTTCTCTTGCATGTTAATTAGTGATTAAATTATTGCAAAAGCATGGAAAAAGACACTTTTAATACTATTGGCAGATCTTGTTCCAGTGAGTAGATTTTTTAAATATTTCATTAACTAAAAATATGTGCTTCGGGAGTTCTGTCATTTCCATCTTATTAAAGCACTAAGTGATAAAAAATTAATGTATGGACTTGGTGGAATACACATTTGTCATTTGTTATGACAAATGACATCACATGAATGGAATGGGAACACATAAGATTACCAAGAGAGGAGAAAGGCTGAAGGAACAGATAAGTGGATGGAGGAAGACACGGCAGAGTAATGAAAACAGCACAGAGAAAAGAGTGGGATAGCAGTAGTCAATAAAGTGTTATGCACCAAAGCAAGTCAAAAGAGGACATCTGACACTTAATGAAGAACGGTTCATTTCATACATTAGTTAATGTCACTTAATTTGACTGAGATGGGTAAGAGGTCTACAAAAAAAAGGATAGAGGTTCTAGTTCCTGCTAGGAGGCAGGAACTCGGCATTGCAGAACAGATCACTTGTTCAAGCTGACAGAAGCAGAAGAAGAGGAAATGGAGGTGTCTTCATCCTCTCTGCAAAGACAGAGGTATTTTGGAAGTGTGGCTTCATTTGTGCACTAACCAACCTCTAGGAAGTGACATCTTCTTTATGTTCCTAAGACTCTACTGCTACTTTCCGTTAGTTGAGTGTTTTGCTTTTGCTGGCATCATGAGTAAGTGCTTTTATGACATACACACACACACAAAAACAATTACTGCTTGAAAATGTTTAACTCATTCTCCTGTATGTGCACTTGTAGACTAAGGTCAAAAGGACGGAAACATTCCCATATTTGTAAAAAAAACAACCCACCTCTTTCACATCTTTTGCTGCCAAAGCAGACAGAAAGAGCAAACATGCAATTGTGGAAATGTTAGCAAGAATTAGACCTCTTTCTGAAAAAGTAGCAGTTTTACACCTCTTTTCTCCTCTTAAATTTTCCCAGCAGCTTTCACATAAGAAAACAAGGACAGCAAATATCAGGTTTTAATTCTTTTTTTCTTCAATTGTTGCACCATTCGTTTTTAAAGCTAGACAGATCTTTTTAGGAAGATGGGTTTGGCCAACTTTTTTAATCTCAAAGGCAGTCAGGACCTGGTCCAATGTAGAACAGAGCAGAGCAACACCCCAATGTAATATGTAGCTCAAGTGGAACTGTTCTGGTTTTTGTGTACAACTGTTCTTGCTGAAATCAATTGGATTGTCGTGAATCAAAAGAAACAGGGGAAAAAAGAAGGCTAGAGGTCATATTCATTCTGGCAGTAGCTGGTCTGAAAGAAGAGGCTTTGGGGACTGGTTTCCAGCCCCTAGCTGTCTGGCTGGCTGGGTCCTGTGGCCAGACTTCACTGCCCTTCTAGATATGCCACGACAACTGCATGTGTAGCTGCTGCTTACCCCAATTCTGCCAGTATGATTTGAGTGTAAAAGGTGTTTCTGCTAAACGAGGCCAAGGAGCGGCTCCACATGAAGAAATGCCAAGAGACTGGAGGGGGTGATAATTTCTGGTGTAGTGCAGAAAATAGCTCCAGGTGAGCTGCAGTAACAAATTTCTTATCCCAAAGCAGCTGGACCTAAGATGGCATATTGGGCTTAGGTGATCTAGAAGATAAAATAAACATATATGTAGACAATATCTTTTTTTACCATCTTTCCTTCTCTTGTGGCTTACCCTTTGTGCCAACATTAAACAGTACCCTCGTTTAAAGGGGCGATTGACCCTATGATATTTGTGAAAGGAAAGCTTTATGTACAGAGCCTAGCAGCATAGGCAGTGTGAGTACGTGCCACATATGAACAATGCAGTGCTTTCCAGGTATGGGAGAATCACATGAAGGCAGAGCCAGAATCGTGACAAATGAATGGGGAGATATCAGAGAGACATGAGAGCAGTAAGAAGTGCAGCTAGGTGTGACGATAATGACTTTATTGAAACAAAAAGGTCTGTATTAGTATAAATTGCATTAGTTTACTGACCACTTGCATGATTAGATGAAACTGGCATAAATGTTTGAAAAACATGTACTTTAGAGCGGCTATCAGTCAGCCTGTGTTAAACCAGAAGGATATTTCAATCTGATTTCAGCCTTTGTTTGGTTCTTGTCCAATAAGTCATTAGGTGTATGAAGGAGGAAAGAGTACATGCTAAAAATCTGCGAACATGTCAAGATGAAAGAGGGCTGACACATACTTTAAAATTTTGATGATCATAACAAACTGGAGAGGTAGTTTGAAGTCAAACAATCAATTTAATAACGTCCAGTGCTTTGCCCATCAGGAAAGTGTACAGAAAAGCAGAATAGAGTACAGAACAGAGCTGCAGAAAAGATTCTGCTCATCCTAAAGGCCCACGAACTGAAGGCGAGTGAGGAAAATGATGCTGGTATATTAGCTGAAGTGCTGTATGTTAGGTCTGAGCAATAGCCCTCTCTGTTCTGCAGGAGTGCTATGTTTGCTTTTGAGCATTATTGGTTTTGAGAGAGACACAGGAAAACTGGAGAGTTCAGAAGGGAAGAACCAGAGTCTGGAAGTGTGTCCCCCTGAGACAGGATCAAAAGTTAAGTTTGCTTAGTCTAGGAGAGAGAAGACTGAAAGGAGATGTTGTGGTCCCTCCATATGGAGCAGATGTTTTCAAGATAGTGATCAGTTGTTTTTCTTTTCCATGCTATTGCCAAGATGTCCCATCCCATTCTTCCAGGTAAACTGTGAATAAAAAACCCCCTTGTATCTCCCCTTGGAATATCTTTTTCCTCTGATCAGCATCTAACAATGGAGTCCCTTAGGAATCCATCTTCTGGCAGCTACTGCTACGGAGAGTATTCTGTCCTCTATCTGTGTAGTTATAAAACCTTGAAATGATTTACCAGTTTAGTATTAGTTTTCATAAAATTCCAAATACTTCCAAGTGAAGAGAACACAAAGAAAAAAGACTTTATATAACTTGTCACAAGCGGTTAGATAAAATTCACAGTTAAGATGTCCCTGTTTTCATCAGCTTTCATGTGTTTCTTTATTTGAAGTAATGTTACTGGATTGTGTCCACGAAACGTCATTAAAATGGGATGGTTGTGAGAAGATCACCAGAACATTTGAGTCATGGCTAAAAAGAGAAACCCAGAACATACTTTGCAAATAAAATAAATTTCACTGTAAATGTGTGAAATTAAGTCATAACTGCAATGAAAAATACGGTCAAAGGAAACAAGACCCTAGAATGCAACATCTGCTTTCTCTGTGTTGTCTGTCATTTCCGCTGAAAATTGTCTGATGGAGCACTTGCAAGAGAAGCTAATACAAGAATTTTTTGTCCTTTGGTATTTGGAGATCATTTCCAGTGCTATGGAGTATGATGGAGATTGTTTGGAGTAAGAAATTGAAGTTGGAAAATCGATGGTTATGGACTGTACCAAATGAGTGACTCAGAAATGCATCCCTTGCTTCTAATCGCATTATGTAGGAAATTCCTCCATGTGCCACGTCATGCCATGGCATGGAGGAGACTGCCCACAGAGAAGATGAAGGAACAGTTTGGTCTCTGTAACACACAAATCACTACTTTTTCTGGTAAGAGTATCCAGAAGGATGTCTCATCAGGCTAATTATTTTTTGTGGAAAACTAAACACACTAAAATGTACCATAATATTTCTTTGTTAGGGAGAAAAGGTTACCAAAACTGTATTTTGGATTATGCAAAATTCCATTATATGAGCAAAAAGATTTTATACACTAGAATAGCTTGGTGATGTTCAGTTATAGTAAAAGTTAGTTTAAATTTAGGTACAAAAAACAAGGGTGCATCCAAGAGCCAGAAGTTTGGGGAAAGTGTTGTATCAATTGGATTTTTAACATTAGTTCTTTGTAATAGTTTAAGTCATGATTAAGGACAGTTAAGGACATGTGATTTTAATTTTTTTCGGTTTATCAGCCCTCCTCCTCAGTATATGAAATTGCTAAGATTTTATTTGCCTTCTTAAATGACTGCTGCCTCACTGTTTTATATTAACCAAAGAATAGGAAATGGAAGGCCAGAGCTCTGAATCCCAGTCTCACAGCCTAGTCACAAGACTGAGAGTGGAGACCAGAGTGGGAGTCACAGATCCACACAACTGCAGACAGCACATCTTTTTTCTGAGACCAGTACCCAAAAAAGATTTAAATGAAAAACAAACAACGGTTTTATGTCTTTAGGTGCAACGGGAAAATAGGAGTAATCTGCTGTAATACTGTGAAAAGGGGGACAGTTTATCCTAAAGGCAAAGATTTGGAAAAGTATCTTAATCCTAGATATATCAGTTGGGTTAATAATGTGCCCCCCAAAATTAAATGTATGAGCTCTATGAAAAGAACACAGTAGAGACCTGAGTTTAATTGAATGTATGCACACCTACTACTTTTCATAATGTGAGATAGCAAAATATTGTTGACTCCACTATAAGTATGCTAAAACTTGGTAGCCAAGTTCAGTAGGGGTAAATCTGAGATGCAGGGGAAATGAGTTATCATTGTTATGTTTGTTATGAAGAAGAAGAAAGCCAAATCTAGTTTTACTACAGAAAAAGGAAAGAAAAAAAAAATCATCCAGGATTCAGGACTTCTGTTATTTTCACAGGTATTTTAATTTAATGTCAACTTCATTTATTTATTTAACTTCATGTGTTGTTAAATTTCTTAATCTAGGTTTCAAAGCTTGCTATACTGGATTTATAAGAAGTCTACTGCTTTGTTATATCAGCCCAGGTGAAATTAATACAGCAGAAAACAGCACAAAAAGATTTCAATTCTCAAAGCTGAGATTCCTGTATTTGCATGATTTTGTAATGGGAGCTGATAGCTCTTCGCTTGGTGTGGGCTCACAGAAATCCATTAGGCCTTGAACTCAAATGATACATTTTGAACACTGGATGTAAGTGGGTGGCTTTCATAAAGTTTGATTTTCAAATTAGTTGGGAGTTTGCAAAGTTAGGAAATACTCTACAGTGAATAGGGTTGATTTAATGTTCACCAAATATAAACAAACCCAGACATTTTACAGAAAGGCCCGTGCTGTAGCACAAGTTAGATGGGTTTCCCTAGAGCAGCTGGTGCAAGTAACTGGTGTAAATGTGGTACAGGTTGTGAAATATTTTTCTTAAAATATCATCTGTTTCCCCTTCCTCAGTTCTTTGTATGTTCATTTACCATTTGTTTCTCACTATTTTTTTATTCTCGTCTCCATTTTAAAATTCTGATTAGCTTTTTTTTATATTTTATTTTCTTAAATTTTGATTATTTTTTCAAATTTTGATTTTAACTTCATTTTGATTTTTAGTTTTCCCGAACAAAATATAAGCCAAACAACACTGCCATTCCAATCGAACTTTCTGACTATGTTTTTTCCAACAAACTTCAAATGAAGCAGAAACATCCATTCATTCACCTGGTGATAATCATTAAAGAGCACTGAAATCAATTTACATTGGCTTAGAGTCCGGTTGAGTTCAGTTAACACATCTTTAAATACGCTGTTTAAGAGCGAAGCCAGTAAAACAGTCATTCAGTTTTGTATTTTGTGCCATAAACCCTGTTCTCTAAAGCCAAGAGCTGTGAGCGGGGGATCCTGCAGAATGAGCGTCTTACCAGCGCAGCATGTTTCGCTGCTGCCATCTTCTGGCAAAAGGGACAGTTCTCCCGCAGTTCACCCGATGGCTTTTGAAATCCCCAATCATCTTTTCTCTAATAGTATCAGTACAAGGTTTTCTTCATTTTGGGGTTAGATAATTTATCTGTAGATTTTGCAATGTGATGTCTCTTAGCCACTGAAAGATTTTAGAAGATATTGCAAACCTGAAAATTATTTAAAAAGAAATATCCTTTCTGTTACTAAACATTGTGTTGCTACACAACATCTTGCATATATTATTAAATGTAGCTGTTTAAGAAATGTTGTTGCCAATATTTATGCTGCTGGTATTTTACTTTTGTACAGCAAATAAATTATTCAGGTCTAGACCTGATTCTGTGTTTAAGTTCATATTGACTACAACTTCCTGGTTTAATATTTAAAAAAATATAAAAACATTTACATAATTTTTTAGGCCCTTGCATTTGTGGTCAAGTAATGTGGTGATGTTCTCTCAACCATCCTTCAGCCCTGCATAACTGCTGTTGGAAAGCTATACAAAACTGCCCATTTTTCCTGAACTTTTTCTTGCAGTACTTAAGTCCGTGGGGTGTGAGGTGCTCTGATGTCCATTTAAGCACATTTTAGCCAACTGAAACATTCTAAAATCCCTGATCATTATTGCAGATGAAGAAGCAGCGGCTGTTACAGGAGGCAGAAGTGTCAGGTACTCTGCAGTTGGCCAAGGTCCAAGGCAAGCCATAGCCCTCACCCCTGATCTGGACACTTCAAAGTAAGGTTCGTATGCCAGGATTTCTTGAAAACATGAAATCTTGTAATAAACACCTTTTTTAAAACTAGGCTACTGTACAAATTCATCAAACACACCATGGGCCTTTGGACATGCCGCTCTGCAAGCCCAGGGCCACCATGAGAATGTGCTGAAAGTAACCTTCCTAAATGAAAATATAATTATATAAAAAGAACAGCTGGGAGAGAAGGGGAGGAAAGCATGGCTACAAAGCAAAAAGCCTTGTGCCTGAATATCACAGCCTGTTCTTAGGGATGTCGGTAGCCTCCAACCCCCTGACGCTGAGCCCCCCTTCAGGACGGGGCTAAGATCAGCCGCACTCCTGCTGTGCAGGTCTGACAGATTCTCCCAAGAATCTCTTCCACTATCCCCGCCTCCCGGGAAATCAGAGATTGGTCAATCTGATTATTTTAGTCTCCTTTGCAAAGAGTGCTCCCATTCGTTCATCCATCCTTGACTGAATCTCTGCCTCAGGGCAATGGCAGCTGGGTCTCCCCGAGTGCCACCCCGTCCCTCAGCCTCCTTGCCACCCTCGTGGGGCCCTACGGCCATGCTGGCAGGGGAAGGCTGGGTACCGTTCTCCCCGCAGCAGCGAGAGGCGCGGGGGTATGGGGACACGGGCCTCGCGGCCCCGCTTTCAAACCCCCATGGGTGCTGACAGGGTCTCCGCTATCTTGAACTGCTGGGGCCCCTCACAGGCCGCCTCCACCCTTGCTGCGCCGTCGCCCCGGCCACACACCCCAGGGCGGCCCGGCGTGGCCCTCTGGCCCCATTGGCCGGACCCCGCGACTCAGGCCGCGTCAGTGCGACCGCCCCCGGTTGCATCAGCTGCGCAAGCCGAGAGGCGCCTGCGCGGGGCCATTTCCGCCCCCTCCCCGCTGCGCCGGGAGGTTCCGCGTGCGGCCATGGCGGGTGCTGACTGCCAGGTGGGCCCGGTACCGCGGCGAGGGTCGCGCCGGAGCTCTGGCTCCCTCCTCCGCGGGCCGGAGGGCGTCCTGAGGCGGGGCACCCCCTTCTTCGGGCCTGGAGGGGGGTCGGCCGTCAGGAGGACGACTGCTGGCGGCAGGAGGGAGCTAGGCCTCTTCCCCCTTACTCTTATAGTGGGGCGCCGGGTGTTTCCCCATCTCCGAGGGAGCAGGGTGGAAGGGCGGTGGGATTTACCTGAAGGTAGAGTAGGGAGCTGCGCTGGCGTTGCCCGGGGCGAAGGGCTCGGGTCCCTTCGCTGGTGTGTGGAGCTGGCTGGGGGAGTTAAAGCGCCGTGGGTGTGAGTGACTGCTAGAGAATGAAGAAATGGTGCTCGCCCTCCTCAGGTGAATGCTGGGGAAGAAAAAAAGGCAGACTGCGGAAAGAAAAAAGTGAAGGAAGGGGCCGGCGATGGAGGGCGGACGGAGGTGAGCTGCCCTTGTGCCGTGGCGGGGGGGGGTTGAAAGATGCGGTCTTGCGTACTGCTGGAGTTTATCCCTCTGAAGTGTTTTGTCATGCATTACAGTTACTCCTTTTCCCACTATTTTTTATTTTGCTAAAGTTTTCCATGAAGTGACTTAGTTGCTTTTTACACCTGTGTAATGGGAGAGCAGCTATGATTTCCATAGTTGCTCTTTTCACTGTGCCTCTGTGTGCTCCAGGAGGTAGGCAGCAGAACTCTGGGGTGAGGAAAGCGGGCATAAGGTGCTTCGTCTTTTCTGTCGTCATGGTGGGTAAACACAGATCTCTCTGACTGTGCACAGAGAAGGCCAGCTGCTGCCCAGCACTAATCCTGAGCCAACTGCATAGCTGTATAAACTTGGTTATGCCCAAGCTGATAGCCCCGATGGCATTATATGACATGTAGACTGGAGTCAGTTGCTGTCTCAGAGTAGAGGTGTGCCCTTAGTTTTTTTGACCTAATAAGCAAAATCTATTTTTATGTTGAACTTCTACAGTCTTTTCAAATTGATTATTATCCTTGTGTAGCTTATTAAACAGGTGTTTAATAAACTATGTAGTAGCTTATTACCATATGTGTGATTTGTTAAACAGGTGTACAGTGGTACATTTCAAAGTAATAGTTTTCATTAAGCTGAAGTCTTCTAACATTACTATATAATTAATACTATATAATTAATCTGTAATAAGAATGGTTATTTGTTAGATATAGCACATATATAGATATGGTCATATACCTGCTTGTGAAAAGTATATCTCTTCTGTTTGCATTGTTGACATAATGCAATACCAGATTACTCTCAATGACCTATTGATTTTTTCCTTTCTCTTTATTCATTATATGTAGCTGAATCCCTGGCCTGCATTTATCAATGAGCGTTTAGAGATGTACAATAAACTTAAAGCTGAACATGATGCACTCCTTGCAGAAAGAGCTGCAAATGACAGTAAACCCATTAAAGTTACATTACCTGATGGCAAGCAGGTTGATGCTGAATCCTGGAAGACTACTCCTTATCAAATCGCTTGCGGAATTAGGTATGATTCTATTCTGTGACACACTCGCTCATTTTCAGTCAGCTCTGAAAGGTTGTGGCTGTGAGGGTACGGGTTATGTATAATTTCTCTCTTTAGTCATTTATCCCAACTCTTCTCAAGGCATCTTGTGTATAATAAACTGGAGGTAACCAATAGGGTTCTAGTTTTGGAGTGTAATTTTTTTGCCTTATGAAGATACAGTTTCTAAAACTAAATAAGACTATAATTGAGATCTTTTAGACACACATTTCTTGCATATTTTTCATGCAAGTACTGTCATTGCATTAAGCACTAATTTGCTAATAAATTTACTCTTATCAGATTGAATGTTAGCACATGCAAGCTGGTTTGCATTGACCTGGGGACGATGATTGCTGGGTGATTTCAGAGAGAGTTAACAGTATGAGTATCTTTCACTTAACTGTGTTTTTACTTGCATGGCAGATACCCATCAAAAAGAGCATTGCACGTTGCCAGGTTACTCAGACTTGCTGTGGAGTAGCTCTGTCTTTTTCTGCAGTAGGATTTTGAAGTCAGGTTAGTGCTTTGAGGTGGCTGCCTCTAAGCCAAATATGTTAATTAATGTATGAATGTCAAGTATATAGTATGATTTTCTTCCCTCTGAGATGTGAGTAGGATTCTCACAAATATTCAAGACTGGATAAACTGCTTTTTTATTTGGAATTTATATACGGCACCTTACCCACTCTGAGCACTCCTGAAAATCTTACTCAATGTGGAGGGCAAATTTGGGGAACTTCTATTTGCTGATTTCAAAAGATTACATACTGTGTATTTATTCTGTAGTCAGAGCTTAGCTGACAACACTGTTATTGCTAAAGTGAACAAGATGGTTTGGGATCTAGACCGTCCTTTGGAGGAAGATTGTACCCTGGAGCTGCTTAAGTTTGAAGATGAAGAGGCTCAAGCAGTGAGTATCTTCAACCAAAATTTGTTTGCCCTTGGATTTGCATTAAACTCAGCCTGGAGTAGTTATTTGCATCTTTGCTGTGTTCACAAGGTGAGGAGGAGGGAACAGGTTTGCTGTCCAAGTACCTCTGCATTTTCTAATAGTTCCTTACAAGGGAGTTGGGGTACTGCGGCTAGTGTACATTCTGCTGTGTATTTGCAGCTAAGTCTGCTAGCAGTTGCTGTAGCTTATGTCAAGTCTGTTCTCAGTAAAATTTTATATTTGCAACCTTCATGTTAATGTAAAGTAGGTATTTTGAACTGACCTCTTCAGCAGTGACTTTGAAAACAATACTGAGTGCAAAAGTACTGTCTACGTGCAATCATAAAAGTACCGAGTAGGCTGATCTTTTGCTTTGTACATGCACAAGTATGTACTTTGTTTTGGCTGCTCATTCAGATAAGTGTGGATATCCAGTAAATCTGTAAATACTGTCTTTAGAAAAAAATCATGTGGTACAAGAAGCTGTCAGTCAAACTTAACTACATAGGTCTTGTATTCAAACTTAGGTTTTTCATATTGGCTAAATGAAGGCTCCTGTGAGATTTATGTTTTCTGGTCCGTGCAAGTAAAAGCAGACTGAGTCCTATAGATTTGGTTTTAATTTGTCAAAACTTCAGTTGTACTAAAGATGGAGTGTAATTTTTAGCTTTATGAACTGTTGTACTTCAGCGCAGGATTTCTGATGCATAAAATCTTCAGATTAGGACCACAGCCTTATGTTGAAAGTGCACGTTTTGCTCTTTATGCAGAGCTGACTGATTGAAGTTCAGTTAAAAAAACAAGTTTCTGAATTAGTTGACTGACTTCTTGACAATAATTGAATCATTTCAACAATAGTTGAAAATAAGGTCTATTTGCTACGAGGCTGTGTCAACAATTTTCCAGTGTTACCTTTTGGAAATACTGATGCTTAGGATGAGAGTGTTGCTGAACAGGTCACTTCTGTTCTGCAGACTGCTCTGATGTGAGATCTGCATCAACACTGCACTTAAAAGCAAGTGTTTCAGAAAAGGTTTTAAATAAAATACCCAGAAATGCATTGTGTGTATTCAGACTCATCCCCTCTGTTTTTTTAATTCCATTAGGTATACTGGCACTCGAGCGCTCACATAATGGGTGAAGCTATGGAGCGAATCTATGGTGGCTGTTTGTGCTATGGCCCACCAATAGAAAATGGATTTTATTATGACATGTTCCTTGAGGAAGGGTAGGTTTTATATTTTTCTTTTGTAGGAGTCGAAGGGGGACGGACAGCAGTCACAGCAAAATTTCTGTAATCTGCTTGTTCCTGCAACAAAGTCATCTGCACTACTGCAGATTCCTTTATCCTTTGCAGCGCGTCCCATCCACAAGCTAGTGCATTGCAACTGAATCAGAAATTGCAAGTGAAAGCAATTATGATTCACTTTTGTGTGTGTTTATTTTAGGGGTGTATCAAGTAATGACTTCTCTTCTTTGGAAACGTTATGCAAAAAGATAATGAAGGAAAAACAAGCCTTTGAAAGACTGGAAGTTAAGAAGGATACGCTACTTGAAATGTTTAAGGTAGGTAGTTTTAGGAGGTTGTTTCTAGCATCGTGTTAGTATAGTTATTCTTCAAGTATTTATAACTTTAGCCATATGTTCTGTTAGTGGTATAGGAAGGCCTGTCAAATTAACTTTTTAAGTTGATACGTTGTTATAAGTTCATTTGTGATGTTTAACCAAAAAAATGAGCAAAGATATAATTTTTAGGTTCTTGGGAATGTGCATTAGATTTTCTTCTGTAAGAATTCACATTCTTGCCTTGGGTGGCAAGGATGGCCACATTCTTAATCTATTTCCTACAGATGTAAATTTGCAGTATATTACGTGCAGTTGTCTTATATGCCTATATATATTGGCTGTTAGTAAAATGCTGTGGTAACACTGTAACTGCATGTGCTGATGCATTCAGAAAACTTTGTAAAACATTTTTTAGAATGAGCACTTCTGAGAAAGTCCAAGCAACACTAAAAGTTGATCCTCTCTCTTTAGTACCTAGCTGCAAATAATTTTCTGGCATTCCTAAGGTAGAAGTTACTCAGTTTTCACTGTCAGGACATCAGGAGAATCATAGTGTCATGCAGGTTGGAAGGTGCCTCCGTAGGTCTCCAGTCCAATCTCATGCACAGGGCATGGAGTCAACACTGAAGTCAGACCAGGTTTCTCAGGGATTGTCCAGTTGGGCCTTCAAAACCTCTAAGGAAGGAGACTATAAAACCTGCTCTCTGGGCAGCTTGCTCCACTAGCTGACTGTCTGTCTGTCTTTTATAATGCTTTTTTGATGCAGCATAGCATCAGATTTACAAATAATTTGAACTGCTGGACAGTTCTGTCATATAACAAGGAGTTAACAAATATGTGTGCTGCTTTTCTTCTCAGTATAATAAATTCAAGTGTCGCATCCTGAATGAGAAGGTCAATACTCCAACGACAACAGTATACAGGTAATTACTCATGCATCATAATATTGCTGGATATAACTTTGTAGAATGAAATATACCAAATAAATGTTTTCCTATTCTTAGGTGTGGTCCCTTGATAGATTTATGCAGAGGGCCTCATGTCAGACACACTGGCAAGATAAAGACCATAAAAATTCATAAGGTAAGTGCCTTGGACAAATGTTTTCACTGAAAGTACGTTGCTGTCTTTCGGCAATACGATGGTGGCTTATCCAAAAAGGCAGTGTGAAATGGGTAACCTGGCTGAAAACTCAGCGTAACAAATTGGGAAAGGGTTGTGTGCTAGAATGGTATTCAAATGGTATGAAGCCCAACTGCATGTCCAGCACAGGTGGGAACATGAGTGTGGCTTAAGGCTTAGTTGAACTGTATCAACTGGAATTTATAGTTTTGGCTCAGCTGATGGTTATAGCTGAGTGTGAATAAACAGTAGGAACAGGATGGCTACAAAGAGAGCAGATAAGCTAAAAAAAAAAGACGAGAGGGATATTGAAACTATTTTTGCATATTCTGTTCACCGGTTCTTTCTGGATTTTTCTAATCAGTCTCTGAATTTAAGATTAAAACTCCTTGTGCCTTAGTTGTTCCACAGTAAGTATAGTCATTTATTAATAATTGTATGTCTTTTCATAGCAGGCAGTAGTAGTAAAACGTGGAGACTCCTTCCTTTCTTCATTTTTTCATTTATTTTTTGCATGCAGAATTCTTCTACCTATTGGGAAGGCAAGGCTGATATGGAATCCCTCCAGCGGATCTATGGAATTTCATTCCCAGATGCAAAAATGCTGAAGGAATGGGAGAAATTCCAGGAGGAGGCTAAAAGCAGAGATCACAGAAAAATTGGGCGGGTGAGACAGTTTTTCTGGTAATGTATTTCACAAACACTGTGTGGATGGAACCCCTTAATTGAAGCATCTGGAAGACAGCATATACTTGCTGCTGCAGCCAAGGTGTGACACAATTGTATTTTCAGCCGAGTTGCAAAGTCAGGTACTTTTGAAGAGCATCAGAAGTCCTAAAGGAAATAACTTCTCTTTAGACTTGTCACGGTTTTAAACGTGGTGACACCCTTACTCCACAAATCAGTCAGAACAGAATATGAAGACTTCGGTCTGCAAATCATGAACACTTCATTGTGCAGGCAGTGCTCGTTCTTATGCAGTTTGCTGCATCCACTTCACTCACAGTTCTTTTCTTCTGTGTGATTTCAGAATCCATAATACATTTTTGTTTGGCCTTTTTTTTAGATGTAAACCCCTGTCAGGTAATTGATAGTCTTGAACAAGGTTGGTTGCTAGGACATCAGGAAAATATACAGAAGAATTCACTATATGCAGTCCTCGAGCATGTGAACAGTTTGTCAAAACATTAGCCAACTACGGTTCACACATTCAGCTGACGGGCAAATAATTAGAGAGCTGCAGAAGCAGAACTAATCGTTACTTATCAATGTCCAAATGGAGCTGTGGGGGCACAGTTAGGAGTTACACATAAATGTGAAGTTTTGGACCATCAGTAATGAAACAGGAAACTGAACAATCTCCTTCCTCTATAAGTACTGATGGAGATACAAATACTAGTGAAAATGCATCTAAGCTATTGGTATTGTGCTTTTTTTAATTAAAACTGGTAAGCGATGCCCAGTCAGTAGTAACTCATTTGTGAATTTTAAGTGAAAAAGCTGATGTACAAATACTAAGTTGTTCAAATATTATTTTTCTGCAGGACCAAGAACTGTTTTTTTTCCATGAGCTCAGCCCTGGTAGCTGTTTTTTCTTGCCAAAAGGAGCTTACATTTACAACACATTAATTGAATTCATCCGGGTAAGTAAATTGTTTAATTTTAGAAAAATATGTAACAGTGCGCTACATATAACAGTATTAATAGCCCTCCATTTCAAGTTAGTTTTAGTAGCTTAGATCTGTGAGCCACAGAACTAAAGAAACCTGGTGTCTTTGATTTGGTCTTGTCACAATCTCTACTAAATTACGTTTTTATCAATACTTTATACCTGCAGTTAAAGCAGTGATAATGATGCTTTATAATACGAATTCTTAGACATCTAATAGTACAGCTAAGCTCATACTGCATTTTTTCCACTGATAAGTATTGATTGGTTTTAATAGTTTACTGAATTTGTCCTTGTAGAACCATCTGTTATGAAATTATGTGTAGAAAAAAAATCCTGATCTTCCTGTTGTAATATTTAAAGTCTGTTGTGTTACTGTATATTTGAGCTGCAATGTACTACCGAGTGTCATTGAGTAATTAGAGACTGCTGCGTTGCTTGCAGGGAGGAAGCTTGTTCTTCTTGTTTACTACAGAGGAATTGTTTGGGGAAGGGTGGTGCTGGTGGAAGGGATGTATCCTGGCATGTCCAGCTTGAATTCCCTCTCCTCTCCCTCTCCTTTCCTTTCCTCGAGCAGCATTTGTATATTTTTATGGCTGCAGATTGAAGGCTGAGTACCATTACTTTTGTTTGCTTTAGCGGTTGTTTTATATACTGGGTCTGTTGTTTTAGAGTGAGTATCGAAAACGTGGATTCCAGGAGGTTATCACTCCAAACGTTTTCAACAGCAAACTATGGATGACTTCAGGGCACTGGCAGCATTATGGTGACAACATGTTTTCCTTTGAAGTGGAGAAAGAGATCTTTGCTCTGAAGCCTATGAACTGTCCCGGACACTGGTAAATACATAGCAAATCCAGTTGACGATGATGCTGATTTAAAAAAAAACAACCCTGTTTCTTTTGCCTGCTTAATTGTAAAGACGGCTATCTTCAGGTATCCAGATATGACATGCTGCCAGGAGTGATGTAATTATGAGTCTTGTTATCTGTGTGCTCTCTTAACTTGAAATGTTGAGAAATGTAATTTTTCCATCATTACAGTGACTGTGTTTTAGACTAGAACCTTACCTTGGTACTGCAAAACGTGGATATCCAAAATAGATACTGGGGCGTTGTCAATTTTGTGGCAATTCAGGCATTCAGGTTTTAATGCTCAGTTTTAGGAGCTGTTTTATCTTCTCTCTGCGAGGTGGAGGAAGCCTACCGGCTATAAAAGGGTATCTGCATTTGTTTTCCTGGCAAAACTAGATGTGAATGATGGTTGTATTCACATTATGTCATTGGAATTATGGGCATCTGCTTAGGTACTGGCTGCTTCTTATTGGCTGTTCTTTGCAGAAGTTTGATACTGGATGAGTTTCAAGTAATTAACTTTTCCTTCAGCCTTATGTTTGATCATCGTCCAAGATCATGGCGTGAGCTGCCATTACGGTTGGCTGATTTTGGTGTTCTGCATCGTGATGAACTGTCAGGAGCTCTTACAGGACTCACTCGAGTACGCCGGTTCCAGCAGGATGATGCTCACATATTTTCTGCTATGGAGCAGGTATGGGCTGCTTAAAAGCAGTATATAATAGAGTATTAAAATCAGATTAACTGATTTTTCCGTATTTGATACTTTATTTCTATTCTCATAAAGATTGAAGAGGAGATAAAGAGTTGTCTGCAGTTCTTGCGTACTGTATATGATGTCTTTGGATTTTCCTTTAAACTGAATCTCTCCACTCGTCCTGAAAAGTACCTGGGAGATATTGAAGTGTGGAATCAAGCTGAAAAGGTAACCTGTAGTCTTACTAACTTTTTATATGAAAGCAAAGCTGGAGCTGGAAGTCCTGTAAGAGCACAGTGCCTTCTGAGCTGTACAGTTACAGCTGGACATGAGCAATACAACTTAGTAACTGTCTTCAATTCAGCTCAGCTACTGTGAAATAGCTTGTTCTTCATACAGAAGCAATCTTCATGTCAGAATCAAATTACCGCTCTGCCCGCCTCGCTCTGCCCCTCTTTCTCCTTGTATTTTTTTTATAATTTAAGAAAAAAATAAAAGAGGAGGAGAACCAATTCTGGCAGCCCCTGTAATAAGACTTGGTCATCTTCCAAAAGTGAGGTTGCTTTCACAATGAAAGGGATGGGGTTAGCCCCTGCAGGTGCAGCGCTGGCAAGAAGGTAGGACAGGAAATAGACATTACGTGTATGAGGGTGGATCCCCTCTCAGTATGATCTACAAACTTTAAATCTAGCATAAAAAGTTCTTGCATCTTAGCTAATGCTGCTTGTTTGGCCTCTTCCAAAATGAATGCATTGATTTTGTTTGTTTAAATTTGGACTAAATTCTTTTTTTTTTTTAGCTGGGGCTCTTCCAAAACTTTATTTTTTTCAGAAAATAAATGAGTTGCAGCAGTAACTGAGAAGTACTGAGAGTTTGGTAGTGTCGCATATCTGTAGCAGCAGGCTGACCTGACGCGGTAACACGGAAAGACAGCAGATGGTTGAGAAACACTGAGTGTATGTGTCCTTTGTCTCTAGCAACTTGAAAACAGCCTCAATGACTTTGGTGAGAAGTGGGAGTTAAACCCTGGCGATGGAGCTTTCTATGGACCTAAGGTTCGTATGTTGCTAACCCCCAGCTGGATAAGGCTTTTAATTCTGTTTGGATGAGGCAGATGAAAATTATACAATTCCTTGCTTTCCATTGATACTACTGTAATCTTGGCAGTAGGGGTAGCATGCAAATACTGTTCTGTGGGGTTTTTTCTGCTCATCTGCTATACTGCAAAGTCATGTGTTTACAAAATGATGCTAAATGTCACTTATCCCAGAAAGACAAGTGTTTGCCATCTATTTGTGTACAATGTTTGCCAGGTGACTTCAGATAGATACCTGGCCAAGACAAAGTCTCCATCTAGCTAACATCCTGCTCTAAGTTAATTAAACAAATATAGATGGACACTAAATGCTGTTAATACGCAAAGAATGCTTTTCATATCTTATCATGAGCAAGGGGGAGAAAATAGTATGGTGATTCTCTTGGGTTTTATTTATGATCTCCTTGTAAAGACAACTTTTATTTTTCACCTGTATTCCTGCACATTCCTTTCCAATGTATAGTCTAGTTATAACTAAATTTTTTCAGTGTCAGTATGCATTTCTAAAGCATTGGTGCTGTTTAGGTTTGGCTGGAGGATGTAGAACAAAACTGATTCTTAAACTGATGACCTGGTACAAACTGGGATTAAGAAGAGGGGATTTTATAGTTATCTAATACCATTTTAGAGATGATGTCTGGCTGAAATTTTGTGGGTTTTCATATACATAAACTCTTGACATACTTGAGAGAGAAATAATACTTTGTGATCCTGTGATCATGTGTCTTTAACCCTCATTTCATTAGTTAAACCCAGTTTACATCTATAAACTATTTGTCTTCTGCTTAAACAGAGATCATTGGTTTAGTGGGAGACATGAACAGAAGGTGGCACTGTAAGATCTGTGTTATCAGAGCAATTGCTGCATTAGAAATAATCCTTTGTGCCATAAGTGAATCATAAGTCATACAACACAAAAAACCCAGCTTACTGGTTAAATAATTTTTTTTAAACTTTCTTTAATGTTGCTTTTACTGGCATAGTTTTGTAGCTGCATTGAGTTGCCAGTGAGTTTTGTTATTTAAAAAGCCTTTTGCATTGGTTTTGTGTTTTTTGGTTTGTTGTTTTTTAAGCTGTCTCTTCAGTTTGCACAGATTAAATAGGGCTTTCTATAAATTTCCTGGTATCTTTGAGTATAAGGACAGAGCATCTTACAAAGTTACTTGTAGGTTTTTTAGGGATTTACACTACATTTATGTCTATGTTCAATGATCTAGTAAACTGTTTCTGATTTCTCTCCTTGTATGCTAATTGAATCAACTTAATTTTGTGGGTTGTAGGTGAAATATGTTATAGCAGCTAATCATTTATAATGTGAAATGCAAACAACATTTAGTAGTTCCCTAGTTGATTTGAAAGAAGACAGATATCTACAGGAACCTTTGCTGACCTTAATTAAGCTTATACTTGCTTCTGATACGGTCTAGCCAAAGTAAGGTGAGCAAACATGTAGCACTTTGCACTGGTTTAAATGGAAACCAGTTACGGTTACATTTTTAAGTTAAGCCCTACATCTAGGGTACCTTTTAACTATTTGGATGGGTTGTTTTCTGCTCTGTAACTGGGTGATTTGAAATTAAAGAAGGACATAAATAATTTATTTTGATACAAGCTCTTTAGTGAGTAGCTGAACGATGATAAACTCTGGCTTCTGAATGCAAAATTGAAAGACATTTGGAACTTCAGTTAATAAAACACTGATCTGTTTGTTTAATACATAAATTAAAATAAGGCTCATAGCCCCAACATACAGCCATACTGGTAAAAGAATGAATAAGAGAGCAATGTGATAAATAAGGTCAGGACACTGTAGATCCACTATTTTCTATCTGTCCCTTGCTCTGACTTGTGTCATAAGTGTACTCAGGATTAAAGTGTAAGATGTAATAGAACAGGCTTGACTGTAGATAGTCATAGTCAGAACAAGTGTCATTGATTAATATGATCCCTACTGGCAAGTGGAATATTTAACAGTAGGATTCTCAACCCATGTCCATGCCCTGAATTTATAAAACAAGCTACCAAATATTCAAACACTGCATAATAAGGGAGTGTTAAGTTGGACAGTTTGAGGCTGAAGAAATCTCATTTGTGGTGAGACATATTCAGTCCTGATCTTGCACTTACACTTGCTTGTGTGCTGCTGAATTCACTCAGTGAAAAGGCCCATGAAAACGCATTGCAACTCACAAAAAATAGTCTGAGGTATTAAGTGTAGTTTTGCCCTGGAGTAAGGTCTCACTACTTGCTCACCCAGTTCTTAGCTGTAACATTTTTTGTGTCAGAACCTGCAAATTGGTTATAGTCCTAATGTAGGCTGAAGTAAAAGCTTGTTGTCTAAAACCACATATAGTTCCTCTGCACTGAGTGAAACCTTCCATCGTAAAACAGTGAGTTTGCTTTCAGAGGGTCATGCTTGTATCTTAAACTGTAGTAAAAATTTATGTCTTTTTGCTTCTAAGATTGACATTCAGATTAAAGATGCCATTGGCCGCTACCACCAATGTGCTACAATCCAGCTCGACTTTCAGCTGCCAGTCAGATTTAACCTCACTTTTGTCAGGTAAGCACAGAGGCTGGTGGTTTTAATTGCTGCATAATCTAACTTCCCTATCTCTTACAGGCATGAGTTTACATCAAGAAAAAACGTTACATTTAAAAAAAACTCCTTTCTTCACAGCCATGATGGTAATGACAAGACAAGACCAGTTATCATTCACCGGGCTATCTTGGGATCTGTGGAGAGAATGATCGCCATTCTAACTGAAAACTATGGAGGCAAATGGTAATGTTGTAAAGTAGATTTATTATGCCAGTTTGAGCAAACACTTCACGTAGAAGTGAGATTTATCTCCAAGCATTCAAGAATCAAGAGGGTTTGTTGTGCTTGGTTGCTACAGAGACATGCCATAGGCATACCACGGTGCAATTCCTTACTTACCTTACTTAGATACTAAATAACTCTACATATGGTAGCCTCTGCATGATACCAATCATGCAGGTGCAGCATACAGCTTGTCTGCCCAAGGTGTTTATCTCTAACTTTGCTCTTGTAGCTGGGCTGCCTTGCAGCACGTCAGTTATGTAGGTATGTCTCCTTTACCTGCTGCAGTATAATACCTGATAGGGATGACCCCTCTGATTATAACAAGACTCATAAAGTAAATGTTTTCCCATGATTGGTTAGTAGTAAGATCATCATCTCAATTATGATTTGTTGTCTGTTGTAAAACACAACTTGAATCAGGTTACAGAGTACTTTTGTCCACACTGCAATTGAACTCGGTTCTTTTTGGGAGATAAGTTTAATGAGTATAGGGGTGTCATCGCCTCTGAGCCCAACCTAAGCAGCTGGCTTTATGAATCTCTCCTGTAGATTTTAGTCCTGTTAATAGGATTTTTCATACTAAAAAAATACTGAAAGCTATATAAACTTGTTTTGTTTGTTTATTGAAGGCCACTCTGGCTGTCCCCACAGCAGGTAATGGTGGTACCAGTGGGACCAACGTGTGATGAGTATGCTCAAAAGGTGATGTATATGGTTTGGGGGCTGTTTTTCAATATGTTGTATTTAGTTGAGATACTTCGTTATTAATGATGAACAGTATTCATCCCAGATAAATGTTACAAGTCTTTGCATATTACATTGTACCATTTTTATCTTACAGTGACAAATAGGTGATGAAGTTGTAGCTGTACCTTAAAAAGGACTTGAAATAGATTTAGGGTATCTAAACAAGAAATGCTGACCTTTGCAAGGCTTTTATTTTTGGAAAACTTAGTTTTTCTCTTTAGCTCAAAAGCTGCCTTACCTTCAAATTCCAGTCTCCCATGCCCGTATGCGTCTTGCAGTAAGAAAGATGAAGATGGGTCTTTGCATGTTTAGCATCCAGCAGACCTTTTCCTGTATTTCTTTCAAGCACACTATACAAGTCTACAAGTCATAAATAGTTCATTGTCATGAATATCCTGTAGTGACAGTTTAAATACTTCTTCTCCTAGGTCAGGCAGCAATTCCACAATGCTGGATTAATGGCAGATATTGATGTAGATCCTGGGTGCACACTGAACAAGAAGATCAGAAATGCTCAGCTTGCACAGTATAACTTTATTCTAGGTAATGTATAGTGCATTTGTTACTTTATCCTGGCTGACCTTCTTACATGGGTTATAGGATCTGATCTTTCTTCTGTGAACAAGGCAAAGAGTGGTACTAAGTGTTTTAGGTCACTTTGTTCCTAAGAGTCTCTGTTCCAGAGAGCCTCTCCCGCCTACATGACAGGCATTGCTGGCTTGTATAGCTTCACTGAAATAAGGTCACTGTGGCCTAAGGCATTACTGCTGCTTTAGAAGAAGGACTTTGCTGTCTTCTGCTCAGCAAAGTAGGGACATACATAAAATCTTTTGCCCTTTATCGGTGAGACTGTTAAGTGATTTTCCATCCCCTCCAATAATTTATGCTCTTGTTTCAAGTGTAGCAAGAGAAGTACCTTTCACTGTGTTCAGCTGTGGTGCACTTCTGAGCTATACATGCATGCAGAGGAGAAAAATCTTCCACGAGGGGGTGATATAGGCAAAATTCGAAACTGACCAGGAAGTATGTAAGTTGGAGCATCACATTAGTCACGTCATGTAAACTGAGGGTCTAGCATTGGCCCTAGAACTATCTGGGATCCATTATAGTAGAAGAAGCCTTTGACACAGAAACTCTACCCTCAGAGTAATTGACAGAATCATGAATGAAGTTCATTTGTTCTTTAAAACTTCAAGCGTATGATACAGATAAGACACAACCACATTTTACCTTTAAGACCACAAACAAATGATCAGCCTATCAGGGGAAAAAAATCTCACCTAAATTATTTACAGAGGCTCTTTCAAAGAGTTGTCCCACTAAATGTAGATTGGGTACCAGAGAAATACGATCTCCTGTAGCTATCTCCAAGAATATTTTATAAAATTTGTATTGGTGATGAGACATACATATATTATCTTTTCCAATAAACTGTCTTGCTGTCTCTGTAAAGAAAACAAATAGCTATTAGTTACTTACAGTCAAGTTGTCTTTCTAACCTTTGCCAGTGGCATACTCCATGTTTATTTCTCGTTTTGACTTTGTGGTTCTCTCTAATAAGAAATAAGTGAAGCTGGACTTACTAAGTTTATTTTTCTCTTTACTGATACTTGCTAAGTTGCTATTCATAACGTACTAAAACCTATTAAATGATACGAGATTAAATAAGGCTGTTGGCTGTTACAAGTCTAAGTTGGGGGGAGCTGGGAGAAGGGCAAAAAAGGATTTGATGTGTTGGTTGGTAAGGTTTTTAGAATATTTTAGTAGTCTAAGTTTTAAGGGAAAGGGGGGAAAAAAGAGCTTGCTAAATGTTAAGTTCCTTCCTTTGCATCTTGGTTGTTTCTAGTTGTTGGTGAAAAGGAGAAGGCAAGTGGAACAGTTAACATCCGCACCCGAGATAATAAGGTGCATGGTGAGCGTACAGTTGCAGACACTGTGGCGAGACTGCTGGAACTGAAATGCTCTCGCTCCAGACAAGCTGAAGAGGAATTTTAACACCATCTGCTCTACCTGGCATAAAAAAAGATTCTAGTTTTCCTAATTCAGTTAGACACAGAGTTTTTGTGCTGAACCAGATTTGAAATATATTTCACATTGAACCTCTTGCTGATTTTAGCAGAGACTTTTCTTTAGTCAGAAATATCTCTTTTTGTAAAAATTGATTTTTCACAAATCTTGAAGGAAAATTTCCTGGTCTTTGACCAATGACAGATGAAATAACATGAAATGACTTTCTGTGACTGCAAGGGAAGATGGAAATGTTAATCGGGGATACTTATAGCATTCTAACTACTCTGTTGAGAATAAAACACATTTTGATAACAGATGTTTTTCATGAAAGTTAAACAAAAGACCTCGGGCTTAAGAAACCACATAGTAACCATGCACTGGAGAAGCTTTTGGAGTGTCTCGTTTAGCAAGGGAAGTGATAGCTTGCAGTCTTGTCTGCTGGCCTTTACCCAATTAAATATATTGACTCTGAACAGTTCCCAGTCACGTGAACAGGGAAATTGAAGAGAGGTCTCTACTTCTATAGCGGCTGGTGCCTCTGGGAGCATGTTGGCTCTTGCTGCGCAACACTCCTGAGGTGGGGCCCTCTGCTGCAGGGCACCCCGCTGCTAACGAAAGCCAGCCACACCCTTTTCCAAAGGCAGTATCTAAAATGTGCTGGCTCTGTGGGTAAAGTCGTTCTAGCTGTAGAACAGGGGTAGGACTGTCTGGAGGAGGTAGGGCATAGCAGGGCCAAAGCAGCAGCTAAGAAAAGCAGGATTCCTGAGAACAGTTCTGATCCCTGAGCTGTGCTTTCAGTAAGGCTGTGTATGTCACAGCAGAAACAAGAATGTACCAAACTAAAAAGGATAATGATTTTTTTTTTAAGACCAGTGCCTTTTTTCAATTTAATAGTGAAATGCTTCCTTCCCAAGCCTCTAGTCTAGGGCATCACATACTCAATTAGCAGCCACTCCTATCTCACGGTTAGGAGTTCTCATCAAATGGTTTAGGGTTTGGTTTTCTTAGTGTTTGATGGTTTTGGGGATTTGGGTTTTGGGGATTTTTTTTTTTTTTTGCACATCTGGCTGACAAGACGCACATGTCTGTCACTGACAAAAAATAAAATAATGGTCTGAGGGTTTTTTGGTTTTGTTTTTGTTTTGTTTTTATCTTAACTGACCTGGAACAGCTTCCAAAGGTGGTTGATAACTGCACCTTTAAAGAGGAAGCTATTTCTATATTGCTACAGCCTTAGCAAAGATCAGACAAATCTGAGGACAAGTTTGAACCACCCTGTTTTTGAAAACTTCCAAGTCTCGCCATTTCCTTTACTATCTGGCCAGAAGGATTTCATCTAGCTGTTTCTCACCTATCCTTTTGAGGGGTGATGGTAACTTTATATCAGCACTTGAACCTGTTGTGAATTCAGTCTCACTAGACCACAACCCCGGCAACTTTTAACAAAATCTATTTCTTCCTCCTTAGGTTCATTCAGATGAAACATTCCATCTAACTGCTGTGGGGGGAAGAAAAAGAGGAAATTGACTTTCCACTGCCTTGCTGCTTTTAAAATTATTTTGATGAGTGTTAAGTGGGTGGTTATTGTCTGTATTTTGTACCTGCTGTGAAATGACTGTTGCAGAACAGCAGCATCAGATGTCAGCTATCCCTGGCGCAGAACGACTTGATTATCAAATACTGAGGCAAAAACAGAGTAGATTACCAGTCCCCCAGGGAAAAGGAGCCCCTAGCTCTGTTTCTCTCTAGGAAGCATGTGTCAAACCACCTTTCCACTAGGCCGGTATATTTGTTGATTTTTCACAGAGATATCTGCCTTTTTTTTTTTTTTTCAGGGGTCCCGAAGGCATGCTAGCATTAAACTGCCATAGTCATGTAATCAGGTACCAGTGCTGTAAAGTACTACCCACTACTGTCTGTGCCTCGGTAGGTGTCAGTCTTGGACAAGTTACCCTTCTACAGAAACCTCATTTACTTAGATCTGCTTTTAAGTAGCTATATAACAATATATATGTACCTCCATGAATATGTTACTAGAAACAACCCCTAAGGTTACAGTGCAATAAAATACATACGTCCCGCAGGTTGTGGACAGAAGTGAGGTTCTGTGTCCAAATCGTGATCAGTGCAATGCTGCACTGAAGTGCCATCTAAACTCTTGTTCTCTACTGTTCTAAGTTCTCCAGCTGCCAAGAGCCGTGGATGTGTGCAGAGGCAGAACTGGCCTGGCCCAAGCAGCACATTCTCCCTCTTGGTTCAACCAGAAGTCCTCTGAGGAGTGGGCTTTGGTTGCTGCTTATCACCTTTGCTAGGACTAAGCTCCTGACAAAGTGCTGTGCATACCTCCTAAGGCAGGACGGTGCAATGTTGGTGTCACAGCTTAATGGTGGGACCACTTGTCAAGCAGGAGAGAAGCCTTTGAAAACTCATTTCAGGCCTTCAGCTCATGCCCTGTGTAACTTCGTGATTGCTTTAGCCACCTCCACTGCTTCCTAATTGCACAGTCAGTTCTGGCAAAGGTCTGAGCAATTGGCCCTCAAATCTGATAACAGTGAACTGATGCTATGAAAATTAAGTATTGCTAGAGGCTATACTTGTTTAAAAAAAGACAGCGCATACTGCTTGGTGCTTAAAGAGCATTTCCAGAACGACTCAGCCTTTCTACACACTAGTGTTTTCCATCTGCCTTGGACAGAAATACTCTTTCACTGTTGTCTGGTTGCGGTTTGTGCCTTGTTAGCCACTGCGATCAGGTGTGCTCATACAGAATGAGCTATGTTTTGCCTTGTATCAAAGTTATTTTCACACAGGAGAACCTCTGGAGCAAGGCATGCATCGACATCTTCTGATAAATTACTACAAAGAACATGCTCTTGAATAAGCTGGGGTAGCCAGGGTAGTTTTGTAGTGTTCACTTACATTAAAGGTAAATCATTTGGGCTACACAATTAGTTTCAATACATTGAGATACCTGTATCCCTCTCAAAATAGTATGCTTCCACTGCATTGCAAAGCTCTTCTGCAAACAGGAGAATACAGCTATGAATATGGAAATACACCTTTTACTGGTGCAGCCACTGAAATGTCAAAACGGGATGAATTCTAAACATACCTTTCCAAAACCATTGCCAGCTGAGAGTTGTAATATAATGTCATATAATGACATTAAATCATAAATACTCCACTTAGCCATGGGAAATCAAATCACACATCTGTATTCTGAGTTCTGGCCTCCACATCAAGACAGATGGTATGAGCAGAAGGGTCATGTGGAGTCCAAGTACATTCAGATTATACTAGTAGGACTGAAAGGGATCAAATAGAGACTTTCTTTAGGAGTAAGATTTCTTTCTTTGGATTTATAAACCACTGCAAGTCTTTGAGCAGATCATCTCTGGACAGATTGTACATCCACTCTACTACCAAAGTTCCCCTTTCTCACACTGAAAGACAGATACCCCTACACTCCTCAGCATCAGGAGCCTGAGATATTTGTATCTTTTATTGCCAGAGATTGTTCTGAGAGTGTTCATAGGGTAGAAATAAAAATAACTTCAGAATGTTTGCATTTTAGTTTCCAGTGACAAGTTTGTTCTGTTTTTTCAGTATGAGACTTTTTCCACAGAATAAAACTTTCAAGATCTGACTAGAAATGACCATCAAAAAACAAAACTCCATTTCATTGTATGATATATGAACTTGCATCATTCTGGATTTGCAGTTGGGGAACTTAGCCATGGGAAAGTTTGGGAAACAAAGGTGAAAAGTGCTTTGTTGCTGTTCTCCGGCACTTTATTCTGGTTACAGCAGCGTGGGATAAGAATGGGGTCGGTGTTTTGCCCTTCAGCAGATTCTTCATTACTGTGATGAGACTAGTGCTCCATATGAGATACATACTGATACCTCTCACCTTCTTAAGTTTCAATGGGTAGTGCAAGACAGATGTTTCTAAGCAATGCAATATTTGCTTTTCTTCACTGACATAGAAGGAAAATTGCGTTTTCCTTTCTATGGAAAGATATTAAGGAGGATTAAAGAGCACATTATTTTAATGAAATTCAGAGTTGTTTTTTTCAGGTCTCAGCTCCCTCAAACTAGAACTTGATAATTCTTTCAGATTTAATGTACAGACTGTCAGAAGAATCCAGCATTTAGCCTGGCTGTTTTGGAAAGGATAACAACTCACCAAGCTGGAAAACTAACAAAAAAGGCTATTTGTTTAAAAAAACCTCAGCTCTTGCAACTGAATTCAGGAAAGATCTCAGCATCTAAAGTGGGACTGAAGTGGAAACTAGAGCCCATTCTTAGTCCATAACTGAATCTGCAACCAGCTGCGGTCTGGTCCTGAAGTACCTAAACTGTAGAGATGGTGTCTTCTTTATCTTAAAACTCCTCACTTGCCATGCACCAAGTCCCTGTCCCAGATGTGGCATTCCCCCTTTGGTTCCCTCCTTTGCCTGAGGGGATTCAAACCCAAAACCCCAACATCCAAAGAAGAGCATAGTGTGAGGTTGGGGTCTCTACTACATAGAAAAGGACACAAGAAAAGGGAAGAGAGTAATGAAATACGGAAGACAAGGCTTGGATGTACTATCTAGTAGATCTGGGACTCTTACTGGGGGTTTTCAACCACAGTTCTACTTTATAGGAAGGAGCTACTGTCTTCTCACCACCAGCATATAAAGTTAGGATCTTTACTATTTCTGCTTTAATGAATCTTGAATTCCCAGCAATTAACTCCTGAGTCTTCAAGATGCTCCACGTAGAGCCAGTGGAGTGCAAGGTGCAATGATGTGGTGTGTGGCTTTGTTAATTGGAAGATACAGATAATCCAGCAAACAAAGTACTCCTTTGCAAAGTATTCTTCTGCTGAGAACACAAGCTTATCAGAAGCAGCATCATAAACCATTGATAAGGTCATTTCAGTCATCCCTACATATGGAAGATGGTAAAGGGAGATTATGGCAAGCTGTCACTCTTTGTCTAGCAGTGTTTCCAAATGAATGGAATAAAGTAGCAGCAATAGTTTGTGACATCAGTCTGCACATGAATTAAGATAACACCAAGTAATGCAATTTTCCTTCTATGTCAGTGAAGAAAAGCAAATATTGCATTGCTTAGAAACATCTGTCTTGCACTACCCATTGAAACTTAAGAAGGTGAGAGGTATCAGTATGTATCTCATATGGAGCACTAGTCTCATCACAGTAATGAAGAATCTGCTGAAGGGCAAAACACCGACCCCATTCTTATCCCACGCTGCTGTAACCAGAATAAAGTGCCGGAGAACAGCAACAAAGCACATTTCACCTTTGTTTCCCAAACAGCAAACAGGAGGCAATCATGCAGTATCTAAATCATGGCTCGAGCTGAGATCATGAAGTGAGAAAAGGAAAAGTCTGCAGGAATTGTGTGAGAGAAGGACAAGGAATGGAGGAGACAGCAGGGTACAGCAAACAAGGGAGTGCTTGTAGACTCAGACCTGGAATGGGGAAGGGGAGCTGTCACCTGCCCGTTGACACTTGTGTGCCATTTTGCTGTGAGCACAAGTCAAAGGCTCCACACACAAGGTGAGGCCAAGCTCTCAGAAGCCATTTATTTGCATGGTTTGCTTTCCTCTTCGCTTTCACATTCACAGATGGGCTTTGTCCAACTGCTGCAGCAATTACACCATTTGCTGTCCCTGCTCTCCTAGCACGGGTGCCATCTTAGATGACAAAGGACGTGATGATACAAAGTTCAGCTGCCCGTGCCCAGCCAAGACAGGGACAGTGATATCTCTCTTCTCCTATGTGCCAAGAGCTGCCAAGTGGGTCTTCTCTGCAACTCCCCCCTCTTCCCCACCACGGCTGCGCAGCCTGTTCATTCTCAGCTTCACACCCCTGGGAGAATACCATTTGCTTATGAATGGTAATGTATATTGCCTTTGTTATATAGCCTCCTTTTGACCATGGTAACATGAGCTTAAATGGATTATCTGTGTCACAGTCAGAGACAAAATAACAGCAGCAACAGAGCAATGTAAAGAGAATTTCTACAAATCTTAGTTCACTGATGGCTAACCCGTGCAAGCTAGGGTTTTATGCCAATTGGAGAAATAAATGCTCAGCTCAAAATTATAACAGAAATCCAGACGAGAAGTTTTAACTTCCCATCCTTGGCTCTGTCCCTTTATCACAGGGTCGTTCTTCTTGAAACCTGGTGATGTGGCAGTAAATCATGTAATATGATTAATATAATCGTATTAATGCAGTGCCAAGGGACCTCAAACAAGATCAAATCCTCATTGTTCAAACCTGGACACAGGCAGCCTCTGCTCTGAGGAGCTGACGATTTAGTTAGAGGGAGCACCAGGAGTGCATTGACTTACCCGCTGCCGCCCTGCAAACCCCTGGAAGACCCAGACCTCCAGGCTTGGAAACCAGGGTTCTGCTCCCCACACCGCGCTGCCTCTTCTCTTTGCTTTGCCAAGTAGCATTTTTAATTAATTGCATTTGTTAGAAGAAAGAGCAACCATGCACGTGTGTATACATCTGTGTGCAAGGTCCGTCTGCGCCGCTGCAAACGGGCACATGGCTCAGGGGGGTTGCTGTTTCTCGCACCTCTCATTTTTAGCAGCTGCCAATACTGACTGGTCCGGTCTTTCGCATCAGGGCAGTAAGGGAACCACGCTGTCAGCCACAGAAAGAGAAAAGAGACATGGTCAAAACTTCTTCATCCTGAAAAGGATGGAGCATCCCTGCTGTTTAATTTGCAGCCGTGAAGAGCCCTGCTCCGAGTCACTGCAGCCATCGTCTCCGCTGTCGTGCTTAGTTTGAGGATCGAGGCAGTGACTCCCTGTTCTCAGTGGGGCCACCTGCACCTCAAACCTTCAATGCCTTTTCCTCCCAGCCTTGAAGGGCTAGTTTGGCCCAGCAGCTGCCCAGCATTTGCAGGTACTCACAGCACCCCTTTGCACCCCAATTCAGCAAAGATCTGTGGCCCTGCAAGGGGTGGTGTCACCTCCACTGACGCTGACAGCAGGACCAAGCCGTTGCCTCTTTCGGCCACTTGCTGACCAGGTGTTTGCCACCCAGCCCCGTCTGTGTCACCTCTGTGTACGGCTCTGCACAACCGCTCCTTCAGACCATGTTGGCTCTGTCTCGGGGTCCGCAGGAAAGAGCGATCTCGCTCAGATGGCAAGAGGAGCTGCAGGAGCCTGGAGAGGTGCTGCTTCTAAAGCTGCGAAAGGAAAAATCGTCCACTCTTCTCTGGTCTACCTTGGCTTATGGTATTTCAGGCCCATCATTGATTCGGTGTTCAAAATATCACCAGTGCCTTTAAATGGTTGTTATCTATAAAAGGTCTTCAGTTCTTCAGAAGACAACAGTCTCGTAACCTATCACGGATAATGAAGTCTGGGAAAAAAAAGAGACAAAAATATCTAATCCGCTGTTTACTTCTGCCCCGCAGTTCCTCATCAGGGCCTCCAGACCTGGTACGCCTGCCAAGCAGGCAGTTTTCGTCATGTGTAATCCTGGAGGAGATGAATGTGTGCTGAGGCTTTGCAGCCCCATTTGGGGTTATTACTGTAGAAAACCCTGTGCAGTGTTTAGGCACCAACTTTGGCGGCTGGAAGATCTCTCTGAGCCACTCACAAAGGCTTGATCCGTCTCCCCAGTAGTTTATCAACGACTCTTTTTCTCCCTTCTGTTCTGATCCATAGGAGTATCTTCAGAAGTTGGATGAGCAATAAAGATGTTGCTACAGAGCTCTGGAGTGTGCAGAAAGACCTACATTACCTGCTTGAAAAGGCAAAAGCATCAAAAGCCTGGTAGCTAGCACTTTACTCTTTCCCTCCCTTTCTCAAATAGTTTTCAGTCTTCATGGTGGAGGTGGAGAGATTTTTCTCTTCACAGCTTTTTATTATTGTTGCATTTCTGCAGCATCACAAAAAAGGCATTTGTACTTGACCATTGCTGCTCAAGAAATGGGAAGAACTGGTGGAGAGGAGGCTATATTACCTGCTGTAATAGCAGCACATGAGATTTTCATGAAAATAAATCTCATTAATGAACGGCAGCCCAATAGTTTTCATCCTCAGATATGACTCGGTGCAACAGGCTATTTTGCCTTTCTCCATCTCAGCTGCAAAAAACACTTGTCTCTCAGTTACCCTTCCGTAAATGCAAGGTGAGAAGATTGAGTACTGAATTTCCTCAAGAAAGACAAGATGTTATTTGTTTCAGTTGCCTACACTCTGTAAACGGCTGAGGTTCCTGGATATGTTTCTAGTCTGTACTTGATTTGACAGCCTTTTTGCTTCGGGTTCCAACCATGGACACTGTCAGCAGAGAGATTTTTGCGAGCACATCTTTCACTGCCCCAGGCAAAGTCAAGCAAATCAGTGTTTTGAATTCACCTACCTGAATACCTACCTGCTGTCTATCTCAACTTTAGTAGGGCTTTTGCTACTGTCTTTAGTAACATCCTTATTGACAAATTGATGAAGTATGAACTAGGTAAGTGGGCATGAGATAGACTGAAAAGTGGCTGAACTGTCAGGCTAAAAGTGTTGCGATTAGCAGCACTAAGTCCAGCTGCAGAGCAGTGGCCAGTGGTGCATCCCGAGGTTGATACTGGGACCAGTACTGTTTTAACATCTCCATTAATGATCTGGATCATGGTACAGAGTGCACCTTCAGCAGGTTTGCACTGGGAGGAGTGACTGATACACCAGAGGGTTGTGCCACCATTTAGATGGACCTTGATGGGCTGGAGAAATGGGCTAACAGGAACACCAGGCAGTTCAACAAAGGGAAATGCAAAACCCTGCACCTGGGGGCAGGTAACCCCCAGCACCAGTACATGCTGGGGGCTGACTGACTGGAAAGCAGTCTGGGGTTCCTGGTGGACAAGGTGAACATGAACCAGCAGTGTGCTCTTGCAGCAAAGGCAGCCAACAGCATCCTGGGCTGCATTAGGCACAGCATTGCTAGCAGACCCTTCCCTTCTGCTCAGCCTGGTAAGACACATCTGGAGTGCTGGGTCTGGTTCTGGGCTCCCCAGCAGAAGAGACATGGACATACTGATGGGCATCCCACAAAGATGATGAAGGAGATGAAGGAGGTCTTTTGGGGGGAAATTACACACATTGCTTCAGATGTGATGGGAATAGACTCAGCAGCAGGTGGCTAGAAGAGTTGAGCTGGAGACTGAAAATGATATTGTAAGAGGATGCACACACAGACGTTTGTCAGAAAAAAGCCCTGCACTGCTATCAGAACAGTTTTCAGATTAGGAAATCACAGTCATGTAAATCTCATCCAAGTGATAGCTGGCTGAACATGAAACTTTACTGAAAATTATCCAAAGCTTTGCAAAGCTTTTGTGAACATGGATTGAATTTCAAGAAAAAATACATTGTAAAGCAATTATGGTTTTCTTTCTCATTTAAAAAATAGGGAAAGTGCAAACTTCTGCTCATGAAAATCTTATGAATTGCTGTTCAGTTTTATTCAGCTGCCTCTTCAAAGTTGCATGACTTGGTATTTGAGGTAGAAATCATGTTCAATGCATAATTTTAGGTCTCTTCAGTTCTCAGACATAGCAATTTCATATGAATCATGATTTGAAGTTTCATATGTTAATAAATAACATACAGTGCCATATAACATATAGCATATAAAGACTATTTAACAGTGAGCAATGATAATGAATGATAGCACAACTCATCAGTTACCATGCAGTATTCCTCCAATCTTTATGGGAGGGAAATGCAGGCACAGAAGGGAAATTAAAACAGGACATTGGAGTTACCACCATCATTTCAGAAACATGTTAAGTCTCAGTAGTTGCTAGGACCACACACAGGGTCAAACAAATAGACACAGGTCAAGGTATTGATTGATTGTCAGCTTTCCACTAAGAACTATGACTTTGCGAAGACTGTGCTTTGAAAGGAAGATGTGACTGCCCCACCTGGCAGTCAGATGAAGTCCCTGGAGACTGGAAAAAGGGTAACTTTGCACCCATTTTTAAAAAAGGTAGCAAGGAGGACCCTGGGAACTACTGACCTGCCAGACTCCCGTCTGTGCCTGGGAAGATCATGGAACAGATCCTCCTAGAAGCTATGCTAAGGCACATGGGAGGACAGGGAGGTGATTCGAGACAGTCATCATGGCTTCACCAAGGGCAAGTCCTGCCTGACCAACCTAGTGGCCTTCTATGATGGAGTGACCACATCAGTGGACAAGGGAAAAGCTACCAATGTCATCTATCATCTGGACTTCTGTAAGGCCTTTGACACAGTCCCCCACAACATCCTCCTCTCTAAATTGGAGAGATATGGATTTGATGGTTGGACTGTTGAGTGGATGAAGAATTTGATGTATGGTCCTCCCAGAGGATAGTGGTCAATGGCTCAATATCCAGATGGAGATCGGTGACGAATGGTGTCCCTCAGGATTCTGTATTGGGACCAGTAGTCTTTCATATTTTCAATAATATAGAGGGTGGGATCAAGTGCACCCTCAGCAAGTTTGCAGATGACACCAAGCTGAGTGGTGCAGTTGACATGCCTGAGGGATGGGATGCCATCCAGAGGGACCTGGACAAGCTCGAGGAATGGGCCCGTGTGAACCTCCTGAGGTTCAACAAGGCCAAGTGCAGGGTCCTGCAGCTGGGTCAGGGCAACCCCCGCTATCAATCCAGGCTGGGGGATGAAGGGATGGAGAGCAGCCCTGCCCAGAAGGACTTGGAGGTACTGGTGGATGGAAAGCTGGACATGAGCTGTCAATGTGCACTCGCAGCCCAGAAGGCCAAGTGTGTCCTGGGCTGCATCCAAAGCAGCGTGGCCAGCAGGTCGAGGGAGGGGATTCTGCCCCTCTACTCTGCTCTGCTGAGACCCCACCTGGAGTCCTGCATCCAGCTCTGGAGCTCTCAGCACAGGAAAGACATGGACCTGCTGGAGCGGGTCCAGAAGAGGCTACAGCAATGATCAGAGGGATGGAACAGCTCTGCTGTGGGGACAGGCTGAGAGAGTTGGGGTTGTTCAGCCTGGAGAAGAGAAGGCTCCGGGGAGACCTTATTGCAGCCTGCCAGCACTTAAAGGGGGCCTGTAAGAAAGATGGGGACAGACTTTTTAGCAGGGCCTGTTGTGATAAACAAGGGGCAATGGTTTTAAACTAAAAGGAGGTAAGGAAGAGATTTTTGACAATGAGGGTGGTGAAACACTGGCCCAGGTTGCCCAGAGATGTGGCAGATGCCCCATCCCTGGAAACATTCCGGGCGAGGTTGGACGGGGCTCTGAGCAACCTGATCGAGTTGAAGCTGTGCCTGCTCATTGCAGGGGTGGGTTGAACTAGACGACCTTTAAAGATCCCATCCATCCCAAAGATTCTATGATTCTATGGAATGGAGAAGTGGTATTTTTTTCCATTTTCCATGGAAAAAAATACCGCTTTGTCTAGTAAGATGTCATTTATTCTAAATATGTAATTAAAAAAAAAGAATTCTGAGCTTCCCACAGTTGAACAAAATATCTTCAGTGATATTTCTTTTTACCCATTAAAAATATCCTGACCAGCTCCAGTTCTGACCTGTCTAGAAATTCTGAGTCCACCTGTTCTTTCATATGAGAAATACCATTGACATTTGAAATAATATCTGATATTATGTCATACAGAAGGTGGCATCAGATCATCAAAGATAAGCATTCACAAAATTGTCAGTTCGGAGGCAAATTATTCCTTGTTCACAAGCTCATACTGTGGTGGCACAAGAGGAAAGTGGCAAGCCCTTCAGTAAGACAGTGAAATTCCTTCTCTTATGAAAATTGCACACATTTTTACTTCATTTTATCATTCATGAATAACTACCACTGCTTTGGAGTTGTCCATGGACATCTTGCCTGACGACAAGCCTATGGCTGCACTTTTGGGATCCATCTGGAGTGATCACAGCTCAGCACTTACACAGCCAAGCAGGTCCAAAGACAGTCATTGTCACCTGCCTCCTCTCACAAATTTCCAGCACTCCAGGGTGCCTTCTTCTTTCCCCTCCAAACTAGCAGTAGCTGGATCTGCTTATAAAAGAATATACTTTCTCTTCTAAGCTGTTACTGAGCTGGAGTAGTCTCCCTGGATCGAAAGCAGCTCTGTTCCTGGCTTCAGCTGTAGAGATCCTTCGGATTATTTGCTCAGTTAAGGCAGTGATAAGGACGGCCAGCTCCCTTGCCAGCCTTCCTTCCTCAATTTGATTTTGCTCTGTTTACTCCCGACTAATGGCCCCTGGGGAAGAGCAGGAAGGGTCTGGATTAATACCTGTGTGTGCCAAGCGGGCAGCCCGGGGCGGGGGTGCCCTTTTCCAGCACGAGGCTGGAGCACAGCACGTTGCAGGCTCCCCTCCTGATCAAGTCTTCAGGCACATAGAAGTGTTGGCTCAGGATCTCCCACATCGTAACCCACTCAGATGTGGGAAAAGGTTGCTCAGCCTGGGCTCCACAAGGAGATAGTGCTCCTGCTGGATCCAGAAAAGCTGCAACCACACACAACATGCTGGTGGTCCCTGTTGTTGCTGCCACACATCGGAAGCAATAGGTTTTTTGCTGCCGTGTCTCAGCACACGGTCTACAGAAACAAGGTGTGTAAACTCTGGGGACACATCAGTACCATCCTCACTCTTAACAGTTCAGGTGCTTTCATGGCCAGGCTTCATCCAGCTGTGAGCAGTGGGCCTGCCAGTTCCTGGCAGTCAGCTTCAGGGGATGCCCTAGGAACACCCGTACGTTGAAGCCTTACAGTCAGCATATCAACCATCAATGTGAAGAGAAGCCAGATGAAGTTTTCCTTCTGCTGTAGCAAATTCCCGGAGTCTTGCTGTTCCAATGTGCTGGTCTGCAGCGGGTTGGAACAGCAGGTGCTTAAGTTTTCAGAATTCCTGTGATTTCAAATGCACAACTGTAAGCGTCAAAAGGCAACAGAGAAGCATGTCAAGCAATGGATCTCCTCTACAAGTCTCTTATTTTGCTTTCTTCACATTTTGGATGCTTAGGATGGCAACTGGCCAGCTGACCCAAAGATGTGTCAATGGTTATGCCAACAAAAAGCGGAGATCAAAGACATGTCAAACCTGTTGTTGAGCATGCTTTGAGGCTGTCTTGAGATTGAAACTTCACTAAGACAAAGGTTAGGGCTGCGGCTTTTACTAAATTGGTTTGACAAGAACAAACCTAGGAAGAGCCACAATCCTAACATAGCTTCCCTCCAACAGGAAACAAGCTTGGTTGGACTGACGAAAGAGATCTGTGAAAAATTTTGGTTTGCCCCATGCAGTATTTTGATTATATAAACTACCACTATGTTAAACACAAGTACATTCAGAATTGATCATAAAAATAATGTAAAAGAGAAACATCAACCAAACACTTTCATTCCTGCAGAGAGATATTCCTGCCATTAAATATCTTTATTGGTGATCTGAGAGAAGACAGAAAATCAGTGCTGAGAATATTTGCAGAGGACACAAAAATTGGCAAGACAGTAAATAAGGGAAATTGGTTAGATAGGAGGGTGAACTGGGTCACTTGCTAAAGGAAGAAAAACTAAAAGCAAAGATGAGAGGTCATATATAAGAAGGGAGCCTGTATGATGAAGTTCATGACATTGGAAAGTAGCAGCATAGTAATGGCAAACTACCAACTGAGTTTAGATTTATAACCTAATGCTAGAGCGGTAGTAAGTAAAATTTGACCCTGAAAAAGCAATAGAGTACCAGTGCTGCATCAGTGACAAGACCAGACTTGCAATCCTGTAGCAAGTTTTTGTGTCTGCACTTCACGGTGAAAATTTTAAGGATTCAAAAACAGAACAGAAAAAAATTGAAGTCCATGAAATACGCCTTGGAATAACTGAAGAAACTCAGTCTATTTATGTCCTTTAAGAGGTGATTTCACCAAAGTTTGCAAGCACCTCCTTAAGGAACAGATTTCTAATGGAGGCTGCATCTGTTCCTGGCACTGAACTAAAGAGCACTGTCCTGAGGTTGGAAGCAGAAGGTACAAAAATTTCAGCTAGCAGAATGCAAAAAGCTCGAACATGCACAGTAATGAAACATGAGATTAATCAGGAGTTTTGGTCATCCTAGCAGCCCAACTCATGAGCAAACAAGAAGATGTCTTCATTTCACTGGGACACAACCTCTGCGTAGCTCAAATTATGAACATACTTCTCCATTGATCAGAACAAGTACTGTTATGGATGCAACAGTCTTCTTACTAGCAACCTTAATTCACTAATCTAGGGCTAAATATTTACAGTCATTCACCAAATGTGAAGGAAACCAATAAATAAAGATGATCAAAGAGGAGAAGGAAACCCATTGCCTGTGTGGCTTTAACCTACAGTGGATTTTGTGCTCCATATACAGCGTATTTTCATCTTAACAGGAACCTCTTACCCGAGAGGGAGAGGTGGCATGGGCTATTGCAGAGGATATGCAATGTTCCTTCCTCAGAAACTCATTTTATTGTTTTCCCTATAAAAGGTCATACAGCTCAAGCACATGACAGCCCCGTGTGTGCATGAACAATGGGCGTCAGTCAGACACACCCTATACATCTGTTCGGGGACTTCTGGCAGTTGCTTACTAGGCCAGTTCAGCATCAATTTGCCTTGGCCATCAGCTAGTAAAACACACCTGGTGAAACCAACAGCTTTCAGCTTTGTGGTCAGCAGATTTCCTGTATAAAACAAGCAGAATGTGTCTGGCCACCAGAAAATAAATAGATTTTCTGGTGTAATAGAAGTAACTGTTTAAAAAATGTATGTATTAAACAAAAAAGATTGTCTAGGCTCAAGATGAAACTGAGAAGTTTCCTTGTGCACTGGAGAAGGGACTGCTCCTTGCTTTCAGCTGACAGCCCTTAATATCACATTATACTGTCTGTGCTGCCATAACTGTCCCTATACAGTGTAAAACTGTCAAGAGGAAAGACTGGAAAGGGGCCACTCTGGCATCCTACACAAACCCGCAGTTACGGCCCTCAGACCAAGCTGCAGCTAGGTCCCCGATTCAAATGCGAATTCCGAGCAAGTGGCAGCTGATGGACAAAGCACCCAATACAGTTCCTGTCGTGTGCACAGCACCCACCTACATTCCCCAACAGAAACATTTCATTTCAGAAATATCAAAATTATCAGTTTTGACATCATTCATGATTTCTCACAGGAGCTGATTTGTAACGCAAAAGGTTTCAAACACTCCCAATACTCCACTTTTCAGCAGCTAAACTTTCTAGCATAGTTCGTCTTCATTGTTGCTTAACAAAAACTTCATGTTTACGCAGACAGACCCATTCTGCACCTAGGGCAAGGGTAACTGGCTGTAGCGGATGAAAAATTTCAACTCCAGTCATGATTACCTTTCTGCAGTTTCAGACCCAATAAGGGTCACGGCCATGGCAGTTGCAGCAGCAGGATAAAAGCTCCCTGGACAAAGCTGCTTTTGTATGAGTGGACACTTTTTGCCTCCTCACATGCTTGTAATAACAGCAGTCAGTGAACCCAGAGACATGGGTTGCTCAAAGGATTTGTGGAGCTCGGCAGAGAATGTTTTTGTGTTCCTCACCTCACCAGTATTTTGGATACCGCGAGTCCAACAAGGGGTGAAAGACACATTTCCCATTTGGAGGGTGAATGCAGGTCAAGCGGACTAAAGCTGGGCCTGAGTGGGTGTTGAAGAGCAGCAGATCAAAAGCCCCCGCATCCTTGCCCGGGTTTGACGCCAGCGCTGCCTGCTCCCAGCAGGGTCCCCGCACAGAGGAGGGGTACCCTCATCAATCAGACCGTGTGTCCCTTGTGGGAGGGGAGCAGGAACCAGCAGGAAGCTTCACCCAAAATCACATTAGCTGAATGTGTAAGTACAATAATTACCAAGACCTATTTCTGCTTTCAGTAACTCCAGCAGGGTCTGGCTGCTGCGATATCCCCCTAACTCCTTGCCTAAACACACACTTGGAAGAGAGGCATGATTAGAAACGAAGCGACCTGGGAGCAGCGGGGAACCATCAGCTTCCAGCTCACATGCCGGCAGCACCGGCTACAAGGAGGACATCTGCTGTAAGCAAACTCCTGCTTCATGCTGGAGCCCGAGGATGCGCATGGCCTCGTCTCAGCTCGCATGCAGTAACTTTAATTCTGCACGGCTGTGAAGCCAGGACCAGCTGGGCTCAACATCTCATCAGATGGGCGGGAGCAGTAAAGCCAGTCCCTTTTCACCTGGGTCCGTGGCTGCTGGGTGCGGGGTCTGGCACAGGCTGCTTTTAGCCAGGGCCAGAATCCTGCTGGTCTTTCAGTGCATTAGTGACTTGCCTGGACTACCAGGGCCAGGGCTGTGTCCCATGAAGGGTAGGACTAGGGACGGGGACACATGGAAAAGAACTTGCAGTTTTCCTCTGGAGAAAAATGCCATTCAATTAGCTTTCAGATAGTAGGCGTTGCAACAAAGGACAGTAATTTTATGAGCCAGCACTGTTCGTTATGAGTCTGATTCAGGCTCCCATGTATTATAACATGACAATATATTTTTACTTCCAGAGCCAAACAACCAAATAATATACTTCCAATTGAACACAGTGGATAAGAGGTAATTTAATCTCAAGCTTCATTAGTTCAGCTATTGTATGAAACTGATAAGAGATGCAGGAGAACAGACTGAAAACATAGTCTTTCCATGCCTGCCATCTGTGTAAATAAGCTCGTAGATAGCTTCAAAATTCACTGCACTCCCATTCACAGAGAGTCCTCATGGGTTTGTAATAAAACATTCCCTCTTTGCTAGTTCATTAATCTGCTTCCCTCACACTGGAACTTTCCTGATGGTGGTTTCCCATTAACACCACACTTACCAGTGTTCCCAGTGGGAATTTCCCCTAACACCAGCACTACAGTAAACAGCAGTGCCCTTTGCCCAGGCAGTCTGGCAAGCAGGACCGCAGATGCGGCATTACAAGACAGCAGCACTGGGCTCCTGTTCACATCCAAGGATTACTGCTGCAGTGAAGCCATGTTCATATGTACAGTGGCCTTCACCTGCCCGGGACTCCCCTTCTCATTTGCCAGGAACTCCTTGGATAACATATCCCAGGTTTTGTTCCTGTGGGTGTGCTGCAGGTATACATTTGTTCATTAAGAGAAAGGACAAGGTTAGGATCAATTGGTCACAGAAATAAGCAATATCCTTGTGTGAGCTCCCCATATTCTACCACTGGCAGGCGTAAAGACTGGGGAGGTTGCAGTGCTGGGCGGCAGAAATAAACCATGTTTCTTATTAATCACCATTCTGTAGCAGAATGAGTCCCTGTAAACAGTCAGATTGGTCAGTCCAGTGAAGAGAGAGGTGTCTGGCACTAAGTCCTGTTCTCCATGGGGACACGATAACCCACTGAAAACAAGGTTATCTGGGACAAGGTTGAAAACAAGGACATCTATGACATTCACTTCAACAGGGCTGAAATTTTTCTCTCTTAGGTCTCCGATGTACTGTGTTTCTGTATCCACAAAATTAATCTATATCAGTGCCTCCATCTGGATCACCACTCCTCAAATCCCTACTTCTCACCTCATCCCATCTTCATGCAAGCATGCTTCTGCTGGCAGAGAAGCCTGCGCACCTATAAACCTCCTGCTGAAAAGGTCTAGTTCTGATTGTACCTTGATACCACAGAGTAGCTATTTTTGCATTTGGGTACTAAGGAGGCTCACACCTATACACACCTCACTGCTTAGACCGCTAGGATTGCAGAGCACGAGATCAGACCCTCGTGAAACCCAACCGGAGAAATGAGTTATTCCAGGTCGATGGTGAGGACACTCATCTGGCCTTTGGCTTATCCAGAGCTGGTTCCCAGCAGGGCTGCTCTCACTAGGTGCCACAAACAGCACACCACACTCATCCTTGCAGACAGCAGCCTTAAAAAGGCTTAGAGAAGGAAGACACCCAAAACCCCCTGTCAAGTGAGTTGCAAGATGGTTTGAGGCACATGAGATGTAGAGTTTGCTGTCACTACATGTGACATTTAGGGTCTTCCTGAGCAGCCTCCTGGATCTCAGAGTGAGTTAAAATAACCTGTAGAATGGACAGATGGAGGTTGCATGTATAACAATTAGCAGACAGTCAATGATTACTTGTGAAATGTAGTAAATAACTTCCCCTGTAGCTATCCTTGGATGCCTACATCTACATTACATACACTTAATTCTGCTTAAGTGTGGGTACTATCAAGCAGTTCTGATGCAATTCCATAAAACTGGTACAGCCACTGACTGACAACCATTTTTCTACAGAAGTCATGGGGGAAAATGGACAACTGATTGCTCAAATCCACACACACTCTAGGGACCCTAAAATCATGGGGGGGATCGCTAAAGCCACAAGCACGGTGTTTCCCCTGCATGCTGACTTCATTTCGAGCTGATGCTAGGCAGCCAAAAGGCAGTTCCTTTGGCGGGTGCTGCACGCTTGGCCAGGCCAGAGACATGCAGCGAGCCATGCCACACCGCGCAGCAGACAGCAGAAACTGCTCATCAGGCTGTGTGTTGTGCCACACGTCATCCAGCAAAAGCTTAATGAGCCTTTGCAAAGCGGAGACTAATTTCTCAGCTCAATTCATTCCTCTCCCTTAGAGCATCTGTGCAGGATGCTGCCCCTGTGCGCTGGAGATCCACACTTAACTTTGTGAAGCCAGAAGGAGCAACTTCCTGCAACTTCCATCGGGTGTTACGAGGCTGAACGCACGGGGGGATGCATGGGTGGAGTTTGGTAACGCAGCGCAAACCGATGGTGCTCTCCTCCCAGGCGTATATGCCTAACTGTGATGCTGGTGCTCCTGGGCTGCGCATCAAGGAACAGGGTTAGCGTGATGAAGTTCCTGGCCATCAGCATCAGCAGTACTTGCAAAACTTGAGTATTGGAAAGATGCTGGGGTGGGGGCGAGGGGTGGGGGAATGGGCATGATCATATTACATATGATACATATAACTGTTCACATCCCACAATAGACTTGCACACATCTGCTGCCAAGGAGCTAAGGCACATCTGTTTGCACTAGAAGTGGTAAGATGTCATCCATTTCACAGGAAATAACTAAGCCTATCAATGTATGTTTTTACTTAGCACCATGCTTTATTCTGCTAGTTTTTCCCTCACCCTTCCTAATAATCTCTTTTATGTTGCAATATTAAGCATCAAAATATCTCAATGATGAGGATTCCCCTGGAATACAAAAGACACTTTCTAAGGTTTTTTTTCCTTGGAATTCCATCTGATGAATCTTCTTGCACTGGAAACATAAAATACCAGAGACATCAGACATAAGCAATGCCATTTATTGAAGCTTGAAACAAATATGTCATCATAGTTTGCCTTTTAAACCTTGAAATATTAGAACAAGCAGTGAATGTGCCAAATACACATTTTTTCCTGAGCAACCTGTTGAAGCTAATGTGTTTCAGGCTAATATGATAAGACAATGATATTATGCCTCTGCACTTAAATACTCTAATTCACTTTTGACAATAGTGACCATCGGGGTTAGGATCATAAATTCACCTTTACTTAAAAAGAGTTATGTCATAAGAAAGGAATCCTGCTAAACGGATAATATTATTAGCATAGAGGAGATATTAGACTGATGAGTGTGATGTAAGAACCTATGTAAAATACAGCAGTGGCACTGCTCTATTAAAACAGTTCATGTTGTTGTCACAGTCTTTTCCCTAAGGTTTTAAGCTGAGCAACAGTGATGACTGTGCCTCCCTGGGTAGAAAGATTATTTTGATTAATGTCCATAATATAATTTATTCACTTCTTTTATCCATTTCAAATTAAATAACAGTTCCCTGAAGAAAACAATGAAGGCAGAAATGGTTTTACTCCACACTAACCATAAGGAGCACTAGAAGGGACAACCCTCGCAAGGCACTTTGCCTCCCACCTGCACTATATCCACTCAAGTCAGCTCAATTGTCATTAGCCCACATACCTGATGGCCCACTTCTGCAGACCTCTGCAGATAAAACTTTGCAGGTACCTCTCTGAGCATAGGAGAATCTGACTCTGAAATGAATCTAACTTTGTCCTGCCCAAATCCTAGAAGGTGCTTCTGGGAACATTGGAAGCATGTGCACTGTCCTCCAGTCTAGGTTGTTTGGCCATCAGAGAACTGCCTGGGATGTAGCAGAACAGGCTCTGCTCTACACAATGCAGCCTGAGGCCAAGCCCTGCCCAAATGCTTCCTGAATCAGATGGGACACCCCTACTCCTTCACATGCTTCAGTATTTCGCTGTCTGGTGGAGTAAGAACTGCCCAGATTTCTATTGCTCAAGGGGTCAGTAGCCACTCAGGACCTCAGAAGGACATAAGCACACTGTGAAACTTAAAAAGCATTATGTCTGGCATTGTCCAGCAACACCACAGACATGTATTATTTTAAGAGTACGTGCATGCGTGCAGTGTGCACACATGCATGCACATGCACCATTGTAAGTCATCCCCCACATTTGTTGTACTAGCACCATATTTTTAACAGTGGATTTTAAGCTTTATCAGCACCTATAACTGGGGTTATATTGCCATCACAGAGGTTAACAAATCTAACCTTACCATGCAGCATATCCTGAACTCCCAGAGACTTCAAGTGAAGAGGTGAGCCCTTAGCCAAAGGTCACAAACCTATGAAACAGGACAATTAGCCTTGTGGCCATCATTAGGTTAATATATTATGGCCAGGCCCAAATATTTCTATTAACTTTCATAAAGGTCTGTCTAGAAATAGGGCTATTGCTAGTCATAGCTCTGTAACCATAGTGACACTTGGATTCATGGCTATGTGTCTCAGCCTACACTGCATTAAATGTGACATTTCCCTGTATTACAATATCAAATTGTCAGGTAGCTAGGGAGTAAATCTGAGATTTTCAAAAGAGCATGAAGAACCAAGGTATCCAAGTCCTACTGAATTTCAAAGGAATCTAAATGTCAGACTCTGTCCTGCTCTTTTGAAAATGCCCAGCTTTGCTTCAAAGGGTCCAGTCTGGTCTCCCTAAAGTTTGGTTTGCCATTTTCTTCAATAACAAAACAGATATGCTATTTGGCTAGTGCTTTCCTAATGCCCGAGGCCCAGAGCGACATGGATACTTTGAGTTTCAGGCTCCTGTCCCAGGTGCCCTCACTCTCATTATGATCAAGGATTTGCACTGGGGGAAACGTTTGATGTGAGGTGATAGAGTACTTTTGCGCATGTGGGCTTACACTCACTGGATTAAATGATAGCTCTATCACTGAGTATTACTGTGAATTACAATCTATCTGCTAAGGTGGTAGATGCAAACAGCTTTGCTTTCATGGTACCAAAAAAAAGTTGCCTAAAATGTATTTAGGAACTTAACATCCCACATTTGTTGGGGTTTTCAGGTCAGAGCAAGACATTTGCAACAGAAGAAAACTGGCCAGGACATGCTATTGCTGAGGTATCCTTTAGAAGTTCAGTCAAGTACTAAATGAACATTTTTTCTTTTGAAAAACCCTATGTTTCAATTTGGCCTGCATATCATAATGAGTTATTATAAAACTCTGCTTTTAAATTGAGCAAACAATTTAAAGAAATACTGCCACTTCACCTTGATTCCTAAAAACAGAGTGAGCATAGAGGGATCCATCCCACATTGCAGGTCTGTGCTGCCCTGCTGGCTGCATTCACTCAGCACTCTTGAGTACTGTTTCAAGTGGGTTTCAGAAAAGAGGTGAAAGAAAGAACAAGTAAAACATTCATTTAAAAACATCCAAAAATTCTTGCAAGCTTGTTTCTAGCCTCTGTGCATGCCTAAGAAATACTAGCTGCTGGTACATTGCAAATTATGTTACAAATCTTTGACTATTACAGAGAAAAAACTGAAGTAGTAAATTAGGACCGATAACCCTAAGGGATGTGTTTTCCCAGTTTTGATCACAGATTTCCATTTATGTTGGATGGTTCTGAAAAAAAAAAAAGAAAGAAGGAACGTAAAACCTGTGAACAGAAGCCCTATTCAAAGCAACTAGGTAAGAAACAGCTAATGCCGAGCAGCTTGGTTGTTGTTTTCTTGGTTTTGAGGTGATTTTCTTCTAGATTTAGTGTAATTTTGTTGTCTGAGGCCTCGCTGATCCCAGTATCTTGCTTTGTTACGAATTCGGGGCTGACTACACGTGAAGCAGCACCGAGTCTGTATGGACGGCAGCGAGCACTTGCCAATGCCTTTCAGCCTCCGGCAGAAGTGAACCGACAGTTGGTCTTTGCTGCAGGGTAGCCCTGTGGTGGAGAAGATGAGAAGAATCAGCTATGTTTTGCTGACAAATTATCTGTATTTCTAGAATTTTAAACTGCTTTATGCCAGTCGTGCCTGTTAAGGTTCTTACTTACGATGGCTTTCTCTTCCTTTGTATTATGGGTCAGCATGATCCTCCTGAAATTTTAGGACCTTTAAGTGAACAAGTCCTGTTAAACTTCACATGACCTTGTGTTTTGGAAAACACAGCACTCTTTTATTGCTGTTCAGTGAGGCTTTACTTTTGCAACAGACACAGCTGATCTATGTTTTTCACTTTAAGGTTTCTGCTTTTAAGAACTGCCAGAGAAAGTCTAGCAACAATGATTTGTGGGTCTGGTACTTTTCCATTCTTGTAATACTGCATTTAAGACAGGCACAATGGGCTGCCAGCGTGCTGCAGAGCTGTGCAGGGCAGGCAGAAAAGCATAAATAAGGCACGTGCAACTATATGTTCAGCTTGACTACGGTTCAATTTCTGCAGCACCAGAATAAGCCAGGGACTGGTACCACCTGTGTTATGGTGCTGGCAGGTCTGTGGTAGCTTTAATAAACTGAAATGTGTCAGATGTGTCAGATTTACTTAGATATTACAAAATGGGGGTCATCAGCTGCAAGAAGAGGTGGCTGGGGGGAGAGTCAAGGTTTGCAAAAGCAGGAAGGCGGTGGATTAGCTGAATGCAAGGCTGTTGTTCAGTAAAGCCCTCAACACTAGAACTAGGGAAACTCAGTAACACTAATATAAAGATAAAAGTACCTCTTTTCACAGCAGGCTGTGAACCTCTGGAACTTGCTGCCACAGGAGAGGGTGGAAGCAGACAGCATTGCAGTGTCAGAAAGCGATGAAACATATTCATAGAAAAAGTTCCATAAATTTAAACTAAAAGGCACTAAAAGGAATGCCTTTAATAGTCCCGATATGTCAGTTTGGAATGCTGGAGGAATACCATGGAAATGAATCACAGGAAAGGACTAAGCTCCTGTATTCTCCCTAAGTATCATCTTCTAATGCCATTGCTAGAGACATGGGCTGCATGGACCACTGGGTCTACCCAGTAGGGCATTATGTTTTAGTGGGCCCTTGAGCTTTTATTCACAGAAATAACTAGTACTGATCTGTGTAGATAATATTTATCTGTGTCCGTCTTTCTGAACATGAGAGGGACAGGAGATAAGCAGACCAATTCAACCCTAGGGCAAAACATGTGCTAGAGATCTTTGAAAAGCAGCAGGAGCGATGCATCACTCGCAAGTCAACCTGTTGACTCGTTGCCAGATTGGACCCTTACTGTTGACTTGCTAAGAGGGAAGAAGCCTCCTCCAAAAGGTCTCTGAAGGATCTTCCAGAGGACTCTGAGCTGTTGCTGTTCTTACCTGAGGGTACCTGCTGGACACTGTAGTACACAGACTACAGAGCTTCGGGTTTTCATTCACTTTGCATGTGTCACAAACAGGGATGAAGATACCTTTCTGTAAGCTTCCTCACTCCCCTGCCACTGGGCTATTACCATCTACACAACCGGGCCCTGGACAGAGAGAGGTACGGGGCACCCTGAGTCACAAGAGGACTGCTCTCCACCTCTTCATTCTGGAGACGGTCTCACTCTGTGGGACACCGAATTCACAGTGCCAAGACTGTATCTGCCAGTCAGATTTTAATTTGTGTCTGTCTCACTTTGCTTGCTTGCGTACCCAGTCCAGAATCTGCAGTTCCCACAGGGGTATCAATTAAGAAATTGCGTCTGTTTGGACTCACAGCATGTCCTTCCACAGCCCTCAAAGTAGCCTGTGAGTTACCTAAAACAGGTCAATATGAGCAGACCTATTCATTTAGTCGTGGCATCACAAATTAGGGATGCATGCTCAGAGAACTGCGTTCCCCATCACGGCAACACAAAGCCAGTAGGGCTGGCGAACATGAGAACATGATTCTGCCAAGAGTGCAGCTGAGCAGTAGCGGGTTAGGCTGACCTGTAACTACTGAGGCTGTAGTATTCACAACAAGCTGATAAATTGTGTTAGCTCCCAGATTTTGCAGAATCTCAGCACAAATGGAGAGCTTTTTGGAAACGGTCTGATGCAGGTGTATTATCATACCTGTACTTTTCCTGCACTCTTGCAGATTGCATTTCTGATGCTCTGTGGGCTTGGGTTTATCCACACACACACTGTCATCTTCAGTTTTATTAGTTTCTATATTCATGCACTTCACAGTTCTTTGCTGAATGCCCCCTCCACAAGAAACGGTGCACTGAAAGAGAGTAATTTTAATATATATAAAAATTCTTTTACAGGGAAATTATGTAATATGCCAATATTTTAGCTGTAATGTGACAGAATGCTAAAAATGCCATAAAATCAAGAACCAATGAGATCAAGAACCAATGACACTAAGTACTTTGTGTACTGCATTCTCCATCCAGACACCTCCATGGTGCATAATGACCAGATTTGGCAGGATACGGTAGAGCAGTAAATAGTACAAATACAGCATCTTGGAATGTGTAACCAGGGTAAGAGGACTGTTTTCTTATGAAGGAGGAGAGGATGATCTGAAATGCTAGTCCTACAAAGTAAGAGGGTAGTAATCCAAATTAGTACTGCACATGGACATTTTTTGTTTCCTGTGTTTTCTCACTATCTAAATTAAACATGAATAATCAATTGCAATGTCAGGTCCAGAAATGACTGAGCTGAAGATTTCAAAAAAGCTCAGTGAAATGCTTTTTCTTTGGTGACATTTACACTGTAGTTACTGTTTCTTTACAACCACAAAACCACTGTCAGCTGCTTGGTCTGGCTGCACACAGATGGCTATAAAAAAAGAACATTTTCAAAATGTGTTCCTGTACTATTCTGTAAATGTACTTAATTTTTCCAACATCCCAGAGCATCTGAGAATTTAATTTAATTTAAAATTATTTTTCTCTTCAGATAAATAGTGGCCAGCAAAAGAAATACTTCAACAGATATAGAATGTCAGCTAATGAAGTGCAAGAGACTGGTAGAAGACAGGACTGGTTCCTCTTTAATTTTTCTCCAAATTATCCCCTCTAGTCTAATGTATATCTCTGTGCATAAGACACAATATTACTGGTGTGGGTGTGAAGTAGATTAAAAGATCTTAGGTACTCATGTGGCAACTTCAGATTAATGTTCAAAATAGCTTTTTATAAAGTAAAATAAATAGGTTAAATAAAATAAGCAATTGAATAGATGCTATCAATTTTGTTATTCTGTTGCTTATTTTATGCATGTCCAAACATTTTCACTTCCATATTTAAGTGTTAAGAGTCACATTAACTCTCCATTACATTATACTCATACCTCATCTAATGGCTTTGTGTCAAAACCAGCTTTTTAGATTTCCTTATTTGTGACTCCTGGCTTTTGGTTGGCTCCTTTCTTTTGAAGGAAAATATTCTTTCAGTGTTCTCTTCTGCTATGAGGACTATTTGTAATCTATGAATAGGTTTATTAAGGAAACTGAAGGGAAAGGTTTATTAGATATACCATTTTCTTTATAACTAAACATGTATTGCAGGTACTGGAAAGTTCCCCAAAGATACAACCCCATATTTTGTCAATTACATTTCCAGAAGCCAAAGTAGAAGGCTGTTGGTCAAAATTCAGAATTTCTGTTTGTGTGGGCAAGTCCAATACTTTACATGGCTTTAAGGGTCACCTCCTTGACTGCCCCCTTGCCCCCCTTCAAAAATAGTCTGGAACGGTAACATATTACAATGACTAGAGAGGCTCTGGAAGCACTGACAGATCAAACAGCCTGGTTGTACTTGGAAGGATTCAGCTAGGCATATATCAGAGACTTTTATTAGCAATTCAAGCTTTTCCCTCCCTCTCTAAAGATGCTCTGTCCCGTCATCCTCTTGAAATGTTACCTTATTCTGTACCTAACTGCACATGGTTGAATTTACTACCCGGTAGCCTCTTACAGTGGAAAATTTCAAATGAGTAATGGAAGAATGTCCATGGTAACTCCTTTTTTATTAGAAAAGGGAAAAAAAGACCCCAGCCCTCCATCCAACAACATCTAATGCAGCAACACAAGTAAAAGCTACAATGTCTGTCACCTGAAGGAACTGAGATGGGCTGGCTCCGAAATGTTTAGTAGTATTTTCATAAGATCTCCCTTCTTAGCTCCAGCTATGCATAAGAAACTATACTTGCCATAGGTACTGAGGTTCACAGACAAGTGGATAATAATGACCAAATATGGCCAACTCATGACAACAAATAAACCAAAAAAAGAACTGGATCCTACCGGGCCCCATGACTGGTTAATCCACTGCGTACAAGGTTGCCTGTTACATGATGCAATGGCATTAGGTCTTTTTGTCCAATCACAGGAGCCTTCTTTTGGGCAGTAGATATGTCGCTTTTGCTGGCCACCACCACATGTTCTTGAACACTAACAAAAGAGGTGCAGAAAGCCATGAGGAGAGTGGGAAGGGATGAGAACCCAGAGACCATAAAGAAATGTCCTTTTAGAAATGTGGAGCCACAGGTCAAGAAGCATGTCACTGACCTATGTGATTTAGAAAGATGTACAGCCTACATACCAAGTCATACAGTCCAGATATGAAGAAAAGCTTTCCACTGAGACATTTATTTTATTGTATGCTTGGAAAGAGACAGGGAAGAAACCATTATTGGTCCAAAATACTTGGTATAAAGCTGTTCCCGACATGTATTAATGCAAGGAATATAGGACAGCACAGAACTGGCAACATAAACAGGCAACACAGAACTGCTCATGCAGCATCACCAGCAACAGCAACTTCTCTAATAGGAATGAGACTGGAAGTCACTTGTCTGCAGGGTTAATCTGCTGTCTTTACTGAAGAGACTACAAGTTCGTGAGCTGCAACATCTCATTTTTATAAGGTGGTTGGGGACATTAAAATTCAGCCAATGCTTACAATAAATTAACTATTTGGCAATAAAAGCATCATACAAAGACAGTGACCCAGGCTATTTTTTAAACATACATTCATCCACATTCCATTAGTCTCTTATTATTTACCAACTGATTTTCTACTATTATTCACTAGGTCTGCAGTAGAGCCTTGAAATACACCAAAAATTTCCTACTCTGACATGAAAGAATGTGTCAAACATGCCAGATGTACTTTGAATAATACATTGTTCCTGTCCTACAAGGAATTGTATCGCTATGGACAGAAGACCAAAGTTGACATATGATAAATTAACTTTTTCAGTCCAACACTATCCAATATCCTCAGCATGAAGACAACCACCAGGGTTTGACAAGTGTTTTTGTAAGACATTTTAAGTGGCAAATGAGCACAATCATTTGGCTACTCCTGTTTTTTAACCCTTGCTGACTGTTCTGACAGGAAACCCACATACTGCACATGGGATGAGGTGTCCTCCTTATTGCAGGTATGACACTGCTTCCTTACAGTGGCCTGTAAGCAATGTGATCACCTCCCTTGAAATCCAAAAGCATCAGGTCCACAGTGCCACAAACAGTGTGGCGCTTTCTCCAAAGCTGCTTTTAGTGGGAGTAAACACTAAAATGTAATCAGACCACGTGCTTTAGCTGACATAAATATGTGCCTGGCTGCCTACGAGTTTGTTGGCACAGATTTATATTACAAAGTGACCCAAAAGTCAGATTTATCTTATGTCTGACCTCAGTCTCTGGCCCCATAAAATTCCAGCCCAAAAGTGTAAAGGGAAATTCTAACTTAATCATGAGAAAATGACATTAAAGTGGCAGCAAAAGGGATCGGTCTGAATGAATCACATTTACTGATCAAGTAGGATACCTAAACCAAATCTTTTTCCAGACCATCTGCTTCTTTCTTTCAGGGTATGGTGATTTACAGCTCTAGCTGTGTATCACATGCAATCCTAAGAATGATTCTGGGAATTCTTGTGAACATCTATGGTCATTTTTGCTGTAACCATACCCAAGGACTGCAGAGCCTCTGAGTGGTACTGGCGGTGTGTCTTCCTTTGAGTGAAAGTTTACCTAGCAGCATGGGATCTAACAGCCACTGTTAATTGACAGCTAATTGCTGATTCCCAAAGCTTCTTTTAAAGAACAATACCTCATTCCAGGGCTCCGCACGCCACTGCAAGCAAGGCTCCATGTTACAACTAGTGTTGAGTTGTGGTTTATATCCGAGTAACTGGCAATGAAAGGGCCTTAGAAGTCGCTTTTCACGAACATCAACGCAGTGAACATCTCGGGTCTTGAAACCGCCGTTGCAGTTAGCAGAGCACTGTACACAAAACAGAAAGGGGCACATCTCCAAATTATGCTCTGATGAGGGCCTGTCTCGCTTCCCCAGCTGCAGAAGAGGAGAATGGGCCTGAGCTTTGAGCATCCTGACTCATAGAGGGAATTTCCAGTTTACCATTACAACAATCTGTTGTTAAGCTTAAACACTGTGGTTTTCATCATAGCAAATCAGAACAAACTGTATAAAGACTTCCCTTTCTTCACTGCAATATCCATTAATAACACAGATGCATATTTAATTAGGAAATCTTGCCAGCTATTTCCAAAAATGCCATAGTGAAAGAGTCATAATGCGATAAATACAAAAAATTCATCCTGTATGCAGGGAAATTGTCAGTTCTTTAGTTGCTTCTGAGGGAGGGAGGAAGGAAAGAGGCACAGTTGGCTGAGTCAATTTCTTATTCAACCATGGAAGAGGTTTATGTCCATGGCAGCAGATTGCTCAGGCTGGCAAAACTGCTCCATGTCTTAGCCTTGAGTTCCTGCAGATACCACTGAGAGATTGTGGACTCATCTGTGGATTAATTGCTGAGGGGCAATTTGGAAATTTACCCTCTGAGAACAGCATTGAGACCAGGTGGAACGTAGCTAATGTACAGTGAGTATGCACCATGGCAATGCCCTAGGCAGCCCTAGGCGTTGGCAGCATCGGGGGAACTTGATGTACTGATCCTGGGAGAAATTGCATGGAGGGTGGAGCAGAGTGGAGATGTTGCGGCCACGCTCTGTGAACAAGGGAATTTAAAGGTACAGAGTATGTACATTAATAAGCTGCACATGCAATGCCCTGGGTCAGTGACCTGTCAACTTTGATGAAATGCTGTACTTGGAGTGAACTTTGCTTATTGTAATATCATTATAATACTAAAATGCACACCTCTCTCAAAAGTTACCCACCTCCCAAGGTGCGACCACCCCTCAATGGGCTTGCGCACTGAATTTTTCCTAGTCTGTACCTTTAAATGTGAAGCGAGAAAATTTTGAACCAATCCTGATAAAACTATGTATGACTAGCGTCACTCAAGCTCCACCTGCAAAGTAAACCACTATAAAATAGTTTGAAAAGAGCTGGATGTCAGGGAAGACACCATCACTCCCGACCTTTAGGATCTGCCAATGGGCTGACCCTCTCTTCCCCCTCATTGGGACGTCTTTGGGTAAGATTCGAACACTTGGCTATCCCGAGTGGATCCGTGGGAATTTCTATAGAATTGTTTCATCACCCAACGCATGTGTAACCTGACCATAATTAATTGCACATGCTTTGCAGACAGTGAATTTATCACCAGCAAGCCAAAGAACTTGTGCATCTGTTGCTTCAATATATCGCACTGCTGATTGACTTAGCCAAGTGTGTTGTCCCTGAATGCGACTGTACCTCTGAGTGCGGCCGTGTGAGTTCAGGAGGTGTCCGGCTGAGCAGTTAGTGTAATGTTAGTAGCGCATCCGAACCGATGAGAGTTCAATGAAAGGGGTTGGGCGTGACCGGACTACTAACGCTGATTTTGGGCATCTGCGTCTTAACGCAACATCATCCCACAGCAGCAGTTCCCACCCTCACCTTCCTTGCTCCTCCATGGCACCAGCAGGATCCATACCCCAAGAGCAGACTGAATGTGAAAGAATGGGAGAGAAGAGAGAGACAGACACCCTGAGCCTCGCTCACAACCTGTGAAATTGCTTCTCAGCCTGGTGCACTACTGGCGAGCCAGGACCTTCCAGTCTCCTATTTCTCCTCAGAGCTTGCTCCAAGGTCTCATACAGCAGCAACAGGTTCTGTCCCCAAACACCAAAGCCCAGAACCTCTCCTACTGCTGAGAAAGAACTGAATATGCTACCCCAAGGATAAGGACAAATACACATTTAATTATTTTGTGTTCATCCAGAATTAAAGCCAATTCTGCCTACTGAATAACCTCAGATCAGCTTCCATCTTTACCGCCATGATGCAATATAACAACTGATGTTGTTCTCCTTCACATAGATAAGCATTCTTCAGTTGAAAAAGAAACCTGAATACAGTACTTCCCCTGGGAGCTGAACGATGGATGGAAGGAAAGTCCATACTCTTGTTCACAGAAGTTTCTGTCCTTCTGAATAGAAACAATGGACAGGAGTGTGCAAGAAACTGAGTACACACATCCCCAAAATATGTGCAAATTGTATTTGGTACTAAACTCAGACTGTAAGATCTAGTCTGAAGCACCTTTCTTCTAGGGGAGAGGAAGAATTAGATGAGAGTAAAGGAACAGTGAAAGTTCTGCTACACTAGCAGGGGAATATAGCCATCTTGCTGTGATAAGGTGTCTTAAAAATGTTTGAAATGAGTAATGAGAGGAACAATTGCCACTAGCAAAAGCAAACAAAAAGTGGCCATTTTTATATATGAAATTGTAATTAGGTTCATATACTTCAACTGCAGGAAAATAAGGGTGGCTAACACAACAGAAATCTGCTAGGAAAAGCCTTTTGTCTCATGCTAGCATCACAATTGGACTGACACTTTAAAACATTTGTTTCCTGTAATATTTTATCATTAAACCTGATTTCTAGCTACTTACTGTGACATAACTATCATCCACTTGTTGCAAGGGCAATAACATTTATGAAGAAAAATGAAGGTGAAATATGCCTTACTGCAGCTGGGACTGCAGAATGTCTATGTATCATTTAATATTAATTTTGAAGGCTTAAATGTGGTTATGTAATGCCTTGGCCTTTCCCGGACTTTCTACACAGGCACATATTTCATGTACAAATCAATTCTATGTGAAAGAGCTCAATAATATAACACAGGTTTGTCACTACAACCTTTTCTTTGTATGAATCTGCCCTCTAGTCCAATGGCAACAACACTGTCTGCAAAAATTACACGTATTGAGAAAGTTTGAGAGATCTATCTTTTTCTTTACTAAATCAACATTATTTCAAATAGAATTTTGGAGTTTTTTGAGTCTTGAAAAGTAACCCACTGTTACAAGCCCCAATTTTAGACAGCGTGAAGACAAAATATAACAAGTCACCTAAGTCTTTCCAGGTGTTCATCACACATCTTACAATGCCAAAACAACTCAAATGCAGTTCCTTGGGTTCCACTTACCACTTTGGGCACTTTCCTGTCTCTTGACCAGGCCTATGTACATAACTAGGACCAAAGAAAACCATAGGCATAGCTGGCATTCTCCCCAGTACATTTTTCTTTACTTATTCTGATGTAAAACCTGGCGGTTACATGAATGGGGAACAGACCATGTCACATAAGAGATAATACAGGGTGGCGAGGGTGAATAGGAATATGCCAACTCCTTCTCCCAAATTCCCACTTGCTTCTTAAAATTAGGATATGCCTCTGGAGGCAGAGATCAAACAGATGCCACATGCAAATATGTACAGCTTTGCTGTGGTATCTCCACAGAACATAGACGTTAAGCCCTGCTTCAGCTCTAGATGCAAGAGTTAATGAGCACAACCCACACACAAGAAGACTAGAATTCACAGCAGATGCGTTTCCATAAATAACTTAGTCAGGAAATTAGTAAATTAGTGCTGAATGGTCAACTGGGAATCATGTATGCATTCCCTGAGTAAATAATTATTTTTAAAATGAAGTATTTAGAACTCCCTACTCTTTGAAGTTAGCAAGCTTACTGTTCACACACAGGTCTGAATGATGTTACCTTGCTCCAATTTCCTGTTTTCCAGCTAGCACAGGGGCGGAGATAACATTTTCTTGCAGGCTCAGGCTTTTTCATGTGCTGACAGTGAGATGTGTTCCTGCTGCTGCACTCCACATGTCTCCAGAAAGCCCCCATTCCGCAGGTGGTAGAGCACTGCACAAGGATGAGAGAAAAGCACAGGGACAAACTCAGCATTAGTAAATCATTCTGGAAGCAATACAGGAACCGAAATATAAATACCTACAGCCTTTTAGATGACCTAGGTTATCTGACATACTCAAAAAAAGATTTAAAATTCACTTCAGTCTTGAAAGAGGGCTCAAGCCCTGAAAGAGGGGTTTTTGTTGCTTTGTTAAGAAAATACCACTTCTAATTTATACTATGTGCTGCTGCTCTTTGGCAAACCCTTGGTTACTGAGATATTCTAAATCTGCACCAGCTGTTGCACTGTTTCCTTCTGTTATCTTTGGGGATCTAATGCAAAATGTCATTGCATCCAATCTTCAGCACTGTTCCCTCTCTATCCTTAATACTGCTGATGACATATTCAGCAAATTGAGTGCATGATGCTGAAAATCTGAAATAAATTGTGTAAGATGCTTAGGAAAACTATGCAGGAAAAGGATTTTTGAAATGATGAATTCAGAGAGTGGCTAAGTGTTTCCAACATTTGGTAGGGTTTTAATGTCTGAGGTAAGAGAATATTGATCATGCCAGTCCCAATCTCAAGTGCACACTCTTCACAAAAAAAGTCACTATCATTGTATTCTGAGGCAAGAAGGTGTGAAAAGTGGCTGGAGACACCCATTTACCTTTTTCTCCCTTAAAAGGGGAGGGATAGTGAACTATACACATAGAGTCAAACCCAACACATGCCAAGCAGTCTGTAGCTGGCACGAGAAACAGCATAAATACTCTTGGATTAAGTCAGCAAAATGATGATGACAGCAACTGCTATTGTGTGGTTTGAACTTCCTCCACAGAAGCGTGAGTGTTAAATACAGAAAGCTGAGTAAGTGTCCTTGGAAAGATAAGGAAAACTAAGGTGAAGCTAAGGCAGGGAGAAAAAAACATGAAAGACGGGGATGTTACGAGATTCAATCAGAGAAATGGAAAAATGGTTAAAGATCACAACAAACCATTCTGGAAAAATTGCACATTATGAAGAGTGTGAATCTGCAAGGCCTCTGCAGCGTGCCATCTCCAGCTTCCAAGATTCCCCAGACATCTGTCCAATAGGCCAGAAAGATCCTCATAAAGGGCACTGTGTACCATTGTTCAGTTTTGCATAGTCACATATCTACCCAGGACAACTTGTCTGTTCAAAAGGATGGACTGTCATCTTCTTGGTTGCTGACTGTTTCATGGCTCCCCCCAGCCCTGCTATATCAGCCTGACAACACCAAGACTTTATTGCAGGGCTGCTTAGTCTTTGGCCAAAGCCCCATTCTGAGCATTAATGAGAAGAACAAAGATAGCTCCAGGGCTCACGCTGGGCAGATCATACTTACAAAGCTTTATGTTCTTGTCTGAGGGAGGTGAAACATAGCAGGATTCTTTCAAAAATTGTTGTGCGCAGCTATGGAACCAAGAGAGAAAGGCATGATGCTGCAAATAGTACTGGGAGAAAGCTTTAGCTTTCTCAACCATTGTTTCATGTTGCATAAAGTAGACCAATTGTTCAGGAAGACTTACTGATTTTCCCTTCTGTCATTCAGGAACCAAGACTTCCTCTTGTCAAAGTAGATGTCTATTACAAAGGGATGAAGTGCAGCTGACTTTTCATGACCAGTAACAGAGGTGCAGAATGAGGAGGTCTGATGGTAATAGGGTATCTTTTGTACCCAGAAAGCTCTTAGAAAGGGAAAAGTGACAGCCCAGAATGACCTAGGAAAGAAATTAAAAGTTACAGACAGAGGCATTGGTGTCACAGGACACTGTTTTGCCCTACTCTAGGTTAGTGCTCTCCCTTGGGAGGTGTCAACAGTGTTATGGGACTTATCACACCAATGCCTCTCAGTGACTACCACTATTCTTGGGCACTATTTATTTACTAGTACAGCTATATCCTAAGGAGCAAAGAATTTTGGTAGAATATTGGCAGGCACTAAATAGAAAGATAGAGAGCATAGCAGAAGATTCAACTAGGTAGATGCATCCGTCTTGAAATATCAATGGCTTGAAGAGGTGTCATCAAAAAACAGGCACAAAGTTTTACTAAGGACAGGTAAATAGATGATGCCAGATCTTGGAGCGACAATGATAATGACTTATTTTTGTGAAGAGTATGCATTTGGGATTTGGACTAGCATGAACAGAGCAAAAATGAAGTCAGAAAATTGTAGACTAAAAATGAATTAAAAGTAATGAACAATAAGAAAAGGTTCTGTGAATGTTAGAATCAAGGTGTGGGGAGGAAATACAAAAATTATGTTTTATGAGAAAGATAACAGCTGACTTATTTACAGAATCACAGAATGGTTGAGGTTGGAAAGGACCTCTGGATGCCATTTACAGAATCACAGAATGGTTGAGGTTGGAAAGGACCTCTGGATGCCATCTTGTCCAATGCCTGTTGGGATCACCCTGCATGGCTCGACCTTAAGGAGAAGGAGCTGTGTTGTTGATCTGCACAGCTCGACCTTAAGGAGAAGGAGCTGTGGCACTGAGAAGCTGGTAAACAGCTGGATATCTGCACGGCTCGGCCTTGAGGAGAAGGAGCTGTGATAAACAACTAAGAAGAAGCGAGGAAAACAGGAACACCTGCAAGCAGCGAATCCTGACTGTGTGAGAGGCGCATGGACAGCGCGTGGTATTTTGTGCACAGCCAATTGCAATAGTGTGTGTAACAAGCTGTAACCAATCATGAGTGTGTGCGCAGTGACTAAGCGAAAATTATGATATATATTGGAGTCAGACAAGACAATAAACAGCTTCGGAATATAACTCTCATAGAGTTGTGAAGTCCATCCTTCTCCCGCAACTGGTGACCCCGACGTGATACGATCTCTGGGATCTCATCGTTGAACACCGGTCGAGCGCAGAGGACGCCGCAGGAGAAGCCCGGTTGGAAGAATTGCAGTCAGCGGGACTGACGCAAGGAAAAAGAAAAAGGAATACGTTGCAACGGAGAAGCACCCAGCGAGGTGAGGTCAGCAACCGGGGCGGCATGGGGCAGAACACATCGCGTGAAGAAGGGGCGATAGTCAGACTCCTGCTGCACATGCTCTCTAAGAGAGGACTGAAATATGATGAATATACACTTAGAAGGCTTCTAATTTGGAGCCGAAAGAAAGGGTACCCCCCCGATCCGTCTGTGGCGTTTAGGGCAGAGACGTGGGAGGAGATAGGAAAAATGTTATGGGAGCGTATTGAGAAAACCGCCGCAGAGTTAGTGACGGCGTGGAAGTTGATATTAACCACATTAAAAGCCTTAAAGGCAGAGAGAAAAGCTGCAGCTGATGTGGAGGAGGCTGTTAAACTGCTTTCAACCAATCCCTTCTTAACCGAGTCAGAGGGTCCAGGACCTTCAGCGACTCCGAATGCACCGCCTGAGGTGCCAGATGCAGCGGGTGAACTGGCCGCATTAGATAAGTCAGAGAAACAGATCTACGATGATATATGTGAGGGCAAGACGGGACAAAGCTGCCCAGAACAATGTACTCAATGTTCCTCTGTGTCCCCATGTGAAAGATTGATGGGGCGGGCTTCACCACCCCCGAAACCACCCAGGCTTAACCGATCGAAAGCCGTAGTTTTGAAGCCCTCAGCCGAGCCCCTGCCACCTTTACGGCCCCCGTTGTCTGATAGCAGTGATAAAGGAGAAGAGCCTGTTGTAGAGACTATAGGGAGGCAAGAGCCTAGAATGAAAGGCGACCCTAGGGAGCGGTGGAAAGACGTTTTTTTAGGAGCGATGAAAGACGAGGAAACAGAGTTACCGATGGCATTTCCTGTTAGTGTACAGCCTCACGGGCCCAATCGCTGGGACCCATTTCACTGGGACTTGATTAAGAAAGTGCGGAAGGCAGTACAAAATTATGGCTTGCAATCACCTTTCACACAAGCTCTATTAGATAACATATTCACGGGAATGATTCTTACACCATGGGATTGTCGGCAGATGATAGATATGTTGTTGACACCAACCCAAAGGTTATTGTGGGCAGACAGATGGTATAAACTCTGTATGCAAGAAGCCCTGAGAAACCTGGAGCGTCAAGACGGCGATCCACTCCAGAACATTACTATGGAACAAATGACAGGCCAGGGACTGTTTGTGGATGTTAGATTGCAAGCTCAGCTGCCCTTAGAAGCCTTGCAATTAGTTGGGCGACTAGCATTGAATGCGTTGCGAACAGTCCCTGAAGGAGGGAAAGAGGCAACCATCTTACACTCAAATTAGACAAGGGAGAGATGAACCATATATGTTTTTTGTTGATCGTCTGAGAGACACTTTGAACAAAGTGTATACCAATGAAGAGGCAAAACTAGCAGTGTTGTTGAATTTAGCGGTAGAAAATGCCAATGTAGATTGTAAAAGAATTTTGTTAACTTTGCCAAAAGAAGCAACGTTAGTACAAATGGTAGAAGCCTGCAACAGAGTAGGCTCTGCCACACATCAGGCAGAAACACTCGCAAGTGCCTTTGCAGCAGCAATTAAGCCATTTATAAATGGAAAAGGGGAGAAAAAATGTTTTAATTGTGGAAAAACAGGCCATTTTAGAGCTCAGTGCAAGGCCACAAGGAAAGGACCTAGGCAGATTGAGACAGGTCATAAATCCTTCCAACAAGGACCCTTTCAGCAAGGAATAGGCCCAGCAGGAGCACCATGTGGTCGATGTCAAAAATTTGGTCATCAAGCCTCAGAATGTTGTTCAAAGTATCATCGGGATGGTATGAAATTGGGAAACGGGCGACCGAGCGCAAAGGCACCCCACACGACGACACAAATGGGGAAGCACCACCAGGCTGCTTGGCAAGCCTCAGCGCCCAAACCAGAGGGAGCGCCGGAATGGACGTGGAAACAACAGTAGAAGTTACCTTATGGGACATGTCGGTTTATGATGTCCCGACTAACGCAAATGGACCATTAGGATACGGATTGAGTGCTTTGTTATTAGGACGATCTTCAGCAACAAAGTAGGGACTTTTTGTTCTCCCTGGAGTCATTGACGAAAAAGGCCATATTGTGCCAACCACTAGTCCTTGGAACACACCTGTTTTTGTGATTCCAAAGAAAAGTGGAAAATGGAGACTATTACATGACTTGTGAGAAGTCAATAAGGTATAGTGGACATGGGAGCCTTGCAACCAGGGCTACCATCTCCCTGTATGATACTGAAGTATTGGAAGCTTTTGATTATAGATCTCAAAGATTGCTTTTTTACAATCCCTCTGCATGAAGATGATGCCAAACATTTTGCATTCTCAGTCCCAAGTACAAACAAGGCGCAACCCATGCAAAGATATCATTGGACAGTATTGCCACAAGGCATGAAAAATTCACCCACGATGTATCAAATTTATGTCAATTGGGCTTTACAGCCAATCAGAAAAAGGTGGCCTCAATATCTCATCTATCATTATATGGATGACATATTGTTGGCTGGTGTTCAATTAAATCCGGAAGAAATGATCGGGGAGCTCATTGAGCTTTTGAGGCAAAGTGGGCTGCAAGTGGCGCCGGAAAAGATACAAACTGAAGCGCCTTGGAGGTACTTGGGGTGGATGATCACTGAAATGTCGGTAACCCCCCAGAAGGTTGAATTAAGAATTCAGATTAAAACATTAAATGATGTACAAAAATTGGTAGGAGACGTTAACTGGATTCGACCTATTTGTGGGATCACAAACCAAGATATGGAGCCCTTGGTTCAGCTGTTGCGAGGGGATAGCAGGTTAAACTCTCCTCGGCAATTGACCAAGGAAGCCTGGGAAGCAGTAGCAAACATTTCTGAAAAGGTAACTCAAGCATTTAGTTCTAGGATAGACCCCTCAATAGGGATCACTTTGGCAGTAATCAATCATGAGCGACATCCCTATGCGCTTATAATACAGTAGATAACAAAGCTAGAATCAAAAGCGGACCCATTGAGAATTTTATAGAGTGGGTCTTTTTACCTCAGTAGCACAGAAAAACCATCACCATGAAAGTAGAGTGTTTTGCAAATTTGATTATGAAAGGGCGCAACAGAATTATTGATATATCGGCAAAGGACCTGAAAACGATTTTAATACCATTACAACAAGAATATTTGACTTGGGCTTTGCAGCACTCGGTTCCCTTCCAAACTGCATTAGCAGAATTTGAGGGTGACATTTAGATTCATTATCCATCACACAAAATGTTTACCTTTAAAAAAAACAAAAAAAACCCCCAAAAAACCCAAAAAACCAACCCAAACATGAAGTAGAAGAAAAATCAAAGTGTAGTCAATATCCAGTTCAAGGTGCTACAGTATTTATGGATGGTGGTGGGAAAACAGGCAAGGCAGCAATAATATGGCGAGAGCATGGAGAATGGAAAGAACGGGTACTTGTCGTGCCAGGATCAGTTCAAAAGGTAGAACTACAGGCAGTAGTTGAAGCCTTTAAATTATGGTCTGAAGAACCTGTGAATATAATTACTGATTCTTTATATGTAGTTGGAGTACTCCAAAGATTGGAAGGTTCAATCCTCAGACAGGTACAGCAGGAACAGCTATTACAATTTAGAACGCTTTGGTTTTTATTGCAGAAAAGACGACAGCCTTATTACATTATGCATATACGCAGCCATACCAACCTTCCAGGGGAACTGGTGGAAGGAAATGCAAGAGCTGATCGGCTGACTGCCACAGTATGGGCTGGACCTGTCCCGGACCGTTTAGGTCAAGCACAAGCCTCTCATGCCTTTTTCCATCAGTCTGCCAAAGTTTTAGCAAGACAATTTAATCTAAGTGCAGGTGACGCTAGAGCTATTATACAGACTTGTGCTGATTGTCAACAAATAGGCCCAGGAATCGCAATTACAGTTAGTCCCCGACGATTGCATTCGCTACAACTATGGCAGATGGATGTGACACATGTTGCTGACTTTGGAAGATTTAAATATGTTCATGTTTCAATTGATTTCTATTCTGCAATAGTTTGGGCCAGTGCACAAACAGGAGAAACTAGTAGATATGTACAAAAGCATTTGCGAGCTGCATTCGCAGCACATGGTATACCCCTACAAATTAAAACCGATAATGGTCCTTGTTATGTAGCCCAGTCAACCCAAAGTTTTTTTGCTCAATGGGGAGTGACGCATGTTACTGGAATACCGCATTCCCCAACTGGACAAGCTATTGTTGAACGAATGAATCATTCCCTGAAGTGTTTATTGCAAAAACAAAAAGGGGGAGAGGCTACCATACCACCCCAAGAACATTTGAATAAAGCCTTATATGTGTTAAATTATTTCCGTCTAGCAGAAGGAGAAACATGTAAAAGGAATGACAGGAAGTCTGTTTGAGTTAACACAAAATGTGCAAGTAAAAGTTAAAAATTTGGAAAAGAATATGTGGGAAGGACCTTTTCAACTGCTAACCTGGGGACGAGGTTATGCTTGTGTCATTACAGATTCTGGAACTCGTTGAGTACCCACAAAATGGGTAAAACCATGGGTGAAACAGTCACCATCGTCATCGTCGGACACATCTTGACACTATCAGGTGTCATCGCAATCTGGATGCCACCTCAGCCAAAAGAAAATGTATGGGTAAATATTAGCAGTATCATGAGAGGAACATGGAAAGCTTTTAGGGCAAACCGCTCTATAACTACAAATCCTTTGGTAAGATATAATATTGGTTTTCATAGCTTTATACAAGCACTTTTTCCATCACTAGAAGTAGCTTCTATCGCTAGGAGTAGTACAGCTAGAATTGTTTGCCTTGTAACATTCTGCTGTTAATTTAAGCATAGTTGATATGTGACTGCTGGATTATGGTAAGATGCCATGTGAACAAAACCTACGAACCAATAGACGGGGTGGCTGTGGTGCGTGCAGCACGTCTGGCCAGTGGGCACATGCGCCATAGGTTCCCTATGTTGAAAGGTGACAACCGAGGCATGTTCCGACACTCGCTGGCCACGTGTGTTGAAACTCGTTCCTTGGCAAATGTATAAATACCGGGATTTCCCGAAGAGCAGGGGGATTGGTGTATGGCAAGGTCATCGTTGCCTCAGTGGGGACGCCCACGTAAAGCTGGCACCTACCGACTGCTGGGCTGAGTTCGTGGCACAGGATGATACAAGAATGTACAGATAGTCCATCTTCCTCACAGTCCTTAGGTTACAAATGATCCATCAGGTTTTGTTTTTAGATAAACAAAAAGGGGGAGATGTTGGGATCACCCTGCATGGCTCGACCTTAAGGAGAAGGAGCTGTGTCGTTGATCTGCACAGCTCGACCTTAAGGAGAAGGAGTTGTGGCACTGAGAAGCTGGTAAACAGCTGGATATCTGCACGGCTCGGCCTTGAGGAGAAGGAGCTGTGATAAACAACTAAGAAGAAGCGAGGAAAACAGGAACACCTGCAAGCAGCGAATCCTGACTATGTGAGAGGCGCATGGACAGCGCGTGGTATTTTGTGCACAGCCAATTGCAATAGTGTGTGTAACAAGCTGTAACCAATCATGAGTGTGTGCGCAGTGACTAAGCGAAAATTATGATATATATTGGAGTCAGACAAGACAATAAACAGCTTCGGAATATAACTCTCATAGAGTTGTGAAGTCCATCCTTCTCCCGCAAATGCCCCTGCTCAAACAAGGCCACCTAAAGCCAGCTGCCCATGACCATGTCCAGATGGTTTTCAGAGTATCTCCAAGGACACAGATTCCAGAAATGCTCATTTTCACCCCCTTTTTTTCTTCGAAGTTGAAAAAAAAAGAGTTAAATGTGCCAGGCTTCACATAAAGTTAATTTTAACAAGAAACAATAGCTTGAACGAGAATAGCAAAAGATTAATAAAACACTAAAGAATAGTAAAGTAAGTTAAATGCATTAAGTATCCTTGAATTGATTTCATCAGTTCTCTGAAACCAAATGTATTGACCTTACCTCAGTATTCATTCAAGTATTGTTGAATAATCTTTGAACTGTTGAAAATTATTTTTTAAAATAGATGGGGAAAGTCCCAGAGGATTAGAGAAGCACACCTTTCAATTTAAGTTTCGGAAAAGAAAAAGGCAGATCTGTGAACTAATGGAACACTTCTCGTAACTTTACTTCACAAGAAGATACAAAAGCAAATTATTAAACAATCAAGACCAAAACAGTAAATACTAATAAAGATGATAAAGCAATAAAACAGCCCACATGGACCTTCTAGAACAAATTATTCAAGTCAATCTAATATCAGGTCTCTGAGCAACCTGATCTAGTTGAAAATGTCCCTGCTTATTTCAGGGGGGTTGGACTTTAAAGGCCCCTTCCAACCCAAGCCATTCTGTGATTCTATGATCCTTCTCTGACAGGGGCACCTAACAATGAAAATAGAGCACGAGCCGATGTGATGCATTTTGACATGATTTCATAGAGCATTTTTTTTAGCATATGATGGAAATATGGTCTAGGTGAAATAATGACAAGATTGGTGGGCAGCTAAGTGAAAAACTGTAATAAAGTGGTCCTCGGTGATTCAGTGTCAGAATGAGAAGACATTTCAAATATGGTTCCTGCAGGGCTCTGTCCAGAGCCAAGCTCTTTTCGGTATTTTTTGTTAACTAACTGAATGATGAAAGACAGCATGCACTTGTAACGCAGATGACACCAAGTTGGGAGAGTTGGCAGGAATGTTGGGGGACACAATATGAATGGAAAAACATCTCGCCAAGTTGAAAAATTGTAAGAAAACAGTAATCTGAAATTCAAAAACATGTGCAAAACAATGCAAAAGGAGGACTTTTTATACATATATATACATACATATACACCCTAAGCAAAACCGAGAACATCTGCTGGTCTAGAAACACCGTATTAAGGGATCCAGAGTTTGCAATGGACCACAAATTGAATAAATCAAAGTGGGATGTTTACAAACCAAGACAAATCTCATTCCTGCATTCACAAAGAGGGTCATATATAAAATGATAGTAATTATTCCATTTTATTTGCAAGGTGTCAGATGGGGCCATAATGAACATCACTGAAAGCGAGGAAGTCCATAGGAGAACGACAAAGTCACCAGATATTTAGAAAACACAAGGAAAATATGAAAAGAACCAGATTGTTTTGTTTAGAAAACAGATCCAAAAGCAGTTACTAGCAAGACACTTCTCTTCCATAGTCTGCATATAAAAAATAGAATCTTCACTTTCAGTGCAGAACCTGTTGGTTATGTGTAAGGAAAATATTTCTAATATGGATAATAAACGACTAGGACAGACTGTAGCATAGCATCTCTGTATTATAGACTAGGTTCAGGATGTGTTGGGCCTGGGAGTACAGTCTTTGCCTGGACTTTCTTTTGCAGGCTCTTTCACCCAAGCGGATCTAAATGCAGGTCTTCGGGCACGTACAGAAGGAAATTCTTCACTTGTCCCAGTTGAACATGGGAAGCTACAGCCATTCTCACCTGGCCATAGGAAGGCACAAGATGAAACTTCAGATTGCCATCAGGAGTGCATGTTCTGAGCAATTGCTGATGTGTTCTTACCTACTGGCTGCATCCAGACAGAGGGCACCAACAGGATCTCGGTGGTCTAGCTGTGCCTCCACTGCCATGGAATACACTGCATCATCTCTTGCTGTCCTTTTTAGCCCCGTGTTTCTGCATTTCCATTAATTTGCATCATTCCAGGCAGACCCGAGAGCAAACAGGTATAGAGAAGCAGACTTTTGACAGCCTTTTCCATCAATACGGAGACACAGAGGCAGATCAGCGCAAGGACATTTCCAGATCTGGACCCTTGGCTGTACTGATTACCTTGGTTTTTCAGGAAAATGAGGTAACTTGTTCAGACACCAGTGTCCTACTTCAGGTATCAGGATTTGAAGAATATAAAATGCATTAGCATAAAAAGATCTCTGTCTACATAAAAATAGAATTTTACAGTGGGAAGGATACTAAACAGGAGTTTATTCTATATTCTTTTATTATCGTTTCTAGAGTTGGGTGGTTGCCCCTTCACCAGCCCTGACTCCAGAGAAATTACTAACTCAGGACAGAGCAATGTAACACCACAGAAACCTAACTATCAAAGAGCCTGGTGCTGGGTATTGGCAAAGGAAAGTCAGCAGCAACATACAAATAATAGTAAGCACTTTTCCGAAGCCATAAAAAACTCTGCAACCTATATTACTCCTGCACAGAAGTTACCCAAGTATTATAACAATTCAGTAATGACCAGGGGAAACTGGGACGAGTCATCACCTTTCAGACCAAGTATCTTACAGAGGCTCTAGATCTCAAAAGAGTTTTCAAACTCCCTGTAAGCGGTACTTGTTTCATTTACTCAAATAGAAAGACAGCACTTTCAAAAGTGAGTATTACAGGTTATTAGCACCTGTTTTGATTGAATTTCATTACCATTAGAAATGAACAAGTTCATTTTGGCACAGCCATTAATGCAGATAAAATAACTGTTCATTTCTACGTTCAAACAAGACTGATATATATATATATATCAGCAATATAACACTGTTAATTATCAGCTACTGTATCCATAGTTAGTGTACAACCACAGCCACTGGCCTGACAATTCTAACTTCTATGCCAGCCAGACAAAATGCTTTTAGTTTACTACTGCTACAACCCAGTTCCAATATACAAACACTTAAACTCCAAAAAGCTGAAGAACTCCATGTTACAATGTCTCCCCACAGACAAGTGCTGGACAAATTATGAACCTCAATATACCGGTTTAAATTTGGACTAATATTCTTATGTTTGCTTTGTAGATTGAAACTGGTTTTACCTGGCAGAATGCTGCTCTGAGTTCAGAGATATTTGCTTAGCAGTGGGTATAAAGGCTGATGATGGAATAAGATAGAAATGCCCTACAAAAACCTGTTATGTTAATAGCCAACTGAAAATAAATGTTTAAGTATCCCTGTTATTAATGTGCTTTATACAGTAATAAAGCTAGCTTACCTACACGACCCTGGTCACATCCTAAATTACAAAACACACATAATTTAGAGAGAAATAATATGTAAGTGAAGGTTAGAACATAATAGCACATCTACAGCTAACTTGTATTATGTATTATTTGGAAATACAACCATATTAATTTTGTGTCTCCAGGATTCATCTAATAGCTTAATCTTTTGGTGTGCCCAAAACCAAAACTCTTGAGGTATTTCTCGTTATAGTCAAACCTGCATGTCATGTCCCTGGAAGAGCTATGTATAGTTCTGCAGAATCCATAAATGCAGATACTATGTAAGCAATCTATCATTAGGTATTCCAAGTTACCAACTTTTTTGTGTGACAAGTATTTGATCAGAATGTACGGGACTACTTTTCAATAATCATGACAAACTAAGAAGCTATATTTCCCCAACAGTGGTTTATACAGCTGTTCACACTCTCCACTTCTTATGAGTTAAAAGTAACTTACCTCACTCCAGTTGCCTACTCTCCAGTAGGCATCACCAAGCAAATTTTTGGATGTTATTAGGTGGCTGTTTGGTGTGACATTCATCAAAACCCCCTCAGACGTTGCACTTTGGTTCCTAAGAGCATGCTTGAGAGTTGATGACTGTGTGCTGGAACCAGGTAGCTTTATTTCTCTTCTGTTGTCAGTCTGGTCTCTTCGTACATGACCAAACACTCTGGGCATTACTGTAACCAGTGCTTGTGGCGTAGTTACTTCTACAACAGGCACATCAACCTGCAGACTGATATAGTTTGCTGTTGTTGGAAATGCCAGCCCTTGTGCTGCTCTGCTAACAGGAAGGAGCGTAGAAGGTTCTGTGTGATGAGATGCTGGATGAGGCTGAGAAGTCACACTCTCATTTTGAAGGACAGGAGAGCTGGTATCTAGGGTTGTGCTCCTGGTTCTGATTTCAGGGTTGAGTTCTGTGCTATAAAGGAGGTCAATCGGTTTCTCATTGCCTCCAACCGAGTCATCCATGTCATCAGATTCTTCGGTTAAGTAATCATAGCTGGAAGTTATTTCTGGACTACTGGTAAAAGAAGAGACACGTATGTCTTCACTTCTTTGCACCTCACTCTCTACAGTAGTAACTGGGTCACTTTCAGAAATATTTTCAGCATGCCTTATAATTTCAGTACTTGAGCTATTATGAAAAGGCCATGAAGTAGTATTTTGGTGTGAACTACTTTCAGTAGAAACAACTGGGTAATTGTAAACATCACTTGGTCCAGCAAAATTATTTTGCAATGTTTTGTTGGCTGTTCCTTCTTTTTCTGAGACGTTACCCAAACCAGGGGATGTAGGCAAACAGGGAGTTACACTTTCAGGCCTGGGTATTTGTGTTGTTGTATGGGACCTCGGGCTTGGTATGGGTATTCTTCGAGGAGGAGTCCGTTCAGGATTAGTACTTGTTTTTCTGATTATGATCTTTCCTCTTCTGGGTGACAGTGGGGGTATCAGAAATCTTCCAGCAGAAGGACATTGCTGGAGGCCACACAGAGCCTTAGAGTTTGGTCTCTTGGAAGTATCACATGGCTCATCGTTATTTTTGGCACAAGTGACGTTACGAGTCCTTATTCCTCCACCACAAGTAACTGTGCACTGCAAATGAAACAGAATTAATATACCTCCTCTTTTCATTCTGCTGCAAATATCAATAAAAATAAGTATCAAATGGCATCTGTTTATAATAAAGAAACATTATTATAAATACTCAATAACAAAGCTTTTCCTGACAAACAAACCCTTCATTTTAGTTATGTTTCGCCATCACAGAGCTCTTTCCAAGTTTTTAGAACAGTAAACGTCACCTTGGGAAAACAGCAGTGGAAAAAAAAAGGCTACATGATAAAGACAAAATATGAAAGTATTATGCTATAATTTGATTGCTTCAGTGAATCACAAAAGTTGTTTAGCCAATACCTTTTCTACCAGGGTTATAGAAACTAGACTAAAATCCTGCCATCAAAACGTATCTGACTGGCTCTGTGCTGGCTACTCACAGTGCCACAAACCCACTGTGATCATCCATACAGCTCACAGATCTTCGCTGACTTTATGAAATGGATTTTTCATTCAGTCTCAGTGCAACAGCCACATGCTGCCGAGGTTGCTAAATTACAGACTACTGAAAGTAATTAACCTATTTGGCTTCTATTTCAATGGCAGCATTGTTGTGTATAGAGACCCATGTTTTCTGTGATGTTTTTCATCCTCAGTCCCACAGGCACAGCCATGCCTTCAGCAGCTGTCACTCCACTGAGGATTTTCTGAAATTTCAACACACATCTCTTAGTACCTCAGTTTGAGGTACTAAGGCTAGATGACTGGTTGAGTATGAATGGAGACGTTACATACAACCTACTGGAGGAAGTCTTCCTAGGATGCAAAGGGGCTTGACCAGTGAGTTCACCCTGGCTTAAACCAGGTGCTCAATGTGAAGTAGTGAACTCTCCTATTGCTAGCACTTTAAAGCCCCTGGGATATCTAACCCTTTTTAGAGCTAGTCTAGGTCACGGAGCAGTAGAAACGGTAGTGACCTTGTGTTACAGGGGTGCTCTCTGTTGTTAACACCTGTAAAATAACATTAGCTTTGTGGCAACAGGAGTAGGGAAGAAAGCAGAGTAACCTCAGAGTAGATAAATTCATTAGCTGTTCTGTCTGTCCTCCTTGCAACTTCCAGCTGTATAGCGCATTTAAAGTATTCAGAGCTATGCAAGCTTACATAAGCTGCAATTTGACCTCTGAAGTTATTTAGTAAAGGATTTTGCTTATTGAGGAAGTCAGCAACTACTAACACTATGTTGCTGCTTACACAGGAATACAACACATTTATTTTGTCAGACTTGGCCATTTGGATGATTTAGATTAGCATTCGTGTGAGTTAAAAGGAATATCCAATCTCATTAACTTTTGGGGGTAATGTCTTTGAAAATCTCTGCTTTACATTATGGCCATATACTAAAAAGAGATTTCAGAATGGCTACAACACTGTATCCTCATTACTTGCATAATTAAGTATGTTCAGTTTATAAGAGACAGAGTGATTTTATAACAGCCAGATAATTTCAGAGAAAAAGGAAGTATTGCCTGTCTAAAATCTCTCCCTCACAGTCAACCAATAAAGAACATTCTGCAGTTATGAGTCTCCTGACAATCCTGCCATTTGTGCAGGTGAAATAGTCAGTCCTATGCTCCCCATGCAGGTGTAGAAATTTGGTTTTTTCAGTAACTTGCAAATATAATCCAATGACACATAGCACTGGCTGCATTCTGTAACCGCATGCCATTTGTATATAACCATAATGCTAGCCCTGTAATCCTAGTCTATTTTTTCACAAGCAGTTAAAAATGGTGCCTACTCAATTCACAAAACAATCAACATTCAGTGATGATGGTTTGCAAGCAGCATAAACTGAATTAATACTGTCATTATTCTGTTAGTTCATTATCTGAATCTGCTCTCAAACATAACTGCGAGTTTGCTAAAAAAAAAAGGGTTACGAGAAAGAAGGGAGAGGAGTTTACAAAAAGAGAATAGAATGGAATTAGAATAAAATAGACTCAGACTAGACTAGGATAGGATAGGATATTTTCAGTTGGAAGAGACCTACAATCATCATCTAGTCCAACTGTCTGACCACTTCAGGGCTGACCAAAAGTTCAAGTATGTTATTAGGGACATTGTCCAAATGCCTCTTAAACACCGACAGGCTTGGTGCATCAACCATCTCTCTAGGAAGCCTGTTCCAGTGTTTGACCACTGTCTCTGTAAAGAAATGCTTCCTATGTCCAGTCTGAACCTCCCCTGGTGCAGCTTTGAGCCATCCCCACACATCCTGTCACTGGATACCAGGGAGAAGAGCTCAGCATCTCCCTCTCCACATCCCCTCCTCAGGAAGTGAGCAGTACAGAGCAGTGAGGTTGCCCCTCAGCCTCCTTTTCTCCATCCAGCCTTTTCTCCAAATTCAACCAGCCAAATTCCTCAGCCGCTCCTCACAGGACATGCCTTCCAGCCTCCCACCGGCTTTGTTGCCTCCTCTGGATGCACTGAAGTCCCTTCACACCCTTCTTAAACTGGGCGCCCAGAACTGCACACAGCACCCACGGTGAGGCTGCACCAACGCTGAACACAGCGGGATAACGACCCCTCTGGACCCGCCGGTTGTCTGTGTTTGATGCACCCTAGGATGCAGTTTGCCCTCTTGGCCGCCCGGGCACACTGCTGGCTCCTGTCCAGGCTGCTGCCGACCCGCAGCCCCAGATCCCTTTCGGCAGGGCTGCCCCCCAGCCGCTGCTCTCCCAGGCTGTGCTTGTGCCGGCATTACCCCAGCTGCACAATCTGGCATTTGTTCTTGTTAAATTTCATCCCATTAATCATAGCCCAATGCTCCAATCTATCCTGTCCCTTGAGAGAGCCAACAGCACCTCCCAGTTTGGTATCGTCAGCAAACTTGCTAATGGTGCCTTCAACTCCTGCTTCCAGATGATTGGTCTTGGAACTTTTGAAAAACTTAGTAAACTTCATTTTTTTGACACCTGAAATGGGAAGTATTTGTTGTGCATTTGTTATTATAATTGTTAGCTACACTGATACCTAAACTGCCTATATGTGAGGTGAACAATGAGCAACTCACACTACCATAGAATCAGAATAAAATAATTCTAAAATTTCACATGACTCAAAACCTACTTCTCCCCACTTCAGAAGAAATATCTTAGTGTGATTTTAGTTTTCATGCAGAAGGAGACTGTTCCACATGTTGGGGACCCTGAGCTCTCCTTGCTGTCAATGGAAAGTGAAGTTGTGAAACATCTGTAGATACTAGCATCCTAATTTAAAGAAAGCGAAGAAGCATGAGGCCCTTCCACAGATAAAAACCCATGACAAAGTACATCAAATGAGTGCTCCCTACTAACAAACTTTTCAGAATACGTTGCAGTATATTTAAACAAATCTAGTATATTGCAGTCATCATTTTGATGACTTCACATTCTGCAGTTCACCAGCTGCCAGTGAAATAACTGCACAATATCTGATTAACTCTTGAAGGATACACAGGTATTCTAGTGTTCATTAGGGCTTCAGATTAATACTAGAAATAAAAAACTTGCATGCCATGGCAAAAACAGCAGAGTTATGAATGCAAGCGCTATGAAAGTAAAGGCCTATGGACGTGACACAGAGCCTCCCCCCATCTGGTCCACAGCAGCAATGAGTATTACACAGACTTTTTAGTACGCGAGCATGCTCTGTTCTACAGTCCCAAAAGCTCAGCAAGCCAAACCCCTAGAAACGGTTAACATGCAACACTTGCTGAGGTCTTTAGCAAGCAGGGCAGCTGTTTTACTTCTGCACAAAGGATTTGTGAAGACATGTGAACAAAAAAATTTCTTCAGAACAGGCAAAAAAGCAGGTCATTCGTCCTCTCTGCTGACTATAATAGGTAATTTTGAAAAAAAAAATCAGTATTACAGTTGACATGAATTTACCTCAGTCCAGTTGCTCACTGTCCAGTCAGATGGGCACAACACATCTCTGTTGCATGACAGATGGGTCTTTGGTTTAAGTTGGTGCTGGCACTCTGTGGCAGCCAGCGCCTGCTCATCAGATCCCACCGTCTGGATGCAAAGAACAGTTCGCTTCTTCTGGCCTGCTGGGCCACACGTTGTCGAACATTTCTGCCATTCTCCTGCCCACCATCTGAAAACCAGGGTGTTAAAAAACATCAGAAAACAATCCATCACAAGCACACTAAGTCAGAGACTACAAGAATCAGTAAGTTAAATTCTGGGTTTGGGTATATGCTTTTCACATTAAGTCCAGATCACTCAAACTTTCCCATCTGCCCTGCGCTCCAGTACCGGCCAGTCACTGAAAGATGCTGATTCCCAGACAGCACCAAGTACTACCACAATGCATAAGAATCCACTGAGTAAACGGTCTTTGAAATCCAAATTTGAGGAACTGCTAGCAAGTTTAGTAATCTATTTACTCTATCGTATTGTTTGTCTGCTTATGGCTACCTCAGTACAGAAAGAATTAACACATGAGAATCACCAGAGGGTCTGTAATGACAGCAGAGGTGGAGAAGGTCCCTTCACTCATGTCTATGCAGCCAGTGCTGCACCTCCAGAAGACGAAGCAGCAAGGCACACAACCCCAAAAACGAGGCTAGTCAGAGCTGTACTGTGTGCAGCCAGGTGGGACCAGCACCCTGCAGTGCTGCACCTCTGGGCTTAGTCTCTGGGTCTGCACTAGGCTGGACTTTGCTATACTTTGTTCCTTCTTGAAGTAAAACAAGCCCATGACTTCTCTCTCCTGAGTAAAGATGGTCTTCTGTACTATGCTATACAATCTTCCACCGAATTAAAGGCAAATGTCTCCTCTGGTGCAGTATTTTCCTATGCAAAACACCTTACCAACAAGAGCAATCCTCCTTATATTCAGTTTACCTTAGTCTTTCTCCAGCTTCATCTACCTATTTCTTGTCATGCTGCCCCACAGTGGATCAAATATCTGCATACCTGCCTTCCACAAGAAAAGGGGGGCAAAAATTTCTGGGTTTCTACTATTTAAGAAGCACTGGCATCAACTGTGATGTTTGCCTAATGATTTCCCTTTATACTAAAAAAAAAAACAAAACGTATCTTTCTCCTTCTAGTTTAGAGTGCCCTCAGCAAGAACATGGCTCCAAACTACTGTAGAAAAAAATCTGGCCCAGCTGTGAACATTAAGCCACAAAAGCTCCTAGACAGTATTACTTGTTCCCGAGTTTTGAAGCAGGTCATGACAAAGACTTATGCTGAAAATAAAACAGGGATATATTCAGAAAACACCTTTCTAGAAAGAAAGGCAGAAAAAAATTGGTTTTGCCTTAGAACCAACACCATTCTATTGTTTTAGGGTTTTTTTTTCCTTTTAAGGTCAATGAATTTAAGAGAAAAATAATCCCATTCTGATAAATACATCAAAGTTCAACATCGAGTTTTATAACAGTTTTTTGCTCCTTGCATTTTCTCCCATCTTACTGCATTTGTGGCTTCTTCATTTTGCTGACAATCCCTCTCCCCTTTCCTCTGTAGTTTCAATGTTCCTTCTCTGTTGCTTGATTAATTTATTCTTCAGTTGCAAATGAGCTGTCACTGCTGTGGAAGGCACCGATATCTATTTCCAATCATTTTAAAAAAAAAAAAAAGAGCAATCAAGCTATGCACACAGCTCATTTGTGCAACCATCTGTTCTCTGCGGTACCTACACCTACCTTCTTTCTCTTTAGTTATGTATACACACTGCATTTCCTTTTAAATTACCCTAGAAGCCCTTCGGGGCACAGACTATTTTGCTACATGCTCTAGAATGCAGCCGATTAGCACCAGAACCCTGTGTTAGCCCTCTGGACATTGCTGTAATAAAAGAACAAATTGTTTTTTTCCTTCTCCTGTCTTTCTTTGGATCGTTTCTTGCTCTCCCAGGCTTCTGCAAACAACAAAGGAAAACTAACAAGTAGTTAAAGAGAAAAAGCGAGTGCACCTCAGCAGAACACAGCAATAAAAAAGAGAAAAATATATTACCGTAACCAGAATCAAGCTATTTCAGGGTTGTTTTCATCTCTTGCATCTTCTTTCCAATTTTATCATGTCTAGTGTCTTGTAAATTACTGACACTTTAACACAAATGCAACTTAAAGTATATGAATTGCCCTATTAATTTTTATGGAACCAGATCACGTATTTCAAGCTACAGACATGCTACGCTGACATCTCCTCCTTCACAGTTTTCAAATGGCTCTGAGTGAGGATTCAGCAGTTTGCACATTTAAATACCAAACTCCTGGCAATAAACTATCAAACTACAGAACCTATCTTGATCAGCAGTAATAGTGATTAATTATTGCATGCAAAACGTTTTTTAAAAAGTCATGGAAGACAGTAAGGTGATCCAAAGTTAGGAAATCCCAGAATTAAGATTTTATCTTATCGCGCTTCATGGTCAATCTTAGATTACATTTAGTCATGTAACTTTTCTACAGAGTCCTTCCTCATTCAGTGCATGTAACAGATGGTACTGGTGAGTGAAGCAGTTAATTGCCCGGCACCTTGTTTACCTCACACACTTCAAAAAACTTACTTGGACTGAGAATTTATTTCTACCAGTAACTGGAGTTTTTGACGGTGCATTTTCCATATTGCCATTCTAGGGCACATGCACATGCCTTAAACACTCAAGCATGAGAAATGTAACATGGAAGCACATGCAGTCTTGTCGCTTCATGGTCCCCACTGAGGACTTCTGAACTGAAACAACCCAGCCAAAAGGGAAGAAAGGCAAAGCAAGGACAGCAGAACATCTATCATTCATTTGTCTGTTCTGGTACAGGATGCCCCAAAGCAGGTCCTGAACCACACAGAAGACAGCAGCACCCCACTGACTGCTTTGCCAAACACCATTTGTCTTGGAGCTCCTGCTGTGTCCTCACACTGCAGAGGAATAACCAAAATTGGAGATGACAGCTGAGCACACATCCAAAATTGACATAGCAATCTGAGATCACAGAAACACAGAATCACTAGGTTGGAAAGGACCTTCAAGATCATCAAGTCCAACCATTAATCCAGCGCCACCATGTCTCCTAAACCATGTCCTGAAGTGCCACATCCACACGTTTTTTGAACACTTCCAGAGATGGTGACTCCACCACCTCCCTGGGCAGCCTGTTCCAATGCCTGACCACCCTCTCAGTGAAGAAAATTTTCCTAATATCCAATCTAAACCTCCCCTGGTGCAACTTGAGGCCATTTCCTCTCGTCCTATCACTAGTTATTTGGGAGAAGAGGCCAACACCCTCGTCGCCACAACCCCCTTTCAGGTAGTGGTAGAAAGCGATAAGATCTCCCCTCAGCCTCCTCTTCTCCAGACTAAACAACTCCAGTTCCCTCAGCTGCTCCGCATAAGACTTGTTCTCCAGCCCCCTCACCAGCTTCGTTGCCCTTCTCTGGACACGCTCCAGCACCTCAGCATCCTTCTTGTAGTGAGGGGCCCAAAACTGAACACAGTATTCAAGGTGCGGCCTCACCAGTGCCGAGTACAGGAGCACGATCACTTCCCTACTCCTGCTGGCCACACTATTGCTGACATAGGCAAGGACACTGTTGGTCACCTTGGTCACCAGGGCACACAGCTGGCTCATGTTCAGCCAGCTGTCAACCAGCACCCCCAGGTCCCTTTCCATCAGGCAGCTCTGCAGCCACTCCTCCCCAAGCCTGTAGCGTTGCATGGGGTTGTTGTGGCCAAAGTGCAGGACCCGGCACTTGGCCTTATTAAACCTCATACAGTTGACCTCTGCCCATCGATCCAGCCTGTCCAGATCCCTCTGCAGAGCCCTCCTACCCTCCAGCAGATCAACACTCCCACCCAACTTGGTGTCATCTGCAAACTTACTGAGGGAGCACTCGATTCCCTCATCCAGATCATCTATAAAGATATTGAACAAGACCGGCCCCAGAACCGAGCCCTGGGGAACACTGCTTGTGACTGGCCACCAGTCGGATTTAACGCCGTTCACCACAACTCTCTGGGCTCGGCCATCCAGCCAGTTCCTCACCCAGAGAAGAGTAAACCTGTCCAAGCCACGAGCCGCCAGTTTCTCCAGGAGAATGCTGTGGGAGACGCTGTCAAAGGCTTTACTCAAGTCCAGATAGACAACAGCCACAGCCTTTCCTTCATCCACTAGGCGGTTCACCTGGTCATAGAAGGAGATCAGGTTGGTCAAGCAGGACCTGCCTTTCATGAACCCATGCTGGCTGGGCCTGATCCCTTGGTTGTCCTGCAGATGCCCTGTAAGCACTCTCAAGACCAACCGCTCCATAATTTTCCCCGCTCCATAATCTTCATAATCATGGAGGTCAGGCTGACAGGCCTGTAGTTCCCAGGATCGTCCTTCCGGCCTTTCTTGTAGACGGGAGTCACATTGGCAAGCCTCCAGTCGTCTGGGACCTCCCCTGTTAACCACGACTGCTGATAAATGATGGAGAGTGGCTTGGCAAGCTCCTCTGCCAGCTCTCTCAGTACTCTCGGGTGGATCCCATCAGGCCCCATAGACTTGTGGGTGTTCAGGTGGTTTAGCATGTCCTTGACTGCTTCCTCCTGGATGATGAGGAGTACATTGTGCTCTCCATCCCCATCTTCCAGTTCAGGGGGCTGAATACCCTGCGGATACCTGGACTGGCTATTAAAGACTGAGGCAAAGAAGGCATTAAGTACCTCAGCCTTGTCCTCGTCCTTGGAGACAATGTTCCCCGCCATATCCAGTAAGGGATGGAGATTCTCCTTGCCTCTCTTTTTGTTGTTAATATATTTGTAAAAACATTTTTTATTATCCTTTACGACTGTAGCCAGACTGAGCTCTAGCTGGGCTTTTGCCTTTCTAATTTTGTCCCTGCTTGACCTAACGAGATCCGTGTACTCTTCGTGAGTTGCCTGCTCCTTCTTCCAGAGGTGATAAACTCTCCTCTTTTCCCTGAGTCCCAGCAAAAGCTCCCTGTTAAGCCAGGCCGGTCGCATTCCCCGCCAGCTCTTCTTACAGCACATGGGGACCGCCTGCTCCTGCGCCTTTAAGATTTCCTGCTTGAAGACTGTCCAGCCTTCCTGGACCCCTTTGTCCTTCAGGACTGTCTCCCAAGGGACTCTCTCAACCAGTGACCTGAACAGGCCAAAGTCCGCCCTCCGGAAGTCCATGATAGCAGTTTTGCTGACCCCTCTCCTTACTTCGCTCACAACTGAGAATTCTATCATGTCGTGGTCACTAAGCCCAAGACGGCCTCCGACCACCACATCTCTCACCAGTCCTTCTCTGTTTGTAAACAGCAGGTCCAGTAAGGCACGTCCCCTGGTGGGCTCACTCACCAGCTGCATCAGGAAGTTATCCCCCACACACTCCAGAAACCTCCCAGATTGTTTCCTCTCTGCCATGTTGTACTTCCAGCAGATGTCCGGTACATTAAAGTCCCCCACAAGAACAAGGGCCAGCGAATGCGAGACCTCCGCCAGTCGCTTATAGAATGTCTCATCTGTCTCTTCGTCCTGGTTGGGTGGTCTGTAACAGACTCCCAGCAGGATATCTGCCTCATTGGCCTTCCCCCTCATCCTTACCCATAAGCACTCGACTTGGTCTTCACAATCTTTGATTTCTATGCAATCAAAACACTCCCTAACATACAGAGCCACCCCACCACCTCTCCTTCCCTGCCTATCCCTTTGGAAGAGCTTATAGCCATCCATTGCAGCATTCCAGTCATAAGAAGCATCCCACCATGTTTCTGTGATGGCAACTACATCATAGCTGTCCTGCTGCACAATGGCTTCCAGCTCCTCCTGTTTGGTGCCCATACTGTGTGCATTGGTGTAGATGCACCTGAGCTGGGCTATCGATTTCAACGCTGGCACGCCACCCCTAGGCTCAACTCTAGTGAGCCTGGTTTTATCCCCTCCACCCTCCAAATCTAGTTCCAAATCTAGATCCAAACATGCAACTTCTGAGCTGAAATGACCAAGCTGTTAGACCTCCCAACCATAAGCTGGAGTGGAGGGCACTCCCAGATAGAGTTAGATTTGGGCAGGTTATAAACAAAGCTTTATTTAGATCACACACAGAGAGAGATGCCTATGAAAGAAAAGGATATGGGAAAGAAAACTAGTGGGTAACTATGACAAATGTGGTAAGAGACTGGAACGAGTTGGTGGAAACTCAAGCCTGATAGTAGTCGCTGTCCAGTACTTGTGCCTACCTCTGGTTTCCGATGGCATTTACCACTACAGCAACTGAGTGGTTCTTACCCATTAGTGCATCACCTGGTCCCTGCAGTGACAGGGCTGTCTTACCTGCACAGGCAGGCATGGCATGGCAAGATTGTGGTAACAAACAAACAAGCAAAATGAATTATTTGGGTAATTAAGTTGTGTAAGCACTAATTGTCCTGAGGCTGTCAAACTAGAGAGCTGTCTGCATGGTGAAAGCATAACCTCAGTTTTCAGGCGAGTGTTCAGCTCTCCTGGAAGCCTGCCTGGGACAGAGGTAGGGACAAAATCTGATTCTCTCAGCGGGCATCCAGCCGCCTTAAATGAGACCTCTTTTTCTCCTATGCTGAGTTTCCAAGGTCTGCAACAATTAAAGTGAGGCCCAACAGCCTTGTCCACTATACAGTTCTCATCCATACCTAAATGATGTGTGCTGAGTGAGGTTAGACTCTGTTGAAAAAGTAGTAGCATGGGATTTTGGAACCAAAGTTTGCTGTATTCATGCCTATGGGGCTGATTGTTCCCTCCCACCATATCGTGTCAGACCTCAAGAAAGACTGTCTTCTTTTACTATGTGTTTGTATAGCATCAGGCACAGCAGATACCAACAGTGCACTAATTTTCACTCTGTGTATTATAACAGAAACAAGATTTCCTATTCTTGTTATGCTGTTGAAGTCTACTAAGCAGTCTGGAAGCAGGACAACACAGAAACAGCAGATAAAAAGCAGGGGATCCAAAATACTTCACAAATAATCTATTTATGCTTATTTTGTTCAAGTGGTTAGTCAGGTTAAAAAGGCTCCAGGCAATTTTCTTTACAAGGGAGAGCAAAACTTTTACTCAGAACATTATAAATAGTTAAAATCTCACTCTTTTTCTTCAAGTAGTATCTACTGATTTTTATCATTAACACCTACAAAGCTAAATACCTGCGTACCAAAGAAACATATAACTGGAAACCATATTCCATAGCGTAATGTAGAAAAAAGCATGCATTTATGCTACAGTCTCATTGCACTCCTGCTAAGCAGGAGTTTTACATGGGTGGTTGTATGACATTTTAACTCTCAACTGTTCAGCCATCTTTATTTCGTTCTGAGTCAACATGTGGCATACATGTATTGCGACACTTTAAATATTTTATTTGTTTTGCTCCAGATTCTTTTAACAGAAGGTGTGGGAAAAGTAAACGTTGACCCAATCAGTTAACAAACAAGAACGTTGAGACATGGACTTCTCAGAATTCTGTCATTTAAACGGTTTATAGTTAACTTCCTGAAATGGAGCAATGAGATAAGATCTGGTTCGTGAGATCATAAACATTATAGTAATGTTATTCTTTGGTTGTAGCTACTGTTCAATAAATTATCTAATCCTGATTTAGTGGTCTAGTCGCTACTTTCATGGTAGCATGTTTTCCATCAGTGGGATTTAGCAGATCATAGGAGGGAGGGTTATGCCAGAGAACATCCTTCTTGTTTTAGATAGGGTGTTGCTATAAAGAAACTGGTTCACTGCTGGGAAGCACAAGATCATCTAACAGTTTCAGTTCCGTGGCTGCAGCACCAACAAAGGTCCTCTGCAGTGTTGTGTTTAACAACAGTGTCCTCAACTCTAGCACAGAATTTAGCCACCTCTCTACAGAGCGCTTGGTCTTCAGCAGCTTCACATCAACTCTCAGATATCCTGAATCATGCTGTATGGGACAGTCACACCTTCCTCCAATGTTCAGATTTTCTTTAGAACCAACAAACCACCAAACTGCGCCAAGCGCTGTCTTGCATTTCAGATGAATGTGTCTGGATTACAGGTGGTACATACGCCATGGAAAGTAAATACCAACTAAATCCTGTGGTGGGACTACAGCCTGGAACAGAAACCAGATCTATAACCTGATCTAGTTGAAGCTGTCCCTGCTCATTGCAGGGGGGTTGGACTAGATGACCTTTAAAGGTCCCTTCCAACCCCAAATATCCTATGATTCTATAAAAATGAAGGGCTTGGGAAGAGTGGATAGGAATTCATTCTTTACTGCCATCTCTTCCAACAGAAGAACTCCGGGCCACCAACAGAAGCTAGGAAGGGCCAGGTTCAAAATAATTACAATGAGGTGGTGCTTCACTGTTAAAGCTATGAACTTCAGCATTAAAGCTGTGGAACTTCTTGCAGAGGAATTTGTATATGATAGAAGTTTTACAAGGTTGCAGAGGGAGACTGGACAAGTACTTGGAAGAGAGGTCCACTGGAGGTTACTGATTAGACAAGCCATAATAGCCTCTAGAAATGCCTTGAATTAAAAACAGCTGGATGCTGGAAGAGTATTAAAAAGAGATATAATTTATGCTTGCCTTGTCTTTATTCTTTCTCAGGCATGTAGGGCCTGCTGGGAGCCAAAACAAGGGCTTAGAAAGACCGGTCATCAGACTGCTACAGTCAACTCTTCTGTTACTAAGAGAAAAATTAATACACAATGAGACTGTAGAACTAAATATGTATGAGTTTCCTGCACTGTACTTTGTCAGTATTTTGCTGTCCTCAGAAGGATAACTAGTGCTTTCCTCTGCAGTCCAGAATGAGCTTGAGGAGCATCACTCGGGCTGGAAGCATGACAGCTTTTCTGTCTGGCCTGCAGAAGAGCCTGCACGCGTCCAATCTGCCCAACAAGGAACAAATTCCGCTCCCGCACTTTCAAGAGCAGGTCTGAATAATGCAGTCACTTAGAACAAACGGGATAAATGGAGCTCATTTGGAACTTTTGAATAAATAGTAAAATTTATACGTGCTATAAGTAAAAACCCCACATAAGTGGGTAGCCTCAGCTCTTAACTAATCAGTAAGTTTGATCTACTGTCAATTTATTTCCTAGCAATCTATAAAGAATTATGAAATGCTGGTTGTTTATGCTTTTAATAGTGATTTGTAGAGGCTGCAAGCTCAAAAATGCAATTCCCAGAGGAGGCACCATATACTGTTGTGAAGATACTTGGAAGCAACTAATAAAACCAACAGCCATGCAGAATTTTTTACATTAAATCTTCAGGAAATTCACTGCTGGCAAATGTAACATGATGCACTTCAAGGGAATCATTGTAATGACTTTGATTTGATTCCGATTTAACTAGGATTAATAGGGAAAGATTGTTATGCCATTGCAAACAGCATAACAAACAATTTCCGAAGATGATGAGAGACAAAAGCATGAAACTAAAACCAATATTGATCTCTTCCAGCTAATCTCTGCCTATTTTACAAGCCTACAGTTCTGCTGTCACCTGGAATGTTTTCTGTGCTTAGCCTTCCTCACCCTACTCACTAAAACTGTAGAACAGGAAAAAGATGAAGATGAATTAAAATAATGTTATGGGAATGGAAAAATTTATTCCCATGTGATCACACAATGAAGATGGCTGCACTTTGCTGAAATGAAAAAAAAAAGAAGGGACATGATAAAAAGATGCCAAATAATAAGTGTTATAAAGAAGGTAAAATAATTAGAGCTGTCGATTACTGTCACCTTGCTTTGAAAAGCTTGGGAGCTCTCACCGTGACAGGCCATAGATGCCACACTAATCTGGTATTAGAACCAACATCTTTCTTTGAATAAGGCTGCTATTTAGCATTACCAGAGCCCTCCCAGTATCTGTTACCTGGGCGGGCAGTCCTTTTCGTAGCATTTCTTTTGTCGCCCATTTGGCTGTGTTGCTGGGTCGCAGAAGGAGCTTTTGATCGCCCCGCTTCCCTTCCGCACGCAGTGGGCAATCTGGCGCCGCACCCCTGCGAGAGAAAGACACAAAAAAATTAACAGCGATCCGTGTAGGCTGGGGATGAGCTGCAGAAATCCCCTGGCATGAGCACACACTGGTGGTACTCCACATCCCAGAATACAGTAACTGCTGTGAAAGTCAACTCTGCTGAAGGTCTGGGCTAAGTCAGGTATGAGTGTCATTTAATCCAGGTGGAAAGGTGTTAAGCAGAGCTCTTTTGGAGCAGAGAGCTCACGCAACACATCAGAAAGCATTTTCCTTTATCTCAGTCTAGTTGTCAGCCTCAGAAAGGGCTTCTGCAGGCCCTGGAGCAGGTTTAAAGGGCTATGAATTACTTGGATTACTCACAGGTAAGAGGTAACACAGCAGCACTAGGCTATTCACAACAAGGGTGTTTTTGCTGATGTTTTGTTTGCACTGCTGGGAAGCCTGTTTAAGCAGAATACAAACTGGAGTGTATCAGCAAAACTATAACCCTGTGACTCTTAATGCTGGACTCCACTTTTAAGAAGTTTTGGTACAAATCTTGACCGAAAATGACAATGCTGTAATACGAGGGAGAAAATCTTCTGTTTTCTAAATAACTAATACACAGCACTCATGACAAGAGGCAAAGCACAGTAATGACAAGAGACACAGAGACATCCCATACATACAATCTGTTATTTCCTAACAGTTCCACTTACAAAAAATCCCTATGCATTTAACAGAAAGAAACATGAACCAAAATACTGCGTTACTCTAGCGTGAATCAAAAGAAAGCCAGTTTCCAGAGGCCTGCCTTCCACACAGTTTGCAATAATCTGAGGTAGGTCCTGTGCTGCAAATCCAGTCTAAAAAAAGTATTGCAATATTACAGTTTGAAAGGTAGACAGACTGATATAGAGGCATTAAAAAGGTGGCATTAGGCCACCTTTAGTCCCAAGGACTAAAAAGACTGAAGAAACCTTGTTTATTAATTCTCGTTAAATTAACTGTGCTATTAATTCACAGCAACTAAAATGCAGACAGTAGGTCACTGTATCTGTGTGACTTCTATCCTCCTGGGAAGCAAAAGGCTTAACAGCACTGCAACTATGGTGTCAGGGATAAGTGTTAAGCTTATTTGCAGAGTGTTTAGGAATCAACATTTTCCTTGCCTCACACCTCCTAATAACTAGTGTGGGAAACTATCTGGAAGATAAAAACAGTAATCCAGAGATAATAATACTTGGGAAATATGAAAATATTCCTCTATACAACATATACTTATGTTCCTCTATACACCCATGTCCCCATATATGGCAATTAAAACATTTCCTAAAATTTCATGCTAGTGTTACGCTTTTCTTGCTTTAAGTAATTTCACAGCATTTGAATTTGTTTTCATCTCCAAAATTTAACAATCTACTTATAAAAATAAGTACAGAAAAAACAGAACATCAACTCTAATACTAGGAAATCCAAAGCTAGCAGCAGAGGTAACTTTTGGTGGGAGAACTGAGCACGGACTGCACGTGTGAGGGAGAGGTTGTAGTCGGGTATTAGTGGAAAAGGCCTCCACAGCACAAGTAGATTAAAAACTTTCTATGCATATTTGGGTCATTCCGTAGAAGCAGATGGAAACCTGTATCGCATTTTTATAGCGCCTTAAGACATCAGGTCTGTGACACCGTGAGGAAATGCTATAGCTTTTGGAGTACTTCCAGACTTGCAACTGAGACATGTAAGACAATTACTGACAACAGCACAGGATGTGATGACTGGGTCTCCTCATACATGAAGGTCGCTATGCTAGAACAAGGGTTAGTTTCACCTGGAAGGGAGGATTAAGGGACTGCAGCCATGTGCTCCCATTAATACTCTTCGCCGAGGCATTCAAGCTCCAGGGCACATGATGTGGAAGCAGCCGCATGACACTGCGGCGTGGCTGGATGCGGCTCTCTCCTGTCCCTAGGGGACCTGGAGCAGCAGAAAGCTTTTTGGCTCGGTGCAGGACTCCCGGGAAGCAGTGCTCTGTTTTCTGCTATGAAAAGTATAACTGGAATAGTTGGCGACCTTCCTGCTAGTTGTAAACACAGCAGTGCACAGAAACATGTTTCTGTCTCTTTCAAAATCACAGTATGTTGCTGTTACAAATGCAAATAAGTGAACTCTTTTGCTTTGATCTATTTTTTAGTGTCATTTCAGCTGCTGTAATTCATTTTAAAACCACTATAAACCTTTGCAAAAGTTTTGTTTCAAAGATGCACATTCTTGTAAAACAGTTGCTGATGGCTGGCATCAACTCATTTATTCACACAAATGGTTTATTATGCAAGTTATGTGAACTCCCGCTGTAGTTTCAACATCTGGAAAGCTCTGGGATGGATGTATACATTTAAAGAAGCCATAAATGCATGTTTTTTTCATGATGACTGTGTGTAGTTCACTTCCAAAGTTGGAAGGAACCTTATATGCATATATTTATACACACATATATGTAGGTAAACATATATGTATACATATATGTAGGTAAACATGTAGTAACATAATGAAACACAGTTTTCAGCTTGAGCAAGGTGAACTAGAAAACAAGTAGAAGTAGAAAACTAGTCACGTCACAAAGACCCTGTCCTACCAAACTTTTACACAGTTATATAACTTAAATGTTTAATAACCCGTTTAAGTCACAGATTAAAAATTCTAAATACACTTAAAAACCCCAGTAAAATTGGAAACCTAGACTCTATTTCTATAGGGCTTTTAGAGGGTAGCTGTTTCCCTCCATCTCTTTTATTTCTCTCTGACCTCAGTGCTAACTAGTCCACGCTGACAACTGTTTTGCATGCACAAAGATGCTGTCTGTATTCACCAGGTTATTATCTCTGTGGTCATAATCCCTCTGCAAGGATTTTGCTTTTTCCTCTGGAGTGGGAACATCCCATACCTTTCTGCTCACCTCAGCACTCATTGTGCTGTAGGTGTCACTACCATCACTTCATCATCCCCCTCGCTGCAAGACTCACTTGCAAGTAAAATATACAGTTAGCGGAAGCGGCCCTTCCCACACCTATGTTTCTTCACACAGAAGTATACCACCTGTCAAAAAAGCCCTAAAAATATTTCTGGGGAAAAAGAGAAAACAGGAATGACAACAGTCAGATCAAAGAATGGTCTTGATTTCACTACATCTGCTCAGAGATTGCTTCTACCTCTCTGTGCCACTTCATCCCTAACGTGGGACTTTTTAGATGGGAAGCTGACCCACTCAGCTCCTGATTTCTCACTGAGTTTGCAAAAGAAAGGTGCCATTTTAAAATCACTTGGGTTTGGAATGTTTTTGAAACCTTTTGACTGAATGGCCCTCAGTCTGGGCAAAATTAAGGCTGAGAACAAGAGAAATGAAGGACCAGAAGCAAACATACCAAATGTGTATGCAAAAGAGCATGTTTGATTGTAAATCTAATTTGGTCATGTAACTGTCACAGTTGTGCATCATATCAGATACTCTGCAAGAAGCTCACTTTGGTAATTGAATGAATGAATTACATTCTGTGCATGCACAAGTTATGTACACAACCTTTACATTCTTGGTGTTATAAAACTTAGATCCATAACAGGAAAGTACAGTGATCTTTGTTTTCTAAAATCAATGCTACACATTTAGTACATTTCAGTTCTGGAACACCCAGAGGTAATTTTTCAAAGTAGTCCTGAAAACAATCATGAAGAATTTAAAGGGCACACAATAATTAACCCCCAAACAACTCTTACAGCTAAGCCCTTTTGCAAAACTTTTAAAAATTGCCAATTACTGATGTTATCTATGGAGAAGTAAATTGTTGAAGTTGCCTAATACTCTCCCTTAGTTGCAGCTGTGCTGTGCTTTGCTTCTTGTTACATTCAATGCCACTCAATGATAGTTCTAAGAAACATAATTAAAACCTTTAGACAAGGAGGAAGGATTCATACTTGTAATTTATAATTGACCATTATTTAAAGAAAGAATAATGGGTAGCTGGTCTGAAAAAAACCCTCAGTGAGGCATTTAAATTAATCTTCCTATGAAAAAGCTTAAGGGCTTTACACACTGTCTTGGCAGTAGGCTCTGGAGGGACAGGCTCTTGGTCAGAGGTGCAGCAGTTCACAGGACACTGCCCAGTGTGCACACATCCTGGCTGCGGAGCAATTCCCTTCTGCATAAAGCAAACGGTAGGCAGAGAGTCAAACTGCCCTGCAGTAAGGACAGAGCAAGGCTTATGATTTTGACTAGAAATCATCCCCTTCAGCATTTGTTTGCCATGAAATGGATTGCAATGTAATTACTGAACTATGTTCTACATTGCAAATGGCTATCAGGTATTGCAACGTGTTCTTCTTTTCCCTGCATGCAGTATTAGGTATCTTTGCTACAGAATATATTGATTTTTCAGACAATACTTTTTCCCCTCTTAAATGATGTTACTGTATACTGGCCAGACCCACTCTTTGAAACTACAAAAGACAGAGGCACGTGAAAGAAATGAAGAAAAACACAAGCACATTTGCATTTTCTCTTTCTCAGTTGCAATGGAGTTGGGGAAGGATGTGGGTCAGGGCACAGCGAGGTGCTACCTTGAGGCCGTGAATCCTTTGGAAAATATCTTCAGGGAGCTGCCCTGGATTAATTTGGAGAAGGGACAGCTTTATTCTACAAAGACATTATTCATTATTGGGACTTTTTCCAGGTACATTTCCCTTGGATACAGAGCTGTATCATAGGGCTAAACTCGTATTTTTTTTCTTAGGACAGATGAGGCTTTCCCGCATCAGCCCGTTCCCGTGCTTTTAGCCCCATTCGTCACTCCCTAACTCAGCTTCACTCTCTTGGCTCCAGAAAGCATTTGTTTGCATTGTTCTGATCCCTGTGGCTACAAAAGGCCAATGTGCCCTTGGATTTACTGTTACTATATTGACCAGTTGTGATGAGAGGCCCCTTTGCTGAATCTTTAGGCAGGTCCAGGTTTGCCAAGAGAACAAAATTCTAGGTAAGGATCAATGTCACCCACTGGCTGTGGCCATCAAAGTTAGTTCAATAGGTCACCCTTCTTGGCCCTCCCTTTTAACCTGAAAAAAGGTTGGCTTATTATTTACCAAATGGTAACTGCAAAATTCCTTGAAGGTTATTTTAATACTACCTGCAGACTAAATAAATGCAACTTTTCTTATCTCCTTGACCCTCACTGTAGGCTTGTCTTCACTAAAATTTGTCATGCAGCACACCAATAGCAGAAGATGATTTTGCCTACTTTAATGCGCTTTATCTTACAAACCTTTCAAAACCCTCCAAATGCCTGAGATTTGGCACAGCATGTCTGTTATTGCCAACAGCAATAAATTCTGAATCTAAACAGAGTGCATGTTCAGATAAAATCAGTCTCATCATTCAAAGCCTGAAGGAAGTTCTGTGGAAATCAGAGAAGGGTGTTGCTTAATCCAGCAACATTAGGAACATTCAGTTCTGCCTTTATTCTGCCTCCTGGCCCTCAGCTGAACTCGGTGGGATCAAACCACAATAATGCATAACTGTGTGAGACCTTCTGGTTCTGGGTCAACAATCACTACCATGCCTATATTCCCTGCTAAATATAGCAAGACTTTAGAGTTTTCAAATTTCCATAATGATGGAGAGCTAACATTTTCCAGATGCACCTTCCCTGCTGCTACGCCCTTTTTTTATGCAGCAAAGCTCCAGGTATTTTTGCTGATGTGTTGGTGCTCTGATCATCTGGGCATAAACCTGCTATATTAGTGCAGCAATGTGGTACTTAGGAGGACCAGCAAGCTCAGATTCAGTGCCAAGCTCGTACAACAGCAGCATAGCTGGTCCACACCCAGACAGCCCAGAGCACAACCAGATTAAGCATTGGGTACCTGCAGAAAATGGCAGACAGACTGTAATATCAGTGCTCCCCTGATTCAGGGGATGCATTGAAGCTCTGTGCCAGGGTTTCCCTTTTTTCTGGTCAGGAAGTAAGCGACAGTACCCTGACTGCATCATACATTAGCAGATTACATCCTCCTTTAGTCCTGTTCAGTTACTTTTATAAATGTATGTATCTCAGAGGAAAGAGAGCAAAGGGTCTATTAATTTCTCTTCTCCTATCATGGAGGAATGCAGAGAACTGGGAAAGTTTCTGTGTCCTTTTTGAACTATGATGCACCCCTTGGTTCCCCCAAAAACTCACATCAGTACGTCTACAATCTTGCCTGAAACATGTAATTTCTATTTCTGCAGAGAAAAAGCCAATGAGGCTCAAGAACTATTTATTAAGAGCCCAAATACAGTAAACAGGGGAAGCCACTTATTAAATAAAAACTGAACCCCCTGCCCCCATATCCTGCACTCCTCTATTTAAGTAATTCATGTGGCAGTTAGAAATCAAAGCCAAGTCACACAGTTCTTTAGCCAGAAGGTAGTACACAGGGTTATAATTAACTTAGTGAGAAACAGTTCTGGGAAAAGTGCAGCCGATGTAAAAAAAGGCCAAACAATGTAACAGTCTAATAGCACTGTCCCCCCCTGCCCTCCCCGGCCTTTTTGTTATCATTCCAATTGTTACATTAAACACTATTCACAACTAGGTATCAGAACTAAAACGTACAGCATGCAATTAAGCAAAACACTTGTTTTGGGTACCTATTTAAAGAAAATGTGGTGGGTTTTCTTCTGTTAACCAGAAAGCACATGGTGTTTTCTGCTGAGACACTCTTCTCAAAAAAAAACCCCAAAAAACAAGCCACACAAATATTTGCACAAACATGTACATATGGATGTACAAACATCTTTAGAATATGTCCATTATACATATGTATCATAGTATTTTTTTAATAATATAGGAATGTTGTTGGGATGGGGTAATTTACACTATTCTTCTAAAATTCTTCTATCAATCTTCTGAAGCTAAGGCTATACAATCTTTCCTGACAGGAAGGATTAAAAAATTGCTACTCCTGTAATCATCACTGATTCTAGACTCCCAACTAGATTTGTAACATTTGGTTGTCTTTTTCTTTCCTTCTGGAAAGTAGTTAAAGAAAGCAATGACTATCAAAAACCACTGACAATACCCTAGCATTAGAAAGAGCAAAGGCTTATTTCATGTTGTTAGTCCTGTGGCTGTAACATTGATCTTCTGCTGTTACGTACAGTTTTCGCACAGACGGTCAAAGAACAAGGTTCCCATCCTACCACCAAAACTCTTCTGTCCAGTGAAACTCAGGAACTAACTCATTACAGAAGACTGCAATCTCTTCCCCTGAAGTGCAGGCTTCCTTTCACACACAACATTTTTCTCATCTTTTAAAAATTACTCCCTCAAAGGGTGGACAAAACCCTTTACTTTTGTAAAGAAACCTTCAGCCTTTTTTATCGTTACTGTTGTTTTATTGCAAGCATTAACTTAATCTCATTGATCTGTTAACTACCTTAAAGACAGTTTTCCTGCTAGCATTTTCTGTGTGTTGCCAAAGGCAAACTTCTAGACCTGCTGTTAGATCCTACCTCATGGTTGTCACTCTGCTTGTCTGGTTTAACATGCTGCACACAACTACAACATAACTGCAGCTGTTCCCAAGCCATGGTACTGAGAGCGGCAAAGACATAGAAGTTCTCAGGAGTGATTTAAATAATTATTGAGAAATGCACAAGGAGCATTGTTGCTTATCAAGGCAGGACAAAAATGAAGAATATTTTTTGTAGTTAACATATTGGAAAGACTCAGTAGGGAAGCAAGAGTAGGTCATAAATTAGTACTGCTGGGAAGCAGGGCGATTTGTGAATAATATCGACAACAAATTATGAGGAAAAGGAAACTGCTGGGTTTTGTTTTGGTTCACAGAGGTTGAGAATTTCAGGGCAGGTGTTATAGAAACCATTTTGCCTTAAATGATTTAAAAACATTTCATTTTAAAGCCAAAATATGTTATGGTAACCATGGTGATCTTATTTCCTGTCAAATGCAGATTAAAGAACCTTACCTCTTTGAGAGCACTGTCTGGGTAACTTAAATGACTGAGATTTGCCAGTAATGAATACAAACAGTAACAGAAAAAGGAAGTCAGAAATCACCTCTTCCACAGGTAACACTGCAGGTTGTCCAGTCTCCATACTGCCAAAAATACTCTGGCTCTCCAATCTCATTCTCATTACTTTCTTCTTTACGTACAGTATATTCATACTTGATTCCGGGGTTAGTTTCTTGAAAAAGTAGCTGGAAAAAGAGTGTGGTTTATTTCATTATTTATGATTTTAATAATCTATTAGCCCAAAGCTTTCAATGCAAGAAGAACCAGCAAGATTTAAAGCAGCCCATTTTGGAGCCTACTACCAGTTCAGAAAAGCAGACTGGAAAAACTTCCATTTGTGTGCCGACAGTGGCATACGTGTGTCTTTCTAAGACATAGCTGTTTGCCATGCACTTTTGCAAGCACAGGTGGGAGTAAGTGGGTCAGCATAACTGCTATCCTATTGACTGTAAGAAAAGATAACGTAAAGTCCATCCAAGGCACTGCCAAATGTGATGCTGATTAAGAGCTACTGCCTGCCACCATTATAAATTATAATTTCCCCGCCGTTCTGAAATAGCTGTTGCAAAATAACCAGTAGGTCAGAAAATTACCGACTTTATTCAGACACTGCTTTAATATTTAGTATTATTTTTCAGTGTTTCTGCATTAAGATGGAAAATTCCAACCGAGAAGACCCAGTCAAGAAATTTACTGTTTGGTTGATGAGAGGGAGAAAAGGAAAACATCATCAAGGCATCACTTCAGCAGTGAACTTTTACTCTTCCTTCTAATTGTTTCCTTGACCTTGTTACTGACAAGCGAAGACTAAGCACCCATTAGATGTGCCTTCTCACCAGACTTTCAAAGTGTGAAAGTGGCTCCCATCACACCCCTAATACTTCTTTTAATTGCATGGTGGATACACAGGCAAACAAGCCAGGAAAGACACATTCAGAGAACAAAGGGGCAATTTAAAACTATTTTTGCAGAACTAACAGAAGCTGGTTACGTTTAAGTTAGCATCTATAAAGTAGCATAAAAGAAACAAAACGGAGCAACCTCAGTGGATGCTAAATGGACCCATTTCACTCACCATAAACTATTAATCCATCTATCCAATGGTGTGTGTGTAAGCTGTCACTGCTGCCAGCCTCCCTTAGCTCTCACTGTTTGTTCACAGCCTGACATCATCTCCCTTTTTGTGAAAATAGTTACTTTTCACCTGGGTCTGGTTCACATAACAGTCACATGTTGGTCTAAGCTTGAAAGGAACAAGGAGTTTGGGCAAAGGACTGACCAACTGCAGGTGGCAGGATCCCTATCCTAGTGGCAGCACTGGATTATACCAGCCTTTAATAATCATCAGACTATGAAACTGGATATCTGTTTTCAGGCAGGATGAACAAAGGTCTCAAGCAAGGTGTTTCTTTCTCTCCAAAATAGCTCAACTGATTTTTGCAAGACAGCATGCTAACAGAGTGGTTTATATACAAATATATGCATTTCTCCAGCCTCAGTTTCAGAGCACCAGAACATTCTGCTGCCATCCAAACCCAGCGGGTTCTGCTAGTGATCTCCTACTTACCTGAATCCATATTGATTCATTGGTGGGTCCTGGAGCAGTCAGATTTTCTAGATCCCCTGTTCTGTCATACTGAAATATCGTGCCTGCCACTTTGTATTCACCATTCCACTGGATGATAAAGCCTCCATTCAGGTAATATTTTTCTGGGTCTTTGCTTCGCATAGCAAGGAAATTTCCTGCTTCTGCAACTTCCATGACTTTGATTCCCCTTGCACCTTTTGGAATTAGCCCAATATCAACATATCCTAAGAGACAAGATAGGTTCATGGAGATGAAAAACAAAAATGTCATTGCTTTTTACTTATGTGTAAGATTATTAAAATATGAGCTTTGCTTGAAAGTATATACAAATGTCCTATCACAGAGATTGTATTTCAGTTAGTTAATAACGTGACATTCCAAGCCTGTTTTTACAGCATCAGTTGGGGAATACAAACACGCACTGTGTTAGGCAATGACAGTGGCATTCAGAAGGGATATGGAGATGAATGCTCTTCTGGGCTGCACCAGGGGAAATCTACTCCACAGATGAGCATCAACATCTCTGTGACACACACTGCAATATGAGTAATCTGGAGAAATGCCAGGAAGTCCCAGCACATTGACAGTCTGTTGTGGAAAAAGTTTTTTCAATTTGCAAGGAACGTTTTCATCTGTCACCAATGTACAGGTATGTACATAATTCCATGTAACTTCTCTTAAGTCATTTAATTTCTCCGTGACTGTTTCCCGTAAATCGACTTGCTACAGAAAACGGAATGTTAATTCAAACACCTCAAATTACTATGATCAGTTGAACATATTTTTGCAAAGTACTGATTTTCATAAGGAAGTTCAACAGCTCTTCATATATAAAGTTATCTGTAAAAAGAGATTTTTGGTATGTGTGTTAAGAATGCAGCCAGAACATCTATTACAGAATTTTGTTTTCCCCACAGGCAATACATGACATCAGGCTCTGTGCTTCTCACCTTAGAGGGAATTGTTATTGCTATTGCTACTGAACTGTAAAAATAGGAAGTTCACACAGAAATTTGAACACAAACTCAAGACAGCTTTCTTGCTATTGCTCCTGGATGGGCTTTAGAAATACAAGCAGGTGCCGTGGGAGCATGAGCTGCAGTTCATGCTGGTTTCCTTGAAGACTGGAACACATGAGGTTGCCCAGTTCTCATCACACACTGCTGAAGTCATGAATTAAATTCTCAGACACATCCCATTCACCTTTCTTGTGAAATAAGCTTATCACCTTTGATTACTCACTCCATGAGTGAGATAAACCACACTGGGCGTACTAAGCAATCTTCAGTATCAACGCCCTCCACCTACCAGAAGTACTTATGACCTGCTGTCATAAATAAGTGCCCCAAAATCTTTAATATCTGAATTTTGTTTGCAGCCCTTTTGTGGGTTGGTAAGTACTGGTTCTAATGTCACATGTTGCTTATGCTACAAAAAAGGATCTGTCTACTTCAGGCCCTTCCTAATTAAATTAATAATACATAATTATATGCATATTTTTCCAGTGATTAATGTTCAAGAGGGAGACTTTTTGGGATGTCGCCTTTGGCAAGTTTCCTAGACTGACTGTAGAAATCCAAACTTTTCGGTCTTTCGTAAGTGAAGGGAATAATAAAATCTGGAGGATTACTGAATAACTTCTATTATAGAAAACCAGTGGTCTAGGTCTATTGTAAGTAACCAAGGTCTAATGATCCTCCCAAGTGTTCCATTCATTCAGTGCAGAGGAGAGGTGTTATGAACACAGTATGTGATCATGTAACTAAAGACTTGATTAGAAAGCATACTCATAAGTGGGCCAAATTAACACAGCATGGAAAATCTTAATAGTGTCACGTCCTGACAGCTTTGCAACATTAGCGTCTTTTTCCAATAGTTTTTTTTTAAAAAACCATAATTAGAATAACATTTGTTCAAAACACAATAAATATAAATAAACATAAGTATAAATATAAATATAAATATATAAATATAAAACCAATAAAACATAATTTTCTTCCTGTTGTAACATAAAAATCCGTATCCTCTCAGGTATTTGCATAATTATTTTTGTCTGAATCACCTGCTGTTGCTCATAAACCTGATTTTACATGTATCACAACTGCCTGGTGATAGATGTTACCACTTGGCCAACGCATCACACTCCCTTCTCCCCAGCTCTCCTTTTTGACTAGCTAAATTACCTCCTGATTTCCCAGAAGCTCACACTAATTCCCAATGAATACTATCTGCTTTTGAAAGCAAAGCTTATCAGCAGCAAGCTTTTGAGTTAGTCACTCAGCATAATAAATTTTTGTTTAAAAATTATGTGGAAGGTTGTCGTGGTTTAGCCTCAGCCGACAACGAAGCACCACGCAGCCACTCACTCACTCCCCCTCCCGCAGTGGGACGGGGAAGAGAATTGGGAAAAAAAAAACCTCGTGGGTTGAGATAAACACGGTTTAATAGGACAGAAAGAAAGAAGGGAACAACAATGATAATACCAACAAAGGAATGTACAAGAACAAGTGATGCCCAATACAGCAATTGCTCACCGCCCGGAGATAGACAGCCCGTCCCCGAGCAGCAATTTCCGCCCCCCGGCCAACTCCAGTTTATGTACTGGGCATGACGTTGGATGGTAGGGAATATCTCTTTGGCCAGCCTGGGTCAGCTGTCCCGGCTGTGTCCCCTCCCAGCTCCCCGTGCACCCCCAGCCTGCTCGCTGGTAGGCCAGCACAAGAAGCTGGACTGTCCTTGACTGCTCAGCAACAACCCAAAACATCAGCACATTATCAACAGTTTCTCATCCCAAATCCAAAACACAGTCTCACACTGGCTTCTGTGAAGAAAACCAGCTCTATCCTGGCTGAAACCAGGACAGTATCCACCCCTTATTCCATACCATTTACGTCATGCCCAGGTCCTATACTTTTCAATACATTCTAATTATTCATTTTTACTCTTCTTGTCTTTTAATATATATATACACAGATATCACTTTCTTAGTCCATGGGCCATCACTTTAAAATGTCTGTGGAGTTCAGTCAGTCCATGACTCCATCATAGTAGTCTCTCAGGGCAGGGGAGATGGTATGTAGTGTATTAATACAAAGGTATTAATATAATTGTTCCTGGTTATATGGTTTCATCTGATAAGGATCTAGAGATCTGAGATTCAATAACAGTCAAAATGTCAGCTAACCTACATGCTGTGCTTATTAAATCCTGTAGCATCCGTATTGTGGGTGCTACCACACACCTGTGAAATGGCAACTCTCAAATGCTATTAATTTTTCCCTTTTTAATTAAAATTAAATCTATATGCTCCTAACACGCATGAGAGTACAACATGAATAAATTCATGCAACCCTTGTTGTAGGCACAGCTCTACCAGAACTGAAGAGCTTGTTTCTCTTTTCCCATTGCCGTCAGAGAGTAGTTTCACTCAGGTGGTTAACACAGATCCGATGATAATCAGATCTGGCTATTTCTCCTTATCATAACAGCTCTCATTCTGCTCTCCAGTTTGTTGCATCTGTGAGCTGCTCTCTCTTAAAAATACACATTCCTGAGGCACACTTTTCCTCTAAGTCAGGCTCAAGGCACTACCACAAGAATATAGTGTGGAAAACAGTGGCATATTGGGTTTGAGAGTCAAGGTATGGTTGCATGCAGCCTTCGCCTGGAACAGAGGGAGCACTGCAGCGTGTGATGGTAATGGGAAAAAAAATTATAGTCCAGAGACAGTCTCCTAAGTGAAGATCCAGAAGACCTTCCAACCTCTCAGATCAAGAGTTCCATCATGGCTATGGACAGACCATCTCAGGGCTAGGTGCAGGCACGTACCAGATCTCTGTCTGCACTTTGGTTACCCGAAAAGGAAAAGGGTAGCAGGGAGACCATGGCACATGTCGATTCAGTTCCAGCCACGCTGGTCGGGAGATAACAGGACCAGGATAAAACTCCAGGTTAGGACAAGTACAGCCACACTTTCTTTGCTTGCCCAACACTTTGCTAAAGGTCAGCCTTTCAGAGGAGTGATATGCACCTAGTCTTGTCTTCTGACTGGCAGAGTAACACACCTCCACCTCTGTTGTACAATCCCTCATTTCCTAATTTTCATCAATTTAAATGCACTGCCCCCTTGCTACTGAAACTTTGAAAATTCATTTCCCCCTACATGCAGAAGGGTGAAGACAGGACAACTACCCACCCTTCTGACCACCACTCATTTCCTAGCCACTCCACCTTCCCAGGTGGATCCCTTTGTCTGATTCTCACACCCTCATTCCCCCTTTTTGTTATCCATTTACTCTACGCTCCCTACACTTGCCACAGCTCTAGACCCCTGTCCCCTGTGCCTCAGTCTTTCTCCCACCCCAGTGCTTCTCCTCATCCAGCAGTGCAATTTATTCTCCTTCCAAAAGAATTTGCATACCTTGCAAAAGTTCTGCTGCACACAGAAATATTCCATTGCAGTCACTGCAACAACATGAATAAGAATAGGGATTTCAATTTCTAAATACTCTACCTGAAACTAAAAGCAGACTTCTTCTACCTTAACAATAGGAGAACTTGTGACTTCTTTCCCCAGGCCTAGACCTTGCTTTTCAATGGTCTGCTCATGTTGCAACCTGTCGTAAGAGTTCAGCTGCAGCAACTTAAATGATTTTCAATGAAACCTCCTGAATAGCAGGTGCAGACTAGGTACCTGCTAATATTAGTGTCAACAGCTGAGACCATTTGTGCACATCAGATCTCTGATTTTTTTCCATCATGAAACTCTAATGGACTCCAGTACACAGATGACGCTGCGATTCCTATGGCTGTGTTGGGAGCCCCTGGGCCACTATTCCCATTTTGCATACACAGGGAAGACAAAGAATTTTAAAGAAAATCCAAGTAATAATAGAGATTTTAAAACTTTTCTTTCTGAATATGAGGTAATAACACTTCAGGTAAAATTGATCACCCAGCCCTGCAGTGAAAGGCTGAATTATTAAAACTCTTTCATACCATTTCATTAGTCTGCCATGGCAACTTAACTTGCAGACAGAATACACACTGCTGCAGCACCAGGCCCAAGAAAGGCCCTGTTGGTCTTAGGTTCTGAATAAAGCTTTACATCAAAATATATTAGTTTTGATTTTGCATTCCTCTGTGCCATTAAATGTATAAGAAACTCTTCAAATTTTCCTTGCCAGTGACTGGCAGCATGCTTTGGTCCAGGTTTGTTACCTATACTGAATTTATGATCCTACAGTCTTTATGTTTACACAAACTGTTCAGCAGCCACTGTGCCGTAAGTCTGTACTGCAAGACAGAACACCACAGTACCTGTCAGAGACAAAAAGAAGCCAGATATTGTGAACGAAACCATTCTCCTATTCTCAGTTTAAAACTGGTGAATATCAGTGAGGTTCTCACAGTCTTAAAAGTTGAAAAGCCCACCAACTTCTGCCTTTCCTGATACTTTTCCTGATTTTGTCTGCAATGGAGTCAAATCTGTAGAAGGGAAAGAATCAAAGGAATTTATCTATTTTTTACTGAACCTATAGAAAGTGATGAAATAATTTTACTTAACACTCAGTATCCCTCAGCAGTATCTGTAAGTGAGGCTTACTGAATCTTGTGGTAAGGAAACGCTAAGTGAAGATAAAACACAAAATTAATTTAAATACAATAAGGTGCACTTATCCTCCCATGTGTTACAGTACTGGACCTTTTTAGAACTGTTCTTGAAAATAAAATTCACATCACTTGCAAATGTGGAAAACCCATACACAGTCAAAAGCAGAGTGAATTTTAGAGTAGCAGAAGCAAAAGATCAGAGGGCGGACGATTACTGTAGTACTGGAGGAGAGGGAGCCCCAGATTTTCACGTGTAAGCCTCACGCACGTATACAACCTGCACTGCTGTATGGTTACAGGCATTTTCACAGTTCACCTTGTGAGCCTGATATGGAGCAAAGGAAAACAAGTCCAAGTACACAATATAGAAGAAAACCTGAAATATTAAAAGCGCTTTCCCCAAAAAACTTTGGAATATCTTATCAAACTAGCTCCAAATTATTACACAAATCATATTTGTGCAAATGAGAATTATTTTATTAAAAAAACCCCGCAAACCCAAAAGCCAGCCAAAGCCACACATTACACAGTTTCTCCCTCCTCACTAGCACGGTACCAATTACTGCTCTTGAGACTTCCCATCTCTGCACCAGCCTCTTTCTTCAGCCACAGACCTTGCTCTAAGTCTCCAGTGCCTCATCTTCTCACCTCTCCCCCTCCTGTCCTGGCTGTCCCTTCCATCTCCAGCTCACCGTTATGGTTCTCAATCAGTTTTAGCCTCCGACTCCCTCTTCTAGACTCTCTGGCTCCCATTCATCCCACACACGGCAACTTAATGTCTGAATGTCTCACTGCCATCAGTGAAGAAAGGCTCATTCCTCCGAGTGCTGATTCAGATCACCTTAACCCTGCAGGGAGTCACTTTTCTCCCCTTTCAAGCCAGAGGCATCCCACAGAAAATGTCAGAGCAACCAGAAGCGCGAAGTTCTGCATGGGGAAGAGGTGACACATAGTCACCAGAGTCAATGGTATCTGATTTATGACACTTAGCAATGAATCCCCAAACCACTTACTCCAGCATTTTCTTGGTGCTTTACACTGTCCAGAGATTTGGTCCAGATTTTCCAAGGTGGTAAATTACATTCATATTGTAAATGCATTTGTTATTTTGGGTTTTGTTATTATCTGGGTATGTTGCATAGGGCCTGTTGGTGTCTGACATAATTTTTCTTAGACAAGGTGAACTTAAAAAACACAGATCACAGATCTTTTCTGACAGAAGCATGATTCACTGTGAGACATCCATTTACAATTTCCTACGCAGATTGATCACTCAGTTTGCAATAAGAAGTGTTTAATAATTTTTATGTTGAGAAATTACTTCAGCAACTGAAGAGTTTAAAAAAAGAACCCATTTTACCAAATCCTTCACTTTGATTAAACAACATCTTCACTGTACGACAAGCAGAACCATCTCCCAGGCACACTCCACACTGGTCTTCAGTTGCATTGGAATTTATCTCATAATCACAGCCAACAGCCTAGAAGGAAAAACAGTTTCAGAATAAATGCAGCCTCCACAATTAAATACTCAGAGCTCAAGTATTGCTGCCTTCAGTGTACTCCGCTCTTCTGAGAATGGGGAGAATCAATTTTGTGGAACAGTCTATATCCTATATAAACAAACTAATGATAGAGATTGTGTTTCTAGGTCAAACTGATGTGTATTATATGAAGGTGAAAAAAAACCCAAAGAAGCAACAAACCACCACTATGTCATAAAACATACAGTAGTGACCAGTTACTTGAGATGGAAATGTGCCACACAAATGGCCTCAACATCTAAGACTGGCCTAGATGTTTTTTGGATTGTGGATTTGTGTCTGCTTTCTTATGTTGTAGAAGCATCCATGGATTCCCAGGAAAACAATGCAGTAACATTACTGAAATCTCTGCCAGCTTTTGTGGCCGTTAGACAGTACAGAGCCTCTACTGCAGTCAAACCCTCTGGCAAAGAGAAACTCTTCAGCAGGCATGAAGTTTTATACCCATGACAGCTGCTTCTCCAGCTTGCCAGCACAGGGTAATGGATCAAGGTAAAGTTCTGGTAAAGACTGATTTTCCAGTTCATGCTTGCTACAGGGAGCAAGTGAGAGGAAAATTTATTCATACTAAGTCAGGACAAAACTTATTCCTTGCCCAAACCAAAAATTCTGTCACTAAAGCCTTTAAACTTCAACAAAATCTTCATTTGTTTTTGGGATGTTTGTTGCCTCTCTTTAAAACATAGCAAGGTTGCAGAACACAACCTGATGTCCAACACCTAATGATTGTTAGTAGTATCCAAGATATCTGGATGTCTGTGATTTAGATGAATAGCCGTAAGTCTGGTGGTATGTAAAGACTTTCTCAGCTGATTTTCTCAAAATAAGCTTTCAGGTGTGATACGTGCCAACTTCACTAACATCTTCTTGATGCATGAAAATCTGTGTATCCCCTCTTTTGATTCTGATCTTATTTTACGTTCAGTATATCAGCTACTGTAATCTCCTGTAAGCTTCTGATAGGAAAATCCAGCTATTAGACTAATCTAGGTATAAAGGCTCCTGTATCCTCTAACATTTTCCTGTCATTTTCAACTCAAGAAACACGTGAACATTTCCTCTGTGTGCCAGTGATGTAATGAACAGCTAGACAAGCTGCAAAAATAGAAGCAAGGAAAGGCCTCAAGTTACAAATGGTGTTAAATTATGTCACTGGCATTTTTACAGAGGATCCGAAAAAGACTCATCCATCACCTAATGCCAACACTTAGCCAGCACCTTCTACACCTGCTCTGAAAAACAATGGTCATGCCAAAGGGTTTTGCAGCAGCCTCTGCTTCTCTGTTTTTTCAGCAAAGGCTATTTTCAAAAAAGGGAGGGTTTCGTAATGTCTTTCACACAGACACATCTCAGCACGAAGGACCACATTTATGAGGAGTACAGAATGTTACAGAGATAAGCACACATTAAGAAGGTGATTACATTTTTGTCTCCAAGCATGTAGTTATTCAACCAAGGATGGATTTAATGAAGTATTCAAAGTACACAGATGCCATTGCGATAAGTGTGGGATGTTTCTTTGTCTTGCCAAGAGTTCAGATCTGACTCCTTACCTGCTATTTACAGATGCACTGCAGTTTATATTTATATAATATAAACACTTCCTAAAAATTTAAAAGGTAGGTGTGTAGCTATTTTCTTATAGAGGTGCATTCTGCAGTACATTTGTTAAACTAACTACACACAGTTAGTAAAGTCACTGCTATCAGGTTTATTATTAGACCAGAGGAATAACCAGCCTCTCTGGGAAGTCCTAAAGGTTGAAGCTTATTTTCTGTTCCATGCATATATTAGTAAATAGAAAGTTGGGGAAAATCTGGAAGTGGAATCCTTGCACTTCACGTTCTGCTATTATAAAATATTATTAAGGAGTGTTTTGGAGCTTCTCTTTTGAACTTCTTAAAAAAAATGATTTGGCTTCAAATTGTATTATTTTTGCCCATTTAGCATTTCCTGATAGAAAATGAATGTTCTTGAAAAGGTTTCTGCTCATCTTTATTTACTGTCCATGCTTGTTTAAGTGACTGCACCCAGAAATAATTTATCTAGTTCAGGCTGCCAATTAGACATTTTGAAATGAACATCACTGCGCATATTCTCCTTATGAGTACTGTAGAGTGTAAAAAACCTCAAAAGCTGAACAAATTAGTCCTGAACTACTGCCCTGGCACTAGTAAATGAGTCCAGTAGCAGCACCACAGTATCATCACTTTCCTGCCTTTGGGGTGCCAACTAGTGAGCACTGCATGATCCATACTCTGTATCACCTCAGTCAGAATCAGCTCAGATGTCTCCTACTTGGTTACACATTTAGCAACACATCCATGGCATCAAAATATGCCGTCACTATGACATGGAGGGAATCCCCTTGTGCCTTCCAGTTATAACCACAGAAGCTTCTATTTTGTTTTTCCTCTGACATTTGAATCATAGTTTGTACCTGATCAGACATCACAGTCTTACCTATACATGTGGCAGGGTGCGGTGCAGGGCTCCCCAAGAACAGGGCACTACAGACAGCTGTGGCAGGGCAGGCAATTTACTGTGTCACAGTAAAGAAAGCCTTCATTTTACTCCCTAGCTTAGGGGTGCTGCTGCTGGTGCAATGACCTTCACATCTAGTAACAGGGCCTCATCTTAAAAGGCCATTAATGACCATCACAAAGTGTATTATTCTCACATGTCAGAATAAACAGCTCTAGCCGTCATTCATTCATTCATTCAAAGTACATTTATAGGAACGTTAATTTCCAGGCCATGTTTTAACTTCCCGCTCCAGTGAATATCACATTATTTTTGTCATGCATTAGATTCTTTTTTAGATGCTTCCTCCTCCCTTTGACTTGCTTTCGTCATGCTTCTGATTCTTCTAGTTGCGAAGCAGCCATATTTTCTAAAACTGCCTTAAATTTCTGCCAAATTGCCTATTAAAAAGGGATCTGGAGACTAAGTGCAGGTTATAAAGCAAGAAAAAAAATGAATCAAAAAATCAGAGCAATTAGGCTCTGATTCTTTCGCACACATACGTCCTTGTGCACCTCTGCCAGTGAAACAAGCTGTGCTACAGCGACCACTGAATCACAGAATCACAGAATCACAGAATCACTAGGTTGGAAAGGACCTTGAAGATCATCAAGTCCAACCATTAATCCAGCGCCACCATGTTCCCTAAACCATGTCCTGAAGTGCCACATCCACATGTTTTTTGAACACTTCCAGAGATGGCGACTCCACCACCTCCCTTGGGCAGCCTGTTCCAATGCCTGACCACCCTCTCAGTGAAAAAATTTTTCCTAATATCCAATCTAAACCTCCCCTGGCGCAACTTGAGGCCATCTCCTCTCGTCCTATCGCTGGTTACGTGGGAGAAGAGACCAACACCCTTGTCGCCACAACCCCCTTTCAGGTAGTTGTAGAGAGCGATAAGGTCTCCCCTCAGCCTCCTCTTCTCCAGACTAAACAACCCCAGTTCCCTCAGCCGCTCCGCATAAGACTTGTTCTCCAGCCCCCTCACCAGCTTCATTGCCCTTCTCTGGACACGCTCCAGCACCTCAACGTCCTTCTTGGAGTGAGGGGCCCAAAACTGAACACAGGATTCAAGGTGCGGCCTCACCAGTGCCGAGTACAGGGGCACAATCACTTCCCTACTCCTGCTGGCCACACTGTTCCTGATGCAGGCAAGGATGCTGTTGGCCTTCTTGGCTCATGTACAGCTGGCTGTCAACCAGCACCCCCAGGTCCCTTTCCGCCGGGCTGCTCTCTAGTCACTCCTCCCCAAGCCTGTAGCGTTGCATGGGGTTGTTGTGGCCAAAGTGCAGGACCCAGCACTTGGCCTTATTAAACCTCATACAGTTGGCCTCTGCCCATCGATCCAGCCTGTCCAGATCCCTCTGCAGAGCCCTCCTACCCTCCAGCAGATCAACACTCCCACTCAACTTGGTGTCATCTGCAAACTTACTGAGGGAGCATTCAATTCCCTCATCCAGATCATCAATAAAGATACTGAACAAGACCAGCCCCAGAACTGAGCCCTGGGGAACACCGCTTGTGACCAGCCACCAGCCGGATTTAACGCCATTCACCACAACTCTCTGGGCTCGGCCATCCAGCCAGTTTATCCAGGAGAATGCTGTGGGAGACGCTGTCAAAGGCTTTACTCAAGTCCAGATAGACAACGTCCACAGTCTTTCCCTCATCCACTAGGCGGGTCACCTGGTCATAGAAGGAGATCAGGTCGGTCAAGCAGGACCTGCCTTTCATGAACCTGTGCTGGCTGGGCCTGATCCCTTGGTTGTCCTGCACATGCCCTGTGAGCACTCTCAAGACCAACCGCTCCATAATCTTCCCTGGCATGGAGGTCAGGCTGACAGGCCTGTAGTTCCCAGGATCCTCCTTCCGGCCTTTCTTGTAGATGGGCGTCACATTGGCAAGCCTCCAGTCTTCAGGGACCTCCCCTGTTAACCACGACTGCTGATAAATGATGGAGAGTGGCTTGGCAAGCTCCTCCACCAGCTCTCTCAGTACTCTCGGGTGGATCCCATCAGGCCCCATAGACTTGTGGGTGTTCAGGTGGTTTAGCATGTCCTTGACTGCTTCCTCCTGGATGATGAGGAGTACATTGTGCTCTCCGTCCCCATCTTCCAGCTCAGGGGGCTGAATAACCTGTGGATACCTGGACTGGCTATTAATGACTGAGGCAAAGAGGGCATTAAGTACCTCAGCCTTGTCCTCGTCCTTGGAGACAATGTTCCCCACCATATCCAGTAGGGGATGGAGATCCTCCTTGCCTCTCTTTCTGTTGTTAATATATTTGTAAAAACATTTTTTATTATCCTTTACGACTGTAGCCAGACTGAGCTCTAGCTGGGCTTTTGCCTTTCTAATTTTGTCCCTGATTGACCTAACGAGATCCTTGTACTCTTCGTGAGTTGCCCGCCCCTTCTTCCAGAGGTGATAAACTCTCCTCTTTTCCCTGAGTCCCAGCAAAAGCTCCCTGTTCAGCCAGGCCGGTCGCCTTCCCTGCCAGCTCTTCTTACAGCACATGGGGACCGCCTGCTCCTGCGCCTTTAAGATTTCCTGCTTGAAGACTGTCCAACCTTCCTGGACCCCTTTGTCCTTCAGGACCGTCTCCCAAGGGACTCTCTCAACCAGTGACGTGAACAGGCCAAAGTCCGCCCTCCGGAAGTCCATGATAGCAGTTTTGCTGACCCCTCTCCTTACTTCACTCACAACTGAGAATTCTATCATGTCGTGGTCGCTAAGCCCAAGACGGCCTCCGACCACCACATCTCTCACCAGTCCTTCTCTGTCTGTAAACAGCAGGTCCAGTAAGGCACCTCCTCTGGTGGGCTCACTCACCAGCTGTGTCAGGAAGTTATCTCCCACACACTCCAGAAACTTCCCAGATTGTTTCCTCTCTGCCATGTTGTACTTCCAGCAGATGTCCGGTACATTAAAGTCCCCCACAAGAACAAGGGCCAGCGAATGTGAGACCTCCGCCAGTCGCTTATAGAATGTCTCATCTGTCTCTTTGTCCTGTTTGGGTGGTCTGTAACAGACTCCCAGCAGGATATCTGCCTCATTGGCCTTCCCCCTCATCCTTACCCATAAGCACTCGACTTGGTCTTCACAATCTTCGATTTCTATGCAATCAAAACACTCCCTAACATACAGAGCCACCCCACCGCCTCTCCTTCCCTGCCTATCTCTTTGGAAGAGCTTATAGCCATCCATTGCAGCACTCCTGTCATGAGAAGCATCCCACCATGTTTCTGTGATGGCAACTACATCATAGCTGTCCTGCTGCACAATGGCTTCCAGCTCCTCCTGTTTGGTGCCCATGCTGCGTGCATTGGTGTAGATGCACCTGAGCTGGGCTATCGATTTCAACTCTGGCACGTTGAACCTACCTCTAGGTTCAACTCTAGTGAGCCTGGTTTTATCCCCTCCCCCCTCCAAATCTAGTTTAAAGCCCTCTCAATGAGGCCTGCCAGCTCATGAGCAAGAATCTTTTTGCCCCTTGGTGTCAGTTGCACTCCATCAGCTGCGAGGAGGCCCGGTGCCGTGTAAACCGCCCCGTGGTCAAAAAACCCAAAATTCTGACGACGGCACCAGCCCCTGAGCCGTGTGTTGATCAGATGTGCTTTCCTGTTCCTTTCAGTGTTCTTCCCCGTCACTGAAGGGATTGACGAAAACACTACCTGTGCTCCCGCTCCATCGACCAGTCGCCCCAGTGCTCTCAAGTCCTTTTTGACTGCCTTTGGGCTTCTTAGCGCAACCTCGTCGTTGCCAACCTGCATGACCAACAGTGGGTAGTAATCAGTGGGCCGAACCAGACCAGGGAGTTTCCTGGTGACGTCTCTCACCCAGGCCCCAGGGAGGCAGCAGATTTCCCTGTGAGTTGGGTCTGGTCTACATATTGGGCCCTCTGTACCTCTCAGAAGGGAGTCGCCTATGACAATCACCCTCCTTTTTTTCTTAACAGAGGACGTCTTGATACGTGGGGCTGGTTGACTCACCCTAGGCACCCCCTTGGATGGACCTTCGTCAGGGTCCTCATGTTCCTGCCCCTCACATTCCAGAGCCCCATACCTGTTGTGTAAGGGCAGCTGGGACGGTGAGTGAGGCCCGGAGGGAATTCGCCGACCTCTCCAAGGAGGGACCTGCTTCCATTTCCCTTCATCCCTTAGGTCCTCTCCTTCTGCCCGGCAGCAAGAGGACAGGGGATCCCTTGCTGCTTGTGGAGCCTCCACCAGCTGCCCCTGCTTCAGGGATGGCCGGGTGCGGCTCCACCTACTCTCTCCCTCTCACACTCCCTAATGCTCCTCAGCCTCTCCACTTCCTCTTTCAGCTCTGCCACCAGGCTGAGCAGGTCGCTGACCTGGTCGCACCGCACGCAGGTGGTGTCCCCCTCGGTCTCTGGTACAACCGACAGGCTCAGGCACTCTCTGCAGCCGGATACTTGGACAGCCGCGTGCCTGAGCGGGAGCTCCGTCTGTGTCGCCACATTCTTTCTGGCCCCGGTTTTCAGCCGAGTGGCGACCATGGCTGCGCCTCCTCTGGGAGGACGATGGCCACTTGTACTGTACCCCGCCCGCACGCCTTCCCTGCACGCCCTGCCCGCGCGAACTGACGCGCAAACCGACGCGCTACGCCCTCCTGACACGCCACGCCCTGTTCGCCGCGCTCCGGGTCGCTCGCGCTCCCAGGGGCTGCTCTTGTAGGCGAGGGGCTTTGGCCGCCACCGCCCTGGGCCCCGCCCACGCTGAGTCAGAGCCGCCGCCCAGAGCTGTGGCTGTACATGCCACAGCATGTACAGTGCAAACTAGCATCCCTCCACACAGCCCTTTGCCATTGCCCCATTCGTCAAGAGCCTTTTTGATGCACCTGAGACGAGCTTTATTTCTGCTCCCAGCACACAGTGCGGAGGCAGAAATAATGACCTGAATTGCCTGGCTGCATCACAGGAAGGAGGAACAATTTCTTTCCTGCTGCTCAGCGAGTGAAGGGAAAACAGCAAGGGAAAACAGCCAGAGATATTACCCTTTTGCCACTTCCAGTGGGAGAGGCTTCCATGTCAGACTGGCGGCAGGGGGGCATATACAACAAGTCCTTGCTGTCACTGAAGGGTTCAGCCTGGATGTGCTGCCTGAATGTCAAAGTTACGTGGATGCTACATTGTGCTTCTAAGCTCTTCCTTCCGTTTGCATCCCCCACTGGTCTCCAAATGAAGAAACCATGTTCATGTTATGTTGGCCATGACATTGCCTTGAATGGGAGAAATGTGTCACGATGTGCCTACTTCTCTTCTAATTTGTCTAGATGAGTCTGAATCAACGTCCTGTCAGGCTAGCAGTGGGAGGAGGAGATTGAACCATAGTGAGAGGTAGTAAAGCTACTACAAAAAATCTGAGACACGTAATCTGCTTTTCAGCAAAAGGAAAAAACACTTTCCTCCCTAGTACTACACAGCTATGCAATTCTCCAATACAATGTTAGTCTCTCAACATAACAATTGTGAATTACCTGTGAACAGCTCACAGATTTGCATGACTGAAGGTTGTGCATTTAAGCCTATTAAAATTCTATGTGAGGAGATGAATGCTTATTAAAAACAGAACAGATGCCAGGTCCTCCACCCTGTGTCTGCAGGCTCTCAGTGCATACACCACGTAAGCCTTCACCTTTAGATGATGCCATAGCTTGTGTTTGACCAAACTCCTTAGTCATGTACCTACAGCTGCTCAGCAAACACACTCTGGTGGCAGTATCTTTGCTTATTAACACTGGGGTGTTAATAAGTGTGACTGCTCTAGTAAGAAGTAAGAGTGCACTTGTGACGTATAATTTAAAACACAGGAAGACAGGGTATGTGCTTTAAAGGTCTTCTAAATAAGGGGAAAAGGATGAGTGTGGAGGAATATGGTTAAATAGCAAACTAGTCATGGTATATCTTGATGATTTTAGATTAAATTACTGACAGATCTTGTCTTGTCTTGTCCTCCACTCAAAGCTGTCTATAAGTTGGACATCATGACAGTGGGGGTCTAAGAAAGTACTTGAAGGAAGGCCAGGCTAGGTGCACATACAATAAAAGCATTAAGGGGATCACATCTCTCATCTCCTAATTAGTACCACCTGGAACAAAACATGGTTGCAAATATAGGCAGGTAGCTTTGAGATCCTCCTTTGCCGCCACTGGTTCCAGCAATGAGTGATTTAACAGCATTACATGTGTTCAGGAAACTCCTCTTCCGTGTACAGACAAAGCTGAGAGAGGACCCAGCTATTTTATATGCCAGGTCCTGAAATGAGTTAAGAATTCTAGCTTGTTTTTTTATTGATGAGGCAAGTTCTAAAGGAATACCATACCAACACTGCACTGGTCAGGCTTCCTTCTACACTGAGTCATAGGCAGCACTTCTAAAAAATTAGGACCCATATATTAGACAAATTGTAAGGGCCAAGTGAATCAGTGCTACTGTCTGTCTGTACTTCCCACTTAAAGATGCACATGATGGCTTTGCCAAGGTGACTAGGAAAGCAGCCAGTTACCTCAGGTAGCTAAAATGGGGCATCTCAATCCACATATAGCCATCAAGGTAAGACCAATTTCTCTGACTGGTCTGAACAAAATCATGGCAAACTGCAAAATTAGATTGAAATCAGCTGACTTTAAGAGATTAAACTCCTGATTGAATCTGAGTCTGTCTATCTTGTTTTGACATATCCACCAGGAAAACTCTGAAACCAGTTGTTAAAAAATAGCTACTCTGCACACCAAAGACATGTGAGCAATATTGACAGTGGATCTAATATATAAGATCTCACCATTTTAATTTTTTGGCTCAATTTCAGACCTAAGTGAAGTGTTATTTTAGCACTCAGAACAAATGTGAAGTGCTTTTGTGAGATACAGTAATGAAAACCAGAACAGGGCTTTAACAGACATTGCCACTAATGCTTGTGAACTCCTTTTTCACATCATTACCAACATGTTGCTATTGGACTGTAAGAATGATGTACCAGACTAATTATATTAAATGCATTTCCAGATTTATTCACCATGATCTGTGATGTATGTATTGTGTTTAACTACCTGGACTAAAATACTAGTGAATTATACAGAGATACTTGTAAAAGCTTCTTCTCAAGTGTTACGTTGTGTACCTATGTCAGATAAAAGCACACTGTCTTTCAAAAATGTGAACTATCTGGGTTGCCTATTCACCATTTGGTCTCACTTGTGGCAGCTGCATGATTATATTCACTCTGTGATTCTGACTGCACTTAAATCTGTTTGTCAGAAGATGTGAAGCAGTAGTCAACATGTGAAATGCTGACAAAACCGTATTTATGATAGCATCAGTACCTTGGAAGAAATTTTTCAGAAAGGCTTTGAGTCCCCAAACCATTAATGCTAAGGTATATCTAGTATCTACAAACTGCAATTAGAATTGGCTTTCCTTTCACCCCTGATGACTTGAGTTTTGCTATTTTTAAAATAGGTATACATTTGAACTGCCACAGGGAAGGTTCAGTACCGAAAGCATATGGAAACTAAAATGAACCGTAGTGATCCCAGTCCATTTGGGCTGCAAAGCTGAAAAGGAAAGCATAGCATCAAAGGCAGCCTTCTGAGTTTAGCACTTGACCTCTTCTGAGGGAAGGTCAAAAGCACTGGTACGGTATGCAACATTTACTACACACTTCAATATGCTAAAGATGTGTTTCCTGCTGGCTTGAACTGCTCAGGGCCAGGTCAGGTCTTCCACCATCACAGTTAAAAGGCTTATCCTGGCTCTCAGCAATGTCAAGCAGAATCTTTTCACTGTGAATTTGAGCAGGATCTCGTAACTCCCTTTCACAAATGTGTATTCTTCAAGAAAAGCTTAAAACAAATCTTTTACGGCTGCTCTCTGAGGCACTGAACTTCCACTAAAATAGAAAGTCTTCAAAAAGACTTCAAAGACTGGTATATCACCAATCTCCTATTAAAAAAAGTGGACTTTCCATTACTAGAAGTCTTTAAGAAAAGAATCCGAAAAATCATAAAGAAGGAACATGATTCTCTAGAGGGATGAACAGATGACTTCTTGAAGTCCCTTCTAGCTACATTCTTCTATGATTCAATGGCTTAAGACATACAATCCCAAGCTCCCTACAATTAGCTAATGTAGTTTCCACAAGACACCAAGTCCTGCTTTTGTTTCCAAGGATGTTAAGAGCAAAGAAAAGTATCTGGCCTCAAGGGGAAACAAGATGCAAATCCCCACTTTCAAGAACTACTCTGTAGTTGTAATACATCCCCTACAAGTAAAGTACTCAGTTTACTTATGAGAAATTCACTAAAAGCAATGCTCTGACTGTGGGTATTACAGCATTTACAGAACACACCTTCAAATGCCACAAACACACACATCATCCTGGAAACCTATTATCAACATACAGAATACGCAGAACCTTATATTTGTTCTGTAATAAACAGAACATTATTGAACCATATACTCTGTGTTTGCCCGTTATCTCACTGTACAGTGTTATTACAATTTACTGTTGTAAACTGAAATAATTTTTACTGTCTTCAAATGAAAACATCTGATTCTACGACAAGTCAGTTCAGAACTGCTACATAATGTGTAATGTTAAAACTGCATTTTCATAATAAAACCACAGAGAGTGGTGATACCAGTTACAACTCTAAACCCGTAATTCATTGTGAAAACATCTCACCATAAAAAAACAGATTTTTTAAATTGATGTTTTAAAATAACAGAAGAAGAAGAAGAGAGGCATTCAAAGGTACCAAAAAGTAATTAGCACTCAGTCTAATAGATTAATTAAAAAGAAAACTTGGAAAAGTTGTTTCTATGAACTTGTTTCCAAGATCACTAAAAATGTGATAAAATAGAGTACCTGGCCTCAATCCTCAAAAAAAATTTGTTAAACTTTTTCCCACAACTTTATAACATAAAATTGTAGAGAAAGAAACATGCAAACATACCCAATACCTTACACATGCCATTAATACAGATATCTCGGCTGTGCCTTCCTTCAAAGCAAGGAGTACCATCAGTGACTGCATCAAGCATCTTCTCTGAAAAATGGCCGTCTATTGGGCGACAGTGGAGCTCACAGGGGTTTGCTGAAAGGAAAACAAAGATACTTGCTCAGAAAATACTTCAGCGGGACATTGAACTGCAATGGACAGGGAATCACAGTATGTCTTTATTGCACCATCCACTCATTTTCCCTGGCATTTGACAGAAATGGCCTAATTAGAAGCAGTGAGCAGAGCCAGGGTTGTATTTTTAACAGGGTAACACAGGCTCGATAAATGCCAACTGTGGACTTCTAGTAAGAAGAAGGAGGCTGGTGCCCTCGCTCTCCATCAGTAGTATGTTAAGAGCCAGCAGGCTGGCTCAAGCCGTGATGAGGCCATCAGCTGTGATGGAGAAAGGGCCAGGAAACCAGCAAAACCAACTGCCATTAGTGAGGGGAAAGGAGGAATCTGAGGGTGAGATTGCCAAGGACACTGACAAGCAACAGTTTTCCACCAGCTGATGGCCGAGTGATTTTGGAGATAAACTATAACTGCTCATCGCTGCTGCCAGACTCTCTCAGACAGCAGTGAAATGGTTGCTTCAGATGTTCTGCATGTCAGTAGAGTGTCACATCACTGCTTGTTTTCAGCTATCTGCTGGCACTTAATAAATTATTTAAAACACTGGACTTTGTTCTTGCTTGGCAATTTACGAAATGGGGATTAATACTGGTGGGTCTGACAGACTCAGGTTGTTCTTGGATAGATATGCACGGAAGCCACAGGGAAGAGAAAAGAGACAGCAAAAGCAATCTGTGAGTGTCTGAAACAAGATTTTCTGCAATGGACCAGCCTTAGTCTATCCCATCCATGGAGTAAGAAGAGCCAAACACACACCTGCCCTTGAAATTTTGAAATGCAGGCTTCAGAGTTGAAGGACACAAGTTTGATAAGCTGTATACATGGAAGATGAGTAAGAATTGAAAGCAAGGTCAAAGCAAAGATAGATATAATCCCTACCCTTATATCATGCCCTGGAAACCCTCCAGCACAGCCAGAGTTACCTAACTGAAAAAAAATCATCCACTGTCACACCAACAGCAACAAAGGAACTGTCTTCTGGTTTTGGTCCCTAACAAGACCCCAGTCCAGAGCAATTTGTTCATGCTCAGGGTAACTGTACATCTGCTACCTCCTGAATAATGAATTTCTTTCTCCCTCTTTCTCCCCTTCCTCCTTTGTTGACCTCATTTGTGTCATACTAAGAACTGTGTTCAAAATTTGAGGAATTTCTAGTAACAAGAGAAATTCAGATTTTTGGTAATGCAAAGAACTAAATAATTTCCTGCAAAAGGGTTTATCCTTTTGAAGGGGGAAATTCACCCTCATTGCTTGGGTTTGGACACCACCAGCATATGCACAGCACCACACAGTGCACAAAAGTGACAGCAGCTCCTAAAGTGCTTGCAGCTCAAGGACTGAACCCTACACAGCCTGAGCTTTAAAACTATTAATCTCATTCACGTAGACAGGATCTCTGCAGAACTGGGATTTGAAAAATAAAAAAAGCAACATTAAAAGAAATCCAAAACCTTAATGAGGAGTTTTGGGTTTTCTCTCTTGTCAGTAGAGTTAAAAGGGCATTTTAGGACTGACAATAATGTCGTGATTGTGGCTCCCCAAAGAAAGATGCCTCTGTAAAGGGCAATAGAGGGATTAGAGGCAGAGGACACACATGGACCAAGGTTACGAAATTGGTGGAATTCAAGATGATGTGAGTCATGTTCAAGAATATTGACAGAGATGGACCTACAAAAGAGTCTCAGGCAAGAACATAAAGTTTGTAATCCTTAGCAGCCCTCAGCCTCTCTGTGAAAACTGCCAGCAATAACATCCATCAGTTGTTCTGATAAGAGCTGTCATGATAAGCAATGCAAGTGATTTTACTTTTATCTGAAGAAATCTTTTCCTGGCCATGTGGCTAATTTGATTACTTCAGTGCTCTAAACTGTCTTTCATCGTGCTTACCTTCTCAATGTACCATTTTTTAAACACAAAGCACAATATCCTAGAATTACAGCTAGTCTGTTACCTGCTCAGAATTGATACTGACAGACACGGCCTTTGCATAAAGTCATTTCAGGTTTTACACTGTTTGTATTAAAATATGTAAGGCAGTAGTTTGGTACCTGTACCTCCTCCCTAGCTATGTGCTGACGTAACAAGCAAGATGGTATCCAGTTTCATTTCAGAAATCACTGAGCAAGGAAAAGCAAGCAGTGCTGACTGCTGACACACTCCTGTCATAACTATGATGCTCTAAGTATATAACTCAGAAAAAGGAAAGCAAGATACCTCCTTTACTAAACAAAACAAAAAAAAAGTTAAAGTAAGTAACAAGCAAACTTTCAGCCTTGAAAAGGTTCACAGTTCAAAGAAAGGCTTTCTAGGCACAAAAGCTTTCCTGATTTTCCTAATGGTAGTAACTGATCTAAAATTAGATCCTACCTGTACCCACAAATTTTGTATTGCTTTTCTTCCTATCAGTTTTCTACTGAGCCCCACTGGAAATGAGAGGATATTGCTACCTCCCCACAAACTCAATCCTATCCAATATTTATACTCCTGCCATCATTCTTTGAGTTATTTTGCTACTTCATCTGCATAGAAGGCAGATTAGGGCACCACTGAGGAAACTATCCTAGCACTGTATTAACCATTCATCTTCTAAAATTATTTACTTATCTATCATTATAATTTTTTTACAGCTTAGCTCAGGGACCTGACAAAAGATCAGGGCTCCATTATTCTAGGACTGTAAATAAACTGTACCAGAATCAGCCACTGTCCTCAAAAAGTCTAACATTTTAAACACAAAACAGATGCACATGCAGAAAGTACTTTTATCTCCTATTTTCAAATAGAGAACTGACACACAAAGAAAATAAATTTCCTGAAATGATGGAAGAACTTCAAAGCAAAGACTGGCATTGAATTCAGATTTTCTAAATCTTGTTTCAGTCCTGAAAATCTAAAAAGACTAAACTGAGATCAGTATGAGCACTGGGGCTGCTCAGAAGGAACTAATTAAATCAGCTGGTTTAGTTTCAGTTACTTCAGCAAATTTGACTAATTCATGATGAGGCTTTAACAAAAAGGCTATCATCTGAATAACTTTTGGGCCAAAATATACATAAATTCTGATCATGTGGCTAAGGAAGAAATTCTTCACTATGAGGGTTTTGAAGCACTGGCCCAGGTTGCCCAGAGAGGTGGTAGACACCCCATCCCTGGAAACATTCCAGGTCAGGTTGGACGGGGCTCTGAGCATCCTGATCTAGTTAAAGCTGTCCCTGCTCATTGCAGGCGGGTTGGACGAGATGGCCTTTAAGGGTCCTTCCAACCCAAACTATGCTATGATTCCATGATTCTATGATTCTTGCAATCCAGCATATGCACAAAATACTAGATCCAATCTGTGAACACTCAGCAATTACCATGTTCACACAATTCTTGTTCAGAAAAAGCACACCAAACACCCATTTAAACAGACCTGATTTCTGCTTCGGTAAAGCCTACAGCATTTTACCTATCCTTCCCTCCAAAGTAGGATCAAAGCCACTGGGACTACTCCTGCTTAGATTGTATTTATATCTACAATGATAATATTCATTCCTCAAAACTATAGGTAACCTGCTCTAACGTTTAATGACCCATTAGGCAATAAAGATTTCTTAATGTGTAACCTAAGGCAATAAAGACTTCTTGATGTATAACTTAAAGTTCCCTTGTGCTGTTTTGTCCGTTTCTGCTTGTCCTACTTTTCAGGGCCAGGAAGAACTGCTGGATTCATCCCTCTCTAGAGACTCCTGTACTGCTTTAGTAAAGGTGATGGGAAGTTGCAGTATGACATACAGTGATCTCAACACTGCTCAGATCTCAACAGGTTCTTCCAGACCTGAGCACAACACTGCATGCAGCCATGCAATCTTGCTAGCCTGTATCTCTACTAGGTCAGCAATATGCATGCTATATATCCTTAGAAACTCTTCAAGTAGGTGGCATCTAACTCACTCATCTTCTCTTTTCTAGAGCAAAACTTGCTTTTCTCAACCTTTCCCATAAACTATGTTTTTCAAATCATTTGACTTCCATGTTGCTCTCCTGTAAACCTTTTCCGGTTTGGCTGCATCCTTCTGGTGGTGCATTGGTCCTAGCTAGACATAAGATTTTAGGTGAGGTGCCATCAACACTCAGCAGCCTAGAAAAATTACATCCTGTTTTTTACGCACAGTGCCAATGTCCTGCACCAAGATTATGTCGTTGATTTGAAGATTTGAATAGGGACAAGATCAGTCCTCTAATACATAGAAGAAACCCAGATGTAATAGATTTCCAAGTCACAGAGCTCCTGTAAGAGCCCAGTGACATTTTTGTAATCAGATGGACTGAGGAAGTAAGCCAGCAAAGCTGAGTAAAAATCCTAAAATTCAGGCATGTGATTTTTTTCCCCCTCTATATATTATGATAGAGTTCAGATTCACCAAGTGTAAACAGAACAACATGAAGCTAGCTAGATACGAACATATTGCCTTCATAATTTAAATTTGTTTCTCTCACAGTTGACTCCCATGAGTTCACATGCTGGAAGGATCCAGCTTAACCTGACTGAAAAGGATATGATTAATGTGTCTACCAGCAGAAGATAGGACTTCAGTATTTTTTCCTACTTCACAAGGAAGAAAAGAAGTGATCTCTTCTCTAAAAATACTCACTTCTGTGGGAACTCAGAATTGGATAAAGAAATCCAAAGCAAAGAAAATTAAAGACAATTACCAAACAGAGACAAAACAGGGAAAAAAATCTAAGGTAAAGCTAATTTATCATTTTAACCAACTTTGGAACTCCAAAAGAATCTTTAATTTCAAAACAGAGGCAACAGAAACATTATCCCATGCTGTTAGCTCAGTCTCTGCGACCATATCAGTACAGATCTTACTTGATACACAGACATATTTTGGAAGAAATATGAAATTTAAAACACTTTAACAACATAACCCCTATCTGCCAGTACATGAGATGATCCTGGCACTGATTTGAGAAAAGAAAGGTATTTATGTGATTCACTGTAGGACTCATACTTACTACATGGAAGTTAAGCCCTGAGAAGCTATCAGATTTATATAAATGCAATTTGTCAAAAGGTATGAAATAAATAAATGTGGGGTCAGCCTGATGGCAAGAGAAGTAGATTAGCACCGAAGTCTGATTGAAGTGTCAAAGTAGGGGCCTTGGTCATGAGAACAATTCAGAAAATACCCTGGTCAGAGCTGCTGGATGCTTTAGCCACCCTTGAACCTACAAGTCCCCTTCATGTTGAGACACCCAGGGATACTCAGGTGCTCCAGCTTGAGCTCATGGGGACATTCTGAGCTCTGGAGAAAATCCACAATCATAGAACTATGCAAGTTCCCCAACAGGCCCAAACTCATTTAAAACAGAAGGGAAAAATTTCATTTGGAACCTTAAATACGGTTAGCCTAGGTAACAGTGAGATTCATTGCTTTTCTGCCAAGTTGCTTGTTAAAGCTGCTTGTTGCATCTCACCTTATATTAAATCATAAGCTATTAAAAAAAGAGTCTTTGTCCTCTTGTGAAGGTACAATTTACATAACTGGAAAGAACATTATGACAATGTTTATGTGACATTCATTAGAACTGGCTTATGTAAGTTATGAAATTAAGGCCAGGAGAGAGAATTGCGACCATCTAGATAATTTACTATTTTTCTAGTAGGATGAGGGAACACAGAATGTCTGAAGTGTCACAAAATGTCTAGCTCAGGGTTTCATCTCCTCAAATAGACTCTTCCACACAAAAACTGTTACATGCACTTGGGGTTTAGGAAGGCTTCACGGCATTTTCTTTTCCCTTTATATCCCATGTGCAGCATGAGAGGATTTAAAATGCCTGATAATAAAAAACAAACCAAAACCTTCTAGGCAGCAAGTTAAAGTAGTAACAGAGTGTTGTGAAAAGTCTTTGAAACTGAATTGCACCAGTTAAGGGGAAAAGTAAAGGAAGCTGGTGTATACTGACAGAGGTTGGTACATATATATGGTGGACATGGTGATTAAGTCTCCAGAGCCCTGAAACATCAGCTCATTTGTATGGGGTTTACAAGAGGCTGATCGTTTGCTTTTGTTTAAGTTTTGGTTTGTTTAGGACAAACAATTGCAAGAAAGGCTCAGACTGCTCCATCTCACAGAAAGCATGCTGTTTCATGAGTCTGTTTGAAGTTATTTTGCCCAGGGTACCTGCAGCAACCAACGGAAGATGAAATAAAATTTGAAACTGAGATGGGAAGAAAACTCTCATGTGTTTCAATGCAGTGTGTAATGCTGTCTGGACAAAACCGGAACCAGTGCGCCCATGACAGCCACCCACCTTCAATCATAAAATGATCGATGAAATGATTGAAAAAATGATAAAAAATCATCAATCATCTGATATTAGTCAGACGAAGGATCAGCACAGGATTTGGCCAAGTCCTTGCCTAGACGAGTGTTCCCAGGAGAGCCTCCCTATCTGAGGAAGCCAGGATTTTTATAAGTTAGAGTTTAGCAGTAAGAAGACACTTCAAATGCTGTTAAGGAAATGTAAAAATGAAGTTGCAGTAAGTTACAGACCTCACAGATCACAGGGGAGAGATGTAACTCTAGACTGAAATTCTGGCTGCTGAGGAAACAGGTGAAAACAGTGAAAAAGCTTTTTAAGCCACAGAAAAAATATTTGCTTAGTATTTGAAGGATTTTGCAAAAGGTCAATGAAACCCAGGATGTTCTAGATGAAGTCTATCAGGCCAAAACAACCCAGCATTTTAAAGATAAGTGGTTTCTCTGTAAAGCTCCAATCAGCTCTATTTGAAATATGGCATGGGCATACCTTAGGTCTGCTTTCCAGTGTGCAGGAAGCATTTGATTAATGATTCTCAATGCCCTTTGAAAGCAGATCTTCTGCAACAAATACACAGGCAGAACTGCAAGTTATGTAGCACTGCCCTAGAGAGGACATGGACAGAACCAAGGCCGGACACTGCAGTGGTACATGTGAGTAACAGAGAGGACTGGAATCCTAATTTCAGTGACAGGTGCCTGCAGAAAACTGTTTATGAGTTTGGCTTTGGACTAAGCTTTAGGCTGTTAGCATTTACCATGGTTTGTTTTGTTGTGAGTCCTTCTGAAAAAATCTTTTTCTATCAAACATATTTTCTTTCATCAGCAATTTTCCTGGAAGTCTGTATGCTCTAGGTTCATCTTCAATGGTGTATTTGTTAGATGAAATTGAAACAGTAGCTGAAATTTAAGAAATCTATTCAGAAGTGCCAATAACTGTGAAAATGCAATGAACATGCTGAAAAATGCTACCGGCAAACAAAATTTGAAGTTGAAACTTGAGCTGCACATGCCTAACTGGTTTATTTTTTCATAAAATCAATTATAGGGCTAGCTTCTACTGGATAATCTACTCCTTACATTTATGCATACGCCAAGAATGAAACTGCATGGTAATAACTATTACCCCTGTATTTATTAACTCGCTGTTACAAAGCAAGTTATAAGGCAGAGACGTCAATTTTGTCTCTACAGTACAGGGCAGCACAATACTGAACCTGTTGAGGTATTCCTTCCTCAGTGTGGTGCCAGGTACACTTACCATGCAGATCTGAGTTTGGAAGTAGTAAAGCCACATTTGTGCAGCAGAAGAGCTCTGCTTACTGGGTGCAGTGATGCCTGCAGGTCCAAACATGCAACTCTGCACTACACTATTGTACTTCTTGTTCTGCAGTTGACACTAGAAAAGATTGTTTAAGTATATCCTGAACAATGAGTATAGATGTGACTTCAACAGCTTTTCTTAGTGCAGTATCTTAACAGGGTCTGGGCTAGTTACACTCAGAGCCATTATCACTAGAGCTTTGCAAAAACTTCTATGCGTAGAGAAGAACCTCTGCCTTTGTGCATTCACAAAAGGCACACCTGCGTATGGAGGCAAACAAGATTTTTCTCTCTAATTAATGAAAAGACACATTAATTCAGTTACTTCTTGCCCTCACAGAGGCTTCTCATAGGTCTGTAAATTTTACTTTCTATACAAGATATAAAACACTTCGTAGCTTCATACCTGTGTTATGAACAGGAACCCAGTGGTAGAATTCATTCTGGTAAGGAACTGTATCAAATTCACTGCACTGCATCTGGCGGAAGGTTGGCAATCCTTTGCGACAGGGGCTAATGTTACACATGCGATAGCGTTTCCTTTCTCCAGTGCAGTAGTCTCCTCCAAACTGTGGTCTAGAAGCAGAACATTGAGACTGAGATGTGAGATTCTGGCTAAAAAGTAGTTTTAAAAGGGCAATGTCTTTCCAGTTCCAATGGGGTAACAAGGTGAATCTGAATCCTTGACCGGGTAGAAATACCGTTCACATGTTCAAGTACCCAAACGTGCCAGTATGGAGCACACAGATCAAGATGAACCCTGTATCCCAAAGAAATGCTTTGTACATTACCCAGATGAACTCACAACAAACTACCTTATGAAATGAAGTCACACAAAGTACCCTATTTTCCAGAATGTTTGACAGTTCTTCCAGAAAAGCCAAGTGATTTCTGCTGTTAAGCACTCTCTTAGTGATTTCTGAAAATGAGATATAGGGTCTTAATGAACTCAGGTATATATTAGAAAATTCTGCCTTTCATGTTCTGTACCTATCAACTCATGTGTCTGAAGCTCAAACAAAGCTGATGACTACAACAAAACATGAAAGGTGAGTCCTTGATTTGCCTCAGGAACAGATTGCTAGCTATTGTTGTCACCCAGTGTTTGAGGACATTTATTTATTCACGGCAGTATTATTAAAGCAACATTTCTATTATTTCTGCAAAGCCTCAATGCTAAATAACAGGATTTTTTTCATTTTGCTCCATGGAGGGTAAGGATTAAAGAGAAAGATCACAACTGTAAAAGGTGAGTCAACTGAATTTCACACAGCTACGCTTAACTGGGAACGAGAGGTGTTCAGTGTCCATCTTGCTGTGGCACCTGCTGGTAGCAGTCTCATACAAAAGAGTTTCCAACATCATGGGTACCTCAAAGATCATGAATAAAAGGTATGAAAAAATTGTGCACTCAGCTTACTCTGGGTTATCACATGGTCTCTCTGCGCTCTGAACTCCTGCCCCACATGTCCTTGTACAATGGGACCAGGATGACCAAATGCCCCATCCGCCATGGATTGCTTCAGGAGTCTTGCCTACTGTAATGCACTCACCAGAGAAGCACCACTGAAGAGAGAAGAGAAAGGACAAACAGCTTAAGATCATTGTTGCAGGAAAATGCTATTGTGAATTGTTATTTCAGTCCCTGAAGGTCAAAAACTTAAGTGGAAATTTAAATGGAGATGTCACAAGATGCCCCTCCTTCACACTAAACAATGGCAGAGATACTCATGGTTCTTCCGTCGCCCTTTTGCAGGCAGCGCAGCTTGCAGGCAGCATGGCTCACAGTCACCTTGTTTTCTCCGCACCGAGTTCCATCCGCAGCTGCATCCAGTTTGGAGCGGCAGGAGCCTTTCACCAAGCACCAGAGTGTTTGGCAAAGATTCTAGAAAAGAAAGAAAACTCCAGAGTCTGAAGCAGACCTGAACTGCTATAGCCAAGATTGTCAGAACTCTTCCATGGTTTTGTACATCTATTTATGAGGTCTTATACTGGCTGTATTTCCAGAGGCAGATGTTCAGTGTTCTCCACAAGTTGGGACCCACCAAGGGTCCAGTTTTAGATACTCCTCATTAGTGTACAAGGAGATACTATTTGACAAATACAAAACAGTGAATACTTTCTATCAGGTGAATTACCTGAACTATGTGAGTTTAAATATTCTCCTCATTAGCTGCTCAGTTCCCAGCTACACACAGGGCACTCTGTTTATAGCAAAGGTGAACAGAGTTCTTATTATTTTAATTTGATGAGTAGTAATGAATACAATGTTCAGTTTTGCATTATTGTCTGCCTGGAAACATACAGTGAAATCAAAGAAGGTCAGAGAAGACAGCCAGGTAAGTAAAAACAATATAATGTCTCCAAGTACAACAGCCAGGTTAATATCCATGGAGGTCCTAAAACTGGATGAGGAAAAAGAAATCAAAACACAGGTCTCTTAAAACATCAACCAAGCAGACAGCAAGGGAATGATCTAAAAGAAGCAGTCCAGGATAGCTGGCAGAGAAAAAAGCCTCATGGGCTAGGTAGAGTTAAGGGATCTTTTTAGTGAATGCTTGCGTATTAAGTTACTCAGAAACTGGTGCCAGTTTAATGCAGTACATTGCCAGTAAAGCACAGCATTTCAGCTGCCACTCCATAGGCAGTGGTCAACTCCACAGAAGGGACAGAAACTCCCGAGAGTCAAGAAAGCTAGCAGGGCAAAAAATATTACAGCTACCTTATAACAAGTCTTATTCACTCATTCAGAACTGTTCTCTAGAGAGCAAGGACAGAGACTGAGGGCTATTCCCCCCTCCTCATGCACACTAGCTTCAATTTTGGTTGGCAGGCAGGAGCCCTGCATGTTTGGGAACTCCTGAATGAGCAGGACTTTGTGTGGAAGACCACTTCCAAGTTGGAGAAACCAGGGATTGTCAGAGAGACTGTGCACTCCCAACTGGAACAGCAGAAGCAAAAGCCCAGGGGCTCTGGGCCTTTCCTTCGCTGAGGTTGTTTAAACTGCAGAGCTCAGCACTGGGAGAGGGAACAGAGCTACCAGTGAAGCAGGGACAGCTGTAAATGTCATCAGAGAAAAGAGCTGGTAGGAAGGATCCCACTAGCAGCTCCCACTGGGATTCTCAGAGCAAGCAACATGCCAGATTTGGGAGCCAGCATAGAAACTGGGCACTTGCAAAAATCCAGCCCCAGTGAGCTAGCAGACACATTTGGCCAAGTGTGAAATGCAAAACATGGCTGCTGGTTTCTGACTTGCTTATATTCAAAATAGCTAAGCTTGGGCACTGTCTGTTATGCCTTTTATTTACTTTCTGCATGGTTGTGTTCACCTCGGTTTTCATCTAGAACACTGCAAGGAAAGCTGATATTACAGAACATCTCAAGACACTCCAAATCTCCAGTTGGAATACAATGTCTGGGACTTGTCTTGGCTCATTTAGCTGCTTTTGGGCAACATATACAAGTCAAATGTTGGTTTGCAGTTTTTTACTTATGGTTCAAGAATAGCATTACTTAGCAACTCTTTGTGAAGCCATCACTGTCAGGTTCTTAAGGCAGAGCTGCCCAAGTGTTCTGGCTGATGGATTTTCTTCCATTATTAAATTAATCCTTTATTTTAACTCTTGTATATGGAATGTGTTTTGTGTTTTTTAGTGTATGAAGTGCACTCCTGCACTGTGCTTCACACACCAGAGAAAGGCTCAGAAACTGAACACAGCTTACCACTGACAGTTACATTTTTATGAGATGCACTCATAGATTTCAAAGTCAAGAGTTCACAGAGGAAATTCTTTAGCTTTGCAAGAATTTGCAAGAGCTTTTTCCATCTTTAAAAATACTGGAATAACAACAGTACAAGAAAAAGCACTGTTTACTGTGTGCTTTTGGAGGTAACAGCCAGAAATTCATGACTCTACCATGGACTCACTGCAAGGCAAGTGATTGTTATGATATCATAAGCAATACAGTATACACTTTCCACCCAATCTGTTAAGAACAGGGTCTGTGCCTTAAAGAAATTAAAGTCCAAAGAAACACAGTTTCACCAAAATCAGTGGAAGTCTTGGAGATAAAGAGAGGGCAATAAGATAAGGATTCTGAGTTCCTACAGACTGACCTATAGGGAGGACCCACCACTTGGAAAATTCCTCCCCCTAATTTGTATTTTGCTTTTCTTTTCCTTATTAGAGGGACAATATTTATGTACTTCACCAGATGCGTAGAGGACTTACTGCCTAAATGGTTCATCAAAACCACCATCTGAATTATAAACCTCAGTCTTTGCTAAGTGTAATCACTGAATCCTGGGGCATCTTCAGCTAAATGCAGATTCTTCTCTCAAAAAGAATCTGTGGATCGAATTCAGTCAGACATTAAATGTTACAGAATAAATGTAGCCTGGTCAGTGAGCGAGTGTTAAGTAAATAGTGGTAAGGGAAAGAACAGTCAGACCTCTTAGACAAAATTACTATACTGATCATTACATTACTGACAGGCAGACCATACTATTCACAATTCCCTTCCTTGCCAGTGCAGCTATGTACAACACACAGGCCTTCCAGTAAAATGTAAAATGAGATGATACCAATTAATTTTCCAACATATGTCTAGCTGTAAAATTAGTTAATCTGGGAGATGTCAAATGTAAAGGCCTACTAGGTTCAAACCCAAGGAAAGACAGAATGAACTGATACTGCAAAATTACATTTTCATTTTCTATCTGTACCAACAGACAACTTACGGTAGTTGAGGAAACTGGAACAGCATGTAATGAAAGCTATCTTTCAATACCTGCTTCAGATTCACTAGTTGCAGTTCAACATTGGTAATCATGTTATCTATTAAGGCTGAGAAGATTAATCAGAAATAATCTCCTTAATAGAAGGGCAGATGAGGAGACACGTAATTATCCAAATGGAACAGTCAACATCAGCAATCCCCAGTCCACAGCTGTGTGCAATACCTTGCCTAAAAAACACTCCAGCACTGCTGATAGCCCCAACGCCACTTCTGCCACAGCTGTGTTTAACAGGGTGAGCAAGCTGGATGCTATCTGCAATGTTTGCTGCATATTGCTGCCCAAAACACAGCAAAAATTAGTGATCGCTTAGCTAGACTAGCACTTGAAACCACTGCTGCTGAACTGATCTTTGTAGAAAAACGCCATATGGAGCCAAATAGCTCTGAACATGCGAGGCATAGTTAAAATACCATACCACTGCCCCTTAGCTAATATAATGTGTTACTCTGCAGTGGCTCCTGGCTCTTGTGGAGAGTTGTGCTGCTGTGACTATACTGCTCTCTTGCATCTCCACACAACACTGTTTTGCTGTGCTGTGAGCCAGACTGCGGGGTACTTTGTAAATTATGCATTTCTACATAAAAATCTGATGTTTGATGCGAAAATAAAGATTCTTCAAGGTACCTGGACTGAAATTTCCTTTAACTAATTAGACCATCAAGAGTGTGAAAAATCAGGACATATCGGAAGAGTGCACAACCCTGATTTCTTCAGAAAACTCTTCCTGGAACTGAAGACTTTTTCCCAGAATGACTTGGTCTGTTGAATGCTATAAGCTGGAAGCATCTTATTTTTTAAAATGGATTTAAGCTGCATTGATAATTTACTTAAGTTCAGTATTCTAAGTTTAAAACTAAAATTACTCCAGTGCAGAAGGACAGACATTTAACAATAGATATGGGGCCAGATCCAGTAAAGGTCTTGGAAAATACAAGGCAAACAGTGCAACAACTCACTTCCAGAATCTGCAGAGTGGAATTAAAATAGTGTTAAGCAATGCCTGCACTAAACATCTAGCCTATGAGACTCTGAACATCCGCATTTGTAGTTAGCAACTGAGGTTCACTGACTGCACTTACACACTGTTGAAGAACTTAAGTTCTATTAGGACAATAAAGAAAAACATACAGCACTTACGTCCACATCTTCACAGAAAGTTGCATTGGGACCATACTGGAGCTGGCACTGGTGATGCACATCATAAATCACTCCAGGAGCAATTATTGGGGACTTTAAAACTTCTTTTTGGGGGATATCATCCAGACAGAATCCCCACCCACGGCTAAAAGACAAAAACTACATATTAAAAAAGCCCTGCAACCATACTTCTTTGACATTTCTGTACAGACTTTCAGTATCTAATTCATAATGGTAATTTTGCATATGGACTTGGAAATAACACTTCCAGATTCCAGCTAAGTTACGCTGAAGTGTTGCTAACAAACAGCACTCCATCTAGTAAGGGAGGGTTTACAAAGGCAAAATATAGCTTGTCAAAGTGGAAATATCATGAGGTCATTACGGTTTGCATAGTGGCTTCAGAACTCCCCACAGCCTCTGGTTAAAGTTATACCATGTTGCTGCTCTTCAAAAGAACACAACAAATTTGAACAAGTCATTGAAGTCAAGCACGTGCCATTGTGGCCAAAGGCAAGGTCCGTGATGTTCCATCAGAGTCCTTGATGGAAAGGCTTCTTTCGTCCTGACAACTGCAAAAAGCTGCAGGTTGCACCAAACCTGAGCCAATATGACAAGACTTGAGTTCACTTCCAGAAAACAAGAATATAGCGGAGCTTTTCCCAAATACTAAGTGATCAATAAGCCTGGGGTACGCCCTCCACAGGAATTAACTCAAGCATACTAAAAAAACCTACATTTAGTAATATTATAATACAGGATTTACTTTAAACTCCACATAAACATCTCATACCCAGTTGTACTCATTTCAGGGAAATGCCACAACCTGATCACTCACTCTAGGAAACGTGTGATGTATTCCTTGCTGCACTGCGACCAGGTGAGTGGAGTAGGATCATACTGCAGCTGTCGGGACATAATATATGGGCGCTTTCCAACAGGTTCACAGTCATTCTCTTTTCCATCATGCTGGATACCAAAACTGAGATAAAAAACATTTAATAATTCCAGCTGATTGGTTGTACCACACCTACCTATGGGTTCCATGCTGTGCTTAAAAAGACATTAAGGTTTCTTCTTCCCCTAGCGAGCTGTAGATAGCTGTTTGCTAAAAACAAAATGATGATCTGACCCAAAACCTACAAAAAAGCTACACTCCAACACACTTTCAAACATGTCTGTTATGCACAGCAGTACTGTCCTGCACAAAATAAAGAACAGACTGTCAGCAACTATATTTTTAAGGGAGTCAGAATACTATCACACAGTTGGGGCAGGAGTCACAGTTTAAACCTCAAAGTTATGTTAAAGCTGCTAAACCTAAGAATGCTTCTGAGCTCTTGGAATCCAGTTATTTCAGACTTGTACCACTTTAACTAGGATCGGGCTTTGTTACACTGTCTTACGCTCTCTTATAATCTCACCTCTATTGCTTGTTTCTTTTTAAATCTCTTTTGATGGATTGAAACAGAGATATTGTTTTCAAAATTACTGAACGTTCAGTGAATTTGCCTCCAACCTCCACTCCTTCTTCCTGTTTAGCTTTCTCAGACTGTGCCTTACAAACAGATCTCCACAGCAGGTCTTCCCAACATGGTTCTCTCCAGCTTCTCTGGCTTATTAAGAAATTTCTTTATTCAACAGGCTGTAAAAGTCATAAATACAAAAAACTTTGGGTGGGATTCAACTGACTAAACATACATGCCTCCACGATTTAGTGATTTAGTCACAGATTGGATAAAGTGAGTTCAAACCATTTAAGAATTTGTTTCTGGAAAATGTAATTGTATCATGACTCAAATGTTCCAAAAGCAGGGCACTATTTCAGTCAGAATCAACTCCAGCAGTGGGCCTGAGGCATAAAAGCAAGTGTGTCCCCTTGCTGACAGGCTCTTTTGCATGAACAGGGTCTGTTGACACAGGAGGCTGCAAACGTCTAGAAGGACAGTAGGGGGAAGAGTCGACTTTTGGCATTCATCTAAGGAATGGGTGCAGGGCTTTCTTCCCCTTTTTTGTTCATCTGTTGCCCATATTTGAACTTTTTAACATTCGTACTCTAACCTGGCTTGAGGGAAGAATTGGTTCGATGTTAACAACAAACCCTAGAGTATTCAATTTTCTTTGTGAAGACAATCCTTTCTGGCAAAGCCCTGCACCACACCTGAAAAGGCAAGTATAGCGGTACTCTGTCTCACAGCATCCAAAGGACAGTGAGTTACCAGCCACCCAGCCTAGACAGGAAGAGGTCACACATGGCTCTATAAGGAAGAAGTGTCTTCTAATCAGTGTCTGATGACTACCGTTAATGAAAAAAGCTCAATGTCAGCAAGAAGGTGTGGGGACCAAGTAACTAAACCCACAGCACCCAGATCCAATTGTAATGATTTCAGCATTATTTACTTGCACTAATTCCTTTCTGGCAATTGAGAAGTTGAACAAAGAAAAGCCAATTAATAGGTGATAGGACCAACAGTTGAGTAATCTTTGTATCAAATGATGATGATGATGATGATATCCCATCAGGAAATATAGACTTCATCCTGACTGGTGGTAAGGCGCACAACGGAAGTAATGTGATTGTAGGTACAGCAAGAACACATCATCTAGCCAAGCAACACGGTTCAGCTGAAAAGTACAGGCATTCTAGCTAAACCAGACTATCCATGAGACAATGCTCTGCTCAGTGTCAAAACAGATTAAGAAAACAGATTTTTTTTGCGTGAGTTTAATAAACCAACTGACCAACCAAAACACCCTCATAAATTTGAAATATTGAGAAATATAGTTCAAGCAAAAATACCCAATCATAAAAAACGTTTAGCTATGTCTGAAACTCAATGCTCAGGAACTTTAGTTGACTTGACCTAAGTGTATCCACAATAGCAACATTAATATACAGAAGATACCAGTTTTTAAGAAATGCCCAAAAGTGACTTTATTTGTTCATCAGGAAGGAGACCAAAGATTTGATATTTATGTGAAGTTTGCTTGAATTAAAAATGGTTTTTAGCTAATTTGCAATATTGAAAAACCTTACAGAATCACAGAATCATTAAGGTTGTAAAAGACCTCTAAGATCATCAAGTCCAACCATCAACCCAACACCACCATGCCCACTAAACCATTTCCCAAAGTGCCACGCCTACATGTTTTTTGAACACTTCCAGTGATGGTGACTCCACCACCTCCCTGGGCAGCCTGTTCCAACATTTGACCACTCTTTCAGGAAGTAAGGGAAGTTTTCCTAATACCTAGTCTAAACCTCCCCTGGTACAACTTGAGGCCATTTCCTCTCGTCCTATCACTAGTTACTTGGGAGAAGAGACCAACACCGACCTCACCACAACCCCCTTTCAGGCAGTTGTAGAGAGCGATAAGGTCTCCCCTCAACCTCCGCTTCTCCAGACTAAACAATCACACTAAACAATAATGAAACAGGTATGGTTTATGTAAATCATTTGGATTGATTCTAAGATCATCTAGAATAATTGCATAGTAATTCAGAACATGTTTGGAAAAATTAGTACAATTAAGTGATGCTTCTTTGTAACTTAATTATTTCATCCTGAGGTACTGTCCTACCAAACTGTGTTAAAAGGGGCAGACTGAATAGTTATAAATATAAACAAAAGTCAAAGGCTTAAGAATCTGTTTCTTATTCCCTTGCTTAGAAAAAACAAACACAATTTTGGTTTTAATAATAGAGACATTAACTCACTCTTTGTTTTCTTCCTCTCTAGCAATTTGAGTATTAACGTACAAATAATAAATTAAACTCAATTAGGTCCCCCCTTCACTTTCAACTATACCTGTGTCCGAGTTCATGAGCAATAGTGAAAGCCAATGGAAGGCCAGAGTCTTCGTTGATGTTACAGCTTCTGTGAGGCTGACACATGCCTGACAGATGAGACAAACCTAAGGTTTCACACGGACGGTTCATGCCAGCACAAATATCCTTTCTAGAATCACAAAAGAGACGTGCCATTAAAAGAGCTTAAAAACAACTGTAGAGTGTCACTTACATTGGGTGGTAAGTGTCCATATTATAATGTATCAGTGCTAATTTCATTTTAAGCAAAGCATGGAGTTAACATTTTTACAAACATCTATGCAACATGAACATACACTTGTTCTGCTACTATCATATTATATTGCTATAATTTGTAGCCAACATTTATGTTGCTGTAGTGTCTCAATACATGTTTATTGACAGATTGCATACGAAAAAGTTTTAGAACCTCCATCTCTGACAGTGTTTTGAGATATGGTTTCTCAAACTCACCATACCTCAGCTTCATTCAACTGAATTGTTTGAAGTCTCTTTATTTGGAGACGTAACCCACACATCATTGTGAGACTTCTTTTTCTCGTTCTTATTTTAAGCTTTGTTGACTCTCTTCTTTACTGCACCACTTGAGGGGTTGGTTTTTTTTGTTGTGTGGTTTTTTTTTTTTCCTGACAGACTTTAACTTAGGACTTCTTTTGGCAGATGTTAATCCCAATCTTTCCTCTCAGTTGTGAGCAGATTGGGTCCGTTCTTATGGACCTGTAGAAGTTCTGTTTCATGCCTTGCCACAAGCTCTCTGTGTAACCTCAGACATCACCTTTAAGGTGGCACCATCTGTGCCTCTCTTGCTCACACGTAAAGAAATATTTTGGGTCTCCTAAAATACAGAGATAATATTTAAAAATCATACACTTTAAAGCTTAAAAATAAATGGCACTGTATGCGCAAAATACTCTTCCATTCTGAGCTGCACTTGTGTATTACTTTAGAATTTGTTGTTATGGTGTTGTTCATCTACATATTACATTGTTTTGGTATACTGCCTCAAAGAAGAATAGAGAAGATATCAAGCAAAAAATGAGATAGGATCAAGTGGAAAATGACCTGAGCTCTGCAAATCGTTAATCTCTCGGGACATACAGATCTCAATTTCCTGACTAAGATGGATCTCTAATAAAACACCCACACACATACTTCAAGTGTTATATGTACTTTGAAAACAAATGACAAACAATCCCTTTAAAAGGTACAGAAGGTCTAACTTTAACCACGTTTTTATAATATACCTCATATTGTCTGCCTGTATGAGCGTCATACATGCTTACACTAGGTTATTTTTGCATTAACACTGTATTTCAGAAACAGCATGTCTTCATCAGACCACTTTACTGGGTTCTGTGCAGGATGAACTAAGTGATGGCATGAGCCTGTAAAAAAATACCATCACCAGAAAACTGCAACTAAACAATATTCAGCCACAGCTGCTGAACTGCTATTATACCTGGTTAGAAGGACAGCCACGTCGTGGTGTGTAGGGTTGATGTCACTCTTGGGATTGACACTCTTCTGCCATTTGCAGAAGCTGGCTAGTGTCTTATCAGCATGGTGAACTATCTTCAAGCCTTGCTAATGGGAAATTAAGGAAAATATTATTGTAAAGACCACACTGCATTGCAATACATGTCAGTGATGTTAGCTGTGAAGCTGAGTAATCTCTGAAGTGCAACAGACTATGCCTTTTCCTAAGGCTAGAGACATCATTAGGAGCAATGACATCTATTTATCTAACATATTGAATATTAAGTTAAAATGTTGACATTTTTGTAATTGGTGCGGCTAAAGGAAAAATTAAGTGCATAAATTCACATATATTTTGGTATGAGAATTTTCTAAGATCCAACACTGAATTGAAAATTTCAAACAAACATTTTACATTCTCTTGAATGCACATTTTCCTCTATAGAGAAGGTATTAGTGGGGGACTTCATGCTTAAGTTTGTCATTCAATGTTATATGAACATGTCGTGCTCAGGGAACAATTATGCTTCTAATGGTGTATTTCTTTCACAATATTTTTCAATGCCAAAGAGAAACAATGCAGTCATAGATGTTTCATTGTCCTCTTATAGTTATATAGTATACATGCAAGTTACTGAGTTTCTTCTGGAATACAAAGTATGCAAAATAAATTCATTCAGAAACATATCTTCTCATTTATGGTCTTGTGCATTCACTGTATCTTGTCTCAGTTTACTCTATTTAAGTTTTACAAAGCATCAAAATAACATTCTTAACAGACAGTAATTTCTGGGTAACTTAAAACCAAATTTTGAAAGATACCCAACACTGCTGCTTCCAACATTGCCATGCTCAACTGAACAGGAATCCATGGTTTATTATCAAAATAGCCATAGAAATTTAGCAAGTAAACTTAACTGAAGGTCACCATGGACTTCATGTCCTCATCGTCCTGTTAAGATGTGAACTACAAGTTTTGGTCTGCATATTCTGAGGACTATACAGATAGATTTTACCCTAATAAATATTTCAGAAGATATAACCTGGCCCCATGGCTTGATTCATTGCCTTCTACAGCACTGGGACATTTGGCTTGTGGTCATAAATCATAAGCCGCTGAGAAAATCCCCTTAATGTGTTCTTACAGTCAGATCAAGCCATGTTATGCACAGTGTTTTAAAAATAACTATAAAATTATGACAATCAGCATGTATTTAAGCATGTAGCAACATATTAGTGAATGAGAGACATTGGAAATTACCAATATATAGCTAGTTTACAGCAATCACCATCTAATTAGTCCTCATTTTTTTGTTTCAAAAGAGATCTAAAAAGAAAAATTTGTTGGAGCTACACAGTAACAGATTTACTTCTTCAGAGACCTGCAAATACTCTAGCACAACACTTTATAATACATTTCAGGTAATGCTAGGTAATTAGATTCTGAGTGATGATGTAAACATTAATTTTTGTTTCCATCTAGTCTTCCTTGGCATCCCATGTTCTTTTGACACTGCCGAGATTCCATTTCTGCATTCCTAATTTGCCTGTTTTAATTATCTTTTCCTTAGTGATTTTATGCAGAAATACCTGAAGTCATCAGCTAAATACTTTGCTATCTGGGGCAGCATTTATTCTAAAACAGACATACCAAAATTAATGGAAGAGTAAAATGAACATATTATTTTCTGCAAATTAACCCTCCTCTTCAGAATTATGGCCCAATGCATTGAACTCTTATAAGTGACATTTTGAGGAAAATAAAAACCTTACCTCCTCCTCCTCAAAGAGTATGAGCCGGACCAGCACAATGTGAATTGCATTGCCAATGCTTGGGTCATGGAACAGCCCTGTGACCTGTGCCAGAGCCAGGAGGTATGAGATTAACTGATTCCTCTATAGCACAACAGGACTTTAGAGAGAAAATATGACATTTACTGCAAGCACACTGTTCTTCTTGGGGTGGGGGTGTTTCATTTTTTAAATCCTCAATGCACTTCGTTGAAAGTTTACTGAAATGCAACGAATGTTAGAACTACTGCAAAGGGCAGCTCTGCCAAGTAAGTGATGATACAGGATTTGGCAAAAGTTACTAAGTTGAAGAGCAAAAGCACACATCAGGTTATTTTAAGTCCATTTCCCTTTCAAGAATTTCAGCATGCTTAAAAAACATTAGCAGAAAAGAATGCAACATCTAGACCCATGTAACACTGATGGAGAGGTTCACTTAGTGTGCAAAAATACCAGCATATCAAATTGTCCTGTTTTCATTTGATAGGAATCAGCTTCTGCCACAACAAAATAAAAATTAGTCCATACTAGGCAAAGAGTTAAATGATGGATACTCTTGTGTTTTCACAGCACAGGAGAGGATGATAAGAACAAAAGCAAAGATAATGAATTCATTAAAAAAAAAAATACACATAAAAAAAGAGCAAGAACTGAACTCGGCAAAAATTTGACCCAAATAAAATGTCACAAGCATCATCACAATGTTGAATTAGGCAGGAGGAAAGGGAATAGGAACAGAAGATAGTCGTAACCTATTTATATGTGAGCGATGTCATATACCACAAGAAATACAAATGAACAAAATGGATTATGTTTGGGTCAAAACTGTTTTGGAAAGACCATTAAAGGAGAAATTACCAAAATGAAGTGGAAATTGTGTTTACAAAGGCCTGATTTCAATATGGGTCTTTTTTAAGATATTAGACTGAAAATTGAATCATTGTGAGTAACCTTAACATCTCAGGTACAGACGACAGAGAAAATGTTAAGACTTGTTTGTTGCTGAATCTGATCATGACAGGGTTTTATTCCACATATTTTCCCTACATGGACAAAACCTCATGTGCTCAAATGAGCTTTGTGTCTGTTTAATCAGGCTCACCGCCTCAGTAGCCTCAGACTGCTTGGGGCACAGTTGGGAACAGATTATATAAACGTAAGGGACAGATCAGTTACCGTGGCTAGAATTACACTGTGATTAATTTCACATACATTACACACATACCATGATAACGACATAAAAGACATCCTCAATAGACTCTCCAAGGTCAATATCTAGTATGATACAGATAATAACAGAATACATATCTGTAGTCACTCTCATGAAACGCTATTGCTTTTTCCCAGGTCGAAGTACATTTTCAAACTTGCCACACAGGAGAACACTGAAAGTGAAATATTCTTTTTTTTCCAATGTGGATTTTGTAATATAGACAGGGTACTTATCTGGAAAAACAGCTGTACTGGTTTTAACTGGGATAGAGTCAACTTTCTTCATAATAGATCATACAGTGCTGTTTGGATTTGTGACCAAAACAGTAACACACTGATATTTTAGCTCTTGCTAAGTTAACTACAATTTCCAGTGGGCTCCTATATGCCTTCCTCATCCACAGACATGCAGAAGAATCCATATGCTTAAAACTGTAGAATTTCTCTCAGCTGCTGTAGCTACCAACCTGAAATCACCAAATGAGCAACAGGCTCCAGGGGAGACAGGGAATTTCAGTGAAAAGAAAATTAGTGCTAGCATTTATACTTATGAAAGTTCTCTCACTTAAAATACAGAGAAAAATTACACCTATGCAAAATATAAGGTAAAAAATGCTTTAAAATACAGAGTTTCAATGAACATATATGAATGATACTGTATTTCTTTCAGTGAACAATGTTACAGACTTCTTTCAAGGTAAGCAGTAACATAATCAAGTTAAAATCTGCTTCATTCATCTATCTTAAAAATAGGAAATACAGTACATACCATATTCATTATAGTGAGGATGTATGATTCCACATGGTCACTTCCATGATATTCAACCATCTTACTGTCTGCAACCACAAGCGTCTCCACCCATCGCTCCTTGCTGACAGAGCGCCGAGAAACCCTTCTGACAGCCATGTGATTTTGTTCCCATCGCTCCCTCCAATGCTGCTGCTGTTTGAAAAAGCTGAAGGTATCTGCAAGAGTAAGAAGCAATGCTGACTTGAAAATATTTTCAAGCTTGATTTGAAGTGTATGGCTGCAGCATTTGCAGACAGAACGGTAGCATCGCAGAATCACAGGATGGTGTAGGTTGGAAGGGACTTCTCGCTGCCACCTACGTGGCTCACAGCAGGGCCAACTCCAAAGTGACACCAGCCTGCTAAGGGCCCTGTCCAGTAAAGTTCTGAAGAACCCCTTAGACGGATCAAACACACATCCAAAGGTTACCCCGACTCAAACACCAAGGAATAAGGTGTGAGACAGAGCCAAGCTAAAAAAACTGAATTGGGGATGCCATTTTCAAGGAATTTCTCTTCTGTGGTTTGGCTCTAAACTTTCTAATGACATCAGTTCATAGTTCAAAATAAGGGATACACTTTCTCCACAGGCAGCTCTTAATCTCAGCAGCGTGGCATGTTAAACCCAGTGCTGTGGCACATCCATGAAGGGTTTGTTCTGTGCACGGAAAATATCCCCGAAGAGTGCAGACACTTCACCAGTAGGTGTCATCTAGATACCAGCCAGGCCCATGGGCTCTTCAGCTGCTGTCATGTCTGACTGACAAGCAAGAAACTTACCGTTTCCACTGTAATTTGGGGATCTAAAGCCTTTCGGAAGAAGTCTTTGCTCTGTAGTGTTGTTAGCAACCTTGCACTGCACTCAGTGGCACTAATTACTCTCCACTCATTCTAGTTTTGAATGCCAGCTGACTGTGTTACCAGGGAAATCCTGGGGATGTAAATACCCCTAGGCCTGAAAAAGAAGTGAGAGACGCCAGTTTGACAATAACTGATGGCATTTTTCCAACCCAGAAGCCAGCGAAACACTTCTGCAGTGCTGGGATTCCCCGAGTCCCAGGAAGGATGAGGAGCACTTGTTGCTATTACAGATACTGCAGTAGTCCTTTGGCATCTCACTCACAGAAAAGAATGTCTTTATTCCACACAGGGCACAGCCGCAGGCCAGGAAGACAGCGCTTGCCTCAAAGTCCTTCCAGCCTGTCCAGCGTTATCCCCACTACAGTGTGGCAGAAGACAGTTATCCAGCACTACCTCCACCTCTCAGCACTACTAAGTCTTGAGGGACAGTTACCCAGACCACTCTCCCTTGAAGAGTGGATGACCTGGCAGCTAGGTCCCAAATCTTGTGTTCACACCAGCAGAAGATCCGTTATGCCTTTGTGACAAATGCACCGTTTGCCCTTTAGAAGACCTAAGTGCAGCCAGAATGTACCATGGCATCTTGTCTGTCTACAAGACGCAGCACCATTGGACTACTAATGATGTGTACAATACATCTCTCAGAGTAAAAGATGATTGATATCTTGGTTTATTGTACATGTGTAAAAGAAGATGCACAGGTTTTTAGAAATGGGTTCTCTGAGGTCAGTCTGAAAGACACCTCAAAAAAGAAATGCTAGTGCTGATAACACATTATGTGTAAAATTGAAATATGCCACATTAATAATCAAAACTACAGCAGCCACATCACACATTTAGAACCGAGCCACACTGCACAAGTATGCAGTACACAGCAGCTCCATTAGTTGACACACACTGTGACCAGTTAGCACTGCATCATTGTACTAGTTCAGGATTTCACCAAATACCACTGAGAACCACCTACAAACCTACCCCAGTCAGGCTCATTCTACTAGATAGAAACCTGTATCTCCATGGACCACCAATGTTTATTATAACATGCAATGTTATAATTTTTAATATCCACACACTGTCACAATAAAGAGCCCAAGAATATAAATTTCATAGAATCACACAGAATCACAGAATCATTAAGGTTGGAAAACACCTTTAAGATCATCAAGTCCAATCATCAACCCAACACCACCATGCCCACTAAACCATGTCCTGAGGTGCCATGTCTATACGTTTTTTGAACACCTCCAGTGAGGTGCACCTCCCTGGGCAGCTTGTTCCAATGTTTAACCACTCTATCAGTAAAGAAATTTTTCTTAATATCCAACCTAAACCTCCCCTAGTGCAACTTGAGGCCATTTCTTCTCATTCTATCGCTAGTTACTTGGGAGAAGAGACCAACACCCACCTCACCACAACCCCCTTTCAGGTAGTTGTAGAGAGTGTTAAGTTATCCCCTCCCCAAATTTTCTTTGTGATTACCAACCCAAATCACTTGTCAGTGTCATCCTGTGCACCAACACAAAGAGACTCTGTCCTGTATAGTTATGTTAATTAGTAAAAACAGTTAATAAAGAAAGTTGCTTTCTCACCAAGTCAAGGGACTCAAAGAAAGGCATACATTTTTGTATCTTAATCTTGAAGAATAAGACGCATGGAAAAAATAGCTTCTTGTTTACATGGAAGAATATGGTCTGTGAGTAAGGACAAAGAAAAGAAAGTGGGTGGTATATTTGGTTTGGTTTGTTTGGAGTTTGGAGGTTTTTGTTTTAAGTGAAGGGAAATGGGACTATCACTGCTATAACCTCCACTCTAACCCCACTAACCCTGGCTGCAGCATCACGCCTGCTGCCTCCCTCAATCTTTGTTTAGTTACTGCAATAGTCACCTCTACGAGGGGCTATTTATGAGGTGCATTCATGGGCCTCTATTGCATAGTTTTCAGCATTCTTTTTTCTATGCAGTGCAGTTCTCAGTATCTACGTTTTTAAGGATTTTGTGCATAAAAAAACTTCCCCACAGCTATCTGAATAAAAAATTCTGTTCAGACTGCTGGTTACGTGATTTGTTTATGGCCAAATAAAACATCACACCAGCCATCAGGCTTTGTATTCACATCCAGCAAAAAGTTTTGTTTACTGTCTGAGCAGGTGATAGCACTGGAGGTAAAATGTTTAAAGCCATACAGACTGCAATGGTGAACAACCCTCAGAGAAAAGGTTGGAGTCCTGGTTAAGCATGAGGCTATGCACTGCAGGAAAATCTCAGAAGAGATTCAAGTTGTGAAAACTAATGCTAGACAGCAAGAGGATTCTGCAAACAGATCTCCCTCCTCAGTGAGTGATGCCCTCCAGTGCAGGTATCTAAACTGGAAGGGTGTCATCTAAGGACTGGATCCCCGCTGTGTTAAGTCTCCTGGCAGCTTTTTTAGTTAGATGAAGCAGAGAGGGACAACCTCTTGGAGCTACACTAACACACAGGCAGCTATAAAGTATGGTTCTACTTCTGCTTTTATGTCTCTCTGAATGATGATTGTCTCTGTTAAGCTTTTCATTCTGACGTAAAATAATCTCACCTTGCTTTTACCTTAAATTTGCGAAGTGTTGCAAGTGATTTCAGATTTGCTGAGAAATCCCAGGCACCCTATTCTCCAGGAATGGAAATCTTGACTAGGAGCCCACCAGTTTAGGAATACCCAAGAAGTTATGGAGAGTCTGAGACCTAGTAACATACAGTGCTGTCTGAGAAAAGCCTGCCTCCCCACACTCTTCCATCGTAACTGCTGAGCACAGCACACTCCACAAGTAGCAGAGGAGAGAAAGGAGGTACTTGAACCCTGAGGGTTTCCATGTATTTTTAAGAAAGAGATATAACACAGGTAGGTATAGTGCTGGAGTCCTTATGAACAGAAATTAAAGTAGTGCTGAAAATATACCTAGGGTAGCCTAAGATCTACCAAGACCTTCTATACCAAGAAGATTGGTAAGAGATTCAGCTAACAAACTGCAGAAAATTCACACAGCAATACTCAGAAGTTTCTGTCTGTTGTGGGAGATAACTTTGCAGATGTGAGGCTTTTATTAGAAAACCTGATTCAGCCAAATGAGTCACACACAATGTTCCATATGCGTCATATGCGATATCCAGCCATATCACGGCATAACCAGGAGAAATGGTGTAGATGACATTTCGTCAACTTCTAGTTAAAAATGGCTGATGAATTTCAGCAAAAGGGTTGGTTTATAAAATCAAAATCCAAATTGTTTTTAGTAAAAAATAAAAATGTCCCCTGAAATGATAAATACAAATCCTACTTGACTAATTCAACAACATAAAGGACCCTTAACTCTCAGCTACAAGGAAAGATCTTAAGTTAACTGTAAGTCTCAACTATATATGAAAAAACAGTATTACAGAAACTTCTCCATTAGAGGTTAAAGCTGCATGGCTTCTGTGTAGGAAGGTATATTCTCTTTTAGCAAATCAATTTCATTTTTCATTAAGTGGCAAAAGAACTATATCGTAATTTGCCAATCCGTATTAAGAAAGAGCTTTCTAATCTTTAAGAAGTAATATCAATAGTCTCACTATAAAAAATATTTACATTTTTCTTCATTTTGAACAACTCATGCACTCAAAATGTTGCTTGATTAGGGTTTTTTGTTAATTTCTGGTATTTTCCCCCCCGAACGCCCTTAAAGAATAGATATGACTCACCTCACTTGAAGGCAGTATGTAGGATTCCCATATCAAAGGCTTTTGCCCCACCTTTGTTTCCTGCAGGTGTTGCTCAAGGAAGAGTACAGCATACAGTGCAACACAAGGGAACCTCAAGGTGCTAACTGCACACAGCCAATTTTCAATGCCTTTGGAGGTACGGAGGGCTTTGAAGCAGCAAGGTGAAAACGTCTGGAAATTCCCCAAAGAGGAGAATGTAGCCTACTACTGAAGGCTGTCAGACAACATATAGTAGTACTGATTTATGTCTTCACTATCTACCCTTGTCTCCTTTCTCTTTGTGCAAGAGGTCTTTCATTTTTTCCACTCTATATTATTCACAGTCAAAATGCTACATCTCCAGACATGAGGTATGAATATCTAGGGATGCTAGACTAATAGATCCCACACTGTTCAGAACTTGCTACATCATGATTTTTCCTATAACCTCCACTTTGTTCTAAGATGTGCCTTTAGTTTATTATCAAAAGGACTATAGTTTTGGGGTGACTTCTTCAAGAGGTCAACAAACTCTGTGGAACAGAGTCATTGTACAAGGGAAGATGAATAAACATATGAAATCATCATTAATAACATTAACCTAAACATTAACTAAAAAGTATACATAAGTCCAACCATAGACTAAATAAAGGCTGAAGAGTGACTCAGCTAGTAAGAATTAAAAGGACAGTAAGGCAGAAGAAGTCAACACAGTTTTCAGAAAAATGGTTATTATCCGATCAGCTTTCAGCTAGATCTAACAAAGGACTTGGGATTTCCCGGGACAGTGCTCTAGCCACTACATTTCTGGATAAAGAAGATGGGACCTTCTCCTCTTTCACTCATGAAGGAGGAGAGCAACTCTAACAGCTGATTTACTGCAAGAACTTACTATTTACAAAATTCAAATACAGTAAGTGAACCTCTTCCCCTATTCTAACAATCTCTGCTGAAATAAATAAGGCAGCTATCTAGAAAAGCTCAGCAAAACCAAATACACTAGAAATTTTGTACATATATAATCCTTTTATATACACAATAATGGTTACAAATATCCATAACAAAACCGTGCCTGGATACTGACAATGCGAGAGTAAGGGCTCACACACTATATGGAAAAACTGCTGTGAAACAAGGAAGAAAGGATGTGAGTTTAAAACAGAACAGGTAATCAAACCAGCTCTTTTTATAAGCATTTCTGAAACAGGCTAAACTAAATCACACAAACACTTTCTAAGTGTAAAGCAGTGTTCATACAGGAAACTATTACAGCTATTTAATCATGTACTTCCCCATGCTGACAACCCTCAAGTCCCAACAAAAACAAGCACAGAGAAAGAAAACTTACAACTTTGCAAGCTTTGTTTAGCTTTAACATTCCTGCTGTCAAAAACATGGAAGTATCAAACAGTGGAGTCACACCACTCTAATGCAGAAGGAAGCTAAAATTGGACCTGTGTTGACTGATGCACTTAATCAGATACTGCTGCTGAGTGTGTCTGCCACTCATTACCACTTACGCTGGAAGGATGGAATGATAAATGTACTGGGCCACTGCATCAGGAGGTACATAGAGAACAATGTCATGGGAAACAGCTATGCCTGGAGCTGCCTACATTTTACAGCCACAACTCTTCTTCTGCCTCAATGTTCTTATGTTTTTCCCAGGGACTAAACCCAAGTCAATAAGGGACAATAAAAAATTAAAGCTGCATAAGATGCTGTTGTAGGAGTACATTACTCAATGTCATTTGAACTTTCCATGCTCATTCACTTGGTAACTTCAGTGGCTGGTTCCTCTTATTTTATTGAAAACATTAATGTGATGGATTACAAGAACAAGGTGACTTTTACATAAATTAATCTAGCACTTTGTAAAACAACATCTGAAAACAATTTAACTTGCAGAACAATTCTATTTTCAGTTGATGAAAAACAAATTTCTTCTGAAACAATACATATCACTGCAACAAAAATCTGCAGATTAAAAATTTCCAATAAATTACATCTATGCCTTAATGTCTGTTACCAAATAAGTTAAGAACTGTTGACCTAGGAATGACAGAGAAATGCAGTTTTGGGGAGCCATTATGACGCAAATGAGAATTTAAAATAAAAATATAGGCTTTATTAATATTTTTTCTTTTTACATATCTATATGAAAATTCATTTGCACAAAGTGAATGCAAATAACTGAAAGTGACATCTTGAAATAGCTGTCTGTGCATTGTCAGGATTGATCCACCTTCCAGCGAGTTTGATTGACTAAGTATCCAGAAGCTCTTGAATCAGACTCCAAAAATTTCTGTTAATGTTCCATAAATTTCATTTACATAATAATGAAGAAAAAACAAACTGTTCATATGGTGGTGATCAGAGGCCACCAATTCGCTTAAGTCAGGAATAAGAATAAGGCTAAAGGGCTACAAGGATCTTATTTACTACAAGAAAGATACTAAGGTGCTGGAGCATGTCCAAGGAAGAACAACGAAGTTGGTGAAGGCTCTAGAGAGCTCTAGAGTGGCTGAGGGAACTGGGGTGGTTTAGGTTGGAGAAAAGGAGGCTGAGCGGAGACCTTACCACTCTCTACGGCTACCTGAAAGGAGGCTGTAGCAAAGTTGGTGTTAGTCTCTTCTCCCAAGTAACAAGTGATAGGACAAGAGGAAATGGCCTCAAGTTGCGCCAGGGGAGGTTTAGATTGGGTATTCAGGAAAATGTCTTCACTGAAAGGGCTGTCAAGCATTGGCACAGGCTGCCCAGGGAAGTGGTGGAGTCACCATCCCTGGAGGTATTTAAAAGGACATGTAGATGTGGTGCTTAGGGACATGGTTTAGTGGTGGACTTGCCGGTGTTAGGTTAACAGTTGGACTCGATAATCTTAAGGGTCTTTTCCAACCTAAATGATTCTATGATTCTATTCCCTAAGCTTGCATGCTGCAGGTAAGTTTGTGCAGGCATTACAGAATTGATCAGTGAAAGTAAGTGTTGAAACTCTGGAAGGATACATGTTTTGTGGAGCTTCTTAGACATATGGGACAGGAAGACAGCTCTGAACCAGCAGGACCCAGAAATTGGCAGCACAGGGCTCTGGTCTCTGGAGTGCCTATCAGTTCTTCAAAGTCACCTAAGCGATTTCCACAACAGGCACTCATTGCAGGCTGCCCTAATACCTAGCTTCAAGAGTTAGTGACAAGGTAGGAATGGTGGACAGAGAGTACCAATGTAAGGAAAGATGCCAGAAAAAAAGCAAAATGATACTGGAAGAGGCAAAGGACAGGAAAGGACTACTAAGCATTGCAATTCCAAGGATTTGGGCAGTGCCAGTGATTTAGATGGAAAGTTTGTTCATGTGGTTGGGATGAGAGAGCAACGTGGTTTTCAAGCTGTGCAGACTGCAACCAGCCACTACAGGGGCTTGAGAGGCAGCTGAAAGAGGCCTCCACCTCCTGGACTTTAATAAACTTGTGTACCCAGCAGTAGGCTGGGTGCTGTACCACAGGGACTGGGGAGAGAAGGGAGACTAGGGCAAAAGCCATTAAGGCAGCTTATGTACCCATGCTTACAGGTTCAAATTCACAATACTAACTGAACCTAAAACTGGAGAACATTAGCAGTCCTCTCCAAGAAAGAATGACTGAGAATAATCATATTTGATTCAGGGATTGTAAGTAAACTGGTACATTTCTCTGTGCAAGCATTTTACGTCAGAAATGTTGTGCAGCTCCTCTTTTATCAGACACTGAATTCTGCATGGTACAGATACCTATCAGAGTTCTAAAATGAAGAAACATTTTGTTCTGTTCCCAGACAGAACCACAAGCTGAAGTACAGCAAAGGAGGCAAATATGTAAGCATAGTGCTCTCCTCCGGTCCCTAACTTGTGCTTCTTTCCAAACCGGTCTATCCTCCAGCCAGGGTGTCAGTTTCCTGTGGTTCGACCAGGGATAAACAGCTGCAGAGCAGAAGGGGAAAGTCTGGGATTCCCCTTGAGGGAAAACAAGAGGCCTCTCTTCCCACTTGCAGTCTTGCTCAGCTCTCTGCAAACACCTCGAGATTTCCCTGTACCACACCAGAGAGGACAGACCGCTGCTCCATACACCCAAGATGCCCATGTTGGCTTTTTCAGCCTTACAACAATTGAGGAAGGACTCCCTTCACACAGACACCCTTCACAAAATCCTCCCTGTACTATCACCATCACCACAAAACCAATATGCCCAGCACTATTTTGCCTGTTTATGCTCCTCCATGCAGAATCAGGAATGTCATGTACGTCTAAGAGCCTCCTCTAGGTCTCCAAGAGCTGACCTGTGCACCACAGGAACTCCTCTCTGGCTCAGCATTTCCCCTCATGAAATGCTAAATACAGCAAAACCAGCCACTTGGGTCAATCTGTGTTTGCAGATGACCAGTACAGATCCAGCTGGGACCAGCTGCTCCTGCCTCCTCTCCCGAAGGAGGAGTAGGAAGTCAGAGGCAAACACACGGGCAGCACAGAGCGGCCCTGAGATGCCACCACTCCTGTGTTTACCCAGCCTGCCGGGTGGTCCCAAAACAGGATGCAGCCTCCCCACGGGCTGCGGCCCTGCTCCAGATCATAGCTTCGCCCGCACAAAGAAAACTGCAAGTTAACAAGAACTGAATCTCAGCAATTTGTTTTGCAACTATCTGTGAAAAGCATGGCTGCTGAACTACAGCCATTTCACGTCACCCAGCTCTGTCCTCCTGCTTGGCCTGATCTCTTTACATTCTTCTGTGCCTCTTGCCCTAACTGCACCTCTTCTCTTTCCAAAACACCAAACAACTCCCCTCACTGAATATTCTGCAAGGTCCCAGCTCAGCTGTGACTCCCCTGAGTGAGCCCAGGCATCCTGATCCCCCCATGCCACTTTTAAGGCCAACGCTTTCTCTCTCAGATGTCGGCATACTCTGCTCAGCTGCCTCCACTCTGCTTGGACTTGTTCTGGGTCAAACACAGCTCAGAAAGTGCTGCTGAGCTCATCCACCAGGAAGCTCCAAATAGCTCTAACAGTGAAAACCAGCAAGCAGACAGTTGTGCCTGTGAGACTTTCTTCGACCTTGTGAATTAATTATCCACATTCTCCTGGCTAAAAAAGTTGAATTATGGAGAGATTTTTAAGCTGAGGGAAGCATTAATTTTGCTTTGAAAGTGGCACATTTTGTCAGCTGTATTTGTGATGTGAGTGTTACAAAAATACAGGAATTCAGGATATGACTCCAGGTCAAAAATCTGCCATGTCGTGGGTGAGCTGTGGTATGAATCACATCAAATTACATACTGTGACAGGGCCCACTTACCTATGCATGAGCTGGCTGAGGACAGAACAGACTCCAGAAACATTTAGGGACCAAAACAAGTTGTGTCAGAACAACTTAGGTCACCAACAGGTATGAGCTCTTTACCCTTCCAAACTCTCCCCAAGCCCATAACCTGTATCCCCTCCTCCAGATAACCTACTGGGTACCATGAATGAACACTAACTACATATACTGAGTCTCTGTAGAAAACCTGCTGCTCTGGGGCAGTCTCTTGTAGTTAACCAAGGAGTTTCATATGATTCTGCCCCTTTCCTCCGCTCTGGTGAGACCCCTCCTGGAGTCCTGTGTCCAGCGCTGGAGCCCTCAGCACAGGAAGGACATGGACCTGTTGGGAGTGGGTCCAGAGGAGGCCACCAAAATGATCAGAGGGATGGAACAGCTCTGCTGTGAGGACAGGCTGGGAGCGTTGGGGTTGTTCAGCCTAGAGAAGAGAAGGGTCTGGGCAGACCTTCTTGCAGCCTTCCAGTACTTGAAGGGAGCTTAGAAGAAAGATGGGGACAGGACAGACTTTTTAGTAGGGCCTGTTGTGATAGGTAATGGTTTTAAACTAAGAGATGGTAGATTCAGGCTAGATGTAAGGAAGAAATGTTTCACAATCATTGTGAAATGGGTGATGAAACACTGTCACAGGTTGCTCAGAGAGGTGGTAGATGCCCCATCCCTGGAAACATTCCAGGTCAGGTACTCATTTTTCTCTCACCCAAACCAATTGATCCTACAACTAAAAAAAGGCTCAGAAACACTATTCTGTAACAGCAGTTAGTAATGACTGGCATTCTTGCCTTGCTGTGAGTTAGCATGGAGAGTATTCATCAAAATATTATTACAGCATTCATTTCTGACATTACTACAGTGTTTAACTGGTTGTCTCTATGGCTGTACATTCCAGTGACTGAGAAAGGGCTGTTCTGACATATGAATACAGTCCAGAGCTGCAGGAAAATTTTCAGTCTGCTACTTTTGTCACCAAAAATGTAGATTCAGGTCAACTGAAACTATCCACAGATTAGTGTTGAGACTTTAAAATTAACTGTCAAAGAAACACTGTAAAAGTCAAATGCTTCACTTCACTGTTTTCAAAATGAGACTTTTTTTTTTAAATTATGCAACCATTTTCAGCCTGAACACAGTTCTGTTTACTTAAAACAGCCTGAAGAACATGAAAGCTAAAAACGTTGCATTTCACCCCAGAAATTAAAAATGCATTATTTGCACCTGAGCAAAATGGTTTTAAACCTGAAATAACTTTCTGTTTTTCCTTTTGTTTTTCACAACAAAATCACATTTCAGAGTGCACCCTAACATATGAGTGTAAGAGAAAAATGACACAAATCCCTCTTATTTTCCAGCTTGACCAATGAACCAAAACTTTTTGTACAAAAAACAAACCCCTGGGTCATATCTCAGCAGCTGCATGCAGAAACCACTCCTATAAACTTGTTTCCATATTTCCATCTAGAGAAGCAATCCTCATACACTTCTATTTGACTTTCGTATTTTGGAGCGATGAGAAACTCCCCAACTCTAACTGGCTTATTCCTGCTTGACTTTCAGCTACAAAACACTGACGCCTTTGGCTTTCTGTGCATGACAGCCTTACATTTCTAAGCCAACCTTGCCAGCAGAGCTCAGCAGCCTCGCTGTCCCAAGACAGGTACTCTGCCAGGGCACAGAGAACCCACCACTAACTTCATTCCTCTCCAGGTGATATGTTCTCTGTGCATGATGGATGTATAATGCCACTATTGAAGGTTCATGGAGCAAAATGGCACTCCATCCTCTCAAGTCTTCACCTTCTCACAAAAAAAAATACAACAAGAATTTGCCCCATTAAGCCTTGCCTTGTCCGCTAAGTTAAATGGGGAGAAAACATACCCAGGCAAACTTGTTTGCCTACTCTATTGAAGTGGAAGGTTCCCAGCATGGCCTCAGTAATGGCCAACGAGCATGGTCTCCATCAATTCCTGAGCATGGCACAGGAGAGGACACAGGCCAGGAATCCCTCTCAGGGATAGTCAGAATCTGCCCACTCTGTTCAAGAGGCTGTGAAAAATTAATGTAAGTAAACAGACTGTTCTGTGCTACCCAGCAGCAATGCCAAAGAATACATGGAGTATTTCATTTATTAATACAAATACGGTCTCACTGTGTAGAAATAGTGGTTGCCATGAATATCTACAGTGTTACAGTACAAGTGTAAATGTCAGCTCACCACTCACCTTACAGATAAAAAGTAATACTGTAAAACAGAATATATACTGTTTGGGATACCACTGGCATCTTTTAAACAAAATTTTGCAAGCAAAGTTATTAAAGAGGATATCTATTTATCTTCATGATTGTCCTGGTTTCAGCCAGGATGGAGCTGGTTTTCTTCACAGAAGCTAGTGTGAGACTGTGTTTTTGATTTTGGATGAGAAACTGTTGATAATGTGCTGATGTTTTGGGTTGTTGCTGAGCAGTCGAGGACAGTCCAGCTTCTTCCAGTATGGAAGAGGGAAGAGAGCAAGTCATCGCTTGAAGAGGAGGAAGAGGAAGAACTCATAAAAGAGACGGTAACTACCCGATCTCTATCCCTGAGTGAATTGCGAGATATGCGAAAGGATTTCAGCCGTCGTCCAGGTGAGCACATTGTCACCTGGCTGCTCCAATGCTGGGATAATGGGGCCAGTAGCCTGGAATTAGAGGGTAGGGAAGCCAAGCAGCTGGGATCCCTTTCTAGGGAAGGGGGCATTGACAAAGCAATTGGAAAAGGTGCACGAGTCCTCAGCCTCTGGAGACGACTCCTGTCGGGTGTGAAGGAAAGGTATTCCTTCAAGGAAGATGTTCTATGTCACCCAGGCAAGTGGACCACCATGGAGAAAGGTATCCAGTACCTGAGGGAGCTAGCTGTGCTGGAGGTGATTTATGGTGAGCTGGACAATGGACAATCATCCAAAGATCCAGATGAAGTCAATTGCACGCAACCTATGTGGCGGAAGTTTGTACGGAGTGCACCCTCATCATATGCCAACTCATTAGCAGTAATGGCCTGGAAAGACGGAGAGAGACCAATGGTGGATGAATTGGCTGGCCAGCTCCGGCAATACAAAGAAAGTCTCTCTTCCTCCCTATGGGCCTGCGTCTCTGCTGTAGAGAAACTGTCCCAGGACTTCCAGCAATTCAAAGAGGATATGCCCTACCCTCCACCCATACGGACCAGTGTCTCAGCCATTAGGAGTAAGCGCTCTTCTGTTCAAGAGAGAAGATACAGAGGATACACACCGTGAGCCACCCTGTGGTTTCAATTGTGTGACTACGGAGAGGACATGAGGAGGTGGGATGGAAAACCTACCTCGACCCTAGAGGCACGAGTACGTGAGCTGCAAGGAAAGACAATTACAAAAGGGGGTTCAGGTTCCTCGAGAAAAATCGTCGCTCCACCTTCCAGTGGGCAGCTTCCCAGAAAGAACAGAAGAGCTGATCTCACCTCTGATCCTCTTGAAGGGACTTCTGATTCCTATTTACAAGAAGTGGGTAACGAGTACTATGAGCAGGATTAGAGGGGCCCTGCCTCCAGCCAGGCGGAGGAGAGGGACAACCGAGTTTATTGGACTGTGTGGATTAGAGGGCCTGGCACATCAGACCCACAGGAATATAAGGCTTTAGTGGACACTGGTGCACAATGTACCCTGATGCCATCAAGCCATATAGGGGCAGAGCCCATCTGTATTTCCGGAGTGACAGGGGGATCCCAAAAGCTGACTGTGCTGGAGGCCGAGGTGAGCCTAACTGGGAGTGAGTGGCAGAAGCACCCCATTGTGACTGGCCCGGAGGCTCTGTGCATCCTGGGCATAGACTACCTCAGGAGAGGGTATTTCAAGGACCCAAAAGGGTACCGGTGGGCTTTTGGTATAGCTGCCTTGGAGACGGAAGAAATTAAACAGCTGTCCACCTTGCCTGGTCTCTAGAGGACCCTTCTGTGGTGGGATTGCTCAGGGTCAAAGAACAACAGGTGCCGATCGCTACCACAACAGTGCACCGGCGGCAATATCGCACCAACAGAGACTCCCTGATCCCCATCCATGAGCTGATTCGTTGGCTGGAGAGCCAAGGAGTGATCAGCAAGACTCGCTCACCCTTTAACAGCCCCATATGGCCAGTGCAAAAGTCTAATGGAGAGTGGAGACTGACAGTAGACTATCGTGGCCTGAATGAAGTCACGCCGCCACTGAGTGCTGCTGTGCCGGACATGCTAGAACTTCAATATGAACTGGAGTCAAAGGCAGCCAAGTGGTACGCCACCACTGATATTGCTAACGCGTTTTTCTCCATTCCTTTGGCGGCAGAGTGCAGGCCACAGTTTGCTTTCACTTGGAGGGGTGTCCAATACACTGGAATCGACTTCCCCAGGGGTGGAAACACAGCCCTACCATTTGCCATGGGCTGATACAAACTGCACTGGAACAGGGTGAAGCTCCAGAGCATCTGCAATACATTGATGACATCATCGTATGGGGCAACACAGCAGAAGAAGTTTTTGAGAAAGGGAAGAAAATAATTCAAGTCCTTTTGAAAGCTGGTTTTGCTATAAAACAAAGTAAGGTCAAAGGACCTGCACAAGAGATCCAGTTTTTAGGAATAAAATGGCAAGATGGATGTCGACAGATCCCAACGGATGTGATCAACAAAATAACAGCTATGTCTCCACCAACTAGCAAAAAAGAAACACAAGCTTTTTTGGGCGTTGTGGGTTTCTGGAGAATGCATATTCCAAATTACAGTCTGATTGTAGGACCTCTTTATCAAGTGACCCGGAAGAAGAACGATTTTAAATGGGGCCCTGAGCAACAACAAGCCTTCGAACAAATTAAACAGGAGATAGATCATGCCGTAGCCCTCGGGCCAGTCCGGGCAGGACAAGATGTTAAAAATGTGCTCTACATGGCAGCCGGGGAGAATGGCCCTACCTGGAGTCTCTGGCAGAAGGCACCAGGAGAGACTTGAGGTCGACCTCTAGGGTTTTGGAGTCGAGGATATAGGGGATCTGAGTCCCGCTATACTCCAGCTGAAAAGGAGATATTGGCGGCATATGAAGGAGTTCGAGCTGCCTCAGAAATGGTTGGTACTGAAGCACAGCTCCTCCTGGCACCCCGACTGCCGGTGCTGGGCTGGATGTTCAAAGGGAGGGTCCCCTCTACACATCATGCGACTGATGCTACGTGGAGTAAGTGGGTCGCGCTTATTACACAGCGAGCTCGAATAGGAAACCTTAATCACCCGGGAATCTTGGAAGTGATCATGGACTGGCCAGAAGGCAAAGATTTTGGAATATCACCAGAATAGGAGGTGGCGCGTGCTGAAGAGGCTCCACCATATAATGAACTGCCAGAGAACGAAAGGCAATATGCCCTATTTACTGATGGGTCCTGTCGTATTGTAGGCAAACGTCGAAGGTGGAAAGCCGCTGTATGGAGCCCTATACGACGAGTTGCAGAAGTGGCTGAAGGACAAGGTGAATCAAGTCAGTTTGCGGAGGTGAAAGCCATCCAGCTGGCTTTAGATATTGCTGAATGAGAAAAATGGCCAATACTCTATACTGACTCATGGATGGTGGCAAATGCTCTATGGGGGTGGCTACAGCAATGGAAGCAGAGCAACTGGCAACGCAGAGGCAAGCCCATCTGGGCTGCTGAATTGTGGCAAGATATTGCTGCCCAATTAGAGAATCTAGTCATAAAAGTACGTCATGTAGACGCTCACGTACCCAAGAGTCGGGCCACTGAAGAACATCAAAACAACCATCAGGTGGATCAGACTGCTAAGATTGAAATGGCTCAGGTGGATCTGGACTGGCAACATAAGGGTGAATTATTTATAGCTCGGTGGGCCCATGACACCTTAAGCCATCAGGGAAGAGATGCAACATATAGATGGGCTCGGGATCGAGGGGTGGACCTGACCATGGATGCTATTGCACAGGTTATCCATGAATGTGAGACGTGTGCTGCGATCAAACAAGCCAAGCGGTTAAAGCCCCTCTGGTATGAAGGACGATGGTTGAAATATAAATATGGGGAGGCCTGGCAGATTGACTATATCACACTTCCACAAACTCGCCAAGGCAAGCGCTATGTGCTTACCATGGTGGAAGCAACCACCGGATGGCTGGAAACATACCCTGTGCCCCATGCCACCGCCCGGAACACTATCCTGGGCCTTGAAAAGCAAGTCTTATGGCGACATGGCACCCCCGAAAGAATTGAGTCAGACAATGGGACTCATTTCCGAAACAACCTCATAGACGCCTGGGCCAAAAAGCACGGCATTGAGTGGGTGTATCATATCCCCTATCATGCACCAGCTTCTGGAAAAACTGAACGGTACAACGGACTGTTAAAGACTACACTGAGAGCAATGGGTGATGGGACATTCAAACATTGGGATAAACATTTAGCCAAAGCCACCTGGTTAGTCAACACTAAGGGATCTACTAATAGAGCCGGCCCTGCCCAATCAAAACTTTTACGTACTGTAGAAGGGGATAAAGTCCCTGTGGTGCATGTGAGAAACATGCTGGGGAAGACAGTCTGGGTTACTCCTGCCTTAGGCAAAGGCAAACCCGTTCGTGGGATTGCCTTTGCCCAGGGACCTGGGTGCACTTGGTGGGTAATGCGGAAGGATGGGGAAGTCCGATGTGTACCTCAAGGAGACTTGATTTTGGGTGAAAACAGTCAATAATTTGAATTGTACTATGTTAATTGTTCAGTATGACATTACTACTATGGCTGCTATCTACCATATCAATGGTATTATAGTAAGAATCACCCAGACTGATGAAGAATGAGCTTCACTGAAACCAAGCAACGTGCAGCAGTGATGGAACCAGAACTGGCTTCAGCAGCTTGCGCCCAACAAATCCCTCGAGACCGACATCTTCGACCTGCAGATCATGGACATGGACCGTGCCAGATGACAATCCAACACCACATACCATCTCCACTGCCCTGAGAGACTGCTATGATGGATGAAGCCCGGAGTCATGGACTGACTGAACTCCACAGACGTTTTAAAGTGATGGCCCATGGACTAAGAAAGTGATATCTGTGTATATATATATTAAAAGACAGGAAGAGTAATAATGAATAATTGGAATGTATTGAAAAGTATAGGACCTGGGCATGACGTAAATGGTATGGAATAAGGGGTGGATACTGTCCTGGTTTCAGCCAGGATAGAGCTGGTTTTCTTCACAGAAGCTGTTGTGAGACTGTGTTTTGGATTTGGGATGAGAAATTGTTGATAATGTGCTGATGTTTTGGGTTGTTGCTGAGCAGTCAAGGACAGTCCAGCTTCTTGTGCTGGCCTGCCAGCGAGCAGGCTGGGGGTGCACGGGAAGCTGGGAGGGGACACAGCCGGGACAGCTGACCCAGACTGGCCAAAGAGATATTCCCTACCATACGACGTCATACCCAGTACATAAACTGGAGTTGGCCGGGGGGGCGGAAATCGCTGCTCGGGGACGGGCTGTCGATCTCCGGGCAGTGAGCAATTGCTGTATTGGGCATCACTTGTTCTTGTACATTCCTTTGTTGGTATTATCATTGTTGTTCCCTTCTTTCTTTCTGTCCTATTAAACCATATTTATCTCAACCCACGAGTTTTTTCCCAATTCTCTCCCCCGTCCCACTGCAGGAGGGGGAGTGAGCGAGCGGCTGCGTGGTGCTTAGTTGCTGGCTGGGGCTAAACCACGACAATGATATAAACTACCTGCCTTCACAGATATTATATATGTTTATAATGTTAGGTTTTTGCTAAACATTCTGATGTTGGATTAGTATTTTCAGGGTATTTTTATCATTCAGTTACTCAAATACATTCATATTTCTAAGAAATAATAGTCTTTAGTTCGGCTTTCAAAATGTACAGCTTAAACTGTGATATGTTTCAAACAATCTCTTTCAAGTTGTCAACAGAGAGGTTACTGGATACCCATATGCATGGGAATTGGGGAACTTAGTTGAGACCACCCCAACTGGCATGCCCTTATTCTTTGGCACTGCCACCACAAAAACCTTAGGTAGATTTCAAGAAGACATTTACCTACTTTAACTTTTCCAAATGTGAAAGTAAGTCAAGAATTCAGCTAAAAATATCTTCTCATGACTGGATTTGAGAGCGTTCTCCAGTTGTAACATGACAGCCCAATTATAAAGCACTAAACAGAAATATATGATTTCATGTCCAAACATGAAAGAGGTAAAATAAAAAAAAAGTGCTTCTAGACAGATCATTGTCTTAGTATTTGCAGAATTGACTGGTTAAGAAATAATTTGACTCCAGGTCCTAAATACCTAAGTTAAAATGTATGAGGATGCACTTACTTACATAAATCAATGAAGCATCCTTTAAAATATACACAGGATTATTTCACTGAGCATTGACACTGAGAATTTCCTGGTCTTACAACGATAGTTTTAAAATTGTCTCTTAGCTGCCTTGAAATCCTGGCTTATAGTACAAAAGGACAGAATAATGCTAAGAAAACAATCTAGATGACACTTCCTTTTTTTTCTACATTTTAGTTTAGGTCTATTAAAGTAGAAGACAGAAGGCCATTTTTCTTCAAAACTTACCAGAAGGTATCCTCTATGTCAGCCATAAAACTACCTACTGTACATGGTAGTCACATGAAAGAAAATTTATCATACAATTTTTTAGCACAACACATGGAGGAAGAAGGAGGTGGAAGAAAAATACTCTAAAATCCAATATAAAGTATTTGGAGTACCTCTCATAGTTTTCAAACAAAACTTTTTCCATTATCGAAGGAGCTGAACGGAAGGTCCGTTAGTTTTCCTTCTATAAGTTGCCAGGCTTTGTTTTCGTACTGCATTTCAACATTTTATTTAGCTCATGGATATAAACACATTCCTTTTCACCGTTTTTTTCACAAAAATATTTTCTCACAGATAATAGGTAGTGTGCACTAACAGGACTGGAAAGGGGTTTTAAAAGCTAAAAAGCAAGTCAGTAATCAGTGCTTTCCAAATACTTCAAAACCCTGTTGAAAAACTAGTGTCCTTTGCCGTTGGTAAAGAAAAGATGAAACCCCAATTTGCTATTTGTATTAGCGCTTTTATGTGTTATTGCCATTCTCAGGAATTCTCCAATGGTCTCATTCTACAAACTTTACGTGCTCATTAATTCAGCTAAAGGTAAGTTTACACAGGATGAACCAGAAATTGTTGCAGCACACTGGATGTGGCACAGCAGACAGGCTGAGACACCACAGAATTCAAGTCATGGTGCCAGACCCACCTGAGAATCAGGAAAAATTAAGTCTACGCAGAGAGCCCGGTATTGGCACAGCCAGCTCGGCAGTGCTGCCAGAACCCTTCGCCAAAGGCGGCTTTTGCACCCCCATGCAACCACTTCTACACCCGTGATGCTCAGCTCTGCCCTCCGTTTTCTGGTGCCAAGCAGCGAGCTAGCAACTGACTGTAAGCGCAGGAAGTTCTGCAGATCTAGAACGAACAACTGCCTCCACGCCTCTCCCTGCGAGGGGGTATAAATCATGCTGTGCTGGATCACGTAGTGGGATTAGGGAGCAAATAAAGCTGACCTGTGCTTCCAAAATGAAGTATAATCTAACACCCCCCAGCAAACACGTATTAGCTGACAGTTCTGCTTCACCCCTTCCAGGCTGCCACTGCTCCTGTCCTGCTCTCATCTTGGGATCTCCAGATCTCTTGGAAATATGGCAGTACCAAAGTGGTTTCCATAGCAAAACCCAAGCCTAAAAGAAAATGCAGAAGCATCTCTAACCATTTCACCTGCTACCATTGAGTTTTACTACATAAAAGCCTAGAAAGACAAATTAGTCTGAAGACGACGATCGTAAATATCCAGAAAGCATTCACCTGAAATTACAGAGCAAATAGGTAATGCCTTTAATTTTATAACTGAACTGGCTATTGTAATGGACTGCACAAGCCCATATGTATGTTCCCTCCCTCCCTTCCTCCTTTCCAACTTATTTTCGTTATGAAAGAACTGTGAGGAGCAGGATGAGCTTATGCCATTATGGCAGAGCAAGGGTGAAATCTGGAAAGAATGTCTGGATCCTATTCCTTTGCTCATCGGCCATGCTTAGAAACACTCAAAACAAACAGGTACTTCCCTAAAATACTGTAGGCCATTCAGTGTTTTTGGCACCATCAGGTGAAACCTGAATGCCAGATGGGGGAGTGGATAGCACTGGGTGACAGGTGTCAAGTCAATGAAATTCTGTTCTTCATTCTCCCCAGCTCCTAATCTTCACGCACCTGTCTGAAGACCTTCATGCTGGAGACACGCTGCAGACAGAGAGACCAAGTTCTCATGAATGCACCATCCACCACTAAGTGAACATTCCTTGCATAACAGTTTGTTATACATGGAAAATAGCCATTACAGTTGACCCACAATTTACTTGAAGAAACTTGAATTGTTTAAAAAAAGAAATCTCAGTTTTAAATGTTCAAAAGACAAGTTAAGGAATGGAAAGTACCACAACTAAATTAATGTATAATGTCTGTATTGTAAAAGAGAAATGGGTAGCCACAGAATAGGTCTTCAAAGTGGTAGTTAAACCATTTCTTTTAATTAGTTTGGTTTAAGTTCAGATTACTAAGGGAAAAAAGGAGAAAGATATTCTGGAATTAATCTTGAAACAAAATATTATTCTTTCAAGGTTTGATATGATACCTTTAAGAAATGCTGCATATGCTATTTTTTTTCCATTCCATTTCTCCACTGTATTTAAAATATACCAATACCACTAGCGTGCTCAAAGGGAAAAACACATGCTAGCACTTTGAGGGGCCTCCTTGTCCTTGGCTGAGGCCAAATGTCTTGCATTTCAGATGATGTTACTAAGCAATGCAGCCTTCAAAACCTCAGCCCCACCTCTGCTGTGCTTCTGCAGCAAACATTGGCAGTGCAAGAGCAGCTCTTACAAGAAATGTCTCTCCCCTGAGCCTGGGCCTGAGAAGGGGTTGGTTGGTCTGGGAGTTACCGAAATGCATTATGCTAATATGACACCTCGAAAATCTCAGACACATATTGCTTTTAATATTTTTCTATTCTTAGAATTAGGTCCTGGTAAGAACGTTTTCCAGCTTCATGACATTTCGAAAGATGAGCGTGGAGGTTCTCCTGCTCCAACTCAGCACACAAGATTTCATTTTGCCTGATCAAGCCCCTGAAGAGGCAGCCGTACACAGACAACAGCCATTGAAATAGCAGAACAGGGACAGGCCATCACCCAGCTACTCTGTCCTGCAACCGGGGAGAGATGATGAAGGCATCTGTAAAATTGCTAGAAGGGCCAAGGGAAGGAACAGCACAAATGACATCGAGACATCTCAGGGGAGGCACTTGACAGTATCTTTGCACGTGACAGGTTAAGGATTCCTGCCACCAGGCACCTCGCACGAGCAGTCCTGTTAGGATAACTCCACCTTGGTGTGACTGGTGCCGTTCTCAGCTCTTCATGAGTACCACTGCATGGGCCTACAGGATGTTTCCAGTTTTAGCCAGAGGTTTGAGAGTTACCTTCTCCTTTGATTCCAGTTTCCTAACAGAAACTGCTTGTCAGGGGCATTATAACCTGTTGGACGTCACGATCCCACTAACTCGCTTCCATTTTTGTTATGCCTGGGGTGGAGGATCACCAGTAAAACCAGCTATAATTAACTGGACTCCCTGTGGTTCACTGCCTACAGAAAACTATGCCAGAATCCTTCACAGACTGGAGCTATTGGCTGTCCCACACTAAAATGCCAAGAAGTTTGAAAGTGTTTGCTTAAAACTGTTGAAGATGTCCCTGTTCCAGGGCAGTTGGACTAGATGACCTTTAAAGGTCCCTTTCAACCCAAAGATTCCGTGATTCTAAATCCAAGTTTGAGCTTTGAAATTCGCACTCCTGTGGAAAGAGAATCAAGCGAAGCTCTGTCAACAGACTCAGCCTGGTTTTTTCTAAATTACAATCTCAGTTTTCATTCACAGAAAGTCCCTGGGCTCCTCTTCTCTCCAGGTAGCCCTGAAATTCTAAAGGTATGTAAACACATGGGACCAGAAAGAGAGAAAAATGCATGCAGGTTTGCCTGAAAGAAACATCCAGTTCACACAACTCATAAACCAATATGACTAATTATAGCTTAAGGAGAGAAATATATCCCAAAAATTGATAATGATGGATAAAAGCAAGTTAAATCCATCAGCTGGGGATGGGGCTGTTCAGTAATCCATTCCCCAATCTTAAGGCTATCTCTGCTTGGACAAATTTCAGCTGCCTGCCAATGCTACCAGTCCAGGCTTTGCAGGAAACTCCCTTCTTTTACGGCCCTTTTTCCCCATTACCTCCCCAGCAGATGAAATTTCATCCCTCTCATGTCTATCCATCCCCTGTGAGGAAGACCTGACTGACACAACTACCTCACAATGGGCAACGGATGCAGCTGGGACATTGAAAATAAAATACCATAAAGTAGAGAGTGGTTCAGTGAATATTTTACCTGGAGAATGTCAAGCAAATAATAAAGAAAATGTCAGGAACAATCCCTTGTTAAAACTGCAGCACCTGAAAGAAGACTTTGATCCAAATCCAAACCTCCAAAGAACTGAGGGGAATCCACACTGGGGGCTCAACTAACAACAGTGCAGATCAGAGGAAGGAACGTAATTCAGCTTGTTTTAATGCTCCAGGCAGGCAAGAAACTTGCTGCTGATTCTAACTTTGGCAGAATGGAAGACTTAGACTGGGGCTGTGTTTTAACTGTGTTTAAAGAGTATTTAAAATACAAAAATCTCTCTCTCTGCAACTTCAATTCAAAGGCTGTTTTGCAGCTGAGCAAAATATTGGACAAGATCTTTTTTAAAATGAGTACAAATCAGAGACAACATGAAATCTGAGCTTCTTTAAAATAAATAAATAAATAAAGGACATCAAGGCTTTGGACTTTCTATTTTGCACAAATATTCCTTTTTGGGCACTGTTTCTTGAGATTAATTAGAGCAGTTTAGAAGAGACTTTCTCTAATTTAGCAGTCTAATTTATGTGCACTAAACCTTCACCACTAGTTGTTTAAAGAGGACAGTAATACATAGTTTTTTTCAGCTAAGCCACCTGATTACATGTTGTTTGCTGAAGTAAGTTTAAGTTGAATGTTTGCAAGATAAGAAAAGCAGAAAGTGTAGAAGAGATCATGGCAAAAAATCAGTATTCTCTTTTATGTTCTTTTATATAGAAACCTAGGCATGCAACAAATGGTTCCACAAAGTCTTCAAACAAGTGCAGTATTTAAGTGCATCAACTAAAAACATCTGCTATACCTTTTAGCAAAAAGTGACCTTCTGGTCACTTTTTTTTGCATAAAGTTGAATGCCTACTTCTGTGGGACAATTCCTTTTTCTAGTAAAAAAACTGCAATTCCGTATGGTCTTTAAGTGAAAAGTGTCTCTCCAATGTTATTTATATACAGATTTTTCAGGACATTTCAGAAATAGCAAACAATAAAGAGGTATTATTTGCAAAGATGCCCTCCAACAGGTAATCTTTACATAAGCACTATGAAACTGAGGAACAAACCTCACACTACCAGAAGTCTTCCACAACAAATCAAATCCAGCTAGCAAGTCCAGCAGGTCACTAAATCTGTGTTGAGGCAGATCTTTGTTTTCAGCAACTGAACACAAAACAGTTCATACATAAAGACCTATGTCAGAAATGACATCCTGGACTCCAAAACATGCAGACTGCTGTCTAGAGAAATTGCATCTACCAAGCACAACATCCAAGTTACTCAGTATTGTCAGAAATTCATTATGAGAATGATCCCGACAACCACTCGTCACTGGAGTTGATAACAGCACCCTACACTCAGCAGATGATCAGGAGTGAGAAACAGAATCTGTGCACCTCAGAACATGCTACCAAGTAATTTTATGTAATGTGGGTCCAGATATGGGCCCACTTCTCCCTAAAAAGAAGTGAGCTTACAGTTCTCTACAAGATGACTAAGTAGTGGTGGACAGAAAAACTCTTATAACCTCCTAAATTATGCAATTCCCTTTGTTCCCAACTGATCATAAAGCTAAAATCTATGCTGAGAGGAGTATTATAATCTCCTTTGAAGTACAACTCATCCAGAGAAGTCTCTCCAAGTACACAAAAGGTATCCAAGTTGATGAAGATGCTGGGAGCATGGAGGGAAGAACACCAGCCCCAAGCAAGGAGTGGACACGCTGCAAAGACACTGTGTTTCACGCAGAAAAACTCTGCTCAGGTAAGTGGGTCATGGTATGACGGGAGCCTGCCAGAGGACAGGGACATGCAGACTTCAGAGAAACTAATTGTGAACACTGAGCCCGTATCAGTGCATTAGCCCCACAGCACAAGGCTAGCACTTCTCAGAAGAATTAGAAATCCGCTATCTGCCCAGAAATAATAAGGTAATTGTAGTTTCTTTTCAGAAAGTTCACAGAGAGTTCAGTATGACTGAGAAATCTGGCACTAACCAGACTGAAGGCTGAACAGCTTTGCCAATACTACTCCATTAATGGGTCAAGTGTTCTGAGCAAATTTTCAAACTCGTGCAACAAAAATGTCTCCTAAATGCAACTTAGCCTTCTGGGGTTTCTATTTCAACTGTGAAAATAAGGTTTACAATCGTTCAAGGCTAGTTTAACCTACAAAAGAGAAAGGGATGGCATGTGATGTGTAACAGTTTAATTTTAAAGCTTGCTATTGCTCCCCAAATGAATACTGCAGCAATTTTACATTTATGCTACCAAAGCATTTCTTTACCAAATCAATACCCAAAAAGCGCAACAGCATCACACACAGTTTGGTAAGGACAGCTGTAGGCACAGAGCAGGAGCAGAATATATTCCTCTATGACAGTACATGGTTAGAAATGCTGAACTAAGTTGAGTCTGGATCCAGACTGAGACTCCTCAATCTGAGGAGTGATCAAGCAAACTGTTTCAGTGACGACATGGAAGAGACCACTGTCTCCCCTTTCAACTACAGGAAAGCAAGTGCAGTAAGCAAGCATGGTGTAGCAAGCACTATTTCTTTCCAGCGGCACAGGGACTGAACAGAAAGACTCCACTGAAACACAGTGAAGCAGGTTTTTCCCTCCTTACAGTTTTTACTCATATTATTTGGAAAATGGCCTGTCACAGAACTTTAAAATTTTTTCAGTCATTGAGTGAGGAAGCATACCATGTTTCTGATGCCTTTTGGTGGCAACAAGTGACTATTATCACATTATAACAACAATCTCCTGTTTCCACATTTTTCTCCCTTGCCTCCTGCAAAACACAAGTACTTATGGAAAGCACCTTGTTTCAGTTACTAGGAGATAGTGAAATACTGAAGGTGAGATTCCAGCGGAAAAGAGAAGAAGATGAGAAATCAATCAGGGACCGAGAAAGCACATGCCAGCAATCTGCCACCATTGAGCTTTCTCTGGCCCCTGTTCAGCACAGACTTTGGATTCACTTGGAGAAAGTTCTAGTTTTGAAAGTCTAGTTTTTGACTCTGTGCTCATTTAACTGGAGAGGGACAATTGCACAATATACAGTATTTTACTCCTTTCTCCTCTAACAATATTTCTACTGTCTGTAACTACAGCCTAGGCAGCTCCCAAGGACAATTCATCCCAAAAGTTAAAGATGATATCTTAGGATAGGATGAATTAGCGTTTGACAATGACTGTTTCTACTACGCTAAATCTAAAAGGAGTCAGCTTGTAACACAACTAGCTTAAACTCAAGTATTTAACTGCTAGGCTACTCAAGCTAAGAGATAAGAACGTTATCCCATGTCTTTAAAACCTGAAACTCAAGTAATAGTAAACATATCTATTAAACATCTGTATGCTAATGAAGCCTAGAATCCTTAGCACGGCTACATATTGTTGAAGGATTCTATCTCCCTAGCACAGAATCCAGAGATTTTAGAAACAGAAGACTCCTCTTCCTTTTTCTGCAGAAGGAAAGCACAAGAAAATGAAAAAAGTCCATCTTCTCTCTGATTAGCTTCTAATAAACTCCAGAGAGCAACTGAGGGGGAAAAAAAAAAGTCTTCCAGAAACCTGAAGGAAAGTTAGACTATTTTGCTGTCATTTAATAAGCTTGTTTTGGGGCAGGGGGGTTGGAAACAATCTCTTTACACTAGTTAGCAGTAATTGTTGTATCCACAGCTAGAACAAACCAGCTATCATGTCTTTGCTTCCCAGGTACCCCACTCCTGAGATGTTAAATCTCCTGCTGTCTGCACAAGCAGGCATTCACTGTTTTCAGTTCAATGCAAACTGTTCCAGAGATGAGACATACTCCATGTACTCCTGCGGGCTGTTTGTTTTGTTGTTCTTGCCTTAAAATAGAGGTCATTCTGACTGAATGTATCTATCCACTCTTTTTTCATGGCAAGCATCTTTTAAACACATCAGGAGAGCCTGTTCATAGAAAGCTGAGGGATGCAGGGAGAAAGATGCTCTTCCCTCTACATTGAATTAATCTCAGAACAATTCAATGTGTGAACTTACCGTCATAAGAATAATAGTCTCTGAGTTTTGGAGAAACTAAGCAAATTAAGCTGAATAGTAATTGATGTCGTTAAATACAGGATAAACAAATACTGGGAAAATGTCAGCATCATTCTTGAAAAGATATGGAAACTACACAGCATGTACCAGGGGTTCGGCCAGCAAACAAGCTGCTTACATTGGCCACAATGTTCTTCCAAAAAACAATAGGCTATCCTTTGAGAATAAAACAGTATCCTGGACTTTTCTTCCTTCCCTCTTCCAAGTGGTTAAACAAAGGACTTCACTGTCAAAAGCCAAGACTAACAGTTTATGCTCTACACATGCAGACAGAAAAATTGAAGAGAATCCTCTGGCAGTATCAAGGTAATCATCAAAAATCAAGACCATGATTCAATAAAATCCTGCACTTGGACATAAATCTTAGGAAGAACAACAGGTAACTATTGTCTGAACGAGCTTAATAGCATTGTAGTCACCTGTTAAATCAACTATGCCACCAAGTCACCATTTAAAGACTTAAAAACCAGTTTAGCACAGATAATGCTGCTCTGCTCCTTCAGCTCCCCTCACCCCTCTACTCATTTCACACAGCACCCAGCCCGTCTCCTCACTCCCACCTCAGCCTTATCGCATCATAGCTCCAATGTAAAATTGCTCCAAATGCAAAATTTTCAGTTATAAGATTTATAACTCCTCTGCAGACAAGGAAATGAAGGTCCATGTATAATCTAAATTAATCATAACTTCTGATCTGTGTGGAACTCATCTATTCAATCTTTTCAATGCCAAAATGAGGGCAAAGCATATGACAACTTCCATACACCTAAAGCTCCAATGAAGTATTCTCAGAGATCTATTTTAATACCCTAAACCTTTCTTTCCATAGTTATATATTACAGCCTACTGCAGCAATCACTGGGTTGCAGTCTGAATAAACTCAGCTACCCTCCTTCTAAACAACAGCAACCTGACCACCTCACCAGTCCAAGAAAAAGAAGTCCATCTATTCATATCATGTCTGTCCCCTCTGTAGTGCTGAGTCAGGAAGGCCTTCATTATATCACAGCATTTTCATTCACAAACTTCACAAAACTTCTCCATTTTGTGGCTCACAAACAAAGCAATAGCTTGTGGCAGACTGCATGAAAACAAACAGAAAGAAATGGGAGGAGACCTTTTCTTACTCTGTAGAGGTAAGCATAATTCCTTCCCTCTTGCATTGTATTGCAGAGCACTGTCAAGTTTTTAAGATAACCTATTCAAAAGAACAAAACAAATGTCCAGATCCTTAGTTTCCTCTCCTACAGGCACAAATTATTAGAAAAGTTATTTATAAAGCTCAGGGACACTTTTCATTTACCATTTTTGCTACTTCTCACACAGATTTCAAATTATATAGAAAGACAGCAGCTTGCAGTGAACAGTATCTATGCATAGTATCTATAATGCTACTTGCAAGATTAGCACTCAGTTTTGCATGCAGCCAATGACTGAATAATCTGGCAGTTGCCTAATCAGGAGTGGAAGTGCACAGCACAAATATAAGTTTTAATTTACATCATTTATCACAACTATTTTTCTCCAAATATCTCAAACTGTTAAGGATACTGCAAATTATAAACTATTTAATATAATTATTGCAAGATCACAGGAATGTAACATGCTAAAGTATTGCCACATGTAGATGAGACAGATGACAAGCAGGTTGGAGCCTGAAGATTCATGTGGTTGTTGCCACAGTAAATGTGAGCACACTGCACATGGCTTCTTCCAAGAGGTGACACAGTCCTTGCCTTAAAAAAAAAATTGAAAAAGACTGCAGAGAACGTCAGTATCTTCCACCTATTCCATCCCACACTATTGCCTCTCTTTTGATTTTGCCTACACAGATAGTCTTTATATTCCTTGCCTGATAGACATGTTAGTTCTGAGTAAAAGATTACTATTATCACTACTATTATCACCACTCAACTTTATGTGCCGACTTGAAAGCAGCCAGGTGGTTCAGCTTTTCCAAGCAAAAATCACCACTACATTTTAGCCTGGGCATACAAAGGGTTTCCCAAGCAAAAGACTAAGAACTGACTGTTCTCAGCTTAAGTTCAAAAAACAAACAGTATCAGAGCTCAGATAAACAAAAGCAGACACTCTGTACGATAAATCTCAGCCCAGAAGGTTAAAATATTTAATTCTGAAAACCAGTTCCTACAAGAGAGATGTCAGGCAACATTTCATCAGGTAAGCTCCAGCCCAGTTGTGACAAAGCTGGGGTTGAGAATACAAATGGTCACGATGTTATCTGTAAAATAGAATTAGTTTCTACGTTTAAATGTGAACTGTAAGTTGAAATTGTTTTGCTTTAAAGTGATCCTAAAAGGCATTACTCTGGGTCATCTGTGATATCATGTGGGTGTACCAGACTTCTGGCATCAAACTTAACAGCATGAAGTGCTTGAGCTCTTGAAAAGGAGAAAGAGTCAACTTACCACCTTTAAAATTTATTTATGCACCAAGTATTCCCCAAAGCCTGTATAGTGAATATATTTAGCAGAGAAAGCAAGAATTAACTCAGTTTCCTTTTTTGTTCTGTATTTCACTTCTAACAAGAGCAACTGCTTTTTGAGAATGCATAATGTAAACAAGAGATGACAGTGACGTCTTTCTTTTTTCTATCCTTGTTGAAGAGCTGGCTACAACAGAGGTGAGATAACAAAACATAACACACAAATTAGAGAGTTAAGGCCTTTAGAGGAACCAATTATTGTTATATCCTGTCACATAAAGGGCAAAACTGTAATGAAGGAAATGCTTGCTTTTCCCCATACATTTTTTCACACTTATTACTTAACTTTTGTGACAGTCAAACAGATTACTCTAAAGGCTGATTGAGTTAGTTAAACACAGAAACATAAATGACAGTATATTACTTTGTTAATTCGTAAGACACTCCTTTTGTTAGCCTGGAATATAATGAAAACATTACCACCAGGAATAGTTCTGTCACACTAGAATGAATAACATCAGACAGGCAACTTACATTCAAAAGCCTATCAAATCAAACTTAGCTAGTCTAAATGATGAAATCTCAGGGAAGCTATGCTCAATTTTTCCCAGTATCTAGGTACAGCGAGTCTTTTTCTGTCTCATTCTCCAGGATTTTGAAGGAAGATACAAGAGATAAAAAGTGAGAGGTAGAAAGAAAATAAGCAGGCTACACAAAGCAAATACACAGCATAATCACTGGTATCTCCTATCTCCTCTCCATACTTGAAATTGTTGCTTACAGATGCTATTTCATGCATAAAAGAAAACTGGAAGACAGTAGGCAAAAACTTTCCTTTTTCTTCACAGGCAAATCTAAACTAATTCCTCTCAGTTATCCCAGCAGTCATCAGAAGAAAGAGAAAATCAGGGTGTTGTTTCAGATTTAAGCCAAAATAGACATCAATATTAGATGTTTATGGCTTTTCAACTTCAGGCTTATTTGTCTAACAAGTAGACATATTTTTATTTTGTGGAAAATAATAAGGGATGGCATTCACATTAATTCTTACGGCTTGCTCTCATCCTCACCTACCCAGTACCACAGAAGACTGAATAGCTCCCCACTAGCCATCAGCCTTCTGGTTTCCCCCAGCTATCATTTCACACTGCTTTCGGCCAGCAAGCAAGAAGTGCAAAGCAGGTCTATGACCAGAAATAGAGTGGGTCCGAGTTGTTGTTTGCTTCTTTAATTTATCAACTCATATTAAACAGCAGTAAAACTTCAGCAGCAGTCATGATTGAGGATTAAAAATTCCAACACTCCTCCTTTTTTTCCACCCCTGGAAAAGAACCAACTACTCTTTAACCATTAACCTGAGAAAAACAGACAGAAACACACCCCTGCATATTCTGCAGCTGTATTTGTACATAATTTGGGCCTTACATCATTTAGGTTATTATTCATTCTCCCTACCAATACTGTACCTTTTCTAAAGTTTGGTGCAGACTCAGCTTGAAGGCCTCAAACATCAGAGAACCAAAGTAAGATCTCTAAAATTTTGGTATGAAGTCAATCAAGTAAATGATTTTACTAAATAAAGGAACTAATTTTATAATTAGGAGATGCCAACTACCCTGAGATATATTCTTCCTTTCCAGGATAGTGTATTTGTTCGTTTTCCCAAATGAGATGATGCTGAGTACTACTGTATCAATATTTAAGTTATTTTTACTTGTGCTTCTACAAAAAACACCTTGCTGTTGATGTCTTGCACTTTACTTTCAGAACAACCAAATAAAAGTCTTTACATATTTTTGTAACTATCACAGAGAATCTAGAAATCCTAAATTTAAACCATGGATTAGAGGGGGGATATTTTATGTTGAGGACAGCATTTGCATGGAGTGAGGATATTTTATTAAAAATAATAATGACTGCAATTCTCATCATCCCAGAACTACTGAAAAATTCCATGTCAAACTCACTGAACAGTCCTGGCTGGAGAAAAAAGTGAAGGGTAGAAAGGATCAATGGTGTGAAAAACATCCCAGCAGTCAGAAGGGGGATTTATGTTTTCAGAAAGGAACTTGGGTGGGTGGCTCCCGAGGTGTTTTGACTGAGATGCTCTCTTACAGAATTTTTAAAAAGTCTGGTAGAAGGAAAAGCACACACCACTGGAAAATAAAAGCTGCTTAAAAAGATGCAGAAAGCAAATAGGCAGAAATCCAGCAATATACACACCATTCAATCCACATGCTTGTCCTTTTTCCATCGGGATCGCCCGTCTTCTCCTTAAAGCATTTTGAAGGATATTTGCCCCATAGATAATATGGGGATGGGGTGTTCCCTCCTTGTGTGGATACTTTTTAATGGGCTCAATGAAGTAGTCTCCATGAGGCAGATGGAAATATCCAGTCTGAAAATACAACAAAAAAAGTTAATCTCTACTGTCCAGTACTAGAAGTCAAATATAAGATAAATTATTTTCATACCATCATCCCTGAGGTTTTCTTATAAGCCAGTCATTATACTGCAGAAATATGAAAGCAACAGGTTTTCAGCATTTATTTTGCTGCATACTTCAAGGTTGCTTTGTACCTCGCAAGGGCATAGTAGTCCAACGAGGAATAGAAAAAATACCTTCTTCCTAATATCCTAAAATCCTGTATTCAGAGGCAGAGGCTCCCCTATTTGTTCAAAGCCACTGAAAGGTCAAAAGTTAATTTGTCAAACATGATGCACTAGAAAGAGTTGCATCTTGTTCTTCTGGTGTTTTGCATCCATTCCCCGGAGAACAAGCCCTGAATAGAAGCTGTTTCATAAGTGCAAAGCATAATTGTGCTCCTAGCTGCAATTCCACAGTCAGATTACACAACTCATCAGATGGGCTGCACCCTCAACTTAAGACTACAAATCCACTCAACTTCCTGGCTTCCAATGGAAGAAATAAGTAGCTTTTCCTTAATTATAGCAAGCTATTGTGACCATACAATAGACCTGCATAACAAAGGCTGTAACATTTCTCATGCTATAACTTCTGTATCAACCTCACAGCTTTGACTGAGCTACAGGGCCTCTGATATCCATCTGGACTGGACTACACAGGATTAGTTTACACTAAGCTGTTAGTTTTAGTTAATTATAACTAAACATAACTAATTATGTAAAATAATTAGTTTACACTACTCTGCCATGATCTAAGAGATACATGCAACCATGCATGGCCTTGGTCCATTGTGTCTCAGCATTTTTGCAGGGATTGCTAACATTGCAAAACCATTGTACAGCCCTTCCACTTCAACATACACAGAGCAGTGCTAAATCTAAAGCAAAGGATCTACTGACATCCCAGCCCACAGCGGGGATGTGACAGAAGATGGAGGTATCCCACTCTTATGGCTTTGTTTCCTCTTCACTTTCTTACTGTGGTCAGTGCAACCTTAACTTGCTCTGGAGCAGGAAAAAGATGCAGCCACGCTGTGTTCCTGCAGCTGCTGTATTCAAACTTACAAGGACAGACAAATTTAAAAACCCTTTTGAATCACTCCAAGGTCTTACAGTTTCCCTGCACAGCTGGGAAAGCCAGAGTGAGGGTAAGAACAAGAGGGAAATCATATGAATGGAGGAAAAGCACTCTTCAAAAATAAGCAGCCGGGGGCTCTGTGCACTAGGACCCCAAAGGCAGCTCAGTGAGATGTCCACACAATATGCTTTAAAGTCCCCTCTACCAGATATCTTCGGCCTTCACTCTGATTTCCACAGGCCCAATACATTCCCCAGCAAATTTGTACAAATAAATAACTGTGACTGTCATTTCACAGAGTTTGCCCAACAGTTCTTAAGAGAAGAAACTCTTTCCTTCCAGTTTTCCGATGCAAGTCAAAGTTTCAAAGCCAGAATTCACGTACGGTTTTGTCACTGTAATTGTAACACTTTCCAGGAATGTGTGTGGCTACTTGACTCACATCTACTGTATGTGCTTCATTCTTTACGTTGATAGATAACTGAATATGGACAGAAACACAGTTAGCAGCATCATCCTTCTCTGCTGTAATTACTACCTTCCTGCTTGTCCCTTTGTCGTTACACAAGGCTAGGTCCAAGAAAAGCCTCCTGCACTTCATGCAGAAAAAGTGGAAATTTTTCATGTCTCTTTTAATTTCTGGAAAAGGTCATGTCTATGTGTCAGATTTCCCCTGAAGAAAGCTACCTCAGGTATGTGTAACTTCTACATGATAGCTTTAACATTTGTTCTTTAAAAGTGGTTGATAATTGCCAGAACTTTCATATTTGTTGTCTACAGATTACTGAATCTTGGCAAGATAAAGGCTGCTCCCACACTCGACATCCAGACTGAAGTCACTGTACAGCATGAAATCTGAAGACCTATTTTACCAAGGAGACACTCTAGATTTTGCAGTGTCATCAACTCACAGTTCAACTTGCTGGAACAGCTCCTGATGCCTTGGGACTATCAGAAAATCTCTGCTAATTGAAAAGGAATTCAGCCCATAGAGTAGCAAAACTAAGTAGAGTAGCCAAACTGCTGCCAGCTCAGAATAAAAGAAGAAGAACCATAGATGTATTTTCAGGTTATGCACAACTCTTCATGGTTGGCTTGGCAATACCACTGGTCATACCCCACAGCCATTTCAGGCATTAGTGCAATGGTGTGGCCCCAGCTGAAGGGATGGAAATATATAAACCAGCTTTGTCACCAAAGGGAGGGCAACTGTACCCGTCAGCCCACTGACCGAGCATTTCTGAACCACAGACACAGCTCATTGCAGTTTCTCTGGTTTTATCTCTGACCTCATGATGACCAATGAAAAACCCTTTTAACCTCAGCCTAAAAAGTTCTTAGGACAGGAGGATGCTTCCTTCACTCCTGTTGCTTCTTGTAGGATTAAAAATTATCAATATGATGAATTCAAGGCCACAAGTCAAGTAGGCCAGTGTTCTGCACCAAACTCTTGGTTTAACCCAACAAAGCATCTGGGAACAAAGTATCTTTGCCTCTTTCCTCTTCCCACCTACTTGTTCTGCCATCAAATTATGTCCATGAGTCCCTCCACAGTGCAGTCTGAGGAAGGAAGAGCAAGGATACATGGAGCCTGTATTGCCTCTAAACTCGCTGTAACATGAACCATGCATCTTGATTTAATTTATGGAAGAGACGTGACGTTCGCCATGAGACTCAATGTACATTCAGCACTTGGGAATCCTCATTAAAAAACTATGTTATAAATCATCACTGTTGTGGAAAACATTCTCCCGTTTTCTGTCGGTCTACAGACAGAAAGCCCTGCTCTACTTGCAGTATCTAAAAAATCTGCAAAGAAAAGCCGGCATGACACCGTGTTACTGTTCTTACACAAAAGATCCAGCAGAACATACAGTTTTCCAAGTATTACACTCCTAGATAAAGTGACAGATTGCAAATTCTAGGAAAAAACCAATTTTCTCCCAAAATTCTCACAGATCCTAAATTCTAGTAGCAGTAGAATCTATTTAAACAAAACCGTCTGCTCTGTCTGTAACAAATTTGCCAATAAAGCAAGATATTTATAAGCAGTCTTTCCTTTCACTTGAACTTTGGCCTCTGGGAGCTTCTGAAAGAGTTTGAAATTTGGATGAAACCATCATCACTCCAATACAAAACAAGAGAAATGCCATTACATCCTACATGACGTTTTAGTGCCATCTATGCTCTCCCCAGTGAAGAGAGCTGCCTCGATGTGTTCCCCATTACAGGACAGAGACAGGGTATTGTAACCAGGTCAGATCGCCTCTCTCAGAAGGTGTCAGTCAGTGTGTTACCAAACACCTCTGAACTCTCTCTTCCGTGACAATTTCAGCAAATAGCTATTCTCTACCCATGTTGCTATCCTAAAATCAGCGCATGCGTTGCCCTAATTTATCTTGCAACTGCAGTTCCCATCCTAATTTATCTTGCAATTGGTGCCACAGCATCTGGAGAAAGTAAACTGGATGAAAAGTTGAAAGCAGAAAAACTAAAATAATCTGAGCAGATTCTCTGGTCTGTATTACTACTCCCAGCCACCAGTCCAAGAGGAGATAAGGGTTCTTGAGACCTGTGTCTTAAACACAGCTCTGTAAATGTGTTACAGAAATGTTTTATGTCCTGTGTTATCTGAAGCACCATAAGCCAAAGCAAATCCAGGGAGGCTCAGGAACTGTAGACCTTCCTGCACAGACATATTACTGCAAAAGTAATATGTCACAAAAGAGTGATACCAAAAATGTGCACTAGTCCATATCCTCTAAAAATCTGTAAAACAGCATCATAGGCTCCAGTTTTATTACTCCGCAAATGGCTGCACTGCATGCCTAAACTTACCAGAGATGAGAAGATGACACAGTGTTTAGCTCATGTAAAAGATCAGTTCTGGAACCTGCCTCAAAACTTTTCCCTGATTGTAGTACCATGTAGTTTTTTGAGTGTCTAAAAACATATGCCAGTTCTACTTTTGCACTACAACAAGAAGAGGAGCTGATAACCACCAGGAGAAAAGTTCTTCTCATGGCTATTCCCTGAAGTAACAGGAAGATAAGTTTGGCATTTGTAGATCTTCTCAGTCAAAATACTTTATCCTTGCTTTGTTTATCCTGAAACTACTTTATTTTTGACATATTGGCTGTCAGGTAGAAACCATGATTTTCATTCCTGCCCAGACTCATAAAGAAGAGCACATACAAGTTAAGTTCTAAACTTAAAAAAATCCATCAACTACACAATCTATCAGTTGTAAGTATAGAGACCCTATACATTAGCACTAGTGAATAAAATTATCATGGTTTTAACCCTGAGAAATGTGGTTCTCTCAGAAATAGTCCATTAATGTAAAAATATTTCAAATGCTAATCTCCTGGGGGCAATAATATTTTTAATGAATTCAATTTCATGCTCTGTCTTGTAGAGAATTTTGTTATAAAGATACCTGTGAAAATTTACAGATAAAGCCAATTAAGGAAATCAGAGTGGGAAATGCACCATGCCCACCAGTGCTGCTTGGGATGAAGTGACTGTAAAAGTCTGCTTCCAGCACGCAGATGTGCTTTCCAGCAGCTTCCAGAGACTTCCACCACTTACTGAACTCATGCTTTGCACTTGCACTTTCATCCTGCACAGACTATACACCAAGAATTGAAATCCTGAGACCAACTGGAAGAAAACACCACCAATCTTCACATTAAACTTACTTCAAAGAGTTCAGAAGCAGCAAAACTCCCTTTGCTGATTAAGTACATCTTTGGTTTTGCTCTTCATAGCTGTTCTTTTCTGACTCACAAAATATAATAGCAAGAATTTTTCATTTAAGCCCATCAGATTTAAAGCTATGTATACATACAATATATGGGGTAGGTTTTTTTAGCAGTTTGTAGCATCATCCACTTTTAAGTGCATTCAGACGGTCTGAGAATACACAAAGGAGTGCCGTTATGGAAGCCGCATCAGAAATAAGCCAGCCTTATTTATGCTCAATACAGAGTTTCATTTTCACCACAGAAAAAATGACTGCAGCCAATTTTCCCTCATTTAAACTCCTTTATGAAAAGCTATATGTAAAACAGTAATAGAAATAGCCAGAAAATATGGGGTGATTGTGGTGGTGAGTGTCTGTGTGGTGTGACGGGGGCTGTGGGGGTTAGTTGCACACCTGATCAACACACGGCTCAGGGGCTGGTGCCGTCGTCAGAATTTTGGGGTTTTTGACCACGAGGCGGTTTACACAGCACTGGGCCTCCTCGCAGCAGATGGATTGCAACTGACTCCAAGGGGCAAAAGGATTCTTGCTCATGAGCTGGCGGGGCTCATTGAGAGGGCTTTAACTAGATTTGGAGGGGGGAGGGGATAAAACCAGGCTCACTAGAGTTGAGACTAGGGGTGGCGTGCCAGCGTTGAAATCGATAGCCCAGCTCAGGTGCATCTACACCAATGCACACAGCATGGGCACCAAACAGGAGGAGCTGGAAGCCATTGTGCAGCAGGACAGCTATGATGTAGTTGCCATCACAGAAACATGGTGGGATGCTTCTCATGACAGGAGTGCTGCAATGGATGGCTATAAGCTCTTCCAAAGAGATAGGCAGGGAAGGAGAGGTGGTGGGGTGGCTCTGTATGTTAGGGAGTGTTTTGATTGCATAGAAATCAAAGATGGTGAAGAACAAGTCGAGTGCTTATGGGTAAGGATGAGGGGGAAGGCCAATGAGGCAGATATCCTGCTGGGAGTCTGTTACAGGCCACCCAACCAGGACGAAGAGACAGATGAGACATTCTATAAGCGACTGGCGGAGGTCTCACATTCGCTGGCCCTTGTTCTTGTGGGGGACTTTAATCTACCGGACATCTGCTGGAAGTACAACATGGCAGAGAGGAAACAATCTGGGAGGTTTCTGGAGTGTGTGGGAGATAACTTCCTGACACAGCTGGTGAGTGAGCCCACCAGGGGAGGTGCCTTGCTGGACCTGCTGTTTACAAACAGAGAAGGACTGGTGAGAGATGTGGTGGTTGGAGGCCGTCTTGGGCTTAGCGACCACGACATGATAGAATTCTCAGTTGTGAGTGAAGTAAGGAGAGGGGTCAGCAAAACTGCTGTCATGGACTTCCAGAGGGCGGACTTTGGCCTGTTCACGTCACTGGTTGAGAGAGTCCCTTGGGAGACAGTCCTGAAGGACAAAGGGGTCCAGGAAGGTTGGACAGTCTTCAAGCAGGAAATCTTAAAGGCGCAGGAGCAGGCGGTCCCCATGTGCTGTAAGAAGAGCTGGCGGGGAATGCGACCGGCCTGGCTGAACAGGGAGATTTTGCTGGGACTCAGGGAAAAGAGGAGAGTTTATCACCTCTGGAAGAAGGGGCAGGCAACTCACGAAGACTACACAGATCTCGTTAGGTCAAGCAGGGACAAAATTAGAAAGGCAAAAGCCCAGCTAGAGCTCAGTCTGGCTACAGTCGTAAAGGATAATAAAAAATGTTTTTACAAATATATTAACAACAGAAAGAGAGGCAAGGAGAATCTCCATACCCTACTGGATATGGCAGGGAACATTGTCTCCAAGGATGAGGACAAGGCTGAGGTACTTAATGCCGCCTTTGCCTCAGTCTTTAACAGCCAGTTCAGGTATCCACAGGGTATTCAGCACCCTGAACTGGAAGATGGGGATGGAGAGCACAATATACTCCTCATAATCCAGGAGGAAGCAGTTAAGGACATGCTAAACCACCTGAACACCCACAAGTCTATGGGGCCTGATGGGATCCACCCGAGAGTACTGAGAGAGCTGGCGGAGGAGCTTGCCAAGACACTCTCCATCATTTATCAGCAGTCCTGGTTAACAGGGGAGGTCCCAGAAGACTGGAGGCTTGCCAATGTGACGCCCGTCTACAAGAAAGGCTGGAAGGAGGATCCTGGGAACTACACGCCTGTCAGCCTAACCTCTGTACTGGGGAAGATTATGGAGCAGTTGGTCTTGAGAGTGCTCACAGGGCATCTGCAGGACAACCAAGGGATCAGGCCCAGCCAGCACAGGTTCATGAAGGGCAGGTCCTGCTTGACCAACCTGATCTCCTTCTATGACCAGGTGACACGCCTAGTGGATGAGGGAAAGGCTGTGGACGTTGTCCACCTGGACTTTAGTAAAGCCTTTGACAGCGTCTCCCACAGCATTCTCCTGGAGAAACTGGCGGCTCGTGGCTTAGACAGGTTTACTCTTCGCTGAGTGAGGAACTGGCTGGATGGCCGAGCCCAGAGAGTTGTGGTGAACGGCGTTAAATCCGGTTGGCGGCCGGTCACAAGCGGTGTTCCCCAGGGCTCGGTTCTGGGGCCGGTCTTGTTCAATATCTTTATAGATGATCTGGATGAGGGAATCGAGTGCTCCCTCAGTAAGTTTGCAGATGACACCAAGTTGGGTGGGAGTGTTGATCTGCTGGAGGGTAGGAGGGCTCTGCAGAGGGATCTGGACAGGCTGGATGGATGGGCCGAGGTCAACTGTATGAGGTTTAACAAGGCCAAGTGCAGGGTCCTGCACTTCGGCCACAACAACCCCATGCAACGCTACAGGCTTGGGGAAGAGTGGCTGCAGAGCTGCCTGGCGGAAAGGGACCTGGGGATGCTGGTTGACAGCTGGCTGAACATGAGCCGGCAGTGTGCCCAGGTGGCCAAGAAGGCCAACAGCGTCCTGGCCTGTATCACCAATAGTGTGGCCAGCAGGAGTAGGGAAGTGATTGTGCCCCTGTACTCAGCACTGGTGAGGCCGCACCTTAAATCCTGTGTTCAGTTCTGGGCCCCTCACTGCAAGAAGGATGCTGAGGTGCTGGAGCGTGTCCAGAGAAGGGCAACGAAGCTGGTGAGGGGTCTGGAGCACAAACCTTATGAGTAGTGGCTGAGGGAACTGGGGTTGTTCAATCTGGAGAAGAGGAGGCTGAGGGGAGATCTTATCGCTCTCTACCACTACCTGAAAGAGGGTTGTGGCGACGAGGGTGTTGGCCTCTTCTCCCAAATAACTAGTGATAGGACGAGAGGAAATGGCCTCAAGTTGCACCAAGGGAGGTTTAGGTTGGATATTAGGAAAAATTTCTTCACCGAGAGAGTGGTCAGGCATTGGAACAGGCTGCCCAGGGAGGTGGTGGAGTCGCCATCTCTGGAAGTGTTCAAAAAACGTGTGGATGTGGCACTTCAGGACATGGTTTAGGGACATGGTGGCGCTGGATTAATGGTTGAACTTGATGATTTTAAAGGTCTTTTCCAACCTTAATGATTCTGTGATTCTGTGAAAAGCTATACGTAAAATAGTAATAGAAATAGCCAGAAAATATGCGGTGATTGTGGTGGTGGGTGTCTGTGTGGTGTGACGGGGGCTGTGGGGGTTGGTTGGTTGGTTCCCTCAATGCCTATAGGGCAAAATCTAAAAAAATCTACCACAGAAGTTTTTCCTAAATTGTTGTTCTCCCTTCCTTCAAATCTACCCCTTCACCCCCAAATTCTGACATATTTTGGCCGAAAATGTTTCCCAGACTGGATTTGGAAGTGCTGCTACATTACTTAATGGGATTTTTAGTTCAAGTGCCTCATTATTTTGACAGAAACAGCTCCCTGGACACATCGCATCTCCCACACTGCATGTCACTCACCAGGAGGACATGGTGATCCTAGGACACTTGTGACTCAAAGTTTTCAACTTTTTTGATTTTCAGTAGAAATCTGTATTTCCAGTGGAAAGCAGATATTTGTCACATATTTCTTTCAGTCAGAAGTTCAGGGGTTTTGTCAAAGTACATTTTCTGGCACAATTTTTTCAACCAATTCCACATGGGAAGCTGAAGCCAAGTCCTGTGGAAAGGGAAAAGAGCAGCTTTAGCCTTGGCTAAGGTTTTGCAATGGCAATGTTATCCCAGACAGGAGGGGCTGGAATTACTGGGTGTATATCAGCAGAAAAAGGGAGGGAAAAACTCAACAATTTGCAGTATAAAGCTCTGTAACTGAGTATGTTGACAATAATGCCAAAAAATAACATCTGTAAAGAGAGCAGTGTGTAACTCAACTGAAAGCAGACAGCAGTATTTCTGACAACAGGGCAGCAACGGATTCTGAAAACATGACGTGTCTTTCAAAGCAACATGAAACAAAAGTAAGAAGACAAGATGCCGGGTTTATCTTTAAGTACTTTGCTCCAGCTGCTTATTACCACTGTAACACATGGCAAGAGAAATTCAGTTCAAATAAAAGAATTTTCTACTTAAAGAAAAAATTGTGCCATAGGAAACATGCATTAACAGAAAACTTTAGCTACATATAATCAAAATTGAACTGATGAAGTAAATTATCTGTAAATATTACACATGCTGAGTTTATTTTTCTTTTTCAGCTAATGATTTAATTGATTTCTGTGTTATTTTTCCCCCAAGAATCTTTCTCTTTGAGTCATCACCTCTTTCTATCTTAGCCAGAACTCAAATGCCATGACATGAGGGTCCAGGTAAAATTTTCACCTCTGTCCTCAGCTAGAGCTACAAAAAATGTACCTGCCATTTACTTGTTAGGTACTGAGAAATTTGACAAGAGACTTTTATGGACATCGCCCACAGAAAAGGACACATTCTGGCTCTTATTACAGAGTTCTACAGAAAAAATGCAATGCTTTCAGCAGCATTTGGTGAAAAAGGTGCTACGACACTGGAACACTGCCCCATAGTTTCAACATAGCTTTAGTCCAAAATTAAAATAGCTTATTTTTAAGATGACAAGGTGAGTGAAAGAACAGGATACTACTATATCACAAGATTATAAACTTTTTTATCACTTTTGAAACCTTGTATATTTTAGAAGCTGCCAGAAAACTGCTCAGACGTGTCAGAAATGTGCAGAGTTAGGCCCAGCACACTGTGGGCTCAGAAAGTTCAATCAGACAGAAAAAAGGCGAAGAAAAAAAATCAATGCAAAGCCAAATTTACAGCAAGGTGGACTTTACAGCAGAAATAAGGTATTAGAGGAGAAGGGTGTGTCTGATGTCCTCCAGTTCTCAGGGTCTTTAACAGTCAGACTTCAGTCCTGAGTAATTCTGAGATAAGGGTCCTCCTGGCTGGGGACATACCGTCAGCGAAGGAGAAAAGTCAAGTTTCTATGGTCATGTTGATCAGCTACCATACAACCACTTAAAATACATGATCCCTGAGCTGTGAAACTTGGTAGAGAGTCATTACTCCAGGTTACGGCATCTTCATTTCTTCTTTTCACCACACTTAAGCAGGACAGATTCATTTTTCTTCCCACAGTTTGGCAGAGATGGGGACTTGGATGAAGGTAAACTAGGATACATTTTAAGAAACTAAGGCATTAAAAATCCACCTTTTATAAAAATGGGTAAGAGAAGCAAACATTCCAAATCCCGTGTTCATTTGCTCCTCTGCTATGCCCCAGAAACAGTTCATTAAGCAATACTGATAGCTCGGAATATTTTCTATGGATCTCCAACTCACTGTAAGCTTTGCACCTCTTACAGAATCCGAAGTACCCTGGCTACATACATTTATACTCAAGGACATTGAGTGTGAAACTAATCTTGTATGGGGATCTGAGCATGCTCACATGAAAAAAAACCACAACTTGGAACATGTAATTTTAAAAGACATTTTTGCTCATACTTAGGTCATGGCGTCCTCCACTATCAATCTTTACTGTCCATCCTAAAAACATTTATTAGGTCTTCCAACTATTTTCTGATTATCCTTAGAAGAAACAGTACAGGTATTTTATTCATACATTCACTTCTGGGTGCTCTCTTGGCTGCAGCTATGTTTGCATTGTAGAAATAGCCCACCTTACTTCTTTTCTTATGATAGAAGATCCACAAACAAAAGAAGGTAACTGTGTGCCTGTGAAGCTGCTTAGAGCCTCGTTAGCCTCTCGACAGGCTTCTGCTTCAGTATCTCCAGCAGTTCAGGAGGAACATGAAGCTGTGTGCCCACAGCTTCTACATAGAACCATAGAATCTTTGGGTTGGAAGGGACCTTTAAAGATCATCTAGTCCAACCCCCCTGCAATGAGCAGGGACAGCTTCAACTAGATCAGGTTGCTCAGAGCCCCGTCCAACCTGACCTGGAATGTTTCCAGGGATGGGGCATCTGCCACCTCTCTGGGCAACCTGGGCCAGGGTTTCACCACCTGCATTGTGAAATTTTCCTTATATATACACCTGTATCACAGTGACTGCCCAGCAGCAGTCACTTCATGTTGTCCAATTCCCAACAACCCTTTCAGCTTCCTTCCACATTCTCATTTTCTACTTTTTGAAATATGTCCCATTTGATTTCACTAAGCCAGAACTGTCCTCCTTTGCTGCATCTAAAGCTCAGACATGCCATTAAATTCCAAAAGGGTAAAAATTTATTGTCCATTATAGGAGATTTAGTAACTAGCCATTTTCATAGTCTTAAAATACAGCAAAGATGACATTTAATAAATTTTACACAACTTTCAGTGCTGGTTATATTAAGCTGAAAAAAGTTCGTGTTCATCACAGGCTGAGCAACCAGCAGGGAGACTGCATGGCACAGCTGACTTTTAATTCATTAACTCAAACACAGTTTGAGCCCTTATTCTATTTAGCAGTGTGATTTCCACATTGCAGCTGAAAAATGGACTACCAAGGGCTCCCTGAAGCCCAGAGCACTCCTAAGATCTGCGGCACCTTTTATAATTTCCTTTGTCGCTCAATTACTGACAAGTCCATTGTGTCTTTGGAGAAGCCAATGTTGCAGTCCTTTGGGCTGCCTAATCTGCCCAAAGCCAGTGAGATGACACCCCATCAGGACAGTGGATGGTGTCTAGCCAGCGCCCTGAGCACATCCACACAGCAAGTTGCAGCACTACTGAAAGGCAGCGCACCCAAAAGTTTTTCCTCCTGCAAAAATCAGCTAGGTCACATGGGGCAATCCATCAAGCAAGGAGTATGAAGAAGTAATCAATATACCCTCAAGCTCTACCTCAGCATGTTAAATCTAAATGAAAAATCAATAACCTTTGCTATCCAGCCTGAAGGACACTCTTTGGTGAACAAAACCAAAATTTTTCTGAATCTTCGCCTCTTCCTCTTATCCTTGCTTTGTCCCTCCCTCTCCTCTCCTGTTTTTGTACTGGAAGTTTTAAAGGCAACGTATGCTTTAAAAAAAAAAAAAAAAAAAAAAAAAAAGCTCTATTTCCCCAGGTGCAAGAGGCTTGCTTTGATTATAGGCATGAGAGGGTGAGACTTGCAAGTTTTGACTTCATTTGGGATCCCAAAACAACTCGGCAATTGTCACTGTTATCAGACAAAACAAAAATTAGCCCAATTCCTCAAAAAGCCACCTTTAGTTTGGAAAAATAGGAAAGAACAACAGTTGTTTTATTCCTGGAAAATACTCTTGGAACATCTAATTAATATCTTTGTAATTAAACTTATTCAGAAATCACTGTATGCAGGGGGCTTACATTGTACAAAAAGGGTTTTTTTAATCTCATTAATACCACAACAACCTCTCATGAAAACGAACACTATAAAAGTGGTTTGTACTACCCAGCATTTGAAACCCCCTCTGAGACTTTTGATAGTAGTATGAGAAGTTCTAAAGCTTTGATTTGGAAGACAGTAAACTTTTACAGTTTGCAAAGCAGACAAAGTTTGATGATTTAAAGCCTATGTAACACTGAAGGGTGAAGACTTAAACATCAGCTTGGTAAGAGGTTCCTTGCCTGTTTCTATTAACAATAAAAACACAAGCAAGAGGATCCCCAGAGCTGACATGATCTCTAGTCCTGAAGACAGAAAGCACCATGGCTGTTTTGGTTTCCTGCTCACTCATATTCTAAAACTAATTTCAAGCTAGTAAGCATGACAATGTTAATACTGCAGAACTCAAACTTTATTAGAGAATAACTAAATGCAAATACTTCATCAAACGACAAGTGGTATTGTTTCTATTGACAAGTATTGTTTGTATAACTGTGACCCACAGCAACCTTAGTCAACAGCCAGAAAAGCAGAGATACAAATGATGACAGCTGCCACAGCGTGTGCAGATAGATGGAAGAAAGCACAATTATCCCATTTTCCAGTGGATGAAAGCCTGGCAGGAGCTTTACTCTCCTCAAGAGCAGAGCAAGGGGAGGTCACAGCCCAACGTCTTCCACTCCACAGAAATTACTCTGCTTTAAGAAACAGAGGTCTGTGGGGAAAAGCAACATCAGACTGGACTACACTGACACATCTGCTGACGTTCTTCTCCTAGCTTCATTCTGCCCAGCCCAAAAGCACAGAGACGTTGAGAGCAGACAGCATATTTTAGGTCTGCAGTTGTGATCAGAGGTGTGTTGGGGGAGAAGGCTTCTGCCTCTTTTTTCTCCAAACTCTTGAAGCCTCTGGCTGTGCACCACAGTTGAGACTTATGAATGAATCTCAGCATGCCTAGGAAGGGTCATGTCACCACTTATCATGAGAGTCGCATCCAGGTGACCTAACAGGCAGCTTGTACTGATGTCCTCAGTCTCTTCTTCACCTACTATGTATGCTTCCAATGCCTTTCTAAAAGGTGACTTCCTCACGCCAAAGATAACCTCAGAGCAGCACTCTTACACGGAGTTCCGGCTCAGTGCCTACAGGAGGAATCATGGCTCCTGCTCTACAACTGCAGCTTCAAACACACTGCCCTTGTTTCCGTGGGTGGTGTGAGAAAACAGGTGCTCCGTTTGCTCTGCACAGCCTTGCCACAGGCTGCGAGCCATGCTCAAGCTGCAGCTTGCTGTGCTATCACTGGGGAGGAATGAAGCGGGAGGGAGCCTGTCAAAACCAAATACCTTACAAAACAGGAAAATTCAGTCCCTATTCGAGGCAGCTGTGGCACATTAAGATATCAGCGTCAAGTGAGTGACACACTACACGGAAAAGGTTATTTTGCTTCACAACCACTGGCTGTGTTGAAAAAGGATTGAGGGTAAGAAATGGGATGTAGAAGGAGAGGGGAGAAGAAATGAAACAAAACTGTAAGAGCAAGGTTCAAACTGAGTCCCAGAACTTGGAGGACGAAGTGCAGTCTCTAGTACACAGCTGATGGTTAGCACATGTCAGTGTGGGAACCAGCACGATGGTAACTGGCAATCACAACGTAAGCGCTAAACTTCTGCGGGCCTGAGGCAAACCACACGCCACTCATTTGACCTTCCCTGTTATTTCTGTCTGCCTGAGAAAGGAGAACGAAGTGATTTTATGACTGCATCTGGCACACCACCATAAATGTTTTTACAAAACCTAGTACAAGTCCCAGCTCCCATGCATACCAAAGCTGAGGGCTGATCAGACTCAGCATTGGGTTCAGATCAGTTTAAAAGCATAAAGCACTTAAGTCTGCTCTGAACTTGATTTAAATCCCCCCCTTGAAGTCTGAATTCTGACTGAAACCCATTTCTGTTGATACAAGAGGTATGGTGCACACAGACATATATCATCAGAATTACCTGCATGTGTGAGATGCTACAGCTTGCAGGCAGAAAATTAACAGCTCTCTCAGAGGAGCAGAGATGACCTATACTTTGAAATTCAAGCTGTGCGGGGCGGGGGGAGAACAAAAGGCTGCAAGCCAAACAAATACTCCTTGGTCTACTCTACAATCAAGTTTCAGCTCAGAACTTGGCAAGACATATACTCAATAAGAACCAAATCAAATTTGGCACAAAACCAATAACCAGTAAACTACTTATGCTAAGACTAACATAAAAGCTCTTCTAATTCCAAGGCCCCACCTGCTAGGAGCCAAATCTGATGAAATGCCAACTACCTTCTCTAAGGTGCTGAACACTTTAAGATCCTCCTGAAGCTGGTGGGGAAAGTCCAGAGCAAGGACCTGTATAATGAGCACTTGAAAAGGCTGGAAAAGAGACAACATGGGAAAGCAGCAAGCAGCACAGAAAAACTGGAGAGTTTCTGCCTGTTTGCTGTCTGATGTAGCACAAGAGGTAGGGAGCTTCAAAAGAAGTTGGCAGGCAGGAAAAGATTTTTTTCACCCAAAACATACTTAAACTGAAGAAACATTTGCCACAGAAAACTGAAAATGGGAAATGTTTTAGAGAGGTTCCAGCAGTGGCTGGATAATCCATGGAAGGAAGATTAGTCCTGCAATTTTAAATAGAAAAATACCACCTACAGCTCAGAAACAGACAGCATGTCAAGGGGATACCCCTATTTTCCAGCCCTGTTCTTACACCTCTCCCCAGGAATCTGCTGTTGACCACTATTTCCCCCTGCAAGTCAGTGACATACTCAACAAAGCCAAGGGTCTGGAAAATTAATACCCTCCTCTAACACTGAAATCACAATCTGCTGCTCAGGCGCTGTCTTTGTAGGAGGTTTTCAGGCTTTCTTGGCTGGGTGCTTAGCCTTCTTGGTTGCTTCTGCAGCCCTAGGGGCTTGTTCCTATTGTGCCTTTCACGCTCCAGTTTTCTATTTTCTTTTAGCCGTAACATCATCCCAGGATGCCCTTCTGGGACTTCACAGCAGGGCAGTGTGCACTCCACTCTGTATCTTTAGACTAGCCCTTCTTGTCTCAGACTGACTATGGGGCAGGCTGGACTTTTGGGCTGACCTTGTTCTGCCATAGGTCTTCATGCAAGCAGCAATCACTTCCTTTAAAACGTCCTCCTTTTCCAAACCATTCTTGGAGATACGCTTTTGTCTGCTTGCAAAAAGACCATGTCTTAATTGTGCAGTTCACCCATGGAGATCAAAGGGAGAGATTTCAGTCCAAAAAAGATTAATTCAGGATTACGATTTTTAAGTGTTTTGATACGTGTGTGTTTGTTTCTTTTGTAGAATATTTCTGTAAAAAAATAGGTTTTGCTTTTTGAAAAAGCTACTGTTTTTATCTGAAACTGACAGAAAAATTAGACTTTCCATCAAAGTATTTCTTTGTCTGACTGCAAAGAGATTGCTTTTGCTATTTTGGAAATAAAACACTTTGTAACAAAAGTGTTTCATTTTGTCTTGCTTAAAAGCAGTATTCAGCCTTTAGGTTTGAATGTGGTATCCTGTAGCACAAAAAAGACAATATAGAGAAGAATTGGGCTATTTATCTGAAAAAGTTTTGCAGTAAGGAACCAGGCACGTGAGGAAAAGTATTTTGCTATAGTAAAAGGACTCATTTTCTTTCTGTTAAAGCTCTCCCGTCACTTCTTGTTTCACTCACAGGATGTTAAAGTTTTGTCTTTACAATTGGTATGAAATCTTCATAATATACCTTTCAGGAATTCAGAAATTATGAAATCCCTTTCAACTCAAAAAAGGTACAGATGTTCAGCATTTCTAAGAATTCAGTGGTTTATTTCTTTAGGATGTATAATACTTTTTATGGGAAACTGATACAGTGGTATGTATGAAAATATGCAACAGAATACAAAAATCTTTTTTTTACAGATCAGACAGATGTTGCCTGCAGATGAAACACCTTCCTGAAAACATGCTTGTAGTTCTGTGGATTAAAATGTTTTACTGAAAAAGTAAAAGCTTACTCAAACCTAAAAGATACTACATATCCTCAGCTCCTACTCAGCATGATTCTTGTTAGTCTAAGAACACTCAAGATTCAAAGACTTGATAACAATGGAAAGATATAGAAGATAATGAAGACTACATGATACAGAATCCTGACAGAACTCCAATGGACTTAATAGTTCTTTAAAAGAGAGGTGTATTTGACCTATAAACCTCTAACAAGCTTTTGTGTCATCAAGGAGTACTGTTTAGAAACAAATTTAGGAAGGAAGTCAGGACTGAAAATTCACAATTCACCCCTCACCAAGGTGAACTTACAAAAATAGTACATACAGTAAGCAATCATTCTGCTCTCACTATTAGCCAGAGTTGCACAGCTAAATACCAGAATTTTACAAGGAAGAGATGAGACTGTGGCTTTCTGAAAGAGGTTATCTTCAAAACCATAATTTTTGTACAGGATGATGCCACATCTTGACAGAGGCACTAAAGCATCAGTAATGGAAATGCTATCATTGAAAAACAATGTTTTCACACTAGACAAGGAAAAGCTATTTTTGTTCCTCACAAAAACAATTCAGACGAGAGATTTCCTCGAATATGTTTCTTTGTCAGTGAAGACTTTTTTCTTTCTTCCCTCCGACAATGAAAACCAGAAAACAAACACTGAACCAAATACATTCCCGGCTCAACCTCATTGGTTTGTTTGGAGCAGGAATGGATCCGACAGCCTACATCACAACAAGCTATGTGTGGATTCCAAAGACAATGAATAATCTGCTCTAGGCTCAGATGCAAAACACATGCATTGTTCCCATCCCTTCCTTTGCTACTTTAAAATATGCCTGACCTTACTCTAGCCTCAGTACTCAACACATGGCGGCACTTACAGATCCCCAACAGGCATTTCGTAAGAGAAGGCTTTCAAGGTAGGCTCTGCCAGAGCTGAGCTGGAAACACAGAGGTGGTTTAGCATAAATGTCTCTTTAAAAATCACTTTCAGCAGACTTTTCTCCCCAGCACTGCAGGCAGTTTTCCCAAGACCTAGGCCACCTACTCCTAGTCCAGGATGCACATTCTCCTTTTCTCCACCCAAAATCGGTTGTTGTTTGGCAGCACATCTCCAGATTCTGCCCAGTTTTCTTCCAAATGTCAAGACTCGCACCTGCCTTCTTACAGCTTCAACAGGTCTGCCCAGTGCAGCTGAGATGACAACAGCTGCCCTTCCACTGTGACTGCCCATCCAGTGTCCAGCTACCCTTCCCCTTGGGCTCTAGCCTTCCCTATGAAGTTACTGCGCCAAACTGTCCAAAACCCTGTGCTTAGTTTCCCCACGTAATCAGATTCGATTAATTTGGCACAGCTTTTGATTACCTTTCAGTCTTTTCAGAAGGTTTTTTTCCATAGTTCAAGCCTCAGCAATTACTTTGAGAGGCTCCGTGGAAGCTGCTGGTATTTTCTTCTCTACTGTCCTTAAACAATAATTCTGCTAATTCAGGAAGACTGTGGCACAGATGCAGAAATTAAATATTAGCTCCAGCTACAGCATGTCCTGCTCTCAGCCACAGCAGTGTGAAAGTGCAGAAAGCAAGCAAATGAAGGATAAGGAACAGATGCAGTTATACACACAGAGTAAAATCAAGCACACATGAAATATGAGAATTGTAACAAAGACCTCATTTGGATCCCTGCAGTTATAGAGAAGGTTTGAGCAACTAGACTAGAACTGAGAAGAGAACTCTTAACACAGGAATTTTTAATTCATTCTCAACTTGCAACAAGCCAGGTGACCTATGCCTCATTCTACTGGCAATGCATAAACACAAAGAAGTTAGTTTAACTAAATTTGCAGTCCTCCAGATTGGACATTTGTTAGAAATAAATATATATGTTAGCCTTTTTCAAACCGTAGATAAATTATTTTCCTCTACAGCCATAAATCCTTTAGAAATATGATACTCCAGCTTGCTGCAAGCGTGGATGCCTGTGTATGAGAAAAAGAGAGACAGAAAGGTTCAGAACATACGAGCCCATTTTATTGATCATCTGCCATGGGTCCTTCACACATAAGGGATCCACATGGATTTTTGGAAAATACACCGTAAGTCAAAACCGTGAACTATCTGTAGGAATAACAGCCAACAAACAGCAGATTCTGGCCTGCTGACACTAATACCCAGTGGCAAAAGCTGCCTCACTGGTGACACACAGCATCTGCATGTTTTAGGACTACTTACAGAATTGCTGGGATTTGCCAGTTGTGTTTCAGAACTGAAAGGCTGAAAAAACCCTCAGAATCAAACAGAATCACAGAATCATTAAGGTTGGAAAAGACCTTTAAAATCACCAAGTCCAACCGCCAACGCAACACCACCATGCCCATTAAACGATGTCCTGAAGTGCCACATTCACATGTTTTTTGACCACTTACAGAGATGGCGACTCCACCACCTCCCTGGGCAGCCTGTTCCAACGTTTGACCACTCTCTCAGTAAAGAAATTTTTCCTCATATCCAACCTAAACCTCCCCTGGCGCAACTTGAGGCCACTTCCTCACATTCTATCACTAGTTACTTGGGAGAAGAGACCAACACCCACCTCACCACAATCCCCTTTCAGGTAGTTGTAGAGAGCAATAAGGTCTCCTCAGCCTCCTCTTCTCCAGACTGAACAACCCCAGTTCCCTCAGCTGCTCCTCATAAGACTTGTTCTCCAGACCCCTCACCAGCTTTGTTGCCCTTCTCTGGACACGCTCCAGCACCTCAACATCCTTCTTGTAGCGAGGGGCCCAAAACTGAACACAGGATTCAAGGTGCGGCCTCACCAGTGCTGAGTACAGGGGCACAATCACTTCCCTACTCCTGCTGGCCACACTAGTGCTGATACAAGCCAGGACGCTGTTGGCCTTCTTGGCCACCTGGGCACACTGCCGGCTCATGGTCAGCCAGCTGTCAACCAGCACCCCCAGGTCCCTTTCCGCCGGGCAGCTCTCCAGCCACTCTTCCCCAAGCCTGTAGCGTTGCATGGGGTTGTTGTGGCCCAAGTGCAGGACCCAGCACTTATTAAACCTCATACAGTTGACCTCAGCCCATTGATCCAATCTGTCCAGATCCCTTTGAAGAACCTTCCTGCTGTTGAGTAGATCAACGCTCCCACCCAACTTGGTGTCATCTGCAAACTTACTGAGGGAGCACTCGATCCCCTCATCCAGATCATCTATAAAGATACTGAACAAGACCAGCCCCAGAACCGAGCCCTGGGGAACACCGCTTGTGACTGGCCGCCAAGTGGATTTAACACCATTCACCACAATCCTCTAAGCTCAGCCGTCCAGCCAGTTCTTTACCCAGCAAAGACTACATCTGTCTAAGCCAAAAGCTACCAGTTTCTCCAGGAGAATGCTGTGGGAGATGCTGTCAAAGGCCTTAATAAAGTCCAGGTAGACAACATCCACAGCTTTTCCTTCATCCACTAGGCAGGTCACCTCGTCATAGAAGGAAATCAGGTTGATCAAGCAGCACCTGCCTTTCATGAACCTGTGCTGGCTGGGCTTGATGCCCTTAGTTGTCCTGCCCATGCCCTGTCAGCACCCTCAAGATGAACTGCTGCATAATCTTCCCCAGTACTGAGGTCAGGCTGACAGGTCTGTGGTTCCCCAGATCCTCCTTCTGTCCCTTCCTTTAGATGGGTGCCACATTGGCAAGCCTCCAGTCGTCTGGGACCTCCCCTGTTAACCACGACTACTGATAAATGACAGAAAGTGACTTGGCAAGCTCCTCCGCCAGCGCTCTCATACTCTTTGGTGGATCCCATCAGGCTCCATAGGCTTGTGGGTGTTCCGGTGGCTTAACAGGTCCTTAAGTGCTTCCTGCTGGATTTTGAGGAGTTTATTGTGCTCTCCATCCCCGCTTTCCAGCTCAGGGAGCTGAATACCCTGAGGATACTTAGTCTGGCTATTAAAGATATTAAAGAAGAGGCAAAGAAGATATTAAGGACCTCACCCTTATCTTCATCCTTGGTGACAATGTTCCCTCCCTTATCCAGTAAGGGATGGAGATTCTCCTTGGCGCTCTTTTTGTTGTTAATATATGCGTAAAAACATTTTTTGTTATCCCTTATGACTATGGCCAGATTGAGTTCTAGCTAGGCTTTTGCCTTTCTAATTTTGGCCCCGCTTGACCTAACGAGATCCGTGTACTCTTCTTGAGTTGCCTGCCCCTGCTTCCAAAGGTGATAAACTCTCCTCTTTTCCCTGAGTCCCAGCAAAAGATCACTGTTCAGCCAGGCCGGTCACCTTCCCCACCAGCTCTTCTGACGGCACATGGGGACTGCCGCCTTCTGCGCCTTTAAGACTTCCTTCTTGAAGAGTGTCCAGCCTTCCTGGACCCCTTTTCCCTTCAGGACTGTCTCCCAAGGGACTCTGTCAACCAGTGACCTGAACAGGCTGAAGTCTGGCCTCCGGAAGTCCATGGTAGCGGTTTTGCTGACCCTCCCTCCTTAGTTCACCAAGAATTTAGAATTCTATGATTTAATGGTCACTAAGCCCAAGACCGCCTCCAAGCATGACATCTCCCAAACACAAAACACCACTGTCTTTCTTGAAAGGAAAATGTAGAGCACCAAAACATATGTCAAAGGTACCATTTCCCAAGGGAAAAACGTCCCTTTTCTGCCTGCACTCATCCTGCTACCTTTTGTTCTACACTCACAGTTCCACAGCAATGAATAAATTTTTGGTGATGATTACGCAGAACCTAGCACAATGCCTGTGACTCAGACACAGAGCACTACCTGGGGGACACTTATAAGAAAGATGGGGACAGACTTTTTAGTAGAGCCTGTAGTGATAGGACAAGGGGTAATGGTTTTAAACTAAAACAGGGTAGATTTAGACTAGATACAAGGAAGAAATCTTCCATACTGAGGCTGGTGAAACACTGGCACAGGTTGCCCAGAGAGCTGTTAGATGCCCCATCCCTGGAAACATTCCAGATCAGGTTGGACGGGGCTCTGAGCAACTTGATCTATTTGAAGCTGTCCCCGCTCATTGTGGAGGGTTGAACTAGATGGCCTTTAAAGGTCCCTTCCAACCCAAACTATTCTATGATTGTATTGCCATGTGTATTATTACTCTTGATGATAATAACAATAAAAATGAGTAATATCGAATAGGAGTAAAATTTATTTTATTGCTTGGTCTCCCTATAGAGATATGGCTGACAAACAATACCATGTACACCCATTTGCCACAATGGGGTGCATGTGTGTGTTAACAGACCTCCCTCTGAGTCTCATCAACACAAAACATCCACGTTACAGCCAAAGCTGCAAGGTGTCATGGGCCCTGCTATAGCTCCTGAGGTACTCAGAAAACCCTTTGTGGGGTGGCTAAGGCACCGTTCACCACATAAGCATGCTTCCTATGAATCTCTATGACTAGCCACCAATTAAGTGATTTTTTTTTTTAATGCCTGACAAACTCCAGAATCTGTTAAACATACACTAAATACAGAGGAATCAGAAGCATGTCAGAAAGCTCATAATCTGTAACGGAGAGAATTGTCTTGTTTGTCTGTACTTCTACAGTCATTGACACAGGACACTTCTGGCCCTCCCAGAATAGCAATTTGTAAGTCTCTTTCAAACTGTAACAAGGTCTGGAAGGTAAATTTTTTCATTTATATTGCTTTATTTTGCAACATTTACTACTTTTCAAACACACTAATTTCCTATTACCAGAAAACCTTCATAATCCCTATGCTGCAGATTAGATATTATATTTTCCTGGGTAAGCAGCATCAGGCATCTCTGCAAAGAGTGAAAGAATAAGGATTTCATCACAGTCCCCTGCTGCCATGGACTGATTTCTAATAGGAAGCCCAAAAAGAATTAGAAATCTGCAAGTGGAAGTGCAAAATGTACATGAGAAGAGCATTTGGATTAATTTCCATCAGAGCTTTATCCAAATTCAAACCTGTCCATTTAGACCACAGCATGCTCCTGCCAACATCTGGAATTCAGAAAATACATTTATTTTGTAAATAGCACATTAAGTAATTCGCCATCAAAGAACAACATCATATGTTTTACAATGTTTGTAGGAACCCATGGAAAACTTTATAATGTTCAATGATCTTGTTGCAGAAAAAACCCACAGTATTTTTGTTCCACTATTTAGCTAAGTCCTGCTTTCACTGTTTCTTGATGAAAACTGGATTCCTTATCGTGCAATTACCCTCCTGCCAGCCCATCCACTTGCAATGACTGTCTCAGTTGTCCATTTGGACATAACCAAACAAGTGAAAAGGTGCGGGCAAAGTCAATGCTATTGCCATTACGTGTTCCGTTTCCACAGAGTACAGGCAGGAATTAAGTAACAAAATTCTGCTCGGTTAGCTTTGAGGGTCACTGTAGCACAGTTCTACCTCTGAGTTCCCACCCAAGAATCAACCTTAAAACAGCTGCTGAGTTAATTATCAACCAAGGGAAAAATATTTTGGATGGACAAGGACTGATTCTTAGAGCTGACAGCCTGATGTGGTAGAGCTGTGAAAGCCTTCAAAGAAGAAAAGGTGTAGGCATCAGGGTGATCTCAGGTGTTGTTCAGGCAGGTCACCTCATGACAACAAAGATCTGATGGGATGGCGGACCTGGACTCTTTGGTGGGACAGACTTTACAGCAGAAGCTCTAACTGTGCTGTTCAGACAGATATTCTGGACATCCTTACAGCTCAGGTGAACTCCCCAAATGCTTCTCGAGTCAGTGCTGTGTGTGGGATCCCAGACTGAATTTTTGTGGGGTTGAAGAAGTTGAGCAGTGGTGGACAGGAGTCAGAAGCTTTCTGAAAGGCCAATGCTTAAGCCATGCTGGTCCAAGAAATATCTGTAAATTGTTCTTTCCTTTCTTCATGTTTACCTTGCTCCTTCTAAAACTGAACTTCACTTTAGCAGAACTCAGCGCTTTCCCCAGTGACATCAAAGCATCTTTGAAGAGACACTTTCAGACGATTCAGAGATTTGAAGGGATGGGAATGGTCAAGCCCATACAGAGGGCTGGGGAGCAGAAAGGGCCACACAGAGTCACACAAAGTCATCGAGCTCATGTGAAGTTCTGCTGCTTGTTCCCAGAAGCAAACCCAGCGAGGGTTTTGCAAGCTGCAGCGACAGACAAGCCCATGGTTCACTTATTATTGTGTAGCACTGGAGAGCAGCAGGGTGTTTTGATAGGAGGGTCTTTTCACAGGCTACGTCTCTTGGCTTCATGTCACAGCACAGCAGTGACTATTGACTGGAATTAACACCACCACTTTGATAACATCATCAGTCTTTATCTCATATTTAAATCATCACACAAACAACTGTGAGTTGTGCTATCTTTTATAACTTCATCTGTGGAAAGAGACAGGTACCTCCAGAGGATGACTGAAACCTTGGGCTACAAAGGACCACAGAATAAAGAGGTGTCTAATTTAAAATCTCAGCTGGGTAGGTGGGAAGTCTCTAGAGCAAAGTATTCAGGGTAACATTGGGTGGTAAAAGGAACAACAATTAGCAGAGCTAGGCAGCAGAAATCAAAACTGACACTGAACTGCTGGCACTGCCTGATTTATTCTGTATTTGTAACTAGCTCGAGCTGAGGTCTTTCAGCAAGGCCAATGGAACAGAATAACCAAGTCCCATGTAGCGCTGCTGTCCTGCGGTCCCCCCTGCATACAGAGGGGCACAACTAGTAACGTAAGTAGGGGATTTAAGCAGACAGGGTTTGACAATGAAGATCAAAGGTTTTCCTGTGAGAAAATATTCTTTTGAGAAAGTATTGAGCCTCACAAACATAACTTTCTCAAGCCTTCTGAGTTTGAGAGCATGATTTAAGAGACACTTGACACGTTGAGATCCAATGATGACTCAAGACAGAAAAACAATTTGGTTTGCTAGAAAAAAATCTCTGAAAGGGATTTTTTTTTTTTTTTTTAAAATACTGGATTCAGCCAATATCCAGGAGGAAAAATAGTTTCAAACCCTTCCATGGTAGCTCAATGCTCCAGTACCCAGTTGCTTGCACCTATGTAGAGCACTAAATCACAAATGTTTGAGAAAAAGACTGTCTCTGCTTGAACTAGAAAGGAGAAGCTTTCCTCCCCAGACAATGACAGCTAGGCCAATCTGCCTGTGGGCAGTTTAATTAAAGATCTGTAGTCTCCTGGCATTGACTAGGCATACTTCTCCATCCCTATTCTTCACTGATAAATCACTTGTTACCATCACAATCAGAAATGTGCTCTCTGAGGAAAAAACACTATTCCCTTTTAATTTGCAACATACAGAATACAATACTGGAAGTGCTTTTTTTTAATTCTGACTTGTGCCAGTCAGGCTGATTTGCATTTTGATGCAATATATGCAGTAATGAATAACAACAGTACAGAGTTAAAAGACAATTGATTGCTCATATGCTGCATTACCAAGCTTCTAGCAATGACCTGAAACAGAAGGGAATTAAAAAAAAAAATATGAACAGCATGAAGAGTCACTATGTGTAGCACTACAGCAAGAAGAAGCAAGTATATTTCCCAGTTCCAGCTGGACACCAGTTCAAATCCTGATCAAACACACTTATGTAGTTACTGCACAATAATGATCTTGTTTATGCTCTGATTCTTGCCTAAACTATGCTTCCTGGGAGTTTAATGTAAATCTAGTTGAGTACAAAAATTCACATCAGTGGGAACTGGACTGTGGTGAATGGAACAGTGACTGCGAAGACTCCTGACAACACAGGGGGTCAGTGATCCCAAGCTGAAACAAAAGTCACAAGCACAAGTTTAAGAATTAAGAGAGAAACCATATTACTGGTTGTGAAAGGAAGGGAACTCATGCTGCCGTAAGCCCACATTATTGCAGCAAGATGACTGCAGAGTCTTCAGAAGCATCTCTTGAAACAACTCAGAAGATGCTATTCAGCAGAGCCAATGAGCATCTATGGATTTTGTGGCTATGTATTAATTGCTTACAGAACAGCTAGCAATGAACCTGTTACTTTAATCATGTAAACAAATGCTTACTTTAGTCCTACATCACAGGACAGGCCACCTATTGACTTACTTTTTAGGGACACTTTTCATTGCTGCTTTTATCCCTTCAGATTCCCTCCCTGCCCTCCAGTGTCTGTCTCTGGCATTGTGTGACGAGCAAAGCTGGTAAAAATTAATCCCACGTGTTAAACTTATTCTTACAAGCTGAAAAAAACAAACAAAAAATTGCACTCCCAGTACTAGGCAGATGGGACCCAATGAGCTCCACCCATAATTTAATATTTTTGAAGGCCAAAAATCAAACTGCAGATGTGGCATTCATCTGACCAAATATAAATATATACCTTTAAGCTTGTGCCCTCAGTATCTTGAATAAACACTGAAGAACAGGCAAGTTCATCTGATCTGAACCATCAATCTTGGGACAAGTTTAACTGCAACTGAGAAAGTGTCCTAGAAGTGTCCTCTTCATAGGTCCTGTAGAAGGGTTGGACAAGCTGAGGAGTGGACACCTAGACCTGAGACATTCATGTTTGGTGAGGTACATCTCATTCACGGTGACCTGGGATATCGTTAGACTATCCTGTGTTCTACTCAATGGTTTTCTCCCTGCCACGCAGGGGAACACCAAATAGCTATACTCCATTGCAAAAAACAGACTGCTGCCAAGTCTGTACTGCCGTGTGAAATTCAGACACCTGGGGCGTATAAAATTAGTATAAAATTCAGCATGTGTATATAACACACTAGCCCAACAAGAAGTACTGAGTACTCCACTGCACAGAAATACTTCTAATTACCACATAAATGAAGGACAGAAATTCTGGAATATTTTTAATTTCTGAATTATGACCATTTGCAGTAAGTCCTCACCTGTCCAACTAATAAAACATTTAAAACTGTAAAGCACTGGATGCAAATTATAACAAACTCTTCATTGAGAAGCACATGCCTAAATATTCTCATTAATTTAATCTCTCTGCACCTGTGGAAGTTTTTTTTCCCACAGCTTTCCAAATGTTTTTCTTTTTTAATCTAGACTTTTATGATTTTATTATTGTAATTTACTTCTTTTTGATGATCATTTCATAATATTGACATTACGGTGGCAATATCGGTAAATAAAATACTGGACCAGTCAATTGATCCACTGTGTGGTTCTTATGCTTCTGTGTAAATTTTTGCTGCTATGACTGCCATTACTGAGAAAACACTACCTCTCTCCACTGTCTTTACTCCTACACCTCACAAAGCAGACCTGCAAGAGATTCAATTCTTCCATCCCATTCCAATCCAGCTCAGTTACACTGCTTATTATCATTAGGAAATTGTAGCAGTAATCAAACAAAAAAAAATAACAAAGCAGTTTATAAAAATGACGCTCCACAAACAGTAAAAGATGTTACCCCTGAAACAATGTCATTTAATCAGTATTATTTTTATTAATTCATATAAATGATCCTTATTATAAATTTCCTTTTGGATCTTCCTATGGCACAGTGATGGAAAGCTAATTTAGAGCACAGAGTGCTACATACATTGTACCAGTTCCCAAAGCATAAGAAATAGGACCCCATAAAGCAAATAAAGCACTATCACTTCAGACCATGCATTTTTTAAAAGCTAGATTCTTGCCGTTACAAATGCAAAAGGCTCGTGAAAACCCAGCCAGGGTCTACATACAAATCTTTATATTTGCTTGAGATTGCAGGAAGTCTGAAACACGAGCACTGAGATAACACTATTCGAAAACAAAATAGGATGTATCTCAGATACCAAGAAGAATACAACAGCCTCGTGAAGCCTGTCCTTCTTCAAAGGACACACCGACGAAGAATTATTCAGTCACAAAGAACTCTGGCAGTGCTTTCCAAAGCAAGGGTAGCCTGTGTTCACAGCAGTGTTTAACAAGTACAGTTCTTGACAACTGAGCCCAGGACAATTACATTAAAAAAAGGTGCCAATCCTTAACTTCTTGTCGGTGGAAAAGACAAGCACATGCTTCCCCCAAAGTATAGTGCCAATAATGCTGTTATATACCGTGTGGCAGATAAAAATCATTCTACTCTGACATAGTTGCTTCTGTAGCGCTATAAAAGGATACTTTGGAGCTCATCACCATTTCCCCGAAGCCTTGCTTGCAGGTCCTTATTGTCCTGCAGAAGCCCTTCCTAGACAGCTGCAGGAGCAGCCAGAACTGCTTGTTTATTTACCCCTTTGGAGCCCTCTCCCTCACCCTTTGCTAATGCTCCTTACCTGGTTTCCAGTAATTGCAAACGAGACTTAGCGAGCAGCAGCTAAACTGGGATTACTCTAGTGCCTCACATACTGTTTGCCTTGAATTTTTCTCTGCTTCTGGAGCAGAGGTGCTAATTAGGCAAATGGGACCTTTGCTGGCTATTTAGGAATCCTCAACAGGTTTTAAAACAGCAATATGGGTTTAGTGACAAGGTCTTCACTACCAGTTACATGCAACAGACTTTTCCTGATACTGCCTGCATTTATCCCCTTAATTCCACTAGCTCTGTTAAACACCAAAATACTGAGCCTTCATCTGAGAATAGTATTAGTTTTAATCCAAATTGCATCAGCTTTGCTCAGTCAGTGTGACAACTTTACAGGCTAGTGCTGCAAGATACTAGGAGAGTGTTAGAAACTCTGTTAAAATGAGTGTAGTTTGCCCAAACGATTAAATGCTAGCTAACCATCAGAATGGCATTTATGTGCTAAATAACCACGTTCATATTCCAAATTCCAGTCCTCATGTGTAAACATTCCAAGAAAATTGCAACTGATTGTAGCTATACCTAATATGGCATTGAGTTCCAGATTTTGGACCATGGCACTATGCAATGGGCTATTTCTGAATAAAATCTGTCTCATCAGCCAAGTTATAAAAGCAACCGAAAGAGCAGTGGTACATTCTACTTCAGTTTATGCAGTAACTCTTGTTTTTCCCCAATACAATCAACAGTTTCTCAAGCCCTGTGCAAGTATTTTACTAACATTTTTTAAAGTATCATTATGCAATTTATAGGTAACAAATTACCTAGCTGTTAAGGGCTTGGCAAAAGCCAAATTTTTGACTTGTCTCTCCCAAAGCAGACTCTCCACAATACAAACAAGTAATTGCTGTCTGATTCTCCTGCTTATGTCTAGTGGTGCAGCTACAGGACAATACACAAAGCAAAATTCTCCCATCCACTTCTGCTGCTCTACCCTTTTATAGCAACTCACCGTATTTTAGAAAGAGGGAAAGAAAAAGGTTGCATTAGACCACCATTTGTTTATATCTGCAAACATATGCAGGAAGAGAATAAAGAACCTATTACTAAAGCAATCTTCAACAATTTAATTCTACCATTGCATCTGTTCTAGCATTCTTATGTGATGTTGGGCACATCACAGAATTATTAAGGTTGGAAAGGACCTCTAAGATCACGAACACAAAACCTCATAAGCAACCTGTGATAACATACTACTTTTTTTCCTTTTTTTTTTTTTTTTTTTAATATCCAACCTGCAATGAAAGCTGGCAGCAGCTGAACATACAAAAACTTGTGATTTTACGTTCCCAGGGAAAGTATACATGAACTTTCCAATGCTTTATAGTAAGTATCTCAAAGCAGTGAGCACAATACACACTTATGACATGGTCTTTTAAAGATCTCATACCATAGTCACCCTTGATTCCATACCTGAGGTTGTAACAGCAACGCTGCAGCAGGCATTTCTCAACCTTAACGTTGTTGTAGTAGATTTCTTTAATAAAAAACACTTAACAACTCAGTTTGCTGTGGGCTCTTCCCAAACACCACCACCTTTTGCAGGAGTGATATATTTGACAAGTGCAGCATATTTACTGCTCCAAAGTATCTTCTCACAGCATAGCCATCAATAATAAAGAGCATACAGTAGCATGTATTGTATCAGGTGGCATGGAGTGACAACTGTTAAAAAAAAAGGAAAGAAAGAAAAGAAACCACACACAACCCACCAACAACAGTGCTTTAATGCAATGGTTTCTAATTTTGAGTAATAGAATTATAGGATTGTGGGGAAGTGAGGCTGTACATGTGGCTTCCCAGTAGCTGCTATTCACACACACACACACAAAATCAGCAAAATCTTATTTTTAAAAGCTAAAAAAGATGCAGGAGATTGTTTCCTAGAGATTGAGCCTTACTTTGAATGAACATCCAGACATAAACAAGCATACATGGTCTCCAACAAACTTCCAGATACAATAATCCCTTGGGAAAAAAAATATTTTTGTTGCTATTTGTATCTGTTCTTCCCTTAATTTATTTTGCATGTAATCATCAAACTACTCCTGGAGCCCAAGAAGAGGTTTTTTCCTTACGTTTTTCTAGGGCAATTAACAGCTTTCAGTAGAACTTCTCCCGAAGAAGACAAATGAAGCAGTTCTCTTGTACCCTTCAGATTCACCTACAGTTCTTTAATTCAGTTTACTTTGAAACAATCAGAACCAGGAGAGTCCTAAGTAAGAGTTCAAGCAAAGAAAAGCTGATCTAAAAATTGCAGCCTTTCAGTACTTAAAGGAGGCTTATAAGAAAGATGGGGACAGACTTTTTAGTAGGGCCTGTAGTGACAGGACAAGGGGTAATGGTTTTAAACTAAAACAGGGTAGATTTAGACTAGATACAAGGAAGAAATTTTCCACACTGAGGCTGGTGAAACACTGGCCCAGGTTGCCCAGAGAGGTGGTAGATGCCCTATCCCTGCAAACATTCCAGATCAGGTTGGATGGAGCTCTGAGCAACCTGAGCGAGTTGGGGATGTCCGTGCTCATTGCAGGAAGGTTGGACTAGATGACCTTAAAAGGTCCTTTCTAACCCCAAATATTCTATGGTTCTATGATTCTAAAAGAAACAGATTTATCAGCTGTTGTATTGCTCCAGATCATGTCATTCCCCGCATTTTTTCTTTATGCGAACCTTTCCAGTGCTCTCACACTACATACTGTACCATCTAACCATACACAGCACACAAGTCTTAGTCCAAGACAGCATTTCCTCTCCCAGTAATGCTAATGACTGGCTGTGAGGCTCCGGCAAACCACTTCTGTACAAATTTACTACATGTAAGAAAGACAGCACTTCTCAACCTCACACCAAAGGAATATTAAGAGGACTAAAGAGCAGAGATGGATAAAGTACCCTTAGTGACAGACACAGATAGAGTATCTTCAGATTTGAGATACAATTTTAAACTCAAACCAGCTTCCTCTGACTGCTGACACTGGGCTTGAGTCAGCTGCAAATGAATCCTGGCTTAAGGACTGGCAAAAAGGCTTCTGTTAACATCCTTCAGCAGCAGCCTAATCAAATCTTTAGTTGCACACAGCTGTGGAAGAAGCCTAGAGCAACTGCCTTCAGTGAAAATTTGCCTTTGGCAAAAAGAAATGTAAGCTGGGAAGGATAAAACCCATCTGGGTCCTTCATTTAAACACTGCAGAAGCAGCAGGAATATCTGCACAGAACTGCCACTTTGCACTTAGAGCAACAAGAAAGTTACAAAGCTCACTGAAAATAATAGACATTACTCATTTTTTAATGATCTTTGTAAAGAAGAAGTAGTTACATTTTGCATCAGCAAGATTCCTTCTCAATCCTAACCAAGGGAAAGGAAATAATAAGTTTCAGCCAGCAGCATAGTCATCCAACAGATCATTATAACCAGCTATTACACACACAGAAACCCGGATTTGTTAGGGAAATGACACATCTTCAGTCTATCTTGTTGTATGGCCAACATCCAAACTGTTTATAATGTGCGGTGTGCACAAATTTGGGATTGTAATCTGAATATCTATCTAGAAATAACAGAGCTCTGAAGAAAGAATGAAAGAACATAAATATAATTTGTGCCAGTAACCATTATCTTTATATGTCTGAATAAAACTGTGAAGATTAAACTAAATCCCAACTGTGGCATTAGGACAGATCTTCCTCACATCAAACTGTAAGGGACTATAAAAAAGAACCAGCACCACCGTCTGCAACATGGCACAATTTACTTACCCAAATCCTCTGGATATACCAAACGATTTCCAGACATTTATGAGACTTCAGATATTTAAGCTGCCCCTGGTCTCCTCTCTTCATTGTTAGCAGCACACTGAAGTTTAGTTCCTTGATGCTCTAAACACTGTCAAAACACAGCTAACTGGGTAAAATTTAAGGTAAGAGTTTGATTGCTCAATTCAAATAGATGACAAGTCTTACACTGTATTATCTTTTTAGGCCACATGAGTTAATTGGTATCACTTAGGGACAAAGAAAAATAAAATAGTATCTCCACCACTGCAGTTTCATTATCATTTCAATAAGTAATTTCACAGAATGTTGCAGGCATGGGTTTGAAAATAATAATTCTGAAATTGCTAAACTGGAAGTAGTAGGTTTGATTCATCCATTTAGGACCTAAACTCAGAGCTCTTCAATTTCATTTTTCATGCTTCAATTTCATTTTTCATGCTACTACACAAGGCACTATCCTGTTTTCATGACTATACAAGCTGTATACATGCATGCTCACAAATCCAATAAATTATACAGCCATGTATTTCACAAGATGTAATATATTTTCCTGTAAACTTAGGATGAATTTACTCAAATTAACAAAAGAACTCAGAAAAATAGTCAAGTCCATCTGCTTACCATCCTTGATCTAGGATTCGTTTAGAAGCACTGCTCAGATGTAACCTGCCTAAAGATATAATCCACAATTCAAACATAACACAGCTGAAGTTTAAATGAAAAATGAACCTAGCATCTATGCTGGTTTGATTAAAAAGCCTCAGATATGGGAAAAAACAATCACAAAATTGGTTTCAATCATACACATAAAATTACTGAGTATGATACCAGCACCAACAATATTATCTTTACAAATACAAAATTAAGACTTTGACTGAAAGTCTCCATTGACTCAAAACTGGATAGTACAACAGCACTTTGAAAAGGTGAATATGTAAGTCTGTTCTATACCAGACTCATCAGCATGGCATTAAAGTCCCCAGACATTAAGTCCCCAGAACAGCCTGGACAGATTTTCAGTGACAGAAACACAATTCAGAATTGCAAAGTATTTGTTTTGATACGGGATTTTGATCTCATGCTGCCATTCATGCATGTCAAAAATCTTTCTCGGGTCTATCACACTAGGTGCTTAACGCATTAAGACAAGAAAAAATACAAGAAGTTGCACATCATCCATCTTGTTTTTATTACTATACTGTCTCACACTGCTTTTCCTCACCATGCACAACACAGCTACTTTTGGTCAGGGATTTTTTGTTCTGCGTTTTGGGGCTTTTTTGGGGGGGGCATGGGGGGATGGGTGTTAAATGGCTATGCCCCCCTCTTCATTTCCAAAGAAGGAGTGGGTACTTTCCCAAAAAAAGAGAAAGGACTCAATGCTATCTTGTCTACAATGAGTGCAAATAAAAGGAAGAGCAAAACATCCCTGTTCCTCCCACTGCTCTGGTTCCCTAGCCTCTGCATATTTTAAGGGACAGGCACCACATAGTGCTAAGGAACCTACAGTCAGTACTAGAGAAACAGTCGAATTTCCTGATTTTATGACATCTGTACCTCTCTCGACTTTGTAGGTTCAGAAAAAACCTGGAGCTGAAGGCTGAAAACTCAAGTTCTTTACCTCTGGGATATTAATAATATGTTTGCATTCAGAAAGCTTGGAGATCTTTCTCTGAAAAGCAAACGAAAAAAGCAAACACAGGATTAAGTTTAAGAACCTTGTGGTCTATCCCAAGAAAGGGCTGTACAACAAAGGCCTTCTCTCAGTTCAGCAGCTTTGAATATGTCAGATGGCATCACACAGCCAGTTTAGTCACCTGTTTATGGAGATACGCCACAAATTTAAGCATTTAATTCTAGATGGTAGAAATCCAAGGCTAAAGTAAGTCCTGCATTTCCTGGATGTGCCAGGGAGAAATGAAAATGTCTTGAGTTGAGCCTTAAAATGGGTTGCCTACTTATTGAGCAAAATATTTCCACAAGTATTCTCAAAATATCAACATTATTTCCCCAAATCATTGCCACAACCACAATTAATTTTGCATTGCCTTCACTAGAATCTAGGTTTGCAGCTGAGCTGTAGGTAAGATCATAGTGTGTAGGAGCTTTCAAGGTTAGTTAGATCCAGAAAATAAACAGACTGAATCCTTTTGTGGGACTGTGGGAAGATTTTACATACCCAGCTTAACAATTAAATAGGATTCAGACAGGATCTTTTCTTGAGATATCTGGTCTCTCTTTTTCCCATCGTCACAGCTGAATGGAAATACACATTGCAATAACTTTTGCCAGAACACAATGAGTTTTTAAGCAGTTACCACTTTTAAAAGTAGATAACATCTTGAACCCACCAAACTACTAATATCCTGTCCAAAACTCTGCATTAGTCAGTAGTCTCAAGTACATCATACAACAGCAATAGGTATTGTACAGAATAAGAGCCTATCAAAGACAGGGTGACTATGCACCACCGAACATCTGTATTTTTCAGATGCTGACTTTCACAGGAGAAAGGAGGCTGGGTTTGGAGCTGCCACACCAAAGGAGAGGAAATGCAATCACTGATAACTGCAGGGACAGTCTGTGCTCCTGCAAGCCAATTCTCCAAGGAGAAGATACTTGAAAACTCAGTTCTGACAGGTTTAAAAAAAAAAAAAAACAAACCACCAAACCAAACAAACTGTAATGAATTTCAAGCATGCTTCAGCTGGAAAATCCACTCTTCTCATACATACCATCTCCATGCAAGCTAAAGAGCATTCACTGCTTTTCCTAAGCTCAGCACATAAAACACTATGAGATGTAATCTATAAATATGCTTGAGAGATTAGGCTTTCTCCAGATTTTTACTTTTTCTTTTACCACAAGAAAAATAATAAAAAGGAGCTTCTTTGAAGACAATACGTAGGAAGGCCAGCTGTGTCAGTTATGCACATCCCTCCACTTTCTCTAAAAAGAAAAACTATGATTTCAAACTCCTTCCTGTGGACCACTAGATGTGAAAAACCCTATAGCCCAGACCCACACTGAAAAGGCCATTTCAATTTCATTTATTACTTTCACACACAAGATCTGCCAAACAGGTAAACAACACAGAGGGAGAGCTCTGAATCATTAGGGTTGGAAAAGACCTTTAAGATCATCAAGTCCAACCAAATTCTTATTCAAGTCATGCTCATGCAGAACTAAAGGTCCACACCCCCTTCAAAATTCAGGTAAGTGGTAGCACTTAAGCAACCAGAGTCATCAGATGATAACTTAGCAGCTGTTGGTAATAAGAATAAATCTTGACACCTGGTTATTTAATATACTTTTACATTTCCGTAAGCTCCTTCTCATTTAAGACATGTAATGGGGCCTGTACTTAGTTACAGCACTGCACAAGACAGCTATGGGGTAAAACACCACGGTCTGAATTCACCTTGTCCAGGACAGGAGAGGCTGCTGTCAAGAGGAGGAGAGTGCTGGAGCTGAACCCTTCTGGCACCCGAGCTAGCTTGTGCATCTTCATGTTCCACCGCATTACAGGTGCAGATGTAAGCAAAGCCAGCCGGACACCCAGGCAAGCCTGGAGACAGCCGAGATGCTATACAATCTCTTTGCTACTCTCCTTCGATTACCCTATACTTAATGGAAGACCACTGAGCCCCCTTGTCCATGCGAGCAGCACCTAAACAGTCCTTCTGCCTGCTGTCCCTGTCCAACTCTTCCTTCTCGGAATATCATTATGGACTCTGTTCCCTTTGTTACAGGTGCACCACATGAAATAGTGCTTGAAAAAAGCAGACTTACACCTGTTATATCAAGAGCAAAAATCGGCCCTCCCTGATGAAATCCAGCATCTTCTACTACACCTTTTGAGGCAGTCCACTCTTTATTTAAAAAAAAAAAGTAATACTATAACAGAAAAGCAGGAATAAAAATAGTTTCTAAAAAATAAAAGTAGTTATAAACAGAGCAGGAATTCATATTTCTAGTCATTTGATACCTATTTCTTCAATCTATGGATATCTCCACACATATATATTAAACTACCTGGTAGGAGACATTGCTGAAAAGATCAAAACCACAAAGAATACACAATGCCTACCTCTAATAATTTAATTTAAGATAAGGCACAACAGGGTCATCTAACATTTCACAGGACATCAGAGGGGAGTGAGGGACAACAACATTCCAAAATTAACTCCATTTTTGCTATTAGCTATTGCTGACTTTGCCACAGATCATTAACAAGTTCTTACACCAAATGAAAAGCAGTCAGAAATAAAATGAGAAAAAACAACCCTGGGGTTATACATTAAATGAGAAAAATGCACATATTTTTAACCAGATGGTTTTCCCTCTGAGTTATAAGCTTTTATAACATGAAATCATTACTCCACATAATAAGTATTACTACTCTCTTGCTTGCACATGTTTTTAAATTCTAAGAAAACCTAACTGCTGCATCACTTGCAGTGGAGACTTTCAAGAAATGTTAAGAATCGGGATACTACTCCAACCAGTGTCAACCTGTTTATTGATCAGTATCCCAGTGCTGAAAACCCAATCAACTGTGCCCTGGGCTCATGCACACTCGACGAAATCAAGTATTTGCCAAGATAATTTGCTGTGGCTGGGGTGGAAAAAAGAAAGAAAAACAGCCAGGATGATGAAAAAGGCAAAAAGCCATCGTTTCATCCAGAGACAATGTTAAATTATAGAGCCACAGCCTAGACAAAACGTCTCATTAAATCAGTCAATGGGTGAGATTCAGAGTACTCAACAACTTCATCGCCTCAGTCTTCACTGGCAGTGTCTCTTCATGTATCTCTCAAGTGGATGGACTGCAAGATGGGGACTGGAGAAGCAAAGTCCCTCTCACTAAGAGAAAAATCAGGTTTGTGACCACCTGATGAACCTGAACATGCACAAGTCTATGGGACCTGACCAGATGCATCCCAGAGTCCTGAGGGAATTGGCTGATGTAGTTGCCAAGCCACCCTCCATGATATTTGGAAAGTCATGGAAGTCAGGTGAAGTCCCTGGAGACTGGAAAAAGGGTAGCATTACACTCATTTTAAAAAAGTAGAAAGGATGAACCACTGACCTGTCAGCCTCACCTCTGTCCCTGGGAAGATCATGGAACAGATCCTCCTGGAAGCTATGCTAAGGCACATGGAGGGCAGAGAGGTGATTCAAGGCAGCCAGCATGGCTTCACCAAGGGCAAGTCCTGCCTGACCAAGCTACTGGCCTTCCATGATAGAGTGACTACATGAGTGGACAAGGGAAGGGCTACCCATGTCATCTATCTGGACTTCTCTAAGGCCTTTGAAAGGGTCCCCCACAACATCCTTCTCTCTAAATTAAATGGACTGTGGAGTGGATGAAGAATATGTTGGATGGTCACATCCAGAGTGTAGCGGTCAACGGCTCAATATCCAGATGGAGACCATTGATGAGTGGTGTCCCTCAGGGGTCCATACTGGGACCCACACTGTTCACCATATCTTCATCAATGACATAGATGGCAGGGTCAAGTGCACCCTCAGCAAGTTTGCAGATGATGCCAAGCTGAGTGGTGCAGTTGACACAGGATGTCATCCAGAGGGACCTGGACAAGCTGAAGGAATGGGCCTGTGTGAACCTCATGAGATTCAACAGGGCCAAGTGAAGGGTCCTGAACCTGGGTCAAGGCAACCCCCAGTTATCAGTACAGGCTGGGGGATGAAGGGATGGAGAGCAGCCCCACTGAGAAGGACTTGGGGATACTGGTGGATGAAAAGCTGGACATGAGCTGGCAATATGCATGCACAGCCCAGAAGGCCAACTGTATCCTGGGCTGCATCCAAAGCAGCATGGCCAGCAGGTTGAGGGAGGGGATTCTGCCCCTCTACACCACTCTGCTGAGACCCCGGGAGTCCTGCGTCCAGTTCTGGATCCCTCAGCACAGGAGAGACATGGACCTGTTGCAGCAAGTCCATAAGAGGCCACAACAATGCTCAGAGGGATGGAACAGCTCTGCTGTGAGGACAGGCTGAGAGAATTCGACTTGTTCAGCCTGTAGAAGAGAAGGCTCCAGGGAGACCTTATTGCAGCCTGCCAGGACTTAAAGGGGCCTTAGAAGAAAGATGGGGACAGACTTTTTAGCAGGCCCTGTAGCGACAGGACCAAGGGTAATGGTTTTAAGCTAAAAGAGGGTAGATTTAGACTAGATATAAGGAAGCAATTTTTGATAGTGAGGGTGGTGAAACCCTGGCCCAGGTTGCCCAGAGAGGTGGCAGATGCCCCATCCCTGGAAACATTCTAGGTCAGGTTGGACGGTGCTCTGAGCAACCTGATCTAGTTGAAGATGTCCCTGCTCATTGCAGGGGGGTAGGGCTAGGTGGCCTTTAATGGTCCCTTGCAACCCAACTATTCTATGATTCTACCCTTTTAAGGGCCTATGGGTGTGACATAGACCTGAAGTAAAAGCAGACTAGCAGATGGAAAAATCCTGGCTGTAGTCACTTAATTCCTTTCAGAATGTTCATACTCAGTCCCTGTTTAAGTCAGGGATAACGCCATAGATTCCCTCCCCCCAACTTTAGGCACTCGAAATACCTATTAAATTTATTAATGAAGGATAAACATGACCTGTGCTAGACAAGGCCTTTACAAAGCTATGAAGCACCAATAACCACAGTTAAGAGCTCAGTTGCTGAAGAATCTGTTTAGACGTCTCCAGAAGAATGACTCTGACCTTTGGCAGGCTGGACCACCCTCCTAAGCAACCATGCTTCCACCTCAAGATCCTTGGGTAAATGTATATAATAAACCTATATGAATCCAGTTCTAACAGCAGCAGTTTGAAGCATGAACAAAACTAAAATTGGTGTCCATACCTGTCTCCAAAAGCACCTGTTTTCACTCAGACTCTCTTTAAAATGCTGCCAACCAAATCAGCAATATAAAACCATCAGGCAGTTACCCATCCTACTTAAACAGTCCACAGGAGAGCACAGTTAACATCTGTGACTTGATTTCTTTCAAAACAAAGAAAGGACATCAGCCCTCATCAAAATGCCATATGGTTGTGCCAACCTATGTTTCATGTCTTTCTGAGAGCTGGTTTCTCAGAAACAGGGGAGCACAAATGTTTGTCCTTCTAATTCACAGCAAAGAATTATATATGAGACATTTCAGTAAATGAGGGTAGCATATCAAATAATGTTTCTAAAAAGTACAAGAGCAAGTTGCTATGTATTTTTCAGCAATAATTAACTGACCATCAACTTTGCAAATGCCACTTACTTTCTTTCATATAAGAACAGCTTTATCTCTCGTTCCAATATGCAACAGCCTGACAGAACACAACTGCAAACAGCTTTCCGGATCATTGTCCTTGGACTCAAATACAAGCTGTATTAATGTTCCTTTCCCCAGTGTTAAATGTTTTTGATAGCTAAGAGAAAGGCTCCATAGTGTAAGAGCTAGTTGCTAGATGAGGGCATCCCACTGTGGGCTGTATTTGGCACTTCTTTCCTATAATGTGAAAGCATGACACCCATTAGTGTAATTGGGATTTACAAGCCTGCACAATGAAGCAAAACTTATAAAAGACCCAAGAGAGTGAACATAAGCTATCATCAACAGGGGTAAATTTGATGTGTAAGCCATAATGCCGCTACCAGAGCATTTCTGCCTTTCATGAAAAACAAAATTCTTAGTATTGTTTGGTGTTCATATAGTTCATCTATTTTGTGCTTTTATCTCACACTAGTTTTTAAAAACAAAAGTGAAAAGCTAAAATAAACAGTCATGCTAAAACATGATACAGCAGCACATTAATTTAAAAAAAAAAAATCTTTGAAAGGGAGAAATTGATGGAATAAAACCTGCAGAGAGACAGGTCTTCATTTCATTAGCTTTCTTGTTAGCTCTTTTAAAGGATCAGCCTTATATGGATGGCATAGTTTGAAAAACTGATTTTCTCTGAACTACAGTTGCGAAAGGATATTTTTAAAAGAGACTATTTCTTTTCAATGCTGCTCAAATTGCAATCAAAAGCCGGTAAATCTAAGCCACAGTCCTGCATCTGTCCACTAGAATTGCGTCCTCTCGTATCCGAACTGAGTTGAAACACAATGGCTTATCTGCCTGAAAAGCTGCCCACATACTGCTGTGTTACTTTAACTCATACTGTCCTTGCAATTTTGTCCTAATAAACTGTACCTGCCACACGTCCAGTTACATTCATGAACAAGTCATGCTACCTGACTCAAAAGCAAAGACTGAAACTTAGAAGTTTCTCCTAGAAGTAACCTCAAGCAAAATGAAGAGATGCCCAAGTCAGCAGAAAGGAATAATTAAAGAATTCAGTTGAGGTAGACATCTACTTTTTCTACATCCTTTCTACCCCTCAGACAGTGATTACAAAGCCCATGAAACACAAACGTAAGATACCTACTGGAAATGAAACTACAAATGTAACTCCTGGTCTGTTATCAAATGGAGGTGACAGAACTGTTGACATGTAAAGACAGCCAGGGGTGGAAGGGGGAAGAGCGGGGGGGGAGGCAAAAACAAAACCAGAATTGTTTATCAAAATTTTCTTGTTTTGTATGTGGGAAGCCAGTCTTGCAATGTAGTCATACTATTTCTACTTCAAAATTAACTACGGAAGATGTTAAAAAGCAATTCCTAAAGCTTGAGGCTTTTAGGGACAGCAAGTTTTGATAATTTGTATCCAGGAGTTGTAAAGGGGAAGGTCAAGAACTGTGTGGGAACTTCATGGTGTTGTTCAATAAACTTTGGAACAAGAGACATTTTCCCAAGTCAGTACAAAAGTCAGTATCAAGTCAGTATCTACTGAGAGCAGAGAGCACAACACAGGACACCACAGTCATGTCAGCTTGACATGATTCAAGGTGGCAGGGAGGGAAAGAAGGAAGGACAGCTGATATTAACCAGACTAGTAGAGAAGTAATAGCAGGAAATATGGCCAAAGCCAACCTTATACACAACAGATTCTACCTGAGATTACAATTTTTACATTTTCTAATCACATTTCCTAATGAGATTACAAGTTTCACCGGTAAAAGATACAGTATTCTTATGATACATTTAGGCTCTGTAAGGCATTTGTCTTGGCACATTTTGATGAAGAATGATTTAAAAGAAGATCAGTGCTATACACATTCTACTGATTCAAAACCTGGCTGAGAGAGCTTAAGGTACAATTAAAACTGAGGAGCCATTATCAAGTACTGTTTAACATCTTCATCAATGACATAGACAGTGGGATCAAGTGCACCCTCAGCAAGTTTGCAGATGGCACCAAGAGAGTGGTGCCACATAAAAGAGAAAAGGTAAAAGATAAAAGTGGTTCTCGCATAAAAGAGAAATTAAGCCTCAGGATACAAGGCTGTAGTCTGCAAAGCAGCAATTCTGAGACTATTGGTGTCACCATAGAGTTGCTGAACACTGACTCGCTACAGACCTCTGCAGTAAAAAGGGTTAACACAATCCTGGGAGGCACACAACAGGATCTTGGGACCTCTCAAAGCACTGTCATCTATTGCTGCAGTGCCTTGCTTACATCCTTGCCAACTCTGCTTTGCCTGAGCAACACATTTACTCTACTTTCACCACTGTCCAGGCTTCTACTGGCACAGAAAAGCTTTGCTAGAAAACAGGTACCAGGCTAATATTGCTTTCTTTTTTTTCCAGAGCTGCCACAACAAATGACAAGAAAAAGTATACACTTCAAAATTACATGTTGCTACCTGCCATCATACAGTAAGCAATATGACATTGCATATTTTTCTCCATGGTCTTTTTGTCTTCAGCTGCCTGTACAGTCATACCTTTACTTATGCAAGCTATACTTCCTAGAACCTCATTATTCTTCCATCTGCCATTGCTGACTTGCTCACATCAGCAGGCTAGCTTATGTTTCCTCAGAAATGAAGAAAAATACATTTTTCTCTGTGGCACAGCGACCACATTGCTTTACCCTTCCCTCCAATGTTTGTGTTTTAGCAAATCCAATGCAGCAACTACTTTTTTTTTTTTTTTTCAAAGGCACACACCAGATGCTGAAAATCAATGATCCTGTCCCCATTACCAGTCCTTCAATTACTATTCATTGACATGTGTTTCTGAAGTTAACACACACGTAGTGTTTTCAGCATAGAGTATAGAGAGCAGAGTAAGAGGAAGGCGCGTGGTGGCAGCTCAGGAGAATATCCTGTGAGTTTCAAGTCAGGCTCAAATCAGCCCCATCCTAAGGACATGAACTTGCTATTCTTCCCAGTAAGCTAAAAAGCACTACCATGCTTGCAGGAACAGTCTACACATAAAACAAACTGCTTGAAAACTAACTTTGATTAGATTCCCAGGTGATTCTTCCCAACTGCCTGCTGCCTTTCTCATGGACTTGTTATTTCAATAAATACTGGGTGTGGCCTGCTAGTTTTCTGTATGCAAAGAGATTCTGTTTTTCACCTTAAACTGAACAATATATATTAGATTTAAAAAAACAAAACAAACCACAACAAAAACCCCAACCATTGTGGATGCAAACTCTGTGTTCTGGGTAGGAGGCAGTAATTCAAATAGCAAACCACCTGTTCTGGTAACAGAAGTGGGGAGTGTGCTAGTCTTGAAATTAGATGTCTGCAATGAGAATGCCACAGCCACATATGGCTTGTGAACCACAGCACTACGAAACAGCCTGAAGTGCAGCAAGCAGACTTCCAGCACTCACAGGTACCACCTTCACTGGTAACTTGCACCCCCCGCTACTGCTCCCAGCAGCAGGGTACTATTCCCAAATGTCCCACTTTTTTCTCCACCCTATCCCTGGCTTCTCCTGCCTGAGTCTTCTAGTTTCTTACAAAGCTTATCAGACACACCTTCTGATTTCTCTCATGGGTTTAAAAACTTTCCTGTACCCTTACTTCTATCATTAATAGTTACATAGACAAGTAGTTCACTTCAAATGTTCTACTAAGCATCAACTCCAGTTTCAAATGGTACTGAACTATATTTAATAGGGCCAACTAGATACCAACACTATTTCTGCATACAGTTCTTGACAAGACCACAGAAGTAACCTGAGCTACATTGAAAATACTGGTTACACTCTTCAGTAAAATGCATCGTCTGCCTATAGACCCTGCCTATGTGACAACTGTGTTTAGTAATCCTACAAAAATGGAAAAAATATTTAGAAGTACTACATTCTTGCTTCATTATACACAAGGAAATCTGTATCAACATGCAGCCAAAAATCTGAAGTTGCTCTGAGCTTACGAAAACAATCCACATCACATTCTGGTGTTTACCCTTTTCTTGGCTGTGCAATAAGAGCAGAATTTGGCCCTTTGCTGTGACTGACTTTTACAAACATTCTTATGGGTTTTTACAGCTCAGGAAATGTTGGTTTGCTTATGACAGAAATCCCTACTCTTCTCATAGTCCAAAACCCCCTGGAAATACTATACCAAACTGCTGCTGTACTATTGCTTAACTAGCCCTTGTACAGAGCAAATTCATGTGCAAAACCAAATAGTCTGCATTTAAACACTGCCTTTAATTTGTATTTCACAACTGGATTGGGCAGGCAGTGACTGGGCTGACTGGGCAGAGGAAGCACCTGGCCAGTTCCTGGGAGCCCAGAAACCTGCCAGAGACTGACAGGACTCACCACTGGCTTCTGCCCAGGGGTGGCCAAGAAAATGCAGCAAGGTCCGCAGCAGCTGTAGGCACTCACTACACCTGCTCATCCTGCTGCCCAGTTTAACTCCTTCGTTACCAGTCCTGACCCCAGCACCTTTTCTGGGCTCTAGTGGGAGCAGTTCTACCCATTTTACAGATTAAAAAAAAAGGCACAGTTAATGAGTCAGAAACAATGGAGTAAATTATCTGGGACTACAGTCTCTTTTCCTACTGTAGTCACAGCGTGAAGCTGCCCCTCTGGGTAAATCTTTGCTCTAATAACATGTAACACAACATCAAGAACTGTGTTACAAGTCAGCCATTAAGTTTATGCTGCTGCAGAAGACAGAGCATGTTTCATTCTTCGACGTTACAGTAATACAGAAAACCAGAGATGGTCTTTGTCTCAGCCTCTGTACAAGACAGATCTGGAAGCTCTGTCAGCTTTTCTGTGATGTTGTCCAACACATACACAGAGCCAAACAATTAGAATTTCTTGTCATCAGCATCAAGTTCACCCCTCTCCCTTCCTATCACAGTCCTTGGAGCACAAATTAGTCTTTCAGAAATAAAAAAAAGCAGAGACTACAGAGTAAGCACCATGTCTGCTGTATGACTGAAACTAATGCAAGTCTATACAGAAAAGAATCCAAGCCAGAAAGTAAATAGTTTGCTGCCTCACATACTTGCAGAGTAATTTCTTAAAGTGAAAGGTGACCCCAAAAGCCTTTCCAGCCCTGAAAAAATCCTCAGAAAATAATTCTCTGAAGAGTTAATCTGGCTTTTCTGTTGCCGAATTTAGCATGCAAGTACAGGATGCCCAGGCTTCTCTCTCTGCAACTCCAGTCACTGTGATCATGTAACAAACCAATGTAAGATATATTATCTTACTTCAGCAAAAGAAAACAGTGAATATAAATCCTTCATGAAACTAACACCAAAAAGACATATGATAGTACTAGAAACTGTAGTACTATTAAGCCTCTTTGAACAAAGGGTTAGTGAGCTCCAGGGGACTCTGGGAAGCACCTATAGTCACTCCCAAGTCACCCCGCTCTTGGAGATGATGGGTAGTAATTGGAGCCTATCTAATTACAAAAGTCAGAGGCTGTATCTAGAGTAACTTCCCCCCCCCCCCCCCCGTCATCCCTTCACTCCCTCAATGTATGAGAGCTCTGCTCTCAGTCAGCCTTCTAACAACCAAACACTTCTGATACCGCACCAAGGCACTGCAGCACTCCGCTGAAGAGGAAAAAGGATGCCACCAAGTGCAGGGAGGTAAGGGGGTGACCAGCCTACTTCCAAACACATCCTCCTCCTCACTTTTGGACTGGACAGGTCATGCAAGCAGTCAGCCCCAACTGCAAGCAAAGGTCAAAGGGACTAAACAGCCAGAGCAAGCAATGAACAAAAGAGAGCTGAGCCGCACCACACAGAGCAGAGTGCGGCAGTGCATAAAAGCTGGTGTTACGCTACAGAATTGCGCTCACAAAGCAACATGGCATCAGTGTGTCATCCATGAAGGGACAAAAGGGGTCTTATGACAAAGTTACGTGAAGACACAGATGTTAATTTGCTTTAGACACCATATACACTAAGGTATGGCTAATGGATACAACATACCGTTATCAAGTATTTTTTGCAGTCCTGCAGTAGGACCAAAGCAAAGGGAAAATTCTAAGAGGACCTTTTTCTTGCTTGGTATTTGTAAAAACAATTATGGTGGACTCATGCTCTTTAGTGCATCTTGCCTGAATGATCCAGATTGCTGAATCCTGAACTCCTCTGTTCAGAAATTGTTCTTTTGAATTGGCCAAGAAGATGCAATTGTAAGGAGGGGAGAAAAAAACCTGAGGCTTGACCCATTCAGCATCTTCAGAATGCTGATGCTCAGAGTCATTGCTTGTATCAGGCTGTGCTTGTCCAAGCATGGCAGAGCATCCCACACAATCACTGCTCCCCAGGGTTTGCCATCAACAGTAGACAGATATGAAATGTATTTTCGTAGGTTGGTTCATCTCAGAACAGGACAAAGAAAGAGGATATAAAAAACTCCTAAGCCAGGTCTGAAACTCATGCTTGCCTCCTCCCTTTCACTGCACCAAAAGCCAAAGTGCTTGCTGCTGTGGGCGCCGCACCCTTCACATGCTAATATGCTGAGATGCTCTCTCCTGCTTTTCTGAGCTAGACACTCCAGTAACCTAACCTTAGTCCTCCTGAAGGAAAGAGGTTGTGCAAAAGTCTGATGATGACAGGACAATATTCCATCTAGTCCAGAGTGCAGAGTCCTCACACAAACCCCATTTTCAGGATTCACTGCATTTTCTCTTACTGTATGCCAGTAGCGATCAGTAGAGAAGGAGTAATTACTAGGGAACAGATATGCCCCAGATGGGAAGGCAGATGGGACAGCCTGAAAGAACCTATTTGCAAATATGCTTTTTGCCCAGAACAACGTTTTCTGACACAACCAGCAGGAAGGAAGTTAATGCTATTCCAGACTCCACAGCTGCAGTGCTGTGGCATCCACATCATGCTGCCCATGACCAAAAGTACCAGACAATTATGCCAATAATAAAACAGGGCACATTTCTGTTCTTTTAAAAGGTCTTCAGCAGTTTCTGAAGTTCTGCTGCAGCCTCTCTAGATATCTGTGTTCCCAAATAAAGCTGCTGGCAAGTGGATGCTCCTGACGCATACGGCTGTGAAGTGCTCCCTGACACAAGCCCTACATGAATATTGCTGTGCTCGCTGTCCTTTAGACGTATACACACTTGCACTGCCTCAGATTCTGTATATAATACATCCCAGACAACTGAACTTTACAGCTGCCAAGATCTTTTCTCTGCAATCAGTTACATGAACACTACCCTCTCCTTTTTCTTTTCTTTTTTTTTTTCTTTTCTAAAAGTTCTGTCTCTCCTTTACTCTCCTTCTTCTCACCCCTGTCTCACTGTTTTACCCACAATTTTGCTCATGTTACGTGTCTCTCTTGGTGCAGAAGTCTTTTGGGTATTTGCAGTGTTATACTTGGGAAAGGTGCTGGTTTTAATTATTTATATCAACTGCATTATCTGGACTTATACCAAATACAAGCACACTGTGCCCTGGATAATTGCCTTCGCTTCAGCCTTTATATCTTTAAAAGAAAGATAAAAGTTGAAGTCAATGAAGGACACTTGTGAAAGAGATAAGATGTTTATCAATCAGATTTCTGAGTAATGCTAAGAGGGAATGTCTTAACTGCTTGGAATCCTGGCCTCAGATAGGTACAAGTATGCCTAAATCATCTCCCACAGTTACCTAATCTCTTGTGCTCCAATTTCAAAGCTTATTTACCTTTTCTCAGTTATTCAGTCTTCCCAGGAATGTTAGCCTGCTTGTTCCAAGAAGATCTGTGATTCCTCACAAACCACTGTTGTGTGAGCACCCAAAACAGTACTCAGGCAGCTAGAAACAGGACTTTAAGGGAAACCCTGAATCAACAAATCCTGTTACCAGTTCTCCACCGCATAAACTAAGTGTCACATAGAATAGCAGGACTGGCTAAGACCAACATTTCTCTCCCCCATCCTTTTTCCCAGAACTGCCAAATGCAGACACTTGGAGAACAGTAAAATAGGACATGGTACTTCCCATTAGTTTTCTCTCTGCCTTTTTTAAATTAAGTGATAAGAAATGGCTGCTCTACTCTAAGTAAATCCTCAGCCATATTTTCCCATATTCTTCTACTATCTGCTCAATCCTAAAACTTTTCTTCTTTTTTTTTTAAGGTAATATCCTGCTAGTAATAAACTACAAAAAACCCAAACTATAAAGCAAGTATATTCAAGTCTTGGTCTTGCATTTCCAACAGATGAGCTTTGAAAAGCAGAAATTCCGACTAATTGCCAAATATATGATTGCACACGCCAGGCTATGACACTTGAATTTGCCCTCCCTGCAACTTCAAGTCTAACATAACCTATTTTAGTGATACAACGTCTTAGTCCTTCTCTGTGTTGATGATACTTTTCAGCTTTGCATCTTAAACAAAGTTCATCTCACACATTCCTTATTCTTGTCCCGTGACTATCAACAAAAATTCTGAATAAAGACAGCCCCAGAACAGAGACTTAAGTGACTAAATGAGCAGTCTTACTTCTCCCAATAATTCCCCCTCACTTGATATTGTCTCGATTTACGAAGCCATGCAATTCAGTAGACTTACTTAAAATTTTTACTGTGGTATTTACAGTTTTATTGGCTTCCTTCTCCTGTCCTCCAGAATACAAGTTACTGTCATGACCTGTGGTGCATCTGTCTCACCACACTGCCACTAGCCTGCAAGTAGGTTTCATGCACATCAGAAGGTTTCTGCTATCTGTTCTATGCTGGTGTCTGTAACACACCCTGCCACAGTCAGAAAACCTCTCCAATCACCAATTACTATCCCCTTGTCCCTAGGGGTTGCATTCAAGTTCCTCTTTAGCACTCCCAAGTTAGACAAACTGGTTAACTATTCTGCAGTCAGTCAGCTGTTACATCCAGGAGAGCCATGAGCAACTCAGATAAGCTGAGTCAGCCAAGCTCACCTCCCTTCCTAGTCAATGGATAGGAAGCTTTACAGTGCCTGAAGAAGAAATGAGCATGGCTCATGTCTTGGCATCAGACAGGAGAAAGCCAAGTACCACTGACCTCCATTTACACCCTGTAACCCCAAATGACACAGTGCTCTGAAATGCAGAGCCATCATTACACTTGATCTGTGCCAAATACTGGAGTAAAGGCTACACAAAGATGCATACATACTCATCTTGCCACATATATACCATTAGCCTGCTCAGCTGGATGCATTTGGGTGGATGGAAAGGATGAAAGGCAGTTCCCAAATGCCTAACACGATTCCGCTCAGTCAGTAACACAGTGGTGCTTCACAGACTGTAGACATACCATCTGAGTACATAAATTAGAGCCCGGATTTAATTCTACAGTGGACAAGTGACAGTGAGGAGTACTACTGAATTCTCTGTGGCACTGCTACAAATCTGACACAGATAAACAGCTGAGTTTACTGCTGTAGTCAGGTTAAACACCTGAAGAGACCTTGTCTTGTGAGCAGGTTAAAAAAAAAGAAAACAGAGGCCCTCGTTTGGGGTTGGGCTGTAGGGTTTTTTGCTTGTTCAGAGGAGGTTTTCTGTTTTGGTTTTAAATTAAATCAGTCTGATCGCCTGACTTGAACAGAAATGGGACCCCAGTGACTTGCTCAGTCACAAAAATAGCCTGTATGAAGGCTAAGAGTCAGGGACACAAATAGCAGACCGACAATTCACAAATTCCTACACTTCACAGAAATCCATCTACTTGAGAGTCTGAGCTATTATGCCACGTGTTTTTCTCATTTGGAGTTTTAACTCCCTGTAGACTTACTCATTTACAGGCTTTGTACGTCACTGCATCTCTGTGTTTTGCATCTTGAGTCTTCATGCTGTAGTGTCTGAGTAAAGAATGACTTCCCACACAAGTGTTAGATGGTTCTTCATGGTTCAAAGAACAGAAATTCTTAGCAATTGGGAAAAACAGAACATCTGTCAAAGGATGAAAAATGCAACTCAGTTTGGCTAGCTTCAGCCTCTGTAAAGCTCGACAAAAGAACTTGGCAGGTTTATATTTTAAAACATCTAATTGTCATTCAAGCTATTTACAGAAGACATTTCTTCACCAGTGTTATGATAATCAACTTAACTAGAAAAAGTAGCATATAAAGCAACATGCACAGCCATAACATGGAGAGGCCATGCCAAAACTTGCTCCGCTACCCTACTGGAAGAAGACATGTCCTAATTACAAAAAAAAGGCCAAAAAGATAACACAGCTGGCTCAGAGACCATATTCCTTTCTAATGAGCAGCAAAGCAGTTCAGAGCACTGCTACAAAACAAATCTGATGGCCTAAAACCTCACCTGGGTAAACCAGTATAGTTGATGATCTGGCGTTAGGTATTTAGTCTCTCTTTCAACACACAGTTACTTCTTTTCCTGGAAGACAGTGATTATTACTGCAAACGGGGGTTTTGTGGTTAGTCGTAGCTAATTTATGCTCTCCATTTTCATTCCCTCCTTAGGTCTGGATTGCCTCCCATGGGAACGGTAATGGTCATTTAGCTTTACAACTCCTCTTGGCATCTCTCTCCTGAATTGCTACTACTGTCAGACTTTTGAGCTCTTTACCAAAGTCAAGTGAAATCCATTTCCTCATTTGAAACAGAACATTTAATTGGATAAATAATTGCATGTTGTCCCTGTAGCTTAGCTAGCAAGAAAATAAGAAACAACCATTTCCCTGGGTAAGGAGAAACCTGTGCTATTCTAATCTATCCCTTTCTTCTGGCTGTTGGGACTGGGGTCCTGCTTTGAAGAAACAACAGTAGCTTCCTCTATGCATTTTGATAAGCATCTACTACCAGGCTGTAATTTAACTGGATTATATAAAGATACATTAAAAGCTGTAAGCAAGCACTGAGCCACTATGAACTGATATGATGTAAAAATTTGTTGAGGGAAGAAATACGGCTTCTTTCTTTGGTTATAAGTTATGAGGAAAAAGACAATGGCTGTTGTAAAAGGTATAGGCAATGCAGTTCAAATGCTTTGGTGCCAACTATAGACATGGCCAGGACTGTTTAATACAGATTAAGATCTAATGAGGCCCTCTGAGGATAAAAAGCAACAAAGGACATCCAGATTTCATATGGAAAACAAAGCCAGAAAGAATTTGTTTTTAAAAGAAATCCTCAAATCTCATGACAGCAATTGCAGCTGATTCTTGTTTCCTATACCGTGCACAACACAACTTCCAAGAGAAGGGCATCTACGTTAACAACTAGATACAGCAAAAATGCTCCGGGTTGGTGAAAACCTGTTACATACCTTATGCCATAAGAAGACAAGAATGACCAGACTGGATGAAGAGAAAGATAAAGCCCAGCAGCCTTCCTCTGGCAGCAGACAAGAAGACGTTCTTATGGAAAGGCTGGAAGAACAGTACAAGGATGACAGGACATGGCCCCTGACGTCCCGGATGTTCTGGCAATCTTCCAGTTAGGGACTTCTTGAGTCAAAGGCTGCTTTCTCATCACTTTGCTCAAGCTTCCCTCCATCAGTTGCTCACATGATCCACTTACTATTCTGCCATCCAAGATACCTCACTGCCTGCATATTTACCTACCTTCCAAGGTCAATTTAAATGATACATTATGTCTCACAGTTAGTAATTCAGCATTTTTATATTAATTCCTTTTGAATAGCACCTTCTCTTAGTGATTTGTTGCTTTTCATTACATAATGTAGCTTCTTCACTACGGCACTGTCTTCTTCAACCACTTCTTTTATTCTCAGTCACACACTTGTTAACAGAATCTCAGGGAGGCATCCTGATGCTGAAGTGTTTGAAAAAGTTCCCAATTTGTGCACCTTTAACAAGCTTTTATTCAAGACATTTTTTGCTTATGAACCAAGTTTTTCAGTTATTTTACCAGCTTGTACATTAATTTTCTTTTTTTTCTCCCACCAAATAATTACTGCATTTGCAAGAACTAAATTTTGGGTTTCCTTTTAATGGCTTTTATTTCTTAATAATTATTCCCACCAGTTTTTTGTGTTTTGATTTTCTTTTAAAAAGAATAAAGACAATAATAATGAATTATCACTTGTCTTTAACTTCCAAGAAGATATCGTTAAACAAGTCCCACACAACTTAAGTATTTTGTCCCTCCAGCTGTTTCTTGTTAAGCCTTCATCATTTTTAAGCAGTTTCTCTTTTAGAAGTTAAACACACCCATTGCAGATTCATACTAGATCTACAGGATTACAAATCAGAGCTGCAACTCTAGCACAAGTTAATAGTTACAAATTATTGCTTGTAATTACAACAGATCTTAGAATCGTAGTCTTAGATCCAGTACCTTATTATATTCAGCACAGCACTAACACAACATAAAGATATTTTTCACTCATGCAGAAGGACCTCTGACAGTCACACTGTGAAAAAGAAGTGATAATAAAGACTGAGAAACACAACGTTGTTTCCCTATTTTTTCCCCCCCAAATAATGAAATACGATGCATCATTAGGAGAAGCACAGTTTCCTCTTCCTATTTGTTTTGCGAAGCTTAACACAGCAGAAAGATTGGGGAGGGACAATACTACATGTTTAATAACTGTTTGTACAAACATCTAAATATACAAATAAACTTCCTTGTCAGAATAGGACCACAGGTGAAAGAAGTATTCACTGACAGCTATCGTAATAATAGCTGAGTTGGCTAAGGGAACTTAGCTAGAGGAAAGTGCAAACGAGATAGAGCAATCACAAGGTAGTTATACTTTGGCAGCTGGTATATTATGCCATGCTGTGTAGCACGCAAGGGGAAAAAAAAAATAACAACACATCAGTGATGCTGCAAGGAGCAGTTTTATTCCATTCACATCTCCCTGCTCATTTAAGATGCTTAAGAACACGGCCATTGACTAAGTGAAGCTACTACACCAACTTAAATTGCCATGGTAAAACAGGGACTACACATAAGACATCAACTCCAGGCATCTGTGGGCAGAATTCACTACGATTATTCATGAATCACGTTTGGAAGTCTCTTCTTCCAAGACATTAAATTTTCCCTTTCCTGAAGAAACAGCAGATGTGAAACCTATGCACTCACCCCAGAGAGGTCTTTTTGCCGCCCGTGCCCTCTGTGAGGCAGGCTGCTGGCGTCCACTGGTTTTCTTCTATATACTGCTTTGCACTACACCACCACCCCAGCTAACTCGCCAGCCCTCTGCGAGCACTCTGTCAGAAGTGCTTCTTCATATGGCAATTCTGCTAAAGAACGGGTGTATTAAAAAAATACACCTTATGAAAAAGACTTTTCCCCACCCACTGATGCAAGACTCAGCCCTATTTGTACTAAATTGTATTTTTTTTTTTTAGTTCCATACTGGTAACACCTGAACTGTCGGTCTCCAATGCAGTCAGAGGAAGGGGCACACACAACATTACCTCCGGATGGAGACCGAAGGAACACCACCATGTTTTGGCCTCCTCAATTCTGGCTGAAGCACATTCTGAACAAGGATGTTTCCTGGCACGCAGGGACAGCCACTGCGGCCCCTTCACACTGCCTAACCTCCCCTGCCTCCTCTCCGAGGCCTCCCACACCCGGGAGCAGCAGCACCCCGCGTGAGGGCGAGGGAGCGTTGCATTCCCTCCTCCCCCACATGGCTGCCCAAAGACAGATCCAGACTGGCTTCATGCAGCCCCCTCATGCACCAAAGCGCCGCAAGAACCAGGCGTGCGATGTCTGCAAGGCGCTTCCTCAACCCTCTGGCCTTCATATAAATTTCTCACCTGCTCTTTCCAGCCCCCAACTTACTGTTATTCCAAAAGCTACAGCCCAGTAGTGTGTTCATGCCCTGAGCAGGAAAGGGCTCCATGCCGTGCAACGATGAACAAAGGAGCAGTGAAGGACAGTCACAGCTTATATTCACAAAGTAGCCTTATTCAAGCTCTTTTTCTTCATTTAACTGCCTGCAAGTGGGCACAGTTGTGAGGGGGTCAGAGCAGTCGCAGTACTGAGATTATCGTAGAGCCAACAGCACTGAGCTGCATTTTAACCTAAAAGCATGCAAGTCTGCAACTTCCATATGCGATGATTATTTACATTTCAAGACACAGTCCCTTGAAGTCCGTGACAGTACGGACAGCACAACGAAAACAACTGCCTTTTAAAGCCAGTTACTAGATTGTCTGGGGCAAACCATGGTATACTCAACCTAGAAAGACTGACAGTTTCTGGCTTATCAAAATACATTATTACCAGAGAGTCAGAATTCTAGACAGAACTGCAGACATAATTTTCTTTCACTTAAAGGACCTGAGGGAATAAAAAAAAATTAGCAGAAATTCAGGAAATTATGTGCCAGGCTTGTTTGTTTTCAATTTAAGATGATGTTTCTGACTACAACATTCACAGATAGCAATATTCCTCTGACAATCTTGCAAACACAAATTTGATCCATTGTAGAATGAAAAAATGATTTGCAACGAATAGATTGCCAACATTATGCAAATCATAAACAATAATTATGCAACTTTCAAAACATTAAAGACACTGGAAATATTTGCATGGGTGCACTACAATATCATGTCTGTCATTCAACACTGATAGAAATACAGCCCAAAAGAAAATTCTATTAGTTCAGCTGTCCCCCATGCCCACCCCAAAGTAACAGGCATCTGATCAGGGACTATCTAAACAAAATTTTTGAGATGGGAACAATTGTTTGGGATTTGTTGTTAAACTACCTGGCATTCAGAAATATACAGCCAAGGATTTTTTCTGTCAATTCCCACCCTACTCCCTTAAAGAAAAACATACTGCAGCTAATTGAGATCAACTAAAACAATGTAATGAACAAACTGTGATAATTTTTTCTCCAATAATTTCTGTAATTCAAAAACGTGAACTGTTTGCTAGCTTTCATTCTAGGAACTGATCCAAAATTACATATTGAGAGGCAAAATCCTAACCAAGAATTTAGTTTTGGATCCAAATGAAGTTCCAGTTGAAATTATACTATTGTGGGCATGTTGGGAAAAAGAGGGTGGGGTGAAATGTTTTGTTTGGTGATAAAACTCTCCAAATTAAATGTAGTTGATCTGAAGTAATTAGAAGTAATTAGTCATAGTATACTTTCTGGCAGACACATTTTTCTCAAGTGGTACACACTAGCTGAAGTTTAATGGACTTCAGTGACAGTGAAATACTACCTACGATGTCAGTCCAGCTCCCTAAGTACCCACCAAGGAGATTTATAGTAATACAAATTATTTATATTCCTCTTGCTAACACAGAAGCATGTTAATTCTTAACAGAGGAGAGGAGTTTCTGCAAAAAGAAAATAAATTACTTCACAATTGGTTTTTTGCCAAAAACAAACACGCTTTGTCCCCCACTACCTAACCCACTATTTGCTTGATCTGATCTAGTCATAAAGACAGAGGACCTGACCAGATTTTGATTTATCTATTTAATAAACTCAAACTTGGAAAAAATTTGGGGGAAGAGAAAATGAGGGTAAAAACCACAGGTACCAAAAATGACGAAAAACATTTGCTTAAACTATTAAGTTCCGTTAAGCTCCAGAGCTATGGCCGTGTTAGCAACGTTGCAAAAGAACATAAAGAATTTTTTCTTCACAGCAACTTTCCTTGTGTTTACATTTTTTAGAGTTTGTTATACAGGATATAACAGAGCTATAAGAAGTTATTCAGCAAAGTAAGGACAAAGGACAACTGATGAACTTCAGAAAGCTCTCCTAAGCAGCTGGAGAAGGAGGAGGAAGATGTAATACACTGTAGATTAATGAAAATTGATAAAGCACGGCATAATGAATGGGGAAAGGCAGCAGAGAAACAATCCCAATTGTGTATTGAAACGATGGGCTCTGACCTATACCTGCTACTGTGCAGACATAGGAACCTGAGCTGCCATTCTCATGAAAAAAGAAAAATTTGGAACTATGTAACAAGCCCATCTTAACAGCTGTCCAAAAAGGCTGTGTCAAGTGTTCAGAATTACCAAGAACACACTATGTCACTAAGTAAACCACCTCAAACACTGTGCTCAGTATTTGACTGTTCATTGTCTCCTCCAAGACAATAGCTTCAGGAAGTAGCAAAGGAAGCTGATAAAAAGCTAGCGAAAAACAAAAGATGATACATCTACATCCATTTTTAAGTGTTATAATTTGTAGTGAAGATTCATCCTTGTAGCACCAAGTGAGTCGGGGGCACCAAGAAGTATGTGAAAGTCTAATCCATCAATAGGCTGTCAATAAAGAAAACATACCCATATCAAGAAATCTCATCCGAGTTGAAAACAGAAGTAAGGATGAACAACAGGGAGATGTCCTACTGCCCCGTTCTTACTCTTCCCTAGAAATTTACTTAGTTATTGTTGACAGTGGATGCTGGATAAAACAGACATCCACAATCTTCATTCCTGTGATTTTCACCAGATTTGGTCCATAACTGTTCTAGATAAGGAAACGGAGTTAACATTACATCCAAATAAACAGATATTAAAGTTTGGACTGAGCATTTAGAATCATCTTTGTATATACACATTTAAAAATGGAAGAGTAGAACTTGAATAAAAGCAAACTTCAAATGCAAAACAGTGTCTGCATGAGCCTTTACTGCAAGTTAAAACTACAATGGATTTAGATCTAGTTTTGGGACTTCCATGCATCGACAAGCCTAAGCAGCTTATTAGGGACTTGCTGTTTGCCATGAGAATTGGAACGCACAATGGACGTGTTTAAACACAGGCAATGCTTAGCCAAGACAACCAGTGTTTTTTTATTACTACTTATTTACTTATTTATTTTTAAAGCCTGCAGTTTCAGATGAGTATTTCTCCAGAGCACGCCCTGGAGCCAGTGTATCCCAGCATAAGTTACTAAATACTTAAATTCTGTTGTAATTTACAAATAGGTTGGGAAAGTCCACTGTTAAGCACCAGTTTCTGGAAAAACCCAATGTATTTCACCATGGCTTGGTAATACCCAACACATACAACAGCACAAGCAGCCTTCTCAGCACACAGCACGGATCTTAAATGAAGAACTTTAGCTGCAGTGTTAACTGTTGTGCAGTGACAGCGCTACACACATGTATATAGATTTACATATGTGCATGTGTCTAATATAGATGCATACATAACTGCGCCCTGATGCTGACACTGTGCAGGGACTGCAGCTGCTCCTCTCTGACCGACAAAGAGAATTGAAGAGGCAGGACCTGATCTTCAGGCTGCTGGTTTTCAGCTGGTGCCAGAAGCCAGGCTCACGTACCACTAGCCCAAGCGGTAGACATGGACTATTTGGGTCTGTTGTTTACATCACCATTGCTGTTCATCACCTAACATCCTGCCAGTGTTTGTCTGCTCAGAACAGGAGCAAGACAAGCTTTTCTTGGTAACTTTCTTTTTTTGAACAGCTAGAAAATAAGGCATGCAATTAGCAAGATTCACCCCTATTAATGTCACATTATATGCATCACTGACTGGGTATGTAGGAAAGCTTCAGTTCTTCCCCTCTCTTCTGCTCATCATTAATGATTACATACAAAGCATGTGCTGTGATGGGCAGCAGGTACAGCACGTTGTTAACATGACAACCAGTGCAAACAATTCCATTTACTTCCAAGCCAGACCCAACTTTCTGCATCATGAAAACAGGTTAAAGGAGAATAAGAAAAAAAAAAATTTCTATGAACAGCAGAACTATGAAAACCTCGTTTCCCCACAGATTTGCTTCTTGCATGTGCTCCCTTTCCTCGCTTAATTTTCTCCAATCTCTCCTGAATCCTCCAGCACTCCACATTATCAGCTGGGCCTGGGGTAATGCTGCACCCTGCTCACTAACAACTTTTAGTTGTTCTGAGCCCCTGGTCAACCTGCATGTGTTCATCCATCATTTCACTTATCAAAAGTTCCCACCTTTAACTGCAAAATTCGTAAGAACTTAATGGCTTTGATATCTCCACTCCTCTTTCAGATTGGGCTGATTTGGCCAACAACTTTCAAAGATATGAGAGGAAGCAAAAAACAGACCATCTTACAAACGTCATGTTATTAAGAATCAAGGTGAAATAGATGTTATGTATTTTTTACCTCTGGGTTCTGAACCTTTAGACTGAAGTCACAATCCCACAGTTTTCCCTCAGTAAACAAGAAACTTTTTATAAAAAAAACACCACACTCATGAAATAATGAATGAAAAATTTCAGAAAAAAAGAACTCACACACACACACATACTTAGAAGATTAATTAAAAAGACTTACTGGAAACTGGAAATATGATTGACAGCTCCATATACTAACTATATTCCTAAGTAATTAGCAAATAAGTAGGTACAGATTTCCACAAGAGAATAAGTATTAGAACTATATAAAAGAAGAGTCTGTCTTTCATATTCTCAAAAAAGAGTTATCTTAAAGGAGCCAGACATTCTAATACAGGGTACTCCATTCAAATCAGTTCATACTGATTAATCCTTATTTTAACCTACCCCATCAATGTCTGTTCCACTGAAACGTAACAACTACACTACAAAAAACTCCAGCCATACCCAGCTTCTGGGCTAACAACTTCGTATTGGTTAAAGGTGACAAGGCCAAGAGCAGAAGCCACAGACACAGCCGGATTCTCATGTATTGAGATCACTGATGAGATTTGTTTGACCTGTCAATTAGAGTATTTTTGCAGACAAAAGACTGGGGGAAGGGAGCTGGCAGATGCATAGTTGAAGTTCAAACACAAAGAAAAGGGATGGATGTTAAAGTACTACAGCAGATACTAGTCAAAGTTTGAATGATGAATCTGTTGGGGGAAAAAACCCACCACAACAAACAACAAAACACACCCTATGTCTGGATTATCTTCCAAACAAACCCCCAAAATGAAAACCACACAACTCAACCACAACACTAGTTAAGCAAGGAGAATATCCAGGTATTTATTATTATATGAAGAAAACAGGCAAACCAAGCACAACATAGAACAGATGCACAGGGAACACTATTTACTTTCAGTGTAAATTTTTATACTTCCAGCATTTTTCACACTACTGCCTAAGAGGAGAAACATACAACAGATATATAACAGTTACTTAGCAAGTCTTTCCTTCTTTACACAAGCCAAATCACAACATTTAGACTTTGGAAGCTCCATTATACCCAACCATGGAGTGATTCTCATCCCCAAAGGAAAGGTTGGCAGCTTGCTTTCATGCCTGGCATTCTCTAAACACCTTACTCCTACATTTTGGTTCCAGCAGATCATCATTAGCTGGACAAACCAAAAGAAGCTGCTGTGGAGATATCACTGACATCTAAAGAAGACGACAGGATTGGCAGATAGGGCCATCTGCCATGCTTCCAACCACAAGTAGGACCCACCAAATACTATATGGCAAGGGAATGGCAAAGAAGGAAGAGACTTTCCTAGAGGAAGCAAGGAAAGATGAGTGAAGGGGAAGAGACCCCTGAAGAAGAACTTGTGTCTCCCAGTACCCTTGTTCCCAGAATGGAATTCATTTATTTGAGGTAGCACTACAAGAATACACTCCAATTCACCTCTTAAAATAACAGCCACCAAAACAGCATGTGTGTCCAAATGTGTTCCAGGGCTGTTCAATTCCATGTCATGGACCACTGCCGAATCCAGTTTCAGGTGGTCACAAGTGCAACTGAAGAAAAGGTTACATCCTCTCTTTCCTTAAGTGTATTTCTGCACTGCCACATACAATAATTGAAAACCACTTCCACTTGAAGGGAACCAATTTTGTTGGTCACAGGTATACCACAAGGGAATAGAAAGACATTGTTATTTTTATGGGCTATTATGAATAAATTGTGTAGCTTTTAGAGAACAGAACAGTAGCTTTGCAGAGCTCTGGTAACTACCTTTAACAACAAATTAACAAATTGTTAATAACCTACCAACCTCACAAATTGGGAGCTGCAGAGGCAGATAAAAATCCCTATTATAAGCTTAGTTATGCATTTTATTCTTCTATTACTTTAGAACAAAGTATTATAAAACTGTTTTAAAGCAAAGATTCCTTTATCTCTAAACATCATCTAAGGAAAACACTGAGAAAGTCCAACATCCTGATGCAGACTTTCCATAACCATAGGAGAGGAAAATCTAAACTGCAGTATTAGACCACTTTCACAGGGCATGCTACCACTGAAGTACTGGTACAGTACCTGAACAGAACTGTTCAACCTGGAACAGATCATAAGATGAGGTGTGGAGGCACGGGTTCCCTGCTTATTGCAGGTTGGACCAGCTGACCTTTAAAGGTCCCTTCCAATCCAAAGATTCTACGATAACATGTGGGTCAGCATGGAACAGACATCTCAGCTATCTGGAAAAGCTTCTTGTCGTCTAGCAGGAGAACAGACATCATGCTGAATTCCCCAAAATTGAAGCAAGTCTGCAATAGATAAAATGCCATTGGTGGATTTTACGCTACGTTGAGTGAACCAGATGAAGAATGGAGGTGACACTGCATAAGTACCAGTGCTCATTCTTAGGCTTCATATTAATGGTGATACCCTGCATCAGGGAGAATGGTTACTTTGGAGCAGAACTTAGCCACCATTGTACTTTTTGCTGACAAACTTGCCACCTGCATCAGGACAGACACAGATCTGCCCAGAAAGGTCCCACTTGCAGCATGTCCCACCAGGTGCCATATAAAGAGAAATAGTCATACAGCCACCAACTGAACGTTCAGAATGAGGTGTGGGAAACCTTTCAAAAGTCCTGGGCACAGGCAGCAGGCTTGACCCAGTCTTCTACAGATCGCCAGGGTACAGAGCGGCTGGCAGGTTTGGTGTGTATGTCTGCCACTGCTCACAAACAGCAGTGTTCCGCAGCGGCTGGATTTGGGGAGGGGGAATAAATAAACAAACAGCACTTCATGACTTTCATGACTGTGTACTGCGTTGCTGTTGCCTGGGTAGCAAAGGATGACAGCACTTCTTGTAAATGCTGGTGCCTGTCAGGACAGAGGCAACTCTCTGACCAGCTGGAGACAGCCAAGGCACCATCCGTCCACAGTGCTACGCAAGGCCCAGTACGCCAGGTACCTGTGTACAGATCGTTCTCGATTTCCATACTAATGTTTTTCCATTCTTCTGCCATTTCCCTGCTAATGTTGGTATAGCCTTTGAAGATAAAAGTATTACCAGAAGCAACCGTCCATTGACAGCTCTACACTGTAAACAAGTGTCAAAGAAACAAAGCCTTAATGATGCTCTGTCATCTAAAAATACTATAAACAATGTCCGTGTTAGTGATGAATAAAGGAGGGCCTTGTTCCTAATGAAGAGGATAGACTATCAAAGAAAAATTCACTTCCCAGCTCTATAGGACCCTGCATAAGCCTACGGTATTCATTCAACTTCACAGGGCTCCCTCCCAGCCCTGCTGAGGGGACAGGCTGACATCACTGCTGCGACACACGGGATCTTAAGACTAACACACAACTAAGAATTAGGGCACTGGTATTTGGAAAAGTTCATTTTAACCTTCTGCAGAAAGGCACTGTGGAAACATAAAGCATTATTAAAAGTGTGCCCTAAATTAGCCTTCCAAGAAAAATCCAAATATTATTTCCACTGAAAGAGACAAAAAACAACACTATTTTCTCTCTTTACTTCCCCTTGGAATTTAGCTAAGAAATTTCATGTCTGCTTTCTTCCCAAGTGCCACAGTTTGACACATTTCTGGTGTTCCAGTAGTGACTTCCTCTCTGGGGTTTCCTCCTCCAACGGTGACCCAAAATAAACAGCAAGGTCTGCCTCACTCTTCCCATGTTAATGCAGTCTCATGCATTATTCTACAAGATCCAGTGGGGCAAAAGGCTTAACTAGACAACTGACCCAGAGAACAAGAGACAGAGCTTACAACATCATGTTTTTCAACATATTAAGAAGGTCATGACCTATTTAGCATGAAAGGGAAACAAGGACATCATAAGGTGTTAGAAAAAAATGGATTTGGAAATTTCAACTTAGTTCTTCCAGACCTCTGTTAGTTTGTCCTCTACCCTCTTGTCCAGTTCTCCACAAATCCTTTTATGAACTTAGTCATTTGTTTCCAAATATATTTCTGAAATTAGAGACATATTTCTATTTTAAAAAAGAACAATGTAATTCAATGACTGTCCCGCCAATTCTTGTATCTCAAATCTGTCACTCTGTTACTCCCCTTACAGGCCATTTTGGGAACATATAAATACATAGAAAAATGAAATTTGTAAGACAACAGCATACTTTTTTCAAAACAACTAACCAAATGATGCAATTCCTAAGTATGTCAACATCGTAGCTGAAAAAGCAACATACTGTCAACCCGGAAAAGCACTGATGGCAAAAAGCTGTTTCTCATATTTTGAAAGTGTCATATTTCTTTTTCAATCATTTGTCAATATGATTTAGTCAGACAGATGCCCCCCTGAAAACCACATCTTCTCAGCACCATCCACTTGATTTATGCAGAAGAAATTTGATTCTGAAGAGTGTCATAAATAAAACAAATAGTGAGAGTTACATGTTTGCTACATGAGCAATGCCCACCTATGCCAAAGGAAGCACTAATGTATTTCAAAGTGAAAACACAGGGGAGATGAAAATCCATTTCTAGGTTTTCTATACTTTCAGTGCTGCGTCTGAGAGATCTTTATGACAGAACAAATCCACACCACACATCTTTGGTTTGTTCTTATACACCGCTATTATGCTGGAAATCTAGGAACTTTCAAATATTAACCAAATAGACTTCACATGAGCGGAAGTCATTCCAGAAAGAGGACTGAAACTAAGATTCCCTTCCCACAGGCATTATTAGGATTTTATTTTGCCCCACTTCACGCCAATTTTTTTTTTTTTTTTTCCCAGATGTGAGGGTGGGCAGTGTTGCAAAAGATGACATTCTTAAGCAATTCATTTGGACAAAACTACAAGATAACATTTCAACCATTTTCCACTAAAAATGTCAACAAAAGGAATATTCCAATAAAACATATTTATTTAATCAAATCAGTATTTGCCAGCATTATAAATTTTTTTACCAGCTCCTATCATTAAGGAAGACAAAAATTAGCAGTTTAGGGATCACAAACTTTGCTGTCACTTATCACCACAGTAAAATGGTGCCTCATTTAGCTTATTAAAAAAGAGGCACAGTATGTCTACCATTTTACAACGTACCCAAGCTGTCAAACCAAAACGGCATCAGGAAAGGAACATCACTAATACTCCTGTTGCCCATATTTGAAGGCTAAGATACTGGTTCTTACCAGCTCTCGGGTTATTAGGCTTGAGCACATCAGCACTCTGCTGGATCACGGTGGTTAGCTGAGGAGCTACGTTCTATGTGGATCCATTTTCCAAAGCACACACTCAGAGTGCGGTCCTGACCCAGGCTGTCACAGGTGAGCACCCATGCAGCAGCTACCGCTGCCAAAGCATTTTATGGGAAGGTGGCACCTTTCAATTGCACTGTTGCTATCTTCCTCTTCTTCCCACCTCAGGCCCAAGGATCCTTATCAACTTGTCCTATGCAGTTTATTATTTCATAAAACTCTTTTATCAAGTAGTTTAGAATTAATCTCCTACAGTAAGTTTACAATTTCTCCTTATGGGATATGTTTTTAGTATCTCATATAATTTGCTCTACTTCCATGGAGTTTACCTATTCTCAGTTCTCCTTCCCTCCCTCATAAGAATAAACAGAAAAAATCTTTACAATGGAGAAACACAACGCAACCCAGGAATAAAATTTTTAAAAAAAAAAAAAAATTGCAGAAATAGACATGGTGCTGAAGAGCAAAAAACTGAGGATCTCCAGGACAAAAATAATTTACCACTAGCTCAGGAAGCAGCAGACCACCACAGACAGTTTTAGAAATGTCAGGTTTTTATCCTGAGAACCAGACTGCATTTCTCAATGCTGGTAAAACTATTAATTAATTAATTAATTAATGTTTTCATATGACACTGGATCTTTTGGAAAACTTTCAGGGGAAAGGGAAGCTAAACCACCCTTCCCCAGCTTATGGCACTCAGAGGAATTAAGAGATTTAAACCCAACTCTTACTGCAGTTTCTTCAGAGCAGTGACCTCTGGACTTCAAAAATCACTGCATCAAAACCATCATGTTTTTCCCCCAAGGTTGCTTTCAAGCTGAGTTAATTCATGACTCTATATTTTCAATGTTTCAGTTTGGGGAGGGGTAGGGGCATGACAGTATTTTTTCTGATACAGTGTTTTGTCAAAAAGAAAGAATGCCCAAGCCTGTATTTAGCAAGCATTGTTTCACAAACCTCCAAATCAAAGTAAGCCTCAAGAAGTTTGTAACCCAAATGAAAGGATCACTTCGAAGGATATTAACAAGCTGAATTTAAAATGTAATTTCAGGGGGGTTTTTGTAATACTTGTTGCAGACTAAATACTGCAGAAGGCAGAATGAAGACCTAGCACCTCATTTTCAAGTTCTCATGCTAATGAGAGACATTCTGGTGAAGCACAAGACAAACCAACCAAAGGAACTATTTGTATCACCGTATCTCCTTCTCCTTACTGGCCCTGTAAGAATGCAACGTGTTTCAGGGAAGTTTTCATAAATTGGTCCCCACTAGAAAAACTACTTAGAAAATCCCTGATCTTCATGCCTGTGGGACTGAAGCTTCTAACCCCAAGCAATGATCTGTTTCTCCAGGCAACATGCCAAAACTGTTATCAGCACTTGTGTAAGATTCCAAAGTTTCCCATTTCATCTACATCAGAGCGGTCTTCATGTTACTTCTCTTACATTGCCAGGACACTTCTGCAACCCACTGATTTTCCAAAGCTTCTGAAAGCTTCATACTTCTCAAGAGCAAGGAACATACTTCCGATATTGACAGGCTGGCAGTGAAAGTATGTACTTTACAGACACCCACTTTGGTGTTGATCTCAGGCTCAAGACTGAAACAGCAGCCTGTTGCAGGCTGAGATGCGTTGGCCAAAAGGCATCAGTGCTCTGCTCTATGCACTTTCAAATCATTTGCCACTCAAGGATCAAAGTTCTAGAGCACACACACGTTGTACGCACTTCATCACCTCTGCCTGCACACTCCACAAACTCTTTGTGTTTTGGCTCTCACAGATTGTATGTGCCATTTTACACAGCTCCCTGCAGCATCTCCTTCACATTCAGGCAGTTTGTCTCTTCCCCTCCCTGACAAGATAGGTTTCTAGTTCTAGAGGATAAGGTGGAACCTAAGCTATGGTACTGTTGAAAAAAAAAAGCACAGCAAAAGTAAGATTTCCACCTCCTTGTCTCAATTTGAACCACAGGCTATTGACAAATGTAAAACTTCAAGCTCCAGCCTTAAAACTGCTCTTTGGAATGAGGGATGCCTAGAGGTCATTCACATTTGAATTTAAAGCTCTGTCTAAAGTTGCATCTACCTTACTATTTATTTCTGAAGTTGCAGTGCATTTTTGAAACAAATCTCCCAATTTTCCCAGCCTACCATCACTTGGTTTGATTTGCAGAACAGTTTCAGTGCACCCGAGCAACATTCCTTTTAGAGGAAACTAAAACAGAAGCTCACATCCAGATGCATAGCTAAGGCACTGCAACAACTAATGGAATCATCGAATCACAGAATCATTTAGGCTGGAAAAGACCTTTAAGATCATTGAGTCCAATTGTTAACCTAACACTGCCAAGTCCACCACTAAACCATGTCCCTAAGCACCACATCTACACCTCTTTTAAATACCTCCAGGGATGGTGACTCAATCACTTTCCTGAGCTGCCTGTGCCCATGCTTGACAACACTTCCAGTGATGAAATTTTTCCTAATACCCAATCTAAACCTCCCCTGGTGCAACTTGAGGCCATTTCCTTCCATCCTATCACTTGTTACTCAAAAGCAAGCAAAGCAGTGACTGGATATTTAGATGGCTTCAAGCCAGATGAATGATAGAGATGTGCAGTCCTGACAACCAGAAAAATAACAACACACTAGTGAAAAGTAAACTCCAAAGGGCCTCAGCATCAACTTTTGACCTTCTCATGCTCTCTTGCAAAAATCCAAATTATATCCACAGTAGTAAAAAGCTTCTTTCAGAGCATTTTGTGAATAGGGTGTAAGATTGGCTCATCCAATTTCTTACCAGATATACTTAGATACCAATGATCTAGCTTAGTTCTAATAACACCAAAATTAGCCCAGAACCCCAGTAAAGGTCACATCACTTACCAGGCCATTGCAAGTGCTGATCGCTGCTGTCCCACTCCCGGAACCCGGCTGCAACACTGTGCCAATGAAGTGGCAAGGAACTTCCAAGCGAGTTGCAATCTTCGCACTAGTGTGGTTGCCACGTCTCCTTTCTACTACATAGTTATGGGAAAGAAATCCCACGTCGACAGTCAAATTAAAAAACAGATCCTTCTCCTCATGGTTAATTTTGTAATATACCACATTTTCCTTTTTGCTGAGATCTCTCTTCCTCCTCATGTTTGAGACATGATGGTGTAAATTAAAAGAAAGAAAATGCCCACTTGCATCTACTCTTGCTGGATCAACCACGTGGTATTCTGGCAATGTCTTGATAAATTGCTCTGAGAGGAAGGGAAAAAAAAAGAAGCAAAACTAGGGTGAGTGCTAGCCTGTTCAGATCTCACATGATTTAAAGGGAAACTCAAAACTGACAGCAATTCACCACCTACCAACACAAAGGGAGGCCGTGCACAGACCATCATGCAATACAACCCCATTTGGGGCTTTATACTCATTGTAACACCCAATTTAGAAGCTAAACATTCTTCTTTTCAAATATTTTGTCACCATTTACATGAAGGATTGACTGTCACACACACCACCCTTCCCAATCCTACAAGAGCTAGGAATCCTCTCTGTCCTAGGTCCCCAGCACATGATCAAGGAGATCACCCTCACACATCCAGAAAGCTTACCACCTGAAGTAGGAGACAGAGCCTTACAAATACACATGGGTGAAGAGAACACTACTAATGGGCTTAATAGGCTGTAGCAATAGCGTGTCAGTAGCATCAGCTTTAGCAGATGTTGCAGCAGAGGAGGGAATTTTAGAGAAGGGTTTGAAGGGGAATGAAGTAACCATGCCCTTTTTTATAACGGGTTCCAACCATGGTAAAATTGGACACCTTAGCACTTGTCAGGATCTCACAGGGGAAGAAAGCGTTACTGGCATTCCTGTCTCCTGCTATGATACAGAACAAACAACACCTGTTCATATTTTTTTTTTTAATTAATGTAAAACTCAAAAGCCCCAAGCAAATAACATAAATCCATGTAAAATACTAGTCCCTCAGAACTCATACCCTAAGGGCCAGATCTTCTGCTGGCATACTTGACTTTAGCCCAAGAAATCACAGTCTGAACACACTTCATCGAAAAGAAATTGTGAGGATACATGTCACTCTAGTTCCTCTTTCCCCAGGGCTGTTCTTCATTCCCCAAGTCCCAGACACTTATACATGAAGTGATTACACCTCATTCATTAATTAAGCTGGTTAACAAAGCAATTAGCCTGCTCCAGGTACTTCCAGAACAATTTGCTTCTGCCTAGGACTGGCAGAAGTCCTTCTAGAGACAATTCTCTCCACTGCCTGCACCTTCAAAGCCACACAGGATAAATCATGCCCAGGCAGTCAGCTGTCTGGCTTCATCCCCTATGGGAAGGAACATACCTCCTTTGTCCTCATCAGCTGCAGTATGAGATGTGGCTGCTTGTGTTTCCTCAGGCCATGGACCCCTGAGACACATGCACTGAAATACTCCCAATTCAAGAAAACTCAAAACAACACACACAAAAGCCCCACTTCCCAGCACATAAACAAAACTATATAAGAAATCCGTCCTTGTCTCCGCAGCATCTTCATTTCAGAAGCAAGCTTAGTCTCACACACAAAAGATTTCTTTGTACACAAGACTTACCACCACCGCACAATGACTTTGTGCCTTTGCAGGACGAGCCACAGTAGTGGGCTTTTAGACCTCCACAGTGAGAGGTCTTGACAACACCGAGACTAACACCTACCACAAGTTCTGAGAGACATCTCCTGCCCTTGCTCATATGAGCACAGAGGAGACTGAGACATCGAGAACTCGGTCCGCACCTTCATGCCTGCAGTTTACACAGCCTGTAAATAGAATAAAAGGTGCCAGCTGCCTGACAATTTAGCAGCTGAAGTTACACCAAGGTTCCCCCTTCCTCACACTCCAGAGTGAAGCAAAGAAATGGGCAGGGGGAAGAGTGTCCAAAATATGGCTTACCTGTGTAAACTGAATTGCAAGATTTCTGGGAAGTCTCACATCCCATATTGTGCTAGCAAAGATAGGTTACCAAGACCAGGACCCCATTTCTCTAGTTTTCAGCACAACTCCTGAAATAATCAAATTAAATGCCTGAAGGAAAACTTCCTCATTTGCTGTCACTGTTCAATCTGCCTCTGCTTGATGTCTTGAGCTTAATTTGTTGTGGCTTAACTGTTAAGCTCCATGCAAGACAAAGACTTGCGGTTTTGGACTTCAAACTACTCAAGGAAGTTTTTTATTTCATGACTACAGTAATTAGTGTGTAGAGATTAAGGCAAATTAGACATCACCATCAGTAAAAGGGAAAATAATGCCTAAGCATCTGGTGTCAACAGGATTATCAAAGCAAAGAAGTCTTAACTTCTTCCACCCACTCCTTAAATACTCATTTCTGAACACTAGTCACTGGAGAGGGGATTTATGCTGCAATAATAATATACTGTAATATAACTGCAGAAATTAATTATTTAAAAGTTTCCAAAAGACCAGAGGGAGTAAGATTACAACACAACAAAGTTTAACAAGATGAGGCTAAAGATAAGTTCTGCAAGTAATCATTATCAGTTTTGTCTAGTCTGTTGGGTAGAAATTAGCAAAGGCAATCCTATCAATAACAGAACAATTTACTGAGTTCCACGTTAAGCCTAACATACTGCTTGACCTTGCTAGCTGGAGAAGAGCCTAAAACAAAGACAGGAGGCACAATTTTGGTGACACCTTTTTGCCCTTTTGGGAAAGAGTAACACTCAACTAGAAGGCAGAGGCAATAAATAGTAAAAATACATGCAATCCACATTGCACAAGAATAAGGGTTGTATTCTTCAACATCAACTGCTTCAATTTTCCTAAAGTAATAATTAATTCATACTAAAACACCACAGGTTCCCATAGAAACTTAGTGCCAGCCAAACATTAAACAGAGGGAATCCTTCCCAGTGCCTTGGAGCTGGCACATCACAGCATCCTTCTCCTTGACCACCTACAATACTCTCCACTCCAGGGAAGACCTGCCTGCCAAGTGGCTCTGCTCAGGATTTATAGGCCAGGAAAGGGAAAACTGCTTGGCTTCTGTAGCTCCAGAGAGTGCTCTAACTTTACACAACTGCAGCCTGATCATGCTGGCTTGCATCAGTGCCATGAACAAGACCAAGACATCACACTGAGCAGGACACGTTCAAGTTGGTACTTTTGCCTTGCAAACATGATGTTTGCACAGGCCCTCCTGGGCACATGGGATGAGCAAGGTTGAGGCCCTTCATGCTTGTTTGACAAGTCTAAGAATTTTTTAAGTTGTTGGAGAAACCTTCCCTGCAGGCCCTCCTAATTCTGCATCATTGAAAACATCTGACAGTATTCAAAACCACTGCTGTCTGTTCTGCTCCTCTGTGGATTCAAACTCACCACACATGGCAGAGAACTGCCTCTATTGAAAACGCCTGTACACAAAGGGAATAAACTAGGATAAGAAACTAGGATAAACTAGGAGAGAAATGTAAATGGTTCTGTCACATATGAAAGGAAAAACACAATTTCTTTTAGATGGATAACATGTTTTCTGACAAAATTCCTTTAAAATGTGACACATCATCATTTGCCATTGTTTCATCTTCATCTTTGTAGTGTGTCTACATCTGCCTCTCAGACTCTCTGGCTTCTTTTCAAACAATTCTTTGGGATAGGAAATAGTGCTGCTCATCTCTGGAGGAAGCATATCCCCAGCAAAGAAAGGCTCTGTACCCAGGAAACACCCTGAGCCCCAAAGCCCCGTGGCAGGGATCAGGGCTTCAACATAAGCAAGGGCACCCTTATCTGTCCCATCTGCCACACTCATCGTGGATGTGGAGGGAGCACAACACTTAACAGCCACTCCAGCTATACAAGTTTTAGTTATAGTTTTAGTTTTAGTTACACGTTTTTAGAGATACAAGTTTTAGTCGTTCACTTTTAGCACTGCATTCAATCTTCCTTTGCAAAAATTAGCCAAATTTTGAACTGTCCCTTTACACAAAGCTATTCGCAAAACTCTTGGAAAAGACTAAGTTTTTTATGCCTCGAAAGTTGAATTAATTCTACATTTATTTCCAAATGCCTGACAATTAAACAGCTACTACGTGCTAAAACAGCCATCCCATGCAGAGTCACAGAAATGCAATTATTGTTTGCATTTGCTTTAAATTAATCCATCTGGAACTAACTTCAGGGTAATTGTTCACTTTTTGGGCAGCTTGCTTAACCATTTTTCCTTTCTGTGATCGCTGAAGGGCACAGAGGATTTCCTCCTCTGTGTTCAAGCTCTCCCCCTGACAGCACCACTGCTGTCGACTACATCAGAAGGGTTTTCCGGAAGCAAAATTTCCTCCTACACTTTTGGGTCTTCTACCACGAGGCAGAGTCTTCCACCTAATCATCGTTTTACTCTCTTGGGAGCTGCTTCTCTGTTTTTCCTTAAACAGGCAACAGGATGAAATTCCTGAGTTGCATACACTTCCCAGAAGGGTGTGCAACCAGTACCAACCGGGGGACGGAAGCTAATACACCTGGGTGAGCAGCCTCCTCCAGCAGATGAAGTCTCGCTTTTAACTTTCCATCCTCACTGTAAGGTTTTATACACCGCTGGTAACACCGATCCTTCTGTACTTTGCGCTGCTGCAGTACAGAAGTGACCGTTTCTTTAAAAAGGTAACAACAATCAGGGCAACAAACTTTTGCAGTTTAGCGGTACAAAACGACTCTGGCATTTAGAGAGGTGCCTCTGCAGGAGGAAGATGAGCAAAAAGCAGGACTGAGCAATACCTTCACCCACACGGTGCAACCCCATGCTTTCCACAACGCAGCAGGGAGGCGCCGCCAGAGCTGCCCGCTCTCGCCGCACAGCTGCGCGAGCCGGGCGCGGCCAGCCGCAGGAGGCTCCCACCGAGCCAGGGACGGCGGGGGGCCGAAACAACGAGGCTCGCCGCCTCTCCTGCCCGAGAGCCGCCAAGAAGCAGCGACTCGACCGGCTGGAAGCGCGGCGGCGGCGAGGACCCGCTCTCCCCTACGCCGAGCCCGAGCGAACCCCCCGCACCGCAACGCGCCCGGCGCCACTGACCTTGCCTCCCGTCGGGGAAGAGCGAGCTGCCGGCCGGCGGGGCCCTGCCCAGGCAGGGCGCTTGGACGTGAAGGACGAGGAGCCAGAAGGAGACGTGTGCCGCCCGGCTCCGCGGGACACATGGCATGGTGCGGGCGGGGAGCGCCGAGCGGGGCGCCGCGACCGCCGACGCCTAGCCGGGCTGCGGCATGGCCGGACGACGGGGCAGCGGCGGAGCGGCCTCCCGGCGCCGCCCGGACACAGGCGCCGCTCCCCACAAGGGCTGCGCGGGGCTGGCCTGGTGTCTGGTTTCTGCCGGCGAAGGAAACAGTGCTGTGGGGCGGGAGCCGCTCCCGGGAGCCCCCGCCTCGGAGCCGCCGGGGTTAACGCGCCGGAGCGAACCGGGCCGGGCCAGCGGCGAGGGGAGGGGAGGAGAGGCCGCCGGCGGGGGCTGCCGCCCCCCACTCCGCCCTCCTGAGCGGCAAAGGTGGGGCGTTAGACCCGGCAGCGCTCGGGGAGGGCCGTCCCGCACAAGGCAGCCTCCCGGCCCGGCCTTTCAGGGGAGACCCGCGGTGTGGGGCCGGCGAAGGAGCCCGCCGCGGCCTCGCCGCCCCGCACCCGCCCAGCCAGAGGTTTTCCCCCCGGCTTGTGGCGACAGTGGTCGAAGCACGCGAGCCTTCAGCGTGTTTTCCGCCACTTTCCCGCCGGCAGCGGCAAGGGCCGGTGGGGCCTCGCCGCGCCCGAGGGCCCTCGGAGCCCGGCCGGGGCCTCCGGCTCTCCGGTTGTCACCCCCGGGCGCTTGTGGCCCTTTCGGTGTTTTAAGGGCGTGCTGCCACGTTGGGGTGACTCCCGGGTGTCCTCCCCTTGCAGGGGGGGGTTCTCGTTGCCTTGGCGCCCGAGTTTCTACGTGTGTGCCACGTGCTTTCCACCAGGCATCCCCTCAGGTGCCCTTTGCCGCCATTGCGGCGCGGCCGCAGCTCCTCGGGTAGCACAGGCGGGTGCCCAGGGTGCGGCTGGGGCGCCATCCTGTCCTTGAGAGCTGGGCCGAGTTCCTGCTCCGGCTCAGGACCCTCTGCTTAAAAGGACTCTACCGCGTGTGCCTTGGAATCATAGAATTGTAGAATAAGTAAGGTTAGGAAAGACCTTTGAGATCATACTAGTAGTTTCGTGGCAAAGCTATGCTTAATGACGCTTGTCCCTCTGCTCAGATTTTCCCAAAGGCGAATGCCTGTCGCAGTTCAGCTGGTTTAAGTGCGAGAACTCTGAACCTCAAACTCCACAGAACGAAAATGCAAGAAAGAGTTGAAACTCCAAGGATTTCTAAATCCGGTAGAAATGTGGCTTCTTCCAAGTTTGAGACATGATAACTCTGGAAACAGGACATACTTATAAAAGAGTGACACTTGATTCATAATGTGCTGTCTTCTAGCTAATGGAATGACACAGATTATGCAGAAGGAGGATGAATTTTTGACATCCAGCAACACTTGCCAAGAGAATATTTGTACAGTGCAAGGTATTTATTTTAATATAGCCATCTATATATTCCACATATGAATAATCTTATCTTGCGACGTTTCCTGGTGTGCTTGCCATTAGAACTCTTTGAAATCCTAATTGTAGTCACATAGTGGGGGCTGGACTTCTCTGTGACATTGGATGCTGCAACCTGCTTAGGTCTTTATCAGTATTTCCCTGAAATTGATTTAAAGCTAAGTGTGACCTGAAATTGATATAATATCTGTAATACTTAACATTTTAAAAACACATGACAGTTGTTGCATAGAACAAGCTACATAATTTGCTGTGAATATTTTAAAATAATTAAATGGGAGAATAAGGAAGTACCTACAGTAAATGGAATAAAAAGGAGAAGAACTGTAAAAGTTGTGGAACAGACTAGGTTTCCAATGCTCCATTGGAAAGAAGGGGTGAAAGTTCAAGGGATGGGCCTATGTTTACGAAGTACTGGTTTAACAAACTTTTTGCAGGCAATCAGAAAAACAGCCATTCTGTGAGAGGCATGTAACTATTTGCTTCAGCTTCCAGTCATCTTTTTTGGGTAGGTGTTCACTGTGTCCAATGTGAGGCAACTGGTCTTTCCTGCAGGATTCTGTCTTGACGTCTTCCTCAGTAGGAAAAGTTAATTCTTAACTCCCGTTGCCTGTAATTCTCTCCAAGCATGAGATGTTTTTCCTTCTGCCCTTTCCTGAGACTACAGAGTTTCTCATTCTGGACTAACTCTCAACCTGTTACTCCTGCCTGTTTTCCTCACTATTGTATCTTCTCCAGACAGCATCACGAGAGAGAAAAAAACCAGGAAATGATGGAGAAATAAAAGCTTTAGGACCTCAAGAGGGTTTGTGGGAATGTGGGTGTTTTGTTTTGATTTGGGGTTTTTTTAAATGACAAAAAATTGTAGATGCAAAAGTCATACAGAATGGAGAAGGAGAACTGTGGGAATCTGATCCGAAACATCTATAGTTCCCTGGGCTTTGTGCCAGCGTGCACATACACAGAAGAAATGATTCACTGGGTGTAGCGTCAGAAAATACTCTGTGGGACAATAGGATTCCTGCTATTAAGGGGTGATGTGGCTGTAGCTGACACAGTCACATACAGTTAAAATGTGAAGCAATGGCACAAGCAGAAAGCATTTTCCTGCTGTGAGGACATACTGAAGCCAAATATTAAGTGAACAGAATTTATAGCACTGTCTTCCCGGTACAGACCTGATTTAGGAGAGCATTTGGGAGCTATTAAAATAAGATGCCTATATATTAATCTCTTTGGTCACTCACAGAGAATTTAAAAAATCTAATGATAAGGAATTAATTAGTGGTTTCCTGTTCTGAAAGAGATATAACCTGAGGTTTTGGAGACTTTTGTGAATGTAAGGGCATTTTTTTTCTTTGATAACACAACCTCAGTTATAAAAAGAATACTACACCACATCAGCTGTGTTCATGTGACAGCAGTTCAGTAACCCCAGCTCCATACAGAAAAGCCTGTACAGTTATTAAAAGGAGGTCAGAAAAAAAGCAAGATACGTGATCAAGAGACACAATCAAGCCTGGATTGATCCAGGCACAATCAATACCTAGGTTCTTTTAAGTTTAAGAAGGCCTGCAGGCCAGAAGTAAAAGAAATGTGTGTATGGAAATTTATATGTTTGTGTAAATGTGTACAGAGAGACAGAAAAGCAGAGGTTATGAGCAGTGAGGAAGTGCAACATAAATTATATGATTTGATGTTGAGGAGTTGCTAAAAAATGAAGCCCAGCTGAAGACAGACAGGAAATTTTGCTTCACTGGGAATGACATTCCCCTGCCCAAAGTTTAAAGATCTAAAAGGCATCTAATATATGCTTGCTTGTCTGCTCCTCCAGTCAGTAGGGAGAGAAGATACCTGTGGAGGATAACACATCCCTTTCTGTCACATGCAAGGTGAAACATGGTCTGGACCTGACTGTCAATTAACTATGCAGGCAACTTAACAATTTGCTTGGACTAGAAACGTTAAGATGAATCACACATGATATGGTGGGCCATGTTAAAGGTACTGAGTGATGAACTGAAAGACAATGACTGAATCCCAAAGGCTCTGTGGAATTTGCTCAGTAATTGTTGTTCATACACTGATTTTTTTTCTGAGGCAGATTTAGATGGAAGTTTGAGAGTACTTATTTTTAAAAGTCTTATTCCCTCTTTCTCATTTAGAGATTTGGCCTGTTAACACAGCTAACTATTGGTAATTGAATCAGAGACACTATTGGATCTTTGAACTTCTGTTTCAACTATAGTCTTTAAAGATTTTTGGAATTTCATAAGTTACTCATGCAAAAAAATATTTGCTGATATTCCATTTATGGTATGTCTGTGGGCAGATTCAAATAACGGAAGCAAACTCTAAAGTAGTCAGTGATTCTAATACATGAAATTTTGGGGGATTCTTACATTCAGATTCCTGATCAGTGTTGAAACATGGATTGTTACTTGTAATTGGTGCACTAATTTACAAAGTTATAATTTCATGCTTGGACTATGTGAATTTAAAAGCTCATTTGGTCTTACTATCCATACTAACAGTTTTAAAGCATGTTTCTGGAGCAACAGGTGACTTTGAAATTAACTTTTTAAAAAAATTAATGCCAGGAAAATATGTTCTCAGTGATCTACCTAGAAGGCAAATGAGGAGAGCATGTGAACATGATTGAAGTACATTTTTTAAATTAAAATTTATATCTGTATTCAAGTAATACTTTCTGGAGAATATGTCTGTGGTCTATGAAGCGTAACAATGGTTGCGTGATCATTGTGTTATCTGAGTATGCTTATTGTGTTATCTAACTGAAATTTTGTAATGAAAACCTGTATCAATTTCATTCTACACTTTTAAGAAAAGAATTGCCATCAAAATTTTCCTGTGGTGGATAGACACCAAGTCACACCAAACTTTCACTCACAGGGTGGAGAAAGTAGAGTTTTAAAATCCAGTTCAAAATGTAACTCTTAACAGTTATTGTCTGAGTATAGTCAAACACATGAGATTGTAGCCCTGAGCTCATAAAAAGCCGAAGGGAGACCATACATGTTCCAGAAATTAGAACTGAGAAAATAAACGAATATGAAATGTCCCTCTTTTGCTATTTCCTTTTTCTTCTCCTGCTCCAGAATTTTGTTTTAATGAGAAGAAAATGCCATAAAAAGATTTATTCATAAACCAGAATTCTATGGCAAGAATGCAACATTTAAGTATAATACTAAAGCCCATTTAAGTAACACATACTATTAACTCATTTTAATGAAATCTGTTCAAGAGCTTTTATTATTACCACTCTTTGCTTCAGTATGTCAAACACAAAAAGATAAAAAAATCCTTTGCTGCTACAAAGATGTCCCAAGAAATAGTCCCATGTTTCTCTATTTAAAATAGTGATACAGTCAATATTTTTAAAATCTGCTTTAATCTACAAAAATGGCTTTCATATTGAAAACAGAACCCCACCTCCCTTGCCAAAACATTTCAGAACAGCATACAGCTGGTACAGTCACTACGGTAATAATAATCAAGTGAAAAATGACAGGTATCCTTCAGCATAAATTGGAGGAAAGTTACCATTTTCAGCGAATGTTTATTTGGCATATTTATCTGAAACATTTTTAAAGGCTATTTGGGAAATACCTGCAGGAACACTTTTATCTCTGGTACAATATAGTCGGAATCAATGGGCAGTTTCTGTTGGTGGTCTGAACTGGTGCAAGATTTTTAAGTTTACTGTACAGATTGATGCTATCTGAAAGCAAACTAGCAACCTTAGCCCCATGGATTATTTTAACATTGTACCATATAAACCGCAAAAAGCCTCTTACAAAACTCTACAGTATCTGTTTGAGATTTCCAAAGTAAACAAATTGGCAATTTTTTCCCCATTATCAACCAGAATATATCCCAAAAGCCTGTGCCCATCAAGTTTATTACAATTTTCAAAAAGATTGAGTCAGTAACATCAATTACACTGGCACTTTGATAAAGAGAACGCTCCAGAAAGTTACATATTAGCAACAAGCCTGTGGCAGCATTGGTGGAATAAATAAGGAACAAATAGAAGACAGTATTTGCCAGAATAATAACCCTAGGTAATGTATCTGATGAATTTTGCAATACTTTTTGAAAATAGCTGATGACTATTTAAACATTTTTCCAGCTATGAAAATGTTCTGATTGGCATGAAATTTTCAGTGAATCTTCTATCACCTGTCTAGGTATAGCAAGATCCCCTACTTGCCTGTAAAACTTCTTCTCTGAGATGAAGAATGACAAAAGAAAATGATAAACCACCCAAGACTGAAAAGGAATTTGTCTGGTGGTCAGGATATGAGCAGAAAGCCTGGACAAGCATTTCACACTTGCAGCCCTGAGTTCAAAACCCACTGCTAGTGTTCCTGTGAGGTACCTCAGTTCACACTGTTGCTTTCTTTGGGTGGCTAACAAAAAAAAGCAATACATCTTCAGACATGATTTCCCTCACCTTTCTGAATCTTTATTACTGTTCAGCCTCTGCAGCGTATCAGCAAGATATGCTGAGCAGGGAAATATTCAAATGGTAGAACAAATTATTTTGTGCAAGACATGGTTTCTGCAATTTTTCCAGTGGAATACTTAAAAATGGGTGTGGAGGTAGCAATGTGATCAGAGTGGGGCAGAATTCAATCTGGAAAAAAAAACCACTTCTGCACTGTCCATCCCACTAATGATTTACGAAGTGAATGTGTCATAGTCTCTGCATGGCTCAATTACAGCTGACTTTTTCCTTGTGAGTCAATAGTGGAAGGACTAAGTAGAGAGGGGAATTGAACAAGAAGTTGCTTATTTCAGATATTGTACTAACCTTCATTTTGGATAAGTGCTGACACCAGTGCTAAGGCAGCCAGCGCTGCTGAGGGCTGGGGGGGCAATTCACCTCCTGTACCATTTGCTGAACCTCTGCAGTGGTGCGGCTCTGATTAAAACTTGGCATTTTGTTCTGGTTTCAGCTGGGGTAGAGTTAATTTTCTTCATAGAAGCTAGTACGAGGCTGTGTTTTGAATTTGGGATAAGAAAATGTTGATAACGTGCTGATGTTTTGGGTTGTTTCTAAGGAGTCAAGGCCTGTCCAGCTCCTCAGGCTCTGCCCTGCCAGCGAGCAGGCGGGGGGTGCACGGGGAGCTGGGGAGGCATGGCCGGGACAGCTGGCCCGGCTGGCCAAAGGGATGTTCCGCACCATACAATGTCATGCTCAGTATATAAAGCTAGGATGAAGAAGGAGGAACACATGTTCGGAGTGATGGCATCTGTCATCCCAAGTAACCCTTACACATGATGGAGCCCTGCTTTCTTGGAGGTGATTTAACAATGTGTCAGTTAAGTTGTGCTGTCACTATATGCAATATCAACTATGTATAAAACTTGTAATTACTCTTGTTCCCCTTTAGCACTCCCATGATCTGGCTGATTCTTTTACAGGGTCACTGTAGGTACAAACCAAAGTGATGAGTGGCCTGCTGGCAATAATGGTACACACAACAACGTTTTTGCAGGACTTTGGCCTGGCAATGTGCGCTCGAGGCCCAGAAGGCTAACTGTATGCTGGGCTGCATCCAAGCAGCATGGCCAGCAGGTCGAGGGAGGGGATTCTGCCCCTCTACTCCACACTGCTGAGACCCCGCCTGGAGTCCTGCATCCAGCTCTGGAGCCCTCAGCACAGGAGAGACATGGACGTGTTGGAGCGGGTCCAGAGGAGGCCACAGCAATGATCAGAGGGATGGAACAGCTCTGCTGTGAGGACAGGCTGAGAGAGTTGGGGTTGTTCAGCCTGTAGAAGAGAAGGCTCTGGGGAGACCTTATTGCAGCCTGCCAGGACTTGAAGGGAGCTTAGAAGAAAGGTGGGGACAGACTTTTTAGCAGGGCCTGTAGTGATAGAACAATGGGTAATGGTTTTAAACTAAAAGTGGGTAGATTCAAACTAGATTTAAGGAAGCAATTTTTCACAATGAGTGTGGTGAAACAGTGGTAGAGGTTGCCCAGAAAGGTGATATATGACCCATCCCTGGAAGTGTTCAAGGTGAGGTTGGACAGGACTCTGAGCAACCTGATCTAGTTGAAGCTGTCCCTGCTTATTGCAGGGTATTGCACTAGGCGACATTTAACGGTCCCTTCCAACCCAAACTGTTCTATGATCCTGTGACTGTATGAATTTCAAGAAAATAAATCAGTTTAAAGACTACAGAGAAATTATTTACTTGTTAAATCTTTCCCTGATCTCCCCGGACTGCTGATTCACAGTGCTTTGTTTAGGCGTGTTTAGAATCTATTTCGTTTTCAGAATGTGCACTTACTTCGATTTACTGAAAAGCAGGACGGGAGAAGGAAAGCCTCCGTTCCCATTCCCACCGGTCGCTTTCTGCTGCAAACCCCCTGGGGAAGCGGGTTTCTGGCGCGGGGCCCGGCCGGGGCGGGCCGGCTGCTGCCGCCGCCGCTGCCCGGCGCGCCTGGGCCCCCTGCGGGCGAGCGCGCGCTGCCCGAAGCCCCGCGGGAAGGCGTCTTCTGCCCGCCGCGGGTCCTGCCCGCTCCTGCCTCCGCCCGAGCGCTGCGCGCTGCCGGCAGCCGGACTTCACGGCTTCCTTGCCCGTGCCGTTCATTTTAAAACGAGGGGTAGCCACCGCCTTCCGACGTCCCGAGCGCAGGAAGGGTGTTTGTCGGTGCCTGTCCTGAGTGTGGGCATTTTGGGGACGGGGCAGCGCGTCCTGGGTTGGTGCCGACGTGTCTCAGGCGGGCAGGCGCAGCTTCGGGCTCGCCCTGCAGCCGAGCAGGGGTGCGACGCCGCCGGCGCGTCCCGGGCACAGGCGGGGGGTGCTCTCCCGGGGCTGACCCGCTGGGCTCGCTTTTTGGGAGAGGGCACCGCCTCGGGTCGGGCCCTTCCCGAGCTCAGCGCACGGAAGCGGGCCTCCCGGCTGGCTCACACGCACGGTTCCCGGCCGGGAAAGCGAAACAGGGCGGAGGCGAGCAGCGGGGATGAAGCCGGCGGGAATACCGGGGGGGGCTTAAAGGGGGCGGGGGGCGCGGCCGCCCGCGCTCAGCACCCGGGAGAGCTCCGCCGCTGCACCGCGCATGCCCCGGCCCCGCCGGCGCGGATATAACCGCGGCGTGGCGCGGGATCAGCGCCAGCTGCGCGCACCCGCCGAGCTAGAGAGACCCCCGCTGCCGCCCCTGCAGCCCGCCCGCCAGCCGCCGGATCGGGGGTCTGGGAGAAGGCTCCCGCGGACCCGTCGCTCTCCCTGGCATGGGATGGGCGAGCCCTGCAAGCGCGGTGCCTGTTCGCCAGCCGCCGGCATGAAGGAAGGAGCGGACTGGGAGTCCTGGGACGCGCCGCTGGGTTTTCTGGAGGGCTCCCAGATGGGCAACAGGAGCAACGTGTCCTTCCTGCAGCTCTTTAAGAACATCAACCTGGAGCGATCCGACGGGATGCAGGGGGACAGCTCCGACGTGGTGCGGATTGTCATCTCCCTGGTGTACTCTGTGGTGTGTGCCCTGGGGCTGGTAGGCAACCTGCTGGTGCTCTACCTGATGAAAAGCAAACAAGGTTGGAGAAAGTCCTCCATCAACCTCTTTGTGACCAGCCTGGCAGTGACTGACTTCCAGTTTGTGCTGACCTTGCCCTTCTGGGCAGTGGAGAATGCGCTGGACTTCAACTGGCTCTTCGGCAAGGCGATGTGTAAGATTGTCTCATATGTGACGGCCATGAATATGTATGCCAGTGTCTTCTTTCTCACTGCCATGAGTGTGGCTCGATACCGCTCTGTGACTTCAGCCTTGAAGAATCAGCGGCGAGGTCACCCGCTGGGTGGCTGCTGCTCTGCCAAGTGGCTTTGTGCACTCATCTGGCTGTCAGCTATCCTGGCTTCCCTGCCTCATGCCATTTTTTCCACCACTGCCACCGTCTTTGATGATGTGCTCTGCCTTGTCAAGTTCCCCGAGGGCCGAGGCAGCAATGCTCAGTTCTGGCTGGGTCTGTACCACATCCAGAAGGTGCTGCTGGGCTTCGTGGTGCCACTGGTCATCATCAGCCTCTGCTACTTGCTCCTAGTACGGTTCATCAGTGACAAGCATGTTGGCAGCACCTGCAGTGGTCCCAGTACCAAGCGCCGCTCCAAAGTGACTAAGTCAGTGTCCATCGTGGTGCTGTCTTTCTTCTTGTGCTGGCTGCCTAACCAAGCACTCACAACATGGGGCATCCTCATCAAACTGAATGTGGTACACTTCAGTACCGAGTACTTCCTCTCCCAAGTGTACCTTTTCCCCATCAGCGTGTGCCTGGCACACTCCAACAGCTGCCTCAATCCCATCCTCTACTGCCTCATGCGTAGGGAGTTTCGCAAGGCACTGAAGAGCCTCCTCTGGAGGATCACCTCACCTTCCCTCACCACCATGCGCCCTTTCACCGACACCACCAAGCCCGAGCAGGAGGAGCAGGCCCTGCACACCTTGGTGCCTGTCCACCCTGTCGCTGCTTCTTCCCCTGCTGCAACCGTCCAGCCGGAGGTGGCCTACTATCCCCCTGGGGTGGTGATGTACAGCAGCCGCTATGACCTGCTGCCTGCTAGCTCCACGGAGCAGCGCTGCTGAGATGGGCAGGGGGCTCTGGGGGTTGGGACTGTGCAAGATGTGGCCCTGGTATATTGAATGCCTGGTAGAGACAAGGGGAGAAGGAATGGGTGGAGGAGGGATGGGTAAAGGAGGGCTTCTGTATGAGAGATGCTCTTTTGGGGTTGTGTCTGCTCTTGGAAGCTTGTTGATGGAAATTACTATCTTGAAAATGTTGCCCAGGTTGGAGAACAAGAGGAGGAGGAGGAGGCAGTGGTGGAGCACTGGGGATTGGGGTGTCTCTATGAGATGCTTTTTAGTGCTTGTACCTGTTCTGGGGAAGAGGAACTGGGGAGGGTGATGGGACTCCATCCAGGGAGGCTGCAGGATGTTCAGGGCACCATAAGAAGGAGAGGGGCTGGATGGGGTGGAGCGAGGCTGGGAGGCCTCAGCTGTGTCCCCCCAGCCTGGACCTGCAAACAGCAAGGGGCCAGCAGCTCTCCCACCCCTGTGCGTGTTTGTGGCAGGGGGAGGGAGCTGAGCTGCTTTCTCACTGCTGCATGGTGATGTACGTGATGCCAGCTGGGCTGTGGTCACTGCTCCCCGGGCTCCAGGGAGGGCACAGGAATCGGGCAGCCTGTGTCCTATTTCGTACCTGTCCTGATGGGAACAGCCAGGAGAAGTGGGTACAAGGCTCCTGCTTGTTCAGGCTTGGCCCTTTTCCCCTCTCTTAGGGAGCCAGGAAAGAGAGGGGACAAGGAGCACTGTGCTCCCCTATGGATCAGTGTAGGAACTGCTTTTGCAGCTCCCCCCATCCCCTCTGCTGCTGCCAGGACACAGAGCAACCAGACAGCCAAGCAGAAACCCAAGGACTGGACTCTCAGCTTGACGGAGAGGTGTTGCTTTGCCTGGGTTTGGAGGGGAGGGTGTGAGCCCCCCGACAACGTGTTGCCAAGCCTCTCTCCAGGCTGCCTGGGGGGCCAACCCACTGCCCCAAGACACGTGCGGCAAGGCAGGCATCTCTCCCAAGGCACTGAGGCTGCAGGCTTTGTTCTTGCTGTGCTTCAGACTGTTTGTATTTCACTCCAGGAAATCAGCACAACTGTAAATAATAAAAGGGGAAAAAGAAACGAATCATAGCCACTTCAAGCTGCTTGCTCTGGGATACTTCTAAAACCAAGCACAAAGGTTTTTGTTCTGCAAAAGTGTTTGCTAAGGGTCTGCACTGATACTTGCCAGTGTTTCAATTAACTCCAGTTCAATTCCTCTGGTGTGACCAGCCCTAGAGCCTGAAGTTCAATGCTATCATGCCCTGGAGAAGGGCAGGGACAATGCCTGTCCCAGCCTGTGTTCCAGAGAAACATCTGGGAAATAATTTGATGTTGATCTGATATGAACTTTTAAGGGCATGAAAAAAGTGTAATTTTAATCTGTGAAACTTTTTATGGTAAGTTTATATATTTACTTTTTTTTTTAATTATGAGGAAAAAATTAAATTGAAAGGTCAAAAAATTTCTTTTAGAAGTGCAACAGATCTGGTTTTGTTGTCAAAATGCAAGTTCATTAATCCCCAATATTGCATATGGGATGAATATATAAATACAATATTCAAAACCTCTCTCTATTTCCAGCCCCTTCCCCTGCAGCCTAACTCAAACATCTTCCCGACTCTGCTAAAAAAGCATTTCTGTAGAGGGTTTTTTGTCACCCTTAAGTACTGATGTGGAGCAAACTTCCTATTTCTGTCCAGAGAAAATTGCAGGGCTGTTAGGGGCAATTATGCTTTGCAGACTCTGTTAGGTTTACTGTACATGTCAGTAACTCCTGTTGTAAAATTCAGGTTTGGTCTGGAAGCAGCTGGTTCTGCTACTTGCAAGGAGAAGCTCTTGTTCTCTCTTTTTCAAGGCAGAAGAGGTTTGGGAACTTGCTGACTGGGAAGATACAGGTGCCTGGAGACAAGCAGCAGAAGTGAGCTGGCAGCTGGTGGACATGGTTATACAGATGCAAAGACTCTGAAGAAATCAGGTATATCCATAGAAGAACTTGAGCATCAAAGTACTGTACAAGTGCCCCCCTAAGTTCCTAAATCGTGACTTGGCTGTCAGTTGAAGTCTGTAGGTACTTAAAGTTTTTTCTAGTAAAAGTTTTTGTGCCTAGAGGTCTGCTCCTGAGCATGCCTAAATCTGCTTGTCTGTAGCACTTATCTCTGTGCTTCATGGGGATCTCTCAGTCAGGACTGGCCGCAGTGTGTATCCTAAGTAAGGGAGGCAGCTCTACATCCCAACACAGAACACCCTGTGCCAGGCCAACTAAGTTAGGACTTAACTTAAGATTAACTTATTCCCCCCCATCCCTTTGCATCTATGTCTAGATGTGCTTCCTCTGTTCCACCTTCAATGCATGTGCAGATTATGCTCCTTCCTCTTCCCTTTTGAAACACTAAATAAGTGGGAAGAGCTTTCAGCTACAGCCTAGGAAGCTCAGCTTCCCCCCTTTCACATCTCTGGGCTACTCTGTAAATGTCCTCAAATCCTCTGGCTTGAAACAGTTCCTTGTTGCATGAGTTGCTTCACCATTGCTGAATCATAAAGGGAAAGCAAGCCCTTGAACACTGCTTTACAGCATAGTGGTTAGGGTGTGAGCTCCAAAGAGGAAGTGCCAACATTTTTTTCCTTGTAAATACAGAAGAGAAATCAGATCCAGGTCCGGATTCTAGGTCTCCCCTTTCCGAGAACAACAATTACCTTGCTCCCAGCTCCCCATTCAATTAAAGTTTCAGCATGCCATGCAAGAGCCTGAGAGTATTCTAGACTTACAAATCTAGCAGCTTAATCTGTCAAAGGATTTGCAGGAAATGCATTTGAGTCTCACGTGTTCTAGGAGGAAGCCCTAATGCCTGTGTCAGCTGATGAAGAAAGCTACACTGTTGTGTGAGAAAAGGATACCATGAACACTTAACTCAGGGAGAGTTAAGAGTTCAGAGAGATTTAATTGTGTGTCTACAGGCCAGGAGCAAGTACCTAAATTAAGAAGAGGAGATGAATCTCCAAGCCAGACTCTCTTCCTAGTGTTTGCTTTTGAACAGCATAGATTCTTGCCTGGCTTGCTGGAATTTTAATCCCTATCCTGATGCTGAAATGTTCTTGTGCATTATATAGAAAGCTATCCAGGTGTCTAAAGCATAACTATGAATTTCAGTAAATAACAAATTGCCTAAAAGACGTCCTCTCTGTTGCTCAGCATGACAAAACCCATGTGCTTTTGTGGGTGCCAATGTAGACATAATTTTATGCCAGCAAAACAACATAGTAAAATAGATGATGTTCCGAACAACCCGTAGTTAGCCCAGAATACTAGCAAGATAAAATGCTCAGAGGAAGCCCCTGGTGTCTGACCACTAAAGATGTAAAAACCTTACATTTGGCAAGTCACAGGAATGGGAAAATACCTGGGGTGTGTAGGGACTGGACTGTGGACTTAGAGGGCAGCTCTCTCTTAAGCGACTGATCCACCAGTGTAAGTCACCAATCTGCTGTTCAAAGGGGGCACTGCCCACCCACAGTTGGCTAAATGTTGCTTCAGGCCAGACTGGATCAGAGTGTGTCCAGCATGGTTGAAGAGCTCTGCTCTAGCTGTGCATGGGCCGAGAGAAATTTTTCTTCACGTGTGCTGTGAGTCCCAACCAGCAGCGCATGAAGTCTGGGCCCGGTGACTGCATGGGCAGGAGCACCAGCCCGGGCATTGCAAGGAAGGGGCAGTTGCTCTGAGTATGCACACAGCATCAAGCCTGTGGCCTGAGCAGAAGGTCTTTCCAGCTCCAGCTTTGAGACCACACATTAACAACAAATCCTGCTGAGTGTCCGGGGGTTTCCTAAGCATCAGGACAACACTCTTCAAAATCACTCCAGTTTCCTCTGAATGTTCATGTCTTCATTTGTAAACAATCGCTTTGTCATGGGCTAAAATAAACACAGCTGAAGGATACAAAACAATACTTATGGAGTTCTTTAAGAGATTTTTGTGACTGACCTCCTCCTGTTGGAGATTCCTGGTGGGGTGCTGGTGGAGACGTGCACATTGCTACAGAACGGTAGGGACTCGATGGTGCAGGCTGACATCTAGTGACAAAATGAAATAACCTCTAAAGCACGGATATTCTCATTAGGCACTGACTGTGCTCGTCTAAGGACTTTAAAATACCTCTTCCCCTGAAATAACTAACCGAGCTCTTAATGTAATAACAACCTCCAACTGCATTTCCAGGTTTCCCTTTGAAACGCCTCTTCAGTAGCAATACTGCTTCACTTTCTCTTTGAGTTATTTTGGTACTCACTTCAAAAAAAAAAATCCGTTCCGCTTCATTCCCGTTCATGACTGTCTGCTTTAAAACTTGATTATTCAATTGAGTGCCTGCGCAGAAGCTCTGATCTAATCAGTATCCCTGAGCTTGGGCAGGCATAGGTATGGGTGCAGTGCAGCTCAAGGACATTAGATTGGGAGCTCGGATCTCCAATTTTTTCTCTCAAAAGAGAGACTCCAATTAATCCACTCAGAGAGGGTTGTTGAAAATATCTTTTTTGTCGTGACTAAGCAGTTATAAGAATCTCCTCCAGGTACATTCTCAGCAACAGTCAGTGAAGCAGCGGTTGAGACAAAGTCTGCAAGAGAAGGCTGGGAAGCCAGCTAACTCATTCTTTGCTGACGCGCAGCTGTTAACATGCCTTAGATGTGTTCACTAGCTGTAGGGAGTTGTTTTCCTTAGAACTGGCTCTTTCAAATCCTACATATATGTGCAGGTTTCTCAGCCTATGTTTGTGCATAGCCTCAGAGTCCTTCCCAAAATCTTAATTGTAAAATACAGACTCACAGGACGCCTGAGCAAATTGGGCCAAAAAAACACTTGGACACAGAAACAGTTTATTCAGTTGTGCAGGTTTTTGGAAACCTTGACCTACCTTCTTGGGGAGTGCTAATAGAAAGCTAAAGTGACTGACTGCAGACTTATTCAGTGTAGCAAATAGCAAAAGAAAGGTAGCTCAATCAGATGTTAGTTCTGTCCCTCACTCATCCATTCCTTGGGACGATAAGATACTATTTTTCCAAGGACCTGTGGTGTTCCTTGCAAACCAACTGAGTGAGTACACTTATTGCATGATGGTCAACACTGACTTTTTGCATCATTGTTCACTGAATCTTTCCACTTCCATTCAGAAGTGACATCTAACCTAATGTTGGATAAAACTGGAATCTTGTGGAAAAATTACTTATTTCTCTCTGTAGTTGCGAAAAAGTTTCTGATCAGCTTAGACAAGAAGTCTGAAAATCAAATACCTTCAATTTACTTTTCAGGGCAAATCCTAAAACTGAGATAATAAAGTTCCTATCAATTCATAGGTACCAGCAATTAGCCCAGGGTTAAGACGATGGGGAAATCACGTCTGACCAAGCTGATAACCTTCTAAGATGAGACAACTGGCTTTATGGGTGAGGAGAGAGCAGTGGATGTTGTTTATGTTGACTTAAATAAGGTTTTGATGCTCTCTCCCATGACATCCCCATAGACAAACCAATAAAAAATGGACTAGGTAAATGGAAAGTGAGCTGGATGAAACTGGCTGAACTGCCAGGCTTAAAGGGTCATGATTAGCAGCGCCAAGTCCAGCTGGAGGGTGTTACTGGCAGTGTGCCCCAGAGATCTTTTTCATCATCTTGCTGAAGGAGCTGGGTGATGGGACAGAGTGCACCCAGCATGTTTGCAAATTGTGCAAAAGTGGAAGGAATGACTGATACACCAGAGGGTTGTGCCACCATTCAGGAAGTCCTTGATGGGCTGGAGAAATGGGCTGACAGGAACGCGAGGCAGTTCAACAAAGGGAACTGCAAAGTCTTGCACCTTGGGACGGGTAACCCCAACACCAGTACAAGCTAGGGGCTGATCCAGCAGCTTTGCAGAGAATGACCTGGGGATCCTGGTGGATGTGTTGAACGTGAGCCAGAAATGTGCCCTTGCAGCAAAAGCAGCCAACAGCATCCTGGGCTGCATTAGGCAGAGCACTGCTAGCAGATCAAGGGAGGTGATCTTTCCCCTCTGCTCAGCCTGGTGAGACACATCTGGAGTGCTGGGTTCAGTTCTGAGCTCCCCAGTACAAGAGAGATGAACTTACCGGAGAGGTTCCAGTATGATAATAGAATCATAGTATAGTTTGCGTTGGATGGGACCTTTAAAGGTCATCTAGTTCAACCCCTCTGCAATGAACAGGGACATCTTCAACCCGCTCAGGTTGCTCAGAGCCTCGTCCAACCTGACCTTGAACACTTCCAGGGATGTGGCATCTACCACCTCTCTGGGAAACCTGGGCCAGGGTTTCACCACCCTCACTGTGAAAAATTTCTTCTTTATCTCTAGTCTAAATCTGCCCTCTTTTCATTTAAAATCATTACCCCTTGTCCTATTGCTACAGGCCCTGCTAAAAAGTCTGTCCCCACCTTTCTTCTAAGCCCCCTTTCAGTACTGGCAGGCTGCAGTAAGGTCTTCCCAGAGCCTTCTCTTCTATAGGCTGAACAACCCCAACTCTCTCAGCCTTTCCTCACAGCAGAGCTGTTCCATCCCTCTGATCATTGCTGTGGCCTCCTCTGGACCCGCTCCAACAGGTCCATGTCTTTGCTGTGCTGAGGGCTCCAGAGCTGGATGCAGGACTGCAGGTGGGGTCTCAGCAGAGTGGAGTAGAGGGGCAGAATCCCCTCCCTCAACCTGCTGGCCATGCTGCTTTTGACGTAGGGCTTGGAGCATGTGCCATGTGAGGAGAGGCTGACAGAGCTGGGTTTGTTCAGCCTGGAGCTGAGAAGGGTTTGGGGGGATCTTATCAATGTGTGTAAATATATGAAGGGTGTGGGAATTAAAGACGATGGAACCAGACTCTTCTCAGTGTTGTCCAGGGAAAGGACAAGAGGCGATAGGCACAAACTGAAGTTCAATAAATTTTATTTAAATGGAAAAATAACCCTTTTTTATGGTCGGTGTAGTCCAGAGCTGGAGCAGGTTGCCCAGAGAGGTTGTGTGGTCTCCATCTTTGGAGATACTCGGACCTTGAGCGACAAAGCCTGACCAGCCTGCATTAGCAACTCTGCGCTGAGCAGGAGGATTCAACTAGGTCATCTCCAGTGGCAATCCCAACTGTTCTGTCCTTCTGTGTGATTCTATGATGGCAAATAAATTGCAGTGAATACATCTTTTTTCCAATATAGTAGAATTAGCACATGTCTGTCTTGCCTGACATTTATCCTGAAAAGCATTGAAAAATTTTATACCCTCAAATCATCTTTTACTGTATATTTCTGCTGAAACAGCTTTGCGGGGGGCTCAGAGGAAATATACTCTTCCTTTTGCCCACCAAAAGGCATTTCCTTCTGAACTCCAGTCCCCTATTCATAGACAAATCCAGTGTTGCATATAGAGGTAGAGAGCTGCCCATGAGCCCCTGGACTGAAGGTAGCAGGGATCCTACAGCACTGTATTAAACAACAGCTCAACCTTCTTTTCAACAGTGAAAAGAAGAACCTAGTCTGAATTGCAGATTTGGGATTACATTTTCAGAGACATAGACTGAAATCTTGAATTTTGAGCACACTTGATATAAAGTCATTCCAAATAAAATATTCAAAAAACCAAAACTCCTGTCGGTGAAGAACAACATCCTTTGATAAGTAGCCGTCTCTCTCTCAGAGATAATCATTGTTTTAACAACTGTTTTATTACCACATTTTGCAATGTAATGGCAATCTAACAAAATACTTGGGATATATTTCTTAAAGGTGTACTTATGGGTCTTTGGTGTTATGTTGGAATTTCAGCACTTATTAAAGAAACAAACATTTCAGCCCTTGAAATTCCTGCAATCTGATAACCTGCAAATTGGTATTGCAAGATGGCTTTTCTTTTATATATATAAAATAATCAGGTCTGAATGTTGAAAAGCAAAACAAATAATTTGAGATACATTTGCACTTATATGGTGATCCGGCAGCCACGCACCTCCAGGCTAGTGCTCCCAGCTTTGAAGAAAAGGCAACTCTGCCAGAACCTTTTCCTTTCCCTCGTGCTATTCCTTAGACCCCACAGTTCTGCTGTTTTCCCCCCTCCTCCACAGCACCTAATGAGCAGAGAGGCCCTGAAACAGAGGTGTCAAAGAGCCCGAGGCTGCCTTATTGTCCTCACTATGTGCTGTGACCACTGTCCCTGCCTCCTGATGCACCTTACCTGTTGGGAACCAATGCAACAAAAATCCATCTGCCAAACAAACAGGGCACAGCTGCACTGCAGGATTGGCTCTTGGCATTAGCACTGAAGGTTTTGAAGGATAGATTGCACCGTGAGTTTGATGCTGAGAATGTCCTTGTGGGCTCCTAGTAGCACCATGTGTCCATATGGCAGTGTCTTCTTTGGCATTACACAGCTGGTTACGGCTAGTAGCAAGCAACTTTCCTTTGATGTCTACACACAAAAAGAAAGAGGATTGAACTGCAGCGGTGCACCACTCTAAGGAAACTTCAGAGAGAGATGAAACAGAGAGGCACAGGACTGAGGTTAGGAAGAGATGCAAGGACAGGCGGCTGCTGTGCGCGGGAGAAGTGCTATAATGTCATCGAGCACTGGGGGGCAACCAAGCACCCACCCTTCGGGGAGGAACGTACTTGATCCTCAGAACGGCGGCAGCCCCACTCTTTCCTCCTCGGAGCAGGCGTAGCCTTTGATAATTATCGTTTCAAAAAGCGATCAGTTTTTTAGAAAAGGTCACAGATCTCTCACCTTGAAAATAACAGGCAGGATCTGCTTATCTCAGTTTGCTGTGAAACCAGAGTGGAAAGCACTGAATTTTGTTTTCCCACTACTGCAAGTACTTACCTGGAGCAACACAAGGCAGTACTCTCTGGTTTGATGCCTCTGCATGAGGTGAAGTCATTATCTTTAATACACAGGTAAAACATTAATACACGGGGAGGTAAAAAGTTAATTTCCAAGAAGTAATTTTAGGAAATACGACAGATTAACACACCTTGCATACCTAAAGGAGCAATGTATGAAACTGAATACACTGTAGAAGGCAACAGAATTACAAATCACTTTTCACAGTTTAGTCTTGGACAAGTGGTCCTGAACATTTGCTGCTTAAATAAACGAAGGAGCAGCTAGGGAATGAGAAATGAATGCTGGAAACTTGGAGGGAAAATTTTGGTTTATGGATCATTTTTTATAACTTTAACATGCCAAAAATCATTTGAAGACATTTTACAGCAGATACTTCCACCCTTTTCCTCCATGAAGCAATGCTGCTACAGTTCAGAAATATCAAATGTCATCATTGCCACATCTCCTACTTAGACAGTTTTGCCTAACTTTCGACATGCTGCAGGGCCTGGTACCAATTCATGGGCACCAATGCTAAAGCTGTGTTCTGCCAAGGCAAAGACATTTATGATTTGTCCTGACTTGTGCAGTTTATCTGGAAGAAAATTGTCTCCCACAAACCACCTGAGTTGCTTGTTTTCAAGGAAGTCAAAGAAACTTATTGAGACTGCTGTGAAAAACAGAATGAACATTGGAAAAAGACCCCCACAATTATGACATTATTAATACTGCAAGTCCTCTAAACAACAGAACCAAAACTTCCTCGAAGGGATTGCTTGCATGACATGCCTGCTTATTAAATGGGAATAAGTGTCAGGCATTCATAAGAGAAAGAAAAAGGAAAGTGTCATGATGATAAAATGGCTTCTTTCCTGCCTTGTTTCATTCAGCCATGACTAGATCTGTTAAAATGGGAAGGAGGAGGGGTTGGGTATGTCAAGACATCTTGTCTTTATCTAAATGTATCATTTGCATAAACAAGATACAGAGAAGATCTTTATTTAGTTGATTTTATGGATATGGAAATAAAACCAGATGAGAAAGATCAGACTCAGCATACTTCTACCTTTGAAACTCACATCATTGCAATAAAAGCTGATATTAAGTGCAATAATGGGTCACTCAAGTCCTGAACTAATGTAAAAGGACAGAAAAGGTGGAACTTCTTAAATTAGTAGCACCACAGTACAGTTCTTCAATGCCTTTAACATTTTTAGCATTTTAGCATTTTTATTCCTGGAAGAAATACTCATTTTGTCCCTTCTCTTAAATTAGTAACATTTTAGATTGTTTTCAGTAACACCTGAACTACATTTTCAACTTCAGAATGAGCACCATCATAATTTTTCTGTTTTAAACACTGGTTTTCAAATTGTACATAGTTTTTTGTCTACTTGTGACTTTTGATGAAGACCTATTAATAAAGAAATTATTTTGAAATCTTAGAAACAAGTATAGGATGTTTTTATGGAGACATTTCCAAAGAAAAACTGGCTCTATTCTGTTTTGTGTTCTGTGGCATGCAGTGAATTTTAAAAGGAAAGATCATGAGAATGATGATAATGTGAGTTCCTCAAACAGTTTTCTCTGAACAAATTTGTAAAGAAAAGCTTTGATATACATGATGGTCGCACCTCTTTTCTCTCTGTGATTCTCTCACAATTCTAGTTACGTCTTACTACGTTGCTACAGATCTACAGTCTCTGTGGGCCTGAATCAATGCCAGCTTTCTCTTTGTGTAACGCAACAGAGGTAGCACTGACCATTCAAATCGCAATGTTCTGACGGCATTAAACCTCAGAGAAAATATTGACAAAGACATAGGCAAATATTGCAATGTTCCTTTCCCAGCCTCACACTGGAGTTGGAGCTTTATGACCTCAGCTCTGGGAGCACAGGTTTACATGGTGCTTTGAGTCCTGCAGCCCTGTAAAACCAGATCACCTCTTCCTTTCTTCTTCTTCCTCTTCTTCTGTTTTTATGGCTCCACAGAAGCCTCGCTCTTCCCTTAAAAATTCCTCCTCCCAGCAGATATACTGAGTTAATAGAAATTAGTGAGTTAATGATGGCATAAAGCAAATTGAGAAGACAACCATCCTTCATTTTCTGGGCTTCTGCTGTGTGTCCCAGCTGAGACCCTTGTGCTTCAGCTATCTCAGCACCTACAAAGTGTTTCAAGCACAGTCCAGGGGCTCAGTCTTCCACTCTTTTCTCTTCCATGGGTGTGACATGAGGGGGATTCATGAAGAGCCACTAAAGGAAAGAAACCATAAAATGTGGCTTCTTCATAAGGCAGGATGAAGGACCTGTGAAGAAAGCTAAGGTTTGCTGTGCATTGAGCCCTGTTTTGGGCCTGCAGTGGAGACACAATCATCAACAAGAAAAGGTAGCTGAGGCTTTCATAGGCTTGCTATAATTAATAAGAGTTTACCTATGGGAAAGCTGTTTTTCCCGAGAATAAATGACTCGCTCTACTCTTGAGAACATACATAAAGGATGAAGTTGGTGCATCTCTACAGAGGCACTTTATGCTCAAAACTAACCATTTATTTGTGGTGTTGTCAGTTTGCATCACGCAGAGCTTGACAGAACAGTGTTGATTATACATGTGCAGCATTAAAAAAACCCCAACAAACGCCATACCTGGCAAGAGTCTCTCTGTGTCACTGTTCATTAACAACATTTCATTAGCAGATGGCTTCATGTGGCTTACCATATGACATAGAAAATGGATATGACAGTTTTCAGGACAGAGGAAGCACAGCATAAATACAGTGTCTCACTTTCACAAACACAGGATTTTCAAAAGCCTGTCAATATTATAAAAATAAGAATGAAGCTTCATATGCAATTAAATACAAATAACTGGACTTAAGTATATACTGTACAATAATTCCTGATAGTACTTTGCAGAACCAAATTAATTTACAATATCCTGTAAAGAGCAAGTGCCATTTCACTCAAAGCTAGATATATGAAGGAAAATAGAGAAAACAGAGGTACCACTTTAAGGTAAATACTGTTGTATCCAATGTCAAGATTTAAGTGGCTTACAACCATTCATAAAATTCTTATTTTGTCCAAGTTTTTTTTTTTTTCAATTACAGTATCAGAGTCAAGAGGCCAGTTTTTTAAGAAGGAAGAAATGACAGATGTTTCCCATAGATGGATTGTTTAGGTGCCTACACATGGAATTGCAGAGCAGCCTTAGGCAGACTTTCATGACAAGCTCAGTCAGTACTTTCATTTCATTTATACACAAGCAGCAGGACCCAGTATAAAATAATTACTTTACAGTTATGTTTTTAAACACTAGGCTTCAATCTTTCTTATATTCCAGTCATCTTTCATACCCAAATCTGCTTTTGATAGCTGGGAATTAACTGATCTCATTTAACAATGCCACTAATCATAACACAATTGCACCCTGCCTGGCCTCTGACACTTGCTTGATCCTCCTGAGTACCAAGAGGGGATAGCCCCAACCTTAAGATACTTGAAAAACAAGATAAATAACAACTTTCTTCCTAACTCTATGCATTTTTACTACTTCAATTTATCACATATTTCACCTATTAACTTCCACAAATTGGTGATGAGGCGTTTGTAATGACTTCTCAAGTAGGGCACTGGAGATACCATGGGCACACACGCCGTCATGTGTACTAGCATGTTAATACACTGAGGTCAGCAGGAATGAAGTAATAAAGCAGTCAAAACAGAGAAGCTTGCAATCTGAGGCGTTAGGCAACCAGTTTTATCAAGTCTCCATTTTGTAATGCTCTGGAACTGCTTGGAGGAGGTAAAAGAGGAGGACGTGCCCGCAGGACCAGCACGGCAACAGCACCGGTGCTACTGATCCAGAAAGGAAATTTCTTCCAGTGGCTCCACACAGTCCTACTCCACGTATCGAACACAAAAAGCAACAAAGCAGCAGCCGATCAGTGCCACCGTAGATGCCGAAATCACAGTGACCGTGCTGCCAGCAACACTGACTAAGAGCCCCAGGCCCACACCGAGAATGATCTGGGCCAGCTGGACCATGCAGGTGAGAGCGGCACAGTCGATGCCCTTCCCTCGCCCATAGTCTCTAGTTTGTTCCCCATCCTGGAGCTTCAGGTTCTGCAAAAAAGCACAAAACAACACCCAGTGAAACTAGACGGTGCCAATGCATGGCCACGACCCCCAGATGCAGCAACACAGGCCAATAGCTCTCTGCTTCCCTTCTGTTTTTCCTGCTTGTCCCACAGATGTTACCTAAGTCAAACAGAGATTTAACAAGTGATAATGAGTTTTCCAAGCTCCCCCCAAATTGTCCCATTTCTACCATCTGCAATTTTCCCCTCTATCCCTTATGTCAAGGAAAGAATTGAAACTTGATGTGAAAAATGAGCCATTTCCTTCAAGTTCAGGCCTATTTGAGCTCTGGCAAACTGACATTTCACAATACAGGACACCCCATCGTGGATGATTTAGCTTCAACTCTCACGGTTGAAGGAGACCCTCAAAGGGATGTTGAGTCATGTCCCCCCACACACACAGAGCGTAATTCTTTATGATGGAGCACTGTGCTCTGAAGTTATGGCTCAAAGCACATAAAGGAGTTCAGTACTAAAATCTAAATGTAATGCTTTTATTGCTGGGGAAGAAATAATTTGAAAAAAAACCTCCAGACTAGGATTCTTCTACACTACTGAAGACCATTATTAACCACTGATTATTGTACATCTGCCATGATACACATAGCAGAGCAAAAGTCTTCATGAATTATATACAAGTGTCTCATACATAACCACCTGTGAGGGTGGTTGATCACTGGAACAAATTGACCAGCGGGGTTGTGGAGTCTCCATTCTTGGAAATACTCAAACCAGACTGGGCATCATCCTGGGCAACCTGCTCCTGGTGGCCCTGCTTGAGCAGGGGGGTTGGACTACATTATCTCTGGAGGTCCCTTCCAACTTCAGCTGTTCTGTGGTTGCCTCCAGGGAGGAACTATTCTGTTTTGCTGGGAAATTATGTGATAGTTTACACATTTATTGCTCTTCTTGTATAGGCTGTTGAATGGAGAACGTTGTATTGTAACAAACAAGAGTTTTCCATGATGTAAGCTAGATGTGCTGCTGTCTTCTGGTATCCAGACACTCTCAGCAATTAAGATGCTTTTTGCTTTTTGCAAGACCTATTACATTGCCTTTGAGCTGTTAAAGCTCAGAAGTACGGGAGGCAAACAGTCTCTTACTAATCCAGTAAACAAAATTGAATTTGGATCCTAGGGAAGAGCAGCACGGAACAGGAGTTGAAATGGCAAAATTTTAAAACCCAGCACATGATTTTGGTAGAATGCATAGTGAGGGAAAATGTCTGCCCTTTGTTCTGGAATGAAAACAGTCCTTTCACCTGAAGTATTTCCAATTTTAGACACAATTTTTTTGGAATGATATCTATTTTGCTGGGCTGTGCCCAGTGTTCTTATGTGCCAGTAGTTCTGACCACAGTTATATGACTGTTTGAATGAATGCAATCTTGCACTCAATGTTTCCTCTTTATTTTTTCGAACTTGTACATTTGAGCTAAACCTAATTCTGTTAATAACAGATCTAACATAGAATTATACATCATTTAACAGCTGGCATAGCAAGTACCATACACTAAACAAGAAACAATCCGTTCTTACAAGTAACATTCAAATATATTACCCTATTAAATATAAAGTCCATGCACTCTTCAGCAAATTTTATTTCACTTTTGTCTTGTAACAGCTCTGAATCAGAGCTAGACTACAATTTTGCCTTTACTCCCTCTCTCTGAGTTGGCTGGCCCTAGGATTGTGATCTCACCCTGAAATGGGTTCATCCCCTGTCCTTTGTTATATCTTCCTAAAACTAGATAACATGATCATTCTCTGTTGGAAGGAACAGAGAAATTAACTGAAGAATTAGGAATCAGATCTATGAAATATTTAACCACATTGAGAGATCCTCCTAGGATTCAAAAGAACAATTAAGAGTTTTCTTGTGTTCTTCATTCAGGTGGAGATGCTTAGAAGCTGTACAGAACAGTAGGACATGTTCTCAAGGACTTGATCTAGCCCTGTGCTGGTCTCAACTATGTTTCTATGTTGTTTTTTCAATAGTTCAACATTTCCTTTATTAATTTCTTCAAATGTCCCCAGATACAATGAGAACTTTTCCTAAATCCTCCCAACTCCCCTCAATCTTCTTTGTTTCCAGTTCTCTCGCTAACTCAGAGACCTGAGAGAACTTTTCCATTAAAGAGCTCAACACTTTGCAAGACATAAAGATCCTGCTGTGCCCTGTAACATGATATAAGGAATGCAAGTTTTTCCAGATTTTCCTTGGAAACAGGACTGCATGCCGTGGAGGACCAAAAACCAACACCAGACATTTAGAGAGAGAATGAGAATGTGGTATATAATTTAATACTGAACTATATAAAACTGTACTTGAATTTCATATCTTTATTAGCTAACAGCTTTTGTAACACTTTGCAGTTAAGTAAAAATTCTGCCAGCCCTTACAGTGTGCTTATGAACATTAGGAACTCAGAAGTCAAGCCCTCAGCTAATACAGCTGGAAAGAAAGACGTAAGGAAGGCAGCACTTGAAGGCAACACAAGCAGAGCCCTGTTATCTGCTTACTGCCTGAACACGTACTGTGATTGGCTTTGTTTCAGCTGTGATAATAAATAAGTAATTGTCTCACTGCAGGATTGTCTGGAGAGTTTGGAGCTGGGACTTTAACTCTCTCTGTCAGAAACTTTCCATTCATTACGTGTCATCATAAATAGTTTGAAATAAATTAAAAGATGCTCACCAGTTCTATACAGTCTTCTCCCAAATTAGACTAAACAGACCCAGATGGATATAAACTTACCCTTCCTTAGACATTGAACTCACCTCTTCTTCCCTGTGATATTCTGCAATGAGGTGGAATGGCACTGTGTACAGTGTGCTGGACATGACACCAAAGAGGGAACACAGAGCCAGAGTGGAATAGACATTGGGAAACAAGCCAATTAATCCAGTACCCAATCCAAAAAGTAGGTATCCAATGAAATAAAGTCCCTTTAATCCTATGTATGGCAGAAGGATTTTCTGCAGGTCTGTGAAAAGAAAGTGAAAATGCTGATAATACTAAAACGGGTCACATTTCATCAGAGAGTTCCTTTAAGGGGTTTTATTCTGTAAAACGCAATGAAGAAGATAATCTTACTGATTTTGGAAATTGCCTCATATTATCGTAGATATAAACTTGCCAAAGAATACCTGCTCTCTCTGGGGATAGTCTGATTCTGGGGTAGCCAACTCCAGAGAAGAAGCAGTTAACAACCATTCTGGAAGAACTGCCCTCATTGACAACATCAGACATTTCCGCAGTTTGATTATAATGTGAATATTTTGGCATCAACCTCTGTCTGGGCTGAGAAAGGCGCTGCAAAAATGCCTGTAGTTAAGCTCCAAAGGGGAAAAGGTTTCCCTCAAGCCTCTTTTAGATGCTCAATTCAGCCCCCAAAATGCTACTCATTTGAGTTTTTGGATCGCAAGGAGTTTTTTATAATCCTTGGTAAGAGCTATGGTGAAATCTATCTGGGGAACTCTGCTAGCATATTTACACATCATTTTGGAGAGCAAGGCTCGTGCTTCTGGCAAGAACTTCTGCTGCATTGTGAAAGAGTTATTTTATGAGGAATGCAAACGGGGAGAGGCCATCAGAGGGATCTTCAAGAACCTACAGCTACAGCACTGCTAGGTGAAAAAGCATCTCAGAGTCATGCCCATGGCATCCATTTTAGTCTGGCATTTATCTTCAGAATGATTTTCAGTGTTCAGGGTCAGTTCACATGCAGAACAATGCCTTACGCCCAAAGTGACCCCACATCATGTGGTCAGGAACCGTTCATGTTAAGATACGAGTTTCTAACAATGCTGAGAATATAACATTTCTTGAAGTTTTAATGTGGAAAAAAACCCAGCTAATTTGGCATTGCTTCATTTTTTTAAACAATGGCAAGTAAAGAACAGCTTAAACACTGTTTCAAAACACAGTGCTGGAGTACAGTCCTGGGTACTTACAAGAATAGACCGATGAAGAAATTGCATTGATGCACAGCCCCCAGCACCCCGTCTCTACTCCTTTTTTGTAGGTAAGGTATAGCGTGGAGTTATGAGGTGCATAAGGACTACCCTGGTATACAACCTGAAAGAGACCACAAAGATCACAGAAGGCAAGGACGGACTGCATGTATATAATATCTCCTTCTTATGGGAACATGGGACCCAACACAGGGCCTCACTCCTGGTAGGGGAGATAATTAGCACCCAAGAAATCTGTTAATCAGTGCCCTAACCACCCCTTCACAGTTGTCCAGGTTTCACACTTATTTATCCCAGATTCTCACATCCCAGACTCCTCCTCATTTATTACCCTCCACCTTTTCCTGTACACCCTACACTGACTCATTTGTGCTTTTTCCTTTGTGTGTCTTATTTCCTACTCTCCTTCTCTCTCCACTTCCGCCTTCTTGCCTTAGCCTGTCTTTCCCTAATTTATCTACAAATAATTTTTTTGTTTTCTCTTTCAGGCTTACCCCAACACACTCATTTTTCCACCTAATAATTGCCTTATTCAGTTCCTGATCTAGGAAAGCAAAACTTTCTCTTTCAGTTGTTCATCTACACTGCAGGAGAAGAAACCTCCCTCTCACCTACAGAAACAAACAAAAAAAGGCAATGAAATGGGAATATTGGGTGGAAACCACAGAGAAAAGGAAGTGGCAATGAAAGGATTTGTGCCAAGAGCGTATTTGTGCCCTGGAAGAAAGGAGGCAGGCAGGATCGTGTAGGCAAGAATGGCTGGCAGGGACATGCATTCTTACTGCCTGGGAATGGCGTGGAAAAGGGAGCACTGGGAGTCACGGAGCACTGGGAGTCGCTGGCCGAGGGGACTCGGGGAAAGGCTTACAGCGGTGTGGCAGGGACAGCCGAATTCAAGGAGACAAGCGCTTTCAGCGAGCCGGTAGCTGACTGCGCGCAGACATCCGCGGAGCCCGAGGCCAGGGAGGCTGCAGCGCCGGCGCGCAGCCGGGCGCCGTGCCCAGGGCGGGGCCAGCTGCGCCCGAGCCACGTCGGCGGGGCTGCGGCGGGAGCCCTGCCCGCCTCCGCGGCCGGAGCGGAGAACGGCTGTGTCGGGAGCAGCTCCGGGAGCTTCGCTTCCAGCGGTTAGACACAGATAGCCTTACGCACACTAAAACGCTTTCCCCAAAGGTCCAGGAGACTGGCTGAAAACGAGGGCCTGAGATCAATTAGCTGTTTTACAAAACTCCTCCTGAGCCCTCCAGGTACAACTGGCTCTGCCACCACTGTCGCTTCTTCAGAACTATAACACTGTCTCATTTCTTTTTGGTGGAGGAGGAGATGCTACGAGGAAAGGGAAGCGAGAGGATTTTACGCTTTTACCTGTCCCATGAAATCCGTGAAGAAGAGCATGTTGGACAGGAAAGCCATCCATCCAAAGAGGTGGCTCACGCACAGATAGCGATAGTGGGATGGCATGCTTAAAAGTGTCTTCAAGAGTGATTTAAGGGTCATCCGCCTTTGATCCTAAAACAAGTATTTAACAATAATACTGTATTATTGCCCTGAAGGCTAATAAAATAGCTGACTGCAAATGAAGAAGGCCTCTGCATCTTTTTATTGCTGAACTTCCAAAGTTGTTTATTTTTTGCTAGGAAGGGTTGGTTGGGTATTGAATGTACATATTTGATTCATTCAGCCATTGCCTAATGAAGTAATCTGAAAGATTCATAGACTCTGGGAGAGCTGGGGTATATCAGTAAGGTTGTATGATTTCTTGCTGTTATAATGAGTAGGATTATTGTTTCCTTTCACATAGAACCACGTGAAAAATTTCTGCCAAAAGAGATTCAGTAGAGTTTAAAAAAAAAACAAAAACAGAAACAAAAATAATTTCTTTATGGAGACAATCAGCTTTACATTAAAAATTTAAAACTGCCACAGAAAAAATAAAACTGAAGCTACTTCCTGAGAATTAAAATGTATCAGTTGTGGAATACAGCACTTCTGAGAACTTGTTGCCACTCCCTTCTATGTGCTAATTTCCCTAGAAAACTTCACCCCTTCTGGCATGTCATAAGACGGGCACAGGTTGCCCAGAGAGGTGGTAGATGCCCCATCCCTGCAAACATTCCAGGTCAGGCTGGATGGGACTCTGAGCAACCTGATTGAGTTGGGGATGTCCTTGCTCATTGCAGGGGAGTTGGACTAGATGGCCTTTAAAGGTCCCTTCCAAACCAAACTATTCTATGATAAGATTTCCACTCTGTACCGGCCTCCCCGCCATGAAGCAGGGAAAGATGATGATACATCACAGGAGATGCAGCACCACTCAAAATCCTAGCACCCACAGAATGTGAGCTCCAGCACCTGAACACCTCATCCCATGGGAGAAATAATTCATTTCAAAATCAAAACGTTATTGGTGCTGGTTAACAAATCTCACTGATGGAGGAAAACCAAATTTCTCACCACCTTCAATGCCCCACCTTATCTCTGAGCCCTGTGCCCCAAAACTCTCTGTTTCTTTTCCAGGCACATTCATCAGACCACTTGCATCACCTGAATTTTTCTAAGTACTGTAGGTGTGCTTGATGACAGGCGACACACAATTCTTACTGCTTCAAAGCTCCTGTGTGGTTCTTTGCTTTTAAAGAAAAAAGATATTATTTTATCTGCACATGATAGAACGCTTCCAATTTTCTGTAGTGATGTTTGGAGGCAACAGTGTTGGGAGAGATGGTAAGGGAAGCTGTATGGTCATGAAATGTGGAAGAACTGTAAAAGTTACATTAATTACTGGGAAGCTGAATTTTGTCTTCAGTCTGCTGTAGGATAATGACAATTTTTCCTTCCTTCAATGTTCTACTTTTCACAATTCCCCTTTCCTTTGAACTAGGTTATGCTGCAAGCTACTCTATGAATAATCACCACATATAAAGTTGGAAAATGCTTTGCTCCAGTGGGCGGTTTTTAATCCTCACAGGAATGCCAAAATTCAAGTTCCTGACTTTCACCTTGAACTGCATATTGTTGAAATCCCTTGGAATTTTTCTTGGCATCACTGTCTCTTTTAAACAGGGTAAGCTTTCTATTCTCCTACAGTTATAAAAAAACCCTCAAAATTCCACATTGTCTCATTAGTGTTATTTCAAAGATAATTACTATTGTTTGACTTGGCTTATTTAGTTTGTTCCTCTCTTCCACAGAGTTCTTTAAAACAGCCTTTCCAAACGAAGTGTTAACAAAAGGTCAGGGAACTACAAAGGATGTAGTTATAAACTGCTGTAATTATAAACAATAATTTGACAGCTAGATAGAAATACTTGCTTTCTATTTAGATATTTTAGAGAGTGGAAATGGAAACTGACATGTTTAATGCACACGTTCAATACACACCAATACACAAACCCCACGCTAATTTAAATGACATGCTGAAGTTTAGCTCTGTTTAAGTGCCTTATCCTTCAAAAGCTCACAATACCCAATCATTTTCTTTATAAAATCACTGCAGCTCAAGGCCCAAGATGATTCATAAGGATACAGAGGGATCAATAAGACTTGGGTTTTATGGCAGTAGATCCTGAGTAATTTGGCATCAAACTAGAGAACAAAAGACTTTGGATGTCTGCTCATACTGTAACAGGTCAAATCTCATTAATAATCATGGTAACTATTAGCATGTGAGAGCACAGTCCTTAATTTACAAGATAGAGGGCCATGATGCCTGCAGCAAAAACAGAGACACAGAAAAACAGGAAGCCAAACCATTTCTTCAAGGAAGCAATAACAGTAATGAATGAACTCAGAAAACATGTGGCACAAGAGACAGACCACTAAGGCCATGAGTGTCTAGAATTTATACATGCCCAGGCACATCAAAGAAACGCATAATCACAGAATCACAGAATAGTTTGGGTTGGAAGGGACCTTTAAAGGTCATCCAGTCCACCCCCTCTGCCATGAGCAGGGACAGATTAAAGCACTGTGAGCCTCTGACAGGATGTTCAGCTAAAAATGTAGAGAGGAGTGCAATGGCACAAGCTTCCCCACAGTGGATGCCAGAGCTTTACCTCGGGTGTCAGACGTTATTGATCCAGTGTAATTAATTCTTGCCAAGGTAGAGGCTACCCCTTGTCTCTACCAACCTACTAATCCATGGTCTGCTCCCCTTGCTTTCACTGCATCTGCTCTCTCTTTGTTTCCCTTCCTTTCTTCAGAGCCCACAGGAGCCAAGTAGTCAATGACACCCAGCATCTCTGACAAATTGTAGGATGCTCAGAGTGAACAGTGCTGGTAAAGGATGCTGGTTGCTCAAGCTGGCCAACGGCAGGGAAACAGGGACAGCATCGCAGCGTGGTAGCCATATTCTCCTGACAAACTGTTGCTTGAGGTCCCTCTCTGTGTTTTCCTGGCATTCTCATCGGGCAGTGTCAGCTTTAATTCTACCTTTGTATTGTACCTAGTGTAATATTTTTTCAGGTTAGGAATACCAAGTGCTATTTAATGCAAACGATAAATAGCAAAAGATAGCAAGTCCCTTTTTTTTGTAGCTTAAACATGAGTTTAAGTTTGTAACTTATAACCATCTGCACATTCTCAGTATTTTTTACCTGATTTATCAAGACCTATATCACGGGCAGATATACATATCACCAAGAGATCAGAAGTGAATTTAAAACAACAAGCAACTGTTTTATCACTTATTGCTATACTAGGAACTAAACATACACATTAGGCTTTGCTTACCTAGGGTACCATGGGAGTGCAGTGAGGATTCCTAGCAGTACAAGCCATCAACAAAACAGTAAAAACTGTTAGCTGTTCCTAAGACCATTCTAGAAATGTGGTCTCCAGGTATTTTTCAGGTCGATCCACCTTTTCCTAGTTGCCTTAGATTGAAGCAATCTCTCATAAAAATGCATCAGAAACAAAATAACAGTGATGATTTGAAAGTACTTGCTACTCTCTCTCACCTAAGAGTTCTGCCAGAGACAGGTACACCATCACTTCTGAAGGCGGCTCCAGAAGCGAGGTAGTATTGCTGTAGAAGTAGCAATTTTAAACACATCAGTACTAGCAATACATTCTCAGTGAAATGTTGAGCAGCAGCAAACCCAAACATTTACTAGACCAGGGAACAAACACTTCACAGGTACTACGTATTCACATGAGGAGGATACCAAGAGACTGGCAGGGAGCAGAAGCCTGAAACTGGCCCTCCCTCACCCCTGCCAATTGTTCAAAGCATCAGGACTAGTCTGTCTCATCCCTTTTGCTGGAGATACCTCATAAATGAAAAAAGAGAAAAGAAAGTAGGCTTTCTACTGACTCTGTACCCTGGTGGAGGATTCTTTCTGTGCGTGTGAAAGGGCTCCATCCCAATCAGCTAATTAAAGGGTCTCCAGGGATGGAATGATATGGGTTACAAAATCATCTCTGCACTTACCTCGGTGTGTGACGTAACAGCGCGTTTCCTCGGTTTGGCTGCAGCCTTTATTTCAGTACATACTGGTTTTAAGTAGCTGTTCTTGTTTTCCTCCTCCATGGAGCTATACGTATAGGACTTAGTCACTTCCAGCAAGATCTTTGTCTCTTCATTTTCGTATCTGAGTGGGACTTCGGGAATACTGCGCAGATGTACAGTAAGGCAGACTAGGAAAACCAAGGCTGCAAAGAAGAAAATCACCTGGAATTCCGATGCCAAGGAATATCCTAGTACAGTCTGACCCCAATCCATAGCACCTGTCAGGTAACCCAGGGCTCCTCCCAAACCTATGGGGGTGGGAAAAAAGGAGAAAAAAGATCTACTAGCACTGATAAAATAAACAAACAGTACACAATACGCTCAACATGTGATCCCCTCTAGAAATGACTGAATAATCACCCTTCAGACATTAATTGCAAGAAATAGGAATACTGAGCCAATCACATACATAAGCAGGTACCAAAAGACCTCTTGAAAAATCTCCTCAGTTCTGGGGGACGGAGCTCTCCAAAAAATGCCTGAGCATATAGACATGGGCCTCCATCTCTTTTCTTGACTTTTTGAGGGTTTATTTGCTTTGAAAAAGCGAGTAACTAATACAAAACAGAATTCTACTGAAATTTATGAGTTTTTTAAAAATTCACAGAACAAACAAACATTTTTTAATTATATCAAGACTATCTATAGTTTTGGCTTTGTAAAGTGTATTTTATATAGCTGAATCTGAACAAAAATACTATCTCCATGTGAAATTTAAAACAGAGGAAATAAACCCAAAAGCTTCGTTTTGTAGTTATCAAAATCCAAGTATCTCACCACTTGGCAAAGAAAACAAAAAAGATCAAATAAAAACATGTAATTCTACTTGCTGATTTTCTCAGAAATGTTAAAACAAAAGGTAAAATGAGAATGCTACCTTGTGTCTTGAAGTTAATAAAACCAGCGTTCAGTCCAATTTTTTTACAGTTTCTTTTTGTTATTGGTGTGCACAGTTTCAGAAGCACAAGAAAGTGGACACTGATATGTACGGTACGGAGCTCTGGTAGGGGAAGCAGCTTTGTAGAGTCCTGAGACCTTGCCAACCAAGTGGCTCTGCAGGACGTGGGAGTCAGGCAGGATGGAAGCATTTGAAGGACCGGGAAGTATTTCTACTCTTCTGCTTGGAAGAATTGAAGGCAATGTATGGCAGAACCATCCTGTCTAACAAAAAGTAACAGAGGTAATAGGCCCTACATTTGCTTCGGCTACAAAACACGGGATTTTGATTTCATTCTGAGCTTTCTCTACTTTTTTCCCTCTTGTGTCTGATTATGACCCTCCTTCATTGTGTCCTACTGAATTTTACAGGGGACTGTATCCTTCTTTGTTGTCATGAAAATCAATTAAGCTGTTAATAACTTTTTGAAGAAAAGCTACACTAAATATTTGCACAGAGTGAATGTTTGGTGTTTGAGCTCATCTTTGCATACTGTTTTGACAAAACATAATCCTGATTTTGGAATGCAGTCTGAGTGTTGTGTGTTGGGTATGTGTACTCTTCCCTCTATTTGTCACTGGTCATAAGTTTCAACACTGCAAAGCTATTAAGTTTCATGTTCAAATTTCAAACTGAAGACAGGAAAGCAAAATCTTGGAGATACTTAGTACAAAACCAAGGAACTAAATAGGGAAACAAAATAATATATAAAACAGAAGCTAGAAAAGAAATGGGAAGATTGCTGTCTGTGTCTGGTAGGGATAGAAGAAGGAACAAGAGATTGTAAATTGTAGGGAATGGATATTGAGATCAGATTTTAGGGAAAACAGTCTAAAAACAAGGCCCGTGAAGTGCTGGAACAGACTGCCTTGGGAGGGCTGCAGAACCCACATCAGAGGAGGATTTCAAGAACAGGCCAGGTCTTTTTTTTACTGGCCTAATTACCCATCAGGAAGGGTTCAGGTAGATACCCATGATCTTGCTATAGAGGGCACAGGGTGCTGGGCCAAGTAAATGCAATCTGTTTCAGTCTTATTTGATGTGATTTGTCTGACATCCCTTTTCACAGCTCAGTACGCAAATGAAACAGCTAAATCTTTAACTCCAAACTTGGAAATCAAGCCTTTCTAGTATCATCCAAGGAAAAATTGCAACCAGATTTCTGCTGAAGGCAAGAATGTACATAGAAACTCACTCCTTCTCTGCCAAAAAATGTGATTGTTAAATATTTTATCTGTCAGTTTCTAATGGATAATACTGATTTAATTCCCACGTGACTTTAAGGTTTCCTTATAATCTGTGTTCCTGGACACAGCTATTTCATATGCCCAAAATCATCCTGTTGTCAAGAGCTACTACACCTCCCTCCTTGACTAGAGTAACTGCCACTGAATCTATGCTCCTCTGCTCTTGGTATGGCTCAGTAGCCACAAAAATCTCCATCAACACAGATTGCATGACTTCTCATATTTTGTCTAGTCCCTTCACAGTGACTGTTCTCAGACATGGCTGGAAGTTCCTCCCAATTCACATTACAGGTACACAGCCTTATGTGTCTTCCCTGTGCATTCTCTCAACACAGGGCTTGCATAGTACAGAAGGTTTCCCTCTGTAATTTGGCAACATTTCAAACAGGTATAAAGGTAAATGAAACTCTTTGTTCATTTGCAAGAGACTGGACTGAACCACTTGTACTTATTTGCAGTTGTGAAACTCTGAATTTTACACAGAGCTCCTGTTTCTATGCAAGAAGGCAGCACATATTGTAGCACTGCTGAAGAATGGAAATCAACTATACTGATTTGTGCAGCTCTTGCTCCATGTCACATGCTGAGGCAAAAATGTTACTTCTGTGTGCTATTGCAAGGAAACAAGTTACATCCCTTAATTTTTGTTTCACCCAAAATTTGAAAAAAATCAGAACAAGCTGAATAAACACTACTTCATTTTTTAAAATAATTCATTGCTCTTACTTAAATCATGGCTATGCTACTGTAAATGTTTATGCCTGCAGCCTTCTGCAGCAGAATTCTTGTAGCAGCAATCACAAGTTGCTGTTCTCTGGAGTAGTGAAAACCCAGCAACAAAAGACTCGTGACTGAAGTGCAGGATCAGATGATTAGTTCATTCAGATTAGAAATACAGTGAGAATAAAATCCAGGCAACTACCTTCCCTCCTTTGAGAGGTAGGGAGGAAAAGAAGGAATCTGAGTACCTGTAAAGAGGGCGTGGTAATGCAGACCCTTCTCTTTATCCCGATGAGAGCAGACATCAAATAAATATGCTTTGATGGGGCCATCAATAAAATCAGCTGCAAAATCAAAAAGCACTACTCCCAGCATGGTAATGACTATTGCCCACGTCCTCTGCTTGTCTCTCTCACCGACGAAAGCTACAAAAAGAAAAATACCCTCATTCTGACAGCAACAGTGCCATGTTTTGCTAAACCACGTTTTACCTTTCCTGATACCTCCAATGCTTAGTTATGCAAGAGAGAGCAGTGATACCAGAATCACGTCAGAGCAGCAGGATAACTGAGTCTGGGTAGCACTGAGCTGTGCTAGGTTGGCTTACTGCCTTGAGTCAGCACAAGCTCAGGGTAGTCCAAGCTCCACAATGAAGAGCATCACTAGTCTTAATCGACTCCTTTGCACCTCCATGGCATGCTGCGGTAGCCCAGCACACATGCATTTTGTAGTACTTCTTTGTTTTATTCTACTTGTCCCACCCTTCCGTTTTTTTAGATAATCAAGAGTTGAGTGTAACACCTCTTTTTGGGCAAAAGAATACAAGTATATTAAACACCAATGATATCCAGGAAGAGAGAATAAATCAATCCATAAATACACATGCCTCCCCCTTCTGCCAACTCATAATGACAGCAACAACTTTCCATCAAGACTTTGAGAAATTACATCTCAAGCTGAAATAGAACAGTATCTAAGGATGTCACTGTATTTGATTTTGCACATTCCAGGTGCAACACAGTTTCCAAGAAGTTGTTGATTTCTATTAATCACCAGCATAACATATTCCCGAGCCAAGCCAGTACTGCAGTAATTAAAGATACGTATTTTGAATGCTAATCCGTCTAAAAGAGAGATTAACAGATATATCAGTTTGGATGTGTAATACATGACACAAACAATATTGATCTTTTAACTTAACAAGGTAGATTTTAGTTCTTAAAAACTTGTCTGGGCCTACGCAGTGCTTTACTTGTATGAACTGATCCAGGCAACCACACCAACACACAGCACGCTGTAATCACACGCACAAACTACACAACACTATGCACAGGGTACATAACATGCAGTCTTAGGGTTGAACCTGTGGGAAGACTGCAACATTCCTCAGCTCCTTCAATGCGGCTGGGTAACATGATGCCCAGTTCTAACACCCCATCTGAGCAGGGAATAAAGGAACCCCTCCTTTCTTTCGGATTCAAAAGGCTAGGATGAGTTTTGTCTGTCAGCACAGCGCGTGCCCCTCACTCACCTGAGATCATCACGTCCCCATTGAGGTACAAAGCCATGCCTAACAGCATTATGATGCCCAGACCCAGAATGTAAGGTCGCCTCTTGCCCCAGCTACAGGTGCAGTGATCACTGGCTGAACCTACCACGGGCTGCAGCACGAAGCCCAGGATAGGGCTGATGAGCCATACCAAGCTGTAGAGGTTCTTGGGCAGCCCTACGCTGAGCAGTACCGGCGTGACAAAGGCGGCCTCCACGGCGTAGCAGAACTCCCGGCCAAACATCGCCATGCTGTGCATGACCAGCCTTCCCACCGCTCGCTTCCTCGGCACCACGGCTCCAGTCCTTGTCACAGATTGCAGCAGAGCCTCCTCCTTCTCGCTGATGCTGTCCATGTCAGCCTTGGCCGCTTCAGAAGCGGGTGGAAGAGCCCTGTGGAAACTCTCTTTCGCTAAGGTCGATGCTCTGGCTACGCGAGGCGCTCTGGCGAGTCGGTGCTGCCTGCCTTGGCTGACATGGAGCCCCGATCATATGCCGGGTGGGATCGGTCTGTGCCGGGGGAGGGACTCACATACTTTCATGGCTCTGCGATCACAAGTTATGAAAGGAAGGGGGGCGGGGAAGCCTGTGTTAACATTAGCAGATCTGAACTCTTGAGCATCTGCAAAACTCCCAACTATCCACAATTAAAGAACTACTGTTTAAGCGCGAAACACACATATAACGGGAACATACATCACATGGGTGAGGCGCAGGATTAGCGTGACACAAAGCTATTCCTCTTGCTGCTGTCAGACAGCGGTGATGCCAAGAAACTAGAGTCCTCATCTTTCCACTCAGCAGCAAACACAAGCACCAGAGAGTGCCTGTTGATCAAACGGGGGGGGGAAGAATCTATAGTATGTATCCAGAAAAGGATTTCAATGCACTTCATGAAGATAAGTAAATGAACCTACCTGTTGCCCTATAGTGTTAGCGGCAGAAAAAAGCTTGGCAGAATTCTGTAAAACAGCAGCTGGTGAATGTTTTTTTGTGTCTGTTGTGTGCCACTCTCAATACAACTGATTATTTTCTTGGTTTTTGAAAAAAAAAAGGATATCAGGATCACTTAGGGTTTTTTTAAACAGTTCTAGCTTCCAAGACAAGGACTTAAAAGAATCTGTAGTGAAATACCAAAACTGTATCTTTCAGGTCAGCCACCTGAGTGAGGCAGCTGATCCAACCTATGCTGACTCATGGAATCGTAGGACAGTTTGTGTTGGAAGGGACCTTTAAAGGTCATCTCGTCCAACCCTCCTACAGGGACAGCTTCTAGTAGACCAGGTTGCTCAGAGCCCCATCCAACCTGACCTTGAACACTTCCAGGGATGCGGCATCTACCACCTCTCTGGGCAACTTGTGCCAGTGTTTCATCAGCTTCAGTGTGAAAAATTTGTTCCTTATCTCTGTCTAAATCTGCCCTCTTTTAGTTTAAAACCATTACCCCTTGTCCTATCACTACTGCAGGGTGTCCTATCACCCTGCTAAAAAGTCTGTCCCGATCTTTCTTCTAGTCCCCGTTTAAGTCCTGGCGGGCTGCAATAAGGTCTCCCCAGAGCCTTGTCTGCTCCAGGCTGAACCACCCCAACTCTCTCAGCCTGTGCTCACAGCAGAGCTGTTCCGTCCCTCTGATCATTGCTGTGGCCTCCTCTGGACCCACTCCAACAGGTCCATGTCTTTGCTGTGCTGAGGGCTCCAGAGCTGGATGCAGGACTGCAGGTGGGGTCTCAGCAGAGCAGAGCAGAGGGGCAGAATCCCCTCCCTCGACCTGCTGGCCACGCTGCTTTGGATGCAGCCCAGGACACACTTGGCCTTCTGGGCTGCGAGCGCACATTGACAGCTCATGTCCAGCTTTTCATCCCCCAGTTCCCTTCTGGGCCGGGCTGCTCTCCATCCCTTCATCCCCCCGCCTGTACTGATACCAGGGGTTGTCCCAACCCAGCTGCAGGACCCTGAACTTGGCGTTGTTGAACCTCAGGAGGTTCACACATGGCCATTCCTCAAGCTTGTCCAGGACCCTCTGGATGGCATCCCGTCCCTCAGGTGTGTCAAGTGCACCACTCAGCTTGGTGTCATCTGCAAACTTGCTGAGGGTGCACTTGATTCCACTGTCTGTGTGATTGATGAAGACAGTAAAGATCACTAGTCCCAGTACGGACCCCTGAAGTTAACCCCTGAAGTTAACGTGAGTTTTTAAATTGACTTCAGTGATTTTGGGGTCAAAACATAGGTGCACTTGGGATTACATTTGACAACATTTATTGTTCTCCAACATGATCAGATGCATCTGGGACTAAGCAAATCACCAAATCTTACTTGCATGTACACTTGCATATACACACATGTATTATATATATTATACACATATATATGTGTATAAAATTCAGTAATTCACATCAGAGTGATTGACAGCTGGGAATTTAATGTGCTTTTGCTGATTGTTTATCTAATTTGTCTGGACCTACTAGGTAATTCTTGCTTCCAGGCAGGTGTTCATGTAGTAGAATGTAAAAGGTTTTTTAATAGTAATAATGCTGACATTTTGGCATGACAAAGGTAAAAGGAGGTAAAGTATATCTCAATTGTGGAAGTATTTGTAAGCAACAAACTAATCTTCAGCAAGGTGAACACTTTGACAAAACTTTAAAAAACTCCAACCCCTCATATCATAATTCCTGACATCTCAGACTAAAGAAAACTATATTAAGGCCATACAACTAATTCTTTTTAAAAGCTTTTTTTTTTTTTTTGCCTCAGAGACTGTTTCAAATGACAGTGTAATTTTGAAGGAAATTAAAGCCACCATGGAATAACCATTGTTTAAAACCTGTGCAACTAAGTTGTTTACCATTTTTCCAAAAAGAGAGGAAAGTGTTAATACTTGGCAGCTATTTTAAAATAACAAATTTTGTTCTGAAGTGATTTTCTAGGCAAACTGAAATTCCAAATGTAATATAATCAGGAGATTGCATTAGGAAAATGTCATCAGGCTACAAAATAGAATTACTCTATGATAATAACTCTACAGCAGCACATAAGAAAACAGCATTATTTCAATCAATGCTTTGGCACGATACAGCAAATGAATTAATCTGATAGGATAGAGAAAAAAAATCCCTTCTAATCTATGAGTAAACAACACAATCACTTGTTTAGGAAGAATATAACTATATTTTATGAAAAGTATTGCCTTCATGTAATTACAACTTGTATTACAAAGCAATGGTGTAACTAAGAATTAAAAGAAACAAACATTTCACAGGATATGATATTTAAAGAAACATTTTGAGGATTTACAGCTGCTTACTAAGCAAACTGTAGATCTTCAGGACACAATTTTGATATCACTCTAGACTGCAGACCATCTGTGTACACAAGTACAAAACTGCCACTGTTTTCAATAAAATTTAAAAGTCAATAATTAAAAAAATATTTAAAAGTTATATTATGCAAGCATGTATTTATCATGTAATTCAATTTAATGCATAAAAACATATTGTATCAGCCTGAAATGTGTCTGATCTGTATAGTCAGAGATTATAAATTAGCTGTTGGTTTACTGAATTCTATTATTTTATCAGAATAAAGTTTAGTAATCTCTTGCTTAGTAAATCCATATTCTAGAAGTATCTCTTCTGTGTGTTCTCCTATAAAAGGATCTCTTTTAAATGATGGAACAGCAGGGGTCCTTGATAGAAGAGGAGCAGGTCTCGGACTTATCTCTTCCTGATCATTTTTGATAAAAGAACTTCTTTGTTTGTTATGCTGATGTGAGGCGACATCATCAAAGGATAAAACAGGGGTCACACAGGCATCAGTACCATCAAACATGCTGCACCACTCAGCTTGTGTCTTCTGTGCAAATATGGATGCAAATTTTTTCTTCATTTCAGGCCAGTCGGAGAAACTCAACTGACTGGGAAGTTTATCGGAATCTAGCCCAAGACCTGAAAGGAGAAAAACAAAGCTTAACTATAGTATAGCTCAGAAAAATTAAAATGCTGCCCACAACTAAGTATGTTCCTCAAGAAGCTAATGTTTTGCAGGCGGTCCAACACAGCAGAGCATACTAACTAAACGTCGCTTCAAAATTTGTTAGGATATCTATGATTGAGAGGGAGGGAGCAGAAGAATAAAATTTTTTATTACTTCCAGTTAGACTAAACCGCATCAGCTACAGCCTTTTAACTAAGTACCTATAATAAACACTCATTTCTATAAACACTTCATAACAGCAGAAGCTACCTAGAGATAAAATTTTGTCCTGAGAACATTTTCTGTAACAGGTATTGTGTTTTCTACCTGGCAGTAGCAACAGAAAGGTCTGCTAAACAGAAAGGTCTGTTGAACTACAGCAATATACTTATCTCATAGTACATCTGCCAGAGCTGGACATTCAGCAGGCTAGTGTGTCCAACATGATCAGGTTACTTCTATGCCAGAGATGAGAACATGGTGTGCCTAGATATTCCCAGGCTTGATGTGCATGAGGTAGCTCGGCTACAGGTACCTGCAGGCTAACAGACCTGCTTCTTGACTCCCTCAGTCCAAATGCTGCTCTCCTCTCTTCAGCACACATCCCAGGCTCCAACTCTCCAATGCTGCTCTTTTGGAAAAGTGAAACCCATAGCCCTTACCCTCACCAACTGCTTAAGAATTCTGCTTCCCAGAAGATCAGTTGCATGGACCACCCAGGGGTTGTGGTCCATGTGCAATATGCGACATCCTTTCTGAGACGCAAGGGCAGAAAATGGACACAAAGGCTTTGTACTGAAAATTTCCTGAACTAGACAAGTCCTAGGTCCTTCCCTTAACTAAGCACTACCTTCCCTCTCATTGGGGAGTTTATATCTCTCCTGTGCAGCCCATTTCCCACTTCCGTTTCTGTTTTCACAGATTCTGCTCTCTGCACTCCCTACCCTTCCATCCTCCTACTTCAAGGAAATCCAAGAATTGTTATAACTTTTTGTAGGGTTTATCTCAAAAAGGAGGTAGGAAAGAAGAAAGAGAAAAGGCAATTAAACCATACTTTCAAAATGGAGATCGTACAAACAGAAGTACAAACAGAGTCTATGGTATCAAATAGAAATCAGAAGTGGTATATTGAAGACTGTCCAGTCACATCTTGACATTAAGGACCATGAACATAGCAGGAAAAACTCAGAAAAAGCAGGGATAAGAAAGAAGTTAATTTGAGAAATTAGAAAGGCTAGAGTACAACTATTATCATAGTGCTTCATAAACAACAAAAAAAAGGAGCTGCTTAGAAAGCAACAGCTCTGTGTAAAAGACAGAAAATGTGGAGTTTTGCAAACATTTAATTTTGAGCATTCTTTCTTATATCTTTGGATATCTGGTATGAGATTGATGATCTGACTTGCAACTGTTAACAGGCTTGGCTACTAGATGCCTGTTTGCAGGTAGAATTTACACAGAACTCTAATCTTTAGCTGTAAATAGGCAGAAAAAACTTCATGTATCTTCTATTTCTACAGCTTCCTTATCACTGAGAGGGGCAGACATATAACTACTGAAACATACAGGGTAGAAGAAGGGAAGATAATGTCCAACTTTTTTAAGTTCTTTCTTTCTGCTTATAATCTCTACTACATGCACTTCTGGGGGCTCATAGGCTCCCCCAAGTTATCCTAATATTTAAAACTTAATTTCACTGTTGATCACAAGATTCTTAAACAGTAGCTTTGAAAATGAATACATGCTTTGAAATCTTACTTTGGTTCTGCAAAGGAAAACACAGAGAAATTGCCAGTCTCCAGACTCAGAAATACAGACTTGCAGCTGTTCATGTTTAGTAAAAAATCAACACAAAAGCATACGCATTTTCACATCTTATTAGAGATTTCTACAGATACCAGAATAAGTATCACTACAAGGTAAACACCAGTCCTTATTGAGTTCCAAGTCACGTGCACCTTAAATCACTAAACCTACAATCTAGTCTTCAAAACCATTCATATAATCCTAAAAGAAAAATCAGCTGAAAATTGCTTACACTGGTTGAGCATCCATAATTAAACAGACGCTAACAATGCTTTCAAAATTAATTTGGTTATTAATCTTCAGAGTATAACACTAAAGATAAACAGCGCTTTACAGTTTACTTAAGAACTAGGAGGTGAGGCAAGTTCACCTTCCACAAGTAGTGGTAGTGGTAGGTAACTAAGTAACAACACACTATCTGAGATTCTGTCTCAATGCATGAAATCTTGTCAATTGGAAACACTGTTTCATAAGTATTTATTTCCTCATTAATTAGTTTGAGTTCTAGTAGCCTGTCCAACATAAACAGAGCTCTACCATTCTCCCATTGCACAATTACATTTGAAGATCGTGCCAGATGGAAAGTTGGCTGAACCTAAGTGTACATGCTCTAGCAAAATAGAACAATACGCAGAACCTGGAATTTAATATTACATGCTCATTTTCCGTTGACCACTGAAGACTTCAACTTTAAATAGCATGAACCAACAGCATTTAAGCAGTACAGCTTCTAATTTTCCAGCTTGTGCTAACCATTTGTGGTGCAGATGAACAGAATCACAGCAGGAGCAACTTAGTCAACAAGGAAACAATTACACAGCACAGAATTGTTTGGGATACCACAGGATGACAGATTTCACCCAACATAATCATAAGCAAAGTATCTTTTACACAGAATATCTGGTAAAGCAATCACAACTTGTTTCCAAGGCTTTTTGTTCAAATTTTCATCCAGGGATTTTTGTTTAGAAAAGCCGAGTAACCTACCCTATTACAGCTCTGAAATAACGAATTTTGAAAAATGAAAGATTAAGTCTCCTTATAATCATATAGCTTCAAGTCTTCTTTAAATGCTATAGCTTTATTGACATATATTTACATGTCATTTATTAGTGCAACAAATTGAAATCTCTATTTCTACAGAACTTCTTAGACAAACTGGAGTAAAATTAGGTGCCTATTTCAAGAGAGAGAAAACAGTAAAATCCATTACATAAATCAGCGAAGCTGCTTTGGTATGTTGGAAATAAATAGTTTCTTAAAGTATTTCATGGAATCACAGTATCGTTCAGATTGGAAAAGACCTTTAAGATCAAGTCTATACTATTATGAAAGATTATTTAGGATCCTTAGCAGAGCTTGGTTCATAATTTTCTTGTTTTAACTTGATTCTCTTCTCAAAATTAGATGCTGATAGCATGGTAATTTTGAAATTATGTTGCCACAACATGACTGAGGGTGGTGAGACACTGGAACAGGTTGCCTAAAGAAGTTGTGAATGCCCCATCCCTGGAAGTGTTCAAAGCCAGGCTGGATGAGGCTTTGAGGAACCTGGTCTAGTGGAAGGTGTCCCTGCGTACGGCAGGGGATTGGAACTAGATGATCTTTAAGGACCCTGCCAACCCAAACCATTCTATGATTCTATGAACAGAAGCATCTAGTATGGGAATCCTTAATTTTGGCCCAAACCATAGACATAAGGTGTATGCCATTGTGCACTCTCTCTCTAAATAGAATTCATTCTCACTCTGAGAGGAAACTGAACTTCAGAATATTCCAAGACAGTAGTGAATTTTTATTAAAGTAGCTATGTGAAGTTTTTTCTCTGCTCAAAGTATCTGAAACTAAATAATTTTTTAGAAAGCGACAGTTTAGCAAAAGGTTGATCAGGCCCAGAGTACTACGAGAGGATTGCTGCAAATTCATCCATAGCTGTAGTCCAAGTTTACGTATTTATTTACCACAATTGCAAATGTTTTGGTCCAGCAAGAACCTGGCTCTCTACAGTATTTGTACAATGTTTAAGGGTTATCATGGTAAGTAAATTAAAATGAAACATAACATTATGTGTAACTGAGAGAGTCTAAAATGTAATGAGGAAACTGTTTGTCCACTTTGCATGTCTTAGTAACAACACCGTATTGAATTCAGTACATTAGCAGATTTTTAATACAGTACACAATACTTTACAATCACAAAATGGAGAGCCCTATGGAAATCCTTTATAATGATGCAAACTATGTTTTTCCAAGTATTTCCTAATTTTTTTCCTTCTTTTTAAGTAGAAGTCACACAAGGCAGGAGTATCAAAGTAGTACAAAAGGAGTACTATCAAATACACGTTTAGTGTATTTAGAACTTTAGTGACTGTTAGTGCTTTTTAGATCAATGTAAGTTGACACTAAGTTCACCCTATGTGACCCAGTTTACACCACATGATAAAAAAGAATCAAACCTTTACTCTCACCTGATATACAAAAATGTACTGTGTTCTGCATGCCTCTTGTAGCCTGGCTACAGCAATACTAAGCACATATTGCTAAAAATCAAGAGAAACCTGCAGAAGTAATTTAGATGGTGTTGGAAGACATTCTGTCTCTTTCTGCCAAAACATTGAGATTTAACATTAGTAGCACATGTTTCTTACATCAGATTTTTCATAAGATGCAATGGTATTTTCATTATTTATTGGCTAACTTTTGTAGCAATAAAATTAATATAAGCAAAAGGATTACAGCATGTTTGTTAACAGCAAATAGTCTTATAGTGAGCCCAGGATACAAATCCTAATACTACAGTTACTACAGCAATTATTTCCCGTATCTATTTTATACAGCTTCAGTTTCTCATATAAGCTTTTTTTTTAAAAAATCATAAATTTGTGGTACACAGAAATTTAATTTTCCCTGCCAAGCACTATCTACAAAGCCAACAATCTTCTCAAACTAAAATGCTGTATTTTCTTAAACTTAGTTAGTTTCCCTCTGCAGACTCCTTAAGAACTTTCCTCACCATGTCATTAACTGCACTCAGGTCCAGCACTGGATTCCTAATTCTGCAGGGAAACACTGAAGTGAACCAAAACCAAAAGGAAATTAGTTTCACTTTGCATAACCAGAATTCTGTGAGAAGTGACAAATGGTTCAGAAATCATGTTCCTTTCTCAATTCTGCAATCTTTAAATCTCCAGCTCTTACATCTACAACACCCATATCCTTGTGTTCTCATTACATAGGAGTGGCAAAAATAACCTACTCTCTGAATATGGACAGAGACACATAAAATGGCTTTTGAATATATTTTACCTGGAACAGCACCAACTTCTTCACCAGCAGAACTGACCAGAATTATTGGGAAAAAACTATGAAATAAAATTATGGAAATTTTAACTGGAACATACCATTTTAAAACTACTACAAAGGAGGGAATTAATGCCTGGAACAGACGACTCAGTCTAAGTCAAAGCTCCTTGAGTTTGTGAAAGAGCAATACAATCCTCACAAGCAGCCTTTTCTTCCCTATAACATTCAAGAGCTTAAATTCTGAATTTAATTTCTGCAATAGATATCCCAGAAAGGAAAAAATCCCTAAGCCACAAGAAGGATCTGCTGTTCTAATTTAGAACACTACTGCTACAGAAATCTTGCAACCATAACAACTGAAGGGGATAAAGATTTCCTATGTGAAAATCTGAACAAGTCATAACATGTACCTAAAATACAATGAAGAAAGACCACTTATTTTAAATGCAATATTGTGAAAAAATCCTGAGTTCAGTCTGATACTTTAAACAACACACTTTTCCAAAATAAACAAAGAAAAATTATTGACTGTAAACAATTGTGATTAAGTTACAATTAAAGGCAAAATGCAATATTTCCTTAGAAGACTGCAGTCTATATGTTGGATTTTTAAAATTTGACCAAAACAGACTGAAACACAGGAACAGCTGTGATTGCAGTTGTTGTCTACTTACAAATGGATACCACTTTTGAAACTTCAGCAGTTGAAATAAAGTCATTTCTGTGCACTGTAAGCATAAGGAATACTTTGAAACATGAAAATAAAGTTGTCCAATGTGGATGCCCCAATATAAGCAGATGAATTCATAGTTGCTGCTGCAATTTTATGCTCTGGAAACAACTAAGAGGGAAACCGAGAATTTTAGCATTTTCCTCAGTAAAGAGTTATCTAAATAAGACAGAGACCAATCAGTGATCATGTTATATTGGCTGACCAATGGATTCATTCACCAGGGGCTGCTTTCTAGATAAGCTGGCTGGCTAGTTGAGAGAGAAGAGCCTGAGTCTTGCCCTGTAGCAATGATCAATACAAGAAGGCTGGGGTGTCCAGAAAAGGTTCACTGAGAAGAGTGACAAAAAAGATGAGACTCCATTACAGAATTTGTTTTCTTTTCGAACAAATATAGGTTCCATCCCACTCCTGTAACTTAAAAGTAAGTGCTATTCAACTTAATCTCTAGAGAGGAATAAACTACAGTCATGAATACTGCAGGCCAGCGTTTGATCACTTTAAGCCAAACATATGGCTATTTGAGTAAGCAGCTTTATTCTTTTCTTTTTTTCCTTTGTATTTAATACAGACATTCTCCCTGAAGACATGTATTGCAATTCCAAATTCCCTAACCTCCAGAGCAAGGGCTTACATTTTACCGTGATACAGTTTTATATTTATTTTTGTCCTCCAACTCCATTTCTTGCAAGCAAAAAAAACCCTGAAGGGATTGAATGAGAATAACATTTCAAAGAACTGCAAATTGTGGAATAATCAGCCACACTCTTTTTTTCAAGATCAAGTAGGTTAGAACCGGAGTTTTCAAAGAAGTCATTCTCAGGACAATGAGGGACAAAGTACCAGCTCCTTCAGCCAAGAACATAGCTCTTCCAAATTTGACATCTGATCCAGAGGCAGCACATCATGCATTAGCATGTACCAATTTGGATATTCTACACAACTGCACAGCTCTTTCTAAGCTATGCAGAGAAGCGGCCATTTACAGCCACAGATGTACGAGGCACCACAGGTTGCAAGAGAACAAAGCCAAAGTGTACCTGCTCACCAAAGACATACCCCGCCTTAGAAGCCTATACCTTCATTTCATCTTAACATGCTCCTGAATTTCAAAAACTCTTGGAAGAGCAGGCCCTGGCACTGACTACACTCTTGCTAGCACGACACAGCTGATTCGGGCTGAGCTGGCAGTAACTGCCCATGACAGGAACTGTCATGTTAACCCCAGCCAGCAACTAAGAACGACACAGCCGCTCACTCACTTCCTGCCGGTGGAGAAAGGGGAGAATTGGAGGGGTAAAGCAGCTCATTGGTTGAGATAAAAACAGTTTAATAATTAGAAACAAATCACAATAATTAAAAAACACTCTAAGGAAAAGAGGGGAAAAAATACTAACAAAGCGAGAGGAAAAGAAAACCCAAAAAACGTTAAGTGGTACAAATGAAAACAATTGCTCACCATGAACTGACTGATGCCCAGCCAGTCCTTGAGCAGTGCCCCCCCGCCAACCTCTCTCCCAGTTTTATTGCTGAACACGACGCCATATGGTACGGAACATCCCTTTGGCCAGTTGGGGTCAGCTGTCCCAGCTGTGCCCGCTCCCAACTTCTTGTGCACCCCCAGCCTTCTCGCTGGAGGGGTGTTGTGAGGAGCAGAAAAGTCCTTGATGCTGTGTAAGGACTGTGCCCCTCAGCACTGGTGAGGCTGC